>NC_091259.1:71772500-73022500 GCF_042477335.2 Ovis canadensis | reverse complement strand
CTATCTCATTGGGTTTAGATCTAGAACGCCAATGTGCTCACTGAACACAGTGGAAGCTGCCCTCTCATAACTATCTAATATTTGCTTGTTTTTATAATTCAGGGGGAAATTTTCCTTATCACTTGAATCATTTTTTGTTGGGTAACTCTGAGTCTACATAGACCAAATAACATGTTAGCCTTAACTCTGCTGGGCTCCATGAATCTGTGGCCTTTTAATCAAGGCATAGCCTCTTCTCACTCAGAGTAAGATGATTAGGATTGGTACACATGGAGTGCATTTTGCTGGTCAGCAATTGTTTTGGCGATGGATAGCATTCTAGCCAAATAGTAAGAGGACAGATCAAGCCTCATAAACAGCTCTTCAGCCTGACTGACTCTGAGAACTTGGGATGGAGCACCCAACAGTGTGGGATGGGCCAGGTCCACCACAGTTTTACTAAGACTTTGCTTCCACTTGCCTGCTCCTTGTGGGGACCCTCTTGGCTTTTGCTTTGGCAGACAAGGTCCCTGAGGCGGGACTTCATGCAGGGGTAGGATTTATTTTGGTTTTGGGTTAAGAAGTAACTCAGAGCTGGGATGGACTCTATGCCCATGGAGGGAAGTGGTGGGAAGATAAGAAGAGTAGAACTTGAGAGCAAAGCCGAATTACCTGCTGATGGAAGCAAACTTACCTGCTATTGCAGACCCTGAGGCCGACTCCAGCCACGTGACAGAGGCTACAGTGTTCTCATTTTCCTTAGAAACTCCTGCCTTGTGGGGCATTTACCACCTGTCCCTCACCCTGCTTCAGAAGGTGAAAGCTTCTTTTCTGCAAAACACAAGGCATGTTTATTGGTATCCAAGTATTAAAAACTACAATGGTAGTTATTCTCTGCATTCTCAATATAGACCAGACTCTGTGCTCTATGTGACACTGTCTCATTTAATTATCACAACATGCCCCTGGGGTAGGTGCTGTGATCCTCCCCACTTGGCAGATTCATCCAGCCAGACATTTTTGAGTGTCTGTTAGGCACCAGGCACTGGTAAGGGTAAGGCAGGGCTCTTTGGTATATTTTCCTGCTTCATTTGGCAGAACTGTACACCAGTTCCAATTGTAGCCTTTTTCTGGCACACAGGAGAGTGGTTGTGCCATGCATTTCCCAGATACTACTACTTCTAGAAAGGTGTTTGGCAATAACGGTGATGATGAGGATGAGAGTTACTAAGTGGGCAGGATCTCAGGACTCAAATGTCCTCTGAAGCTCAGGACTCCTCTGCAAGGTCATCCTCTTCATCCCCAAGGCTAAACAGAATTTCCTTGCTTGGGCTATTTTCGCTGTGAGCACACTTTGCATTTGAAAAGCTGACGAGGAATGCCACTGGGGGACATTTTGGTAGTGATATTACCTACCCGTCCAGCCCCATCCCCTGGAGCTGACTCAGAAACATTCTGAGATTTGTGGGAGCCTTCCAGTGGTCATGTATGGATGTGAGAGTTGGACTGTGAAGAAAGCTGAGCCCTGAAGAATCGATGCTTTTGAACTGTGGTGTTGGAGAAGACTCTTGAGAGTCCCCTGGACTGCAAGGAGATCCAACCAGTCCATTCTAAAGGAGATCAGTCCTGGGTGTTCATTGGAAGGACTGATGCTAAAGCTGAAACTCCAATACTTTGGCCACTTCATACCAAGAGCTGACTCATTGGAAAAGATACTGATGCTGGGAGGGATTGGGGGCAGGAGGAGAAGGGGACGACAGAGGATGAGATGGCTGGATGGCATCACTGACTCGATGGACGTGAATCTGAGTGAACTCCGGGAGTTGGTAATGGACAGGGAGGCCTGGCATGCGGCGATTCATGGGGTCGCAAAGATTCGGACCCAACTGAGCAACTGGACTGAACTGAACTGAAGAAGACTTACTGAGCACATCCACCAGGTAGAAGATGACTAAGTTTCTATAGTTACATAAGTTACCCATCGACTCTAGCAAATGAGGATGTTGATTTTGAACAAAAGCAAAGTAACCAGGACTTTCTGAGGATTTTTTGAAGCAGACCCGTCTCCTAGGCACAGGGAGTTTCAGCTGTCTAATGAAATAGGCCATCTAAACACCAGAAAAGGGGTGTCCGAAAGACACAGTGTACCAGGAGCCAAGGACAATACTGATTAAGATCAAGTCGCTAATTGAAAGCCTCAGCCTCCAAATTGCTGCCAGATGAACAAATAGCAGTGTGCGCAGTCCAAGTATAATTTCACACGGGTGCTGTCTCATTCACAACCTTGGAAGGCTGGAAAACATCAGGGGGCAGAGTTCCATCAGCTGGACAGGGACAAAAAGGGTTTCAGTGGAGGGGTTATATCACCAGTTGGTGTCATTGTTCCTGGTTGGGGAAGACATTTTGGAGGTAAAAGATGTTGGGTCCAGAGGCACCAGACTCAGATACAAACTGAAGAGGAAGAAGTGAGAAAGGGATTCAAGCCTGTCCGAAGGCTGTCTCTGGGTGTTGGTCTCATATTAAGTTAGGTTTCCAGGATGAACGGAGTCCCAGTAAGAAAGTTAATGCTTTATGTATAAATAATATATATATTTTAGAAAACTTATGAATTTTTGCCCAACTAAAAAATTTGTGACATTTTGATTCCACTTGTTTGACTTAGTATGAATAGAATGCTAGATTTCTAATAAAAAACAGATATGCAATAAGCAACAAAGGGTTACTGTATTGCATAGGGAGCTATAGCAATATGTTGTAATAATCTCTAATGGAAAATAATTTAAAAATAATATATTGTATATGCATAACTGAATTACCTTGCTGTGCACCTGAAACATTGTAAGTCAACTATTCTTCACTAAAATATATATATTAAGAAAAAAAAAAAAAAGAAAGCTAATGCCTTTTCCAAATAGAATTGAAATGATCACAAATTGTTCCTTTGAATTTGGTGACGAGAACAGGTGGATAGCAGAGTATTTGAAGAGTTGAGGCTAACACCCCAGCTCACACTGCCAGCTAGATAATGGAGTCCTGAATGTTGTTGACCTTGGATCTGTGTCCCTTGCTGGAACTCTCAAGATACTCTTATAGCTCTAATAGTTCCTGTTAAAGAGACAGAGTGGTCCCCTTAATGTTTTGCTCAGATAGCTCTCTCATTACCCTAAATGTATCATTAACATAAAATTTGAGAAAAGAAATGTATGATTTTTTTAGGTGCAGTTTTGTAAAACACATCAGAGCATTTTTGTAAGCAATCAGCTTCCCAGGTGGCACTAGTGGTAAAGAATCTGCTTGCCAATGCAGGGGATGCAAGAGACGCAGGTTCGATCCCTAGGTGGGGAAGATCTCCTGGAAGACGAAAATTGCAAACCACTCTAGTATTCTGGCCTGGAGAATCCCATGGACAGAGGAGCCTGAAGGGCTATAGTTCATGAGGCTGTGAAGTGTCAGACACAGCTGAGCAACTGAACACACACACAGGGTATAAATAATAATCAAAGTAAGAGAGTTTAGAAGTGGGACAAGAACAGAGAAGGAGGACACTCTATGGGATGAGAGAGTAAGTTCAACATTTGCATCAGATGAAATGATCAGCCTCAGAAAGTCTGTGATTCTGAATTTCTTGGCAGCAAAGGCAAAAAAGAGAAAGGCCTTCGCTGGCATAGCTCTCATTGTGTATTAACGGAAAGCAAATACAAGTTCACTTGCAGATGCAAATATTGTTTGTGTTATTTTAATTCCTAATTCTTCCCTTTCCTTATGTAAAGGTGGGTGCTGGAGAAATGTTTTTCACTTCAACTTTGTAAATAACAGAAATTTAACCCTTTTTACACCAAACGTGTAAAAACTGGGTTCTTCCACCTTCCTGGGGAAAAAAAAAAAGGTAGCTAGACTTTATTATGCTAACACTATTACTGTTGACCCACTGACCTCCAGGCCCAGGCTCTTGCAGCTCTGCCTAAGGGCTTTCTCTGGCTCTCAGAGTCCATTGACTCATATATGAGCAAAGACTGGCGTGCTGAGGAATTAATGTTCATCTCAGGAATTAATGTTCATCTCATCATCCTTCAACACATGGTTGATGGTGGTCTGTAGGTAACAACTCATGTCCATTGCTCTCTGGGTGGTGTGACTCTGAGGCACAGTCTACACTGTCTTCCAGAGTTTCCCACTGGCATTGAAGCTCCATCGCCCCTAGTAGTAACTTTCTTAATAATACAAACTTTTGTGTCTTACTTTCCCACAATACTTTGGGCCCTCACTGGGATCACCACCTACATAAGCTACTTACACTCAAATCTATCTCTCCCAGCCTGCTTCTAGAAGAACCCAACCTAAAATAATTTGTGAAGATATTTCTCTGAGGAGCTAACTTAATCGAGTTATAGCGCTCAAGTCAGCTAGATCACCATTTGGTTGTTTCTTTAAAATATTGGGTAAGACTTTGATCAGTGCTAAGTAACATATATTTCAGGATTGCATTGTCTAAAGGGATGCTCAAAGTATGATTGTATTATTGGTTTAAAAAGATTCAATCTTAGATCCAAGAATTGATCTCTCTCTCTTTTGTCCCTTTCCCTCTCACACACACACTGTTCTCGGTGTGAAAGAGCCAGCCCAGTCTTTTGTGAGATTGTAGTACAAGTAAGTGGAGACGCCAGTAATGTTTCTAGAGAGAGCCTATGTCTCCCAAAGGACTTAAAAATCTGAAGGATTTGGTCATCCTCTGCCATCTACCATTTTTCAGACATGTGTTAGAAAGCGGCTGCTCCCATCATAAGGAAGCATTGCTGGGCCTGTGCTAATTGCGTCCTCCTTCCTAATTGTGCCCTTGATCAATTGGTCTCACTGCATTAACTGTAACACGTGCCCTGGTTAAATGGTAGTCTCTGTATCAACACATCTGTTTAGTATCACAAGGAGAACACACATGTGATACAATAGATTCCAACAAATCCCAAATGATTATTCTTAGCATAAACATCTAAAATAGAGCCTGGTTCCATTTCACCCAGGTTTCTGCCTGTAGATTAAGAGGTTATCATTCAGGCAACAAAAAGGCTGAGTTGTATTAACCCAGTTAATCGTACCTGATGGAATCTTTGGTGCAACCCAGACTACCGTCAATTGCTGTGGTTGGCTAGTATTTTCTGAGATGCCCCCTACACCTCTTTAAATTATTTAAGGCCCCAGTGATTACCTTTACTTTAATGTTTGGTTAGACGTTCCTATGTTCTGATATAATTTATAAGCAAAGTTAGACACTAGTCATTTAGGATGAAATGGTGCTAATGAAAAATTATATATGTGTGTCTCCATTCCCCTGACGACTTGGGGGTTAAGTCTCTGAAAGGCCTCAAACCATTTTTTAATAAGTGCTTACATAAGCACTTATTTTAATAAGGCGGGGAGGGCCTTGGGTTGTCTGGGTTTAAATGAAAATTTTTCATGTTAAAATTACAGAAACACATCTGCCAATATCTGATTCTGCTGGGCACAGAGGAGGCACTCATTGAATAGAGGATGCGAGAAAAGTCATCAGTGATACCAACAGCCAGCAGCAGTTCACAGGCCTTTACAGAAAGACATATTGGGCTTCCAGAAAGAAAAGTGATGGTTGAACTGTTTGGTTCCCAGGGGCTTTTTTCTATGTATTGTCTCCAAATTTGAACTGATAGCTTTGAGAAGAAAGGAAAAGACAAACACTCATGAATCTGGTGTATCATATTGAAATTCTAGATTCATTCATAAAAAGGTATTTTGTGAGCAAGGATAGAGTAATATAATGGAACAAGCAGTCTGCTTTCTTGCCGCAGCTGGATCTGCCTTCTGAATTTTGTGATCATGAGGGTGATGGGAAATGAACCCTCTCCCTAAATTAGGAGTGAAGAGTGTGAGCTTCCTTTTGTTGTAGTCAGTGTAGTTGATCTGAGCAGAGGGCACAAAGAAGGCGGTGTTATTTGCATGCACCAAAAAGCTGCTTCTCCTTATAATGTCTCTGCAGTATCCTGATACACTTCCTGATGTCTGTATCATCAGGTCCATTTTTTGTGGTCATGGCCCATAAAACCTTCTGGACCTGGTCATCTTAGCTATTATACCTTATACTGAGCATGCATCTTAGTGGATCAATCAGGGGAGAAAAGGATATAACTTTATTTGCTTTAAATCAACTTAAGTCCAACTCTGCTGCTGCTAAGTCACTTCAGTCATGTCCGACTCTGTGCGATCCCAGAGATGGCAGCCCACCAGGCTCCGCCATCCCTGGGATTCTCTAGGTAAGAACAATGGAGTGGGTTGCCATTTCCTTCTCCAATGCATGAAAGTGAAAATTGAAAGTGAAGTCGCTCAGTCATGTCTGACTCTTTGAGACCCCATGGACTGCAGCCCACCAGGCTCCTCCGTCCATGGGATTTTCCAGGCAAGAGTACTGGAGTGGGGTGCCATTGCCTTCTCCAAGTCCAACTCTAAGACCCACAATTCAGGCCCATGGGAAGTTCAGTCATTGCTGAAGCCAGCTCTGTACCCCAGGGTTGCAAAAGGTCCCTGGCTTTACACAGACAGCAGCAAATCAGTAAGGAGAATGCTTGGATGGTGTATTCTGGGTCCATACTGTTCAGCTTGGGGAAATCCATGTCTTAAGGCTCCTGTTCCCTTCAGGTCAAAACAGCCCTGCTGGTAGAGCTTGGCGGGTGGGATGCTGGAATCTGAGACTATCTGTGGAGGCTAGAGACCCTCTGATGAGATGTGGCCTTTCTAGTTGCCCTGCCAGTTGTCCTGCCCAAGATCTCCTAGGAGTGCGGAAAGCCAAACAAGCCCCATGCCAGGGGTTGACTTAACCACCTTTTGGGCTTCCAACACTCCCAGGAGTGCTGCCATGGGGAGGCATGAAGGGTTCTGATGTCCAGGGCTAAGAAAACAGCAGAACTCCCCAAACCAGGTCCTGAGCCACTTTTGGGTCCACATGATTTATTAAAGGGAGTACTTTCAGGATCAACCACTAAGAAAGCTGCAGAAGGAAAATGGGAAAGAGGAACAAGCCAAGCATGAGTGATTTGAACTGAACTCCCAGACTCAGCCCCGTCCTGTAAGGTGCTGGGAAGTGTAAATCACACCTTGAAGAACAGGAGTTGGGCCTTTGCGCTTCCACACCCGTCAGTCACTGGCTATAGACAACCCTGGGGCGAGCATGAAGGGGCCGAAAATCTAGGCAGTTTTTAGCTCCTCATATGCGCGAGATGGTGCCCACGCCAAGGGCAGTCTGTGAAGGTGGCAGGTGCCAGCTCTCAGCAGCAAAGCACACGTATAGAAGCAGAGCTTGGAAAAGGATAAGAGGAGACCTCGATGTGGCACCAACAGTGATCGCTACAAGGGCCATGCAAAGCGATCGCATCTCCTCTGTAAAGTGGTATCACAGGGAACTGCCTAATACTGCTGTCCTGAAGAGCAAAAGAAGACAAGGGAGAGAAGGTCTTTTTAAAACCATTTATCTGAAACAGTGTTGCAGAGAAGTGCATCCTGGGTACTGCCTCTGCTTACAAGGTAGCATGTAAAGGCATGCTAAACTTAATGTGTTTATATCCCTAGGCTGAGTCCCCAAAGTAATAGGACAATGTGCTATTTATGACTAATTATGGAATATTTTACTTAGCAAAGCAGGAGTTTGATGCTCCTTCACACCAGTGATGCAGATGTTTTAAATTCTCATTTGGCTTTGTGTGAAAACATCCATCCCACTGAGAAGAAATGAAATCAAAAGCTCTTGAAACATCAAATAGGAAAGAATCATGAGTCTGTTCAGTGGGAAGATACAGAGGTTTCTAAACAGAGAACCCACAGGGAGAAAAGAGAGATAGCTTTGAAATCTAACCTTAGGGAGATGCTCTGATGAGATGCAGATGGTCTATGAACCCAACAGGTAGAGGTCTAAACCAGGAGAGAAAAGGATAGATGAGGAAGTCTTAGAATTCTCTTCAAAAGCATCAGAGCAGAAGGTATAGCTTTGAAAAGCACAGGAAATAAATGAGGGAAGAGAGAATAATGCTCAGTAGATGTTTGATGTAAGAATATAATTTTAAGGCTTCATTACACAGGATTAAAATAGATGAATGTACAGAGACCATGTTTGGTACCCGGAAGTCTGAATCAACACACTGGACCCAGATCTGGAAACCCATTGCATTACCAAGAGACCAAAAAGTATTGCTTTGTACTTGAAAAGGTCCAATAATTAGATTCCTTTATGGATTTTTCTTTAAGGTGCATGCATTTGGGGAATTGATTTTTAAAGGCAGTTGGATGCTTTGTAAAGACAAACACAGGAAGTAGAGACTATGTGTAGTTTAAATTGCTACTCAAAACCAGACCAACCAGAAAAGTGTTATTATCTTGCTTCATAGATAAGGAAAACAAGACCTGAAAAGACTAATTTTCCCAGACCCTAGTTTATTAACTGGAAGAATGAGTACATTTTAACCTTTATTCTTTCTGCCCACAAACAGACATTTGTTGAATACCTGTGTATTTGAGCCTATAGCTATCTGATCCTGGAGGCCACTCTTTTTCCACCAGAGTCTAGTGACAAAACATTTAAATCTGAGTTCATGGAACATTGAATTACACTATGGTTATGCAGGATGGTAAAGAGATTTGCAGGGGGCAGAGAGGGTCTGAGAGTGCACACAAAAAAGGCATGAAGACTTAATGCTAGATTTATAGGCTTAGCGGGGGATACCCAAACCATTTCCTGACACTTTAAAAGATAATAGCTATAGGACAACAGCAAAATTATAAAATACACAATTTTATGGCTAACATTTTCCGATTATAAAACTTGAAAAAAATAGTAGAAAGAAGCAAGAAACATTCTCAATGTTACAAACCAGAGGTAACGACTGTAATTATTTTAAAGTATGCTTTTCCAGTCCTTTTTTTTCCTTTGGCTGCTTAAATTTTCTTTCTTTGGTTTTGATTTTGAACAGCTTTATACGCTATGTCTGTGTGTGATTTTCTTCATACTTATCTGGCTTGGGACCTTGTAAATCTGTAGGTCAGTGTCTTTCATCAGAAAAATTTCAGTTGTTATCTCTTTACATCTTGGTTTTCCTCCATTCTCTCCCTTTTCTTCTGGGATGCCAGTTAATGTATTTATTAACTTTCTTACTATATCTTTACATTTTCCTGTACATTTTTCATCTTTTTGTTTCTTAGGCTTCATACTGAGTCTTTTCTTTGAAGCCATCTTTCAGTTTGCCAGTGCCCTTCAGTTGCATCTGATTTGCTATTAAACTCACCCACTGAATTTTTTACTTTATGTCATTAGAACTTTTCTGTTCTAGATTTCTCCTTGGGTTACTTTTTAAGGTGAAAGTTTTCTTCCAAAGTCCTCAGTTTTATATTTTATTTCCCTGAACATTTTCAGTCTATTTACTTTTTAAGTCATGTCAGACAACTCCATTATCTGAATCCTTTATTAATCTATTTCTAACGTCTACGTTTCTCTTGAATTTCAGCCACATGGTCTCACCTTTCACTGAACCTTCCCTTGGAAGCATCATCCTGCTCAACCCTGGTCATATTTCATGAGCATAACTTGAAACCAAATGAAAGAGTAGACCTACAAGAGAAGTAGGCATGTGTCTTGATTTCAGACATGTCGTGTTAGAAAGGAATATGCGTTTCAGAATTACAGAAATGTGGCAGAATTCCTCCACCTTGGGCAGACGTGTTTAGGTATCCTGAGTCTGTTGCCCTTTAAATCTCCCTTTAAACCCTTTTCAATGACATGAAGAACCTGGATTGTCATGAGGCTTTATTACCTGGAAGGGCTTGAGAACTCTCCAAGGTTCCTGCCAGTTAAACCCACATGAAATGTAATAGAAATAGGACCCATCTCACAGGTAAGAGATCATGCAGTGGAAGCCTAATGGACCGTGAAGGTACTTACTTCTAAGCGGAGAAAAATCCAATGATTAGGCTTACAGTAAAAGTGATTTCTTGTATTCTAACTGAGGCTGACATGGCTAGAGGCTGGTTCATTTTCTTTCCGTATTCCAGGACAGGTCTTAAGTATCACTCAGCCTTTCTTGGCTGTGATCTCCAACAAGCAAAGTTCAAAATGAATGAGGAACTACACTTGAATTACACAAATCATAGCCCTTTGATAGTCTAACTGGTCACAGATTGAAGTCTCTGCCGGCACCAGACAGCTGGTGAGTGGGGACTGTGACCAAGGCAAGAATGTGATCCTGTCTAAGTAGAGAGCTCCTCCCCGCACCAGCTGATTCTTGCCCTGTGAGAATACAGACCCAGGGTTTCCAGAGCTAAATTTTGTCAGAAGCTAGTAATGCAGATTTTTATGAGACACTGTCTGATTTTTATGTTGACGGTGAATTCCATCCTCTGAAACTTGCAGGTATGACATATGTTTTGGGGATGATTGAAGTCTGTGGGCTCTTCCAGTTGTTTCCAGGCTACATATTCAGCTTTGACTGAGTCTGTACTATAAGAAGGCTTCCCTGGTGGCTCAGAGGTTAAAGCGTCTGCCCGCAATGCAGGAGACCTGGGTTCGAAGAAGGTGATCCGTCAATGAAGCAATATGGAAGGCTCTTTCTGCCTCTTCATTCCACATCATCCAGGGATTCCTAGAAGTATAAGCACTGGGATTTTTCTGAGTCCTCTTGAAGCTTCAAAAAGTGCAGTGCCTTCTCTATGCCATTTTGGTATTTTTAAACAACTCACTCAGTGAGATCCCTTTTTGACATTTAAAATGGGGCTTTGGCATCAACCACCAGGGAGATCACCCAGAATGCATAGTCCAAAGCACACAGTGTCATTGAGATCAGCTGTCATGTGAGCTGTGAGCAGTCTTAGAGTAGACAAACCAGGAGCTTGACCAGTTTAGCAACTTTGCCAAATTGCACATAGGAACAATGTATTAATTTTTAGTTCTGAAATATTGTGGAAGTGTTATATGAATGGATATTCATTTCTTGCCTGGAGGCAAGCAAGCAAGTTGTTTGAAAGGTAACTGGGACCCTTAAGGGAAGAAAAGAATGTCCGATGCATAACTGAGTTGTGTGGAGACTGTTTTATAATGTGCTCAGTTGTGTCTGACTCTGCTACTCGCCAGGCACCTCTGTCCATGGGATTTTTCAGGCAAGAATGCTGGAGTGGGTAGCCATTTCCTGCTCCAGGGGATCTTCCTGGATGAGAGATCAAACTTGTGTCTCCTGTATTGGCAGGCAGATTCTTTACCACTGAGCCACCTGGGAAGCCCCTGTGTATAGGGATGAGCCCATATCTTAGAAAAATGATTAAAAAGAGGCGAGGGAGCCTGATAGAGTGATTGGTATCTAAACTCAGTAATTAAAGGTTGAATTCTAAGGGGAGTTACTCTGTATCCTTAGGCAAGTAATATTCAGTATTGTACCATAATCCATTTGAGAAAAATATATTGTCTAGCTGATCGAGTATTTCCAGGATATATCTAATATCCTGTTCGGTGCTCAGGATAGTTTTGTTGATGCCAATTTTACTGAAAGGAGCTGTGCAGCGTGAATGAGAGAATAGAGATCTCCTATAATGAGTATTGTTACATGTTTAGATGAAAAGTTCTATTTGGAGATTAAGGGACTTTGTTGTATCTCTGAATTTATATTGGCTCTAGTGTTTTTTAATTACAACTTTTAACACACCCAGTGTTCTGGCAGATGAAATAGAAAATCTAAATTCATAAACGTGCTCTCATTTCTAATCTATTCTACTTTCTGGGAACAACAGAAATAGGAAACTGAATAGTCTGGTTTAATTGCCCAAGCTTCAGGGAATGAAGGAGATGATATTACAGTGCTGAAAACCAACAATCCTTGCATACTGAGGATAAAATCTAGGCAAAATGTTTATTTTGTCCAGACCTGTCCAGATTTCACAATTTAGGAAGCAAGTGAATGTGATTACATGAGAGCCTGATGTGGTGTCAAATTTATATATTTTTATATATATGGTGTGAAACAGTTCTCAATTTAAGAATAAATTGTTAAAACAAGAAGATATGTCTAATGCGTGCATTTTTCTGTTATGCGTTTTCTCTTGGTAATTCCTTTGAGTACCATTGTTAGCAGGCTGCATATCACTGCATTTTTAATTCAATGAGATGTGAAAAGATTCAATGCTACAATGAAATGCTTCAGACTCTTAATAACTCTCCTTTTCTTTTCTTTTCACTTTCAGTTCTTGAAGAAAGAAACTGCTCAGACCCCGGGGGCCCAGTCAATGGGTACAAGAAAATTACAGGAGGCCCTGGGCTTATCCACGGGCGCTATGCAAAAATCGGCACCGTCCTGACCTTCTTTTGTAACAGCTCCTATGTTCTCAGCGGTAATGAGATGAGAACTTGCCAGCAGAATGGAGAGTGGTCAGGGAAACAGCCAATCTGCATAAAAGGTGACTGGCAAATATTTCTGAAGTCTGTATAGATACGTGGAGTTGCTGAACATTTTGGTAGCTCCCATACCTGTTTTTGAAGCCCTGGGAAAAAAATTGCCTTTCTCTTTTAAGGTCTCACTGAAACCATACATTATTCTTATATTGATAACCATCCATAAAACATGTGCTTCTTTTTTGGATCGCCAAAGGACCAGTTTATCCTCATCACAATGTCTTGATGTGATCAAGAAGAGTGATGTACTTATCAGAGAAGTTTAGAGAGATGACAAGGCTGAGTTTTTTATGTGTAACCCCAAGGATAGAACTGAAACAATTAATATGTATTTATATGGCTACATTTATCTATCCTCTGTGCAACATTAAGTCAATGCAAGAAATAAAGATACAATGGAAGCATCATCCTTGTCAGCCTGTGTGGAGGGAGGTTTGAAATGTTACAATGTTTAAAAGCATCTTTAAAAGACAATAAACCCTTGAGCATTCAAAGGAGAGTCATAGAGCAAATGAGTGGTGTGTATTCTGAGAAATATGAGCTCCAATTCTCCTGTAGCAGGGAGGACTGGAGCCCCTTTGGGAAATAGGGAAGGATTTACTGAGATAAAGAGGAGTTGGGACAATATTCCAGTTGGAAGACAAAAAGTGGTATAGGCAGAAGTGAAAGAAACATGGTAAGTAAAAAAATGAGTCAATCAGGGAATCTGAGAGGTAAATTTTAAAAGGTAGTTTGAGACCAGAACAAATGGGAATTTGCATAAGGAAGTCTGGACCTGACTCCATGACCGTAGGCATGTGTAGTTTTATATATATATATATATCATGTATATTTGACAGAGATATATATGCAATTTTATTTCTCTGTCTACTTTTTGTTTGTTTTTGGCTGTGCTGGTCTTCGTTGCTCTGCGAGCTTTTCTCTAGTTGTGGAGAGTGGAAGCTGCTCTTTGTTGCAGCGGCTTCTTGTGGAGGACGGGCTCTAGGGTGGGTAGGCTCAGTAGGTGAGGTTTCCAGGCTCTAGAGCACAGGTTTCCGAGGTCAGTCGTTGCGCACACAGGCTTGGTTGCTCCATGCTATGTGGATCTTCCAGCATCAGGGATGATCTGTGTCTCCTGCATTGGCAGGCAGCTCCTTACCACCGAACCAACAGGGAAGCCCCGTAGTTTCTTGTTAAATTGATTCACTTGTTGCTCCAAGTTGACAGTAGCTCTCTTTTCAGTAGCAGGACTGAGCAAGTAACACACACACACACACACACACACACACACACACACAACTATCTAGTTGTTTCCTGAAGAAAAGCATATCCTTGGCCTAGATTATCCAGATAATTGCTTCAATCCTCCACTTTGCCTTCTGAGTGTTTGTCAACAACCTGAATCATGGGAAAAGGAATGAAAGAACAAGTCTGTGAAAGGAAGACTTTAGACTTTAGCCAGGAGCGACCTTCATCCCCACCAACACAGACTATGATTCTTGATTTCATTAGGTATGGACATGGTGTTATCTATGTCCTTGGAGATTTTTTGTTAACTCTTCTCTTACAAATTAATACAACTAGAGTTCCCTAGGTTGCTAATTAGACAAATGTTGGCTGCTTGATTGGGAAAGTGAGATGGGAAGGATTCCTTTTCACTTGTGAAGAAAGAGACTTCAACAAAATTAAACCAGGCTTTGAGTTGCCCTCAAAGGATCATTAGAAGCCTTAATTGCAGAGAAAGGACCTGGAGGAATCAGTTACTCAAGACTTATTGTTGGTTGACACTGCTGTTCAGTTTTAAATGAGAACCTTGTGCTTTCCTATCTTGGGCTACATTTTAGAACCTTGCCATCGGCTTTTATTCCGTATTGATCTAGTTTGCTAATACTGTGAACGGATAATTCTATTAACTACTATTGCTTCATATCACTGAGCATCCCTGGTGACTCAGACAGGAAAGAATCTGCCCTGCAAGGCAGGAGACACGGGTTTGATCCCTGGGTTGGGAAGATGCCCTGGAGGAGGGCATGGCAACCCACTCCAGTATTCTTGCCTGGAGAAGTCCATGGACAGAAGAGCCTGGTGGGCTCCAGTCTGTGGGGTCACAAAGAGTCAGACACAACTGAGTGACTAATCCTTTCACATCTTCATATCACCTGGGTGGAGCAGCTCTGCAGACGTGTTTATTCTACTTGGGTTCTTCAAAGGGGGCTGCCATTTTGTTAATAAATGAAACTCAGCATGCTCTATTTTTTTAAAAATTCATTTATTTACTTTGGGCCATTCTGGGTCTTAGTTGCACTCATGGGCTTCTCATTGGGGTGGCTTCGCTTGTTACAGAGTACACACGGTAGAGCATGGGCTCAGTATTTGTGGCTCACAGGCTTAGTTGCCCTGCAGCATGTGGGATCTTCCTGGACGAGGGATCGGACCCAGCTCTCCTTCACTGGCAGGTGGATTCTTAACCACTGGACCACCAGGGAAGTCTCAGCATGCTCTTTTGCTAAGCGAGCTGTTCATGCTTGGCTGACACGTCTCACTTCTGAGAGCCTGGGGAATGTGCACTGGTGTCCAGAGAGGGTGGTCAGGTATGAATCTGAATTCATGGTGTGAACAGTTAGTATGGGAAAGGATTATGCAGCTTTATCTTTTTCTTTCTAGCCTGCCGAGAACCAAAGATCTCAGACCTGGTGAGACGGAAAGTTCTTCCAGTGCAGGTTCAGTCAAGGTGAGGTTGAAACACCTGAGCTCTGCTTTAAAGTCAAATGACCATTCCTTTCTCCACCCCCTTTCCCTACTTGTGTTTGGCCAAAGACAGTCTGAGGTTTCTTAGGGACACTCCGTGTTGACTTGCCAGGAAAGAAAAGGGCTTGTTAGATGGAGGCTTATTAGCTAGCTGCCTTTAGCCAAGAGGTAGCAACTGTTGGAAGATGTACAGGTTTCACTGGATCGTGGGAAAGTCAGTGACTGGTTGGAAGCCAGACTTTAAGATGGCCTTTCAGGAGCTGGATTTTAATACTTGAGTCCTTCTAAAATGACTGTGTATTTATCATGCAGCTTTTAGGGAGATGGCATTCCTACCAAACACAGTCAGTTGTGGCTTAGGAAGATGTCTTTGGTAGTGATCAATCAGATAAGGCAGGCTGGTGGACTAGCCCCTGATGAACGATGTGAAGCCTCGGTGTGTGGGTGGTGGGGGGGACGGGGTTGGGCGGGGTCGTGGGGCGGGACGCCCACCTAGTCTTTCTCCTGGAAAGAGAGAGGTGGGGACCCCTGGTGGCAAGCTAGGGAAGTTGCTTCCACCGGATTTCAATGAGGCTTAATGCCTGGCTTCCTTCAGTTCCCTACTCAGTTTTTACCTGGCAGAGAGATCCTCCATGACAGTCCTTTTAAAAAGATAGCACCCTTACCTCCACCCTGACTGCTGAGCTGACTTCTTTACCCAGTATTTTCTGACCTTTACAGAGATCTCCAATTTTCACCTGGCATCCATCTTCATCTATTGTCCTACTGACATTTGTTTGTCTATTTGTTCAATTTCAGTCTCCTCACAACCCACCAAAAAAATTGTGAAAGTTACACGTGCAAGAACGTTTCCTGTTTAGTTCATGCTGAACTTCTAGTACCTAGAATAGTGCCTGCCGCATAGTGGACACCCCCAGAATAGTGAATGAGTGAATGACTGGATGGGACGGACGGGTTCAAGTGCTGTTTCTGTCATCTCTCTTTAGTGCTGGCTCTTCTTAGGCAAATTCCTAAATTTGCAGAGCCTTTAGTTTCCTCTTTTCAAAAATACGGGCAATCACACTAACGTTTGTCTCTAGGAACTGTTAAAGGATTAAATGCAAGGCAGATATCTTCCTGGAAGATTCACTGCTGGAGCAAGGATATGATGGTCTTCAGCAGACAGGCTCATTCAGGAACCCCCAAAGGCAATGCAAAGCTTCAGTGGCCAAAACCTGAGCTTGTTTGCAAGTACAGAAGCCCCCTGAGCTACAGACCTGGTTCTAAATACGAGCTAAAGCTCTGTAGAATGGAATCAATGTAGGTGGAATATTTGCTCTGAGCAAAGCATTGTACAGACACGTGAAACATTTCTTACAATGGTATTCTCACCAGGGTGAGACTTGTGACCGCCCAGTGCTGTCTGGGGTCCTGTCTAAGCTTCCTGTGTACCCTTCAGCATCCCCACCTACCTCTCTGGACTTCCTTTCTCCATGCATTTAACAGGGATGAAAACATTGATTCCTAAAGGAAATCTCACTTGTCAGTTAATTGTCATTATGCACTGATATAAAATGAGCAGAAGCTGTGTAGTGTGCATACCTCTCTCCCAAGAACCCCAGAGTGGCCTCTGGGGTTTCAACGTCAGGGCGCATTTAAAAGGCCTTTTCACATCGGCACACAACGCTTCTTATTTCTCCCAATCAGTGCGCTCTGAGAGAAGGTTCTGTTCTCTGAGGTGGACTAATTACATCCGTTAATTGCTAAATCAAGCTACTGTATCAACACAGTTTAGTTTGAGTCAATTCCTTATATTGCTCCATTATGATAATGGTTACAGCAGAGCAGTCACTTGGATTTCTTTCCTTGAAATTAACTTCTTTTCTTGTTTAATTTCACAATTAATTTGTGTGTGTGTGTGTGTGCATGTATAGCGTACCTTTGGATAGCAGCTATTATGTCAGATATTATGCTCTTTGGTTAAAACCCTGGGGAGCTGGAGGCATGCCAGAAATGGAAATGGAGGAATAAAGAGGAGGTTGAAGTGTGCAAGAAAATCTGCTCAGTGGCAGAAGAGATGTGTGTGTGTGTGTGTGTGAGGGAGAGACAGAGACAGAGAGAGGTAAGGGGAGAAAGGGAGAGTGAGTCACCCACACACACAGGATGAGATAGCTGTTGTTTTCTTCCTTCGTAACTGAACATCTTTGTGCAGCTTGGCACAGATACTAAAAGGGCTGTAATGACTGTCTCCTGCCCTCCTCTCTCTCTCCGGGCCCCTCTGCCGTGATGCAGGGAAACGCCATTACACCAGCTATACTCATCAGCCTTCAGCAAGCAGAAACTGCAGGACGCCCCTACCAAGAAGCCAGTCCTTCCCTTTGGAGACCTGCCACCTGGGTACCAGCATCTGCACACCCAGCTCCAGTACGAATGCATCTCACCCTTCTACCGCCGCCTGGGCAGCAGCCGGAGGACATGTCTAAGGACCGGGAAGTGGAGTGGCCGTGCCCCGTCCTGCATCCCTAGTGAGTCAAGGCTTGTCCTTGCACTAAAACAGCTTACATCTCTCATGGCTGCCTATGAAAAGCCCCTGACCCTCTTGATGACTTTTGGGGGAAAAAACCCTTGTCCAAAAGAATAGTCCTCTAATACTTTCCCTCAGCTTGGTGAAGTCTGAAATTCCACAGTTAGAGTTTCCTTCCTTTGGCTTAAACTTATTACCCAGGAGAGATGATTAAATCCTAGATGAATTTTTGAGGAAGAGGGGGCATACTTTCTTGTGGATGATTTTATCATATTTGCTTGGAGAAAAGGGACAGAGCAGTCATTAAGCACCAAATGGAGAAGGGATTGAAGGCGCCAGAGAACCTCTATTTATGCCATATTGGTTACATGAGCCCCAGTTTTCATCCTCATCACCCAATGGTATTAATTACATTATTGTTAGTAAGTAATGAGGTATCAGTTACTTACAGGTTATAATAATGATTACTGAGATAATACATGGAAATGTCTTGAATGGGCTTTTGCACATACTAAGCTACTACCCCCATCCTTTTTGTTAGAGAAGAGTATGGCTTAGTTCGAGGTGGTCATCTTTATAGCAACAGTCATGATATTTTGAGTCAATGTATATACATCATCTCATCCACTCTCTGCAAGAACCTAGGAGACAGTTGTGATTACTGTATCCATTTTGCAGGCAGGAAGACTGAGGCTCTAAGAGATTAGGCAACTTACCCAGTAAGTGCCTGGGATGGTAAGACTCCCAATTATAACCCTCGACTTTATAGTCAAGCATGTTAAGGTGGTTGATTAGTATTTAAAGGAAAAAAAAAAAAAAACAGGTTAGATGCTCTGTGGTCTTGACCCCTGTCGGGCCCACCTTTCCAGATATATGCTCTGTTGGTTGATTGACACATTCTCCTCTGGATGGGGAGGTCTGAGTTTATCTCACTGAGCTGGTGCTTTCTCCGTAGTTTGTGGGAAAACCGAGAACGTCTCTGCTCCGAAGACCCAGGGCACGCGCTGGCCGTGGCAGGCTGCCATCTACAGGAGGGCCGGCGGGGTGCACGGGGGCGGTCTGCACAAGGATGCCTGGTTTCTGGTCTGCAGCGGTGCCCTGGTCAACGAGCGCACGGTGGTGGTGGCTGCCCACTGTGTCACCGACCTGGGGAGGGTCACCGTGATCAAGACGGCAGACCTCAAAGTCGTCCTGGGGAAATTCTACAGGGATGACGACCGGGATGAGAAGAGCATCCAGAGCTTGCGGGTGAGAGAGGGCTGCAGCCTGGAAGTCTGGTTTCTTTCTCGGCAGCCCCCAGCACCGGGAGCGCAGTCATTCTGTCAGTATGTTACCTTGGCATCCAGTCCAGAGCCTGGAAATATTAGGCACATGCACGCTCAGTTGCTCAGTACCGTCAGACTCTTTGCGACCCCGTGGACTGTAGTCCACCTCTGTCCATGGAATTCTCCAGGCAAGCAGACTGGAGTGGGTTGCCATGCCCTCCTGCAGGGGATCTTCCTGACCTAGAGGTTGAACCCATGTCTTTTGCATCTCCTGCACTGGCAAGCAGATTCTCTACCAACTGTGCCACCTAGATGCCTAACCTTTCGTGATTGGCAGACACTAGAAAGGGGCATCTAGAAAGACTACGGAGTCTTCCCTCGCCCCCCCCCAAAATTTTTAAATAAGATAATAAAAAATATCTTCTATCATTGGGGTCATTGAAAGGTAACCAACCACCTATTATGTTTAGGACACGGTGTTAGGTAGACTGTGAGGACATAGAGGCTCCTAATAAATTTCTAATATTATTTTCTTTCCCTACCTATCTCCCTCCTTCTGTACCATCCACCCTCTCATGCAGTCTAGCTCATCCACCTGTCCATCCATCCATCCATTGTTGGGTTCCCACAGCATGCCATTCACTGGGAATACACAGAACTGAACAAGGCATGATTTTTGCCCTGAAGAGTCCACAGGCTAGGGGAAGAGACAGACCAGTATATTGTGACTAATCCAGCACAATAGAATCCCTGGGCAAATGAGCTCAGATATAGAACAAGTCTATAAAAATGTTGTAGCGTATCACAGATGTAAGCTCCAGGGGGCCCCATCAAAGAGGGTGATGAGCAAGAATGGGGATAATCAGGGGAAGCTTGCTGGAAAAGTCTTGTGGACCATCCTAGGTGAAGCTCTATCTTACTGGCTTGATGGTAAATGAAATGTTTACAGTGGACCAGAGGTTGCCAGCTGGTAGCCTGTAGAGGTTTGTGTTTTGATAGTGCTAATGTATATTTTTTTTTAATCAGTTAGTTGCCAACATTCGGAGAAGGCAATGGCAACCCACTCCAGTCTTCTTGCCTGGAAAATCCCATGGACGGAGGAGCCTGGTAGGCTGCAGTCCATGGGGTCACTAGGACTTGGACATGACTGAGCAACTTCACTTTCACTTTTCACTTTCATGCATCGGAAAAGGAAATGGCCACCCGCTTCAGTATTCTTGCCTGGAGAATCCCAGAGATGAGGGAGCCTGGTTGGCTGCCATCTCTGGGGTCGCACAGAGTCGGACACGACTGAAGTGACTTAGCAGCAGCAGCAGCAGCAGCCAACATTTAAAAACCAGGAGGTTTCAGCCAGAGGTCTGGAGTCTATTCTCTGGCAAAATGAGCATCTCTGCACGGCAGTGGTCAGCTGAGCAAAAAATGGTGTGCCTCTTTGCCTGGGGTGTGGCACTCTGGTCCTTCGAAGCCTCGCTTGTCCACTCCACTTATTTAAAAACCACCTGCCAGCCCTGGTAGCCATTTCAGTTTGCAACCCTAGAAACAGAGCAATTGCTTTCTATGATCCACTGAGTGCAGTGTGTCCAAATAATTGCAGCTGACTCTCAGATATTTTCTCCTGATAATTTAGCCCCAGGGCTTGCCTGTTGCCGTCACCGTGGAGTCGGCCGCTCACCATTGCTGTCCATTCTTTACCTTCATAGATTTCTGCAATCATCCTCCATCCCAACTACGACCCCATCCTGCTGGATACGGACATTGCCATCCTGAAGCTCCTGGACAAGGCTCGCATCAGCACCCGCATCCAGCCCATCTGCCTGGCGGCCCCTCGGGATCTCAGCACCTCCTTCCAGGAGTCCAGCATCACTGTGGCCGGCTGGAACGTCCTGGCGGATGCCAGCAGCCCCGGCTACAAGGACGACACGCTGCGCTCAGGGGTGGTGAGGGTGGCGGACTCGCTGCTGTGTGAGGAGCAGCACGAGGCGCAGGGGATCCCGGTGAGCGTCACGGACAGCATGTTCTGTGCCAGCCGGGACCCTGCAGCCCCTTCCGACATCTGCACAGCTGAGACGGGGGGCATCGCGGCTGTGTCCTTCCCAGGCCGGGCATCCCCGGAGCCCCGCTGGCACCTGGTGGGGCTGGTCAGCTGGAGCTATGACAAGACGTGCAGCCACAGCCTCTCCACGGCCTTCACCAAAGTGCTGCCTTTTAAAGACTGGATCGAGAGAAACATGAAGTGAGCCACAGGCCCAGGGAGGAGTGTTTCTGTGCAGCCGTCCGTGTGTGTCAGCCGGGGCGGTACAGACCCAGAGTGGGATTCTGCCTGTGAATTTCGCTGTGCCCCTGGGCTTCTGATTTCAAAATCAGTGGAGGGCGAGTCGAGCTTACTTTCTGGTAGGCCATTGCCTCCCTGACTGCTGGGGTCCTCTGGAAGATTCCCACGCTGCTTATAAGAACTCAGTTTCTTCCAAAGAGACTATGTGAGTGGCAAAGAAATTCACCCCATTCTACCAACCCAGTGGCCTTCCCCGCCCACCTCTTGGGGATGAACCAGATGCCATGGGTTAGCTCCGGTCGAGAGAAAGTCGAGACCGGATTCATCAGGTCTCTTCCAAGGCTCCAACCAGACTGATTTCCAAAGAGCCACCGGCAGGCCGGCCCCAGACAGCAAGCCTGGCTGTGGCATTGGCTGTATTGCAGAGTGGTCCTTTTCCTTCCCAGTCACCTGTACATACTTTAATAAAACCAGGGTTGGCTTCTGACCCACGGAACACATGTCCTATGGCTCTGATTCCTGCCTGCAGCCTTTCTGAGCTACGTGTGTTGGGACCGGTGGCTGGAGGCAGCCTTTTAATAGATCATCATTCCCAAATAATGCATATAGCAAAGCCAGTGCCATCTTTTCAATGCCAGTGCTTGCAGTTTGCTGTTCATAGGGAAGGAGGGAAAGGGGATGGGCACCATCAGATAAGGCACAAGCAGAGGAAAATACCAGGGACTTGACAATTTCTAGTGTCCCCTCTGGTTCTCAGGTTCTGCATTCAAGCACAACACCCTGCTTTGAATCTCCAGAAATCTCTAGGACATATTTTCATAGCATCTGAATTGGAATCACCTATTTATTCACACTTGATTGAGATATGCCAAGAACCCGCTACTTCATTCTTCTCTATAACTTACACAACTTTCCTTTCAAGCCCCACGCCTGACTCCCACTGCATAGCAGAGGAAGAAAAAACCGAATCCAATCTGGTCCCTGAAGGGGTCTTTTCAGGAACATTCTCTTTTGGGGATGACTTGCTCTTTTATCCTTTCTCCCCAGCTTTCACCAGATTCCTCCTGTCCCAGATGGTACCATGGAGGCATAAGTGACTTTGAGCCCTGGGACACCAGAGGACTCCTGAGTTTCTGCAGGCTCTTGACTGTGTGTGGTCTCACTTTCTCATTCCTGGGTGTTGGGGGATTGCTCAGGTCTGTAACGAGTGTAACTTGTGCGGAGTTCTCTCTGCTTCCCTAGGACTCTGAGGTCCTCCCCGCTCACTTGGCTGCTCTTTGGGTCTGGCTTGCACTGATACTGCTGAGATCCAGGGGGACTCTGTCTTGACACTGGTTTGTTGGGGTTACTCAGCCTCCTGGTTACAGTGGCAGCCTTCTTGGGAGGCTCCCCAGCTAGCCTTTCAGTGATCTCCTCTTCCTCCCCTGAAGGCTTGTGGAACATCTTGGTCTTTTCCATACCTCCTGAGGCCTGAAAGCCCAAGGTTGGTTCAGGACACCTGGGGGACAGTCCCATCCTACAGACCCCAACAGAAACTCTTCCTCCCTTATCAGAGAGAACTTCAACCCCAAGGACTTTAGCCCCAAGGCAGGATGCCAAATCTGTCCCCCAACCTGCATCCCCATCTCTGGGTCTTTGCATCATTCCCTGAGCCAGCAGAGAATTTCTGGTACTTTCTCTCTTGGTTAGGCTTTCTTGAGGCTTTCCGTAAGTCAGGCTCCCCACCCCCTGCCTTTCAGTCACTCCTCGCGGCTTAATCTGAGAACAATGTGTTGGTTATCAACTTCTGAGGAACAGCCATCCAACACGTAGTAGGTGAAGCTGGACTGTTGGACTTGACAAATATTTATCAGGCTGCTCAAAAGGCTTTTTCCTTGCTGTTTTTAAGCCTAGAAAGTTTGGATCTCAAGAGGTGTAATGGTAGTCGGATCAAAAAGATCTAAATTCCTGTCTTTCTACTTATTTTGAGTGATCTTGGGCAAGTCACCTAACGTCACCTGTGTCAATTCGTCATTTATCAGGTTGGCATGTGGAAGCCTGTCTTTTGCGGTAGCTGTGATGGTTCAGTGAGCTACTGTGTAAAACAGTGAATATAGTACCTGACACACAGCTCAGTGTGTCTAGCCCCTGGCAGGGGCAGGACTGTCCAGCTGTGCACAGCTCCATAAAGCCTTCATATCTACCACTTCTCACCTGGGCGTCCATGCTTACACCTTCCCTTCTTTCACGCTGGTCTGACTCCTCCCCTGCATTGTCACATTCCCTAGTTTCTTGACGCTCTTTTTACTCTTTAGTGTCATTTTCTATCTTTGCCTCACCGCTCAGCTTTGGTTCTCATTATATCATCTCTGCTGTGACTGTGTTTCCTTTAGCAGCTAAGTCTGGCCCCCAGGCCGGGTGACACCGCCTGCGGCTGCTTAGTTACTATCCTCATGGCCGCTTGCCACTCTCCCTAGATCTCCCTGCCCCAGTACTGCTTTCACGACGAGCACTCAACCACGCTAATCAGGACAAGGGAGTCAGATACAAGCCTCTCCCTGGGCCATACCTGGCACTGGAGAAATCTCATCCATCTTTCTTTGTCACATGGTCCTTACATCCTAGGGACAGAATGCCAAGGATGAGGGATCTCATCTTAGCTGGAAATCTGGAGTGCATATCAGTCAGGGATTTCTCAGAACTTATAAGGTCCATGTAGTATAAGGGATTACGGTGACCACAGACAATTATGGGCACTGGTGGCAAAGTCTCCTTGAGGCTGTGGCCTTTGCATCCAGTGTTGGACCTGAATTCAAGTGGCCAGCAGTTGTGAAGGAAAGTTGGATGTGAAATTGGAAGAGCAAGAATGATCTGGAACCCAAAAAAACATCGAAAGTCATGTCTGTCTCTGCTGTCCCCAGCCTCCATGATTTGAGTGACCTGCATCCCCACACACCTGATCCAGGAGACTCGGAGAAGCTGGAAGAGGATTTCCAGCAGGTATGGGAGGGCCTGCGGGCCAGGGTGCTGTTCCACCCAGGAAAGGTGAACAAGCCAACCAGTGACGTTGTGTATGAACTGCCAAGGTGCCCGATGCTCTTACCAGCTTCCGGAGAGTGGAGATGGCTGTAGCTTTACTCTCCTTTTTAAATCTCATGTTAAGCTTCTCTGGCGCTCACTCTAACCTGAAGCCATACAGGGAAGGGGACTCTGCAAACGTAGTTGCAGCCCCCCTCTAAGTTGACAAGGAACAAAAGTCATCACAAATCATTGCATGAAATATTAACGTGGTTGTCGACAGGGGATGCCTTTGTGGAGAGCTGGTGAAGGCTTCTGTTTCATCCAGATTAGTTTGGCTCTAATTTCTTTTGTAGCAGTTTTTTGTTTTGTTTTGTTTTAGACACATGCAACCCCCAATATCTGACATTCTATCAGTGAAGCCTTGGTGTCTAGGAGCTGGCCTAGGATCAATTATTTCACAGCATGCTGGTATCAGTCAAGAGCCTTCTGTGACTGTGAGGGATCAAGGCAGACACAAGGCTGCTTTATATCTTGCCAGTGAAGAGGCAAAAGCAAGGTCATTATACAAACTAAAAAATACGAATGATCCCCCTCTCCTGGTTGAGAGCAGTGACTATCTTTACTTCTATACCAATTACAGTGTTAGCCTCTATTTTTCCTTCCTCCTAGATAAGATTTATAAAGATAACCAATTATAGAATTACCTCTATTTAACTGATAGCATCCAATCCACAACAAAGCCCCAATTCCATGGGACTTCCTCAAAATCACCTAATAGAAGCCTGAATCCTAGAATAAGTTTTCCAAAACTCTCTTACTATTTTATTAAATTTTATTATTGTTCTGGGTCTTCACTGTAGCTCGGGAGCTTTCTCTAGTTGTCATGTGACATGTGGGATCTTAGTTTCCTGACCAGGAATGGAACCCAGGTCCCCTGCACTGGGAGGTTGATTCTTAACCGGATTCTTAACCATTGGACCACCAGGGAATTCCCTCTAATACTCGCTTGATGATGCACATTCTCTTTCATTTCGAAGAGCAATAAATCCATCTTGTTCAACTAGGATTGGCCAGGTTTAACATCAAGTGGACTTTCAAGAATTACTGAGTAGTCACCCACTCTGCTTTATTTTATTTAAACTCCAGCAGGAATTGAGAGGAAGGGTCGATCCAAATAAGCAATGTTTTTATTCACAGGGTAGTTAGAACTTCAAATTGAGTCTTGAGTGTAGGTGGAAAGGAAGTGTAGGATATTGTAAGTACAGAAAATGCTTGGAAAGTATGTAGGATTAAACATGGAGGGGGGCTGGCTTAGAGAAGGGCCAATTCTCTTTTTTTTAATTAATTAATTTATTTTTGGCTACAGTTCAGTTCAGTTCAGTTGCTCAGTCGTGTCCGACTCTTTGCGACCCCATGAATCACAGCACGCCAGGCCTCCCTGTCCATCACCAACTCCCTGGGTTCACTCAGACTCACGTCCATCGAGTCTGTGATCCCATCCAGCCACCTCATCCTCAGTCGTCCCCTTCTCCTGCCTCCAATCCCTCCCAGCATCAGAGTCTTTTCCAATGAGTCAACTCTTCGCGTGAGGTGGCCAAAGTACTGGAGTTTCAGCTTCAGCATCATTCCCTCCAAAGGAATCCCAGGGCTGATCTCCTTCAGAATGGACTGGTTGGATCTCCTTGCAGTCCAAGGGACTCTCAAGAGTCTTCTCCAACACCACAGTTCAAAAGCATAAGCTCTTCAGCTCTCAGCTTTGGCTACACTGGGTCTTCATTGCTGTGCATGGGCTTTTCTCTGGCTGCAGTGAGCTGGGGCTGCTCTTCATTTTGGTGCCTGGGCTCATTGCTGTGGCTTCTCTTGCTGCAGAGCATGGGCTCTAGGCGCCTGGGTGTCAGTAGTTGCAGCGCACAGCTCAGTATTACAGTTGCAGCTTGTAGGTTTCAGAAAGCAGGCTCAGCAGTTGTGATGCGCGGGCTTAGTTGCTCCGTGGCATGTAGAATCTTCCAGGACCTGGGGTCGAACCCGTGTGTGGGTTCTTATCCACTGTGCCACCAGGGAGGTTTGGGAAGAGCCAATTCTTTCCTATCACGAATCCTTTATTACAGTGACAGGCCACGTTGGCCAGCCAGCACCTTAATAACAAGGGTCAGTTGGTGGTAGCTCTCAAAAGCTAGGATCTAGAATTTGGCTTCTTATTGCCCATTTGCAAACATTCAAGCCCATGTTGATGTCTCCAGGAGAGTGAAAGGAAAGAAGTGGAATTCTAGAAAGACCCATCAGGCTAGCTGTGCAATGGTTAAAAGACCCAGCCTGAGTTTAAATCCCAGCTTTGTCACTTACATGCTGTCACCCTGAGCATGACATTCAATCTCGGTCCTACTGTTGTTCTATCCACAAATGGGAGTGAAACGATGTGGGGATTCAGGGAGTTAATGTGTCTGTGACTGAAGCATGTAGAACAGCATCTGCCCTGTGCTTCATCGCTCAGTCGTGTCCAACTCTTTGTGAGCCCATGGACTGCAGCCTGCCAAGAACCTCTGTCCATGGGGGTTCTCCAGGCAAGACCGCATGTGACCTATTGCACTCTGTAGATACTGGCCACTGTTAAGAGGGTTGTTGTTTCATTGCTGTCCTTCTAAGAGGAGACTGGAGATGGAGAAACCAGTTATGAGTGACCTTATGAGGGCTGGAGAGAGGAGGAGAGGATTTAGAATGCTGTTGAGGTATAAGCATGTGGAAGGAAGTTTGGCAATCTGTGGAATGAGGTTGAAAACGGGAAAGGGTGGGCAGAAATAAATGAGGTTTCAGGTTAAAAGAACCAACAGGGTTGAGAGCAAGAAGCAGTGGGACTAGAGACTTCCCTGGTGGCCTAGCATCTAAGACCATGCTCCCAGTGCAGGGGGCCCAGGTTTCATCCCTGGTCAGGGAACTAGATCCCAGATGCCCACAACTAAAGATCCTGTGTGCAACAGCAAAAAACAAACAAACAAAAAGCAATAGGACTGTGTAAGTGGGAGTAGTCGGGATAAATTTCTAAGAAAAAGTGTCAGAGCTTACACCGGTTTTTTACGCATTTCCCTGTCTGCATGTATGTGTGTGTATATGTGTTTGGTGGGAGTTCAGGGGCATACAGGATGGACTTAATAAAAAGGATCAGGTACAGCTGGACAAGTAGAAATTTGCAGCCCTCTCAATGAGTCCTCACCAGCATAATACTTGTTGTTCTTTGGAGTTATGGCTGTGGAGTTTGAATATTAATCTTTACAAGTTCTTTGGGATTTTCATGCCTTCAAATTCATCATCTACTCATAACTACTAGGGCTTCCACATTTGCCTCCTCTATTGGAAAATTAGTCGATAAAATCTCTTCCATCATGAATTCAATCAGAGATTGTGAGTTCATTGATTTTTCTACCTATCATTCATCCATCCAGAAAAATTGAGTGTTAAGGATTGAAGTACTAAAGATGGACAACATAGGCTTGGTGCTTGCCCTTAATCGGATAGTCCCAGAAATACATGAATAATCAGAAATCATCATGAATACTGGGAAGAAAATACAGGGTATTGTAAAATAGTAGAACAAATGTCGCTGATTTAACCTGGATGGGCCAGGATAAAAGGTTTGCCTCCCTGAGGATGTGATGACTGATCTGGGAAGAAGTTGACCATTGGATGGAGGGTGGGGAGAGGGGAAGAACATTCCAGGCAGAGATGAGCGTGTACAGAGATGCTGAGAGAAGGGCTTTTGGCATATATAGAGAACTTCCAGAGAACCAGTAAAGCTTCCGAGGAAAGCAAGAGGAAGCGAGAGGTGTGCCAGGAGGCTGGAAATGCAGTTGTGGTGTGTATGGCCACCCCAGGAGCTGGGAGCACCACACTCTATATGTCAAACTCGAACTCCGAGAATGTGCACTAGGAACTATTAGTGAGGCCATCAACTCATCATCTATAGCCTTTGGCTTTGACCTTGTGTTTTTCTGTTATCCTTCTAACCTGGTTATGAATGAAGACCTTGAGTCTCCCAGCAATGACACAATTGCATCATGTTCTAAAAAAGATCTTAAATGAGGATGAGGTGAGTTAAAAAAAGACTGAAAGTTAATGCAAGAAGCAAAGAAATGAGACACTTATAGCTTCACTCCTGCCTTATTTTTTTCTCTTTCTTTAGTATCCTGTGAAAATGTTGAGTGAAATACTTTTTGGATCCCTAGGGCTTGGGGAAGTTTATCTTTTTAGGGCTGTTGGAAAGACGAGAACACTTTGGAGTGATTTGGTAGCCATTTGTGGTCTCTTTTTGCTTTTCTTGGCAGGAGGACCTGCTTTCCCTGGCAGGGCTCTGCCGGATGTGCTGTTGAGGCCCAGCATTTTAAGAAGACTGTCTCAATGGCTGAGGTTTTTAGGGATCACTTCACGTTTGTATTCCAGTTCACCAAGTGTTTATCCAGAGGCTTGTGGACCAGGCACGATGGAGAGTTTTGTCAACAAAGAAAAAAAAAAGTCAATAAATAAAACTAGGGAATAGCTTTCTTGGGTGACAGATAATATTAGAGATTGAATTCTCAGAGGAAACAAAAATCAGTGTTATGTTTCTGAACTTACGGTTTCTAGGAAAAGATAACTCCACACAAAAGAGAAAGAAAGAATGTTATTAATCTTTGTTTTGAAAGGGGAACAGGATGTTACAAATAAAACAGTATGTGGGTGCTAATAAATAAAACCTCCAAGTGAATTGGGACTCTCCTAATTTGCTGTTATTCCCCAAAAGCATAGTTTAGCCTCTGATTTTTAAAATGTCGCTGAATCTATAACCTCAACTTAGACATCAATTACCTGGTTGCTGTCTCTCTCTCTTGATAAAGAAAATAACTTTATGAAAAAAATATTTTGGGATTTGATAACAAAGCCCCCCTCAGAATTACCAAGTTATTTCATTTAAAAAAAAAAAGTGAATACAGAAAATAGAACCATAATCACATCACTGGATTCCTGGGGTCACAGAAGCCTAGCTTGGGTCCTTGGTTCGATCCTTTAGCCAAACCATTTAGCATTTAACCCCAGTAAGCTGTGTCAAGCAACAAAATCCTCTCCTGAAGGTTAAAAAAACCCTCTCTCCATCATTTTGCCCATCATAAAGATGTCACGGCTGAATGCCATCCTAGCAGAACAAAGAGAAGTGAGAGATGTATAAGTGGCATTCGTTGCCATGATTAGAAGAAATGGGGCGGGGGAGATAGAAATGAAAATACCAGCAATAACTCTCAAGAAGTGTTTCTACTTTACACTGGGATCAAGCTACTAAAAAAGAGACAGTTACTCTAATTCAAAATTGTGTGCTTTTTACGGTGGACATAAAGAATTTGCACCAACCCTGACATTTTGCCTCAAGTTATCTCCTAGAAGAAGACGCTGACACATAGGAATGATGAACCAGGGACTCACAATTCATCTTTTCTCCCTGTGTCCTTTCGTCTTTCATCTGTGCTGAGTAAATGGAGTGAATTCACACTCCTTCTATTAGAATTCATCAGGCAATAAGTGTAGCTAACAAATGCTTCAGTCTTCCTGAGCCTTCTACTTAATGAGGTGGTTTCTGCCTGAAGAATGGATTATATTTAGAGCAAGTTTTCAGTCTGAATTGAGATTTCTCTGAAGTGACATCTCTTTTCTCATCAGCATAGAGAGTCAGGTAAAAATAGAACTCCCTTACTTCCTTTCGCTAATGCGTGTTAACAAGAAAAGAGTGAATGAACCTAACTTGTATCTTCCTGCTCTGAACACCTGTGGGAGGGGTAATTCTCTCTATCTTCTATTCAGTGGCCACAGTGGACAAACAGCGCTATATGCAGGCTCATCCGTAGCTGTGCTGTGTGGTTGGATCTGAAGCACTATCACCATTATCACTTGAGTGACGACAGCGTGACGGGCAGGAGGCTGACATAATAAAGATGACAATAGCCATCACTGTGTGCCAGGAACTGTGTCATCACCTCCTCTGGTTCTCCTCCAAGCACAGTGGGTGGGGTCATCACTAGTTCCATGCCCAGAAGGTTAAGTGACTCACTCACGTTCAGTCAAAATGGAAAGTGAGGAGATGGATTGCATTTGAAACTCACGACTCCAAACATGATCGAAATGAGTGGTTCCCAGGTCAGTGTAATTCTGAAAGTGAAAGTTGCTCAGTCTTGTCTGACTCTTTGTGACCCCATGGACTATACAGTCCATGGAATTCTCCAGGCCAGAATACTGGAGTGGGTAGCCTTTCCCTTCGCCAGGGGATCTTCGCAACCCAGGGATCAAACCCAAGTCTCTTGCACTGAAGGTGGATTCTTTACCAGTTGAGCCACAAGAGAAGCCCAAGCATACTGGGGTGGGTAGCCTATCCCATCTCCAGCGGATCTTTCCAACCCAGGAATCGAACCAGGGTCTCCTGCACTGCAGGCAGATTCTTTACCAACTGAGCTATCAGGGAAGCCAATTCTGAAGGCCATGTTATAACTTCTAACGGAGGCCACCGTCACTTTCTTAAGACAATGAGTGGCTGCTGCTGTGAAGATTTTCCTCCCACCAGTTATCACCCTAAACTCCCTTCTCTTTCCATAACCTTTTTGTTTTCAAGTTAGTTTCAGGCTTCTCTAACATCTCTCTTAGATGCTTTCAGCTTCAGAGCCAATGCTGTGCAAGAATATCACCTTTCTTCTAAAACAGAACATTGTACAAGGATTTTCATTCATGGTTTTCATTTATCCTAAAAATAGCTCACAGTTCTGAAAAATTAGCATACTCATTTTAATTGTCCTGATGAAAGGGCCTCCAACATCCTCTCTGTTTTATTTCTTTCTTAAAAACCTTACAGTGTCTATCTTGCAGTCTAAGTGATCGGACCAAAGTTTCAAAAGACAGATCCAGACGTGCTGCTGTTTCTCTGGGTCACTTTCTTCTGATAAACTCTGGACATTGAAACATTTCTCCTCTGTTGTCATCATGATGGGGAAATGGACTTATTTAATGGCCTTTTATGGAAAAGCAGTGTAGGACTTTTTTCTTTCTTTTCTATATTAGGAGTCCCCCTCCCACCCTGTGCAGCATCAGAGATGCAATAACCAATCTCAGGCGATCCAGAGGAAAACCAAGACAGGGAATGAATTCCTTAGAAGAACAAATAAGAGAAGGCAAAGTCTTTATCCCTTCTTTGGTCCAACTAAGCTCCTAAAAGGACTGGAGAAGAACACTGAGAATTATAGGATTTAGGATTGGAACCTTTGAGGCCATCTGGTGATTTGTTCCATGGTATTAAACGTACCACCTTCTCATTTCTAGCAAATGGCCTGACTGGGTCCTCTCTGCTAGAAGATCCTCTTTGATGGAGAGGATGTTGCATGGGGGTGAACTGTTCCAATAGTCATTATTATTACTATAGGTTGCATAGAAGAGAGATTAAAAGCAAGATTCTGCAGAAAGACTGCCTGTACTCAAACACCAGTTTTGCCCCCGCCTCATCCGTTGGTCCTGTAGGTTCATTCTCTGACTGTCTCCATTCTGCACTGTTCCCTGGGAGGTTGAACTATAAGAACTGAACTATAACTACTGCATATGAATTATGACAATGTGCTCCCCTGCCCTCTGCTTCCAGCTATAGTCAACAGGGAGTCCCTGCAGGGGAGAAGAGAACAGGAGGGAAGTGGGGGTCAAGTTATTTATTGCCAGACCCCTTTCCAACAGGTTGCCATGGCAACAAAGTCTCAGTCTGGGTCAGCTGGAACCGGTGTGCTCTTTGGGTTCAGGCTTAGGGTGGGTAATGATGCCCCACTATTACAGTCCGTGGGCTCTGCCTTATGTCTTCAAGTTTCCCCACATCCTTCCCTTACCCTTCTAAATTGTCTCTTTATTAAACTTTGCACAACTTCCTTAATTTGAATATGCCAACTTTTTCTAGCTGAGACCTTGACTGACACAACCACTCACTATCTGTGTAATGTTGGTCAAATTCTATAACCGCTCTTGGATTCTGTTTTCTCCTTTGTAAATTGGGGGTAATAATAATAATATATGCTGTAGAAGGACATCTTAAGAATCAGATGAGATGATATATAAAGATACTTGGAACATGCAGTAAGAACTCAGTAAACGCTGCTGCTGCTGCTAAGTCGCTTAAGTCGTGTCCGACTCTGTGTGACCCCACAGATGGCAGCCCACCAGGCTCCGCCGTCCCTGGGATTCTCCAGGCAAGAACACTGGAGTGGGTTGCCATTTCCTTCTCCAATGCATGAAAGTGAAAAGTGAAAGTGAGGTCGCTCAGTCGTGTCCAACCCTCAGCAACCCCATGGACTGCCGCCTACCAGGCTCCTCCATCCAGTAAACGCTAGAGTAAAGCTATTAATACAACTACCATGAAGTCTCAACCTGAACACTACCTTAATTCAACTATGGTAAGTTACTTCTCGTAGCTTGACTTAGGTTTTAAGTCAACAGTCAATACAGAAAAAAAGAAAAAAAAATTCCTCAGAGTCAAATTAGACTTGAACATCCCTCAACATGGTGTAGCCAATTTTTTGGTATTCAGTCCTGCAGAGTTGTTTTTATTCACACCAAGTTTGATAACCTGTGGGTGAGACTTAAGAAAGGTGAATCTACATGCAAATATCAGAGCATCCCACCCCTTCTGCTTCTGCCATAACCATGGAATCCCTAGAGGAGATTGAGAGATGCTAGAAAATTCGAAAGTGTTCCTGCTAGCTTATAGGGTTGACCTCGTTCTGTTCTCACATCAGGGCTTTATCTACTTAATGTTGGCTGGGAGATTTGTAGTTTGCTGTGAAGACAGAAAGGAGTTAATGGGGTCACACTTTAGATGGTTTTAGGGGAGGCTAGATTTTTTAAGTGGGCTCAGTAGGAAATTAAATGGGGTGCATGCTGCTGCTCCCATATGTCTGAGATGACCCTTTGCTGATCATTCAGGGTGTGCCAGCCTCAGAGCTAAGCGTTTCCTCCATGTTAGTTATCTGGTTTAACCTCATAGCAACTATGAGATGGAACTATTATGTTCTCTGGTTTTCACATGAGAAAGCTAAACACCTAAGGTGCCCAGTCTAAGACTAAACAGTCTTATTGACGCCAGGGGCGGTATTTAATGTGTTTCTGCCTCACTTAGCTCTCAGTTTAGATCCAAGACTGAGGCAGAGAGAGCCTGGCTTACCCTCCAGTGTTCCATGTATGTGCAAACTGAGAATTAAACTCCATGTTTGATAGCTTTTCATGTTAGTTGTCCACAACAGTACACACGTGTTTGCCTGAATAGATTTTTACATGCCCTGTGTTTGATGAGAAGAGAGTCAGCCTGGTATCTTTCTTCCTCCCCCCATACCCCCAAAAGACTAAACACACCAACTTGCTTCAAATCCTCCTCAGGACCATATTTCTGGACCCCTTTCCATCTTGTTGGACCGTCTCTAGTCCAGTGGTTCCTGATGCTGGCTGGAGTAGGACAAATCACCTGAGGAAGTTAAAGAGAAAAACCAAAAACTGAGTCAGGACCCTGCTCCAAATTTCTGGTAGGTGGCCTGAGCATTATCATTTGTCAAAAGCTCTCTCAGTACATTTTAATCAGCAGTCAATATGGGAAAGCACTGCTCCAATTTGCTGCTAAAAAATTGAAGAATTAGTGGGGATGTTGGCAGGGCCCTCTGGAGCGAGGAAAAAGAATCGGTTCCTTCTAGCTAATGATTATTATCCAGAATTATCTGCGGCATGTTCCACACGATTTAATAGGCCTCATCTCCAAGGGCAGCTGAATGCAAATGTCTCTCATTGTAGCATGAGATGTGAAGGTTCCCGAGCCGTTTGCAAGGAAGGTGCAAAGTGGAGCCACTTCTCCCATGGAATCTGGCCATGCCTGTTGACTCACCAGAATTCTCTCTGATCCTGAATGCCGAGAATATAATTAAGACTGCTTTTGATTGGATGGTTTGAAATGTAAAATCAACACCATCCCCCTTTCTCTGTCCTTTTGCTTCCTCTGTGTTTCTGTGGCCTCAGCTGTGTCGCCCTTGGCAGTGAGAGCTGAGGAATGGTGTGGCTCAGTGCTCACCTGTGTGCAGGTACTGAGGGATTCAGACAGAGGAGTTCCTCCGTGCTGCTTGTAAAGGGGCTGCGGTGGTCCGCTGGGATCGCAAACTTCTAGAGAGATGCTGGCGGCTTTATTCTCCAGCTGCCACCTCAGCAGAAAGGGCAGTAAAATCCCTAAATTATAAACAGAAAATGAGACTGTACACATTCTGCACCTGACAACTTCACATACAAAGGCACACGTCCACTCTTGACAGGACTCAAAAGGCAGAACCAAACACCACACGGAGGCTCAGGAAGGTCGTTTTTCATCTACAAATGATTATAAATCACAACTAAATTTTTTAAAAAGAAAATTAGAGGTGCTATGAAGGGTCCTATGATAGATAAGATATAGGTCTGGTTAATCTAACCGGGGCTCACAGGAAAGAGAGAGAGAGGGAAGGGACTGAGATGGGGGAAGGTTTGAATGAAGGAAGACGTTCGAATTCAGATTTGGAAAAGGGAGGTGAACAGAAACGTTTAAAAAACTTCTATTTAGTTCTTTTCTCTTTTTCTTGTTATTTCTCCTATCTGCCTATGCACTCTTGGATATCGTGTTCAGAAAACTATCCTCCAAGGACGCTTAGATTAAACTGAACACTTTTTGAAGGTTTACTGGGTGCCAGAGTCGTTTAAGAACTCTGCGCGTCTTTTACATTTCATTTAGATCTCAGCTCTGTGCGGTTGGGAATGGTACTTCTGTTTTGCAGAAGGGATGAGAAGAGTTGAGGAATTTCCTCCCTAATTATTCCACTGGAAGGTGAAGAACTCAAGCTCTCAGATATTAGCGTCAGGGATTTAACCAGGAAGCCGCCCTGCTGGGGCTCCAGCTCCCCTGGCACGGTCCCGGGGAGGAGCTCCCGAGTTTCCACGTGGCCAGCTGCATTCGGTCTTCGGGAAGGTGTAAGCACAACCACCGGGCTGGAGAGCGCCTCTGCCGAGGAATCAGGCCAGGCATGCGGCGACTGAGGACAGTACCCGCGTCCCAGACCCCGCCAGGAGAAACCTGGCAAGTTCCAAGGGGCAGGTTTGCACCGCGGACATCTCTCGGGCGCGTTGCCACTCTGTAAATCAAGAGAGTCTGTTTAATTCTCACCGCGGCCCTGCAAAGGGGGTTGTTTTGGCTCCATTTCTTAGAAGAGCAAAGTGAGGCGTGCCCTCCCCAGTGGCCGCTACGTCGGCAGGTGGTGGAGCAGTAGGTGTCTGCCTCTTCCCAGAGATAATAAAATCTGCACGGATTTTGCCATTATTATGCAAAGCCGGCGGGGAGGCTCGGACCCTCCCTTGACCGAGCCCATCTGTCTCCGCGCGCCGCCCCCGGGGCACAGAAGCCGACAGCGAGCGGAGCGGAGTGGGTGGAAACCCGTCCCCGCCACTTGCCTCACCATCTCTCCACTTCTTCACCACCAGCGCCCCCGAGGCCGACCTCCCTTGGCTCAAAAAAATAAACAAACTACCGCCTCCCCCGTACCCTCCCGCCGCCCCAGGGAGCTGCATTAATATTAATCCCGATGCATAATTGAAGGCCGGAGATTTATTCGGGCCGAGGCAAGGGAGGGTGCACAGCTGGGCTGTATTTCGGCCGCTTGGGTTTCGTGAGGCCTGGTACCCAGGACGTGGGAGGATGGGGTGGGTGTGCCGCCGGTGAGGATGAGCTTGGGAATGAAGTGAGCCCTAGCGGGTGTACCAAGGAGTGAGGCGGGGTGCCGGGGGCTGCTCCAGGGAGGCAAGGACGGAGGGGCATCCCAGGTCTCCGTGACGTGGCCTGCGCTGTGCCCAGCGAGGGGTGACCCGGGGCCACGCGGGCTTGAAGGGAAACAATAGCGACTCCTTAGATCCTGGGCTGCTGCCACCGGCAGCCTGGGCTTTCCCGGGAGACCAGCCGGGGTTCTTTTCTTATTTGGCTAATTTATGGAGAGAGGCTGGGGGCGGAGGGATGGCAGAGGAGGGACCTCGTCTAGAGACTGGGGGCGAGGGGGCGGCAGTTAAAGGAGTCTCCCGAGGCGGCGGCCCTGGTGATGTCAGCTCTCGACGAAAATAGAGAGGGATCGCCTGCAAATCCCCAGCTCCGGCGGGGCTAAACCTTGCAATCCCTCCCCGGCCGGCGCCGAGCCAGGGTGCAGGGGCCTCCACCGCCTCCCCTGGCGCGCGCACACACACCGCACACGCGCGCACGCACGCACCCACTCCCTTGCACACCCGCCGCACACACTCGCCGCCCTCCCCCCTGCCACCGTCCTCCGAGCCCGCGCTCCGCCACGCGGCGAGCCCCACAGCAAACACAGGTGGCCCCGGCTGCACGCCGTCCCGCGCCCCCTCCTGCAGCCCGGGGGCGGCGCTCTCTCGGGGAAGCCACCCTCTAAGCACCCGCACTCCCCCGCCCTCCATCCAGAGCACCCAGCCAAGCGACACCGAGGCCGGCGGAGGGAGCGCGGGACGCGCGCAGCGGAGAGCGGGGACGCGGCTTAGAGCCGGCTGGAGCCTCCTGCGCGCGTTGAGGCGCTAAAGGGCTTACCCAGGAGGGGGGTGGAAGGGCGGGGAGATTCTCCCCCCTTAAATACTGCGCTCGGCTGCACTCGTGCGCTCACCCCGGCACCCGCTCACTCCTCGCCTGCCGCTGCCGGATTGTGCCGAAGAGGAGGGGGCGTTACCCCAGGACATGGCATCCACGGAAGGGTGAGGGGGGCTTTTCTCGCTACCGGCAGGCAAGGGGTTGGGGCGAGGGGGCGGCGCGCGCGCGCGGAGTGGTGGTTCCCTATCCCGGATGAGAACAGAGAGACGCCGGCGCCGGGCCTCGGAGACCGTGACGGAGCGATGGCTGGGCTGGGGATGGGATGGTGGAGAGGATATTGATTTTCTTTCGCGAAGCTTGCTGCTTAACCTTTTGAAGATGCGAGAGACAGAGGATTGTTTCATTTTAATTAAAAAAGGTTTCGGTGGAGGTGTGCGAAAGAGTGACGAAGAATCCTCTTGGGGTTACTTTTGAGATTTGCAAACAATGAGGGATTGGGCACAGTAAGAGCGGCAGACGCTGCCGAGGGAAGCAGCGCCTGGAGCTCGGCGCCGGCTGGAAGGTGGGGACCGGCCGGGATGAATGAACTGGGACCCGGGCCGGGGCGGGGCGAAGCCCAGCGCGCGCAGCCTTGAATGTCAGGTTTGCAGAGTCGCAGAGCAGATACCCGGCCTGCGTTGATCTCTCCTTGTCCCTGGATGGCGGAATCTCCCTAGCCAGTTTGAAGGAAGCGTGGAAGAGATTTGGGTGCTTTCCGAGAAGAGGCGGGAAAATAAGTGGCTTCGGGCAAGGACAGGAGGGACAGGAGTCCCCAAATTCCAGCGGGGGGAGCGTTAATTTCCCCGATTCTCCCCGCTGTCTTGGAGTTGTCTCCTGCCTCCTGAGGCAGCAGTTGAATGGAGAATGCTCCCGGTGATAATAAGGGTAGCTTCTTTACCGGGAAGGAGATTTAGCTGCAAGAAACCCTTGAGTACGCCTATGTCAAAGAAAGTGAAAGTTGGTCAGTGGTATCCGACTCTTTGCGACCCCATGGACTGTATAGTCCATGGAATTCTCCAGGCCAGAATACTGGAGTGGGTAGCCTTTCCCTTCTCCAGGCGATCTTCCCAACCCAGGTATCGAACCCAGGTCTCCCACATTGCAGGCGGATTCTTTACCAGCTGAGCCACAAGGGAAGACCAAGAAAGGGTCCAAAACTAGGTCCCTGGATCGGTATTTCCTGGGGAAGTGTCTCAGCTTGGTAGAATCTGAGTAGGAATAAAAGGACTGGTTGGGGAGCTCAGCCCTTTGGTTCATTCACAAAAGTGCGCTAGCCTTTTGCAAGGCATCACTGGATCCATATCAAGTGGCAAGCAAGTACCAGGGGCTCCTCTGAGCACAGGTGGAGCAGCCCTGGTGCAGGAGCTTTCCAGGGCTTCTAGCAAATTTTACCAACTCTGTAGGCTTGTTTTGGGAAATCGATCGCTAAGTAGGCATGTGGAGCAGCCCCAAAGTTAGATCTCTAAACTTCAACCTCCAAGGAAGGACAAGTATTTCTGAAACTGTCTGCTCTGTGTTCAGGAGAAGGGACCCATCTTTTTTCTGGCCCTGAGTCCTTCTGGCCCCTGGAGTCCTTCCAAAGGAGGTTGTGGGCAGCTGGTATCTTGTAGCATGAGATCTCTCCTCTCTTTTTGTCCTAACAGTTCAGCTATGTGGACCTTTTTGACTGTTTCTTCTCCAAACCGATGCTCCGGAAAGAGGTTTGTGTACAAGCAGGGCAATACATTTTTCTAACACAGATCTCTAGAATTCAGTATTAATATGCCTCATCCTCAGTGTCTTTTTGCCTGTTTAATTAGTCATTCATATTAGAAAGGATGCAAAGGCACTACTGGCGGCTTTCAGGTCCCTTCTAGATTTGCCCCTGCTTGTGAGGGCCAGGTTGGACAACATCTCTGAAAAGGATGGATGATGGCAGTGTTTCAAGTCCTGCATCCTTATAGTAAAGGGACAGGTTTACCCCCCAATCAAGTGGTGTTTATCTCACCTTTGTCCTAAATGAGAGCTGCCAAATGATTTGACTCTATATTTGATTTAAGTATAGAGCAGAAGGGATTCACATTCTATTAGTAAGGTATTATGCACTGTACCGTTGTCAAGAAAAGACTGGTCAAAGGCATTTGCATTTAGGGAAGAACTGAGAAAATTTGAAAGACTGGGAAACAAATAGAGAAAGAACTCTGACCCATTATCATTTCAGAGCAGTGCTGATGAGCAGGTGACGCTCTCAGAAGCCCTGGTCTTTGCTTTTTTCTTCTCTTCCTTCCATCTTTTCACCAGGTGCATTGACTCAGCATTTGTTGGGTAGACCTCATGTGGTGGGCACTCTGGGTGTGTGGGGACTCCAAAGACGTAAGACTTTGATTAGTAGACTGTTCATATGGTTTAGTGAGATTCTCTTGCCTTTTCTGTTGCCTTTAGTTAATGTACCTTGTAAAGGGAAGTTCACGGAGAATCCGCAGACTGGTTGCCTTTGTTAGCCCGTGTCAAGCTGTTTCCTTGAAACATACATTGCTGAGAAGGAAACAAAAAATAGCGACAGAGTCTTATGCTTTCAAGATACGTATTTTGAGTTTGATTGATCCCGAATGTTTGGGGAATGGAACTGTATGGCAAACTGACCATTCTGGTTGCCATTTATTTGGTGATGTAGTTAAACTCAACAGCATAGGCAGATTACCAATTTTGAAAGAATTATTAGAAGCCATAGTGACATCTTATGTTTGTTTAGCACTTCACTTTCAAAGCTTATTTGTGTCATCATCACATTTGATTCTTCCAGTAACTGTGAAGTAGGCGGTCCAAGGAGGATGAACTTTAAGGATAAAATGATATAGAATGTATCGTCATCTTTCCAGGAAGATTCCAGGACTTGACCCAACTTTAGAGTTACCATCTGGAAATATCAGTTATCATGGAAGAGTGTGCTAGGCATGTCTGGCAAAGGATATTACCAGCTTTCTTTCGAAACTTTGGCATACACTGTGCAAATTGCCTTTGGGAATATTCTCATTATCAGCCTGTGCACTTGATCATTGCCTTTGCACAGCATACTCAAACATGATCTGGTTACGTGAGGTTTCTGATTGTTTGGAATTGGGATTATTAGCATCCAGCTTCTAGAAGACTCTACGTGGACTCTTTGATAGTTCCTAGACCCTGAGGGGCATTTTCCTGCAAAGCAGCGTCTAATTTGATAGTTGAGGATTCTGTCTTTCTGAGTCCTTAGACATGACTAGAATTATGGTTTTGGTCCCTGATCCAAATTGGAAAGAGATTATTAATATTAGACTGGCTAGTGTCCAATATAGACTGAATTATGTTGGAGCACTCAGACGCGTAGTGGCAGGCATTTCAGAAATACATTCTAAGCATGCAAGACGGCTAGGTCACCAAGTATGTCAGGGACCCAAGGCGATCTGTCTTCTGATCAGCTCCCAGGAGCCAAGGGGTCAGAGCAAAAGCCAAGTGCAAGGGCTTGGGTTTCAATTTGACTTTGAAAGCCAGCAAATCAGAAAGCTGCTGATAGTAGAAAAACCCCGCAAGCGTGACCACTGGATTTATTATTTCAAGCAAACAAAAGCAAAATGTTAACAATTGCCTTCTCCTGCCTCCCCTTGGGAGTGAAGTTGAGGCCAGCGGGAGGAAGAGCCCACAGAACAGACTTATTGAAAAGGGAACGGAGGGCATAGGTGTAGGGTCCAGAGGGGGTTGCATGTTGCCTGCCTCATGCAGTTTTAATTTCTCATTTTCAGCCTCCCTGGGTAAAATAAAGATGCGTGAAACTCAAATGAGAAAGCAATTTCACGTTTACTAAGATCGCCTCTTGTGAGTGATTGAAAGCTTAATTCTCATGAAACAATTTCTAAAGCCAGACGAAGCCTGTGATATGGAAAAAGCCAAGATATTAAAAACCAGAAACAGTTCTGCCCGTCAGTATCAATGGCCACTTCTTTTCTTCTCTAATGCAGCGTAATTAGGGGCTGTCTCCCCTGGCTTTGGATGTAAGGGAATTGGCAGATAAGGAAAAGTCTTTAAGAGATGGCAGTGCTTGGGCTACAGAAACAGGCACTATTTAGCAGCAAGGTGTGAGATTTCTGGGCCAGTGTGCCATAAATAATACAGATCCAGGATTGCAAAACTGACAGTCTGAAGCTCAACAAAGGCTGATTTCAGTGAAAATCTTGCCTCCCTGCCCCTCTCCATGGCTGTATCACACAATGCCCAGATGTCTGGTTTTTCCCTCTTTTAAAGGCAAACTAAATTGTTTTTCATGCTGATTTCCCCCTCCTTGGGACTTGCTTCCTCTTGGAACCAACTGCGTCTCTTCATTTCAATCACTTGCTATACTTATTTTAATCAAACCAGACACTGGTCATTTCAAATCTAGTAATAGTAGGCAAAAGAGTCATTCTCAAGATGAAATTTTAGTTTTGTTTGCATTTTCAGAACTTGTCCTGGAAGTTTGAAAAAGCAAACAGATGCCGCACACCGCCTTGCCTGCTCTCTCCTCTCCCATACCCTTAACAGCTTGTTGGGGGCCGGCAGAATGTTTCATAGCAAGGGTTTTAGGATCCAGATTACGGCAAATCTCTTTATTTACCAGATCGTGAGCTTGCTCTCTCTTCCCTCTGTCAGCCCCTCACCCCTCACCGCACCAAGCGGCCAAGTCCTTGGAGTGAATTAATTAAAGGAGTGTTTAAAAATATCTCATTGCTCCATCTCCACGTGCTCCATCATTGATTGGAGGCAGATGGGTTGCAGATTTGTCAGTAGAATAGAAAAGGACCAGCATCTCGTTATAAATCTGTCTGGTTGGCATCAGATGATGGCAGAAAAGATAATAGGCCAGCAATATGAAAGGGGAATAAAGGCAGGGGTAGATCCTTAAACTTCAGAAAAGGATACTTCATTTTCTTAGTGCGTGTTTTTGTGGTTTTGTTTTTTTAATTTAAATGGCTGTTTTCCAATGATATTGATATTTATTTATCTTTCATTCGTGGATCTATTTAATTTCTCACGGGTGTCTGCTGAACGGCCGTCTGGTGTTCTTGGCAGTCTCAGCAGCTGCTTCAGATTATGGACTCGTTGAGCAAGGACTGTCCTTTAAAAATGGAATGAACTCTATTTTGGTGGCTGGATTTGTTCATCTGGGTCCCGGTAGAATAGGTGGTGGTCTGTGTTAAAGACCCTGGATGAAGTCCATGGGGGCAAGGAGAGGGACAACCCCCCACCACCACCACTTACAAACCCTGTATATTAGAGGCTGCATTTAAACCAAGAGGACTTTCTTCTGTTACATTTCATCAGGAGTGCCATCTGTCACTCAGTCTTTGTGATCTGGCGTGGAACTTCCCATCACGTGCCCTGCCACCCCAGCTTCCCGGCCTCTGTGCTTGAAGGATCCCAGAGATGGTGGCCAAGGTGGAAGTGGGGTGGAGGCCTGTCTGCCTCCCAAGCTCTGCTCTTCCCATAGCAGCAGATTTGTGGTATCAGATGCCCGTGGACCGTAGGTGGTCCACAGACATGTGTGTTTTGGGTCACACAGGATTCTGAAAACCTTTAAATAGTTTGCTTAGACTTGACATCTTGGAAAGTGAAGTCAAGTGGGCCTTAGAAAGCATCACTGTGAACAAAGCTAGTGGAGGTGATGGAATTCCAGTTGAGCTGTTTCAAATCCTGAAAGGTGATGCTGTGAAAGTGCTGCACTCAATATGCCAGCAAATTTGGAAAACTCAGCAGTGGCCACAGGACTGGAAAACATCAGTTTTCATTCCAATTCCAAAGAAAGGAAATGCAAAAGAATGCTCAAACTACCGCACAATTGCACTCATCTCGCAAGCTAGTAAAGTAATGCTCAAAATTCTCCAAGCCAGGCTTCAGCAATACGTGAACCGTGAACTCCCTGATGTTCAAGCTGGTTTTAGAAAAGGCAGAGGAACCAGAGATCAAATTGCCAACATCCGCTGGATCATGGAAAAAGCAAGAGTTCCAGAAAAACATCTATTTCTGCTTTATTGACTATACCAAAGCTTTTGACTGTGTGGACCACAATAAACTGTGGGAAATTCTGAAAGAGATGGGAATACCAGACCACCTAACCTGCCTCTTGAGAAAGCTGTATGCAGGTCAAGAAGCAACAATTAGAACTGGACATGGAACAACAGACTGGTTCCAAATAGGAAAAGGAGTACGTCAAGGCTGTATATTGTCACCCTGCTTATTTAACTTCTATGCAGAGTACATCATGAGAAACGCTGGGCGGGAAGAAACACAAGCTGGAATCAAGATTGCCAGGAGAAATATCAATAACCTCAGATATGCAGATGACACCACCCTTATGGCAGAAAGTGAAGAGGAGCTAAAAAGCCTCTTGATGAAAGTAAAAGAGGAGAGTGAAAAAGTTGGCTTAAAGCTCAACATTCAGAAAACGAAGATCATGGCATCCGGTCCTATCACTTCATGGGAAATAGATGGGGAAACAGTGGAAACAGTGTCAGACTTTATTTTCTGGGGGCTCCAAAATCACTGCAGATGGTGATTGCAGCCATGAAATTAAAAGACGCTTACTCCTTGGAAGAAAAGTTATGACCAACCTAGATAGTATATTCAAAAGCAGAGACATTACTTTGCCGACTAAGGTCCATCTAGTCAAGGCTATGGTTTTTCCTGTGGTCATGTATGGATGTGAGAGTTGGACTGTGAAGAAGGCTGAGTGCTGAAGAATTGATGCTTTTGAATGGTGGTGTTGGAGAAGACTCTTGAGAGTCCCTTGGACTGCAAGGAGATCCAACCAATCCATTCTGAAGGAGATCAACCCTGGGATTTCTTTGGAAGGAATGATGCTAAAGCTGAAACTGCAGTACTTTGGCCACCTCATGAGAAGAGTTGACCCACTGGAAAAGAATCTGATGCTGGGAGGGATTGGGGGCAGGAGGAGAAGGGGATGACCGAGAATGAGATGCCTGGATGGCATCACGGACTCGAGGGACATGAATCTGAGTGAACTCCGGGAGACGGTGATGGACAGGGAGGTCTGGCGTGCTGCGATTCATGGGGTCACAAAGAGTTGGACACGACTGATCGACTGAACTGACTGAATAATGTTTCACCTAAAAAAAAAAAAATGTTGATTCTGGTTTCTCCCAAATGTTGGGAAATCTGATAATAAAAGACCAGCCCTTTTGTCTTGGTATCACTTATTGAAATGCTTAACAGCCCTACCTTTGTTTAAGCACTTTGCATGTATTAATTGATTTAATCCCCACAACAATGTGATTTAAAAGGACTATTATTATCCCCATTTCGCAGGTGTGAAAACTGAATCATAGAAAGATTAAGCAGCTTGCTGTTGGTTTTACAGCTAGTGAGTGGCAAAGCCAGGTTTTAAACCCGCCCAGCCTGGCTCTGGAACCCAGACTGTAACCACTAGGCTATACTGCTTGGTCCCACAGGGGTGGAGGGTGGGAAGAGTCAGCTGGGGATGAAGAGTGGCTGTCCCCCAAGACAGGCCATGTGCCTCTCAGGTTGGACAGAGTCTTTTCTGAGATGAGTTGCTCGTGTTTCTTGCTTGACCCCTTACTTCTCTAAGGCAGCCCCTGAGAGAACGAGAGCTTGGAGTCCCTCTTCTCAGGGTATGACGCTGTCTAGCAGTTGTGGCTGCTTTTCTTGTTAATCCCTTCAAAACACTCCCTTCTTGTTTCCGTTAACTGTGTTCTTAATGAAGAGTTCCTTTGTGATTACTGGTTGTGCGGACACCATAGCATGGTCTTATCAGATGCAGAGCTTTGAGACAGCCCAGTGTACGACCACATGGGTTTAATCCTTTGAAATATCGAGAATACATTTCTTAGTGGCAAATGTAGTGGAGCATTTAGCAGGCCCTGGAATTTATTCTTTCTTATGTGATTTTTAAGCATGGCTGGTTAGGGCTGTGACTTCACTTACCCATTTCCTAACACAGCTACTTTTCTTATCTCTTGAGGAGTGTGGCTGATGTCCTTGGTTTGTTTGTTTGTTTGTTCTTTGCAACATATGCAGACAGTGATGACTGGGGATGCCTTTTAAATTGAGAAAGAATCATTCAGAGAGTATGTATGTTCGGTGAATTGGTCGTGTCCAATTCTTTGCGACCCTATGGGATGTAGCCTGACATGCTCCTCTGTCCATGGGATTCTCCAGGCGAAAATACCAGAGTGGGTTGCCATGCCCTCCTCCAGGGATCTTCCTGATCCAGGGATCAAACCCGTGTTCGCTGCATTGGCAGGAGGATTCTTTACCGCTGAGGCACCTGGGAAGACCCTCAGAGAATGTATTTCTGTGCCTTCTTAAGAGTGGCACAGTTTGCTGACTGTCCAGTAGGTGGCAGTAAATGTCAGCACTTTGTCCAGACTGGCTGTGTGACTCCCTTTGGTCCTTAGGGAATCTCAATTCCCACAGGATCCCATTCTCTTTTGATTAAAACATGTTTCCACCAAATATATATTTTTGGTGTTTGTGAGATGATTCTCATATGTGTGTGTGCTCAGTCGTGTCCAGCTCTTTTGCGACCCCTTGGCCTGTAGCCCTCCAGGCTCTTCTGCCCGTGGAATTTTCCAGGCAAGAATACTGGAGTGGGTTGCCATTTCCTCCTGCAAGGGATATTCGCAACACAAGGAGCAAACCCTTGTCTCTTGCATCTTTTGCATTAGCTTACCATTAGCACCACTTGGGAAGCCCTGTTTACAGATATCACCATAAACAAATACAAATAGGACCATTTGCTTGAACTTGGAACTCCAAGTCTATATGACTACACATATATGATTTCATTAAGTCCTTGAAAAACTTATGAAATATTATGCTCATTTTAAAGATGGGGAAACAGAGATATTTTGCTTTTACATTGTAATTGGGTACCTGTTTTTTTTGTCATCTACTTCTACTGTGTTTCATAGTATCCACATTTTGCAATTAATTCACATTTTATTAAAATTTCACAAGCTTTGAAACAGTACAGGGCACGACCACTTGTCTATAGTCCTTTGTTCATTTGTTTGCTCCAATCATTTTGATCAAAGGCAGCAAGATAGCCAAGTGTCCTTGCAAGAAGAGATAATCAAGAATTTAAGAGGCAATGCACAAGAAGGACAGCAATGGTGACTGAAAGAAGTGAGCTTATCTTTGAACGGAGGTGTGACGTTCAAAAGAAAATGCTGCCATTGAAACAAAGTGGGAATAAGGTTAGGCAACGGAGAACGATGGTTAGACCTGAGCTTGAAGGCGTTAATCTAGCATCTATTTTCAAATAGAAGAAGTGGTTGCAGGGCATGAAGGGAGATAAGGTAAAAGAGAACAGATGGAAGGAAAGCATTCTTCTCAATTAAGCATCAGGCGAAATTGTATTTTTGTTTGTGGACCAAATTGTAGTTTTGTTTTTACCCTTGTACTTAGTCGCCCAGTCGTGTTTGACTGTTTGCGACCCCATGGATTCCTCTGCCCATGGAATTTTCCAGGCAAGAATATTGGAATGGATTGCCATTTCTTCTGCCAGGGGATCTTCCCGACCCTGGGATCAAACCTTTGTCTCCCACGTCTCCTGCACTGGCAGGCGAATTCTTTATCACTGAGTCATCTGGGAAGCTCTTGTTTTTAATCTCAGTCTTCATGTAAAAAGAGAGTTAGGATCTGATAACCAGCTTTGTTAGAGAAGTCCATGTGAACAAAGCAAAATTGGGTTAATATGTCTAGAAGTGAAGTGGATGAATATCAACTGACAATGCGTAGACATGCTAAAGGGATGATGATTTCTGGGTGATGGGTTCAGCAGTTACTTTTTATACTGAAATGCAACATAGGGTCTAGAGAAAGTGTCAAAAGTAAATATTGGACTAATTTCTAAGAAGAGAATAGAGTGTAATGGAATTATAGACTGAATCTGTTCCCCTAGTGTTTTCCTGGGATTCAAAGTCATCTATCAGCAGATATTAGTAAAACCATCATAGCACAGAAGCACTGCAGGGATCATTGATTTTTCCATCATGATTAATTGCTAACATTTCAATGAAGAACTAATCATGTGCAAGCATTTCTCTCTTAGTCTGAGAAGACCAAAATTTGGAGTCTTTTCAAGACATTAATACATTGGAGTTGAGGACCTGTCGCAGTTCTCTCCTGGGAAATACTTTAGGATGGAGACTTGTGTGCAGGAAATTTATTGAGAGAACTTCTCAGAATAAATCCTTGTAGAATAGAGAAGGGAGCAAGGGTGAGCAGAGGAAGAAGCTGAAACAGTCCAACAAAGTGCCTGTCCCATTCTTCAGGAAGTTCTGGTGCCGAAAGGTCCTGAATGGAGAGAAAAGAGACCTCTACCACTAGAACAACCCGCCCCTGGACTGCGTTGTGCTCAGGCAGTGGGCCTGGCCCTGGGTGAAGACAGAGATAGAGTTGGTAAGCATTGTCACTTATCAACACTCCCGGCAGCTGGGGGGATAAATGCCTCAGTCCTGAACATGGGGGCATTCAGGGGAACTCACCACAGCATCCACTGTTAGCTCTAGATTCGAATGTTTGAGAGAGGTTCTGTTGCTTTCCATCTGAATATCCAGGCGCCACAAAACTGTCATCTGTAATAAAATACTGTACCTTAAAAGGAGGGTGCCGTTGGGCAGCAGGGAGGCAGGTGGGTTCTGGTGGGCAAGGCTGGAGAGCAGGTGTCACTGCCCTGGTTCTAGCTGTGACCCACACAGCCCCCAAAGACACATGACGTAACCCTTCTCATCACTCAGACCTTCCAAAGGTATCTGGTCCAACAGGAGCCTGGTTATCTCAAATTGATGCCCAAGAAAGGGAAACCAGTTCTAGTGAATGGAAGGGGCCAGAAAGATCCACAGATAAATATCCCAGGAGCCAGACTCTAGCTGTCACTGATATTTCCAGCGTTCACAGCGGCTGTTTCTATGCTCCTGCTAGTGCTGTCTCTCGTGGAGTCCTTGCCTTGGAAGAGGGGAGGCAGGGGACTGGGTCATCCCTTTCTGGAACATCCACTGCCTTGTTCTGTTGATTCAAGAAGCCATGCGTTCTGTCAACCTCCGGCCCAAAGCGCTTGTATGTTGACTTTCCCCCTATCTGTTCCCTTGGTAAATATGCAGATGTGTTCAGAGACGAAAGAGCGCTTTTGTATGTAATCCAAGGCCTTGCAGATTATACCTCTGTGGGTATTTCCTCTTGTTTTCTCACAGCAGGTGAGACCTGGTCTGCTTTGAGACCAGGACATTGGTTATCAATGTGTCTGTGTTTTTATTAGTATGACATCTCAGTTCAAATGGCCCAATTATAGAGTAACAGAAGGTAAAGCAAGCAACATTGAAACTTTCCTTTCCTTACCTGTTTTTAAGAGTTACACATCTCTTATTTACAATGGCAGATAGATATCGTGCATGATTCCAGAAAATGGGTAAGGCAACACTGACTGTTTTGAATCTACATTTAGAGACTACATTTGGCACATGGAATGTATTAGCTGAATAAAGGGGTATGAAGAATTTATTATCTACTGTCAAATAGATTATCTTAAACAATTAAAAGAAAAATTTTTTGTCCTTTGGGTCAAAAAATTTTTTGTCCTATGGCTCTTTTCCCATAATGAAAAAATATGGCCTTATTAAAAAACAAACCAAAAAACCCCGAAACTTCTAATATTACAGAGTAGCATGAAGAAATAAAAGATTGTCTCTCAGCTCAATCCTGTTCTCTAAAAATACTCACTTTTTGGGTCTTTTGAGGCAGACATGTAACCTGTAACATGAGACAATGTAAACATCCAATTCTTAATATGCAAATTACATAATCCTATCCAGCTTACTTCAACTTGCTTTTCACTTCATGCCTTGTATATATGCATATGATATATATATATATATATATAATCTATATATCTGGTAATAGCTCACTGTCCACTTTATGGTTATATAATAATTGATTTAAGCAGTCCTTGATCGATAGATATTTAGGTCATCTCAAGTCTTTGTTATTATAATTATTATAAGAATTTTGAGTGAAATATGAGTTGGAAGTGGAGAAGGCAATTGCACCCCACTCCAGGGCTGCCGTCTATGGGGTCGCACAGAGTCGGACACGACTGAAGTGACTTAGCAGCAGCAGCAGCATGAGCTGGAAGAAGAGAATGAGGCAGGACCACTGAGCTTGGTTAGAAGATGACATCTGGGTGGAGAATACTGGCCTATATTAGGCTATAGAGCTGCATAGGCATTACCAGATTCCAAGGATATTTAGAAGGACTCAGTGACCAAGCACATGTAGGGGCCTGAGGGAAGATTCCTAGGGAGCTCCCATGTGTCTCGGTGGACAGAAGTGCTTCAGGGTACTTAGGATGCTGAGAAGTAAGGAGGGGGATCAGGAGAGAATTAAGGGTCTTGGAGTGGCTGATACCGCTTCATGCTACAGTGACATTAAATAATGTAAGTCCTGAAACGGGATCATTTTCAAGGTGGTTGCTGAGCAGAGCCAGAATTAGCAATATAAGGGCTACTGTTGGCATGTGATTGTGAGTTGGGAATGGCTGGAGAGAAAGTGAATGTGATTTTTTTTTTCAAAGAGTGGGCATCCAAGGGAGGATGCGAGAGCAGGGTTACATTTTCGTTTACTTGCTTTAGTTTCAGTGTAGGTGTGAGGTAAGCGTGCTCAAAAGGTTGTCTAAGTGATGCTGAGATCTTGAGTTCCCTTTGTGGAAGAAGCTGATGAAGAATAGGAGTAGAACCAGAGGGTAATTCATCACTTGCTCTGGAGGTTCCTGCAGGAGAAGACACGGCAGCGCTTTGAGTACTTGGTCAGAGTTTCCAGCAGTCTTCCTGCTCCAACCCACGATGCAGGGAAAGAGAGCTCAGAGCAGAGGGCGCGGAAAAGCTCATGTGCCTAAACCGCTAGACCCATGCAGCCAACCCTCAGTGGCCCTTTGAGTGACAGAGGGGGCAGCTGGCTGGAGTTGGATATATTTTAGTAGTGGTTGTTATTTACTTTTTTGTTTCACTGTCCATAGCCTTCCTAAGTCTCACTAGCTGGATCTCTTCTATTTTTCTTCATAATCTTTCATCTGTGCTCTTGTGTAGCTCCTAAAACTTCCTCGGACTCATTCTCGATCCCCATTCTCTTGGCTCTGCGTTCTCTCTGGATCCCTTCTTGGGCACTTGCATACCACATAACTCCCAAGTGTATGTTTCTGTCTCAGACCTTTCCTCCAAGCTCGTTTCCTATATCCCTCACCCTAATGGACATCTCCATTTGGGCATTGCACAGGCATCTCAAAATGATCACGATACAGTGGAAATGTTGGTTATTTCCCCTGCAGACTCACCCCTACTCCTTCAAGAGTCAAAGCTAGAAAGGTAAGTATTGGCCCTGTTTTTTTCTCTTCCATCAATCCCAATCTACAGGCTTTCTCAGTTCTGTCTCCAAAACGTGCCTAAGTGTGGCCTTGTCTCTCCATGCTAGCCCAGGCACGTCATCTCTCCAGCGGAAGCTTCCCAACCTCCTAACTTTCATTTCCTCAAACACCCCCCAGTCTTGCCCACCTTCGGGCCCATTCCCTTTGTCTGGACCACTTCCTACCCTCCACCTACCACCATTCTCCAGTTGGCCGTCGCCCTCTTACATGGAAACATCCTTTAGTTCTTAGCTGGAGCCGTGTTTCCCAGAGAGCTCTTCTCTCATCCCGCCACTGAAAACAGGTCCCCCTTTCTTAGTCCTACATCATTCTCCTTTCCCCCCTTCTTCATGGCATCAGTTACAATTTTATTTATCTTCTTATGTCTGTCTACTTCCATCACCAGAATGTAAGCACTCTGATGGTTGGTTCATCATGGCATCTCCCAGGATCTGAACGCTACGCACTCAGTACACATTTATTAATTGAATACTCACCCACCTCAGCCTGGGGATGTCGGAAAGCCTTCTCTAGAGAGATGACATTTGGGCTGGGCCTTTTCCAGGAACTTTGTCCCCATCACATTTATTACAGTGCTTCATTATTACAGGAGTGTGCTAAGTGTTTTCTTATCTGTCTGAGCCATCACAATCCTGAGATCTCTCTGAGGATGAGGACTATGTTCATTTCTTTGTGCCCCAACTTATCATTATCACAGTGCATGTTGGTGTAACTGAATTGTCTGATTTGGCAAGGAGGCATGCAAGGGCATAGAGAGGATGGTTTTAAGGGAGGAACAGCACCAAAGTTGAAAAAAAAAAAAAAAAAAAAACCACAACAACCCTGCTCTTTTGCTTGTTAGGACAAGTCCTCCTTTTTAGTTCCTGGCGATCAGTTGAACTTCTCTGCCTAGCAGTCAATAAATAACCAGCCTTTTCACTGCAAAGGTTGACAAGGTTCAAGTAGGTTATAAGAATAATTGGGCAGCAGCTCATCTTGTGAAGCCAAAAATGTATTTGTCATAGTCAATTATGTTCCCATGCTGTTGTCTGGGAAAGATTACAAACTCCTGTAGCTGCTGTTATTTTAAAATGCAATAAAATGGAATCAGATAAAGAGTTTTTGAGTCCACTTCCCCCTGTCTTTCCCAAGACTTCTGGCTTTCTCTGAGTGATGTCTTTCTGTTCCTTTTCCTCTTTCCTTCTGAAGGAAAACAAGGAGAAGTTAGCATTCATTTGATATTCAAAGAAAGATTTAAGTAAAAAATGATGTGCAAATTACATCAGAGAATAAATCCAGGGCTCAACAGTACAACTGCTTGTGAAACTGGTCTAGAAAAAGGTCTATTAATATTGATGCTTTTTAACTTTTAAAGAGATTCTGAATGTATTTAATCATTCCCATTAGAGTTCTCTTCTTTGACTTCCTATTGTGGTTGGAAAAGAAAAAGCCCTGGGTCTAAAAATAAATACATCTTGCTGTTGGTATATGTTTCCTGGTAAAGTTGAAGGACAGGGGACCCCTTCCAGAGCCCAAAACTGGGCTTTTGCCTAACACTTGGAAATGAATTGTCCGAGGAAACACATCTGCTGACAAAGCAAGAGATTTTACTGGGAAAGGGCACCCGGGTGGAGAGCAGCAGGGTAAGGGAACCCAGGAGAACAGCTCTGTCACATGGCTTGCAGTCTCAGGTTTTATGGTGATGGGGTTAGTTTCCGGGTTGTCTTTAGCCAATCATTCTGACTCAGAGTCCTTCCTGGTGGTGCACGCCTTGTTCAGCCAAGATGGATGTCAAAGAGAAGGATTCTGGGAGGTGGTCGGACATGTGGTATCTCCTTTTGACCTTTCCCAAACTCTTCCGGTTGGTGGAGGCTCATTAGTTCTGTGTTCCTTACCAGGACCTCCCGTCGTAAAATAACTCATGCAAATGGTTACTATGGTGCCTGGCCAGGGTGGGCCGTTTCAATGTGCTTCCCCTAACAGTAATGTAAAGAAAAATGTGTGATACTCATATATTTCTTGAAGTTCTTTGCTGGAGTTTTCTAGGTCTGGGATGCACATGTTGAGGGCTGTTTTTTGTGTCCTGGTGGGATAAGAAAATAAAACCTCTGCTCACTCGGCATGCTTTTTTTCTCCATCCTCAGGGAGAATTCTGTGATGAGATGAAGGGCCCGTTTATGGAACCCCTTCCTGAGCTTTATGAGAAAGTCTTCAGCTGGAACCACCCTCATCATCCTTAATGGTGAATGCTAGATTCTTCCTAGGTTCAGAGCTGGGGCAGTCAGACTGCTGTTTTTGAGTTGAAAGTAGAATCGAAGTAGAGATGCTGTGTTTTCTAGTCTTCTCTGACATAGAAGTCGTTGTTAGCTGGAGCACCCACGGATCGTGTTTTCACTTTCTTTGCTTTCGCTTTCCCTCTGAAGACTCTCAGTGGGTTTCCAGGATAGTAAGCTGCAGATCTCCACACACAATCCCTATGTGTAAGTAATGGTTCAGCGCACAAAATCTACCCAGTTTGGCCAGAAGGGGGCGCTGTGGGGCCTCCTGCAGGCCAGCTGCAGGGCAAGGGTGGTTTTCCTGCTGCCCTGAATCCGGAGCCAGAGGGCACTTCCCTCCCCAGGCCAGCACCAGCTGTTGCCACGGGTTTTGAGAAGGGAAGCCCTGCCGCTTTGACTGTTTATATTCCAAGTGACCTGGAGTTGTTAAAATACCTGGGGACCAGAGCTCTGGAGCACAAGGCTATACCTGGGACAGCAGGACTGAGGTTGAGAACAAGTTGCCAGCGGTCGCCATTGCCAGCCTGGTCCTGGGTCATCGTCCTAGTCCTCCTGGCTTCTCCCTGAGCATCACCGGGGGGCTTCAAGCGAGATTTGCTGGTTCCAGAGCCTGGGTAGGTCCAATCTGGTTTGGTCTGGGATCCTGGCAGACTTTTTAAAAGTGAAGGGGCAATCATAGGAAGGAAGAGGAGGCTTTTAATGAGAGAGGAAAAAGACGAGGGATTGAGAAGTACGTTTCGAAAGCACTGGAAAGGCCCCAGAATAAACGTGGCGAGAGTGGAAGCCTGAAAGCGGATATTCCTCTCTTCCAAATGACTAACCAGCCACCCCAGAAGTCCAGCTTGTGTTCCAACCCAGTTGGAAGCAGGAAATCGAATTCAAACAGGTGTGAAAGCTCTGTGTTTTGGTTGCTGGGCTCACTCCCTTAGGAGGAGACCATAGCGGAAGAAGGAGGGCCTTAGCCATGTGTCCATACGCTGGTCGAAAGAGGACGTCGCTCTCCACCTTTGAGCTAAGCTGCCCAGGCCAGTCAGCAAGATGGAGGTCTTCTCGAGTTTTCAAGCAGCAGGAAAATCAGGCTTCTGTGCCGCTGTGAGTTTAGCATCTGGTCAAGGGGGCATTTAAAATTAACTTTTGAGTTTCTCATGTCATAGAATCATAGGGTATTTACAGAATATATACATGAATACAGTCAAAAAGATCACTGGGGGGTGGTGAGCTTTACTGCAAGAATTTCTGAGTCCTCCTTCGAGAGAATCTTAAGATTATTTGAATTTATTGATTTTACACATAGAAACATAGGGAAGCAGAGCTGACTTCCTGGGCATGGGATGGGCAGCTACACAGGGCTCAGAAGGGACCTGTCCTTGGTTTAATGCTCTATAGTCACATTCTTGAAATTCTTAATAACAGAGTCCTGGGGTTTTAATTTTTGCACTAAGCCCCGCAAGTCGCATGGCCAGTCCCGCAGGGAAGCCACACAGAAACAGGCCTGTATGGAATACTGCTGTTCGTGGTGACACGAAGAGGATGAGAATATCTGATCTCTTGCAGTACCCTAGACTGTTTCATAATGAGATACTTGGCATAAAGCAGTTTCTGGGACCCGTGTTGTAGTGGTTGGAAGGATTTTCTGTTGCACGGCTTCCTGACAGTAAAACTCCAGGGAAGTTAACTAGCCTCTCTGAGACTCAGTTTATTTATCTGTTAAATAGGGACAATATCACACACCAGATAGGTTTGGAAAGGATTAAGGCAGAATGTGAGCCTGGGACACAGAGGCCACCTGTGATGATGATTGTTTTTCTTTATCTCGGAATAGCCTTTACTGTGTTGCTTTAAGCCTGGTGAACTTAGGTGGGGTTATCTGTCAATTTCTCTACTTTGCAAGTTAGGTTGCCAACACTCATACGCACGGCTGTGTGTTTGCTAATTCTTTCTTGAGAACCATAGTGATAAGATTAGAAAGTTGGTCCTAGACGTCTTTGATCTTATGGTGGTATTTGCACTAGTGATGGTTTGTTTGAAGGTTTTTCTCTTTCTGTGCTTTTAACCCTTGAACTATTTGTACTCATAACACACCTGACTCAAAAAATGTGGTGCATTTTTTACCACACTCTCCGATGCCTGCTGGGTGTCCTACCATTCAGTTCAGTTCTTACACCATCTACCTGGGAGTTAGCATCAGATCCCATAAGTTAAGGGTTCAGTCCCACGAGGATGCCCCACTGCAGATGCTGGTTGAAAGCCCGGGTTGTATATTGATTGACAGGCTGGACATTCAGGGGGTTCCCATAACCCCCTCAATAGATTTGCTAATGTGCTGAAATGACCCACAGAACTCAGGGAAACACTTTAGTTTAGTTACGTTTCCAGAAATTGAAAGTGAAAGTCACTCAGTCGTGTCCGACTCTTTGCGACCCCAGGGACTATTCAGTCCATGGAATTCTCCAGGTCAGAATACTGGGGTGGGTAGCCTTTCCCTTCTCCAGGGGATCTTCCCGACCCAGGAATCGAGCTGGGGTCTCCTGCATTGCAGGCGGATTCTTTACCAGCTGTGCTACCAGGGAAGCCCCCTGTGTATCCAAGTATCCAAGTTTCTTGCAAAGAATACAATTCAAGAACAGCCAATGGAAGAGATGATAGGCAAGGTATGGAGAAGGGGGTCTGGTCCCCTCTCTGGGCACACCTTGATGTGTTTACAACATGGAAGCTCTAGAAGCTTCCTTTAGAGATTTCTATGGGAGTTTCATGGTATCGGCATGATTGATGACACCACTGGCTGTTGGTTATTAACTCAATCTCCAGCTCCTTTCTCCTCCCCCAGGGTCCGGGTGGGAGGAGGGGCTGAAGTTCCCAACCCTCTAATGCTTTGGTCTTATTGGTGACAGCCGCCAGCCTGAGCTGTCTTTGCGCTGCAGATGACAAGAACTAAGTGTCCTTTCTGCGCTGCCTAGGGATAGATGATAGACCAAGCTGCTTCCAACTGCAGGGCGTCATCTACATGCAGGCGCTGAGTGCCAGCGCTGCTGCTCCCGTTCTTCACCTTCTTGTCTCGAGACCCAGCCCGGGCCACTTCCCTGCTTCCAGCTGTGGTCATCTGGATTTTGTGCCCCAAGTCTAAGAAGGTGACATCTACCTAACAACCCAACAGGGAGAATCATCCCATTTGTCTTTATTATCCAGGCAGGTCAAAGTTAAGGTGTCGAGACCAAGTCATTCAGAGTTCTTGCTTTCCTTTCCTCTGTGACCTAGGAGATGTCTGTGGGGAGCTGAGTCTGTTGGACAGCTCTCGACTTCCTTAAGGCTAGAGGGGGTCCACGTGGGAAGGACGGGAGGTCAGGGAGCAGGAGGAGTAGAATGGCCACGCTCAACGCTTGCGTGGATGGGATTGCGTCTTCCAGGCTGGTAAGAAGAGATGCAGCTGAAAATTTCTGTTTTGCAAGTAACTGCAGGCCGATCTGAATAAACTCACAAATGGAGTCTCTCAGCTGGTGGCCTAGCCGTGGGCAGGCTCCGCAGGGCTGGTGTCCCTCCTTCCTATCCAGGAGGCTCTGAATGGCCTCTCTTCTCATCCCATGTGTTTCAGAGCCCTGTGGAGCTGAGTAGGAAGCTAAGCTGCCGCTGCTTAGGGTAAGACTGCCTTTATTTAGATCTCTTAAGATTAGGTAACTCACATCATCTCCCTGAGGGAGAGGAAGGGGCATTGCCTTTTATTACCCTACAAACAGTGGACCCCAAATATCTATTTCAGTGGGCTTTACTTAACTCAGTGTGGAGTTGCTGTGAACTTAATATCCTCTGGATGACTCACCCAGGGTAGCACTTCAAGTTTGGGCTGTGTTTCCTTAGCCAAACTCAGCTCTTATTTTTGTTCAACCCTCTTCAAAAGAGAGAGCGGTCAAGGCATGCGAAATTTCCTTGGCAAGGAACGCTGAATCAGCTTCTATGTCACGATAAGGACAATAAGGTGTTTCTTCTTGTTGTCACCATGGACTCAGAATGTTCCAGAACATTTGGTTCAGCCCCCTCAGTAGCCAGAAGTCCACAGTCCAACTGAGCAGAGAGACCTGGGTTTTAGTCCTTGCTCTGCTACTGGCTTCTGGACCAGAAATAGGTCCACTAAATCTCACAATACCCTGAGTACTGTGAGTTTGAAAGATTGAAAGGAAGAAGGAACTGGAGGTTGAAGACTGTCTCAGGCATATTCTAAGCTTTTCTTCTTCCCTCCTAGTGTGTGAGCTTTCGAAGGTGTATTGCTCTCTTCACCTGTGTTTGTCCCTTCACCTGGGGCCTCCGCTGGCTATTCTGGGGTCCCTGAGACCATTATTCGCCTGGATGATACTTCTCTGTCTGGAGGCTTGGTGGAAGGTGAGGTGGCAAAGCGAACCTTCCCTTAGCTCCCTTGCCCTTTAATTCCCCCAGAGCCTCTCACATACAAGGGGGTTGTGAATGTGTAGACTTTATTGAAGATATGAAAATATCCAGAGGGGATGATGATTTTTAAAAAGATAACTTTTATTAATTTAAAAGATTTTTTAAAAATATATTAAAAATTTTAATATTTTTTAATCTAAAAAAATTAAAAATTTAAAAATATTGTTTCTTTAAATTATTATTCTCCAGCTGCAATGTCATGACCAGAGATTTAACTGCACAGCAGAAATGGGACCCAGAGCTGTGTCTCTCCAAACCCTGGGGCCATTTGGCTTTGATCATTTCCACTAACTAGATCAGAATCTACAGGTTCGAACTTTCCTGGAATTCCATGCTATTCTTTTCCGGTGGGATGGTGGCCCTCTAGCCGGTGAGCGGTGATTGAAGGTGTGGCCGTGGGGTGAGCTCTCCAGGTTAGAAAGGAAGGGATCCACCTGGCTGGCCTGGCATGCCTTTTTCTGCTGAGTCACTCGGTCATTTTCTAGGCCAGAAAGTTCATGCTTTTGACTAATGTGAAGGGAATTTTAATATTTAATCAGGAGAGTTAAATGAGCTATTTGCACATTTATGGAGTTGAAAAGCATTCTTTCGCTCCAGCAGGTTCAGGTGGTCAGATCTGCACATCCAGTGTACAAGGGACAGACAGGCAGGGACAGGGCATCGTGGCAGGTATCTGGTGCCCTTGTGCCGAGGCTTTGGAGACCCAGGAGCTGTGTCTCTGACTCCTCCACCTCTGGCTGAGGGCACGTTTGGGTACAGAGTGTGAATCTCAGCCTTCACCTGGACATCATGAGCCAAGCAGGATGCCCCCACTGCCTGCGAGAGGGAGATGGGGGAAAGAATCACAGCTGGGGGGCCTTGTACAAGGCAGGGGAGTTTATCTTTCAAGACTCCTGGGGTTAAGGTTGGGATTGTTCAGGAGCTGGGGATGGATTTGGTGACAGAAAGGCAGTAAGCTTGCAAATTGCTGAGGATGGGAGGGCTCCATTGAACAAAGACGTCTTCTTCCTTCACATGTGAACTGGTAGATGCTGGCTCATGGTTATAAAAGGGACTCAAATGTCTGGAGCCTCCTCTAGTCATTCCCACGAGATTAAAAGCTTGGAGACGGAGGAGGAAAATTGTGAAAGAAATGCACAGGATGACAACGGGAGTCTGTATTCTCTCCTATATTTAAAAAAACTTGAACATTTTTAGGCAAAGAATTCTTTAAAATGTCTTTTTAATATCTGCATGCCATTTTAAGATGCATGTTCTAGTGACACCTATAATAATTTTCATTTGGTTATATTTCGTATATGGAGGAGGCCACAGATTACTAGAAATCAATCCTGAATATTCATTGGAAGGACTGATGCTGAAGCTGAAACTCCGATACTTTGGCCACCTGATGTGAAGAACGGACTCATTGGAAAAGACCCTAATCATTGGGAAAGATTGAAGGCAGGAGGAGAAGGGGATGGCAGAGGATGAGATGATTGGACAGCATCACTAACTTGCTCGACATGAGTTTGAGCAAGCTCTGGGAGTTGGTGAAGGACAGGGAAGCCTGGCATACTGGAGTCCATGGGGTCGCAAAGAGTCAGAAATGACTGAGTGACTGAACTTAACAGATTACTCTAGAGAATGCTCAAAACTTGGAGGAAAAGTGATTGATGACTTTGTTCAAATTCGTGAAACATCCTTCGCATCTTGTCTGAATGCCTCTTCCTGATGACCAAATATTAATTTGATGAAAGGCTTAGCAGTGAATACCAGTTTGGGAATTACTTTTGCCATCTCTGCTCAGGACATTAAGATAGCAAAAAGAATTGGAAGAAAGAATGCAGATACTGTGGGTCACCTGCAGCCATCAGGCTTAAAGTGACCAGGGAAGGGACTCCTGTGTTAACTGCAGGATGGAGGCAATATCAGCGTCTGGGCTGGCCTCTGCCTTCAGCATGGGAGCGTTAGAAGTTAGGCCAGTCTTCTGGAATATCACCTGGGCCTCCAGCTCAAGCTGCAGTGAAATAGGTGCTGTTCATTGATCTAACAGATGCATGTAGAGTGGCTGGCCCTCTGCTTTGGTGTTAAGGATGACCCTCTGTACGGATTCTCTGGTGGCTCAGACAGTAAAGAGTCTGCCTGCAATGTGGGAGACCTGGGTTCGATCCCTGGGTTGGGAAGATCATGACAACCCCCTTTAGTATCTTGCCTGGAAAATCCCATGGACCGAGGAGCCTGGCAGGCTACAGTCCATTGGGTTGCAAAGAGGTGGACGCGATTGAGCAACTTCACTTTTCTGTGAGTCAGATACCGCTGTCTGATGGGGCCCAGCCACCTGGCGCCTGGAGAGAATGCCTTTTGGTCTCCTGCAACCTGCTGTCCTCACAGCCTGGCCAGAACCTTAGTGCAGGACCCCTGGCACCTAAAAGGAGTGAGAGGTGTTTGAGTATCGGACTGGTTATTTTCCCGATGAGCAACTTGGCTTCTCGGAGCGTCAGATTCCTCTTCTGTCCCTACTATAAAGTAGAGATAATAGCATCTACCTTGCAGGGCTGTAATGAAAGTCACCTGCCATTTGACTGGTCCTGCAACAAGTAGGTGCTTGGGAACAAAGGTGGCTGTTATAAAACATATTGTCAGGGCTTCCCTTCTGGCTCAGTGGTAAAGAAGCCGCCTGCCTGTGCAGGAGACACGAGTTTGATCCCTGGGTTGGGGAGGTCTTACATGCCTCAGAGCAACTAAGCCTGTGAACCACAACTACTGAGCCCACGTGCCCTGGAGTCCATGCCCTGCAACAAGAGAAGCCACTGCAGTGAGAAGGCTGCACGCTCCCAGGAAGAGTAGTCCCCGCTCACCACAGCTAGAGAAAAGCTCACACAGCAGCGAATACCCAGCACAGCCAAAAATAAATGATGAATACATTAATGTAAAATATAAAACATATTCCCAGGTAAGCAGTGCTTAAATCTCTCTGGAACACCTGAAACTGAGCCTTCAAAATGTATAAAACCTTTATTCAAAGTGTACTAATTTTACATTTATGCACATCCCCCTGGTGGCTCACACGGTAAAGCGTCTGCCTACAATGCGGGAGACCCGGGTTCAATCCCTGGATCAGGAAGATCTCCTGGAGAAGGAAATGGCAACCCACTCCAGTATTCTTGCCTGGAAAATCCCATGGACGGAGGAGCTTGGTAGGCTACAGTCCCTGCACACCTCATCACTGCCAAAAATCTGCCAGAAAAAGAGATCTGAGGATGCCAGGCCTGGACGGATGCTGTGCTGGACTCAGGGCATCGCTTCCAGGTGGCTTTCCCAAGCCCTTCCACTGCCACCGAGAAGAGTCTGGAAACCCTGGAAGCCTTTGTTTGGACAGGCAAAATCTGGGCCTTGGAGCTCGAGCTCTCTCACTTGTCTCACTCAACAAGCATAAATATTGTTTGACCCCCGGGCATTTCTTGTGCCGACTGTATGCAATAGTCTATATGCAATTGCCAGCAGAACCCCTGCCCCAAAGCAGCAGAGGCTGGCTTCCTCTGCCCGCCGCTGGTGACATCCCCCACCCTGGACACAGGGGGGCGCTGTGGCCCCACTTTTCCTCAAAAACAATTGAGCCACTCCCCAGGTTTTCTGAGTGAGCCCTGAAGATCCTAGTCCTTTGTACTTACGTGATTTCATTACTCTGTGTTTTCCTACGTGGAAATTAGTGGAAGGATGGCAGCGACCTAAAATTGCACACGCAGAAAATGTGCATGACTTCTTCAACTAGGAAACCTCAAAAACTTGACAGCAACTATGTTTTCATTGTAACAAATAAATATTCCATACACCTTGTGAGAATAGTCTTCAACACACACAGACACACACACACACACACACACACACACACACACGCACATATAAAATAGGACATTTATATGTGATTTTTATTTATTCGCCAAAATAGATATCACTCAGCTATCTCTTTTATTTTTTTCACTTTATAATAGCCCCAGTGACTTTTTCAGTCTTTCCTACACTATTTTTTTTTTTCCAAAATGACTTTATTTAGCTATCTGGGGCCATCAAATCTGAGGTGTGAAGTATTAGGGTTGAAAATGAAAAAAGAGGCACCTTAATGAAAAGCCCTAACTGAAGTGAAGAGAAGCTTAAAATGATGGCATTTTGGTTATTCACAGAGCAGCATCTGAGCAGTATTAATTTTCATGGTGGGTCAAAAGCTGCTCATTTTCCCTAGAACTAAAGGAATAGTTACAATCCTTAAATTCCCTGAGAGGCCTTCTTCCACAAACCTGCCCCCACTTTCCTATGGACTGGTTGACAGTCCGATGGGCCAGTTCTCCAGGCACAAAGGTGGAGTTTAGTGCTATATCTAGCTAGGAAGGCATTGTTTGAGGGAGGGGAAGGTGCCTACAAGGTAGAAATGGTAGCCCAGGCCTGTTGTCATGCAGTCGCTGAATCGTGTCCGACTCTTTGAGACTCCATGGATCGAAGCACGCCAGGCTTCCCTGTCCTCCACTGTCTCCCAGAATTTGCTCAAGTTCATGTCCGTTGCGTCAGTGATGCCAGCCAACCATCTCATCCTCTGCCACCCCTTCTCCTTTTCCCTTCAATCTTTCCCATCATCATCAGGGTCTTTTCCAATGAGTTGGCTCTTTGCATCAGGTGGCCAAAGTATTGGAGCTTTAGCATCAGTCCTTCCAATGAATATTCAGTTGCTTTCCTTTAGAATTGACTGGTTTGATTTCCCTGCAGTCCCAGGGATCTTCAAGAGTCTTCTCCAGCACTGCATTTTGAAAGCACCAATTCTTCAGTGCTCAGCGTTTCTCATGGTCCAGCTCTCACATCCACACATGGCTACTGGAAAAATTACAGTTTTGACTATATAGACCTTTGTCAAGCGATGTCGCTGCTTTTTAATACTCTGTCCAGCTTTGTCACCGCTTTTCTTCCAAGAAGCAAACACCTAATTTCATGGCTGCAGCCACGGCCCGTGGTGATCTAGGAGCCGAAGAAAAGAAAGTCTGTCACTGCCTCTTCTTGTCCCCTTCTTTTTGCTGTGAAGTGATGGGACCAGAGGCCATGATCTTAGTTTTTTGAATGTTGAGTTTTAAGCCAGCGTTTTCACTCTCTTTCACCCTCATCAGACTAGCATGGGTTCACATCCCAGCTCTGTTTTTTCCTGCCCGGTTGAGGGATCTGGAGCCAGTTACTTACTTGCTTGGAATCTCTTTTGTAAAGTGTGGTAATGAAACTCCTTTTGCAGGACTGTCATTAGTATCAAGTCAAATAACATATATGTGTATGTATGTGTATGTGTGTGTGTGTGCATATGTACATTAACTGGCAGACAATAAGCATCTGATGCTCTTCTAGGGGTCAGCAAACTTTTTCTGCAAAGGATCAGGTGGTAAATATTTTAGACATGATGGACATGAGTTTGAGCAAGCTCTAGGAGTTGGTGATGAACAGGGAAGCCTGGCATGCTGCAGTCCATGGGGTCAGAAAGAGCTGGACACGACTGAGCGAATGAACTGAACTGAGGTCATACGCAGTCTGTGTAGCAACTCTTCACCAATACAGTATGTGAATGAAGCACAGAGGATGTGTTCCAATAAGGGTTTATCTACAAAAACAGATGGCGGGGTGGATTTGACATAAACAGTCGCTGCTGACCCTGCTCTAGGTCAGCGCTGCCTGCTAGAACCTTAATATGAGCCTCCTCTTTAATATTAAATGTTCTCATAGCCACAGAAAGTAAAGAGGAAAGGTGACATTCGTTTTAGTAAAATATTTCATTTGCTTCAAATTATCCAAACTAGTTTTGCTTTCACATTCAATCGGCAGCAAACATTAATGAGGTATTTTCCTTTAATGTTTGGTAATATTTTTAAACGTCTGCTGTGTATTTTAAACTCACCGCCCCTCTTCTTTCATACTAATCACATTTCGAGTGCTCCATCCCTACGCTGAACAGCGCAGCTTTGGACAGTACTTCTTGAACTGCCATCGTAACCATTTAGTGGGTCAAGAAATCCATTTGTTAGAAAAAAGTCAACTTAAGAAAATGAAATAGAGAAGGATAGAACCTGTCAGAGTGCATCCCATATTGAAAGGATACAGACTGTTTCCTGCAGATTTGTGTGCACTTGCCCATGTGCATGCGTGTGTGTGTGTGTGTGTGATGCGTGTAAGTGTGTGCTGGGTCATGATGAGAAACATCAGATGTGCTTCTTCCTGTGGGCTGTTGTCAAACATGCTTGATGTTCACTATTTTACACACTATAGTCAAGCTTTTTTTTTTTTTAAACGTAGGCTGAGATGTTTAGTTTCTTCCTCACTTAGGCTGTGCAGGCACTGTGCCAAGAGCTTTGTGTTGACCACATGACTGGTGTAGAACCAGTCGAACTAGTTACCAAGTGTCATGCCAACCATTTCAAAAGCACAAATCAAAATTCTCAACTTTAAACTTGACTATCGCTGTACTTAATTTCTAAGACTCCTCCTTTTACAGATAGTAAGCTGAAACCCGGAGTGGTGCTATGCATAATCAAGATCCCAAACATGAGCCGTGTCTTGGGGTAACAGTGAGACAGTCTGTGTGCCCAGCTTGGGGACAGCTCCTGTCTCACATGATGGGGCTCCACCTGTGCACGTGGATGGGAGCCGGGCCAGCTCACCCAGTGACTTAAGTGTCACGAGTCCCTGAGGCTTGAAACTTCGGGATTTATGAAACACAGGTTAAAGGGATGTTGCTTAAAAGTATTTCCTTCTTCCACACGTTTTTCTGAGCAACGACCCAAAAGTGAAGTAAGTTCCTGCTCTGCACTCAAACAGCTCAGCTTTTATCTTTCTATAATAATATGTCTAATATTTTTCAGAAGGGAGTGGGGAAGAGCATGTTCTGTCTGGCTCCTAATTGCATAAAAGTTGAAGATAGGAAACTGATGAAACTCGTTTTCCCTTCTTCTCTTTAGCTGTGTGATGAAAGATATTTTAAATAGTGTGTGTAGTAAAAATTATTTAAGGTCCATTTTCCGGAAGTATAGTCTGAGTTTATCCCACTCTCAGTTGGGTTCATTTTCTTCTTTTCCCACAGGACTGGTGTGTAGACACAGTACAGACTTTGGATTCAGGTTGACTTGGGCACAGATCCTGCCTACATGACTTCTAGGCTGTGAGGCTTAGCCATGGTCTGTAAGACTCAGCTTCTTGACCTATAAAATAGGGATAATAATTTTGGCCTTATAAGTTTGTGGTAAAGATTAGTTGGGGAAATATATGTTAAGATAAAAAAAACTTTGTGTGAAAAAATTCTTTTACATATGAAATTTCCATAAGAATATGTTTTCATAATAATAGAGCCAAGTATATTTTTTCACTTCCTCTTCCTTCCAGGAGGGTGCAGTAGAGAGCCAAGAAATATTTTTGTATCATTATTTTAATGTCCTGATTATTTAATGACTTAGAGACTGCATTTTAAGGTATCTTTTCTCCACCTGTTCACATTTCATTCTCACATATACACAGTTTCCGTCAGGAATTCAACATTTGAGAAGAAATGGTCTTACGTTTTAGATCCTTGAAACAACAAATAAGGGCGTTCAGCTGTCGCCATGACAACCAAACCCTCTCCAGTCAGTTATCCAGAGTGAATTATTAAAGAGCTCTGTCCAGAGGGTCGTTCTAAGGGGAAGGGTACGCGGCTCTAATAGTGAGAGACGGTTGCAATGCTGGAAAGTGGAGTGTGGGCTTGCTTTCTCACTTCATCCACAGGGAAAGACTCAGATGAGCCAACCATTTGCACGTGATCCTCTTCAGTGGCTAAAGAGTCGGTTTTCCCAGAATTTCAGGTCGCTTAAAAGACTGAGTGTCTCTCTGAGTCACTTTTTCAGAAGCAGGATGTGTAAACGAGCACTTTCTCTCATTCCCGGAAAGAGTTGACCTGATCCTGCTCAGATAATCCTTCCTATAATGAAGACGTCCGTCTGCAGTGACTGGTCGATCAGAAACAAGTTGTTACACCAGCTCCAGGAGAGGATGGAGGAGGCTGCTGGACGACGAGGAAGTCAGAAAGTGTAGGTTTGCAACTTATTGAGATATAGATGGCTGTCCTCATTTTTATTTTAAAGTAAGAAATGCCACGTGTTATAGTCATAGATAACCTTCTCAGACAAAGTAATATTAAAGCAACTTACTTAAATGTTCTGAGCCTCAGTTTCCACATAGGTGATATAGGTTTCCCCAGATCTTTTAGGGGCGGTTGTGAGGATAAATGCATAGAAAATGTAGAGCGAAGTCTTGGCACACAGTAAGCTCTCAGTGTGCTAATTGTTGCGCTTAAAATGGTTGATTCACATGCTGCACATCATTATTTCCCTAACGTTGTTGAATCTCTTGAAATCTATTAGGATATTCAAAATAAAACATCTTAAAGGTGACTTTATTTTCATTTTCAAAAATAAGAATTGGTTTCCTTTGTTTTTCTTTCAGAAGGAAATGCTTGAACCTGCCATCCAAGTAATAACATTCTGATGGCTTTTCTTCAGCATTCAGTTTTGCTTTATGCTCACATCTTTGAATTTCATTGCAATGGTATCTGAGGTTGTCAGTGTCTGAAAGTAAGAAAATATATGCATTTTTAAAAGACATGTTCCTTTTTGTGTGCACACCCAGTCATGTCCTACTCTTTGTGACCCCTGGACTGTAGCCCGCCAGGTTCCTCTGTCCATGGAATTTTCCTTTCCTGACACAGTAGAAGAGTGAGAGATGATAGGGCAAGACAGGCCTAAGAATTTAGGTATCCTATTGAAGAGAAAAACCTGGTGATATGGTAAAACCACGGCAAGGAACATGGTGAGGCTCAGAGATAGTATTTTCCAAAGGATGATTTTGCTTGCTGCTTGGTGTCTCCTCTGCCCAAATTCTTTTTAAAATAATTTTGTTTATTTATTTATTGGCTGTGCTGGCTCTTCGCGGCGCCTTGGGTTTCTCTCTAGTTGCGGCGAGAGGGATCTACTCTCTAGTTGCGGGTTGCGGGCTTCTCGTTGCCTTGGTTCCTCTTGCTGTGAACATGGGCTCTAGTGAACGTGGGCTCAGTAGCTGCGGCTCCTGGGCTCTAGAGCACTGGCCCAACAGCTGTGGCACGAGGGCTTAGTTGCTCTCCGGCATGTGGGGTCTTCCTGGACCAGGGACTGAACTCATGTCTCCTGCATTATCAGATGGAGTCTTTCCCACTGAGCTACCAGGGAAGCCCCTAATTTCTAACTCTGATGAGTCAAATTCCTGTAGGGTCAAAAAAAATTTATTATATGAGTTTGGTTAGAAGATGCTAAGGAGAGTCAGGCAGAGAGAAATGAAACTAAGCCCTGTATCTTTGAAGGAACCCATCTTGGGGGAAGATCGGGAGAGCAGACGGGCTTGCCTGGTTCCTCGTAGAACTAGTATTCTGAGATAACTCACAGGTCTCAAACAGTGTAAGTTTAAGGAGTTCCAAAAAGACCATTTCTCTGGCAGCCATGCCCCTGTGCAGGATCTTCTACCTGGGAAGAATGGGAGACACAGTATTGCAAAATTTGGAGGCTTTAGAATCAAACAGACTAGCTTGGAGAAATTACCTAACCTCTCAAGAGCCTCAGTTTGCTCATCTGAGAAAAGGGATATACTATTTTTCTTGTAAAGTTGTGAAGAGGATGAAATGAGAAACAATCTGTGATGTGTTTCTCATGTCATGTACTTTCAACATCTGTTATTCCTCTTCTGAGTCTCGAAAAAGTTGTCCATTTTTCTAATTCATAAAGAGGAGGGCAGAGATGGTTTGACCTGGCAGATTCACTGGTCTTTCTAAGTTACACTTAGGGGAGAGGGGGAGAACTTTTGTTTTTGGATATTTCTATTTCCCTCTGAGGCCCAATCACATATGATGTATATGTGATTATGATCTTAGCATCATTCAGCATGTGAGTAAATTTTTATTATTGTATGTCTTTAGTTTATCCTTGTTATAAGCAACAAATTTCTGGGAAGTTTAACCAAGTTCCTCTTGATGAGTTGGGCCATATGTAGGCAGGTGGTTACCTATTTGGTACACAGTAGAGTAGAAAAACTATACTGCCCTGAGACCCTGACTGTAGGCTTCTGAGCTTTGACAATCACCTTGACCTCTCTAATCTTTATTCTTTCTTTCATATGTAAAATATAAGGTTGATGATTAAATTTCTAAAATCCTTTTACATCCTCCAAATTCTGTGATTGAAGTTCTCAGTTATTCGTGTAATTGTCTAATAGCATAAACAGATCAATGGCCAAACCTCTGTGATTGTATTTTTCATTCCTGAAGTTGGTGAATCTTCTGAAGGTTTGGAGGCTGGGACACTGATGAATATGCCACATCACAAGTACGGATGGGTAACTGAGTAAGTGAGTAAGCCTCAGTGATGAATGGATGTTCTCTAATCCACTGGGCCTAAAGCTGGAACAGTCTGAGACTCATTTAGGACTCAGGATTCTTGGATCCTCCACGTGCTTGTCGTTTTGAATTATGGCCATATGCTGAGCAGATGGCCTCTGGGCTGGCCTTCCTTGTTTGAGTGGGAACAGGTCATCTTCATTTATCTGTACATTATATTTCTAAAACTCAAGGGATTTTAAAGATGAGTTCAGAATTAAGACATACTAGGATCAAGCCATATGGATGAGAACACTCTTCTTCCATATTCCATGTGGGATCTGAGGTCATCCAGAGTTTGACAAATGCTTGTTGTTATATACTTTCAGTTAAAATATTTCTAGAATTAGGATATTTCACAAAGTTATTCTCAGCTCTCACTAACCAATCATCCAGTCCCTGGTCCAAATGGCATTTGGCAGGACAACTTCTATCATTACTTTGTTTCTTGTTCTTGGATTCCATGAGATACCCATGCCTCACACTATCACACTCTCCCCTTTTGTTGTGTGTGTGAGTGCATTTCTCTTTCAAGTAACCAGCAGAGTCCAGACCAGAACAGTGGAGGACGATGGCGGGCCGTTGCTGAACTGTATTGGGTTGTGGCCGTCCTGTTTTTCACCTGTCTCCTTTATTCTGTTAACTGTCAGTGCTCCAGACTTACCGCTGGAACGACTGCTGACCCTTCGGCACTAAGAAGCCCCACGGACAGGGTCTGGAGAGAGATTTACACAAAACGCATCATGGTTGAGGTGGTATCATGGTAGCTGCTCCTGCAAGCCCTAGCATTGCCCCCAGGAATCCATCTGGGTGCCATTCAACAGACATTGGTCAGGCACCCACTGTGCATGAAGCCCTGTGATACTTGCTGGAAAAACTGTGGATAAGATAGGGTGCTTGCCCTTGAGTGGTTTTCACCATAATAAGCAACAGCTTATCCAAAATATGCCCTATGCCGGGCATTGTTTTAAATGCTTCACATGTGTTAGCTCTTGTGACCTTCAGAATGACTCCCTGGAGTCACTATTACTATTCTCAACCCTGTTTTCTAGGTGGGGAAATGGAGATGCAGAGAGAATGGGCAACTTGCTCAGTTACCAAGCAAGTGAGTAACAGAACCAGAATCCAATCCCAGGCAGTTGACTTAAGTCTGGACTCCCACCCACCCTGGCACATTCTGCTAATACTTTCCTTTTCTCTGATAACCTCGGTAGCATCTTCAGCTGCCTAATCTTTGTAGCCTTTTTATTAATAACCATTATTAACAATCATTTGTCAAATAACATCATGATAAAAATAATGTTGCTCAAAACAAATTTCAACCAGAAAAAATAACAAAGCAAGAAACCAGCCAACCCCCCACCACCCACAAAAAAAATCACCCACAATCATTTTAGTTTATGTCCTTTTAATCTGTTTTTTTTTTTAAATCAACATTTTAAAGTCTGCATCTTTCACTGAGCACTGTGACAGGTTTGTTTTTTCCCCACTATATTCTTCATCAACATAACTTTAATGACTCGTCAGTTTACAAGTTTTCAAATCATACTTATACCGTAATATTGACTTAATCACTTATTGTTGGACATTACTTCTTACACGTCACTGTTGCAAAACGTGATCATGCACATCTTTGTATATACATTTTTTCATATATGTTCAACAATTTCCTTAGATGGTTGTCTGTTGGATTTTAACTTTTGTTGTGTTTGGGTGAGGAAAACAGAACCAGACTTTGGAATCAGGTTCCAAAGAAACACTTAAGTTCTTTTTATTCCTGGAGAGCTGAGAAATAGTAATACCATAAATGTTTGAAACATGATCTAAATCATCTTTTACTTTTTAGATAAACAGTTTTAAACTTAGGATTTGTTCTCTGGGAAATATGGAGAATTTTCATCTTGAGGACTAGATTTGGCTTCTGCCAAAGATTAGCTAAATCACAATGTAACTGTATCTTCCTCCCTCTTGAAGAATCACTGTGAAATGCGGGCGAATCAAACACACAAAGATCAGGAAGACATCAGTTTAACAGGAGCTCTGTGGGAGTGAAAATGTAGAGAGGCTGACAGACCAGGATGGAACACACAGCATGAATACATAGCAAGTAAAGGTCCATCAAGCAATGGGTGGTTCAATATGTAGTGGTCGACCACAGGCTTTGGAGGTACACGGGGTTGAATTGGAAGCTTGACTCCATGTCTTACTTGCTGTGTGGTCTTGCACAGTTGTTCCATCTTTCTGAACCTCAGTATCTTCACCTGTAAAATGGGTATGTAATAGTTATCTGCTTCAAAGAGTTATTGTGAGGATTTAACCAGATCATGTACATAAACATTATATATATGTGAAGTAAACATTCCAGTAGTCATGTATGGATATGAGCTTTGGACTATAAAGAAAGCTGAGCACTGAAGAATTAATGCTTTTGAACTGTGGTGTTGGAGAAGACTCTTGAGAGTCCCTTGGACAGCAAGGAGATCCAACCAGTCCATCCTAAAGGAAATCAGTCCTGAATGTTCATTGGAAGTACTTATGCTGAAGCTGAAACTCCAATACTTTGGCCACCTGATGTGAAGAACTAACTCATTTGAAAAGACCCTGATGCTGGGAAATATTGAAGGCAGGAAGAAAAGGGGATGACAGAGGATGAGATGGTTGGGTGGCATCACCAACTCAATGGACATGAGTTTGAGTGAACTCTGGGAGTTGGTGATGGACAGGGAGGCCTGGTGTGCTGCAATCCATGGGGTTGCAAAGAGTCAGACACGACTGAGCGACTGAACTGAACTGAACTGTAAGGAAATGTCTAACTGCTGTTGACTGCTTTGCACGGGGCAGTAGACTACAGCAAGTTCATCATCATCAGTATCACTCAGTGGAGGGGACTGTGTGATCAGAGGTCAGTACTCATACACTCTGTGGTGGGGCATGAAAACCGTTAGGGAAGTTTGGTCTTCTGGGAATGACAACAAATGAAAACGTGCCATGTGACAACTGTGGGAAATGAATGCTGCTCTTTATTTTCCGAAAGTGCAAAGTAGGATCAGCTTGGAATTTCCCGCCTGCTTTCTGAGGACAAATGAGGGCAGTTAAGAGGCCTTGGGCAGCAGGATGGGCATGAGTGGATAGGCTTATGGCTTGTACTTTAACATTCCTCTGGTACTTTTAGAAATCTGCGTTTGGAGATCACTCTGCTTTATGCTTCTTTGGGGTACTCTTGGTAGAACCCCAACTCAAAGGGAGAAAAAGAGGAGCTTTATTGGTTAAGGTCATGAGGGTATCTAGGGAGTTAGTGATGGATCAAGGCCAAGGGCACAGACACCATCAGGATCATCCCGTTCCCTCCCATCTCTTGGTTGGGCTTTCCTGGGTTGTCTCATTTCAGGTAGTGATTTGAGGTTCCTGAGAGCTCAAAGCGTACAGCATCCTTACTGTTGATGATCTTAGTAATAAAAAGTGCTTCTTTCCTGATGCTTCAAGGAAAAGACCCAGGGAACAGCCTCATTAGCTGGACTCCCAATCCCACCCATTCCTGTTCTGACCTGTGTAGGAAAGGTCATCTGACTGGATCACTTGGTTCACTTCTAGGAGCAGATGGAAAGGGGTGTAAGAGGAAAAAAAAAAAAAAAGGAGGAGGGAAAAGGAAGGAAGGAAAAGAAATATATATAGCTGCTAAAAACTCCTAAAAATCTAATGGTTATGTGGCTTACACCTGAGCTCTGCAGTACTTAATTTACTGAGTTTATGAAGAATTTTTTCTCCCTTTTCCACCTCCGCTTCCACAAATGTGTGATTGCTAAGTCAGGTGTGGCCTTCTGACGCCCAAAGCTTCAGCAGTCACTATGTGCATCCTGCCTCTTTAAGCTCAGGGTGTCATTAGTGGCATAACAGCCACCCTGTGCCACTTAACTTCTCCCTACAGATTCTAAAAATACCCAGTGGCTCTCAAAACAAACAGCGAGGCTGCAGCGTCTGCAGGCGCCACCGCAGTCCAGCTCCCTAAATGGCCTTAGCGCTGTCCTTGGAAATACAGCCACTGGGTCCCTCAGCTCCATTCTTCATTCTTTATTTTCCGCTTTGGCTCAACTATACCACTACTTAACACAGAGCAGGAAAAAGGGGTTATTGACAGAACAGAATTGACTGGAAGAAAGGGAAAGAGAAACGAACCCCCAACTAATTCACGCTGTCATTTTGGAGTTCTCTTGTAGACCTGAACTAAGATGTGTCAAGAGATCAGTCCAGGGAGCAGCAAAGATTAGCTGGGATTTAAAATAAAACTCTTTAACCCGAGGTCACCTAGAATAACTCTCCCGTGTGTGTCCATGAAGATACCCGAGGACCCTATTCTGAGAAGGTTAGTGCTCACAAACCATCTGGGTCGCTACCTGGATGATTTTTTCAAAGGAAAGCAAAACCCAGTCCCCGTTCGGTGAAATTTTTAGGTGGAGTTGCCTCATCCAGGGTATTGAGGTTTTCCTGTTTCAAGGAGGTGTCCCATTCTGTGGGGCTGAGGTGCTAAGAATATTGGCATCACATGTTTTGGGAAGGTGCCGGGTGTTGTTTGATCAAATCAACGAGCACTGGGTTGTTTTTTGGAACTTGGCCAAGGGATTAAATGATAAAATCAGATGGGTTATGAAAATAATGTGAGTCATTACTGATCAGACCTTTTATAGATTTCCTGGAAGAATCAGATGTCTCTTGAAGATAATGAGCCTGAACCCAGCAGAAGCATGAGAGTAAGGGCTTTTGCTGTTTGTGCTTACACGGAATAATGAATAATAGATGTCACGAGTGATGCTCATGCAAAGGAGAGAAAAAAACCAAACACAGCTTTTCACCACCTCTGTGGATGTCCAGACTACATCGAGCATTTGTTTTAGCTCTTGGGAATTGCCACGCGATTAATAGATTGCCCAGAAGTTGTTCTCAGAACAACCTTTCAGTTGGCCGATTTATGGCAGAATGCTAAGATTTAAACTAAAAAGTTCAGCCTTGTAGGGTGAGCATGAGTAAGTAAGTTCTTGGGACAGAATGTACTTAGCATTGTTTCCATCCTTACGTGAATGAAGCAAGTGTATGTACCTTGGACATATGCTTCTCATTGGAAAATGGGATCAAATGTCTCTTTCTGAACTGGTTGTCATCAGAAGTCCTTGGCATCTTCTCAAGGCTCAAGTAAAGGCTCCTCAGCTCCCCAGTTGCTAGGTGGTCTCTCCCTAGGAAAGTGTCAGAGGCAGGGGCTTCTTGCTCTTTGTGGGTGGGAGTTTGCTCATTCAGGATGTCATGTCTGCCTTCTTTAAAAAGCCTGCATTGCTTATCTAACTGGAATTGCCTAAATGTGACGAAGGTGTTCTAATAGGTTTGTGCATCTGGGCAGCCTAATCAGACTGTTAGTAATAACAATAGCAGCGGAAAGGACAGCTAACCAAGGCTGCTGCAGCACTTTGTTTATGCCAGACACTGGTCTGTGTGTTACAGATGTTAATGCACTTAATCCACAAACAAAGGGGTTTCGGCTTACCCGTCTATCTTCTCCTTTCAGAGCTGCTGTTTGCCAGGATGCCTACACGCTCTTTCCAAGATTGCCAGCTTTTAATGGCATCCATGCAGATTTGACTTTCAATAGAATTTAATTGAAGAGAGCCACGTGTTCTGTGTTTGTTGGGACACACTTATCTTTCACATCCTTGTGGGTCTGTGAGCAGTAAGTTCAAAGCACACTATCAATCCAGTCCAGAGTTTCAGTTCCCGGAAAAGACTCATTTTGTTCCCTCTGCCCCCTTCTTGCTTCCAGCACTTTGGAAAGGTTCTCATTGTATGCTAAGTAGTTAAATTTCATGAGAAAGAAGAGCTGTGGACTTTTAGAGTTGCTCATACAGACACCTATTGCTGATGCAAATAGGAAGGGTGAGTGTTTTCCGAAATGAAGATTTTTACAAATCAGTTCAGGTTTGTGACAATTTTAACCTGCTTCAGATCAGTCATTAATATTCATTTCTGGCTTTTCCTCTGGCTTTTCCTCTGCCTTTGTAGGTGATGTATGATACGGAGCTGCTCGCTGCTCTAAGATTGCTGAGTTCCCAGGAGGCAGGGTCCCCCGAGTGTCCTGTGTGTCATCACCCAAACAACGTTTCAGAATAATCGGTCCCCAAAGTATTATAGTGCAAAGGCATCAGGCTGCTTCCACTGTGCCTGTGTGTTAGGATCTGGGGCTTCTGCCCTTTTCAAAGTTCCATATTGCTTTTCTTTTCAGAATGTGAAATCCTATACGGAGAATTCACTTTTGAGAAAGGAGAGAGTGGTATTGCTGATTCTGTTTCCAAGTTTGAAACCAATGGACTGGGTTTGCATTGAGGGGCACTAAGCTGGTGTGGTGTAGCTTTATTCTGGCTGAAACCCGTAAAGGAACTTCCAAATGCCAGGCTGGTCCCATTTGCCATGTGCACGTGTTTTCATTTAGGAATGCCTGTTTTGTGAAATGGACTGTGAATCTGAGTTTCTTAAAAAAACTAACACACTGGAATGCAGGAGAGGGGTGTTTGCAATTATCTAGATGGTTTAAGTCATGGAGATGTCTAAAATAAGAGATGTAGGCCCCAAAGAAAAGAAAATAAGCAAAACAAACAAGCTACTCGAATTTTTTAGGGTCTAAATAATCTGGATTTGATCACTGTGACAGGCGAAATTAAGGACAATGGCAGAATCTGCATGAATTTGCTTATGTAGATCTGTCTTTTAGGGTTACTTTGCAGGGACTTGAGATTTTTTTTTTCTTCTTACCTGCTTGATTTTTTTTCACCTTATGAGTCTTCCTTGGAAATGGAATGAATGAAGAGAGCATGATGGGCCTTGGCTATCAGGAAGATTCAAGCTTGAAAAATTCCAGTGTGCCCACTTAGCTGTCTGGTAACCTTTCTGAGCCCCAGTTACCTCCTTTGAATACGGAGTTGATAATCACTCCTCTTTGGTGATGATCAAATGGAATGATGGATATAGAGCATCTGGTACATGGTATGTGTTCTGTGATATTTGTCTGGTTCACTTTGCATCTTACTCTTTGAGTTGAGGACAAACCAGAGGATGATTTGTTAGAGAGAGCCAATCCAATTTTGGCTGAAATAAGAAAGTCAACAAAGAAAAGGAAAACTACAGTCTCTCATGATAACATGCTTTTCATGCTGTATCCCAACTCTACTGCTGACTTGCTGTGTGACCTTTAGAAATTGTTTAACCGCTCTGATCTTCAATTCCCTGATCAGTGACTTGGGAGTTATAATCATAGTTCCTTCCTCCTAGGGCTGTGGAGAGGATTAAATGAGCTAATGCAGGCAGTGTGTTTACCTCCAGCCCCTATACCTAGTTATAGGGAGCTGTGCCTCTGTCCTTTACCCCTCTGGCTGTTAACCCTTATGAAGACATGGGTCTCCCTGACTTGCCCATTCCTCCTAGCATGTGTCAAACTGGCTGCACTTCGGGAAGCTCACCCATGCCTATGAAGTGGTTCTTCACCTCTAGGGGATCCAAGCCTTTCCTGGGCAGTGACCATCAACCTGTGGGTACTGAGTAGATCTATGGAGTAGTGATGCTGAGAATGTGAATCAGAGAGGGAAAGATGAGAGAGACACACACGTCACAGCACGTGTAAGTGATCTGTTCTTTTTTCTCTTCCAGTTCTATTGAGATAGAATGAACGTGCAAGCCTGTGTCAGGTTAATGTGTATGGCGTGAGGATCTGAGTGACAGACATCATGAAATGATGATCACAGTAAATGCTGTGAACATCCATCATCTCACATGAATAGAAAATAAAATAAATAGAAAAAATATTTCCTTATGATGAGAACTCTTAGGATGTATTCTCTTACTAACTTCCATGTATAACATACAATAGTGTTAATTAGATTCATCATTTGTATGTTGCCTCTCTAGTGCTTATTTATTTTCTAACTGGAAATGTGCGCCTTTTGACTGCCTTCATGCAATTCTCCTGCCCCCAATCCTCATTTCTCATCTCTTTTTTCTATGAATTTGGGTTTTTTGTGTTTTTTTTTGTTTGTTTTTTGCAGTATGATTGACCTACAACACTATACCTTAGTGATTCAACATTTCTCTACATTTAAAACTGAAGTGATGTGTTTTTCTAAAGAAGATCCAGGTTTCTAAACTTAATCATTACCAGCTCCTTTTGTTCACAATTTTAAACAGATTTAATGTCAAGTCAAAATGAGTACTTATTTACATATTTAGGAGGAAATATAGTCTGATTACAATGACAAAGATAAACACATTCATTTATAAACCGAGAATGTCACTGGTTTTGATCCTTTTGTCATTTGTATATTTGTTTTTTTCAACGCCAAATTCTGTAAAAATTTTAGATAATTTTAGACTTGAAGAAGAACGGTAAAAATAATACAGAGAGTTCCCGTATGCCTGTCACTCTGCTTCCTGTAATGGTAACAGTTTACATAACCACAGGACATTGATTAAAACGAAGAAATCAGCCTTGCTCCAATACTATTAGAACTTGCTTGGATTTCCCCAGTTTTTCCAGGAAGGTCCTTTCTGTTCTAGGATCCGATCCAGCATACCATGTTGCATTTAGCTGTCCTGTCTCGTCCCACCAGTGACAGTTCCTCCGTCTTTCCTTGTCTTTTGTGACCTTGCCACTTTTGAAGAGGTCTGATCAGTTATTTTGTAAAACACCTCTCAAGTTGGAATTGCCTAATAATTTCTCCATTTCTAGGTTTTTAGTTGACTGTTCTATGTATACTTGACTACTCAGGCTGAGAAACCATTCACAGATAAATGTTTCAAGGCCTGATAAATTATCTAGTTGCTCCTGAGAATAGCTGATTAGGTATTATAAATCCTAGAGGTTAAGAGTATGGACTGTGGAGCCAGAGAGATTGGGTTTTGTTCCTGGCTCTGTGACTTACCTGCTGTGTGACCTCATGAATGTTACTTGACCTCTCTGTGCCATCATCTACAAGATGAGGATAATATTGGGACTTCTTTGGGTTGTGGTGAAGACTCAGTTACAGCACTTGGTGCATCAAACGGTACCTTGCATGTAGTCATCACTCAGTATGTCTTAGCTGTTACCATTGCTCTCCTCTGCAACCCGGCCCCATGGAAGTTCAGGACTAATGATTTCCTGTTGTCACTTTTTAGGTCTGCAAAGTCAGGTGTGGTTCTTGCCAGAGTGATGACTTGGCAGCAAAGCCCCAGGGATTTTGGATATAGGCCACATGTCCCATCTAGAAAACTCATTTCAACAGGAGGATTGAATCTTGGCTGCCAGAACCATGTAGAAGTTCAGTCTCCAGTGTGTCCTGGCTGTGCTCAGCTCTTAGAGCACACTTGTCTCATCTCCCACCCTCAGCCCCTGCCGACAGCCCTGGGATCTGCTCAGAGCTCTCTCCAGGAGTCCTTCCTCCGTTCTGCCTTCTCCCGGGCCTCTCACCTTGGTGCTCTCTCTTCACCTTGTTCCTCTGACTTGATGTGAGGCAGCAAAGCATGATGGTTACACACGCTGCTTTCGTAGCAACACTGGCTGGCTTTACTTCCCCGGCCCATCACTTCAACGTTGCTTAGATCTCTGTGCTTCAGTTTCTTTGTCTCTGAAAGGGGCAAATGATAGTAACAATTATTATAATGAAATTGACCTTATTCTTTGTGATGCACCATTTTACATGTTACCTGTTTTATTACAGCTGTATGACAGAGCTACTAACATGCTCCCATTTTACAGACGAGGAAACTGAGAAACAGAGAATTTAACTAGCTTGCCCCCGATCACAGAGCTAAGAGATGGAGGAGTCTAGATTCAAACCCCACCTGGTCTCGAGGTTCACATTTCTATTCACCCCATGCCCTTCACCACATGGAGTCTTGGGGTGGGGGGTGTTCTGTAAAAAATTTACAGGGGGTTAAATAATTCTTGGGGTTTAGATAATTTACATAGAGCACTTATCAATGTGCCTGGCTTGGGGTTAACGTTCAGTCAGTTTTAACTATCATGAATCCCATGATCTGACTTCTGTTTCCTCTGGCTCGTGGTTTATATGATTCTGGGTTGCAGGTCCTAGGGTTTATCAGTCATTGACCTGGCACCCTGCACCGTGAGCAATGGACACCTCGCCCAGTTTCCAGACCAGTGTACCCCACCCCCAACCCATGCTGTATTAGTCCCGCAAGCCCCCCACCCAGCAGATGGGCCCGCGCACAGCCCTTCACCTGATACAGTCAAGCCTGCACTCCTCTGCCTGTTTCTAATCGACTCACTTTCTAGTGTCTTTACTCCTCTTCCATCTAGTTTCACCTTGCCCCTCCGACCTTTGGTTCCGCTTCCCTGGCCCAGTTTCTGCCTCCTTCCCCTCACCCACGGCTGGCCTCCTGTCTGCTCTGGACCAGCTGCTTCCTGTCCCCAGGCTCAGCCCCAGGAACCTGTCGTGTGACACAGTCTGAGGCAGATCCTCATGACCGGTGTCCCTGCTGGGTTTGCCCAAGTCACGAAGGAGCTGTGCCCTGTGGTGGAAACAGCAGCACCTGTTTGTGGGCCTTGGGGTCTGAGAGAAGGTGTTCGAGGAGCTGTTGTTTCGTCGCTAAGTCATGTCCAACTCTTTGCGACTCTGTGAACTGTAGTCTGGTCAAGAATGCTGGAGTGGGTTGCTATTTCTTTCTCCAGGGGATCTTCCTGACCCAGGGATCGAACCCACGTCTCCTGCATTGGCAGGCGGATTCATTACCGCTAAGCCACCCAAAGGACAACTGTGGGAGGGGCAGGAAGCTGGCTAGCGTTTTGTTCCCTGGTCCCAGGAAGCTCTCTTCCTCAAACCTCAGTGTTTAAGGATCACCTGGAGATTCTGTTAGATTCTGTTTTGCGGGGCTGGACAGGGCCTGGGACTCTGCAGTTCTGTCTCCTAGCTGATGGTTGCTGGAGTACCCACTGATAAACAAGAGATCGAGCACAGTAATTCAGCCAGTGGCATTTCTGACCATTCAATAAAGAATTCAAGCTACAAAAGCGATGTCTTGAGCATCAATGCAGATGTTGCCTCCTCCTAAAGATGTTAAATGGGTTCATGGTCTGCTTTGGCAAAGGTTTTGAGGCATCTCTCATCTTCTGGTACCAAAGAAAATGAGGCCACAGGTTCAAAATCAGCCTCTTAGGGAGCAGGCAGCTTCTTAACTCACTAGTCATTGGCCACCAAGGTCGTATGCGAGGGTGAGAAAAATCCACTGTGGCCAAGGGATGGGGTCCTGAGGGCCCAGCTGGACCATGGTAGATGCTTCTCCAAGGCAACAGGAAGGGAGTGAATGTGGGTTATGGTGGAGGTGGTGCCCCATCCAGGTGCTAAGGGGAGGCCATTATAGATAGGAGATGAATGAAATGATAGGAGGCAAGGGAATGGGACCTGTCCTGGAAGTGTCCAGGCTGGACTAGTGGAGGGGATTTGCTCAGGATGGATGAGGCCAGGCTGTTCTCACTCAGGCTGGCCACCAGGCTGAAAGGACCAGAGCCAGTACAGGTGAATCAACTCATTCCATCGCCTGAGCAAGACTCTTCTACCCCTGAGCCACCAGGGAAGCAGGGAATGGAGACTCAATATGGAGGCCTCTTTTCGCCTGTAGTTTTTCCCCTCTGCCACCTGCCTCCAGTGAGATAGCTGCTCAGAAGAATGGGAAGAGATGGTACGTCTCCCTGCATGGCCGTCCTCCCCGCCCTATCCCCTGCTCAGCCCTTCTCTTCACTCTCCTTCTCTGCTCCTATAACACCCCTCTGTTGTTTGGGCTTCTCTTCCAACCTGTAAATCCCATCTCTTGGGATGCTGAGTTTAGAGACTCCAGGCTGCTTCTCTCGTGGCCGGTGAGGCATAGCTTCCCCCATACCAACATCATCCTCATTCCCTTGAAAGCTGAAGTAACTCCCGCAGTTATTTTAGGAGAGTCTCGGCTCCTTTCTTGAGGAGGCTTAGCCCAGCCTGGACTGTAGGTGGCGTGCCACCAAAGGCGGGTAGGAAGGGTCAGTGCCTTGGGTTGTCATTGCCTCTTTCCCATCATGTCCCCTAATGATTCTTGATTTCCATAACCAGATGAGCTCATTATTCCTATATGGGCTGTTCCTTCCATTTCTAGCTATAGATACTGATCATATTCTGAGTTTTGTCAGCATTAGTTACGTATTTGAGTTGCTACCAGTATCATTCCACCCCAGCCCCCTGTCTCACCACATTCACATCCTGCCGACAAGTATGATGATCAGATGGCGATCAGATGGTGGGGCCTAGCCCTGTTGAGCCTGCAATGGGTAGCATAGAAGGCAGTTCGTGAAAATTCAGAATAAATGTGTCAGATGCTGATATGGAAATGCTAGGCTCCTTTCAGGCTCTTGGATATGGCCCATATCATGCCCTGGGGGCTTTGAGGGACCTGGTGTTAGGGGCAGTGCTGTGACAGGGATCCACAAAGCCATGTTCAGAAATGAAAGACCGTAAGTCTCCATCCATAACTCCCCTTCTCCTGCTTCCCACGAGTGCCTGCAGGCAACCTCAGTGTCCTTAGCTGCAGCACTAAGCGTCCTGAAGCTGCGAGCTGGCCCAGACCCTCAGGGGACTTCCTGGGAATGGCCAGCCAGTCCTTTGCTTCAGAATCAAGTGATCAAAATCCAACTCAGAGTCCAGCAGGCTGTGGGGATGCAGAGTGGCTTTTCTGGACTCTTCCACCTGTCCTGGGGCTCCCAACCTCAGCCAGAGACTTTTGGGGTACACTCTGGGTCTGACCCTATAGTGGGTTGAGAGCACCCCAGGTTCCCTGTCCCACTGTCTTCCAGACCATGGAGCTCTCATTCTCTGCGTACATGTGTTGCTTCAGTTTGGGCAAGTCAGGGACATACAAGGCTTCTGATTAGAAATCTGGAGTCTTGTAAACAGAACTGAGGATGGGGCGACTACAGCGCAATCAGACCTTGTGGGCGATGCTAAAATATAGCTTTCATGCTAAAGAGTATCTGACTCCCTCCACCCTCACCACCACTGCCTTGAGTTCCGTGACAGAAGCCCCATCCCCTGGGGATTACATTAATCTCCAGAGCCCCCAGTCTCTGGGAAGGCCATGGGGGAAAAAAATCCTCTCTAGGATGTGTTATTTCTGCTGCACCCACACTGTTAGCACCGGAGCAGGAGTTGACGCTGGTGGTTTAAGACCAGTGAGGGGTGTGGGGAGGGAAGGCAAGCAACAGGTGTGTGTGCCGTCTCTCTTCCAGACTTCTGCTTCTCTATCCAGGTGGTGCTAGTGGTAAAGAATCCACCTGCTAAATGCAGGGGATGCAAGAGACCCTGGTTCGATCCCTGGGTTGGGAAGATCCCCTGGAGTAGAAAATGGCAACCTATTCCAATTCTGTCTTGCCTGGGAAATCCCATGGACAGAGGAGCCTGGGGGGCTGCAATCCCTGGGGTTACAAAGAGTCAGACATAACTGAGCACCAAATATGTATGCATGTATCATCTTAAAGTGTTCTCTGCAGGTGGTGAATCTGAAGTAGAGTAGAATTAAAATCAGGTGAGACATGTATAAATGGAATATTAAAAAGGCACAAGAAATGTCAGCCTTGTCTGCAGCGAACTCTGCCATGATACGTGGCAGGGCTCTGCATGTAACCATGCATTTCTGAGTGGTTTTAGATGAGATCTTTGCCCTCATGTGCTGCCCTCCACAAAATGGCAAGCCCCAGGGCAGGTTGGCACACTTTGGGGCCAAGGATGAGGCAGGCACATCACACACTAGCCTGAATCTGCTCCAACTGACTGCTTGTGTCCAGGCATCAATGCCTTCTGTGTTTTAGTCGGAGGCAACCGAGCAGGCCTGTAGAGTTAGAAAAGATAAAATAGCACAGGAATAAAAATATCCAACTTAAAATAGGTAATAATCCTGGTTGCACAATAAGGCAGCTGTTTGTAAGAGTGGAAAAAGCAAGGCTGTGTGACCTTGACAGATTATGCAGCCGGTCCTTCCTTTCTTTGTCTGTAGAATGGGCATCAAAATACCTAGCATACATTGGGACTTCTCTGGAGGTCCAGCGGCTAAGACTCTGCAAGGGGCCCAGGTTCAATCCCTGGTCAGGGAACTAAGATCCCACATGCCACAATTAAGACCTGGTGCAGCTGAATAAATATATAAAAAAAAATACCTATCGTACAAAGTAAACAATAATAGTAATGACAGCCATAATTGATTGAGCCTGACTGTGGGTCAAGCGTTATTTGAAGGTCTTCACATTATGAAGGTGGGACTATTACTGTCCTTATTTTGCAGATGAAGAAAGAGAAACCCAGAGAGGTTTAGGAAGTGGTAGAGCTGGACTCAAACCTGTGCTGTTAATAATAAAACCACACATGGTAAGAATCCAGGTCAGTGCACAGCCTTATTCAAAGCATGAAACATGTCCCAGTGAAATGAAAGACAATTTAGATGGCTGTGCACTGGTGACAAATTAAGGAACGTTTCATCTCATGGTGAGAAACTTATTCCTTTTCTGAATCTCTTCCAACCTTTCTGATGATGACAAAGTTAAAACCTTGGTCAGGTGCTGCTAGGCCTTTATCACTGTCCTAAAGCCTTTCAGCTTGCCTTTTAAACAAAGAGAGCAGGAGGCTGGGGCTTCTGCAGACATCCAGCTCGCATTCAGTAAGGATATTTGTTGCCATGTTTGTTTTCATGCCGACCTTCTATTTATGACAAGGGTTACTGGGTTTTCATTGATAGTAGGCATGTAAAAGTCCCTCTGAAGATACATGGATTTAAGTACAAAGAGTCTGTCAGGACTAAACATTAAGTCAATTCTAGTAGAGGTGGTATTCAGATAAGGCAAAAATAGCCAAGGCTCATGCTTGTGAGGGACTCAGGCATGAGAAATCTTGCGATAGATCGTGAGTAGGTTTCAGCCTGATGCGTAGCACGGGGTTCATACTCAATGAATGTTAAAGACAGAGGGAAGTTAGGGTGTCATGCTGTCTTCTGATCTGGGAACTGGAGAAAAGAAATGAGCCCCTGGTAAACTGCAGGAGACAGTCTTTCCCTTGAAAATTTGGGTATGAGTTTAGCTTGTTCTGAAGGTTGATGGATCAAGCAGGGGATGGAGAGAATGAGGTTGGTTTTGGTCTTCAGAGAACCCAGGTGGCTGAGTCTGGTGGTGGACTCAGATCTTAGGGTCAGACCCCAAGTTACAAATGGGAGGCTCCAGATGAGGGGAGGGTTTTCCCCAAAGTCACTCAGGTGGAGAGCAGCTGTAGTATGGACTGGTGTTTCCGTCTGTTTCTAGCCAAGTGCCTCGTCTTTGTCTCTTTTCCCAAAATAGTCACCAGGCTTGAACTGGTTCCTGGTAAAACCCGGATGGCTCAGGGATAAGCCCCCATCTCTAGGTGCTCACCACTTCTCAGCACTGCATGAGGCACCCTGAGTTACAGGAACCTCCATGAGGGGAAAAATCAATCATCTCCAGCCTCAAGGATCTGGTAAAGCTCTGCTATATGATTTTGCCCTTAGACGAGCATTGTTTGAGAGGTAAGTAGCTCAGGTTTTCTAGAATAGCATCAGTTAGGAAGGTCCCTCTAGGAGTGATAAACTCTGTATGACTCGGCTTTCACCAGGTTTTGCTTCAGTAACAACAACTCCCAAATCTCTGTGGCTTGCAACCACGGAAATTTGTCTCTTGTGTCTGTTACTGCAGGTCAAGAGCAGTTAGCCACCGTGTTTCCTCCATAAGGGACCCAGGCTGAAGACACAGCCCTCACCTGGGTCATGCCATTCTTGCAGGAGAGGGAAAAAGCAGTGACAGAATCACCTGAAAGTTCTTGAGGCTTCTGCTAGGAAGAGAAACGTGTTGCTTCTATTCTGTTTTGGTTTGGGCAGACTCCAGAGCAGAATCCAGAATGAATAGTTTATTTGGGAGGGGCAGGAAACACCAGGAGGGAGGGCTGAAGTGGAAGGGCAGCCAAGGGAGGGTGGGTTATCAAGCCCACCACCTCTGTGGGCGACTCTAGTGTAACCCACGGGAAATCGTGGAGATGGGGCACATTAGCTGTGTTAGCCCTGGAGTCCTGATATCCTCTCCAGCAATGAAGGAGCTGATGTATTTACACATTCACATCTGCCAGTCACTGGTTGAGGGCTACTCCTTGCAGGAACCTTTAATTCCCCAGCGTTTCTGGCCCAGAGAGGGCCAGAGGAGCCTTTTAGCTTCTGAGAAAGCCCTCAGGCAAAGAGATGCAGATACTGGCAGTTGGGAGTTAGCTGGAACACATTAGAGTGACAGATGAGTGCTAGCGGTGAGGCTCAGAAAACGTCTGAGATATCTCTCATTCCACTGACGGAAGTGGAGAGGGAAAACATGGCATCAGGGATGGAGGCCAGTGTTCCTCCCACAGAGGTCCAACTGTTATCTGAGGTCTGAAGCACAGTGCGCAGCCCCTGAGCCCTGATGTATGGCGCGCAGTAAACTCTTGAGTCACGAGCACGAGTGATACCTAATTGAGAACTACTAGGTAGACTAGTGGAGAAGGCGACGGTGCCCCACCCCAGTACTTTTGCCCGAAAAATCCCATGGATGGAGGAGCCTGGTAGGCTGCAGTCCATGGGGTCCCTAGAGTTGGACACGACTGAGCGACTTCCCTTTCACGTTTTACATTTATGCATTGGAGAGGGAAGTGGCAACCCACTCCAGTGTTCTTGCCTGGAGACTCCCAGGGGTTGGGGAGCTAGGTGGGCTGCCGTCTGTGGGGTTGCACAGAGTCGGACACGACTGAAGCGACTCAGCAGCAGCGGCAGCAGGTAGACTAGGGGCTTCCGTGGTGGCTCAGATGGTACAGAATCTGCCTGCAATGCAGGGCACCAGACTTGATCCCTGGGTCTGGAAGATCCTCTGAAGAGGGGAATGGCAACCCACTTCAGTATTCTTGCCCGGAGAATCTCATGGACAGAGAAGCCTGGCGGGCTACAGACCATGGGGTCACAAAGAGTCAGACAGGACTGAGCGACTAACACTTTCACTTTTTGGTAGACTAGACTGTGTTGACCTTGACAGCACTGATGTTTGGGGCTGGGTCATTCTCTGCTGTGGAGGGGCTAGCCTAGGCACCATAGGATGTTTAGCAGCATCCCTGGCCTCCACCCATGAAATGACAGTGGCACCTTCCCACCTCCAGTTGGGTCAACCAATAATGTCTCCAGATTGCCCAGTGTCCCCTGGGGAGAGAAATTGCCCCCACAGAGAACCACTGATATAGATCATGCATGCATTGCCAATTCCCAGAGAACTGGAATAAATTACTAATTCCCAAAGAATTAAATTATCGGTGCCTGGGCAGAGGAGTTCCCACCTGGTGGAGGAAACAAACAAATAAAAACTCTAAGGACAAGTCACTCTGTGTTGCAGCACTTTGAAATATGCAAAGGAAGGAGAACTAGTTCAGGAATGGAAAGGATGAATTCTTTGAAAAGTGGGGATGGGCAAGGAAGGCTGTATAGAGCCAGAGATAGCTGGGTAAGGTTTTGAAGGATGAAGAGGAGTTTTCCAGATGAGTGATACCATGTGTAGAAGTTAAATATAATCTTTGATGATGGTGGAGACTTGGGAATGCTATAATAATTGATGCTGAAAATGCTGACTTCAGAGCCTTCTCACACACAGGCCAGATTGCAGGACTGTAATTGAATCAGCCTTACCTTGTGATAACAAAGCATTCTGAGTGCCTATGGACCTGGGTTCCAGCCCTCCTCTGTCCATCCACCAGCTGTGAACTTTTCTGGCTCCCTCCCCATTTTCTCATCTGTAAAATGGGTATAATACCTACCTTATGGGTCTGTCTCGAGGAATAAATCATGCTAAACTTTCCGCCCTGCACCCGGCATGTAGTATGAGAACAATAACTGCCAGTTAATTACCATAAATATTATGAAACAGGCTGAATTTGCATAATAATAGCTAACTTTTAATGAGAGTATATTCTGCTCTAAGCACCACCACAAGGGCCTGTCTGTCACAATAGGTATTGTGATTGCTATCTCCATTTTATACAGGAAGAGGCCAAGGCACAGAGTAATTTGTACGATGGGTGAATGGTACTCAAATGCCAGCAGACATCTGAACAAGCAGTCTCTTTGCTGGATGCTTTAGTACTTAGCATTTCTCCTTCACTTTTTGAAAAGAAATCAAGGGCTTGGTTATAAAGTTATTTTCACCAAAGTTTTAGAGCCAGTGTAGCAACTTTTGAATAAATGAACTTTTCTCACTGTTGACTGAAGGTCCTTAATGCAGTTATAGAATATTAATAAGAAAATGAGTGAGCAGAGACTTATTTTTAACCACAGTATCTGTGCTGGCCTCTCAGTGAGAGTCTACAGGGGTAGATGACGAATCACTCATGCTGACCCCTTCCAGAAATGTCTGAGAGGAACACAAAGGGAAACTTTCAGCTGCTTAACCCCACCCCCCCAGTCCCCACCCCCAGGCTATTAAAAAAAAATGCTGAAAGTGTGTTTGTCAGCCTCCTGGATACCAGGTCCAGAACAGGAGGGGGTTTGTCTTCTTTCCCTCTGTGACAGGGACACATGGTGTTCTTGGTGTTATGGGGAGCAGGATGTGTTCCAAGGACGCTTTTAAATCCAGCCTCCCGCCGTGTGCCAGCAATGGAAATCAGCGTAGGGTTCCGGTGTCTGGGGGAATACCCTTCTTCCGCTATACGCTTGTTTCTGGCTAAGCTCTCATCTTTGATGGCCTCTCCTTGTAGAAACAGAAAATACAGCTCAGTGAGGGCATGGACCTGGTCTGCCATACGTAGTTCTGTGTCCTAAACCCATTGGAGGAGCTCCAACAAGAGAGAGTCAGTGAATGAAAGGTGTGGATGCTCCTTCTTTCCCAATAACACCTGTCACCTGCCTGGACTACACCTTTGTTTCTCCCATCTTGGGCTCAGGTCCAGACTCCAGTCCTTGCCAGCCACATGTTCTGGGGTAAATGCCTTCCCCTGTTTATGCCCGCCAGTAAGGTGGCATGTGTGTGTTCTCAGTCATGTCCAGCTCTGTGCGACCCCATGGACTGTAGCCAGCCAGGCTCCTCTGTCCACGGAGTTTTCCAGGCAAGAATACTGGAATGGGTTGCCATTTCCTTCTCCAGGGGATCTTCCCGACCCAGGGATTGAACTTGTGTCTCTTGTGTCTCCTGCACTTGCAGGCTGATTCCTTACTGCTGGCGCCACCTGGGAAGCCTGTCGGTAAGGTGGAGCGAATAACAGTTCCATGCAGAAGGAGGCTGGAAGAAGCCAGTCTAAAGCACTTAGCTTGTAGAAAGTACTCTTGGTGGTAGTTCTTTTGCTTATCATTTTGAGATGGAGCTGGATCCGTTGGCGGTATCCCTCGGGTTGGGGAGAGGAACTGGCATCCTAGAATTCCCCAATCCTTCCCCTGGAGGGATAGTAAGGTGCCCTCGGGTTCTATATTCCAAATAATGTTTGAAACCCTCTGGTGAGCCCATGTTTTCCAAATGACAAAAACCGTGGCAGCCTAGAGAAAAAAGCATCTGCAGCAGCTTTGCTCTCGTTGGCTGTGGCCCCGGCTCCAGCTGGCCCCCTTTCCTCGCTGCCAGGCAGCACCTGCTGTCTGCCTCCTACTCAGACATCCGTGAGTCAGTAGCAACCCCAGAACATTCTGGGCCAGAATGTGAATGCGGCTCGGACTGTGCCTGACTAGGTGACTAGCTGGTTGTTTTCACTGCACGACACCCCCCAAAATGTTTTTACTCACCATGCCTCACCCATACCCATTCCTGCCTCCTCCGCTTTCTATTCTTTCTTGAAGAGGCGTGCCTCACACTACCCCTTCTCTAGAGAGACAGTCAGCCCCTCCAGGGAGAGGCAGGGTCATGTAGTGGGTCCAGGCTCAGGCTCAGAAGTCCAAACTTGGAGTGTGTGGATCCCAGCTCTGCTGTGGAGCTGCCGTGTGAACTTGGGCAAGTTACTCAGCTTCTCTGTGCGTTCCCCTGGTCTGTAAATGAGAATAATGGCAGTGCCTACCTGACAGGGTCTTTGAGAGATTTAAACAAGCCAAGCTCATGTAAAGCACATAGAATGTGCTTTGACACATGCTGAGTGCTCAGTGAAGCTTAGCTGATATCAAGATCTTACAGTGACAAGTGGTAGCAAAAGAGGATGGTGCTGCTTCAGCCATAAGAGCTTGCATGTAGTCAGGCTGCCGAGGGGATCTGGGATCGGAAATCCAGTTGGCTGTGGATTTGCCATGGATTCTTTTAAAATTTCTTTCTTTCTTTATTTGACTGTGTTGAGTCTTGGTTGTGGTGCGTGGGCTTAGTTGCTCCGCGGGAAGTAGAATCTTCCCGGACCCGGGATCAGGTCCCCTGAATTGCAAGGCGGATTCTTTACCACTGGGCCACCAGGAAATTCCTTGCTGTGAATTCTGATGGCAACTCTCAATAGAGAAATTGTTTAAAGGACCTTAAGGGCTCATGAAGTGAAAGTGTTAATTACTCAGCTGTGTCCGACTCTTTGCGACCCCATGGACTGTAACCTGCCAGGCTCCTCTGTCTATGGAATTCTCCAGGCAAGAATACTGAAGTGGGTTGCCATTCCCTTCTCCAGGGGATCTTCCTGACCCAAGGATTGAACCCGGGTCTCCTGCATTGCTGGCAGATTCTTTACTGTCTGAGCCATCAGGGGAGCCCAAGGGCTCCAATAGCTAGCCAATGGCTATCGTGCTTCTGTAACCTGATGAATCCAGGTTAAATGTCAGGGAGTGAGGCTGCCAGGGAATGAGTGGTTAATGATCGCAGCGGGTGTAAGGCTAGTAATGGAGGAATGAGAGCAAGTGCCAAGGAAGGATAGTGTGGTAACAGTGGGGCTTACTAGCTAGCTGCTGGGCTCACTGGATGAAAAGTCACAAAACCCCGAGAGGGAAAAGGTGTAGTTCTTGCTTACGGAAAGGAGAGGGACATCAGAAGTCTAAGATGATCCTGTCGAGTTCTCTAACTCCAGTAATTACACAATGTTCAAACAAACACTTAATGACCTTGGCGCCTTTCAGCCAAAGGATACACTCAATAGGACAGTTTGTTACTTCTGTAACGTCGGAACACTGGCTGGGTAAACTTTAAAGCACCTGACAGATCTTCCTGCAAGGTACAGCAGCACTGAGATGAAAGACAGGACTCGTGCCCGTGCGACGGGGCCAGCGCATTCCTGGAGACGAGAGGATGGTCAGGTCAGAAGTCTTGGGATGGGGTGGGGCTGGGCTGTGCGGGACGATGAGAAGGGAAGACTCACTTTATATTCCTGGAGGAAAAGAAATGACAAGTGGCACAATGGGTTATTATAGCACACTCATTGGAGCCTGTTTCAGTATCTGGCAAAGACACTTGCTTTCCCCAGGGGTTGAGGTAATGTGTGGTTCCTCCTGTGAACCAAGTCCTTCCTGGAAATATAGGTGTCAAGAAAGGAGTAAAAATTGGGAACTATAATCTGCTCATCAGAAAACAACTGATTCTGACATGTTTCAGACTGGTGAAGAAAATGTGTGGTCCCTGTACCCTGATGCCTAGTGATGAACCAGGCGCATGGTTCCCTTCCCAAAGAGTATGTGTTGAATGAATGAATGAGTGAATGATATTCATACGTTTTCATATGGATGTGTTCTCCTTTAGTTGTTGTTTAGTCGATAAGTCATTTCTGACTTTTTCGCAACCCTGGGGACTGTAGCCCACCAGGCTCCTCTGTCCATGGATGACTGCTTACATAACATATTAACAAGGTGTTTAGTGATGACTTGGAAAAACTGTACCTTGTACTAAAATCACCATCTGTGATTGCATCTTGAAGAACTTAGGCACCCGGATGTGAGCTGTAGTCCTTAATGAGGATGTCACCCGCATTCAATCCCGCATTCTAGAGGTTCAAATGTTACCATTTTCAGCAATCATTGCTGAAGGAGTTGGTCCAGATAAAACCCTATGCATCTCAGCGCTGCCGTTTACCTGGTGTGTGATAAGTGTATTTCCCTGTGCAAGCAAGTACCCGGTACGATTTCATTAAGACAGTGCTGTCAGTTAACCCTGCTGCAAAAGCTCTTCAGTCCAAAGATTTAAAAGCAAAAGTGTTTAAGTGGTGTTGCTCTGTGACCTGAACTTGGTGTGATGGGAAAGCCAGCAGGCTTGGTTTTCATGTTGGAAAGACACTTTCTGATATTGCTAAATACATAAGGTATTTGGTTCAGTATTGTACTTTGGGACCCAGTTAGCATTTCTTATCTCTCTTGCAACACAAAGTGTAGGTGTTACAGTGCCTCCTGTCATTTTTCCTCTTCAAATCACTCCTCTTCAATTCCCCCCATAATTGGGAAGAAGTGGTGGTGGTTCATTGTTAAGTGTATCTATTGAGTGTTTTTTATCAGTTTGGGGCTCAGTTTTAGGGTTTACTAGGATTGGGATGGTACTCAAATACTCTACCCTTTTATACATTGATTTGTATTTGCAGAAGCCCAAAAAGATGTTTTTAAAAGTCTAATGAAGAAGAAATGGGTCATAGCCATAATTCAGGAAATCAAAAAGAAGAGATCAGTGTGGAAAGGTTGGATTTTGAGCAAGGACTCTCTGTATGTGTTTGACATTACCAAGTTGTGAAAAACCTAATGATTTTCATTTTTTACATTAATTTAAATGATTTCTTCTATTCATATTTTGGCTTATTTCTCCTCACTGCTTTAAACTAATTTCTTAAAGTTCATTTGTTCATAGTTTCATTTTAAAGGATATTAATATTATGATTATAAAAGTTCTATATGCTTATTGCCTGGAAAATCCCGTGGACAGAGGAGCCTGGTAGGCTGCAGTCCATGGGGTCGCTAAGAGTCGGGCACATCCGAGTGACTTCACTTTCATTTTCACTTTCATGCATTGGAGAAGGAAATGGCAGCCCACTCCAATGTTCTTGCCTGGAGAATCCCAGGGATAGGGGAGCCTGGTGGGCTGCCATCTATGGGGTCGCACAGAGTCGGACATGACTGAAGCAACTTAGCAGCAGCAGCAGCAGCAGCAGCAACCAATGGTTAAAATTTCTTAAGTATAAATAAGGGGGCAGAATCACCTGTGATTCCTTCAACCAGACATAATCGCTATTCAAATGTGTCTTTTTCTAGTCATAATGTAGGATAATATTTGGGACCATGTTTTATATCTTCAGTCTTATATCTGTTTTTTACATTATCCCCCTCCGTTATTTTTTTTTTTTTAAGAAAAGGAGCTCAAATCATTATACTGTAAATTCCTGTTCTAAAGTCCCTTCTACTCCTAGTGATTATTCTTAAGTCCATTCTTGTCTTGTGTGGGCTGTGTGAAGGGCCTGCTCCATGTCCAGCTGCATGGACAGGCACTAGGTTGACAAATGGAAACATGGATAAGAAATTACATCTTTGAATGGCTCTGTCATACTTTACTACTGCTGTGGCATTGTTTGCTTAACCTTTCAGAGAGAATGAACTAAGTTGTTTCTAATTTTCTTATTATCTAAATAGTGCTACAACTAATCATCTTTGTCTGAATTGAATTTACTTTTCTTGGGCATTGTTCCCAAGATGGGGTTGCCAGGCCCATGAATGTAAACAGACTTACAATACTTGTTACCTCTTTACAGTATTACTTAATCCAATTAATACTGCCCCTATGATGTCCAAATGTACTTGTTTGCAGAAAGCCCACTCCTGTCCAATCTAAGTCATATTTATTGGGTTTCTCTGGTGACTTAGTGGTAAAGAACCCACCTGCCAATGCAGGAGACCCAGCTTCAGTCCTTGGAGTCAGGAGGATCCCCTGGAGAAGGGAATGGTGACCTACTCCAGTATTCTTGCCTGGGAAACTGAATGGGCAGAGGAGCCTGGCTGGCTGCAGTCTCTGGGGTCTCAAAAGGGTCAGACACGACTGAATCAGACACAACAACAATTTATATTTGCTGCCTTAATAGGGATCTAAAATTAAGTGAAACAGATTCGAATTTACTTTTTGAAACTCTTACCTTTTTGTCACCAGAGGTACATATAATGCTTGCCAAAAAAAGTGACATGAGTTTGTTAATTATTACCTAAACAATACTTTAAAACATGGAATGTATTATTAAAAAATTAGTCTACTAAGTAATAAAATGAACATAAGGATTTAATGTTTGGGAAGAGTTCTGAAAGAAAAGACTTGCTTCCATTTTGGTTTTCCCTCATTTTTCTTTATCTTCTGACCAAATTCTCAGAAATTTTACCACTCTCAATGCCATTCACCTGCTTGACCTAAATGTTTCAAACAAGCCTAAGCAATAAGAGAAAAGTGATATTCTAGACCTTCAGAACCAATTTCCTTTCAAGTGTTGGAGAAGGGTCCTTGTATTTCCTTGCCTAGGAAAGAAAAGATGCTATGTGTTCTTGACCCAAAGTGGCTGTCTTGGAATGCACCCCTTCTCTGCTCACATCTGAGCCACAGACATTCTGCCCAGAACTCCAGGTGAGCCCTAGTTGCTGCCTGGAGTCTTAATCTTAGCAAACACACAGACATAACATTTGGCTAGAGAAGCACGTAAACATGCGAGGATTCTCTCCAAATGAACCTTTCTACTCTCCAGGGACACCAGTGGGGTGGAAGATCTTATCCCTGTACATTTATAAGACAAAGCAACACAAGCCCCTAATATCCTTGTTAAAAATCAATTAGTAATGTTGTATGGGTTGATTATAGGTTTGTGAGTATGAGTTTGGAAAAGAAGGTTACAGGCTCCCTCAGTTTGGTCTACTTGATGGCACTGAACCATCAAGTTGAATTCAAGAACATCCAAAGTGTAAACATCCAACAAGTACAAGGCCCTGGAGGCTTTAGAATCACTGTGGCTGGATGTCTTACAACTCACTCGGAAGACTAAAGCAACTGGTGCAAGTGGTCAGCTGTGTTCACATGATTACTTTCACGTGATTATTTTACTTAACATCTAAAGAGAAAAAACTGCTCTGTAGTGGGCAGTGCTGTGATCATCCCCTGCCACTCTCTGCCTGAGAAAACCGAGCAGAGTTACCCTCCCATACCCAGTGGGACAGTCAGCCAAGGTGCTGAGTCTGAGTCTATAACTGACTCGCTCACTGCAGAGTCACGTGTTGACCAATCGACTCTGATCTGCAGCACCCATGCAGTCAGACAGGACGGTCAGCAGGCAGGACCCATGCATGCTGCCCTCCCAGTGAGCCGCCGAGTGCCCCCAGGTGCTAATCACCGGAAATGGGGCCAGTTACAGGAGAGAACAGAAAAGGGGCCGAGGCGATGAAGAGGGTGGAAGTGCAGCAGGAGGGCATTGAGGGCCAAAAGGAGGAGGAGGAGGGCAGCCCACCATGGTTGGCATCATCACAGACCCTCTGGATACTCGCTGTTTTTCATCCTAAGAATAAAGTCTATGCTTTGAACTTTTCTTCCACTGTGGGGGAGGATTGTGACTTCCCACTGGGTGAGAGAGCCTGCTGCAAGGCAGAAATCCTCTGAAGGCTTGTGTTTTGTCTTTGACATTCAACCACATTTTACACCACCTTCTATCATATCTCTGTGTTTATTTCTGTATGTTATATTATTTTAAATTACCATTTAAATGATTCTAATATGCAATCATTTATGAGTTTCCATTGATTTCAAAACACCACATGGGTGGGGAGGGCACTACGTTAATTAAAAGGCACATTCCATTTTCAGAAATATTGAAATATGGGGACAAGGTGTGCCTTAGAATGAGGACATTCAGCAAATTCTGAGTGGAATCACTGCTCCTGGGAGCTGTGCCACGTTTCTGGCGGGGCTGGGTCTGTCTTCTGGTATACGTTTGTGTACATGTGGGGGTAGACAAGTACCTTGGTATCTAATGCACAACCTTAGATGTGTTGTAGGGTGGGGGTGGGGAGTGTGCTGGGTTTGGGGCTGAGAGGTGTAAGGAACTGGATTCTTTTCTGTCATTCCTAGACCTTGGCAATGTTGGCATTTGGAGCCAGTTAACCCTATTTTGGGAGATGTTTAGCAGCATGCCTGGCTTCTATCCATGAAGATCATCCCTTGTCCCTGGTTGTAATAACCAAAAATGTCTACAGATGCTACAGAATTGCCCCTGCTTAAGAGTCGCTGCGTTAGGGCCAAAGAGAAGCTCCCAAAGCAGTGGACCAATACAGAGCCTTTGGCATTTCTGTTCTTGGGAAAAGAATTGTGATTAAGAACAAAGTTTCTGAAGTTAGGCTGAGATTTTCAAAACCCACTTCTCTGTCATTTTGGGCAGATAACTGCACTTTTGGGGGCCTCAGTTTCTTTACCTGTCAAATGGGGATAAGAGTAGCACCTACCTCTGTGACCTCCCGGGATCGTTGTGGGTATAAAGTGCTTGGAAGGACACCTGGAGTAAGTGCTTTGGACATATTAGGTACCATTACTATCAATGTTATTATTGTTGCCATTATTATTGAGGGTCCTTTGGCCACCCCCACCGGCTGGAATAATTACTGGCCATCTCTCGCCTGCAGGCTCCTGCCTCCGGATCGTGTTGATAGGGCTTCTCACTCCCTGATCAAACTCTTCACTTTCCCTCCTTAGATCCATCCTCTCTCACCCTCTGAACTCTCGTTTGCTTGTGCAGCGCTGTTTACCATCGCATTAGTCCACTCACTCCCAGCCTAATCCTTGGACTGAAAAGTGTGTGTTATGTTTATTACTAAATAAGAGCAACTCGCGTTCTCTCTCCTACCCTCTCTCTTCTCTCTCCCTCTCTCTCTGTCCGGGGTTTGGTGCAGCTCACTCTGAGATATTTTTATCAATCTAAATGGAGATGATACTATTAGGAAGAGAAAGAGGAAAAATTGTGCCAGTCCTTTGGAGAAGCAAGCTGGAACCTAGCTGTTTCCTCGGCCATTGGAATGGCTTCTACAAGGACAACATTGGCACCGGGACAGGATAAAAATGCCTCATCTCTGTGACCTCTGAGGATCGGCCAAGGCAAGAGTGGATAAAGAGCTAACCTACCCCGCCTGCCAGCCAAAAATAGGCTGACTGCGTCACAGGGCTTTTGGTCATTAAACCTTTCCTCTGCAGAAGACTGTGGTTCCAACTGGAACAGGGCCAGGGACGGGTTAAGGTAATTCACTCCCAACCCTGAAATTCCTCTCTTTGCATCAGAGGCAGCCTTGTAAATTAATAACCAGGAATGATATATAAGCAGCCAGCTGAGGGAGCATGTGCAATGAGGCTACTTATAGATTAACTATTCCTTGTCTTTTAAATAATGAAGACCTACTTTTTGGATCAATCAGTTTATTTTTTTAACTTTTGTTTCTCACTCTAAAGGTTAATTCATGTTTGTTGTAGAAGGTTTGAACATAAAGAATCAATAAGAAATTAAAATCTATCCATCATCTTACCATTACAGCCACTGGAAATGTTGTGCCTTTTTTTTTTTCTTGCATCTTGATGCAATGTACAGTTTTCCTAAAATTGTGATCATATGCAGTTTTCTGTCTTTTCATTTAAAAAGTACACACAATGTACTCACAATAATACTGCATCTCAGATTCAATTCAAGTGTTAGTCGCTTCAGTTCAGTTCAGTTCAGTCATGTCCAACTCTTTGTGACCTCGTGAATCGCAGCACTCCAGACCTCCCTGTCCATCACCAACTCCCGGAGTTCACTCAAACTCATGTCCGTCAAGTCGGTGATGCCATCCAGCCATCTCATCCTCTGTCGTCCCCTTCTCCTCCTGCCCCCCACCCCAATCCCTCCCAGCATCAGAGTCTTTTCCAATGAGTCAACACTTCGCATGAGGTGGCCAAAGTATTGGAGTTTCAGCTTCAGCATCAGTCCTTCCAATGAACACCCAGGACTGATCTCTTTTAGAATGGACTGGTTGAATCTCCTTGCAGCCCAAGGGACTCTCAAGAGTCTTCTCCAACACCACAGTTCAAAAGCATCAATTCTTCAGTGCTCAGCTTTCTTCACAGTCCAACTCTCACATCCATACATGACCACTGGAAAAACCATAGCCTTGACTAGACAGACCTTTGTTGGCAAAGTAATGTCTCTGCTTTTAAATATGCTATCTAGGTTGGTCATAACTTTCCTTCCAAGGAGTAAGTGTCTTAATTTCATGGCTGCAATCACTATCTGCAGTGATTTTGGAGCCCAGAAAAATAAAGTCTGACACTGTTTCCACTGTTTCCCCATCTCTTTGCCATGAAGTGATGGGACCAGATGCCATGATCTTCATTTTCTGAATGTTGAGCTTTAAGCCCACTTTTTTACTCTCCTCTTTCACTTTCATCAAGAGGCTTTTTAGTTCCTCTTCACTTTCTGCCATCAAGGTGGTGTCATCTGCATATCTGAGGTTATTGATATTTCTCCCGGCAATCTTGTCGCTTAGTCGTGTCCAGCTCTTTGTGACTCCATGGGCTGTAGCCTACCAGGCTCCTCTGTCCATGGAATTGTCCAGGCAAGAATACTGGAGTAGGTTGCCATTCCCTTCTCCAGGAGATCTTCTGACCCAGAGATTGAACCTGGGTACTATATCTCGTGAGGTCATTAAATATATTACTTGAGAACCAGGTGGATTTTTGCTTATTAACTTCCTCTTGACGGGGCTGAGTGTTCATGTTGGTAGGATGAGGCTCTGGTCTGGAGTGTTCTTCAGACTCCACAGTCCCAGGAGGAGCTGATGTGCCATCTGTGGGAGCAGAGACATGCTGGTCACTCAGGGAGGTGGGGAAGGGATGGGAGGCTGCCAAGCTGCCCTGGAGAAAGCGTGGCACGGGAAGTGGAGCGTGGGCTCCTAAGGAAAGCACTTCTGGGTTGTATTCTGTCTGTGCCACCATTTTCCTGACTTTGATTAATCTATCTCACCCTCTAAACCTCAGTATTCCCATCTATAAAATGGAACTAATGATTGTGTCTATTTCTTTGGATTACTGGGGATAGTACCTGACTCAGAGTGGGTACACAGTTGGGATCATTAGTATGCTATCATGATTAATCCCTCAAATGAAGACTGGATCAGCCGACTCCATTCTATGAGGGTAGTGGGTAGATGGGTTCACCCTGTAAGAAAATGTCTAAAAGAAATAAAAATGTGGATTGGATTTAGTATGTTCTTCCAGAGGGGAGGTGCAGTCAAGATATAGAGTGGTCCAAAGCATGGAGTTAGGGCTCCTTCCATTATGCTTTAGAGGCCATTAGTAGAGGATGCTTCCAATGCCTGCTAGGAGGTCACCCACCCCAGAGTCTGGGTCTAGACCAAAGAGTCTCCAACCCCAGCCGGGTGTCTTCCTAATCAGGGTTGATGGAGCAGCTAACAGTATTTAATACATCATGGCAACCCATTCCAGTACTCTTGCCTGGAAAATCCCATGGATGGAGGAGCCTGGAGGCAGCAGTCCATGGGGTCGCTATGAGTCGGACACGACTGGGCGACTTCCCTTTCGCTTTTCACTTTTCATGCGTTGGAGAAGGAAATGGCAACCCACTCCAGTGTTCTTGCCTGGAGAATCCCAGGGATAGGGGAGCCTGGTGGGCTGCCATCTCTGGGGTCACACAGAGTCAGACACGACTGAAGCGGCTTAGCACCAGCAGCAGTTTTATTGCTGCAGCCAAGGTTGTTAAGACTTGGAATTCACACATTGGGATGAAATCTTATCTCCCAGTGCCTTTGTGGAAGGATCGCCAGGTAGTAGGGGTTCAGGTCTGGCTCCAGTCAGGAGCAAGAAAGCATATGAGATGGCTGGAGAGACCTGGGTTTGAATCCTACTTCTGCAGTAGCTTTAGGACTTTGGGTAAGTTTCACACACTCAGTCGCTCTTTACCTTCTCACTTGATCCAAGTTAAACATCTGTACCTTGTGGGTTGATGTTGAGGATTAAAAGAGATAAAGTTTAGGACATGCCTAGCACCATGCTGGATTTGCTATAGATACTAAAAAAATGTTGATATCATCTTCCACCCCCCACACTCAGCAAGATAAAACAAGGAATAAGAGAGTCTCTTGGTTTCTCCATCTGTAAATAAGAAGGGTTAATTAAAGTTAGTGGCTCACTCAGCCTCTAGGGCTTGGGAAGTATTTGTCTTGTCCTCCGATTGTCAGTCCTAAACATCAGTAGTGAGTTTCCAGTATTTGCTGGCATATTCTGGAAGATAACCATTGAGTGTATACCATGTGCCAAGCACTGAACTCAGCCCTTTGCATGAGTCATCCCATTCAGGGATTACATTCCATAAAGAAGAAAAACAAGGCTCAGAGACATTATTAAGAGACTCATTCCAAGTTTCTTACTTCATAAGTGGTGGAGGTGGGATTTGTGCCTAGACCCTTGGACAGAGAATAGATCAAACCAGACAATCCTAAAGGAAATCAACCCTGTATATTCATTGGAAGGACTGGTGCTGAAGCTCCAATACTTTGGCCACCTGATGTGAAGAGCTGACTCATTATGAAAGACCCAGATGCTGGGAAAGATTGGAGGTGGGAGGAGAACGGGGTGGCAGAGAATGAGATGGTTAAATAGCCTTACTGACTCAATGAACATAAGTTTGAACAAACTCTGGGAGATAGTGAATCACAGGGAAGCCTGGCATGCTGTAGTCTATGGGACTGCAAAATGTCAGATATAATGTAGTGACTGAATGACTCTACTTCTGGAGACCATTTTTACAACTAAAGACTTCTGCTCCCCCATTGGCAAAGATAAGTACAAAACAGACTAGAATGGCCATTTCAGCAACTAAATTGAAGCCCCCCTGAGCCCAAGGACTGTGGGTTATCCACTCTGTCCCCTCCCAGGCAGGCATGCAGCAAATAGGAAGAATGTGGAAGAATGGAAGAATGTATGGAAAATCTAAGCATCTGAGTCAGGCTTCCTTTAAATGCAGATGTCCTGTGAACAGCAAGTGCCTTAGACACGTAACTCCTCTGTAAGAGAGAACAGGACTTTCTCGGGTCCCTGGATGACTGTTCAGAGCGAAGGAGACTGAAAATCTGGAGGGGAAGGACGCTCCCTCTATTTTCATTTCCCCACAAAAGGAAAGGAGGAAAAGACCAGAGATAAAGAAGACAGCTTCATAGGTTTCAAAGCATAAAACCATCTGAATTATTGATTTCCAGGACCAGGACATTAGCTGGACAAGGTTTGGTGGTTAGCAAGCTACGTAAAGAATCCGTGTTTCTAAGGATTTATGGAAAACTGCAACGTCATCCATCATTTAATTTCTTGTTCCTGGGAATGTTGGCCTTTGATTCCCTTTGTGCTTTTGATTCCTTCCTGATTCTCCTTTTTTTTAATTTTATTTTTATTTTGTATATTCTTTTTTTTTTTTATATTTTTGACGGTGCTGGGTCTCCGTTGCTGTTTGCGGGCTTTCTCTGGCTGTGGTAGACGGGAGCTACTCTTCCTTGTGGTGTGCCCACGTCCTCCTCCTCTGGGACTCTGTCCCAAACTGTTCCGTCCGTCCTTTGTCACTCCGATTGCACTGATGCGTTTGTGCATCTGTCTGTTCCTTTGGCAGTTAACCGCGTGCTTCCTCTGTCCCCTCTAGCCTTTCTCCCCATCTACTCAGGAAGTCTTTAAATGTCTGTCTTCATATGGCGACCCCATTACATACAAGGCACTCTGCTGAGAGCTGAGGGACAGCCAAGAGAAATATCGGGTTTGCCCACCAATAGACGCTTGAGGGAAGACACCCCAGAAATAAGTGTCCATTGGCCTGACTCACAGCTGGAAGTTCTTTCACCAACAGCAGAGGAAGCCAAGGCAGGCATGTCTCTCCTTTTGACTTTCCTCATTTCTTCTCTGCAGAAGCAGATGCCTGAAGAATGCTTTAGTGTTAGCCTGGGTTCACAGTCCTATTCCTAGTGAGGTTGTGCCCATCAGTCCCAGAATCCACCAGCTATGTGAATTTAGCCTCTCCCACAGGGCAACGTGTGGATGCTGTTGATGGGTTGGGCACTTTCTCTGAATGAGAGTGACCTCAGCTCAACCCAAGTGGAGCCCAGACCATCACAGGGAGTACAGTCCTTGGCAGGATCAGAATGGAAAGCTGGCTTCAGAGGGAGAGGCCCCTTCTGCCACTTCTGCATGTCCTAAAGCTCACTGCACCAGCTTCTTTGTTGTCATTTTTCTTAGGAATAAATGAGTGTGATAATTCATTTAATAAATATTTGCCAAGCACACCATTCTCTGATGCCCTAGTTCCTCCCTGGCACAAAGATAAATATGACTGTCTCTGCTCTAACTAAGTCAACATCTAAGAAAGAAGGTATATGCAAATTACTCAGAGAAAGATGGACAATATGGGCACTCCTCAGTATTGTGTCCTTGACAGACATTGCTAATCAAGCATAGAACTCACCTTGAATCTGGATTCAGCTTCAGAATCCTTCTCAATACACTGTTCTAGGCAGCCACTGTTATTGAATTGGGTACTGGGCAAGAGTCAACTGGCTTGTGAGCCATTCTTATCTTTGTTGTTCAGTAACTAAGTTGTGTCCAACTCTTTGCGACCCCATGGACTGCAGCACACCAGGCTTTCCTGTCCTTCACTGTCTCCCAGCGTTTGCTCAAACTCATGTCCATTGAGTCAGTGATGCCATCCAACCGTCTCATCCTTTGTTGGCCCCTCCTGCTCTCAGTCTTTCCCAGCATCTTTCCCAGGGTTTTATTCAATGAGACGGCTCTTCTTATCAGATGGCCAAAGTATGGGAGCTTCAGTTTCAGCATCAGTCCTTCCAGTGAATATTCAGGACTGATTTCCTTTCAGATTGACTGGTTGGATCTCCTTGCTATCCAAGGGACTCTCAAGAGTCTTCTCTAGCACCACAATTCAAAAGAACTCTAATCTTTAAGGCAGTCTAAAGCCCACTGAGATAGAGGGAGGGGACTCATTGTATTGAGTTACTGTGTCTGTCTGTTTAGTGGAAGTGCTTAAATGTAACACTGCTTTTGGGGAAACCCCCTAAGATCACTCCTCATGACATCTTCATGCTTCCCCTGCTCTCTCATGCTCCTTTCTGCCTGTGTCTTAAAGGGTTCTTCTTCCTCTCTTTCCCCACAGAAGTAGTTGTGAGATTCAGCTCTCATCCTTTTTAAGGTCTTTGTTTTTGCTTCTTCTCCCACTTGGAGAGTTAATTAAAGTGGTCAACTCCCAAATCTTTATCTTCAGGTACGTGTTTTTTTCCCAAAGTCTCCCCTTCTTCCTTTGGCGTTGGAGCAGCAGGATAACCTAAGCCTGCTTTATCTTCCCTACTCCCTCCCCAGCCCCCACTCCTTGCCTCCAGAGCCTCTGCTGGGAACATCTGGGTCCACTCACGTGGAGTCAGCTATGGGGCGACCTGCCACCATGCCTCTCTTCTCTGCTCTGTCACGTCCTAGCCAGCATCTGCGGAGAAGGCAATGGTACCCCACTCCAGCACTCTTGCCTGGAAAATCCCATGGACAGAGGAGCCTGGTGGGCTGCAGTCCATGGGGTCGCTAAGAGTCGGACATAACTGGGCGACTTCACTTTCACTTTTCATTTTCATGCATTGGAGAAGGAAATGGCAACCCACTCCAGTGTTCTTGCCTGGAGAATCCCAGGGATGGGGGAGCCTGGTGGGCTGCCGTCTATGGGGTCGCACAGTCGGACACGACTGAAGCAACTTAGCAGCTTCCAGCATCTGAGTCTCAACTGAACTGTCACTTCACCTATAAAGTCATCTCCGACTTCTTTATGATTTCCGAAGAGAACCAGGGGCTGAGATTCTTACTATCTTACTCTTTCAGTCATTCAGCAAAGAGCTGCTAGCTGCCTCCCAAGGATGTGCAGTGAATACGATGCGAACCTGCCCTCAAGGAGCCTGGCGTCTGGCCACACTCCTGCTGCTAGTTGTTCTTGTTCACATGTCACACCTCTGCCATTAGACCAAACCCCACTGTGTCCCCACAGTCCTGTGTGTATGCCAGATGCTCCACATGTCCTGGAGTGGACTGAAAGGTGGCCTCTCTCAAGTTTGATGAAGATGTAGTCCTTCGGGCAGCTCAGAAAGGGAGGAGGGCTGGAGAAGAAGGAACTTGGAACAAGGTGGCTGGACCCCAGAGCATTGGGAGCCGGGGTAGGGATGGAAATGGAAAGCAGTTGTGGTTAAAACGCATTAAGGATATGATCTGGGTTTGCATTCCAGCTCTTCTGCTTAATAACTAAGAAACTTTGACAGGTAACTTAACACATATGTTGACCAGGGGATTTTTACAAAAACCTGTGGCTGATGATTTGTTATAGAAGTAAATATTGCTACATCTCCAATCAATAACATGTGGGTAACAAATGTTATGTCTCTGGTCAATAAGTTGTTAGTTTCTCTGTGCCTCAGTTTTCTCATCTGCACAATGGGTCTTAAAATGTCACCCTCATATAGTGGTTATGAGGTTTAAATAAGTAAGTGGGTTTAAATGAAAATAAAGCGCTGAATACAATGCTTGGTCTACACATCGCCTATTACTTAGACTTTCCTGACAGTGGGATTTACTGGGGATTTTTAAAGTACTTTTCTGTAAACAAAGTGCATATTATTTATATGATCTGAAAAACAGACAGTAAAACTATTTTTCTAAGAGACAAGGAAAGAGTCTAGTGGGTAGGGGGCTCACAGTCACCTCTGCTAGCTCCTGCTCCTTGCCCCGTGTGTAGATTTCCTGGTGCGCTGCTTGTCGGGGAGGTAAGTTTCAATTCCGCCACCCTGCCTGTTCTCTTTGGTTCCTCCTTGTCCTAAGAGTTTCACAGTGTGAGGCTCCAACCTTCCTGGATGCTGTCATGGTTTGCTCCTGAGAGTCGTTTATTCTCGTAACTTGCTTGGAGAAGAGAAATGAGTCACCCAAGGGTTCCCCTGCAGAGAGGATTCGCTGAGCACTGCGGTAGCAGGGGTTCCTCAGGACTGGGCAGAGGTCTCCGAAAGCGGGAAGGTATATGCAGTGCCGAGCAGAGGAAGGAGGGGGGCCAGCCTGCATTTGCAAAAGCAGGAGCCAAGTCCACACCTTATATGAAGTGTTTTATGGTGAAGCTGTAATTGGAACCCTGCTATTTAGCAAGAATTATGAGGTGTGATGGTCTTAACGCTGAGAGTCCCGTGGGGGCCTGAGAGAAACTGGCAGGGGAAACAGAGAAGCAGGCATCGTGGAGTGGGTCGCTTGGATTCCTCACGCTGCTTAAGACTGCCTATTTATTATTTTTTAAATTATTGTTACTCATCTTTTACTCTGGGACATTCAAAACTCAACTTAGAGACAAACCAGAGATATTTGACAGTTACCTGCTGTCTCTCTGAAACACAGCTGCTAAGCCTCATTGAGTGATTCAATTCTCTTACTACCTTCTAGAGATGAAAAGTGCCTCTGGGTCACTTCCAGCTCAGAGGGCAGGGGAATGGGACCCAGTCAGTGTGCTCAGGACCCAGAAGCCCTTGCCATATAGAGAGAGGGCGGTTGTCAGGCCCACTGTTGATCCCGCTCATCATTGCCCCATCCGAATGTCTTAGTTGCCCGAGCTGAGCGATGGGCTTTCCAGGTGGCTCAGTGGTAAAGAATCTGCCTGCCAATGCAGGAGACTTGGGTTCGATCCCTGGGTCGGGAAGATCCCCTGGAGAAGGCAATGGCTACCCATTCCAGTATTCTTTCCTGGAGATGTCCATGGCCAGAGAAGCCTGGTGGGCCTACAGTCCATGGGGTCACAAAAAGTCAGACACTCCCGAGCACACACACACAAGCTGAGGGAAGGGGCTCGTGTTCCTTTGGAAACTCAGAGCCTGCAGGTTGCCCGAGGAAGGGATGTGGTTTCCTCTTCGTCTCTTTCAACCCTGAGGGATGGCAGCCACGACTCAGGCTTTTGGGGTCATGCTGTATCCAAAGCGACAATCTTCGGCGGTTGGAGAAGGACCAGAGGTTGTTCACCAGGGTCCATGAGTAAAAGGGGCCTTGGGTTGGAAGGAGAATGTTTCTGTATGTGCATTTTCAGGGGGAAATGCCTGCAATCACATCAAACACGTACTCGACCGAATTTGCCTGTCTGTGTGAAGGTGAGGAAACCCTCCTTGCTGTTTTCAGAATTTACCGCCTCGCTCCTGCCTCCGGGCCTTGGCACTTGCTGTTTTTACTCTCAGCATACGTTTCCCAGGGTTTCCACATGGTCACCCTGACTTTCCTCAAGTCATTGATCAAATGTGCCCTCCTGACCCGCTTATATAACATGGTCCTCTGTCACTCTCTGTTGCATGGCCTCACTCCATTGTTTTCCCACAGTGCTTCGTGGTACTTACACGGTATGACATTATTTGTGTATGATCGCTCTCTGTGCAAGCCTCTGCGGTGTTCATGCTCTTTCTGCGGTATGTAGAATAGTGCCAAGACCAGAGTAGATGCTACGTGATGGATGAGCAGATGCTCAGTACCACCTGAATGGATGAGTGAATGAACAAATCAATATCTTTGGTTATATTTGGATCTCAGATGTAAAATGTATTTTTTAAATGATAGAAGATGGAAGTCTGAGTTCTTTTTAAAAATTTTTTTATGGAAATATAGTTGATTTACAATTCTGTGCTTGTTTCAATTTCAGATGCAGAGAAAAGCAGTTCAGTTACACACACATATTTAAAAATATATATCCTTTTTTTTTAACATTCTCTTCTTTATAATAGGTTATTATAAAACATTGGGTATAATTCCCTGTACTATACAGTAGGTCCCCACTGGTCATCCATTCTGTACACAGTAGTGTGTATATCCCAGTCCCAAACTCCTAATTTGTCCCTCTCTTGTTCCCTGAACAACCACAAATTTGCCTTCCATATCCATGAGTCTATCTCTGTTCCACAAATAAATTCACCTGCATCTCTTTTCTAAACTCCGCACACAAGCAATACCACACAATCCGTCCCTAGCTCTCTTTCCGCCTCCCCCCGCCCCACCCCGCCTCCAGCACTCAACACACACACACACCACATCTTTCCCATCCATCCATCTATCCATCCACCCGTAGACACCCAGGCTGCCTTCATGTGCTGGCCACTGCCGACAGTGCCGCTATGAATGCTGGGGTGTGAGTTACTGGTGGGGCTGCTTCTCAGCCATGTACCTCTCATCTGCTATGAAATACACGTGGGCACTGCAATGGACGTGTGTGTGTGTGTCTGTATGTGTCTCAAAATGAAGTGGTCAGATCTTGGTGCACAGATATTATTATTATTAATTGTTATATTCTGGGGCACAGATAATGGATTTCCCCTCCCTTTGAAAATGGGGTACTAGCGTTGTAGACACATTGGCGTGGTTTTTGTGACTTACCTGAGCCAAAATCTGTCATAGCAGGACAATGATGGAAGTCTCATTTGCAAGCTGCAGCCCCATCCTAGAATCATTATTACCACATTCTAGGGGAGATGTCCCAGGGGTTGAACCAAAGTGACCAGGAATGGTTTGGGGCTGGTATTTTCTTGTACATTAACTCCTGTGTGAATGGGATACAATGGCCTCTGTTACTGACCAAGGGCAAGTGGAACTAAGACTAAGAAAGGAGATTCTGCACTTTCCTCTAATCTTATTTTTTTTTATAAAAAAATAAAGTATTTATTTGCTTATTTTTGGCTGTGCTAGGCCTCTGTTGCTGCGCGAGGGCTTTCTCTAGTTGTGGCGAGCGGGGGCTACTCTTTGGATCTGTGCGCGGGCTTCTTGCGATGGTTCCTCTTGTGGAGCGTGGGCTCTAGGCACGTGGGTTTCAGTGGCTGTGGCACACGGGCTTAGTTGCCCCACGGCAAGTAGAATCTTCCTGGACCAGGGATTGTACCCGTGTCCCCAGCAATTGGCAGGTGGATTCTTAACCACTGGACCACCAGGGAAGCCCCATTTTCTTCTAATTTTAGAGAAGAAAATAAAAGGTACTCACTTTTCCAGGAAGTATATTCCTTCTGGTCTCTTCTGGACAGATTATTTGTTTTGTTTTGGGGGCATAAACCTCAGAATCATTTTGGACAGAAGGTTGTCTTTTGTCAGTATCTGTATGGGGTGAGCTTGGAAGTAAATTCAGCACTCAGGCTTATGACCTCCCTGATAACTCCTCTCTAAAGAACAGCTTCTAAGTTTTGTGTTTTAAAAAGGTAATACTTTCTTGTATTAAAAAAAAAATATTCTGTCCTCTTCCAGGCATTATAGATGGCTTATTCACCAGTCTTCAAAATAAATTTCAACTATAGAGCAAGAAACATATATAGCATTGTTTCAAAAGTCAAAACCTAAAAAAAAAAGCCTGCCAAAAATATGTATACACACACTCACCTCTGAAACCCTCTTCCATTCCCAGAGTTAACTCCCATTTTTTACTTCTCTTTCCAGAATTTTTCTCCATGCATTATAAGTGTACATGTGAGTACACAATTTTTATATATTTAGATCCTGTATATTTTTCCAAATAGTGATACATCATTCTTTAAAACAGATGCAGTCTTTCATTGCATCAAAGTATATCAGAATTTATTTAGCTGTCCCATATTGATGGAGTTTAGGTTATTCCTCAGATTTTACTATTATAAACAATTTTGCAAAGATTATGCATCTTTGTGCATAGGCATGCATGCTTCTCTAGGACAGATATTAAGAAAAAAATTTCCAGGGGATCAAAGAGCACTGCATACTTTTAATTTTGATAGAAACTACAACATTAACCCTCCTTCCACCTGCCTTACCAATCTAGACTCCCATGTTTAATTTCCTACATGCTTGCCAATCCTAGATATTATAATTTTAAACTATTTTGTCAATTTGATGTGCAAAAATTGCTCTTTTCCTTTGCTATACTCTGATTTCCAAGGTATTTGAGAATCTGTTTGTCGCTTGTGATGCTCCCAGCACTGGTGGGTTTTTAACATTATTTTCAAACATTTTCATTAATAAGACTATCCCAGAAATGCTTCTCTTCCAGGACTAACACACAGTTGGTAGTTAAAATATTGAAATCTTTTGCAAAAACAACCAGCTTTTACCGTATGTGTGTTGATAGTGATATGAAAGTGACTTGGAGGGAGAAAGCATTTTCTAATCTGGAAATCAGTATGGAATCACAGCTTCTGGTTATGTTATATGTTTTCAATAACTCTGAAAACACAGAATCCTTTGGAAAGAAATATGTTGGGGTACATAGTTGGGTTATAATCATACTTCTAAAGTTAGTATTAGAGGACTGAGGCCACCTCTGCCACTGATGTGGCCCGTGACTAGTTAATAAACCAGGAGATGAAACAATAAAAAACAAATAAACATTGAAATACTTTCATGCTTGTTGATAGAGTGCCCTGACCTTTAGTTCGTATTCCTTCACCCCATGCCATGGACCTGCCTGGGAGGCAGCAATGAAGAGGTTAATACGCAGGCTAGAGGTGCAGGAGACCTTTGAGGCCTTGCTTTGTCACAGTCCCAGCCTCTGTTCAGATGGTTTGGTGCCCCGATGTACTATTTAAACAATATTTAGACAGTTCTCTCCCCTACTCGCAACCACGTGTGCTCCACCTGTGTTTTAAGACATTTGGCAGTTTTTTGGCTTCTGAGAGAGCCGCTGGAACATACTGCTGGTTTGCTTCTTGAATGGGTCCCTGTTTTGTTTGCTGGTTTTCCAGGATTACGCTTGCATAATTTCCTTGTGCCCTTAGCCTGCGCACCATAATCCCAGAGGGCACACCAGGGAAATAAGACGCCCCTTATGTAACTCGTTATGTAAGAGTCTGGAGATCTGAGTCTCACTAGAGGATGTCTGCCACATTTTCCAAGAGGTCTGAAAGCGCATTCTGACAGGGGTTTATGTTGTCTCTTTCAGTCAATTGAATTCTTTCAAAAGCATTGTGTTATTGCAGAAATAGCTGATGGGAAGGGAGAAAGAAGAAAGGGCAGTACTGCTATTCTGTGTCAGATGCTTAGCAGAGGTTATTGTATCTAATTTAATCTTCTCTGCAATCCTCTTTCCTTCTAAACAGACCCAGGCTTTCAGGGACAAAAGCGAGTAGCTGAGACTCGTGGCTGGAGATACCAGCTCTGGGCTATACAGTCAGACCCAGGTTCTACGTATACAACGAGCCTCTGTGTGTGTGTGTGTGTGTGTGTGTGTGTGTGTGAGAGAGAGAGAGAGAGAGAGAGAGAGAGAGGGAGAGGGAGCAAGAGAGAGAGAGAGATGGGGCATGAGTAAGTCACAATCATGCTAGCCCACTCTGTTTCATGTCCTATTCCCTTGAAGCCAAATTTTGCTTACTGATTTAAAGCTGATAGAAAACTCAGACCGTTCTGAGCACTTTCAGTGCCTTGGGGGCCAGGCTAAGGCCACCTCTTTGATCTCTGTGCCAGAGATACCCTCCCTGGGCCTGGCTGTGCCCAGATGGACTGGAGGCTGGCACTTTGGCTCCCAAATGCCCACCTCCTTCCTCTTTACCTCAGAGCTATGGCAGACCCCAAAGCAGCAGGTCCCATGTAACATGCTTGCCCGTCACAGACGGGGTCTCCCTGCTTCTTCTTCCTCTGCTCAGGGAAGTGACGTGGAGAGGAGATTATACCAGAGTGAATGTTTGCAATGACCAAGCTCACCAAGCCTCAAAGAAAAAGCTTAACCAGGAAGCCTGAGGAAATGGGGTTCTGGTTGCTTAACTTTTAGGGTCACTGGGAGATGAAAATAGAGGGGTTTCTCAGCAAGTATATTTTTGGTAATTCTCTCTTAGTTTTAATCCTTACATTGAGAAAGTAATAAAAACACATGGAAAAACATTCAAATTGTGCTAAAGAGTGTCTGCCTCTCACATGAGATACCTATTTACATATTCTTTGCCTAAGAGGCCACCCCTATTAACAGTGCCCTGTGATCCACCAATAATATTATCTGTAATCTTTGTGTATTAGGTTAGTGCAAAGATAATTGTGGTTTTGGACCGTTAATTTTAAATCATTATAACTAGGCTCAAACACATCTTCATTAATCAAAATAAGAACCATTACAATCAACATATTTTTGCCAATGAGAAATAGTTTATTCATGTAGCATAAAAATCTGTGCTTTAGAATTCAAGGAACTCTTGGAAAGCATTTTCTGCCTCCTGGTGACTGTGGAAATATTTTCCCCTGCAAAAGGTTGTCGAGATGGTTGAAGAAGTGGCAGTTGGTTGGCAAGTGGTCAGGTGAATACGGTGGATGAGTCAAAACTTGGTAGTTCAATTTTTGAAGCATTGGTTGTGCGACATGCGGTTGATGTTGTCATGGAGAAGAACTGGGCCCATTCTGCTGACACTTTTCAGTGCATCTCATTGATTTGCTGAGCGTACTTCTCAGATATAATGGTTTTGCCGGGGTTCAGAAAGCTGTAGTCAATTGGATGGACAGCAGACCACCAAACAGTGACTGTGACCTATTTTTGGTTCAAGTTTGGCTTTGGGAGGTGCTTTGGAGCTTCTTCTTGGTCCAGCCACTGAGCTCGTCACTGCTGGTTGTTGTATAAAATCCACTTTTCATTGCATGTCACAAACCAATTGAGAAGTGGTTCATTGTTGTTGTGTAGAATAACAGGGGTCGACACTTCAGAACGATGATTTTCTTCTTTGATCTGTGGTTCGCTCATGAGGCACTCACTTAGCGAGCTTTCCACCTTTCCAGTTTGCTTCAAATGGCAAGCAGCCATAGAATGGTTGATGCTGAGTTCTTTGGCATCTTCTCATTTAGTTGTCAGAGGATCAGCTTAGATGATGGCTCTCAGTTGGTTGTTGTAAACTTTGGATGGATGGCCACTATGCTCCTCATCTTCAAGGCTCTTGCCTTCTTTGCAAAACTTCTTGAACCACCACTGTACTGTATGTTGGTGAGCAGTTCCTGGACCAAATGTGTTGTTAATATTGTGAGTTGTTGATGTTGTGAGTTGTCTCCACTACTATATAACCCATTTTGGTTTCGAATACGAAAATTGCTTGGATTTACTTTTTTGTCCAACATCATTTCCATAGTCTAAAAGAAATATATAATAAACAGTAAGTAATAAGTCCTTAACAAAAAAAAAAAACATAGAGCAGGAAATGTGCATTAAAATGATGTATAACACAACCACATTTATTTAAGAAGGCATTCCAATATCAAATGGCAAGTTTCAGCAGTGCAAAAACCATGATTACTTTTGTACCAGCCTAATATATAATAACAAGTGTGTATATTTTCTATCTATCTAATCATTTATCATCAGATAGAATAGAATCATCATTCTGTTCCAACCTATGCTTAACTCTTGTGGTTGAAAATTATTTAGAACTCTCAAATTTATTTTCTCATCTTGGTTTGTTGGGGGTCACTACACCCCTGACGGAACGTCTTGTGTGTCCCCTGGGATGCCTGTCTGAGGTCCAGTCCTCATTCTGAAGTCCTCCAGCTGGTGAAAGTGTAGCACTGGATCACACCGCAACCAGAGACCCCTCTGAGCTGGGGTTGACATACCCTGCACTATCTCCTCCTTGTGTCTGTCTTTCTCTTCGGAGAATGTAAGAAGATGCTGTAGGAGGAGGTGATCATTTTTCCCCTTTTCTTCTAGGTTCTTGGGTGATAGCCTGTGTAATAAAAAGGCAGATTAACAGGAGGAAAGCAGATTTAATTACTTGTGCATATATGTACAGGAACTCCACAAAGATCTGAGACCCAAAGGCAGCCAGGCAATTGAGACTTATATATCATCCTGAGCTAAGAAACGGGATAGGGGTTTAGGGCTTCAAGAGGAGAAAGGCAATCCATAGGAAGAAAAGAAGGGCAGATATTTAGTAGATAAATGTTTGCCCTGCCATGCTGGTAAGTCTCTCAGATGAAAAAGTTACATCTGGTCATAGTTTTCTTCCAGAAATACAGACCTCCTTTCTAAATTCTTTTAGACAGTTAAGAAGAAGGTAAAAAGGTCTTCCCAGGTGGCGCAGTGGTAAAGACTCTGCCTGCCAGTGCAGGGGGTGCAAGAGATGCACGTTCAGTCCCTGGGTTGGGAAGATACCCTGGAATGGGAACCCACTCCAGTATTCTTGCCTGGAAAATTCTATGGACAGAGGAGCCTGGTGGGCTCTAGTCCTTAGGGTCACAAAGAGTCAGACATGACTGGGAGACTGATCACGCTCAAAAAGCTTTACTCAGTCTGCTGGATCTTGATTGACTTCAACTCAAGATGATCCTGAAGCCAAAGAGGCATATTTTGAGGTTGGCATGTTCTGCTCTCCTTCAATGCCATGTGGGTGGATGGATCCAGTTGGGTGAGATTTCACGGAATCCTTGCTTCAGCAAAAGCAAAGCCCTGAAGGATCCTAATTTATAATCCTTTCTCCCAGCATGGAGACTACCTGTTTACCTATGTTGATTGCTAGATAACCATATGCTCTAACAGAAGGAGGTCAGTTTTCTCTGCAGCAAATTTTTTCGCCTTTTAAGTATGGCAAGGATAAAGGGCTTGAGAAATGGCCAAGAGACCACTTTTTACTACAACTGCCTCTGAATTACCACCTGAGAAACCAGTACTCTACTGGGCCTTGTCACAAGTGGAAAACAGGATGATCCCCAAAGAACTACTCTCTAGAGAGCAGAGATACAGTTAGGCAGATTCCTTTTTTCAGAGAAAGGAAAATAACCTGTTGGTTGTGTTCCTGTCCTAATCTGATCTTCTGGAGAACTCTACATCTGGTTCCTTCATCTCATAGAGCCCCATGTAGAACTGGGTCCTAACCTCTGCCATCTGCTACCCAATAGCTATGTAACTTTGGGCAGGTAAGTCTCCATGGGCAAAATAATTGTCTATATCAAAGGATTGTTTTGTTTACTTGCGAGTGATAGATGCCGACTTAATCTGACTTTAATACGTGAATGTATTGGCTTATTAGCTGAGAAGTCCAGAGGTAGCTTCAGGCAGCGTTGGATCCAGAAGCTAAAATCCTACCATTAGGACTTGCTCTTTATCCATCTTCTGTTGTCTTCAAACACAGACATCCATGCAGGGTCTTGTTAGCTCTGGACTTACATCCTAGCAGCTCAGAAACCTCTGCAAAAAAAAAAAAAAAAAGTTTTTCCTTCTCACAATTTCCAATTTCAGTCTTAGGACTGAAACTTACATTCCCACCTCTGAATCTCTGTTGTCCTGAGGATGGAGTATCTTGATTTGTCAGGCTTGAGGTGGGCAGTGGGTCAGCTCCAGCCAAACCACAGGGTCACCAAAGGAGGTGTCCTAAGGGAAGTTAAAATGACAAAACCAAGAAAGTAGTATGTGGATACTAGGTAGGCAAGAGCAACAGGTTTGCAGAGTAAGGGCTAAATGAGAGGTCAGCAATTTTTTTTTCTGTAAAGGGCCAAATAACAAACATTATAAGGTTTCTGCTACAACTCCTCAACCCTGCCCTTGTAGTGCAAACGCAACCATAGACAGTAGGTAAATGATGGGCCTAGCCATGTTCTGATAAAACTTTATTTACCAAAACAGGCAGTGGCCTGGATTTGGTCAATGGCTAGAGTTTGGTGATCTCTGATCTAAAAGAATGCACAGGATCTTCTCCCATATATTCCAGATAACATCTGCACATACAAAGTAATTAACAGATACTGGCTATTATTAGCATTTAGGCTGTAAGTAAAGATAATAACAATGATAACATTGAGAATAATTATGAGAACACTAATTGGATAATGAGACATAATACATTGTGAGTAATATGTCAGCCATGTGTTCCAGGACAGTTTCTACCCTGTTCGTGGGGCTTCCACTCCACCTACTCAAAGAGCTGGAAGGGACCACAGAGGTATCCAATGCAAATGTCTCCTTTTAGCCATGAATCTTAGGCTCAGACCAGGGGGAACTCACGTACAAGTAGATACAGCAAACCGGTGGCATTTTCGGAATTTGCAGCTGTTACCTCTGGCTCCTCTCCTGCAGTCCTGAAGGACTCTGCCCTGTAAACACATGGTACACCTAGTACATTTTAAAACAGAAGTAGAATCAAGTCATAAGTATTCATTGATTGTGGATCCAAACTGAGTAATGTAGTGACTTCGTATCAATACAGCTCTTGGCACATTCTTGACCCAGTGGAAAGACCTTCTTCTGGACCAGTATGTTTTTATAACCCAGGAGAACCACCTGCTGTTGGGATGACTCAGATGTCTGTTTTACACGAAGATTACTGAATACTTCTTGATGCTTTTGAAAACAGTGAATAAAATGAATAGTTACTCATTGCCTTACTTACTTCCCTCTTTGTCACTGTTTCTGTTGGCTTAGCATGCTGGTAGCCATCCAAACAGCTAGTTTCCAATTTGGCTATATGCTGATGAAAGCTTTCCCCTCATATCCCCCATCAACATTTACAGAGACCTGTGTGCCCTAAGAGGGTTGAATTGTGGTGTTGGAGAAGACTCTTGAGAGTCCCTTGGACTACAAAGAGATCAAACGAGTCTATCCCCTAAAGGAAACCAACCCTGAATGTTCAGTGAAAGGACTGATGTTGAAGCTAAATACTTTGGCCACCTGATGCGAAGAGCTGACTCATCAGAAAGACTTTGATGCTGGGAAAGACTGAAGGCAATAGGAAAAGGGGGCAGCAGAGGATAAGATGGTTAGATAGCATCACCAACTCAATAGACATGAATCTGAGCAAACTCCAGGATATAGTGAAGGACAGGGAAGCCTAGTGTACTGCTGCCCATGGAGTCACAAAGAGTCAAACATGATTTAGTGACTGAATAACAACAAAAGAGGGTCATACCCTTTGGGCAAAGTCTTCATGATCAGCAAAGCCCTCTGTGGGGTTGGTTAACCAATAGACAGCCCCACAGCAACCCAAGAGATGGATATTGTAGAACCAGAGCTCTGTAGCTTCTCTTTTTTTCCACAAATTTATTTCCGATGGTCACTACTCAGCCTTATAAACCAGTTAATTTACATAAATCAACAAAAAGACATTTCTCATAAATCAAAAATAAGCCATAGACTCCTCTGATCTCAAGTACTACAGGGACCTCAGTAAACACAATGGAACATTTGGGGTTTGGTTTATCATTCCTTTAAGGCAAGGGTCAGCAAACTTTTTCTGTAAAGATCAGATGGTAAATATTTAATGCTTTGTGATCCATTTGGTGGGCTATAATTTGCTGACTTCTGCTCTAAACTCTAGTTAGGTACAAAAAGCAGAGCAAAAGATGGAGTATTTGCATGGGCTGCTCAGTTTCTCAAATGCAGTCTTTAAGAACTCTAGCTTTAGAGTTAGACAGATGTAGGTTTAGCTCTGTGGTTCTGCTGCTTTGTGGGTGAATTTAGGCATGTTAGTTTTCTTACCTATAAAATGAGAATATTCGCAGTCTTCCCTTAATGACTTGTGAAGATCAAGCAAAGAAAGACACTTGCCCCAGAGTTGGTATGCTCTCTAAATTGTAGCAGTATAACTTGCACAGTTATCGATAACCAAGACCAATGGGTAAAAGGACCTATTTGGTAAGATGCAATTGAGGAATTGACCTATCCGGTTACCTTCAAAGAAAATTAGGTGGGGAATGCCAAGAAACCTATTTTCATCATCATCTTCTAAGGGAGGAATCTAAGACTAGATCAGATTTGCTTTGCACTGTGGCTAGGAAGCTAGTGCTAACTCATGACAGACCATGTTCCTTTCTCTGACAAATGAGTCCTTACATCATTTAGAGGAAAATCTCAAATTAACAATCTCTTTTCTGAACACTTTCTTCAGTCATAGAGTTAAGGCAAGTGGCCTGCTTTGGGTCTGGATTGTCAACATGGTCTGAGAACAGGTGGGAGGAGGGACTACTGCCATGGAAGCTCTGGGACCTTGCTAATTACTTCCCAGTGACTTCATCATGCTGCCTTGATTTTGCAACCCTTGTTGCCATGGCTGAAGCTTGAAAGAATTTGGCCTGAAGCCACCTATATGCTCAACATACTGGGGAATGTAGCTTTTGATAACTAAATTTTATATTTATTTCAGAAGAATTATGAGCTATGAGGTTGAAGTTGGGTGTGTTGGTTAAGACTGGAGAATGAAAAGTTTACTTCTGAAGGCAAAGTAAAAGAAAGTGCAAAATAGTAATCTCTTTTTCTTACGCACACACACACCACATCACATCACATCACACCACACTCTACTTGGAACAATTGGAAGTCAGGTCTATGATTCAGTAACTAAAGGAATATCTAAGAATGGTATTCTCATTTGAAAGTTCCAGGTTCTTGCAGCTGCCATTTTTATGGTAAAAAAGGAAGAGGTTTTGAGTAAACACAGATCAGGCTGTGATTTCCAGCTCTGCCCTTTCCTAGCTATTTGACAGCAGGCAAATTACTTAATCTTGTTTACTCATCTGTAAAATAACTTAACAATCACTTCTCACATTGTACAAAACGTCTGTCTTAAAAGATGCTGCAAGTAACTGCTGCTGTCCAGCCGGACTATACAGATTGGAGTCCAAATTGCCAAATCTGCACACCCCGCCCCTCACTGTAGACTTGTTAAAAAAAAATAAAAGGCTGAAGTCATTCTCAGCATTTTAGCACATATTGAGTCATTGCTCTAGAGGGTTCTAATCCTGGGGCCATGATAGCAAGGAGACCTGCTGAAAAGACAATGTAAAGCCTGCTCCACCCTCCCTGGCCTGCTGGCTGACAGTTGTTCTTCCTTGCATTGTCTGTACCTGCTGTCTGGAAAGGTGGGCACAGGTCACTTGCTTTTCACTCTTGTCCCCTGGGAAACTTTGTTCAAAGTTATAAATTATGTGACATCTTTAGTAACAACTTGATTCACTTTGAACCACACTCCTGGCCAATAAATACTCAGTCCTTTCTTGAGGATTTCGTTTATGCACACAGGAAAAGTCTTCATCTATACAGTGACAGAACTACAGGGGACAGGGATTGCTAACTTAACAGGAGCCAGGCAGGTGTATAAATGAAGTCAGGAGGTGGTTTATGCTCCTCTTCACATTTCTTTCAGGAAAAACAGCAGTGTAAGCTGTTTTTGTATCTGACACTGGGCTTTGACATCAGGGAGCAATAGGGACTGGTGGGAACTGGGGCAGAGTAGAAAATTTGTGTCTGTCTAAAGGACAATCACTTCTCAGTTCTAGTTGATTGTTATCACTCAGGAATTAAGTTCGAGGATACCTAGGTATTTCTAGTACTCTAAGAGATGAGAGAAATCTGGATTTTGACACGAAATATATTAGCTTTTAAACTTTGTTCAATAATTGAAATTTTAAAAAGTTGTAACAACAACTGTGTGTTACTCTTGTGTTATAAGCCCTTCCATAGACTGAAAGGAAGAATTGGTGGGGAAAAAAAATGAAGTTGGGGGAAAGATAGTTGTGTGGACTAACACCTCAAAAAATAGTATATGGCATTTCTTGCAGTACTCTCCAAGTGGAAAATCTTGCCTATTTCATTCAAGCTTTGTCATATTCCTCAGACTTCACTTACAAAGGCAGGAAGGTGACCAAACACCTTTGGTACTTTAGATCCAAACAAAGAGCAATAATGTTTAGTTAAGAAAAATGTAAATGGTTAACAATTTATCACTGCAAATTAAAAGGGATTTTTAGGATTACTTCTCAAATTGCTACCTTTAACATTGCTAAAGTTACTTCTGACTGAACTTAGCCAAAAATAAAAGGAATATTTGCCTAAAGGAGTAAATGGGTTCTGTGACTTCTCTCCTTTATCTTTGGTATAAAAGCATAAGAATATTTTCTTAGTGTCTAAGAAAGACCTCTTTGGAAGTACTTGTTATACTGTGTAGGGATGGGAGCATGCTTGAAGAACAAGAGCTGGGTAGCTCTTGGACAATCCATCAGGCTTGTGTTTTGCTCAATGGACTATGGTAACTGAGAGTGAGGACTGTGGAGGAGTATGAGGAGGAAGGGCAAAGATGATTACATGAGCTTTTATTCTATGTTTGCTAGGTGGTGTGTGATGTAAAACCTCTTCTCCCCGTACCCTGTATTGCACTGTGAAGTTAGATCTGTTCTCAAGTAGGGGACAATGGGCCAAGTGTCAGCAGAATGTGACGTTAGGGCACATGGGCTGGGAGGAAGAAGGAGGCGAAATTGCCCATGGCAAGAAAGCCTGCCACTTCTGTATTAACTCAAAGCCCTAGGACGTCCTGGAGTCCAGGGAACTGATTTCAAGGAGCACTGTAGATCTTATCCAAGCCCTATTATCATATGTTGTCCTAGCACTTATTTTGATCTACTAGTTTTCACTGAACACTTATTAGGTCCTGGCATTGTGCATGCCGTTGTATAGTGGATTCAAGGAAAGGTAAGACATGATCCTTGTTTTGATGTCATGATTTAGGAGCCAACCAGATAAGTCCTTGATGTGGAAATAAAGCACACTCAGAAATACATGAAAGATTTTTACGGTTTGAGCAAGATTGAACCTTTCTTCCCAAGCACCTGGGATGAAGAACTTTCACTTCAGTTGTGTGGAGTGAAATGGTGTTGATGGTCCAATGGCCAACATACCAGACCCCTTCCAGGGATATCGGAAGAGCTGTGACTGGAATGGTTCATGAGTATATAAAAAGTCAAGGTATGACTACTTGTAGTAATTAGAGGCCCTGGTTGCTTTTGGCAGGGTCATCAGATGTTAGTTGAGCGTCCGGTCAACGTCAAGCCTGAGGAGTTTTGTATATTCTTTCCTTGTGCTTTGTTTGTGCTTCTCTCCAAATCCATATCCATAGGAACAGTGCCTGATCTGGGGAAGCTCCTGCCACTTGTTGACAAAGTCACCTCCTAGATCCTAAAGACTTGGGTCCCCCTGGTATCTGCTCAGTGAAATCTTGTGTGCTTAGTCATTCCGTCATGTCTCACTCTTTCAACCCCATGGACTGTAGCTCACCAGGCTCCTCTGTCCATGGGGATTCTCCAGTCAACACTGGAGTGGGTTTCCACGCCCTCCTCCAGGGGATCTTCCCAATTCAGGGATCGATCCCAGGTCTCCTTCATTGCAGGCAGATTCTTAACCAGCTAAGCTACCAGGGAAGCCCCAATGAAATCTGAATGAGCACCTAATAAATATTGGGTCCAGGAGTAGATACGGGCCCTTCCCCCACAGAGTTTAAAGCCTAATGGGGAAGATATTCAGACATTAAGGAGGCAATTTGAATGTAAGAAAATATGAAGTGCAACACAAGAAAGGACTATTCAAAGAAACAATGTCAAAGAGTCAATTAAGATTTCAGGTTTAATATAAGAAGTAATATAGTCCTAGAACACCATGAACTATACATCTAGCTATTAAAAGTGGGAGGTGGGGAATGAATTATAAAAAAGGATATATTCCACTTGTGGGCTTTGCCAAATTTATGTAGACCACTGTGAACCAATCTGTCTCAGTAAGTTACCAGTTTGAGAAATGCACATTCTTCTCTGAAGAAGGAATTTTCCTGGTGATTGAATGGCTCTGTTTACCATTTGTAAAATAAACATACAAGACTAGTTAAGAGGAGATTGGGCAGTCAATCTGGTGGAATTAACAGGGACTGAATATCTAGTTGACAGATTCAATTCAGTTCAGTCATGTCCAACTCTTTGTGACCCCATGGACTGCAGCACACAAGGCTTCCCTGTTCATCACTAACTCCCAGAGCTTGCTCAAACTCATGTCCATCGAGTCGGTGATGCCATCCAACCATCTCATCCTCTGTCGTCCCCTTCTCCTCCTGCCTTCAATCTTTCCCAGCATCAGGGTCTTTTCCAATGAGTCAGTTCTTCGCATCAGGTGGCCAGAGTATTGGAATTTCAGCTTCAGCATCAGTCCTTCCAATGAATATTCATGACTGATTTCCTTTAGGATTAACTGGTTTGATCTCCTTGCAGTCACTTGCAACTCCTTGAAGTTGACAGATTAATAGCCATATATTTAGCAGCTCATTAGAAGGAACCATGGAGAAGGCGATGGCACCCCACTCCAGTACTCTTGCTTGGAAGATCATATGGACGGAGGAGCCTGGTGGGCTGCAGTCCATGGGGATGCGAACAGTCGGACATGACTGAGCGATTTCCCTTTTACTTTTCACTTTCATGCATTGGACAGTGTTCTTGCCTGGAGAATCCCAGGGATGGGGGAGCCTGGTGGGCTGCCGTCTATGGGGTCACACAGAGTCGGACACGACTGCAGTGACTTAGCAGCAGCAGAAGGAACCAAGGTAAGAAAAAACACAAGTCATTTAGGAGGCCCTGAATTGCTTCCTTGGGTGTGTTAACCTAAAACAATGAAACAGCCAGTTATTTTTTACTAGCAAGACAGGTTTACTTAGGAGAAGTGAAGAAGTGAAATTTAGGACATGCAACTATAATGAAACATGTATAAATCTGGTAAAAAAAAAAAAAAAAAGAGGAGACTTTTATAGAGGAGAAGAGGAAATTGGGAGGGACTGCTATAAACAAAAAGTCCATCAGAGGAAACTTTGAGTTCAAAATCTAGTGGCTTCTCATTGGCTGAGCTCTGACAGTCTCTCATTGGCTGAACTGTTGCCAGGAAAGCAGAAATCTTTCTTCTTCCTGATCAGGGTAGTGTCTCTCCCTCCTGGAGATGCAAGATATGTCTCTTCCCATTGGTTTGTGCATGAGAGGCCTCCCTTCTGGTCCCCTAACTCCACTGTAGTGAGTTTCCTTTTATTAATTTTCACAGGTGATGGGTACCATTTAGAGATAGGATGTTGACCAGTCTTTGAAACAGGCTAATGGTTAAGGAAATATGGTGCTTTAGCCTCTGTTTATCTAGAGCTTCCCTCACTAGTGGAAGAAGGGAGGAAGGGTGATGTCGAAGAAGTCTGCCTGCATCACAGGAAGGGAGACTGAGAGGCAAGCCTCTCTGAACAGAACTCTAGAAGGAGAGAAGTGAATATTGATCAGAAATTCCCAGTGTCTGCCATCTTGCCTCTTAAGCTTACTATAAACAGCCAATAAGACACTTAGCCTATGGTCTGGGACTATTACTTTTCTATTGTTGCTATAACAATACAAAGTAAGTGTTTTAAAGGCTTCCCAGGTGGTGCTAGTGGTAAAGAACCTGCCTGCCACTCTAGACGATGTAAGAGACATGTGTTCGATTCCTGAGTCAGGAGGATCCCCTAGAAGAGGGCATGGCAACCCACTCTAGTATTCTTGACTAGAGAATCCCATGGACAAAGGAGCCTTGCAGGCTATGGTCCATGGGGTCACAAAGAGTCGGACATGACTGAGGCAACTTAGCATACATGCACAGCCTAAAATCAAGATGTCAGCAAGACTGTGTTTCTTTCTGAAGGCTGTAAAGAAGAGCTTGGGTTTTGGCCTTTACCAGCTTCCAGAAGCTGTCCACGCATCCTTTGACTCACAGCCAATGATGTTAGACTGAGTCTTTCTTACGTTGCCATTTCTCTAGTTCGCTCTCTCTCCTGCCTCCTTCTACTTATAAGAGCACTTGTGATGATATATATCTCACTTGGATAATTCAGAATAAACTACATCTCAAGGTCAGTTAATGAGTAACCTTAATTCCCTTTTGCCATGTAACTGACATTCTCATGGGTCCTGGATTAGGGCATGGACATTTTGGGAGAGTGGGCATGATTCTGTATCTGTACTATTATGCTGGTACACAATAAAAGTCAATCAATGGTCCCTGTTTATTATCAGTACTCCTGATCTGTTCTCAAGTGTAAGATTAGCTACTGGACTTCGTTCTTCAAATGCAGGACCAAAGCCTCAGCTCTGGTAGACTTTAGAAAGCCTGTCCTTGACTGTCTCAGGGGGCAGGGATGTGGCCAGACCCCACCTGGAGGGTTGTGTCTGGCCTAGGAGGTACATTGTAAGTGAATGTAAGTGGTTTGAAGTGCTGCAACCAGGGTGGTCAGGAACTTGAGGAAGAGAAAATTGTGGGAAAGCTGGTGGGTAGGGAAGGAATTAGGCTTCAGGTATTACAAGTGTGTCATGATTGAGAACATGCCCCGTACATAGGTAGAGCTGGGTTCCTATCCCAGTTCAGTCACTCACCAGCTGCCCGGCTTTGGGCAAATGACCTCCCCTCTCTGATCTCCAGTTTTTTTGTCTATGAAAAGGAATAATAATAGTGTCTATGTCGTGAAAGTGTTTGGAGTGGTCAGTGAGATAATGCATGTGAAATGTCTAGTATGTTGCCTGGTGCTATTCCATGGGGTAGAAAAATAACCAATGAGTAGAAGCCACAGGGAAAATTTAGTCTCATCATAAAGGAGGAGCTTTGTAATAGTGAAAGCTGTCCAGTGGCAAGACAGTGAGATGTGTGAAATCATAAGCTCCCCTTCATCACACCAGTTCAGATTTTGACTGGACATCAGCCTGTGGATCAACAACAGCAAAGCCACCTGAATGCTTTCTAAAAAGTCCACAGGTCTAGGACTCAACCAATGTGCTGAACTGGGATAGTCAGGGATGGGGCTTAGAGAGCTGTGTTTTCTTAAAAAAAAAAAAAAAAAAAAAAAAAAGCACCCAGGAGCATTGATGGTCCAGGACAGGTGACAAGATGATGGGTTCCCTGAGCTCACATTGCCTTTTTTATCCACTAAGGTCATACTCCTCTCTCTGCTTTCTTTCTCTGGGAGCTAGACTCGCATGTCCCATAAGTTGCCAGGGCCTGGGCATAGATGGAAATATTTTTGTGTCCATCACTCTGCAGACATCCCTAGAGAGGATGTAGCCAAAGGACCCTAGACTCAAAGGCAGAGTACAACACAGGATTTTATTTTGCTGCAAGACCAGCTGGTTCAAGCCCCAGCTCAGCTGCTTCTGAACTTGGGCGAGCTTCAGAATCTCCATGTCTGAGATGGAATAACTCCTTCCCAGTAGGGGACATCATAAAGAAATCAGTTAATAGATGTGAAAATATTTTGTAAACTATGCAATTGTTAAGTTGTGACTATTTTTAATTTATTTATTTTGGCTGCATGGGTCTTCATTGCTGCTGCTGGGCTTTCCTTAGCTGTGGCGAGCCGAGGGCTACCCTCTAGTTGTGGCTTTGGGGCTCTAGAGTGAAGCTCAATAGTTGTGGCTGCATGAACTTAGTTGCTCTGTGACATGTGGGATCCTCCTGGACCAGGGATCAAACCTATGTCCCCGGCCTTGGCAGGCAGATTCTTAACCGCTAGACCACCAGGGAAGGCCTTACTAAGTTACTATTAACTTATGTGTTTATAAGTTCAATGGATAAAATGTTGGTTATTGTTTATAATTCAAAATAAGAATGAAAAGAGAAGAGCCTACAAGGAACATTCTTTGGGAAGTTAAACTGTGTGAGAGTACTTTGCAGTTATGGGCATGGGAACGCAGAGACAGATAAAACCCAGGAATTTCTTTCTTGGGGCCCATGAGATCACTCTCGGGCTAACCTGAGCTACCCAGAAACCCCACCAATTTTGTCTCATCTGAAGAAGACCTTTGCTGCTGTTGCTGCTGTTCAGCCACTCAGTTGGGTCTGACTCATTGTGGCCCCGTGAACTGTAACCCACCAGGCTCCTCTGTCCATGGGATTCTCCAGGCAAGAATACTGGAGAGGGTTGCCATTTCCTTCTCTAGAGGATCTTCTTAAAGTGTTTTTTCAAGTCTAAGGTGCACACAAAAAAGCACATAGACTTTAAATCACCAGCTTAATTAATTTTCGTAAATTGAACACACATGTGAAACTAGCCTCCGAATAAAAAAGGAAAGTAGAAAAAGAATATCGGTAGCCTTAAGAAACCCTGCTGAGGCCATAGAATTTGAACGCAGTGACTTCAGAACTGACTGGTGCAAAACTCACATCCAGTGTTCTGGCCTCCCCTCCGTTTATTTGGCTTCTGGATGTGGTTTTGGTCAGGACCTGTGTCTGGGGATTTTCCCCCAGCAAGTCCTGTTCTCTGGGAGAGATCTGAGAAGATCCTTCACACCGAGGTGTCGGTGAATGCCTTTCCTTCGATTTCTGGCTTTCATCTGGTCTCCTGCAGGGATATAAAGGGGCAGGTCTCTCTTGAGGAGGATTTTCAAGGTCTCTGGGAGCCAGGACTAGGTGATTTTGAAGAGCAATGAAAAACCTTAAAGAAATCCTAAAGCGTCACCCCTCTGGCCTTTCGATTCCCTGCCCTGGTCATTTACATGGTCATGATGGTGACTTGCCTTCTTGCTTATTCCTGACACCACGTTTCAAGATTGGCTGCTTGGAGAGAAAAGGTGAACAGACAGACCCCTCTGTTCACAGAAGACTGCATTGAAGAAAAGCAATGGTGAGGTGTGACCACAACGGCCAGAAAGCCTTGGCTACTGGACGCCCTGCCCAGTTTCTCCTGGTGCCTGAAGGCCGTGCAGCTCATTAAGCTACTTAGTCAACATATCAGCCGCTCCCATGTCTGGGGGACTGATTGGGAAGGCCCAGTTTGGGGAGCTTCTGGGGCCAAAGGAGGAACTTCCCAGGCCTCTGGGCCAAATCCAGAGCTCTGTTAATCAAGGGAGTGCCTTGAAATCAGTCCCATTGGGAAAGGAATAAATGTCCAGGCTCTTTGGTTGAAGGATCACATTTTTGAGAATCGAGATTTAGGGATGTTTATCTTGGCAATGGAGTCCTGAGAAATGGAATATTTCCTGCCATATCAGTAAACAAGGATGTCATAGTCACCAGCAATTGCAGCCACCACTAATGGTGAGGTGGTGAACCCTAAGGAAACTCAGGAAAGAAAGAATACCTCCTACCTAGCAGCCATCAGTGGAGAAGGAAATGGCAACCCACTCCAGTATTCTTGCCTGGAGAATCCCAGAGATGAAGAAGCCTGGTGGGCTGCCATCTATGGGGTCACACAGAGTCGGACACTACTGAAGCGACTTAGCATGCATGTATGCACGCGTGCATTGGAGAAGGAAATGGCAACCCACTCCAGCATTCTTGCCTGGAGAATCCCAGGGACAGAGGAGCCTGGTGGGCTGCCGTCAGTGGGGTCGCACAGAGTCGGACACGACTGGCACGACTTAGCAGCAGCAACAGCAGCAGCAGCCATCAGACCGCAGCCACTCCCTACTGTAAGCCCTGGAAAAACTCAGGATGTGAAAAATGCCAGAATCCAGCCCCAGCTAGCTGAGGGGCATGTCAAAGGAATGATTTCAGTGAGCCGAGACTCTTGCATCTTCCCAAACATAGAAAAGCTCTTGTTTAGTTGCTAAGTTGTGTTGGACCCTTCGTGATCTCGTGGACCACAGCGCACCAGGTTCCTCTGTCCTCCAGTAACTCGCAGAGTTGGCTTAAATTCATATTCATTGAGTCAGTGATGCTATCTAACCATCTCATCCTCTGTTGTCCCCTTCTCCTCCTGCCCTCAATCTTTCCCAGCATCAGGGTCTTTTCCAATGAGTCAGCTCTTTGCATCAGATGGCCAAAGTATTGGAGCTTTAGCCTCAGTATCAGTCCTTCCAAAGGATAGTCAGTCCTTCCAATGAATATTCCAATGATTTCCTTTAGGATTGACTGGTTTGATCTCCTTGCTGTCCAAGGGACTCTCAAGAGTCTTTTCCAGCACCGCAGTTCAAAAGCATCAATTTGAAAAATGCTAAATTTCTTAATTTGGGATATCTGGCTTCCTTTACTTAATACTAATCTTTTGATGTTCAGACTACCTGCCTTTTCTTGCAAAACTTCTGTATAAGCTGGCTCTTCCCCTCATCTTCTCAGCAGTTCTCTCAGAGTTACTTGAGGTGCTGTCTCCCAGCCTTAAGTTCTAAAAATTCCCACCAAATAAAACATAACTCTCAACTTTGAGCTTCTGAATATTTTTTGAGTCCACAGTCCTAATGTATCTTCCCATGTCCTCATCAGTTTTCCCTGAAGGCCTCATTAGCTGAGGTTCATAGCTCCACATTCCCCAAGAATGCTGGGAGCAGTGAGGCCACCACGCTTGGGCAGGGCAATTGGATCAAAACCACCAGCAAGGAAGGGCCAGCCCTTGAGTGGTGCTGACCTGCCCTTCCTACCTCCCACTGGTTTTTCTAATGTGAGTATTTGTACTTCTGTCCTCTTTTCCCTCCTCCTCACAGATTTCTTAGTCTTTTAGAACACTACCATCTAGAATGGAGTATCACACAGAACCTGTGACTAGAACATGTTTTTTTTATCTAATCACCCATTCATTCATTCATTTCTAAACATACAATGATTAAGTGTCTACTATATGCCAGGAACCACACTGAGTGTGGGAAAGACAGAATCAAGTAAGTCAAGATCTTGCCTTAATCCTAGTCTAGTGGGGGAAAAGACAAGTAAATTGTGATAAGTACCTTGAGAGAGCTAAGCGGCAGGAAGAATATCCAAAAAGAAAACTTGGGAATCAACAAAGACTTCCCAAGGGAAGTCCTAGCAGAATTGAATTTTGAAGAGGAAATAAAGATGAGTCTACAAAGGCTGGGTCAGAGGGTGTGGGAAAGAGGACACTTTAGCAGAAGAGGCAGTTTGCCTCAAGGCAAACTAACTGGGGCCAGGTTCCCTGTGGCTCACACCTGGAGCCCATGCCCCATGAATTGCCTCCTTTTATTGGACTAATATGAAGTTTTCAAATTTATTTTCATGTTGTTCAGTGAACCAGAGCCAGAGGGAGTGGCGTTTACTTCAGAATCGACATGCCTCTGGGGATTGGGCTGGCCAGTGTGGTCACTGTGTTCCTAGGCCACGGCTCAATCTTTATTTTTAGAAGGAGTTCCCAGTTTGGGAAGATCAAACACCTCCACCCCAGTCCGTCACTTGGGCCTGGAGATTCACTGTTCCGTGGTGTCTTATTTCTGTTTTGGGTGATGAACCTTTCTGGAGATGGGTGATTCCATTGGGTCAAGGCTGACTCAAGTCTCTACCCTGGGGAGGACCTTACAAAAGTCCAGAGGTTTTATACTTAAGGATGTTCTCCTGATGCTCTTCCAGAGGTGATCCAGGCCAGTTCACAGGGTGGAGCTTACAGCCCTGGGAACTTCCCAGGCTCCCACCCACTTGGGCCTCCTTCTGGTACTTTCTTTTTGTAAAAAGCACAAATACCATTTGTTGCTATAGAGACATACTAAAACTCACTGGTAGCTAAGCTATCTGAGTGGTCATTTTGTACCATTTTAGGCATTTAAGACAAGGAAAGGAAGCTTGATAGAATGTTGATTTTGCGTTAAATACTGTTGGTGCTTTCATAAGTACCGTCTATTTTCTTCAGCTCCAAAATCACAGTGGACGGTGACTGCTGCCATGAAATTGAAAGACGCTTGCTCCTTGCAAGAAAAGCTATGACAAACTCGGACAGTATATTAAAAAGCAGAGACATCACTTTGCCGACAAAGGTCCATATAGTCAAAGCTATGGTTTTTTCAGTAGTCATGTACAGATGTGAGAGTTGGATCATAAAGAAGGTTGAACGCCAAAGAATTGATGCTTTCAAACTGTGGTGTTGGAGAAGATTCTTGAGAGTCCCTTGGACAGCAAGGAGATCAAACCAGTCAATCCTAAAGGAAATAAACCCTGAATACTCACTGGAAGGACTAGTGCTGAACCTGAAGCTCCAATACTTTAGCCACCTGATGCGAAGAGCTGGCTCATTGGAAAAGACCCTGATGCTGGGAAAGATTTAAGGCAGGAGAAGAAGGGGACAACAGAGGATAAGATGGTTGGATGGCATTACCAATTCAATGGACGTGAGTTTGAGCAAGCTCCGGGAGATAGTGAAGGAGAGGGAAGCCTGGTGTGCTGCAGTCCATGGGGTCTCAAAGAGTTAGACAGGACTTAGTGACTGACCAACAATAAAACATCTTACTGAAGGTTCTATAATGACCAGTGAGTTGAACATTATCATCCTAGAGATGAAATGAATGCCTTGTCCCAGCCATAACTGGAAAGGGTAGATTTTAACCAAGAATCCGATGACCATGTAATTATGTAGTTGCATTCTGCCAGGGTCCCTTCTGTCAGCTGCTAATCAGAGCTAGTGTTTTTGACTTTTGGTTCTCAGCAGAATGAGTGTCATTTTATTTATTCCTTCATGGTTTTTTCTCCTAGTACTTTTTTTTTTAATTAAAAAAATTTTAATTTATTTTCTTATTGGAAGATAAGTGCTCTACAGTGTTGTGTTGGTTTCTGCCATACAACTAAGTTAGCCAGCTGCAGTTACACATATATCCCCTCTCTCTTGAGCCTCTCTGCCACCCCACCACCTACCCATCCTGGCCCTCTAGGTCATCACAGAGCACCAAGCTGAATTCCCTGTTCTATACAGCTGCTTCCCATTATATATTTTACATATGGTAGTGTGTGTGTATGTATGTGTGTGTGTGTGTATAAATTTATGTGTGTGTGCTTAGTCGCTCAGTCGTGTCCGACTCTGTGCAACCCCATGGACTGCAGCCCACCAGGCTCCTCTGTCCATGGGGATTCTCCAGGCAGCAATACTGGAGTGGGCTGCCTCTGCTATTCTCTCAGTTCATCCCACTCTCCCCTTCCCCTCCCTGTGTCCACAGTCCAGTGTCTATGTCTGCGTCTCTATTCCTGCCTTGCAAATAGGTTCATCTGGACCATTTTTTCTAGATTCTATATGTATGCATTAATACACAATATTTGTTTTTCTCCTTCTGACTTACTTCATTCTGTATAACAGTCTCTAGGTTCATCCAGGCCACTATAACTGACTCAAATTAGTTCCTTTTTCTGGCTGAGTAATATTCCATTGTATATATATCTCCTACTACTTCTGTGTGAGAACACCTGAAGTCCCAACTGACTCTATTTGCCATTTATGTCATTAGCCAGTTTGGGCCCCTTGGCCTGGAAAGTGATTTTTAAAAATTCATTTTTTTTAATCTTGATTGGCTGTGAATGAGATAGGTGACCTTTCAGTGATTCGATGGTGAATTTGGCAATTGGCTGGACAAATGCCAGTTCACCTGTTGGACTATATTCCCAGGACATTGATCTGCCCCTTTGAGAAGTCTAGACTAAGAATTGGTCAGACATGAGGGGGTATTAAGATGATTCCTGTGTCTGAATTATACACTGAATTTGACCCCAAACTCAGTGTTAGTAGCTCTAGAAAAACATGCTTATGTGGCAGAGATAGGAAAGGAGAAAACTGAGGTAAAGACATTAAGCAATGGTTGTTGTTAACACTGGTTTGTCTCTTATCTGTAAGTCACCCATAAGGTCTAAGCTCATTCAGTCCTGAATAGAATAGAATGGAGGCTGCCTCTCTAGAACTGAAGGCTATTAATTACCACCTTGTACCCCAGAAGAATGAGAGAATCACAGAATTTTAGAGCGATAGAGAATTTCTGATACAGCCCTCTTACTTTACAAAGTAAGAGCCTGGGACCTAAAATATAAAAAATCTGCCAAAATTGATACCTAAACCCCACTGGTATTTCATTTCAAGAGTGTGTTTTTATCATTTCGTAGTGCTTTACTCTTCTGTCTGCTGATTATGAACAAGTAAATTTACATCCATCCGATACTGTTTCTGACACAAGCCAGTTAGTAGCACCCTGGAGTTAGAACCCAGACCTCCTGACTTCCCATCTCATGTTGCCTAGTAGGTCCAATCCCATCATGATTTGGGATAATTGTAAACTGTGCTCCTGAGCCAGACCCTCCGATAGTCAAGAAGCTTAAGATGTATCATTTGTGAAGTCTGGTGTTCACTGGCAGGCAGGGCTTTTCCAGCAAGTATGTGATCTAGGAAATGGACACAGTGAACAGAAAGGGACTGAAGGAGATTTAGAGGCTGTGAACCTCTAGGTTTCATTTATTCTCAGGATCAATGAGGACACAGCATCTGTCAGAGAGATTCTGACTTCTTGGTTAGTGAGCATCCTTGACATGGTTAAACCCAGTCTTACAGGATCTAGAATGGGTGGAGGGAGTGGTTGTTGGAAATTCCCAACTGTTTTAGAGTTCCTGTCCCTTTCCCTATGGGGTGGTGTTCTTTAAGGAGCCAGGGAATTCCCAGATGTGGGACAATCACAACTGTAACCACAGTTTTGTGGTGTTCAGAGCTGACAGCACTGGTATTTCCGGCATTCTTCTCCAAAGACCTTGGCCACCTTGGGGGAAAGCCCCCTCAACAAACACTGTTTCTGTTCTTGAGGGTCTAACCTAGTGTCTCCCATTAGGGCAGTTTCTGGACCCTGTCTTTTCTGCGCCTCTGAGGTCTTTGATTTGGGCCCCAGAGGGTGGGAGGGGTGGTGTTCATGACAGATCTCACATCTTCCAGATAAAAACACACCAGTTGCTTTTAGGTTCCCTGGAGAACATTCTGTTGTCACCTCATTGAACCAGCGTAGGAGGAAAAAGAGAATTCAGTGCCAGTTAAGTTGACACAGAAGCATGCAGGCAGGAAATCTGTATCCAACACCACATCTAATGAGCCTATCATTAGAGGCTCTTGGCAGAGTGAGGGAAAACAAACGCAAATGAAAAACAGGTTCTGAGAACTGTTTAACACTTAGTACCAGCCCCATTACACGCTCCCTTTGAATTCACAGAGGCTGTTCTGCACATTAAGCTGAGCTTGCCTTTGAAACAGAACTCACGTGGATTTGCATGAGAAAGAACAGGCCAGCAACTGACTGCAAAATTAACAGCTGTTAAAATAGTTCAGAGGAGGAGCTAAGGCAGAAAGAAGTTATAGGCTCATTGTTCAAGTCTGGATTATCCAAGAAGCTCTTCCATCACATGGCCTTACTTTGTTGGCCAGTGGAGAGAGATCTGGTGGAACTGGCTTATGGAACATTCCAGTTAAGGAATTGCATTGCTAAATCTTCCATCCAGAAGGTACTCAAGTAGAAATAGAGGTGATTAACACTTTGGGGAGAGCATCAGGCTTGATGGATTTGGTAGAACCAAGCCATCACACTTGGGCTTTCATAGTCCTTATTGCTTGGTTCCCTCTGCATAGCCACAAGTTGTAGGCATGGAGTGTTAATATAAGGATAAGTGTGTGCACTTGTATTAACTTATTGTGTTTATCCAACAGACTTACCCTGATCAGGCCTTGCCCTTCCTGTTCATTGCCAGGGTAGCAAATCTGCAGGCTGCTGTGACCTCAACCTTCCTCCTATGTCCAACTCATGTTTCTCTGGAATTCGTTTCTCTTGAAGCTGGGACAGTCATTGAAATCTACCATATTCACGATGATAATGAGATGTAGCATTACCGCCTTGACTTTTGTTTGAATCTGTGTCTGTGCTAAAAACCAACATGTGGACACCAGAATTGGCATCTGGTGGGAGCATCAGGCGCTAGTTTGGACAAATACATTCCTAAATTGTGTATATTCCATTTATTTTGCTAAGCTCTGGACAAATTGCATTCTTAATTTAGGAGACGCCTCATTCCTCCAGGTTTCTGGTCAAATGCCCTTTATCACAGAAGCTCTCCTTTCCTGACCCGCTGATGCAAAACAGCTCTGTCTTCTTTCTGTGTGTCAGCCTCTTCCTAGCATATTAACTCCACTTGAAATATAGTTTTTCGTTTATTTGTTCTCCACTAAAATGTGCATCCTGCGGGAGCAAGGGCTTTGTCTCTTTTGTCTATTGTGTTATTGTAGCACCTGTAACAGCATGGGGCCTGTAACATATGCCCAATAGGAACTTGTGGAATAAATGCAGAATTGTGAGAGGGTTGCTCGGGGGTATGCTGCCAGCTACTGGAGAAGGACCTGGTTCCCAAGAGGAAGCACAGTGCCCTCTTGGGCACAGTTCCCAAGAGGAAGCACACTGCCCAGCAGTGTGTAGCTGCTTTCTGGTTCACAGTTTCTTTGAACAAACATTTATCAAGTGCTTGGGGCCAGGTGTTAAAGAACACAGTCCTGCTCTCAGGGTTTGAAGAGTGGTGGAGGATGTAGACATTTAAATTAAATCCATCCTTTAAGGTCCAGTTCTGGTATCAGTCCCTTCTGGGAACCTTTCTTTAACTTTCTTCTTCTTCCCCAAAGCCAGGTTAGGCACCATTCTCACCAGGTCCCATAGCATCCTGTACAGGATCTTATCATGGCCCGTATGTAAGGAGACAAGTACCAGACCCTGTGCGTTGTGTTCTGCATACGAGCTCCTTAAGGGCAAGGATTATACCTTACTCATTACTGACTGTCGTGTCTGACACACAGAGTCCTCAGTAAATACCAGGTATCCTTGTTATCCCTGTTACTAGGTGCATTCAGTAACTAGCATCCACATAACTGGGGATGTGTGTAAAGTCATATGAAAAATGGTATCTGTTTCAGGGATGTAATGTACACTGTGATAAATATAATAACACTGCTGTATATTATATATGAAAGTTGTTGAGAGTAAATCCTAAAGGTTCTCATCACAAGGAAAAATTTGTTTTCTATTTCTTTAATTTTGTACATATATGAGATGATGGATGTTTTCTAAACTTACTGTGATAATCATTTCACATTGTATATAAATCAAATCTTTATGCTGCTTACCTTAAACTTATACAGTGCTGTGTGTCATTTATATCTCAGTAAAACTAGAAGGAAAAAACCCTACAACCATATGAAGGAATAAGATGATTGCTGTTATTCAGCTGCTAAGTTGGGTCTTACTCTTTGCTACCCCATGGACTGGCATATGCCAGGCCTTCCTGTCCCTTACTGTCTCCGAGTTTGCCCAAGTTCATGTCCATTGAATCGGTGATGCTATCCAACCCTAAAGATGATTAGAAATGGTAAATACAAAATAAAAGCAGAGCAGTCTATCTCTTCTTCTGAGGATATATAAGGCTTAGAAGCAGTTCTATATTGTGCTATACAATGTTCTTTAATCTTATGTTCTATAATAGTCTCCATTTCAAGCTCTCTTTGTGTTCTTGGGGGGTGTAGGGATCACTTAGACTTGTCAAGGATTTTTACAAAGAGTTCTTGGCAGACTCCCTGCAGCCCCAGAGGCAAGCGGAGGCCCTGATGCACTTTAACGATGATTTTCTACACGCAGATGTTAGAAGCTCCTCCGAGCCTGGAGCACGTGTTTAATTCCAAGTGGGCAAGTCACAGGCATCCTCTCAATAAATACTTGTGGGTTCGTGAGATTTTGATGCTGCCACTTTGATGTGGCTGTTTTGATTCGGGGCTTCAGGGATGTTTTGCCATGGCTTAAAAGACAAATCATTAAACAAATAGCGATTTTGTGCGACTCAGAAGGGTGGCCAACAGGCATCCAACCACACTGCTTGATGGGGTGTGGACGTTAACCTAATATTTGTGTGTTTTTACTTGGACGTGGCTGTTTTGATGCCTGATGCTTTCATTACGTCGTGTGGATCTTGCCAGAATGTCTGGTTTAAATATTTGATAGTCTCACTGAAATACCAACCATGATTCTAACTTCAGTGGCAGGAGGGCTTCAAATGAAACAGAAGGCAGAGGATTACGCTCTCGAGGCGCTCATAGAGTATTTTGCCAAGGGCTGGCTAATGAATGCATTCACCATTTCAGAACATGTACGGCCACCATTATTATTGGCAATTTCCTGGTTTACAGCTTCAGATTATTGGCTAGAGAAGTGTTTAAAAATATAAAAAGATCCTAATGCAAGCATGGAAATATGGTCCATCCATGTTAAAAAGATCGTTTTGATCATTTTCCCTGCTGTGCTGTAAAAAGAACTTTTCTGTCTGTTTTATTTGGTGGTGGGAGGAAATGGTCTTTACTGCTTGCTGGTCAGACAGCCCTTCTCTACTTACAGCGAACTTCCTGCCCTGTTTTCTTTAGACTGCCTGAGTGATCGTTAACATACACACATGCCAGATAGTTGGGGGTGCCCGCAAACTAACTAGATGAGTAGAAAAGTAGGCCACTGTAGGAAGACTAAGTGAAAAGTGAAAAAAAGTGAAATCGCTCAGTCGTGTCTGACTCTTCGCGACCCCAGGGACTGCAGCCTACCAGGCTCCTCCGAAGGCAATGGCAACCCACTCTAGTGTTCCTGCGTGGAGAATCCCAGGGGTGGGGGAGCCTTGTGGGCTGCCATCTATGGGGTCGCACAGAGTCAGACATGACTGAAGCGACTTAGCAGCAGCAGCAGCTGCAAGAAGACGAAGACACTTTTCTTTTGACTAATGTTTTCATCTGAGTGTTCTACCAGACCTTGCTACATTATTCCTAATTTTAAAATATTTTAGAAGCAAGTACATTAAGCAGCTTGTTAAGAAAAAGTAAGTCATTGTATTGGGTCCCTGGTCTTGACTCTGAGAGTCCAGAAGCTAAGCTTGGTATCTTAAAAGAAACAAAGAGAAGTCGCTCAGTCGTGTCCAACTCTTTGCCACCCCATGGACTGTAGCCACCAGGCTCCTCCCTCCACAGGGTTTTCCAGGCAAGAGTACTGGAGTGGGTTGCTGTTTCCTTCTCCAAAGATTGTTTCCGCCCAGTTTTGACCTGGGGACTTTTCACATGTTAGGCAAACGTGATAACCACTACACTATGGAAACCGTATGGCTATATGTCCCTAATGGTGTCTTGAATGGTGGTGCAACTGCATGGGTCCCCTAAGTTAAATGTCACACTTGTCATGAATATTCCCTGGAGAAAGGAACCATGTGTACTGGCTGCCTGACATACATCATCATGTTTAATTTCCACACGGTAGGCCTCGAGCCTTTCTTTGCTTTTTCTTTTCTTTTTTAGAGACTATTTCTTTATTTATGGGTATATCAGGTGTTAGTTAACGGTACGAGGACTCTTCCTTGCAGCCACACAGGCTTCTCTCCAGTTGTGGTCTGCAGGCTCCAGAGTGCCTGGGCTCTGTAGTTTGCAGTACACAGGCTCTCTAGTTGAGACCCTGGGCTCAGTAGTTTCGGTATGTGGACTTGGTCACCTCACGGCACATGGGATCTTAATTCCCCAACCAGGGATCAAACCCATTCCCCCTGAGCTGGAAGGCAGATTATTAATCACTGGACCGCCAGGGAAGTCCCGAGCCCTTCTTTCTATAAACCACACAGCTAGCAAGTGGTAGAGTCATGATTTGAACCCAGGCTCTCTGATTCCAAAATCCACACTATTTCCAGTATAACCAGTGATTTCAAACCACTGGCCTGCAGGTTGGTGTTGACTCCAAAGGAATGTCTCTCCAGTCTGTGGTGGGAATATCTGGGTAAGGGTGACACCTGTTTATCTTGAAGAAACACATGTGTGCTAAGGTGAATCAGTCATGTCCAGCTCTTGGCGACCCTGTGGACCACAGGCCACCAGACTCCTCTGACCATGGGATTCTCCAGGCAAGAATACTGGAGTGGGTTGCCATGCCCTCCTCCAGGGGATCTTCCCAACCCAGGGATCGAACTGGCATCTCTTAGGGTCTACCTGCATCTCTTAGGGTCTACCTGCATCATCAGGCAGGTTCTTTACCACTAGCGCCACCTGGAAATAGTTGTTTATTCAGAGACTGTGACTTGTCTTTCAAGGTGTTAAAGATCGGGGTTTTTTTTTTGGGGGGGGGGTCACATGATGGTAGTTGTAAATGACAGCTAACAGAAATGTCCTAAAATGTCAAAGTAAAAAAAAAAATTGGCCTCCCTGTGTTGGTCCCCAAGCTTAAACTTGAAATCTTATTGGCCCAGGAAATGACATAGCTGGAAAAAAAAGACAATCTACTCATTGTCCTGGCAGAGTCTTGAATGGCTGACTTAGCAGAGCTTGGGTTCACGTGGCGTTTTTCTAGAAGAGGACTGAGATGCATCTGCAGTTGGAGGTGATCACAGGCTGCTTAAAGAGATGCTCCTTTGACACTGAGGAGCATGACTCTTGGGCAGCTCAGAGGAGTCCCGATAATGCAAGTGACCTTTTAAAAACCACAATGGAATAATTTTTTCTTTAACTAGAAAAATCACCTTTTCCAAAAGAGAGGTAGAACTTGGACTACCAGCATGTCTGAGTTTTCCATGCCCAGGATGGGGAAGACAAGCTCAGAGGCATTTAATTTAGCAGTGACTCAGGCTGTTACTTTCCTGACCTTAGATGATTAAGAAGTCATCTTTTTGTTCTTGATACAAGAATGAAAGGGCTCAGATTTTGGAGCCAGACATATCTGGGCAAATTACTCTCTGTGAAATGGGGTAGGGACACTCGCCTTGGAGAGTTACCGTGGGACTCTTGGGAGAACCTTCCACTGCCTTTCCTGCGATGATTCAAGATAACAGGGATAAAAACACTTAGCTTGTTGGCATTTGGTGTGTCCTGCTTACAGGTGAACTAGCATTCAGGGCACCCTGAGTTTCTTTGACTTTTTACTTCCCTGCCAGTGATTCCAGAATCCCAGCTGTGCCTGGGGAGGCTGTTTCGCCTCCTACATCCTGAGCCCCTCAAACTGCAGAGGGGCAGTGCCCAGCAGACTCTAACCACTGCCTTCACTTCTGTTTCAGTGCCAACAACATGCCCAAGCAGGTGGAAGTACGGATGCACGACAGCCACCTGAGCGCGGAGGAGCCAAAGCCGCGGCATCTGGGGCTGCGCTTGTGCGACAAGCTGGGGAAGAACCTCCTGCTCACCCTGACCGTGTTCGGTAGGAGACAGGTGGCCCCACCCACTCCTCCACCCCGGGTCTCTCCTGGCTCTGTGTGGAAGCTGGTTCTGGCAGCGGGCACTCTAACCCAGAAAGCAAGCCACACGTGCTGCCTAACCCCACCTTTGCCCTGGCACAGCTGCCTCAGTGAGACTCTTTTCCCTTTCACCTGCCCCAGCCATGTTTTCCTCCTTGGGGTTCTAGTGGATCTCAGATTCCAGTGAGCATGACCAGTTTCTGTGGATAAATGAGCATGCAGATTCCCGGGTCCTGCTCACAGACTGTGCTGTGGGCCATTTGCATGAGACCTTGGAATTTGCATCTTAAGCCTTCTGTGCATGTGTGTGTGTGTCTGCTCAGCTGCTTCACTTGTGTCCAGCCCTTTGTGACAATATGGACAGTAGCCCGCCAGGCTCCTCTGTCCATGGGATTTTCCAGGCAAGAATACTGGAGTGGGTTGCCATGCTCTCCTCCAGGGGATCTTCCTCACCCAGGGATCCAACCCACATCTCCTATACTTTGGGCATGGCAGGCAGATTCTTTACCACTAAGCCACCAGGGAAGCCCCTTAAACCTTCTAGGTGATTCCAAAGCAGATGATCAGTATTCCACATTTAGAGAAGTACCTGCATCTTGATAAAGGCAACAGTTGCCAAAACCTCACCAACAAGACTCCAAGGATTCACATTCTCCATGCACCTCATTAACTTAGATTCACTTAACACAGTAGCTAACAAGGTCAGTGTGGAAGAGGCTTGTCCTGAAGCTTTGATCTGCTCCAGCTCCACCTCAGAAGTCTTGCTCCTCTGCTTCAGGTCTCACCCAGGTGCTGGTTGTATTTTTTGTGTGACTGTTGATATAGACTTGGCCTTGGGTTTTCAACTAGGATTTATTGAAAATGGGGGAAATTGCAGTTTCTTGTACTGAAACGCCTTCTCCTTTGAGTCAGTCTTCTTGGATGTCAGTGGACTACAGTCAGGAGTGGACATTTGCCCCAGCTCAGTTCACTTAATAGAAGAAAACCGCAGACATGGTAGGGTTTTCCAAGGGTTACCCTCCACAGAAGGGATGAAATTTCATTCATCCTAAGTTTTAAAAAAGTGTACTCTTCACTTGTGAAGAAAAAAATACCAGATTTCCGGCCGTGTTACTTACTCTCTTTGCATCTCTGGAGTTAATCCCATAGCCATATACCTAGGATGCCCCTGCCTCTCTCCCTGACTCTAGTCATGCTTATAACCCCATTTGTGGTTTCCACAAGGGTGGCTTATATTAGCTACCAGTTTGGAGTGATCCAAGGTTTTGTTGTGGAATCCTTGAGTATGCAAAGCGAAAGCCTCCTGGTAGCATTTCTGCTCAAATTGTTTCCTCCCAAATCTTATATTTTTAGACACCCTCCTTCATCTCCCTTAAGATCAACATGTGTCAAGATTATGTATCAGGACATAGAAGTCAAAGACAAAGCTCTTTGAGGATGAGCCATGGGGAAATGACTGGAAGTAGAAAAAAGAAAACTAACGCCAGTTTGGTCACGTAAATGTTCCTTTTGTCTGATATTCAGTAACAAAGATAAGAAATATATTAGACACCGTGGCATGTACCCAGCCTAGGCTGGGAAGAGAAGCATATCTAACGTTGTGGGTTATTTCTACTGACAATCTGTGACTCTGAAAGTGGATGATATCCTAAAGAAATTGGGATCAAGTTGCCAGGTTATATTTCCTACAAAGCCTTCAGAAGGCTCTTCTTAACTCTTCCAGTGTGGCCTTTTAGAAGAGTTGGAGATAGAAAACATTTTTCCACAAGTCAACAAAATTAACTTCATTTTTCTAATGGTATTTTTGTTATGTGTTAGTCATCATCTGATAATAGAGAGGTATGAGAAAAGTTAATGTTATTGAACTATATATCCCTAGAGCTATTCATTTGATGAGGGCAAAAAATATATTCATATTTTTTCTCCTTCCTTATAGGTGTCATCCTGGGGGCAGTGTGTGGAGGACTTCTTCGCTTGGCATCTCCTATCCACCCAGATGTGGTTATGTTAATAGCCTTCCCAGGGGATATACTCATGAGGATGCTGAAAATGCTCATTCTCCCTCTCATCATCTCCAGTTTAATCACAGGTAAGACCACTTTTCTGGCACCAGGTCACAGTGGGTCATACTCTTGCTCTAGCTTTTGGACTGACCATAAAATCTCAATTTGGTTGAATCAATGAATCTGATCATCTTCTGTGTCATTTCTCTTCAGAGTCTTGATTTTCCTAACTCTAAAACTGAAATGAAAGTGAAAGTGAAATCTCTCAGTCATGTCTGACTCTTTGTGACCCCATGGACTGTAGCCTACCAGGCTCTTCTGTCCATGAGATTTTCCAGGCAAGAGTTCTGGAGTGGATTGCCATTTCCTTCTCCAGGAGATCTTCCCAACCCAAGGATCAAACCCAGGTCTCCCACATTGGAGACAGATGCTTTACTGTCTGAGCCACCAGGGAAGCCCACAAAACTGAAATAAGCAACCCTGAGAAAAAGAGTTTGGTCGGTCCATCTGTCTGTGTAGCAACAGAGGATAAAAAGGAAATAGCCACATGTTAAAAGTGATCATCTCTAGAGATTTTAATTTTCAATATACACTTTTCTCATTTTCTAAATTGCATTTGTTCAGTTCAGTCGCTCAGTCGTGTCCGACTCTTTGTGACCCCATGAATTGCAGCACGCCAGGCCTCCCTGTCCATCACCGCCTCCCGGAGTTCACTCAGACTCACGTCCATCAAGTCCGTGATGACATCCAGCCATCTCATCCTCTGTCGTCCCCTTCTCCTCCTGCCCCCAATCCCTCCCAGCATCAGAGTCTTTTCCAATGAGTCAACGCTTCGCATGAGGTGGCCAAAGTACTGGAGCTTCAGCTTTAGCACTGTTCCTTCCAAAGAAATCCCAGGGCTGATCTCCTTCAGAGTGGACTGGTTGGATCTCCTTGCAGTCCAAGGGACTCTCAAGAGTCTTCTCCTACACCACAGTTCAAAAGCATCAATTCTTCGGCGCTCAGCCTTCTTCACAGTCCAACTCTCTCAGCCATACATGACCACAGGAAAAACCATAGCCTTCAGAAACTGACAAATAAAGAAAAACAATAGAAAAAGTAGTTTTTTCTATAATATTTAGTTGCATGTAGAGGGAAGTGGTTATTAACGATGAATGGAATACTAGATATGAAACTTTTGGAGTGTTTCAGAAGAAAGATTCCCTCAATGTGTAGTTCATGTCTACTTGTGTTTTGGCTCAAAGAGTTGTTTCATTTGAAAGAATTTTATTTTTTCCCCTCCCTGGGCTTATACAGGTAGTTTCCTCCTTACCAAATATTACTCAAATGTTGTTGAAATTGTTGAATGTTACAGACTAAGCTCTGGGTTAGGGATGAAGAACTGGGATTTGGTTTGTATCTGGGGGACCAACAGGCTGGGTGATCTTGAGAAATCTGTTCTAGACCACCCACTTTATGAATGTAGTGGAGCTCTGGTGACTCCAAGAGATTCAGCTGCTACAGTCTCATAGCTGGCTGGCCAATGAATCCAGTGAGGGAAAGAGCTGGCACTCGGTGTCAGGAAGGTCTTAGCATTCAGCCTCAGACTGCGTGAAGCTATATTTTACTTTAAAAGCTCCTTTTGAAATCAGAGAAATTTGTTCTCCATGCCTGTTTAATAGATTGTACATTAGCCAACCCAGTAAGGAAGTTTCATTTCCATTAGCTATACTTAGACTTCAGGTTGATTGAAAGAACAAATAGGTCATATATGGGTCAGCTTCATTCAGAAAAGTTAATGTCAATAATAGTCTCCTCCTGCATGGCAAAAAGACTGATCCGCAGTAAAAGTTGCATGTCTCAGTCTAGTAAAAGCAGGAACTGAAACCAGGAAATAGAAAAACTGAAGAAACTACTGGAAAAAAACCCAGTGAAGGCTGGAGTTTTTGTGACTTGCTTGGAGTTTCTGCTAACCATCAGAGAAGCTTCTGAGAATTAGATGGAGCTTCCACCCATGCTGGGTGTTTTGTACATGTGTTCTCACGTCCCTGTACAAGGTCAGACAACGTGGTCTCCATCAGGCTTCATCTGAGAGGAGTGATAGGGCTGTGCTAGAACCACTTCCACTTTCCCAGACTTTGGATTTTGTGACCCATAATGTATTCAAAAGAGATTTTGAATACATAGGGCTACCAACCTTTTATTTCCCTAAGTGAGGACCTTCAAACAAACCAACCAAAAAACCTAAAATGTACCAGCATCACCACTTCATAAGGAAAGGATTTCTTAATACCTAAGAAGTGGGAAGGACATAATCTCAGAATCAAAAATTGAATAGAGCATTCAACTTTCACTATCACAGGCTGAAAAAAAATTTTGTCACCAACCAGTTTATAAACCCTGGACCAGATGTTCTCCAGCTCTTCACAGTTCCCTGTGTGTGTGTGATCAGTTGCTCCGTCATGTCTGACTCTTATGACCCCCATGGACTGCAGCCCACCAGGCTCCTCTGTCCATGGGATTTTCCAGGCAAGAATGCTGGAGTAGGTTGCCATTTCCTCCAAGGGATCTTCCTGACACAAGGATAGAATTATGTCTCTTGCGTCTCCTGCATTGGCAGGCAGATTCTTTACCACTAGCGCCACCCTCTAGAATCTCAAAAATATCCTTGGAAAATTGAATTGTAAACTGTGGCGTTGACCAAATATTCAGTTGAAGGAGGTTTAATTAACCATTAATACATTTGAGTAATACAAAGCCCAGGGTTGTTTATAGGTATGTATGCCAAGTAGCTTCAGTCGTGTCCGACTGTTTGCGACCCTGTGGACTGTAGGCCGTCAGGCTCCTCTGTCCACGGGGATTCTCCAGGCAAGAATAGTGGAGTGGGTTGCCATTTTCTTCTCCAGGGAATCTTCCCAACCTTGGGATCAAACCCAGGTCCCCTGCATTGCAGGTGGATTCTCTACCACCTAGCACCTGGGGAAGCTATAGGTATGCAGACAGAGGCAAGTAACAGGGAGATAATGGAACTAATCCTTCTGGATTTCTTTTTCTATCCAGGGTTGTCAGGCCTGGATGCTAAAGCCAGCGGCCGCTTAGGCACAAGAGCTATGGTGTACTACATGTCCACAACCATCATTGCCGCGGTGTTGGGGGTCATCCTTGTCCTGGCCATCCACCCAGGCAACCCCAAACTCAAGAAGCAACTGGGGCCTGGGAAGAAGAATGATGAAGTGTCCAGCTTAGATGCCTTTTTGGACCTTATTCGGAATCTCTTCCCTGAAAACCTTGTTCAAGCCTGTTTTCAGCAGGTAACCCAGAGTTCTGATAGTCTTGCTTCTCCAAACTCCTAAGTTATGAAGGTGATAACTTTGAGACTATTTCAGCAAACCAGCTGTGGGCAATAATTTTTTTTCATATTTATGTCTCTGCCTAAGTATGGGGGATCCTCTGGGGCAGAATTTTCGGATAGGAGTCCCTTAGTCTTTTTTTCTTAACTTCCATTTCTTTTGCAGTACGCTTAATAGCATTTAGCTCTGGAATCTCTCTTCTCCTTTTTCCTGTTTGTCTCTTTTTCTTCTTTTTGGTTCTTCTCTCTGTATCATCCACAGACACATTTTTATCACCCTTGCCCACAACCCTCTAGAGTACCTGGTGGTTCTCGATCTTAGCAATGTTAGCAAAACCACGTGTGGTCCATTTCAAAATGCTTATTTATGTTCTACAGAATCAGAATCTCCAGAACAGGCCCAGTAATTGGGTATTCATCAAATTAATACTTGAGGGTGTTTGTCAAAGTAACACATGACCGTGGTGGATTCATGTCAATGTATGGCAAAACCAATACAGTATTGTAAAGTAAAATAAAGTAAAAATAAAAATTAAAAAAAAAACAACAACAACAAAGTAACACATGAGGCTTGTAGAAATTTAAAGAAATTTTTGAATGCACATAAAGTAAAAATTCAAGTCCCCACGTCCCTTCCCTAGGCGACTCATGTTTCCTCCTATAAATATAAATAAATATATATATATGTATATATATTTGTCACATATATGTTGTGTATGTATGTATAAAATAAAAAAATATCAATCTGGGAATGTTGCATCATACGTACGATGTTACATTCTACTTTCTTGTTTAACAGTGTTTTAGTGTCATCTCTTTTTCTGTGGTTGTGTAGTATTTCTAAAGGATAAATTCTAGAAGCAAAACATGCCCTGCCAAAGAGTTGATATTTTGAATTTGCTGATGTTATAAAAAATGGTCCTACAAAATTTGTAGCAATATATATTCCTACCAACTGCATACACGCGTATCTGTTTTTTTAACACACAATTTTTAAAACCTATTGATTCTGCTGGGTATGTTACCGGCCAGAGTTCTTAGACTCTAGAAAATGATAAGAGGTCAGACGAGAAATGTAGGCAAGGCTTTATCTGACCTCAGGCTGCAGCTGGAGGAAGTGAGAACAAGTAACAGCTCCTCTTGCTCTGTCCCTGAATGTGTGTGTGAATGTGCCCCTGAATGTGGGGGGTGGGGAGTGTAGGGGTACAGGACAAGCTGGTCCCTTAAATTGGGTGAGGGTAGGGTGGTCCAGGGGTTAGGCCAGTAGGGTGCCTTGGGTGGTCTGCCCACTCCCTTGGTGGTGCTGTGTGCAGGCGTCGTGCCTGGTACCCTGCTTTTGTTCCAGAAACCTCCGGAGTGGCAGTTGGGTTTTGGGTCTTTTTGCATTATGTTGTTCATAATTTGCCTCAACTGTGCATGCGTGCAGTTGTTTTTAGTCCCTGATAGCTTCTTTTTACTGTTGCTTGAGGAGACATTTGCCCCGATGCAGGCATGGCAGCAAAGGGTCCCAGGTCCCGGGTCCCAAATCCTAGCCTCTCTCAAGTAAATCGACTGAGTCAGCTGCCCAGACCCCCCTCAACAGACAACCAGCCTGTTGTCTAGACCCAAAGTTAGTTTAGGTTAGAATATACCTCAGTTCCCATTAGCCCTGGTTGGAAGTAAACTAGAACCAAGGAACCTCCTTCAGCCATTTCCAGTGACTCACAGAAGAATAAATTTAGGAAACAGGTTACAGAGAAGAGAAGTCTACATTCCCAGCTGCCCTCAAGGTGCCATTGCCACCCACTGCTGAGCCAGTGCACTCTGGATAAACCTGGAATATGGTCTCTGCTTTCCAAGGGCACTTTGGATGCACTTGTAGCAAGGAACTATATTAAAGGAAACATCCCAGGCAGGAGAAGTTGAGTGGGGAGTGACTAGAAACCAACTAGGGGACTTCCCTGATGGTGCAGTGGATGGGAGCCCGCCTGCCAGTGCAGGGGTCTTGGGTGTGGTCCCTGGTCTAGAAAGATTCCACGTGCCATGCAGTGGCTGAGCCCATGCGCCGTGACTGCTGAGTCCACGTGCTGCAACTACTGAAGCCTGCGTAACCTAGAGCCTGTGCTTCGCAACAAGGGAAGCCACTGCCACGAGAAGCCCTCACGCCCCAAAGAAGAGGAGCCCCCACTCACCGCAGCTAGAGAAAGTGATGAAGACCCAGTGCAGCCATAAATAAATACATTTAAGACAAGAAAAACATTCTTTGTCCTGCAAACAGTCATAGATTAAAAAAAGAGAATGAAACAGGCTAGGGAAGGGGTGCTTCTGGGTACCCTCTCTCTATTGCCCCTGCCCCTCAGCCAGCCTGTTTAGAAAGACGAGCTTGCTGGCTCTGGGGCAGTGGACACAACCAGGTGCCAAGTCTATTCTTAACGTTTTGGAAATAGCTCCCTGGAGCTGGAGCAGCTGGAGGCTGAGCCGGTAGGAGACCAGGGATGGGAGCAATATCGGAGGGAGGGGAGAGGGACAGATTTGGGCTTCACTCTGGTACCCGATCACGACCACGTTCCATGCGAGAAGGAGCCTCTTTCCTCTGAGTGACTGGGGCAGGACTGAGAAGCAGGCAGGCCCCCGGAGCTGTGGATGTGAGCTAGAGGAGAGTTCTGTGGTGTCAGCCATGCTCATGCTTCCTGAGCTGTCTGGTCGTTGGGCAATCTCTGCATGTTGCTGCCCTGGGCAGAGGGCACTGGGGGCTCGGGGGCAGCACCAGGATAGAGGATCAGGCCATTCCCTGCCCCGCCTGGCTCTGGATCCACCCCTCCGCTGTCAAAATTCACACGAGGAGTAAGCTCTTCATCCTCCAGCGAAGCCCAAGGACATGGTCCCTTTGGGTTAGGACTACCGGGAAAAAAAAAAAAATCATGTGGAATATTTTACCTCAGGCTGAGGGAGGGTGCAGATTTCATAGGCCAGTCTCTGGGCAGCCCAGAGGAAAGGGAGCTTAACCTACGGGCAATCCCAAGGGCTTAGGAGGGTCTTGAAGAGGGTTGGAAGACAGGGAACGCTTAGACGGTGACATGGCATTGCCAGAAAGAAAGGCAGAGAACCCCATCTCAGTGGTAGCATCCCTAGCGCCTGGCCTCCAGCTCAAGCCACTCACCTGTGCTCTTTGGGAGCTGTATTTTGGAGTCAATAGAACTCACTTTGAATCCTGCTTAGTAACTACTAGCTCTCTGTCCTAGGGTTAGTTACTCAGCCCTGTGAGTCCTGAGCGGCTCCTGTTGACATAAGAGATAGACAGATGTCGCATGAACACGGTATACCTGGCCACCTGATCCTGGAGGCCACCATTCATTCAGGCCGATGGCCGTGGTGGCGCTAGTGGTAAAGAATCCGCCTGCCAAAGCAGGAGACTCGAGAGACATGGGTTTGATCCCTGGATCAGAAGATCCCCTGGAGAAGGGAATGGCAACCCACTCCAGTAATCTTGCCTGGAGAATCCCGTGGACAGAGGCGCCTGGCAGGCTACGGTCCATGGGGTCTCAAAGAGTCGGACAAGCACATACATGGCCACTACTCCTTTGAGCTTTAGCTTTTTTAGCCTTCTCAGAATAGGCCTGTATTTGGCTATGGTCCTCACTTTATTCCCAGGCACACAACTTTGTTGTCCATGGAGGCGTCCCTTCAGATCCCCCCTGCATTCTCCTTTTGGGTCGTCATTGCCCAGGCCAAGGGGGCTGTGAGCTGCCTGCTCCCACTCAGCCGGCCTGCTCCTCTCCCAGCACAAGTCCATGTGGCCAGGTTGGAACCTAGAGCACTGCCTCACCCCAGGGCGTGTACGCTGTACTTCCCTCTCCCAGTTAGGAGAGCCGATCTGTTCAGCCTTGCTTTCCCTTGGGCTCAGCTGCTGGAGGATTGTGTCCATATAGTTTAGCAGGCAGCACAGGTGGTGAAAGAATTCGGGGGTGGTCAGTGCATCTGAGCTGAAGTCCCAATAACTCTATGACATCTGACGAGTCACTTGACTTCTCCATGCCTCTTCTTCCGTATCTATTCAGGCTTCAGCCATCTGTCGCCTACTACGTGCCGGCACTGACATTCTAGGATTCTGCACGCCTTCTATTTTCATGCCCAGGAAGGTAGTGATTCTCTGGGCTCAGACATTACATTTTCACAGCATGCAGAATGCCTGGCACCTTTGAAAATAGGATGGCTGCCGCAGATGTTGAGGAACAGCCTGAGAGCTTCTTAGGGGAAGGTTGGCCCAGTGATGCTTGGGGAACATGGAGCAAGTCTTTGTATCATTGCCCGGAAGGAGAGGCTGTTTTCCCACCTCACACCTCCCTGCTGTGGTGGCTGCTGCTGGCTGGCACATCTGGCAGCCGGATGGAAATCCCCAGCAGAGCCAGGCTCTGGGAGGAACCCACGTAAGAGTGGGTCTGTGAAGACTCCATGTGACGGAAACCAGGCAGAGAGAAGCAAATCATGTGAGTCATGGGGTGCTGATCTGACCCCCACCAAGACCGTCACCCTCCTATTCCTGGCCAGATCCAGGACCCATCACAGGGGCCAGCAGGTCAGCCAACTGGGTTTCATATTTGATACTGTCTCCCTGGGAATGAAAGAAGCAGACAGGCGTCCCTCCTCTCAAAGCTTGTGTCCCGTTACTGACCATACTGCTTATAGTAATTACAAGAGAATGTTATAAATCCTGTCCCTACCATGGGATGAAGACAGCCATTTCTCACCTGTATTTGTGCCTTAAAGCATCTCTCTGTCAAATTCCCCAATTTTATAATCTCGTTTATGACATTTCTTATTTTTGACATATTAGGAATTTAAAAACACGTAATTGGCTAGGATTTTGGTAATTTTAACAGCGTCTCGTCTTTATGTTCTTTTCCCCCATCCCATTAGATTCAAACAGTGACGAAGAAAGTCCTGGTGGCCCCCCCATCAGACGAGGACAGCAATTCCACCAACGCTGTCCTCTCGCTGTTGAATGAGACTGTGACCGAGACTCCGGAGGAGACCCAGGTGGTCATCAAGAAGGGCCTGGAGTTCAAGGACGGCATGAACGTCTTAGGTGAGTACCCTTGTCTTCATCTCCTTGCAGGAGACACCTCTGCCGAGGTCACGTGGCCGGCCTTCCCGGCGGTGCAGCACCCGGGCATCCCGGTTTCCTTCTCAGAAAGCCAGTCGCCCTGCTGTCCTGTAGGTGGAGCAATTGGCTTTCTCTGGGGAGCGATTTGAGGGTAACTGGGATTGAGTTGAGACAAGGGCAGGGGAGAAGGCAGGAGCAATACCACGCGGGGGTGTGGGGGCTGGAGTCGGAGGACAAGGGACTGATACTCACGGGGCACTTCGCCCGACTTTCTGCCTGGTGTTGGCCAGTCGCTTTCTCTGACTCTCCATTTCATGAGGTTACACATCCGAGTGTTTCATTTCTTTCTCTTCTAGCCACCCTTGTGTGAGTCCCAGGAATGTGTAGGCATAGGAGCTTGTCCCGCCCCAGTCCTCACAGTCTGTAAACAAAGGCAGTGCTTTTAGAAGTGGAAAGTGTTGGCGTTGGTGCTAAAAGGAGCTTCTCAAAAGGAGAAGCTTTTGTTTTAACTTTCTGGGATCCCAGGGAACCCTTTCCCCAAGTGTGGAACCTTCTGAGCATGCCATCACGGGGGTTCTTGGACTCTGCAGTCAGACCAGTTTGGATCCTGTTTGGATCCCTTGTGGACCATTCACTGATTATCTACTTGTGGACAGATTCCTCTGTGTCTCGAGATTCATCTGTAAAGTGGGCATGGAGTTGGCATTTCTCTTGTAGATCATTGCAAGGATTCAATGAGATTGTGCACGTGGGCCCAGCGGTACGTGCCCTGTGCTTTATCATGCGAGCGGCTCTCGTCATTAAAGGTGAGTTGCTCAGTAGGAAAAACCCCCAGAGGATACTCCCCACTCAGTTTACTCCCCAACCACCCCTGGGTCCATTCTCCCCACCATAACCCTGCTAGAATGATGTCCCTAAGCCGAGAGAGAGGGGCATCTGGTCATAAGGTACGAGAAATGGGAAATCTATGTGGAAGAAATATGCTGATCCATGCAGAGCGAGCTTTCTAAGGATTTGAATGAGAGCCCTTTAGAAAAGATTGAGCTCGCTTTGTCATCTAAGAGATCAAATGCCCTTGTCTCTTTGGTAGGGGTGTCAGATAATATACAGGGTGCCCATTTCATGTGAATTTCAGATAAACAACAGATAGTGTTAAAGGGTTATGTCCCAAATATTGCACCGGATATACTTGTATTAAAAAAAAAGTGCATTCTTTATCTGAAATTCAGATTTCATCTGGGAGTCCTTTTTTCTCTTCTCAATTTGGTAACCCTACTCCTTACTCGTCCAGAATGGTTGACTCAGCAAGATTGCCCCACCACTAAAAAGTGTCTTTTTCTTTGACCTGGCAGGAAGTGAGAGTGAGGGAAGAGATAAGCAGACCAGGTTACCAGGCAACAGAAGATCAATAAATATTGTTGACAATCAGTGGGAGGCGAGAGGAGGAAGGAGAAAGTGGGAGAGTTCCTCTGAGCAGAAGGATTTGCAAACACCCTCCGCATCCAACCTTGAGTGGCTCTTCTTTGCCACTGTCCAGATATCTGTGACCCTTTCAGGCACTCCCAACTCCCCTCGCCCCCCCATGACCCACGGTCAATGCGGCCCCACCGTTTTGTACTGTGGCCATGAGTGACGGGGTCAGGGCTCTGGAGTGAATCATTCAGAAGACTTTTTGTGGTCATTTCCAGGGTCTTGGTGGATTCTGGGAAGTCACCTGACCTTTGGCTGTACTGGGGAGTTTCAACACCATTCAGGACTCACTCAACCCCAGTGACCAAGTCTAAGAGGGCTTTGTTCAAATGAAACCCTGGCTGTTCCAGTGAGCGAGTTCAATGAAGCACTGTTCACAGAGGGAAATGACAGGCTGGCCATGAGTTTCTAAGTGCAGACTGAGGCCCTGGAGAGCTAAGGGAAGTTAGGCGGTTGAGAAACTTCCCATTTACAAATCATGGCTGAAATAAGGTTCTTTCCATGGTCTTCCAAGGCAGAGATGGTGGCTTTTTTTTTTTTTTTTTTTGGTTTTTGGTTGTTTTTTGGCTTTGGAAAGTCCCGAGGATCAAGCATTGCAATTGTGAAGATAAAAACTCCGGTTCCAGCCTCCCACTTCTTGAAAGACTCATTTCTCTACTCCCCAAACCTCCAGACTACTCTGGGCTTCACTTCAATTCAATCCCAACCACTTAAGTCAACTCCTGTGAGAGATTACTCCTTTCAACATCTCTCTCTCTTATACTCATGGAGATGGACAGCTTCTGCTGACCCTGCCAGGGATGCTATTTTATTTTAGTTCTTTGGGACCTTGAGACCTTGGGCATTTTCTCTTCGAATTTCCAGATGGAATTAACCACGTGATACTAGCTATTCTCAGCCATGATATTCACAGATTATCACTCACCACACACCTAGAAAACTCCTCTCTGTGGGTTTGAGATGAGCCTAAATTTGATTTCTTCTGTTACTGCAGAACTAGGTCACTCTAATTCTAGGTCACGCTAATTCTCATTAAGCCTTTGTGTTTATGGCCAAAACTGACTTGTAAGTCACCAGTTAATCTTTCTGGCTAAGAGCTGAAAAGGGGAAATATTAAATATCATGGATTAAGAATTTCAGTGCAAGAGCTAGATTCTTTTTTCTGAAGAAGAGAGGGTCCAGCAAAGGATAGTTGAACAATCTGGGTTGATATATACTTGGTATGAGAAGTGAATGGTTTTGGTAACTATGTAAAAGGTAAATTCAGAAGTTTGGACAGAAAGAATTTTCCCCTAAGAGAATCAAATCATAATGCTATAATTTACCTTGATATGGCTCAAGACTGTGGGCATAAATGGACACTATAGGAAACTGGATATAATAGGGAGGGGCTAGAAATAAAGTCTGCCAAAAACAGAGTAGGTGTAAGGAAGAGGAAGGGGAGAGAGGGAAGAGTGGATGGCCCATACTGCAGGGCAGAAAATAAGTCAGATGGGCAAGCAAGGGCCTGTTGCCAAGGGAACAATGACATTGGTTTATAGTCCATGCAAGTCATTAGCATTGGAGCCCCAAGATTGGCAATCACAGATTGGTAGTTGAGGGGCACATGATGACTGGTTATCAGAAATCCAGAGACACCCCACCTGCCACAGGCAGTATGGGGACATCTGTTAGCCGTGGAGCACACCCCAGACACTAGGAGAGTCTGGGTGAGACTCCAGGGTGAGATGCTGAGGAAGAGGGGTGGAGGAAGTGATGGCAGAGAGAATTTTCTGGGGAGAGAAAAGCTGGGTCTTGCCTTGGAGGAACTAACATATCAGGCAGGTTTCCAAGACAGATACTCAGAAAATGAGGCAAAGGCAACACAAATAAGATCCAAGGTTTGCCGTTGGTCTTAGTCCAGGACTTAGTGCAATTTGATGCTGACATCAAGAGGTGGGGACAGGGTTCCCCAGACCCTCCTGGCCTGGGATTAGATCGATCCTGGGAGCTGGGGTGGGGCTGCACTTAGATGGAAGTCAAGTGACATCAAGTAAAAGGAGAAGAGGGCCAAGGGGCTAGGAAATAACAAAGAGTGTATTCTAGTTTTATGATCCTGGAAAAAAAAAAAAGCACACGCAATAAAAAAGAAAGTGTTCTAACCGTTTGGACCATGGAAAAAATGATGATGAATTAATAAATAGCAGGTTAAATCCAAACAAACTGGGTCATCTGGGGTTTCCCAGCTGTTTTGGATTTCTCATTGCTTTCCCTTTGATTTTTCAAGATTTCTTCCTCCTTCTCAAATAAGCAATAGAAAAATAATTTCATGTTTAGGATTTTCCTAGACTGAAACATATACCAACCATGCATTAATTTGGGAGAACAGCAAACTAATATAGACATAACCCTGGCAAAGACTGAATTGGCTAATTGGTCTCTACTCTTCTAATATTGGCTCCAAGGTTTACATGATAATCCCCAAGTCCCAACAAGCCTTTCTTCGTTAATCTATCTACTAATGGAATCTGCTTACACATGACTTCATAAGTGAGGGGCAGAGGGGAGAGAGAAAAGAGTACTTTTTATTTTGGAATGAAAATGAATTCATTTTCTCCAAGGAACTAACCTGGTTATAGTTCAACTTGCTCATGTGGAAAATAGTCAGGAAAGCCATAATTATGCAGGGGAAAGGTATTTTCAGTGTGGGACATAATACTTCTGTCTTTTAATGCTTAATTCATAGGGTAGCTGGTAGTGAGAATATGGCTGCATACACGGGATGGTTACGAACAAGAAGAACACACGTATTTTATCATTTGTCCTTATGTGTTCTATGATTCACCCAACAGGTCTGATAGGGTTTTTCATTGCTTTTGGCATTGCCATGGGGAAGATGGGCGAGCAGGCCAAGTTGATGGTGGAATTCTTCAACATTTTGAATGAAATTGTAATGAAGTTAGTGATCATGATCATGTGGTAAGTGGGTCTGTTCTTACATCATTGTGGTGGGGGTGTGAGGTGGTCGTGGGGTCTCCAAAGGACCCTGAACCCTCCTAGCAGGAAAGAGTGAGCAGGCATGAATCAAGGAAAGATTTCTCTGGAAAGACTTTGAAAAACAGGAATGGAACTCTCTATTTTGGAACTTTCCATAGATAATGAGCAGGAAAACTGTGAAGCCTGTGGGCCAGATCTTATCTGCCATTTGTTTTGTGTGGCCTGTGAGTTAAGAATGGGTTCTATGTTATTATTTTGCTGAAAAAAATCTAGAATATTAATAATCACAACACATGGTTATGCAAAATTCATACTCAGTGCCCATAAATAGTTTTGTTGGGACCCATCCTCCCTATTCGCTCATGTACTGTCTAGGGTTGCTTTTGTGCTAAGAGGCAGAGTTGAGTAGTTGTGACCAAGACTGTGTAGGCTGCAAAGCCTAAAAAGTTTACTGTTTGACCCCTTGCATAAAAAGTTCATCCATCTCTGCTCTGGAGGAAGAGAACACATACATATACACAAAACCAAAAAAAACCCAAAACCAGACAAGCTGGAAATATCACTCAGTAATAGTGAATCTGAGCAATATCAGGATACACTATACTAAGATAGGGCCAAGATCCCAAGGATGTGGCATGACCCAGGGTGTGTGGAAGAATCACTTCTCCAGTATTCTGGTGTCCAAAATGAAATGCCTCTTAGATCTGGGTTCTCATGACTCATACTGAAAATGAATAAATAAATAAATAAAAGAGGCAGTTCTCAGGCCATGCAAGAAAAAGTGCCATCACCCAGGATTAAGCGCTCTTGGAAATCTGGTTCCACCCTCTAGTTTTACAGTAGAGAAAGCTGTAGTCCAGAGATACTCAATCTTGATTCTTTAACATTGTCATGATCACCATGATCTTTATGGTTTTCCTTTTATCTGCCAAGAGTCATGAGAGTGCTTCATGCCTCTCAAGTGTAATCCCCACAATCCTGCAAAGACAGTGTTATGGTTCCCAATTGACAGAAAAGGCAACTGAGGTTCAAGGAGGTAAATTAACTTGCCTAAGATTATATAGCCAGGGAGAAGAGGAGCCGGTGTTTATACTGATATCAAAGTCTTTGGTGAGTACATGGGTGGGGGTTTTGTTGTTGTTTGAATCATGTGAGTGGTATCGTCTCCGCTTCATCTCATGTGTGTTTATGGTCCGTGGTTCTGAAGTCTAGGGTGGGCCAGGACAGCATCAGCTTCTTCTCCTTCACAAGGGATCTGTGTCACCTCCAGTTACTGGAAATTTCTCGTGTTCACTATCTACCAGATAGAACAATTTTTGCATGTATTCATTTCAGGTCCCTACGATGGTCCTGTATGTCTACCTGGGAATAAAGTAAAACCGCTCTTAGACCAAACGACGTGTGTGTTCTGTTTGCCACGGGAATTCTGGGTTACAGAGTCCTTCACTCTGCCTGCTCCAGTCCCCTGCACCTGCCTCCCCAATCCTCCTCCACTTTCCTTCCCCTGAAATTCCATCTGCTTCATCTCTTCTTCCTTTTCTTGGCCCTTACTTCCCACCTTACAAGGGCAAAGTCTGTTCCCAACTTGTGTTTTATCACCAAGCACAGTGATGTGCCTGTAGTAAATTCCTACTAAAACTTCAGGAACAAGAGGGCTAGCTAAAAGCCCCAGGGTCTCAGATCAAGAAGATGTTCCTCATGACTTAATGAACCATATTTAATAGTTCTGGTCTGTTCTAATCATTGCTTTATTGACTTTGGAAACACGGAAAAGATTCTCGTACAATAGTGTGTTCTTTTCAATTATTGTATTGATTCTTCAACTTCCCAGGCAAGGCTGGATTTCTAAATATTTCTTTTGTGTGAAGATTTAAAGTCACACACAATGTCATGCTGTAAAAATATTTTAAAATATCTTTTAAGGACTTCTCTGGTGGTCCAGTGATTAAGGCACCGTGCTTCCAATACAGAGGGCATAGGTTTGATCCCTGGTTGGGGAACTAAGATCCCACATGCGCACGGCCAAAAAAAAAAAACAGTCTTCTGTCTTTTGAATCCATTCTGAGCTTGCTGAGAGTTTAATAAATGGTAATATGCAAAGCTTCCTCCAGCCCACCATTTCTCATGATGTACTCTGCATATAAGTTAAACAAGCAGGGTGACAATATAAAGCCTTGACGTACTCCTTTTCCTATTTGGAACCAGTCTGTTGTTCCATGTCCAGTTCTAACTGTTGCTTCCTGACCTGCATACAGGTTTCTCAGGAGGCAGGTCAGGTGGTCTGGTATTCCTATCTCCTTCAGAATTTTCCACAGTTTATTGTGATCCACACAGTGAAAGGCTTTGGGTCTGTCTAGTCAAAGCTATAGTTTTTTCTAGTAGTCATGTATGGGTGTGAGAGCTGGACTATAAAGAAAGCTGAGTGCTGAAGAATTGATGCTTTTGAATTGTGGTGTTGGAGAAGACTCTTGAGAGTCCCTTGGACTGCAAGGAGATCCAGCCAGTCCATCCTAAAGGAGATCAGTCCTGGGTGTTCATTGGAAGGACTGATGCTGAACTCCAATACTTTGGCCACCTGATGCAAAGAGCTGACTCATTAGAAAAGACCCTGATGTTGGGAAAAACAGAAGGCAGGAGGAGAAGGGGATGACAGAGGATGGGATGCTTAGATGGCATCACCGACTCAATGGACATGGGTCTGGGTAGACTCCGGCAGTTGATGATGGACAGGGAGGCCTGGTGTGCTGCGATTCATGGTGTCGCAAAGAGTCCCACATGACTGAGTGACTGAACTGAACTGAATATGCAAAGCAGAACAGGCCTCTTAGTTTTAAACATTAAAGATCTGCCTTTACTTCCTAGAATTCCTAGCAGGGTGATCACCCTCACTGTAAATATGCAGCTCAGTTTTCTTTACTATGATGCCCATGATGTGGGTTGTGTATGAAAATTCCTTCCTTCATCCATGCCAGTGTCATTTCCACTGAGCCCCTGAAGCGGGAAGAATCTTCTAGGAAATCAAATGAGTCATGGGAAAAAGTATATCCTCCCTTCTTCCCAGGGATGGAGTGGGTGTGGATTAAAATGTTTCCTCTTCACTGAAACCAAAACTCCTAAAGATTTAACATCATATCCCTGGAGATGAAGAGCAATTGTGAGTCAGGAGCAAGGCCTGTGGAATGGTTTCTGACAGCTGTTTGATTACCACATCCAGCCCAACAGTCTGGAGGGTGTAATATGACATGAGATGTCAATCCTACATATTTATTTCATTCTTCAGCTGCCTTGCCAGCAATTGATAATGATGTGTATAAGAAGGTTCTGGATAAAACAGCCAACCATATCTTATCTGACACCCTCAAAGCTTAAATCATCAGAGTTCTTTTGTAGTCTTCTCTATGCGATAGTAAGAATAGTAATAATAGTTAAAAAACAAATTAGTGCTGCCATATGACCCTACAGTCCCCCTCCTGGCCATATACCCCCCCAAAACGTGATCCGATAGGATACATGCACCCCAATGTTCATTGCAGCACTGCTTACAGTAGCCGAGACATGGAAGCAACCTAAATGTCCATTGACAGGTGAATGAGCAAAGAAAATGCGGACTTATGTACAATGGAATATTAGCCATTAAGGAGAATGAAATAATGCCATATGTAGTAATATGGTTGGATCTAGGGATTGTCATGCTGAGTGAAGTAAGTCAGACGGAAAAGGAGAAATATCATATGACATCCCTTATATGTGGGATCTAAAAAGAAATGATACAATTGAACTTATTTACAAAACAGAAACAGACTCACAGCCTTAGAGAATGAACTTGTGGTTCCCAGGGGGAAGAATGGGGGCAAGAGATGGTTAGAGACTTTGGGACAGACATGTACACATTGTTGTATTTAAAATGAATAACCAACAAGGTCCTACTGTATACACTGGGAATTCTTCTCAGTGTTGTGTGACAGCCTGGACGGGAGGGGAGTTTGCAGGAGAATGCATGTATGTATATGTATGGCTGAGTCCCTTTGCTCTCTCTCTGAAACTGTCACAACATTGCTAATCGGCTATACTCTGATGTAAAATAAAGAGTTGTTTAAAAATTTTAGAAAAGAGTAGTAATAATAGCACAAAGCATCATGAGGAGATTGCTATTAATCTAACAATGCTAGCGTGTGATGTGTTAGTCACTCAGTCGTGTCCAACTCTTTGCGACTCCATGGACTGCAGCTCGCCAGGCTCCTCTGTCCATGGGATTTCTCAAGCAAGAATACTGGAGTGGGTTGCCATTTCCTTCTCCAGGGGATCTTCCTGACTCAGGGATGGAACCCATGTCTTCTGCATTGCAAGCAGATTCTTTACTGTCTGAGCCACTAGGATATTAAATTAATAACAGAATTATTAAATTCTTGCTATATATTCAGCACTTTTTCAATTACTCTCCTGTATCTATTATTGAGAAGGTAATAATTATTATAATTATTATTTTAGGTCATAACTAAGATTTTCCAAATTCCTGCTACATGCCTAATACTGTTCCAGAATTTTACACGCGTTGACTCTTTTATTTGTCACAATAAGACCTAGTGAAAGTGCTGCACTCAATATGCCGACAAATCTGGAAAACTCAGCAGTGGCCACAGGACTGGGAAAGGTCAGTTTTCATTCCAATCCCAAAGAAAGGCAATGCCAAAAAATGTTCACACTACTGCACAATCGTACTCATCTAGCAAAGTAAAGCTGAAAATTCTCCAAGCCAGGCTTTAACAGTACGTGAACCGGGAACTTCCAGATGTTCAAGCTGGATTTAGAAAAGGCAGAGGAACCAGAGATCAAATTGCCAACATCTGCTGGATCATTGAAAAAGTGAGAAAGTTCAAGAAAAACATCTACTTCTGCTTTATTGACTACACCAAAGCTTTTGACTGTGTGGATCACAACAAACTATGGAAGATTCTTAAAGAGATGGGAATACTAGACCACCTGACCTGCCTACTGAGAAATCTGTATGCTCGTCAAGAAGCAGCAGTTAGAACTGGACATGGAACAGACTGGTTCCAAATAGGAAAAGGAGTACGTCAAGGCTGTATATTGTTACCCTGCTTATTTAACTTATATGCAGAGTACATCATAAGAAATGCCAGGCTGGATGAAGCACAAGCTGGAATCAAGATTGCTGGGAGAAATATCAATAACCTCAGATACACAGATGACAACCCTCTTATGGCAGAAAGCGAAGAAGAACTGAAGAGCCTCTTGATGAAAGTGAAAGAGGAGAGTGAAAAAGTTGGCTCAACATTCAGAAAACTAAGATCATGGCCTCTGGTCCCATCACTTCATGGGGAATAGATGGGGAAATAATGGAAACAGTGAGAGACTTTATTTTGGGGCTCCAAAATCACTGCAGATGGTGAATGCACCCATGAAATTAAAAGATGCTTGCTCCTCTGAAGAAAAGCTATGACCATCCTAGACACCATATTAAAAAGCAGAGACATTACTTTACCAACAAAGGGTCTGTCTAGTCAAAACTATGGTTTTTCCAGTAGTCATGTATAGATGTGAGAGTTGGACTATGAAGAAAGCTGAGTGCTAAAGAATTCATGCTTTTGAATTGTGGTGATGGAGAAGACTCTTGAGAGTCCCTTGGACTGCAAGGAGATCCAACCCGTCCATCCTAAAGGAAATCAGTCCTGAATATTCATTGGAAGGACTGATGGTGAAGCTGAAACTCCAATACTTTGGCCACCTGATACGAAGAACTGACTCATTGGAAAAGACCTTGATGCTGAGAAAGATTGAAGGCAGGAGGAGAAGGGACAACAGAGGATGAGATGATTGGATGGCATCACGGATGTGATGGACATGAGTTTGAGCAGGCTCTGGGAGTTGGTGATGGACAGGGAGGCCTGGCGTGCTGCGATTCATGGGGTCACAAAGAGTTGGACACGACTGAGCGACTGAACTGAACTGAAGACCTACCCAACATAGGCACTTTGGTGAACCTCATTTTCCAGATGAGAAAACCATGCACACTGGTTAGCTTGCCCAGTGTTGCATGGCCTTAGTACCGGGAATTATAGAAAAGTGTTAGTAAACTCAACTTCTATTTGAACCTGGGATCTTCCTCGTATGAGCTGAGTGACGTTAGGCAAGTTAGATGCACTCTACACTCCTCATCTTGACCTGCGAGATAGATTGATCATAGAATCCACATCATAGGGTTGCTGTGAGAATTGAGTGAAATTGTGACAAATAGTTGTGAAGCGGTTCCTGTGTGCTGGGACCCAGCTAAGCATTTTATATGAACTCGTATTGTCATTAGGGCTTCCCTGGTGGCTCAGGGGGCTTCTATTGTGGCTCAGCTGGTGCAGAATCTGCCTGCAAGGCAGGGGAACTGGGTTCGATCCCTGAGTTGGGAAGATCCCCTGGAGAAGGGAAAGGCTACCCACTCTAGTGCTCTGGCCTGGAGAATTCCATGGACTGTATAGTCTCAGTTCAGTTCACTGTATAGTCTATAGGGTCACAAAGAGTTGGGCATGACTGAGCAACTTTCTCTTAACTGGTGGCCCAGCGGTAAGAATCTGTCTGCATGAGGCAAAGGAGATGTGGGTCCAATTCCTGGATCAGAAAGATCCTCTGGAGGAGGGCATGGCAACCCACTCCAGTAATCTTACCTGGAGAATCCCAGGGACAGAGGAATCTGGTGAGCTACAGTGTCGCAAAGAGTTAGATATGACTAAAGTGACTAAACGCGCTTACAGGCACAATATTGTTATTATATTGTAATTACCATTATAATCAATTCAGTCCATAACCTCTGTTTCTCTGTGCTCATGAATTCCTTAAGAAGCCTGCAAAGCCCTCTGAATCACTGAAAGTAAAGAAAGAAAAACTCTTAATTTCGGTGTGATTTTCATATCCTCGTTTTTTGCAGAGTGCTTTAAAACATTTTTTTCAAAATCTGCAAAACATGTAGACTGTAAAACTTTTCCTAATCTCACCACCGTAGAAACATACAGTAAGAAGTGAACTCTCTCCTCACTGTTTCAACTCTCTCTCTCAGTTAAGCCACTACCACCACCATCCATCCACCCCCGATCCAGCCACCCACCCATCCATCCATTCATTCTTTCACTTCCAAAATACTTTTGAGCGTGTCTTCTCTGCCAACAACAATGTTAGGCTCTAGTGATATAATGGAGCCTGGAGGCTCCATGAACTGGCTTTCACTCTGTCCTGATAAAAAGTTCTAACCTCCATATGGTAACTCAGCAAAAGTGACTTTTTGGATAGCCAGAACCTTACCCAAAGTAAAATGGGAAAATGGAGATTTGTGTTTTTTCCTTACCCTGAATTCAGACAGCACCTTGGGTAATTTTTGGAATGTTTATCTTTATTGACAAGCTCTTCCACCTCTTGAGTTCTCTTGAAATCTGCCCCAAACTGGTAGACCGTTGCTGTTATTGGCAACATGTGGGACAGAACCACAGTGACTTCAGGGCAGGACTGAGAAAGTCCCTCCACTTATCTCTAACCACTCCAAGTATCTGGTCCACCATCTGTCCTGTCTTTGAAAGTCCCCGGTTAATCATTTTAGTGGGTTAAAACTGGAAGCCTAGAATAAGTTGCAGCAAAATAAAGGAAATAGTTTCCAAAGACTAATCAAGGAATATCTGTATTTCAGCCATTACAGATCAGATTTTATTGCTGGAAAACAGTGATTTCTAAATACATCAGAATGACCTGGGGAACTTGTTTGAGGTATAAATGCCCCAAGGCTGCTGCTGCTGCTGTTGCTAAGTCGCTTCAGTCGTGTCCGACTCTGTGCGACCCCATAGACGGCAGCCCACCAGGCTCCCCCGTCCCTGGGATTCTCCAGGCAAGAACACTGGAGTGGGTTGCCATTTTCTTCTCCAATGCATGAAAGTGAAAAGTGAAAGTGGCTAGCTCTGGGAAATTCTAACTCAGTCGCTATGTGGTGGGTCCAGGGAATCCATGTTGTTTCAGGCAAGCCAGGTGATTTGGAGGCAGGAGTCTGCGGTTACACGGACTGAGATTGGGGTACGTTAGTGCTGTGTATGAGCCTGTTTGTGGAGTAGAGAGCAGACCTTGGTGAGAACCTTAAGATAACAAGAACTGAGGTGTGAGGTGGGTAAGGAAGGAACGGGTGATGCAACAGTAAGAAAAAGATGCCACAGGTCAGTCCTGGATGAATCAGTGGCTTTGAAAATGCTGCCCAGGGCTGAAGTTACAGCCAGTTTCAGGACAGCATGGGAGCCATTCCCTCCACCAACTCTGTAGTCATATCCTTCTGATTTAGAAACTGCTGGGCATCACTTGGCTTTAGAAACCTCACAAGAGTTCTCAGCCTCTTCATGCACCTTGCTTTATGGCTTTGGTTGTTTGCTTCATCCCTTTAAGTGGTGATCTTGAGCGCTTGCTCATAAAATCATCTGTAGTTGGGTTGGAAGTAGCCTGTGAGATACCTTGAAGTGAAAGTGAAAGTCACTCAGTCATGTCTGACTCTTTGTGACCCCAGGGACTGTAGCCTGCCAGGCTCCTCTGTCCTTGGAATTCTCCAGGCCAGAATACTGGAGTGGGTAGCCATCTCCTTCTCCAGGGGATCGTCCCAACCCAGGGATCGAACCCAGTTCTCCCATATTTCAGGCTGATTCTTTACCAGCGGAGCCACCAAGGAAGCCTTAGAAAGTCTCTTTTAACTCAGACTTGACGCATTCAGCATGGTGATGAGGGGACATGGAGTAGATGTGTGGAAACAGAACATGCAAGAGACTCCTGCATCAGGGGGATTCCCCATGGCTGAGTGGGTAAAGAATCTGCTTGCAATGCAGGAGACGCAGGAGCTGTGGGTTCAGTCGCTGGGCTGGGAAGATCCTCTGAAGGAGGAAATAGGAATCCACTCCAGTGTTTTCACCTGAAAAATCCCATTGACAGAGAAGCCTGGCAGGCTACAGTTCACAGAGTCGAAAAGAGTTGGACGTGATTGAGCGGCTAAGTGTCTACACCTGTGTCAGCAATCAGAGAACTAATGGTGCTGACAGGGATTGGTGGGGGGCAGGACTTCTGATAGTGTGTACATATATGCAAGTTCAAAAATGTAATCACTGACTTCCCTGGAGGACCAGTGATTAGGATTTTGCCTTCCAATGCCAGAGGTGCAGTTTTGATCCCCTTCCCTGGTGGCTCAGATGGTAAAACGTCTGCCTGTAATGCAGGAGACCTGGGTTCAATCCCTGGGTCGGGAAGATCTCCTGGAGAAGAGAAAGGCTACCCACTCCAGTATTCTTGCTTGGAAAATCCCGTGGATGGAAGAGCCTGGTAGACTACAGTCCATGGGGTTGCAAAGAGTCAGACACGACTGAGCAACTTCACTTTCCTTCCTTCCTTGGGGAGCTGAGATCCCACATGCCTTGTGGCCAAAAAGACAAGGCATAAAACAGAAGCAGTATTGTGATACATTCAGTAAAGACTTAAAAAAAAAAAAAAACTTAAAAGAAAGGAAACCTAATTCTCACAGCAATCCCATGAGGTTGTAGTTAGCCTCTCTAAGCCTTGACTTGCACATCTGTAAAATGGAAATAAGTCACCAACCAAGGTCATAGAGCTGGTAAATGGCTGGACAACCTCCACGTCTCGTATAATGGTGAATATGACTCTCATCTACTCCTCATGGCTTTGCTTTAACCCAGGAAGTGCTTGCTTGCTCCAAACACAATTGATAGAAAAAAACCCACCAAATCTGCTCACTGACCTTCTCTTTTTTCTGACTCCCCTCCCGCAGCTGGGAGCCTGACTTCATTTGCCCCACAGTCTTTCTTTCAAATATATTCATAATTCTTAATAAGGTGGCAGTGTTCCCACAGACATGTTCATTTCAGTCAGAAGTATCACAGGCTGAACAATTTCATGCTCCAACACCAGCAGGTTAAGCAGTGAAAAAGGGGTGTTGCCAAACATGTGAAAAGCATACTCAAGGTAAGAGAGAAAGAACATGGTTGGCTGAATGAAGAGTGAGGATGATGGTAGATTTTTTCCAAGCACACTATAAAATAGTATAGACATAGAAAATAAGTTTTTCTTAGGATAGACTGATAGGCGGCAAACTGTTTGCTTCTGTACAAAAAGCTACTACTGCTCCTTCAAGGAAGTGGTTTGGTGGGTAGAGATGAAAACCCCCAGTGGTAGTGTTTCACAGATCTGAGATTATTCTCCTCCCCCTCTTTCCTGGTTTCATGATCTTGGGCCTGACTTTTCCGAACCTCAATTTCCTCATTTGCCAAACAGCCATAATGAAATCTTGGTTTTAGGGTTGTGGTAAGAATTAAATGTGTGGACGTCTCCCCATAATGCTTGAAATACAATGAGTGGCAGCCAGCATTCTTGTTGGAATAAGTATGGAAAGAAACACTTTCAAACTTGGAAGTGATAAAATCATGTTTCTCTAAACAGGCTCTTTGGCTCATATGATTTTCTTGTTTGGGCAGCTCTCTCTCTCTTTCTCTAAATTCCTTCCAAGCCAAAAACAAAGCACAGTTTACAAACACCAGTGTTCATAAATTGATGAAACTTGGATGAGTTTTCTGGGAAGCTCTAGATTTATTCTCAATTTTCAGGAAAGATATGGAATAGAGAAATCAAACAAGATTTTTTTAATTTTTTTTAGTTTTTTATTTTTTAAGTTTTAAAATCTTTAATTCTTATATGCGTTCCCAAACATGCACCCCCCTCCCACCTCCCTCCCCATAACATCTCTCTGGGTCATCCCCATGCACCAGCCCCAAGCATGCTGCATCCTGCGTCAGACATAGACTGGCGATTCAATTCTTACATGATAGTAGACATGTTAGACTGTCATTCTCCCAAATCATCCCACCCTCTCCCTCTCCCTCTGAGTCCAAAAGTCCGTTATACACATCTGTGTCTCTTTCTCTGTCTTGCATACAGGGTCGTCATTGCCATCTTCCTAAATTCCATATATATGTGTTAGTATACTGTATTGGTGTTTTTCTTTCTGGCTTACTTCACTCTGTATAATCGGCTCCAGTTTCATCCATCTCATCAGAACTGATTCAAATGAATTCTTTTTAATGGCTGAGTAATACTCCATTGTGTATATGTACCACAGCTTTCTTATCCATTCATCTGCTGATAACTTGGGTGTCTCTTAACTTTAAGCATGGTGCTTACTTAAGAGGTGGTAAAACTTGTCTCCTCTAACCCTAAAAAATTACCTGAGCAACAAAGTTTATCTTGGGATTTTTCATCAGAGCAGGAGCCACTGGGTCCATAGAAAAGATTTCAGATAATGTGGCTAGTCAGAAGCAAAATATAGTATGTATTGAATCTCCTGGTCCTCTTTTGTAAACACTCTTTGTACAGAAATGTGGAGGGTTTTCCTCAGGGTATGGTACCTAGGAGGGCCCAGATTTTAAATTCTAAATCCCATCACCAGCTCTTTCATGCTTTTTCTTTTCTATTTTTCAGGTACTCTCCCCTGGGTATTGCCTGCCTAATCTGTGGGAAGATCATTGCAATCAAGGACTTAGAAGTGGTTGCTAGGCAACTGGGGATGTACATGATCACGGTGATTGTCGGCCTCATCATCCATGGGGGGATCTTTCTCCCCTTGATTTACTTTCTAGTGACCAGGAAAAACCCTTTCTCCTTTTTTGCTGGCATTTTCCAAGCTTGGATCACTGCCCTGGGTACCGCTTCCAGGTAGAGAACACAAGAAATCACTGTTTCTCTCTGCTTGCTCCTTTAACTTCTTTGCCATTCCTTTTTCAAAATCTTCCCATCACAGTATTCAGTGAGAACACTTTTCACATATTATTAAAATATTTTTGAAAAAGTAGAACACTATAGATTCTTGAATTCTTTTAGGAACTTTTGATTTTTCTGCTGAACTTTTTGCTGGTATGCCGCTGTCCTAGAACTATGATCTCATATAACATTTCCCAGGTGAATGCATACGGTTCATCTTTAGGCATAATTTGCCACATATAGCATTAGGGAAAAGTGTTAGTAGCTCAATCATGTCTGATTCTTTGTGACCCCATGGGCTGTAGCCTGCCAGTCTCCTCTATCCATAGTATTCTCCAGGCAAGAATATTGGAGTCGGTAGCCATTCCCTTCTTTAAGAGATCTTCCCAACAGAGGGATTGAACCGGGGTCTCCCGCATTGCAGGCAGATTCTTTATGATCTGAGCCACAGGGAAGCACAGATAGCATCAGTTCAGCTTTAAATGTTTTCCAAAAGGGTGTAACAGGACGCTATTTTATTTAAGAAATTCTCTCACCTGTGATTTGAAAAATGCTATTACAGCATATCACTCTATTGAGTAATTTTTCAAGAATAAGAAAAAAAGGTTTTTCAGGATGAATGGTAGGTTAGGTGAGATTTTTCAGACAAACTGGAAATCAGACAAGTCTTTGAACCTGTAATGGACTATTCAGTCCCATTGATTTTGAGGAAAGTCAGGTTGGTATTGATTTGACTTAACATTGACTAAGAGTTGGTTCCTTCTTCATTACCTAGTTCCAGTGCCTCAGAAGCCAGTGAGGGCTCCAGAGATATGCAGACCAAAAAAGCAAAAACTCTTCTTCCTTGGATACCACTTTGGACTGAATTTAGCAAAAACAAACCAACAAATCAACAAAAACAAGTACATAAGAAACACCAAGCAATGTAGAATTTCCAAGACTAAAAGAGATTTATTCTCTCAGCCTGCAATATTCGCTTTTATTTCTGCACATGTGTCCTTGGTTCACGAAACAAAGACTGAGGCTATAAAGTAGGTGGCAGGGAGACAGACAGACTCTGCAACCCACAGCCCAGTGTGATCGCTGGAGTCACAGGTTGGCAGGTCCTTGTTACAGAGCCCAGGACCACGCTCCGCCAGGGAGGCAGCTACACAGGGAAACTGCTGCTCCTGAACTACTGAGCAGGCCATCAGGTTTTTCTCAAGTTACATAATAGGTCTATAGTGGTGATGCCTAGGAAGCCAAATTATATTTCCATCTTGCAAATCAATGAGAAGTTTGGACTAGTAGGATGTAAGGTTTCAGAAAAAGTGAAAAAATATATACAATCTGGAAGATCTAGATTCTGCATTTGGTTTCTCAAGACAAAGGAAAGCACTCCAAAATTTCCTTTTTCCTTCTTGGTCCTATAAATTTCTTATGGTTAAAGAGTTCTATCCCTAAAAATCCTGTCTTTTTAGTGAAAAAGTTAACTTTTTTTCAAAAATAAAGCAATCAGGTTTAGTTTCATTTCTGTTTTCTGGTTATGAACATGATGTTTTCTCATTATGAATAAGTTCAGACAGTGAATAAAAGTTTGGAGAAAAAACAGGCATCACCACTGATACTTAAGTAGTAACATTTTAGTTAATCTTTACAGTTATGTACATTTCCATTTCTTATTATATGCAGATATTGTACATTGCTAAAGTGAGTTGAGAAGATCCCTTGCAGAAGGAAATAGCAACCCACTCCCATATTGCCTGGGAAATCCCGTGGACAGAGGAGCCTGGCGGGCTACAGTTCATGGGGTTGCAAAAGAGTAGGACCACAACTTGGTGACTAAACCAAAAACAACAAAATTTTCACTAGTCAACATATCATAAGAGTTATGTTATATCTGTTAATATAGCTCTTACTATATTTCTACTACTACTATTTTTAAACTTCATAATAATATACTGTATGTGCTATAAAACAATCCCATCCCAAATGTATATTTAAGCCTTGTATATTGAATAGGGCTGTGACACACAGCATTGTAAATACATCTCTGCAAGGATGTCTGATGATCTCCTCAGGATAAATTTTGAGTTTCTGAATCTGCTGGTAAGCCCATTGATGGTTTTGAAGCATATTACCAGATTACTATTTGGAAAAGTACGTTAGTTTATGTCCCTGCTAACTGGGGACATAAAAGCAGTCATTTTAACACTTTCCAAACCTATTGGTGAAAAGTGATCTCACTGAATTTGCATTACTCTGATTACTGGGGAGGGAAAACATCTTTTTGTGTTCTTTTTGATCATCCTTCCCTCCCCTCCCCTGCCCTGTGAATTGTTTGTGAGCTTACTTTCCTGTTGGGGTATTTATCCTTTCCTGATTGGTTTTCAGCTCTCTTCATGTATAAAAATATCAGCTTATGTATCATATGTTGCAAATAATGCCCCTCTTCACTTGATATTTGTCTTAATATTTTACTGTGCTTTGTATCACTAGCAGGTTTTAATTTGTGGAGCTTCCCCCACAGCTCAGTGATGAAAAGAATCTCCCTGCGGTACAGGAAACACAGGCTTGATCCCTGGATCAGGAAGATCCCCTGGAGAAGGGCATGGCAACCCACTCCAGTATTCTTGCCAGGAAAACTGCATGGACAGAGGAGCCTGGTGGGCTACAGTCCATAGTGTTGCAAAAAGTTGGACATGACTGAAGCAACTGAGCACAAAGCCATCAATCTTTTCCTTTAGTATTTAAAATTTTGACTTTGCTTAGGAATATCTTTTCCACCAAAGGTTGTAAAATATTACTTTATATTTTCTTCCAGTGCCATTATGGTTTTGACTATCTCAAAATATTATTATCTTTTCTTTTGAATGACTAGACAATTCTCCTAGTCCCTTTATACGACAAAGGTAAATCTTAAAATCATTGGGAAAACCCGAAATTATATCTAAATCAAAGACAAATTCTTGGGTTATCTGACCAAGACCACAAACATTAGATGCATTTCTCCCCCTTTACCTTGTATTTTATTTGAAAAACGAATATGGTTTTAATCTTTGGTTAAAATGTGGCTTTTGCCTGGATGTAGAAAATCCCATGGACAGAGGAGCCTGGTGGGCTGCAGTCCATGGAGTCGCTAAGAGTCGGACATGACTGAGTGACTTCACTTTTCACTTTCATGCATTGGAGAAGAAAATGGCACCCCACTCTAGTATTCTTGCCTGGAGAATCCCAGGGACGGAGGAGCCCGGTGGGCTACCATCTATGGGGTCGTACAGAGTTGGACACGACTGAAGCGACTTAGCAGCAGCAGCAGAATTTCTTTTATTTTCTTTTTAAAGTCACGGTGGCAGGAGTCATGTACTGAGAATTAACTCAAGGTTTCTTTCCCATTATGACCACAAGGGAAAAGCCCCAGGGACACAGTTAAATGCACTTTCTACCTCCTCAGACCTTGGCCTGTATGGGACATAGAGGGGAGGTTTGGCCCCATTTTCTCAACAGGCACAGGGGCTGGTGTCAGGGCAGCTGGGTTGCGGTAGGGGGTGGCCTGGGACACATCTCTCTGCATCCCTCTGACCTCAGTGCCTGCTGTTAAAACTAATCTGGGTAAAAAAACAAGAAAATTATATCTAAGTCATATGACCGTGGAGGCAGGAGCCAAAAAAAAAAAAAAAAAAAAAAACAACAAAAAACACAATGTCAGAATGTCAGCCTGTCAATACAAGAAAGAGTTAATATTCTCAAATCCTAATTTGGACTGATGGGGTACATATGAATTTTTAAGACACAAAGCATATCCCCTAGTGGCAGTAAGAATATTTTCATGCCTCACCAATTGTGTTCCTCAATCTCTTGAATTGTCTAAAGACCCTTTGATGACAGTGTGGGGAAATGAATGCAGTAATAATAGTGGATATATTCCAGTTGTCCCAGCAGTGTCCTTAGATTCATACCAGTGAGAATCTAGCTGCCCACAGCAGCTATGCTGCCATTTCAGACCAATCATGGTGTCCTGGTGACATCAAAGGGTCTTAGAAAGGGGCTGGGGGTGTGGGAGAGGAATAAAGGACATTAGGTGAAAGTGAGGGTATTAGCTGCTCCCTTGCATTCGACTCTTTGTGACCCCATGGACTGTAGCCCACCAGGCTTCTGTGTCCATGGAATTCTCTAGGCAAGAATACTGGAGTGAGTTGCCATTCCCTTTCCAGGGGATCTTCCCCGCCTAGGAATCCAACCTGGGTCTCCTGCGTTGCAGGCAGATTCTTTGCCATCTGAGCCACCAGGGAAGCCAAAGGACGCTAACTTCTCTTGAAATAGCTGGGGTAGCAAGCCAGGTACAACAACACTCCCACATGTAAATGAGGCCAGACCCCAACCTTTTCCCTGGGTTCCTGGGGTTTTTTAAATGAGAAGTTTCCAAACATCCATAACTTTCCCCCACCTAAAGCCATAGAGGAGGCATGAGACAGCCCCTGACCTGAAATCACAAAGAATGGTTCAGTAAGATGACTCTGGCTACTCTAGGTTGTTAATAGGGCTTGTGGGTCTGTGGGATGTTAAGGTGCAGATTTACGAGACCCTAAGTTTGGAGCTTCAGGGTCCTTGGTTCTGAGTTGGTCCTGGAATCTGCATTTTGTTTATCATGCCTGAAGCTGACAGTCCTCTTCCACTCTGAGAAACCAACACCTTTGCAAGTGTCTTTGTCCAGCCCTAATCCTGACAAGTAGGAGGGAACTATGACTAAGGCTATAATGACAAGAAGACAAATGTGCCGTCCACACTAGGGGTTTCTCTCAAGTCAGTTTGCTAAAGTTTGAATAAGAAAAAAGAGAATGGCTCACAAGATATTCCCATGGCAGTTGGAATGTTCTGCGTTGCTTTCCATATTCATTAAACTTTGAAGCAAATCCGCTTGCCCTCCCATCACCTCTGTCCACATGGAAATAAAAAGTCTGGCTTTCAGCGACTCTTACTCTTGTAGGTCTCCTCTTTTAGAAGACACCAAACATGTCAGGAGTTCTGGCCTTTGAGAATGATTCCTAAGGTCATGAATTTGCATCCCACACCTGGGAGGAGTGGGAGTGAAGTCACTCCACATTGGGTCTTTGATTAGCTACAGAGCTTTCCTGCCCTATGTCATAGGAGAGACTCTAGAGTTGGCAATGACGATTTATCAGGGCGTTGAAATGTCTGTGAGGATCCCCAGGGAATTGGAAAATTCTGAAAGAGATGGGGATACCAGACCACCTGACCTGCCTCTTGAGAAACCTATATGCAGGTCAGGAAGCAACAGTTAGAACTGGACATGGAACAACAGACTGGTTCCAAATAGGAAAAGGAGTACATCAAGGCTGTATATTGTCACCCTGCTTATTTAACTTCTATGCAGAGTACATCATGAGAAATGCTGGGCTCGAAGAACCTCAAGCTGGAATCAAGATTGCTGGGAGAAATATCGATGACCTCAGATATGCAGATGACACCACCTTTATGGCAGAAAGTGAAGGGGAACTAAAAAGCCTCTTGATGAAAGTGAATGTGGAGAGTGAAAAAGTTGGCTTAAAGCTCAACATTCAGAAAATGAAGATCATGGCATTTGGTCCCATCACTTCATGGCAAATAGATGGGGAAACAGTGGAAACAGTATCAGACTTTATCTTTTTGGGCTCCAAAATCACTGCAGATGGTGACTGAAGGCATGAAATTAAAAGACGCTTACTCCTTGGAAGGGAAGTTATGACCAACCTAGATGGCATATTCAAAAGCAGAGACATCACTTTGCCAAGAAAGGTCCGTCTAGTCAAGGCTATGGTTTTTCCAGTGGTCATGTATGGATGTGAGAGTTGGACTGTGAAGAAAGCTAAGCGCCGAAGAATTGATGGTTTTGAGCTGTGGTGTTGGTGAAGACTCTTGAGAGTCCCTTGGGCTGCAAGGAGATCCAACCAGTCCATTCTAAAGATCAGCCCTGGGTGTTCTTTGGAAGGAGTGATGCTAAAGCTGAAACTCCAGTACTTTGGCCACCTCATGTGAAGAGTTGACTCATTGGAAAAGACTCTGATGCTGGGAGGGATTGGGGGCAGGAGGAGAAGCGGACGACAGAGGATGAGATGGCTGGATGGCATCACTGACTCGATGGATGTGAGTGTGAGTGAATTCCGGGAGATGGTGATGGACAGGGAGGCCTGGCGTGCTACGATTCATGAGGTCGCAAAGAGGTGGACACGACTGAGTGACTGAACTGAACTGAACTGAACTGGATTCTTGCTGAATGGTGCTTGCCATATTTGTCCAGCTTTCTCAAAATTAGCAAGCCAGCTCAGGGCAATTCCCAGGGGCTGGGTACAACCCATATAGTTAATCTTGTTGGAAACAGTGTTTCTAGCATAAAATTACGGGTTATTCAAACATTCCTCATTCTGTCTTCCTATTAGTAGCTGATCCTTTTCCTTCCCTTTATTTTGCAGCCCCATTAATGTGGGCAATCACACAGATTTTGAATATTTAATCCAAGATGGAAACAGGGGCCAAAGGGAAAGGAGAACTTGAAGCTCTGAGGAGATCTCAAAAACTAGAACCAACAAAAATATTTTGCTGCCTAATTAGCATCTTAATAAGATCGAATGTGAGCCTCCAAATCAAGGGTTTTTTTGTTTGGTTCTGTTTTGTTTTTTGTTTTGCTTTATTGCTAGAATTAAAATTTATTTGAATTTAAAACTTTTTACTGGAGTACAGAACTCTATTCAATACTGTGTAATGGCCTATATGGCAAATTGATGGGTTTTAATTTAGTTCTAGATGCTGCTTTTTTCAAGTCACATTGCTTGACTGGAACAAAGAACAAACGCTTTGCGGTGGCATTTCAGATGGTGCTTTGTCCTGCTTCTCTAAAGTGGACATAACTCTCGTCTCTCTTGTTGTCCCTTAGTGCCGGAACTTTGCCCGTCACCTTCCGCTGCTTGGAAGAAAATCTGGGGATCGATAAGCGTGTGACTAGATTTGTCCTGCCAGTCGGAGCGACCATTAACATGGATGGCACGGCCCTTTATGAAGCGGTGGCTGCCATCTTCATAGCCCAAATGAATGGCGTCGTCCTAGATGGAGGCCAGATTGTGACCGTAAGGTGAGTGACGTGGGTGGGATGAAGCACTGGAACAATCCTTTACCCTTTGTCCCTTCCACACTAATTCCATTTCACAAAGGCCACTTCAGTTTCAGTTATCCGGGTAGAAGGATGGTGAAAGACGTGAAAGAGCAGAGGAATTATTGGCGAGCTCAAAGGGAAGATGGGACGAGGAATTAAGCAGGCTCACTCTAATGCCTTCTGTTTGTATTGCCTATGTGAAATTGCTTCAGAAATTTGATATTAATTGATTTTAACCATCGAGTAATCTTCCAAGGCAGTTACTTCTATATTTAATAGATGAAGAAGCATAGGCTTCAGGAGCTTGGTAGTTTGTCTGAAGATGTAATACCATCAGTAATGAGCCAGAAGGGCTGTTACTGGGACCTACATCAACTGACTCTGGATCCAGTTTTTCTTAAAATATGCTCTCTTCAGCTTTCCAGGGAATGACAGCATAACTGATAAAGTACTTGGAGGAAGAGATTCCTCAATACAGCACGTAACATTTTATTACAAATAAATAGTAATTTTTTTTGTTTTTGCTAAAGTCATTTTACCTATGTATTTATCATTTTTAAAAATTCAGAAAGAACACTTTTCCAATATGTCATTAAAGACATATCGCTTCTCTGCAGACTTAAAGATCACACCTACTTGTATGTATTAGTTTATCTAATCCTCACAACCATCCTAGGAGGTATGTACTTGTCTCAGTCAGCTCAGGCTGTGTAACAAAATACCATAGACTATTTGGCTCAAACAGAAGATGTTTATTTCTTACAGTTCTGGAGGATGGGAAGTCCAAGATTAAGGTGCCAGAGGGTTCAGCTCCTGAAGAATGTCCTCTTCCAGATTTGCAAATAACCGCCTTCTAGATGCTCACTCACATGGCCTTACCTTGGTACCTGGAGAGAGACAGCAAGTTCTATTATGTCTCCTCTTACAAGGACACGAATCTCACCATGAGAACTCTACCTTCATGACCAAGGCTCCATCTCCAAGTACCATCACATTGGAGATTAGGGCTTCAACAGATGAATTTGGGGAGGACGCACCTCAACCTGTAGCAGTACTGTAAAGGAGCCTCAATTTCAAATAATGGGACAATAATCACATATTCTAGGTTGGTTGAGAGCACTGTGCCTGATATATAGTCACCTGTCAATAAATCTTAGCTACTAGTAGTATTACTATTATTGATGCCTAATCAAATACAGTACTCCTAGCATATGACAGAAAAAGGTGACAGTGATATAGTGAGTAACATGATGTTACTTAGTGGAAAACATGCTTTATGTCAAATTATCAAGCCTTCTAAGTCGTGTCCTGACAGACTGTGTACAGGACTGCCAACCTCCCTTCCTTTTAAATTCAAAGACAAACCAACCTCCCTTACTTTAAAATTCAAAGACAAATGGGGCTTTTTAATGTCTCTGAAGTCTCCCATTGATGAAGCAACCATGCTTCCCATCAAGCTCACATCATTAGATGAGAACTTGCAGATCACACCAGGTGATTGAGATTATGCTTGAATTATTTAAATTTACCCTTTATTTTAATAATGATAGTACCGAGAATTTTCACAGGACAAAGGGTAAAGTTGGCCAAATATATTTAATAGTGGTGCCTCTGACAAGTTCAATCAAATCCTCTGTTTGTAGACATCACAAGGGCTATCTCTGGGAAACACCTCCCCCCTCCCAAGGAGTATATGTAGTTCATATACTCCGTATGTAGTATATGTATATTTAGTATATGTAGTTAGCTAGTTTCCTGGCTGCTACTTAGTATATGTAGTATATGTAATTCCAATTTAGTCAGAGAAAAACAGCCAAGTCTAGCTTCATTGCTGTGCCTCCAAGTACATTTCTCGTCTTCTCATTTCCCTGCATGTAGCAAAACAGTGGCCAGGAATTCTCAGCAAATTTGTTAAGTCTTAGAGTTCAATGTGCGGAGAAGGCAATGGCACCCCGCTCCAGTACTCTTGCCTGGAGAATCCCATGGATGGAGGAGCCTGGTAGGCTGCAGTCCATGGGGTCGCTAAGAGTCGGACACAACTGAGCGACTTCACTTTCACTTTTCACTTTCATGCATTGGAGAAGGAAATGGCAACCCACTCCAGGGTTCTTGCCTGGAGAATCCCAGGGACTGGGGAGCCTGGTGGGCTGCTGTCTGTGGAGTCGCACAGAGTCGGACACGACTGATGTGATTTAGCAGCAGCAGTAGCAGAGTTCAATGTGAGGAGGGATCAAGAGACCTAAAAAGGCAGCATGGCATTGGAATCGAGTAGACGAGTGCTCAAATCCCAGCAGACCATGTTCAGCTGAGTGACCCTAAGTTTCTCCACCCGTCCAGTTGGTGGTACAACCAGATGTACCTTGCAGGGTTACTGTGAGGTTCTGCTGCAATTAATGTGTGTGTGGTGTCTTGTACAACATCCAAAAACCAGCCAGAGGAGTGAGCCAGAGGAGCGGAAGGACGTGAAGATCAGGAAGGGATAAAGAGAGGGAAGATCTCCGCCCAGGGGCTGTTGCAGGGCTTAGAGTTCCACAGGCACCCCGCCCATGTTCAGGTCAGGAAATGACTGAGATGGAGGAACAGAAAGAGAGCCAGCTTCCAGGAAGATTTCTTTATAGAAGTTTGTCTCACACAACCAAGGGGTAGCAAGACAACGTGGCCACAGCACCCAGGGATGTGCAAGAGTGACTCACAGAACAGAAACAACTGAGGTTGCAAGCAAAACAGCCTCAGCCAAGACCTCTGGAACTTAGGAAGTTCCCCTTCCCTGGTGTGTTCTATCCATGTTGGGGAAATGGCTGAGAATTCCCACCTGCCAGCTCTCGGGACTTTAGGGAAGTTTTCATCACAAAGCAGCCTCATCCTGCCCAGATTTCCCAATGAGAATAAGAATTCACATGTATTAGCAGGAGGGGAATTTGCAGTGTGCCAGCCTCTTCTAAGTGCTTAATTTCTGAGCTCCTGCATACCCCATGAGTGAGACCCCATTGTTATCTCTTGCTTTATAGATAAGGGAATCAAGGCACAAAGACGTTAAGTAAGTTGCCCAAAGTCATGTGCTTAATAAGTGCCAGAATTGGGATTTGAAGCTAGGTCGTTCAACTTGAGAACCTTCTCTGATAATCACTACTAATTATTATCTCTTATGACCTAAATGGAGGCCCCCCACCCCCCAAAATGGAGCTCTTTAAACCCTTACATCAGCTCCATATTGCTGGGGCAGGGTAAAAGCAAAGATGGGTTCTAATCCCACCTAGGGGGAGTATCTATTTTGTGATAAGCCTAAATGGGGGAAGGATGGCAATATGGAAAAAGCAGTGCAAACCACGAAACCTCCTGGGAACTTTCTTTCCTCGTGTGTAAGATTAGGTAAATTCAGGTTCCTTTTGACTGTAATACCAGGGCTCTGTACATGGACACACCAATTGGCAAACCAGCTTGGGAGTCTGAGTCTTGGTTTGAAGCCAGAAGACCTACTGTAAAAACTCTATAAAAACTGTAAAACAAACAAACAAAAAACTTTATATAACCACCGAGAAAGCAGCTGCCTATTTCTTTTCAGCAGTCAGAAAAGCAAGTTGGGAATCCATATTTTCATAAGCTGTCCATTCAGAAATGACAGCTTTTATAAACAGCATCCAGAATAGAGGGAGAAAAAGTCACTGTCCTTTGCTTGACTACAGAGGCCCTCTGGTGTCTAGGAGGGGTGCTTGAACCCTAGATTAAACTCGTTTCCAGAGACAACTTCAAAATGGCACTGGGTATGCCCTTGGCATCCCTTGAAAAGCAAGGAATGAGATGTTTCAGGAAGAAGGTCTCCCATTTTTTTATTATCATTTCTTGGCGCCCTGTTTCTGGATAATGTACTTTCCAGCCCATGGTGAAATGTCCAGGCATCTAAAGCTTAATGCCATTTGGAATTCTGTCAGTTTGTTTCCCCGATGTCCACTCAGTTGCGTCTGGATATTTGCTATTCTGAGTTCTCATGTTAATGTTGGCAGTGACCTCCTCAGACTCTTGCCACTTAGTCTAGAGGCCTCTGTTTCTCACAGAGACATAAAGACGTAAGCAGAAATGAATGCAGTGGTGTTCCTGTGGAAGGATTAAGGGTGATTTGTTTTTCTTCTTTAGTATTTCCTTGCCTGCATTTAGAGCCATGCTTACCTTATTTGAGCCCTGTGATATATTTGGTGAATGGCATGGCATGATGGGGGCAAGACTCTGATCCATGAATTTGTAAGCTTCCATCAGACTGAGCAAAACCCAAATAGACCCTGTTTCCTGGGTCTTGGTACTCCAGATTCCTCTATTCCTTGGGAGGGAAAAAGGGATTTTATGACTGCTGGGAAAATTAGAGCTTAAAATTGCAAGCCAGTGATGGTTTTGGCAAGGCTACTTTCTCTTCCTTTGACCTGACCTTTTTCGTTCTCACAGCCTCACGGCCACACTGGCCAGCGTTGGTGCAGCCAGTATTCCCAGTGCTGGGCTGGTCACCATGCTCCTTATCCTGACGGCTGTGGGCCTGCCGACCGAGGACATCAGCCTGCTGGTGGCTGTGGACTGGCTGCTGTAAGTGTCTGTGTGTGCAGCTCTGCTGGGAATGTGAATACTGCCGCCCAGGGGTGGACAAGATGCAAGGTTGCGCCAAGATCTTCTTCGCCAGTCCCCATGACAATACTCTCATTTCCTCCCAACTTTCTTCCCCCTAACATTTACTGAGTGCCTCTTTGGGAACCAGAGAAGAAAAAGAATGTTTGAGAGGTTCAGAGTCTAGTGGAGGAAGCAAATTAATTAAAATACAAAGTTAAAAGCAGAGCTACAGGGACAAATTACTGTTGAAGCATGCAGGGGATCTCAAAACTGAGTGAGCTGATTATACTGAGTGAACAAAGCACAAAGGAGTATATACTGTATGATTCCATTTATGTGATGCTCTAGGAAAGATAATATGATCTCCAGCAGTAAAAAGAGATCATGGTTGCCTGGGCCCAGAAATCGAGGCGTGAGGATTAACCGGGAAGGGCACAAAGAAGGCTTTAGGAGTCATAGAAATGTTCCATAGACGCAAGTATGCACAGGTGTTCACATAAGTGGAAACTCGTCAAAACATACACTTAAATGGGTACATTCCATTGTATGTAAATTATACTTCCATAATGTATATTTCTAAATTGCACACACATAGAATAATAGTGAGAGAGATAGACACCCATCCCACACTAGGATGGAAAGGCAGAGTGGAGAAATCAGAAAACAAGGGAAATAGCTACTGAATACTATGTGTCAGCTACACTGAGTCCTTCACAGGTTTCTTTAACGATGATGAAGATTTGGTGCTATCACTTTCATTTTATAAATAGGAAAACTGAGGTTTAGGGAGAACGAATAGAGATTTGACCCTCGGTCTGCTTGGGTTTGGAGGCCACCACATTCATAATCACGGCCACATTCAAGTTTCTAAAGGTAGTGATACCTAAGCTGGACCTTAACAGGTAGGTAGACGTTACCCAGTTTAGGACATTCTGGTCAAGGCAAGCCTACGCAAAGGCTCAGAGGCAACAAATAAAGTGGTTTCGTACTGTTGGAGCACAAAGTGAAAGGTAGGGAGTGGTGAAAGGTGACATAAGGTAGACAGCCTTGAGCCCGTGCAGAGATGCTTGAACTTGACAGTGTACATGTAGCCCAGCTCACTTTCCCAGTGAAGGACATTATCCTAGTGTGAGACTCACTATCTGTTCCCAAAGGTGGGTCAGTCTATCCAGATGGCCCCCGGTAGGAGGCTGGCATATTTTTGCCAAGGTCTTCCTGGGGCTCTGATGTTCTATGGGATGTACACTGGTACTTCTAGTCCAGTCCTGGCACTCCGTGACAGGGGCCAGCCCTTGGCTTCAGAGTCAGAGGCTCGGAATGACGAGCGCAGAGATCCAAAGTGTTCACACTTAATTTTGTAAAATTGCCCTACCTGCCAGTAGCGATTTTTCTGGCATTTATTGACATGGATTTTAAGAGCCAGAAGCCACATTTTATGGACTTGAGTTCCTGCATGCTAGAGAAGTTCCACTTCTCTACAAGCACCCTTCCTAAGAGAGAAATGTGTGAGTGGCCGAAGGGAAGAAGGAGATCTTGGAAGGGTAGAAGGAAGCCTTGTCTTTCCAGAAAACTTGCCTATTCTTGAGGTTTGGATACAAATGAGAAGTGGACAGAATCTGTTCAACTCAGGAGGGGCACGGATCTTCCTAACTGGTTCTTCTGTCACCAGAGAAATGCCCTGGAAATGCCTGTCACGGGAGACGAATCTTATCTGTCCCTGCTCGTCTCTTTCAACGGGGGTAGAGGAGCCTTAGCCCTAGTTTGGCGGTTCTCTGTGCCCTGTGCTGGCCCCAAGGGGCAGGCTGTCTCATGATATCCATCCAAACAAGGCAGTTATGGGGGCAGCTGAGATTGGTTGGTGGGGTTTGGTGGAAGGATTTGGAGCAAACAGGATGAGAGAGACTAAGGGGTGGGGTTGGTTTTGGTTAGGAGGAGGACAAAGTGGAAATAAAGACGATGGCCACTGTTGGGGACAGAGCACACAGCAGGGGCTCAATAATTGCATGCTAAAGTGACACACAGAGCTGCTTTGTGATAACCAGGGGCCTTTCCACACATGAAGAATGATAGAAGAAGCCATTGAAGTCCCAGCTGCTTCCCTTGTGACTTTAGCCTCCTCTACCTCTTTGACCTTTGAACTTATGTTGTTAGGATCCGTTGCCTACTCTCTTCTTGGACTTGTTGCCAAGGCCTGAAATCCACCATTAGAGATGTATCTCTTTAGCAATGATTAGTATAGATGCTGCCCCCCATTATAATGCAAATTCATTTTAGTGGAAAAATATACTCGATTTATCAGGATTGAAGAAAAGGAGCTAGTATTTGGTGGGTGCCGCCATGCTCTTTACATTGGTTTACAATTAATCCATAAAGAGCACAGTGGTGTGTTTCACAGATGAGGAAACCAAGTGTCAAAAGGCACAGGGTAGCTTGTGTGGCCAGGTCAGGGCCCTTCACACCACCCCACACAGGCGCAAAGGGGTCCAGAATCAGAATGGTTGGGAAAAACAAGCTGATTCGGGGGCACCCCTCGTTCTACATTCTAACCAGAGAATTTTTTGTCTGACTTGTTTTTTTTTTCTTCCCCTCTCTCAGGATTAAAACAAAACAAAACAAGGAGGTTAAGTGGGGACAAACAGGGTACAATGAAGGTCTCAGCCACTCTAAGACTTCAAGTCCTCTGACTCCCTCGGATCAGCCATTGTGGGCTGGTCTTCCTGGCAGTCATCTTCCAAGCCTCTTGGAGGAGAGTCAGCTCATGAAACATGCATGACCCTGCCTCCTCCTGACCTAAATGTCAGCGAATGGGCGCTCACAGGCTCACACCTGCACCCAGAGCAAGGCGTCCTCATTCTGGAGGTGAAACGTGCTAGCAGGAGGGAGTTGGCTGAACAACAGCAAAAACGTGATGATCCGTTTGGATTAACTCTATTGATGAGATTGCGTATGAGAAAACATCATTGCAGGCTGCAGCTGGAAAGGGTAGAGTGATTGAAGAACTCGCTTCTAGTTCTGGGGTCTGATCTCAGAGGGAAAGAGGCTCTGTGATCAAGGGGAGAAAGCCAGAGACCCGGGTCTGAACTCTGCACTTACTCATGGTAGGACTGTGGGCTAGTTACTTACTTTCTGGATTCAACTGGGTCATGCGGATAACGGGAGCAGTAAAGCTACTAGCTTGAAAGCACAGTCTAGACCTCTGTGCCCTTGAATGCCCTTCCAGTTTTAAGACCCAGACTAGGATTCTGCTGGTGATGGATGTTTATATACAAATGAGCATGAACATTCCTTTTCAGAAGCAAAGAAAAAGAGAGGGTAGAGGATCCTGGGAAAGTGTGTAGGGGTCTGTAGCTAGGTCAGATCTGCTTTGAATTAGTAACGGTTCCACATTCTTTCTCACCAGCAAGAGGAGTTCTGGAAACACACTCTTGGTCATGGGCTCCATGGCTGTTGGATGCCCTTCAGTGTGTGAGTGGGGCAGGGGATGAATTGAGAGAGGGGTGCAGGGGGCTCTGGTTTTTCCCTGGTGATGTAGTCTGTGCAGGAGACAAAGAAAAGCAGGACATTTCTTTTCCTCCCCAGGTTTGTGAGGTTTGTAAGCTTTCGTAACTCTAGCAATTTTCAATTTAGGACCAAACACAGCCCACAGTGACATTTAATGTGCCATGCTGTGTGCCAACTGCTGGAGGTCAGCCAGCCACATTACTGCCTGCCAAGCCCTGGATGATTTTCAATGAGCAGGCTTAGCTGCTCTGTAAATGTCATGGTGAAAAGCAAGATTCTGGGCCCTGAAAGTGTCTGAGTCCTAGAACACCAGATGGGAGGGGCTGGTAAAATCAGAACCTCCCCCAGGGTCCAAGAAGCCCTTTGCGTCAGGAGTCTTTGGCAGATGTTTATGAGTCCTTGCTGACATCACCCCCTCTCTCTGAGGGCGTCAGGATGGAAGGAAAACTGGGGGATGAGTACCAGGCTTGCTTGCTCAGTCACTCAGTCTGTCCGACTCTTTGCAACCCCATGGACTGGAGCCTGCCAGACTCCTCAGTCCATGCGATTTTCCAGGCAAAAATACTGGAGTGGGTTGCCATTTCCTCCTCCAGAGAAATCGGTACTTGGCTGTGATCAATTAATTGTAAACACCGATGCTCTCAGACTAGCCAGGGACCGACCCAGGGATCGAACGCACATTTCAGTATGTCTCCTACATTGCATGTGGGTTCCTCACCACCAGCGCCACCCAGGAAGCCCATGCCACGGAAAGGTGATAAATAACTGAGTCGAACCACAGGTGAGGGAAGGAAAGCCAGGTGGACCTATGGCCCGGTTATCACATAGGACTGCTGGTGAGATTATTTCTGGGGATGTATTTGCTCATTGGAGATATAGTTGAGTTCTTTCCTTATAAGGAAGCCTAAGGGGGCCTCCACCCTGCAAGGGGCACCCTGAAGTTCCCCCATTATCCTCCCAGAGGGAATAGAGCTTTGGTTCTCAAACTTGAGTGTGCACTCAACCTACTAGAGAGTCAGAAGATCTGGGGAGGGACCCAAGAAGTGGCTTGTCTAACAAGTCCCAGAGGATGCTGATGATCAATCCAGGGACCTCACCTCCAGAAGCAATGGCGCAGAGCAGAGGTAGAGAAGGGGGAGCAGGAGTTCCTGACTCTGGTCTGTGAACATCTCTCCTCTTTTCTGAGCTCCAGCGGACACTGGGGGCATCCATTCAATGAAAGGAGATCAAGAGGACACTGGGCTCTGATAACTAATACTCAGTGTCAGACATTGTTCTACACATGTCACATGGACTTGTTTTAAAAGTTGCAGCAAATTACGAGGCAGCTAGTAATACTGTCCTTGTTTTACACTTCAGAAAACTGAGGCTTAGAGCAAAGAAATATATCCCAATTTAGTAGGTCTTAAAAGGCTGACCTGGGATTTAAACCCAGACCATCTGGCTGTTCCTCGGGTGTCCCAGGCTTCCCATCTGCATTTTCATTAGCTCATTTGAGTCATGCACACACTTAGCTGAAGTAACCCCGCTCTGTGTCTGGTGGAAAAGAAAACCAATTCCTATGCACATCATACCTCTGAAGATTCCACAGGTTTATGCTTAAGCCTTTTGCTTCAATTTCCTACTTCCACTGACTTCTCCTCTTTTCTACATCTTACCTCATCTTTCATTTTTGGTCATCCTTTAGCATGCCAGCCTTACCCTTTTAGATTAAGTCCTTTGTCCCCTGCCAAAGTGTTCCTAACTCAGTGCAGTGCAATTCCCCATCAAGGGAGTGGGGTGGAGGTGGGTCACATTTTAATGCATCACAAAAGAAATATATATATATATATTATGCTCATGGAAAGATTAGAGGAGGGGCCAAGCTCAGAAGAGCTATAAAACGAGAAAGAAAATCTCCTTTTCCGTGCAGCTCCATCTTGAAAAGGAGCAGAATGTGAGACTCCTCAAAATGCCGGTTAGCATGTGGCTTATTTTAAGCTGAAAGTGGTCAGGACCCATCAGACTAAGGACAAGCTTTTTTCCTCCTCCTTAACTGACTGAAAGGATTTAGAAGGAAGCCTATAGCAGGAAGAACTCTGTTACCAGAGAGAACTTTTTTCACTGGAGAGGCTTATCTGCATGGCCAGGCAAACATTTGTTTACCAAATATTTGCTCTTCCTGTGAGTTGTCTTCCTCTCCTTTCAAGCCCCAGACCCTTGTCCCCTTCCTTCCCTCAGGATGGCATGTAAGCCTCAATTACCTGACTGCCTTTGAGTCTCCTATTTTATTAAGGCTCAGACATATACGAAATTACATTTTCCCATTAATCTCTTATGTAGATTTAATTATTAGACCAGCCAAAGGGGTCTAGAAGGGAAGAAGGGAATTTATTTTCTTCCCCTATTATCTCTTGTATCAGAATAATAATTTATGGAAAGTAAAAACTTAATAATAGGCATCTATTTTCTTTTTGAAACGTCCTTTGGTGTACCCCACCCCTGGGAATCTCTTCCTACACCTGTTTAGTTCCAGTCTCTGCCTACCTGGCTGTTCCTCCTCACTCTCCACCTCTGCATCTTTCCTCAGTTCTCAAGACACTGCTCTCACTTTCCTCTGCAAGGGAATCTGGGCTGTGTCTCCCTCTTCCTTCTTCTAGATCTCACCCAGTGTCTGCACTTTTTACCACTGAAATAACCAACTGGAGGGTTGGTGAGCAGAAGGCAGTTCTCTTTCTAGAATTAATCTGCTTCCACTTCTTAGACAATGATCCATCCCCACCCTGCCTCCTTCACATACCCGCTTACCTCCTTTCCAGCCCTCCTCCCCTCCTGCCCGTGTCATAAATGAATACAACAGCCCACTCTGAAAGGGCTTATAGTCTGGTAATGGGGACAGACGTGGTCAGAAAATCCCACCAGAGGTAGGTACAGAGGAGGAGCGTGTAAGATATGATGAAGGAATAAGAGAGGAAGTGATTTGCTCCCCTTTGTGCTTGGACCGATGATGACGGTGGTGATGCAGTTAAGGCTGAGCACTGAATTTCAGTCAGGTGCTCTGTGAAGGCTTTTATAGGCAGTTTGGTCCAAGACCTCTCAAAGGTTGAGCACTTCTCCGGGTTAGTGGTTGTTATGTTCTCAACACGCTTGGAAGTGGATATTGCTTTCCATATTTTACAAATGAGAAAACTGAGCAGAAAAACTAAACAAGCTTCTCTGCTGGAGCCAGAATTGCAATCCAGGCTTGAATCCAAAATTCAGTGTCCTGTGGTTCCTTCTTCCCTTCCCTAATCCCATGCAGTCTGAGCCCTCAGATACCCGGAATAGTGCCGGCCTTCTCAAGGTCTGGGGCCTCAGGTGACCCCTCTGCCACACTGCGCACCCTGCATCCTGAGAGGCAGACACAATGGTTTGTTTCTATGAGTATTAGGCTGGCTCATATGAAATGGCCAATAGTTAGCCTTTCTGAAAGAAAGTGAAAGTCGCTCAGTCTGACTCTTTGTGACCCCATGGACTTTACAGTCCATGGAATTCTCCAGGCCAGAATACTAGAGTAGGTAGCCTTTCCCTTCTCCAGAGGATCTTCCCAACCCAGGGATCGAACCCAGGTCTCCTGCATTGCAGGCGGATTCTTTACCAGCTGAGCCGCAAGGGAAGCCCAAGAATACTGGAGTGGGTAGTTGGCCTTTCTAGACTTATAAAAATGGCAGTTTCATGTGGTTCACTCCAGTACAAGGTACCAGTTGAATTTTGAGTGACCCTGGATCTGTTCTTCTGTGAATAAGACTTTCAGACAATCCCACCATCTTCCTGCCAGACGATTTAGACTGAGAGAAGGAGAAAGAGAGAGCACCTTGGCAATTGTTTTTCTTGCAAGAAACCCGACCCAGTGCCTCAGCATGAAGGAGCTTCATCAAGTCCCCATTTTGGTTTTGATTCCCGGTAACTCCAAAGAATAGCTATATCATTTTTGGAATTCATTCAATTAAAAGCTCACATCTTTCCCCTTCTCATAGTCTGGACATGCTATATCCAGACCAGAGAATAACAGGAAGCACTCTAAAATTCTTTTTTACACAGCAGCCTAAAAATCTCCTGAGATCAGTGGGGTTTCATGAACAGTTGGGGCTGTTGGGAGAGAAAATGAAAGCATTTGTCTGTGGAGAAATTTTCCACACGTGAGCCATAAATCCCCATATCCTGCTCTTGGCTAGAGTCGGACTTCCCCAGAGTTGGTCAGATATTTCCCTGGTGGCCTCAAAAGCAAACCCAAATTTCTCTCTTCTGCCTGCCTCTACCATTCTGTCTCCTCAGCTTCACAGTCAGGCATCTTGACTAACGTGGTTCTGCACAGTGTTCCCCTCTTCCTTGCCTCTCATTTAAGCTTCTTCCAGTGGAGAGCTGTGGATTGAAGCTACCCTTGCCAGGTTGATCATGGCCTCTTCATTGCTGAAGCCAAGAGGCACTTCTTTGCCTCATCTTACCCGACCTCCAGGCAGTCATGGGTGCTTCCCCCCCCTTCTAAATTCCTGCCCCCTTTGCAGGCTCGTATTCCTTTGCCCAATCCTTAACTATTTGGTCTTCCTCAGGGTTCTGAACTAGATTATCTGCTTGTTTCACTGTACTTTCTCTCCAAGGATGAACTGAATCTTCCTTGACTCACCCATGGCCTCTTTAGGTGTTGACTCTTCATTCACACCTGAAGCTCAGATATCTCTCCTGACCTTTGGTCCATATTCCCAATCATTTGCAGGACATTTCCCCTTGGCTGGGTCACAGTCCACACACTTGGCACGTTTATGCTGACACCAGAATCTTTTTCCTCCCCATCAGTTATGCCCCCTAGATATGGTAGCCTTGTCCTTTGGTTGCCCAAACCAGAAACTTGAGAGAAATTCTCTGCTCTTTTTTGTTTGTTTGTTTCTTTTCCATAATCAATCAGTCCTCAAGTCCTGTAATTCTGTCTCCTGCTTCTTGTTGTGAAGTCACTAAGTCATGTCCAACTCTTTGCGACTCCATGGACTGCAACGCACCAGGCTTCCCTGTCCTTCAGTGTCTCTTGGAGTTTGCTCAGATTCATGTCCACTGAGTCAGTGATGCTATCTATCTCTGTCTCAGGTTCATCTTCCTCTGTATCTACCACATCTTTACTAAGCGGATTTTGCTCTTTCAGTCTTGCCGTTCTTTATACTGAACCAACTGTGATGCTTCCCTTCCGTGGCTCCCCGTCACGCTTGGGATAAAGTCCTGACTCTTGCACTTGACGGATAAGGCCACACACGATTTGGTCAGTCCTTTCCTTCTGCTCCCACTGTACTCATTAGCCATCCGGAATGCTCCTGAGAGTACCTACCTTTTAGATCTCACACATATTAGTTCTCTCTTCTCTCTAGCTCATCATCTCAGATCCACCCTTAGTACCTGACTCAAGACATTTCGATTCTAGCCATTGATGGGACCCCAGTGTAAATAAAGTTCCCTGCCTACAAAACCCAAGAACATCCAGTGCTTATTCCTATTGGAATATTTATCTTATTCTAGTGGAGGATACAGACAAGTAAAGAGAGTGTGAGTTTTTACAGAAAAGAGAGCAAAGGAAGGGTCTTTTCTTGTTCTTTACTGCTTAGACACTTGGCATAGCACACATACTAAAATGCTCTGGGAGTAGGTCTGATGAGGTCTTTACAACCTCCAGACATTCTTTTGATTTACTGGAGAGTATATAACTGCATTGCTAGCACTAGCAAGTGGGTACTTGTTCTACCCCCTTCTGATGCCTATGTCAGAAGCTTTCTCTATCTCCTTTATACTTTAATAAAACTTTATTACACAGAAGCAAAATAAATAAATAAATAAATAAATAAATAAAATGCTCTTTATGTATTTGTTGAATGAATCAATAAACACTGGGTTGGTCAAAAAGTTATTCAGATCTTTCCATAAGACAGTATGGAAAAACCCAAATGAACTTTTTGGCCAACCCAATAACAAAGAGCTCAGCAAGTATTAGAGTCCACGTTCTTATTTTGTTTCCACTTAACCATTTTCAAACTTAGCCATTTTTCAAATCAGTGCTGTCTGGCTCCTGAGTGCTTTGTGTCATGCGGTGGACAATGGATTCTAGAGTCACATTGCCTGTGTCCAGATTTGGTTCTGTGACTCTACGAGGGTGTGTGACTTTGAAAAGCCACTTAATTTCTTTCAACCTCAGTGTTTCCATCTCTTAAATTTGGATAATAGTCCTTATAGAGTTATGGTGAGGATTAAATAAGGTAATATCTATAAAGTGTATTCCTATTCATATAAATGTGAGGAATCATCACATTTCAACATCATCATCAGGCTTCCCTGGTTGCATGGGGTGGCAACTAGTTGGACACAGTTTAACAACTAAACAACAACTTTTATCATCACCACCACCATTACCTTGATCCCTCTATTTGCCAATAAGACAGATTCTTCTGGACCATGAGATGAGCAGGTATTCAGAGCATTCTTCTTGAAGGCTTTAGTTCTCTTTGGAATTAACAATTGACCAGGGGTGTTGGGTGCACAGCTCAGAGCATAGTCCAAGAGGGATGGGAAGTATAGTTGAAAAATGACAAAGTAGACTACAACTCTCTGAGGAGCAAATAACTCAGCTGGTTAGTTGGGAGTGCTGCCTTAGGAATTGGCGTATAAATAAGGTTGATGTTTTAAGGGGAGACAGTAACTTAACCAGGCATGTTTGGATGGTCTACCTAGGAGGTGCCAAAAGAGTGTATGAACTGACTTAATATGATTAACAGTAATAGTATGAAAATGAAGTGTTAGTCACTCAGTTGTGTCTGACTCTGCAACCCCCTGGACAGTAGCCCTCCAGTCTCCTCTGTCTATGGAATTCTCCAGGCAAGTATAATGGAGTGGGTTACCACTCCCTTCTCCAGGAGATCTTCCCAAACCAGCCATCGAACCCAGGTCTCCTCCATTGCAGGCAGATTCTTTACCATCTGAGCCACCAGGGAAGCCCCGTAATGATGGTAGCTCACATTTATGTGAACAGGAATATACCTTATAGATACTACCTTATTTAATCCTCACCATAATTCTATTAGAAGTAAAAGTATACAACATGCAATAATTAATTTTGTGAGTTCTCACTAAATGTTTGGAACTATTCTAAGAATTATGTTATTTTATTTAATCTTCACAACAACCTTTCTGTAGGGAACTTTTTAAAATTATTATTTCCATTTTATACATGAGACAACCAAGGCTCACAAACATGTATGATCAGGGTTGTCCAACAGGTAAAGGGAAAAGCTGGCATTTGAATCCAAGTCAGCTTGCCTCCAGAGTCCAAGCTTTTCCTTTCTTTCTTTTTGGTTGCTCTGAGTCTTCATTGTTGCATGCAGGCTTTCTCTAGTTGCAGGGAGTGGGAATTACTATTCACTTCATTGCATGGATTCCTCATCCCATGGATTCTCTTGTTGCAGAGAACAGGGTCTAGGCATCAGCCTTCAGTGGCTATGGCTCATGGACTCTAGACCCTGGGACTCAGTGGTTGTGGCTCATGGACTCTAGACCCTGGGACTCAGTGGTTGTGGCTCATGGACTCTAGACCCTGGGACTCGGTGGCTGTGGCTCACGGACTCTAGACCCTGGGACTCGGTGGCTGTAGCTCACGGACTCTAGACCCTGGGACTCAGTGGCTGTGGCTCACGGACTCTAGACCCTGGGACTCAGTGGTTGTGGCTCATGGACTCTAGACCCTGGGACTCAGTGGTTGTGGTTCATGGACTCTAGACCCTGGGACTCAGTGGTTGTGGCTCATGGACTCTAGACCCTGGGACTCAGTGGTTGTGGCTCATGGACTCTAGACCCTGGGACTCAGTGGTTGTGGCTCGTGGACTCTAGACCCTGGGACTCGGTGGCTGTGGCTCATGGACTCTAGACCCTGGGACTCAGTGGTTGTGGCTCATGGACTCTAGACCCTGGGACTCAGTGACTGTGGCTCATGGACTCTAGACCCTGGGACTCAGTGGTTGTGGCTCATGGATTCTAGACCCTGACTCAGTGGTTGTGGCTCATGGACTCTAGACCCTGGGACTCAGTGGCTGTAGCTCCTGGACTCTAGACCCTGGGACTCGGTGGCTGTGGCTCATGGACTCTAGACCCTGGGACTCAGTGGTTGTGGCTCATGGACTCTAGACCCTGGGACTCAGTGGCTGTGGCTCATGGACTCTAGACCCTGACTCAGTGGTTGTGGCTCATGGACTCTAGACCCTGGGACTCAGTGGCTATAGCTCATGGACTCTAGACCCTGGGACTCAGTGGCTGTGGCTCATGGACTCTAGACCCTGGGACTCGGTGGCTGTGGCTCATGGACTCTAGACCCTGGGACTTGGTGGTTGTGCCTCATGGACTCTAGACCCTGGGACTTGGTGGTTGTGCCTCATGGACTCTAGACCCTGGGACTCAGTGGTTATAGCTCACGGACTCTAGACCCTGGGACTCAGTGGTTATAGCTCACGGACTCTAGACCCTGGGACTCAGTGGCTGTAGCTCATGGACTCTAGACCCTGGGACTCGGTGGTTGTGGCTCATGGACTCTAGACCCTGGGACTCAGTGGCTGTAGCTCATGGACTCTAGACCATGGGACTCAGTGGCTGTGGCTCATGGATTCTAGACCCTGACTCAGTGGTTGTGGCTCATGGACTCTAGACCCTGGGATTCAGTGGCTGTAGCTCATAGACTGTAGACCCTGGGACTCAGTGATTGTGGCTCATGGATTCTAGACCCTGGGACTCAGTGGCTGTGGCTCATGGATTCTAGACCCTGGGACTCAATGGTTGTGGCTCATGGACTCTAGACCCTGGGACTCAATGGTTGTGGCTCATGGACTCTAGACCCTGGGACTCAGTGGTTGTAGCTCATGGACTCTAGACCATGGGACTCAGTGGCTGTGGCTCATGGGCTTAGTTTCTTGGGTGCAGGTTGAATCTTCCCAGACCAGGGATCTTACCTGTGTCCCTTGCATTGGCAGGTGAATTCTTATCCACTGTGTCACCTGGGAAGTCCCAGGCTTTTTCTTACTACATAATTCGCTCTCATCTCTTTATATTGGGGCTTCTTAGTGAGCTCCACGTCAAGTGCCTGTGTCTTGTAGATGACCTCAAGACCCAGACTTTGTTCATGTTAAGGCTATCACTCTGAGGTAGATTCTCTAAAGCAGAAGGGAGGGCGAGAACCTTCTCAAATATGCAGATGTCCCTGAGAGTTGAAGTGGGCTGTGATCTGTATCTTTTTCATGGATAGTATCTTCCTGCTTAAAACCAGAAGGACGGCTGGCTCCCAAGCTCCTTGCAAGAGAGCCAAGCCAGACTCCTTCTACTGCAACTTCATAATGACTGGGCTTCCCTGGTAACAGAGCTGGTAAAGAATCCGCCTGCAATGCAGGAGACCAGGGTTCCATTCCTGGGTTGGGAGGATCCCCTGTAGAAGGGATAGGCTACCCATTCCAGTATTCTTGGGCTTCCCTGGTGGCTCAGATGGTAAAGAATCCACCTGTAATGCAGGAGATGTGGATTTGATCCCTGAGTTGGGGAGATCCCCTAGAGAAGGGAATAGCTACCCACTCCCATTCTGGCCTGGAGAATTCCATGGACAGAGGTGCAGTCCATGGGATTGCAAAGAGTCAGACATGATTGAGTGACTTTCACTTTAAATGAGAAATAGATTTGATCAGAGCAGGTAGAATTTATTTTAGGCTTTTGTTCCAAGAACCAATTAAGGTTTCCACATCGCCTTAAACCAATGCTGGTATCCTCCTTTTTTTTTTTTTTTAAATTTTGAATCGAATGCTAGAGTGCTGGGCTAAGATGTCTCGGTAGCATTTTTACTTAAACTCTTTTTCTTTTCTTTGTGATTTTCCAGCATCCCTCTTTTTACAACTTTGAGTATCTCACAAATCTGGTCAAAAGGACTCTTCACACTGTTTTTAACTTATGGGTGAGAGATTACAATCTGCTCTTAAGAACTTAATTAGTTTTCCTGATGCTGACATTTTGAGAGGGAGTGTTATGAGCCATCCTATTTTTTCCAAGTCAGAACTTGAGAAACGGATTTGAGGAAGGAGTTTTCTCAGCCCTTCCTGGTTCAAGAGGCCCTCTGGAAGATTTTATTTTTTTTAGATTAACAGAAAGAGCAAGAGAAAGTATTTTGGTGTTTTTCAGGGCACATCATCACTACACATATTAGTCAGGGAGGAAACTGTGACTGGGTGTCTTAGCCAACAGCTGTGTCTGTGTGTATGTGTGTGTTGGGCAGAGATCCTTACGAAAAAGATAAAATTTTTATTATGGGGGATTTCATAGGTGGCTACTCTTTCACAAAGAATTAATAAATAAGTGGAGGTAATCTGGAATCTTTGAAGAACAGTTTAAATCAAGAAGGCTTGCTGGACATTACTAGAAATGGCTGCTGTCTGGGTACTAATTCTGAGGTCTAGACATTGTTGTGGCTGTTCAGTCACCGAGTCGTTCCAACTCTTTGTGAACCCATGGCCTGCAGCATGCCAGGCCTCCCTGTCTTTCACCATCTCCTGGAGTTTGCCCAAGTTCATGTCCATTGAATTTCCCATCATTTATGAGTAGCTCAGATGGTAAATTGGAGAAGGAAATAGCAGCCCACTCCAGTACTCTTGCCTAGAAATTCCCATGGACGGAGAAGCCTGGTAGGCTACAGTCCATGGGGTCGTTAAGAGTCAGACATGACTGAGCGACTTCACTTTCACTTTTCACTTTCATGCATTGGAGAAGGAAATGGCAACCCACCCCAGTGTTCTTGCCTGGAGAATCCCAGGGACGGGGGAGCCCGGTGGGCTACTGTCTATGGGGTCACACAGAGTCAGACACAACTGAAGTGACTTAGCAGCAGCAGCAGATGATAAAGAATCTGCCTGTAGTGCAGGAGACATGGATTCAATTCCTGGATCTGGAATATCCTCCAGAGAAGAGAATGGCAACCTACTCCAGTATTCACGCCAGAATAATCCCATGGACAGAAGAGTGTGGTGGGCTACAGTCCATGGGTTTGCAAAGAGTCAGACATGACTGAAGCCACTTAGCATGTATGCAGAATGTGAAGCAAAATGAAAGAAAGAGGATTCAAACTTGATTACTGGTGCTGCACACCTTTCAGTTCAGTTTGGTTCAGTTGCTCAGTCATGCCCGACTCTTTGCGACCCCGTGGACTGCAGCACGCCAGGCTTCCCTGTCCATCACAACTTCTGGAGCCTCCTCAAACTCGTGTCCATTGAGTTGGTGATGCCATCCAACCATCTCATTCTCTGTCACCCTCTTCTCCTTCTGCCTTCAATCTTTCCTAGTGTCAGGATTTTTTCCAATGAGTCAGCTCTTCGCATCAGGTAACCAAAGTATTGGAGCATCAGTCCTTCCAATGAGTATTCAGGGTTGATTTTCTTTAGGGTTGACTGGTTTGATCTCCTTGCATCCAAGGAACTCTCAAGAGTCATCCCCAGCACCACAGTTCAAAAGCATCAATTCTTCAGCACTCTGCCTTCTTTATGGTCCACCTCTCATGACTACATGACTACTGGATATTATTTCCCTCTAATTCTTCCTCTTTCCTGCCTCCTTTCTTTTCTGTTATTGTTTATTGGGCTTACCATTTCATTAGACATTTTACTAAGCAATTTATGTACATCGTTTCGTTTAATTTTCATACAAGCTTATGAGAGAAGTACGATTGTTATCTCCAGTTGACAAACAAGGAAATCAATGCTCATGAAAGTGAAGTCACTTGGTCCAGACCAGTCACAAGTCCAGAGTGAAAGATAGAGCTGGAACTCAACCCCAGGGCTCTCCAGTCCAGACCTTGACCTCTCAACCCTCACATCATACTGCTTCCTCACTAAGCGTGTTCTGTTCTTTGTCTCCAGGGACAGAATGAGAACGTCTGTCAATGTTGTGGGTGACTCTTTTGGGGCTGGGATTGTCTATCACCTCTCCAAGTCTGAGCTGGACACCATTGACTCCCAGCACCGAGTGCATGAAGATATCGAAATGACCAAGACTCAGTCCATTTATGATGACTTGAAGAACCATAGGGAGAGCAACTCAAACCAGTGTGTCTATGCCGCACACAACTCAGTCATAGTAGATGAGTGCAAGGTACCTTTCCCGTTCATGGATATCGAGACCTGTATATAATAGTGCATGCTCAGTTTCTTAAAGCAAACACAAAAGCCCTGCATGTATTATTGTCACATTTATTTTTCTAAAGAATCATGTAACTCAAGCTTCTGTGAGTCTCAGATCATCTAACTCCGTGTCTAACATGGCAGGAAATCAATAAGTCTAACAGTGAAAGAGTCAGATGGTTGCTTGTTTCATCTATGTGATATAAAACAATCATTCTGATTCCCCTGTCCACCTACTCTGCAGATTTGATCCGTTTTCTCTGAATATTATGCTCAAGAATTTGTGGTTTCTAGGGCTCTGCTGACTTTCAGATATTCTGTTCCTCAAGCGAAACATCAAGAGAAATGCCCAGAATCACTTGATTTACATAGCACAAGTGTTCCTCCTTGCTGTATATCATGTATTGGTTAAAAAAAGAAAAAGAAAAACATGCCCACATAAATTTGCAAAGCTATCATTCTCTTAATTATTTTCGTGGGAGCATGAGTTCTGACCTAGAAGTCACTTTGCTCCAAGAATGGGGAAGCAATTGTCTCCTTCAGGACAAGTATCCATAAATGTCTTTTAAAAAACATGACATGTCACACATTGCCTGGCAGCACCATTATTCCTGAAGCATGGATGTTCTGGACTCTTCCAAGCTGTTGGATGCTAAGTCTTAAAGCTCAGTGGGCTCTGTCTCGCCTTCACTGTAACTAACTTGACATTGTCAAACACCGAGTGTCATGACCAGAGCGAAGCAAACTTGGAGAAGCCCCGGCAGGTGAGCAAGGTCGACTCTGGAGGGTCTAGACAGCAGCTGAGGACAGTCTGAACCCAACACAGATTTCTGAGACCTTGACTCCTGTTGATCTCATTTAATAATTAATTTCTCCCTGTATTTCTGGGTCATTCCAAATATATGCCAGACAACTAAAGATGACATAGAAGCAATTCTCTTTATTGGACTGTAACATAGTTCAATGGCTCACCCCCCTCTGTGTCAGCTACATTGTGCATAAACCTAACTTTCTAATGAAAATTAGGGAGGGACCCTACTCATCAAGAGGCAATTGCATAAATCAGTTACCTCTGTGAAAACAGTTAAAACTGTTGGAAATTAAGATGGACCTAAATGGTAAACTCCATTCTCCTGGAAAGTACCACATCTGAATGAATATGCTGGATTATTCTCCATCAAAATGTTACTTTTGGTCAACAAGAGTCAGTATTTCATGGAATAGGTTTATGCTCTATTATATTTAACAGGTATTTATTGTGTGCCTTGTGGGGTTTAATTGAGCACCCCCATCTTATTCCTATGACTTCCTATATTTTGATGATTAATCACGTTTTACAGAGTGCCCATAACTTACAAAGCCCTGAATTAGGCACTGGCGGACAGCAAAATGAATGTACAATTACATAGCAAAGATACAGCCTGATCCCAATGGCTGCCATACAAGGAAATACAGTCGTATGAACCAAAATAAAATCACCACATGTATTTTTTAATTTTGCAGTTATAAGAAAGATCTTAGAGGTTAATTACCTTTAGAGTGACCCTTTTGGAGCAGCTCAGCATACTACTTAGCAATATTGTACAGGACAAGTTTTGAGGAAGATTTGTAAGCATGGGGATAGTTTTAGATTTCAGACTTCCCAGATTTTTTTTTTTTTTCCCTCAAAGGACATCAAGCATATTAGGACAAATTCATTTCATTTTTTCAGCAAACAATTAAACCCCCAAAGGGAAATGTTGGTCAGCTCTCCCTATCACTAGGAAATACGCCCATGAGAAAAGAAACTGTATTTCTGTTTATCACTGCTGTGCCCTAAAGCAGTGCCAGGCATGCAACGGGCTCTGCAGAGATATTTACTGAGTGTATCCTTTTAGCATCCTGACCCTATGCTTTATTTCAAATAACCTTGTTTTTTTTGTTTTTTTTTTTGTTTTTTTTTTTTTTGCTGGGCAGTTCCATAGAGATAGTGGCTTAGTCTCTAGGTAATTAACCACTGAACCAACCACTCATTGATGAATTATTGTTTAGATAATCAAGTAATGAAACTGAGCAGGTCATGAAAATAATGAAATGACCATATTGGTTTAATAATTATTCAGCTGTTTTCGTTTTTTAGTTAAGTGATCGAGTTCAGCTCTGTGAAGATCGTGAGGTCAGGCAATTGACTCTTCTTGGTCTAGACCAATCAGCTGGGTTGACACCCACCCACAAAGGAGGCAGCCAGAGCTACAGAGATGAATTTGCAGGCTTTACCCAGAATATCTGAGTTACATTTACTCCTGCCTTTGAAACTCTTCCTGGTCTGTTTTGTTCCACTGTTTTAAAAACTGAGCTGGGGACATCAGTGCTTTCCACCAGTCCCTACCCTTCTGGCTTTTCTGTTACCCAGGTGTTTGAAAAGAGCCGGGTGGAATGGATGGGGGGGTGGAGTCCCCACTTCCTTTAAGCCAGTCAGAAAAAGGGAATGCCCCCCAAAAACTGCTGTCCCAGCTACTTTAGAGACAGAGGTCCTAATATGTGAAAACAATCCTCCCAGGTTCTGTCTGGTTTTCCAAAGGCACCCCACTGAGATTTATAATGTTACACAGCTATTGATCTGGTTCATCGCTAAAAGCCAAATAGACACATCCAAGGTCATGGTGAACAGGCAGCTTGCTCCAGGCAGACAGTTTGTCCCTGGCAGTCTTTCCTGACAGTTCACTGAAGGGGAAACAAATTTGCTGCTGCTCTGGTCACACCTTTAACCATTTTAAGCATTGTTATGTCACGTTGGTCTCTCTAGTTTCAGACTCTTGCCTTGTAACCTTAGTTTGAGATTATGCAATGTTTTTTATTTTAACCAGAATAACTGCATGTGATGCTTACATTTGCTTCTTGCATGGTCTTTTTTTTTTTAATGGAGGCTTCATGGGGACTGGTGGAAGGAGTAGTTTTTATTTTCATTTGCTTGGTTCATGAAAGGCATTTGGTTTTCTGTCCCTAGCATGTTGTGTGTGTTCATAATGCATGCGTCTCCCTTCCACTTGGGTAAGAAGAAGGTCAGATTTCTTTCAATCATTGCTGCCGTTTGTCATGTCTCCGTGTCCTAATGCTTCCATAAATCCAGTCTCTCCATTATGTGGAATATCAGTCGTGGGTTTAAGTTTGCACATGACGTTGAGGACAGACAGATGGAAGGTAAGCTAGGAAAACGATTTAGATGTGGAGGGGGAAACCTCCCAATTTGTGTAAGGGTTCAGTTTGCTTAGAGCCAGGGAAGCATAATCCAGACAGTCTGGTGATTATAGTTGATTAATAAATGTCTGCGTTGAAATAATTTAGATTTACTGATCCTTGGTTTTTAATTCCCTTCTTTTCTTCTTTCAACGTTTAAAGCCTGGACAGCTTATATGGTGGAGCCAGACCACCAAGATTTCTGATTTTAAAATTGGATATATATAAAATCCACCTGGGCTCATTGAAACTGAACCTTTCACGTGCATGAGTAGAACTAGATGCTGGTTCTGGATTTTTTTGTTTCTCTGCGGTTGTCTGGAGTAGCACGGGCACTGTGTTTTAAGGACTGCATTATTGTATTGTGAGTCTATGGGTAATTAGAGCCCCTCACAACCCTAAAAGCATCATACAAGTTATTTATTCCCCAACTTGCAAAGTCTCTCTAGTGCTTCAGATACCTTCCTAAGGCAAATATGCCTTTTTAAAGTGTGCAAATCATTGTTGAAAACCAAGACCAGCTTAAAATCAATTTGGAAAGAACAGTGGCTAACATTAATATTTAAGTTGCATAGTAGAACCTGGGTCTGGTGCTCCTCCACATAACCCCTGGGGTGGTTTTCTCGTTCATGGCCTATAAGTTGGATGTTGATGATAATTATTTTCAGGTAACTCTGGCAGCCAGTGGAAAGTCAGCCGACTGCAGTGTTGAGGAAGAACCTTGGAAACATGAAAAATAAGGATATGACTCTCAGCAAATTCTTGAATAAACCCCCCAACGTATCTTATGGTAAAAGAGGATATAAACAAGCTTTCTTTAAAAAGAAAAAAATACATCTATTTCTGTTTACTTAATCTATTAGCTGAGGCTTAGAGGATCTGTTGTGAGTCAGTGACAGGCACGGTGCTGTGTGTCATTGCCAAATAATGCTTTGTAAATGTCTCATTGTCTCACTTGTATTATTGTTTGAATGGATGCTGCTGGAGGAATCAGTTTGAATTGAAGATGCATTCTTGCCAGCTTCCCTTTTCTCTCAAGATGCAGAAGCGCGGGTGCTCTTTTTTCCAGGAGACACAACTAACGGCGTGTGGCACATTCTGGGGATTTGGAATAATGAGCAGACACTTGGCGTGTTACTCTTTCCAGCGTTCTCCAGCCGCACCTGGTAGCACACAAGAGATTCTGTTGGAGCCTTTGTAAGAAATCCCCTTCAATGTCTTAGAGCGTTGGCCCTTGTGTTGGTGAAAAGAAAGTACCCATCTTAGGGAACTCTGACAGTTTCTTTTCTGTTGAATTTCTCTCTTTAAGTTGAATGACTAAATGTTTCATAGAGAGTCACATTTGGAGCCATGTCTTAAAAGCAGCCTATTATGGAACCCACTGAGTCTCTGCTCTACCCCACCTAGTCTATGGGAATAATTGTTGAATTTCAAAGTATGTTTCATAACTTGCTCTAAATTCAGTAATGGATTAGGATGTAGCTTACATAAAATTGCTGTATATATTGACAACACTTAGAGAGCACAGTCAACACAAATTTTAACCAGATTCAAATTTGTTTGTGTTTGGGTTACATCACCTTGTATAGTGAAATCAAGTGAGATTATTTGATCTATGCTTCACTGTCTTTATTTTGTCCATAAAATTTTTATTTGGGTTTCTACCTAAAAAAAAGACATTCTTCATCTCCAAATTATTTCTGTCATATTCTCATCAGACTAAAAGACTTAATCATTTTGAGACTGTCCTCACAGATGGAAAACAGTTACGTTGGCTGTGCCTCTTTTAATACTAATCTCATGATAAAAGCAAACCCAAAACACGGTTAGTTATTTAATATGTAGAAAGCTTTTTATTATATTTTATCAAAGCACCTAAAACCAATTACAGGACATAGTTGAAAGCAGAACCCATCTTCCTCCCCAGTCTTCTCTGTGGAAAGAACCAGTAAACAAACATATGTGCAAAATCCTATAAAGATGACATTTCTACGGCAAAGTCAAGGCAGCCTTGAACCACAGAACAGGAAAAAAGGGTGGCTTTACGGAACTTCACAGATGGAGTCTTTTCCAAGCTGTGGAAGTTCGAGGGGATACATAATATAATACTGGAGTAACTCATCAGTGCCTTGCATGCTATAGGCATCTCCAAGCTACGTTTTGCAGTGTCTCTACTACCATTTTCTATTGAACAACCCGCAGTATTTTCGTAAGGTAGCTGGCTTTGGGAGTTTGCTAAGGATTACTTGAACATACATCACTGAGAAATAAGGCACATTTGACTCTAAGGAATGTTGAAAACCTTGGTCCAATGTGGGAGCAGGGTGATCATCTGAGGCCAGCAAATGTGTGCTGAGATATTCATGAGTAGCTGTAGAGTCCAAGTTTTCACAGGAGAAGGTGTTTATGGACATCACATGCCCTTCATTACCTACTCCTTGTGACCTTACTCTTCCACGTAGGGAAACTTTGGAACACACAAGAGACATGAGATTCTAGTAGTTTTGTCTCTTGAGCCCTAGTTTGTTTGTTTTTTTTTTTTAATAACAATCACTATTGAGCAGTATTAAGTAGCTCTTTGCTTTAAAAAAAAGTAATGCATTGGTCTTCATTTTCATTAGCTGGACACTTAAGAGGGTGGCCAAGGGCTTGCTGAAATGTAGTAGTGGCAAATGCCTCCTTTATAGTAGATGTCATGGGTTGTAGGGATGGTTCCTGGATTTAACTGTGAAACTGTTAACGAGTCTCTAAGTCGTGCTTCTGAGGGCATTTTTTATGGTGCGGAGAAGGATGTAGCTGTCCATCTAGGAACTTGTGGTTTTGTTGTTTTAGGCCAGCTTAGCACTTGAACATACTGACAGGCTGCTCAAAGGAGTGGTCTCAAGATTGTCGTCCAAAGATTCTGCCTAAAAGTCTTCCATGACTGCTTGTCTTCGGTTTTTTCCTCGTTATTGAATTAGCCTATACATATATAAGGGGACAGTGTATTCAGAAGAAACTAGGTGCTCAGCTTAACAAAGCGGATTTTTCTAGTTTGAAACTGTATGCAGTCAGTTTCATGAGAATATCCTTAGGAAACTGGTTTATTTGGAAGTTCAACAAATCAGTTAAAAATAAGCAGTTTCTCAAATTCAGGAGTAGCTTGAAAACCCAGGGTGTATGTAGAACTGACATGTGACTGTGTCCTCTGGTTTTTTAGGCCTCTCTTATTCTTCTCATGCCATGCCCATTGGGGTTTCCTTGTCCAGCCTATGTGCCATAAACAGGACAAGCAGATCCAGAATATACCTCTAACAACCATTTCTAGACAGGATATTATAACTTGTCAGTTGTATGCATAGATTTATTTAACAAGTCAAGCACAAATATGAATGCTTATAATACTCCATTCATGTTTGATCATGTATAAATGTTACATTTGTACACAGACATGGCAGGCTAGATATACACACTGTATCCTGTAAGTTCTATTAAGTCAGGGCTTTGGCAACATCGTTTTTTATGGACTCATTTACTATATTTAGGAATCAGAATCATTTCAGGAGAAAAGCAAGTAGACTTTTACTCTCCCCTTCCTCATTTATGTCCTTTGAAAAACCCAAGGGGTGTCGTGATTTGATTACCTACTACAATTCAATGAATCAAGTCCTATTCATGAAAAGAATGGCATAGCTATCAAGGCAAAGCTTTATCTTAGACCTTTGGGAATGTGCCTCCCATGAAAAGAGCACCAGAAATTCAAGGCAATCATCTAAATCACTCAGATCTTCGATATAAAACTTTAGATAGTAAGTTCTGAATCAAGTAGTTATCAGATTTGATTGTTATTGTTGGGAGTGGAAATACAACCTATAGCCTGCAGAAGTTACCATGTTCCATAAAATATGATATAAATATTCACTTTTCTTTAACTACTCATCAGCTTGGGTGTTCAGAAAAGTCTAAAGAAAGGTTGCCAAAATGCCTGCTTTTTGGATTTGAACTCATGGAAGCGGAGAAGGCAATGGCACCCCACTCCAGCCCTCTTGCCTGGAAAATCCCATGGACAGAGGAGCCTGATGGGCCGCAACCATGGGGTCACTAAGAGTTAGACACAATTGAGCGACTTCACTTTCACGTTTCACTTTCATGCATTGGAGAGGGAAATGGCAACCCACTCCAGTGTTCTTGCCTGGAGAATCCCAGGGACAGGGGAGCCTCATGGGCTGCCGTCTATGGGGTCGCACAGAGTCGGACACGACTGAAGCGACTTAGCAGCAGCAGCAAGCTAAGAAAGGCTTAGGGGAAATTCAGTTTATGGGGAGATGTACTCTTGGTCAGTAAGGTCAGGAATTCCAACAGCTGGTTAATTAGAAAGTCTCAGATCATTTCCACTTGTGCATAGAGACATATGTCATTTGTGAGTGTATATCTAGTCAAGAAGCCCATTTGGAGTCGGGTAGAAAATCCCATGGACAGAAGGAGCCTGGCAGACTACAGTCCTTGGAGTTGCAAAAGAGTTAAACATGACTTAATGACTAAGTAACAACAATTCACCTACCGGATCTCCAGAGAGAAGCCCAACCCTGCCATGTTTTTGCAAATACCACACTTGCGTTTGTTCCCAATAGCAAAAGGTGTGGTACCATATTTCACTTTTGTCTGAATCAAGGGTTCTGTTTGTGCTATGTTTTCCATACAAAGAGCATTAGAGAATTAAGGCAGTCATCTAGAGCATGCAAATCTTCATGATCTGAACCAAGTAGCTGTTAGAAATTCAGCAGTGAATGCAAATAGGTACCCTCATGTTCAGAGAGCATTCTCCATCATTCAGACTCTTGATAAAAAGCCGCAGCAGCTCTTGCCTGGTGTGATGACTAAATGCTCAGCATTTACACCCAGTAGAGGTGGCCATTCCCACTTGATTGCTCGTCAGTGCTTGGGGCCATACAGTTGTGCGGGTTGCTGGTTGGGCTTTGCTTATTCTCCAGATAAATTCATTCCAAGCCAAGGAAAGGGACCAAGTGGGATTTTTTCAATTATATAATACTTGCTCTTTGAATACAATATGATGATCCAGGAGCCTGAAAAGATTAAGGTGAAAAGCAAAAGGCCTGAAGGAATTTTGAAGTGAGAATTTTATAAATCTAGTTGTCAAAGAAGATAAATGGTCTCAGTATCTGATAATTTTGTCTAAAACCAAAAAAGGCCACTGAGCATCAAGCCAGACAGGTTGCATTATTGGCAGGTTGGTCTCCTGGGATGAAGTGAGTGCAAAGCTGTTCAGACATCAGTTGCTTTTGACTTTTTTTTCTGAAAAGAAAATTCAACTTCTGCTCTTCCTTTTCCTCTCTTCTTATTCCAGTGATCATTGTTGCTCAATTTAGTAACGACCATCCAAGTTAGTGCAAAGGTTGGTTTTAGAACAGATGACAGGGAATCTTAATTGAGTAGTATCGAATTTCATAGCACAGCTAATTTAGGAAATAACAGAAATAACAGAGATGAGGAGAAATAATGCAGTTGGGAAGAGAAACATTTGACTGAGACTCTGCCCATTTTTATTCATATAACTTACACTAGTCACTTTACCCATGAGCACCATTGAAAAAAAAAAAAAAAGGACAGGCTAGATTAAATTATTAAAATGCCCATCCATTCCTAAGAAGCCACCATATAATTATCTCTGCTTTAACTTCCTTTTCTTAAGAGGCTTACTACTATGTGTGCATGCTAAGTCACTTCAGTTATGTCTGACTCTTTGTAACCCTATGGACCACAGCCCACCAGGCTGCTCTGTCCATGGGATTCTCCAGGCAAGAATACTGGAGTGGCCTGCCATGCCCTCCTCCAGGGGATCTTCCCATCCCAGGGACTGAACCCACATCTATGTCTCTTGCATTGGCAGGCAGGTTCTTTACCACTAGCTCTGCCTGGGATACTTACTTACTGTTATAACACATTACTTAATTATATTGTAAGTCAGAGGAGCCCACAATAATGAATAATCAATTTGGATTATCCCCTTTGGGGGAAATTAAGTTCAAGCCTCTCTCTTCATTTGATGTCTTAGAACAAGCTTGGAAGATGGCCATGTCCATCTACAGTCTGGTCTTTGGAAGTACAAACCAACCTCCTTTTATAAAACTATCCTTTACTTAACGTGCTGTCCTAGTAGAAGTAGCCATTCAGCTCAGGGAAAAGTGCTGCCCCAGTCACCACAGGATGAATCTGTGGCCTCCCTCATGGTCTTGCATCATTCCTGCTAGAGCAACAGAGCCCACGCTGAATACCCAAAACACACAGTTTCCTCCAGACGGTCCTAATTGCCAACCCAGTATGGGAATTTGGGAACCTTTGGCAAATCAACTTGAACACTCTTATGAAATTTGGTGCAAGACTTACACAATAACAGCAGCTGTCTGTAAATACCTTCCTTTCCACCAGTACTCAGACATGCACATCCACATACAGGGTGGGACTGAGCCAAGTCCTTTCTCTGGAAAGGTTTGCAGGGCTGTTTGATTGAGTTCATTCTCAGATTTTCCTCTTGGTTTGTTTTCACTGCAGTCATCACATCACAGGCGGAGAAGGTCTGTCTTACAAGAGTGGACTTGTATTGGTGATCCTGGATCTTCTTTTATGCCATTTCTAAAGTGAATAAAATGCCTGGTCTGTCTAGAGGGGGCGTGTGACCAGCCATGGCCTTTGAACAATCTCTTGAACATTCCAGTATCACTGCAATGGGCTGCTGTGTGCATCCTTGTTCTTTGTCCAGACTTCTGCTAAATATGGAATAGGATTTGTATTACTGTGCCACGAACACTTTCATTAACAAAGACCTCGCTCAGCTCCGTAAACGCAGGGCAGAGAGATGTACAGCTAACTGAAAGGATAGAGTTAGTTTTTGTTTGTTTAAATTTCTCATGCGGAAGACCTAACACTAGAGCATCAATAAAAAGATATTTCTTAACTGACCCATATAAGAGCATATGAAAAAGTAAGAAAAGCCCTCAAGTTCTTATTTCTTTCACTCTGAGTAATTACTAATCAGCTTGCCTATGTCCAGCCTTGCCTCACCTTCTTACCCCTGGGGCATGTATCCATTTCGATATATTTTAAAGTCCTTTTGATTGTTATACAGGGCCCTTTGGGGCTGAGGATAAAACCTGTTACTGAACAGATCCCTGTACCTTGAAGAGTCAGCACTTGACCTAGAGCCCAGGTTACAACAGGTCTCCAGTTTCTCCGGGGACATCCCTCATCCCTGGGTGAGTGTTGGAAGGTAACTTATGACCATTGTCATCTTTCCCCACGGAGGTGGGGATAATGCGGTGGGAGCCTCACTCCTTCGGGGGTTCTGTTTCTTCTTATGGCAACCGTGTAAGCTGCCTAAAAACAGTCTGTTGCCTTTGGTAGGAGAGAAATGCACACGCTAGCCCAGGAAGTTAGTTTAGCGTGACTCTGAGGTTTTGCCCCCATGGAGTGAGTTCTCTGAGATGTATGATCAGAAAGCTGGTACTCTGGTTTCTTACTTCCCCAGGAGAGTTCTTCTGCTTACTCGGAACTCATCCTTTGGCAGCCAGATCTTTCCATAAATGACCTTCACTCCTTCCCTTCCTCCTTCCCCCAGGAAATCTCAGCATTACATTTCCATTGCACAGGACAGACCAGGTCTGGTCACTCTAGAGATTTGTATATAAAAAAATACTTTTGTGAGGATTTTTGTATATTGTTTTTCTATTTGTTTTCTATGGCTTGAGGAGAGAGCTGGCAAACTGTGAATCTAATTTGATCTTGCCGCCAGCAGACATATTTTGGCTTCCTGGTAAAAATTTATGTTACCAAGGACAATATATTGCCCTCTGATCAGTATTGTACCCTCCAAAATTCACAGATTCCTCCAATGCAACCTTACATTATTTTGTAAACAAATCCCTGGGCTTCGTTGCTGTTATTTATAAAAAGCATGAGAAAACGTATTTAGAGTCCTGGATAGTGTATGTTTAATATTGATTTAGCCTTTAATGATGTTATATAGGTTTGTATCTATTCTTCATAAACCATAAAGAACTCAGCGTAGACTGAATGGATCTATTTAGTATCTGTAATTTTGCAGACAGATATTTTCTTACGGTATTTTCTATATAACCACATATGTAGAATTACAACTAATTCAAGCACAAGACATTTCTACAGCAATTTAGAGCTGTCATTGTTTCCTGAGCATACAGTCACATTTGAAAAATGTAAAAACCCAGTCCTTTGCGATGCAATGAACAAAATGACCATTAAGAACAAAGAGTCAGTTAAATCCTTTAGCTGGTTAGGATATGTATAATATTTAAACAATTAGTCTTTTTAACTCAAGGAATGGTGCTGACTCTTTATTTTTGACACCACATCTTGTTTTTCCACCTAACATTCTAATTTTGCTTTTCTCCAAGAACATGAAAAATAAGATGATAATAGTGGAATCATCTCTATTGAGAATCTCCCATGCCTTCCTAATAATGTATGTGAAAATTGGCTTAGGAAAACTTTGGATAGCAGAGATTGAGGGTGCGTGTGAGGAAGCCGATCAGTACAGATTTGTTGCAGGTCATTCTTGCCAAGTAAATTGGTAGTAAATGTCACATTGTTATGTGAATTGAGCACATATTTTTAAGGTTAAAATAAAAGACATTAATACCAGCTATGAAGCAATACTCTATCAATGAGGCTTAGAGTCTCACTGAAATTATTTAGAAGCAGCCCAGGTAGATTCTGTCCTCAGGTGAGTAACAATCTATGTAAATTTCCCCAAAAGGCAAATCAGTAATCACTGCAAAGACAAGGAAGGGTCTTCCTTCCGCCAAACACACTTTCTGATAATATGATTGTAGGGCTAGTATTTTTGCTATGTTTTAGGAAATAGTTACATAGAAAGTGTACTGGTGTGTATTTAAATCCACTCCTCATTAAGCAATCAGATTAGATATGCCCTCAACTGGCAACAATTATATCTGTGATTTTCAAGTACAGATAGCTGTCAAGCATGAAGTTCTTGTGTATACACAGTAACACTTGGTTCACGCATGAAGAAAAGTGCCTATGCACTTTGTGTAGCTATAATGTAGATATCTATGTGTAATTTCAGTGAAATGGTATATAGATGTATTGTAATTTAATTTAAATGTTATTTTTGGCTGTTTATCTAAGTGCAGTAGACATGTTGATTCATGTTTTGAAAATCCTTCTTTTCCTTCTTAGATAGCTAGTGGTAAATCATTTCTCCTCTTTCTTAACGTGACTTGGGAATGTATTTCAGTGAAGAACTTATCTGTGAATCCTTTGAACTGATGATTGGTTGAACGTCTGTGTGTATCCAGTATCTTTGTAAATATGTGATTCAGGGCAAGGGGGTGTTGGATATGTGTCATGATTCTCAGTCAAAGGCCATCTGATGTCTATGTAGTGCCCAGTGAATACCTTTGTGGGACTTTTGATTATCTAGGCCTAGGTAGGTTTAGAACAAGGACATTTATCTGCAGCTAAGACATTTATGTTTGCTTGATGAATTGAGCTCAAAGAGACAAAAGGTTCGTCTGCTGAGCATGAGCATGTAAGCATAATGGTTGCCAAATACCGACCATCATGCTCATGACTTAAAGGTTGTGAAGAGCCTTGTCCCTCTTGGTTTCTTGAGTTGGGGTACAGGAAAGATGTTCACTAACTGCCATGCAGGTGAAATCCCACAGAAGCACACTTCTGGTAGTAAATTGCACAGCTGTCTCTAGAAAGATAGAGCGTGAGAAGCACAAGAATGGTCAGTATACTCTTGGGGAGATTGCAAAAAAAACAACCAGTGAAGCACAGATCCCGCGTATGTGAAGGGAGCAGGGCTTCTAGCTCCTAGGCTTTGTGTGTGTGTTTCAACTGTTTGAAGAGAAGGTTAACTAATGCAATTACATACTTGCCTCCCAAACACACATTCTGTCTAATTATCACTGAGTTGAATGCTCTGAGGTCTATAGCTCCTGTAACCCTCTTTTCCTTCTTTAAGGACAGAGAAAAATGACCATGTGCAGCTGGGAACACTGAATGTTCCTCTCTTTTCACAAGAAATGTGAAGCTTAGGAGATCCTCTGAGGGTACTCTGTTCATTTTCAGTGTCTACTCCAGTGATTGGAGTGAAAGGATGTAACTGTGGGCAGGCACATTTTTTTTTTCTTGAAAATGTGGCTTCTTCAACTTGTGTCATATTCAGGATGGAAACCTTACTGAAAGAAATCTAGCCTTTAGGTAGAATTCCCTTTGAAGATTCTTGTGTGTGTCCAGAATGAAAGATAAGAGTAATTGTTTCCCTCACGTTCACAATCCCCATTGACCTAAAGTCATGTAACGTAGAGCATCTATAGCGCATCGGATTTAATGAATGAAAAAAAAGATAAAAAATTTCAACTAATTTTGGGGTTGTTTCTTACATATAGTACTAGGAAATGCCTTGTTTGGCAAAGCACATTTTGGGTATTTAAAGTATTTCACTTTTACCTTTAGCTTTCTTAAAATGTGGACTGATTACTGTAACATTCCATGTGTAAAATAACTGGATATTCTTTATACACTGGAAATAATCTTTAAATCCAATATTTCACTAAGTGTTTTAACTTTTATGTATATATCTCTCATTAATAAATGTGGATTCCAATTTCTCTTGGCTGTTGACTCTCCTTCAGTTCCAATTTTAAGCTAGTGTTCATTACCTAGTAAGTGTCTCCAGTGTTCCTTTTGGAGAAATTTGCGACTTGAAACCTACAGTGTCTAAATGAATATTTTCTAGGAAGCCTAAATATACAGTGGAGTTACATCTTACGCTATAAAGTTATGAGTTGGACAAAAATCCTTGTGAATCAGCCAGTATGGGTTATCTCCCACATCTCAGCAGCTTAAAGCAACCAAGGTTGATTTCTAATTCATATGACATGTCCATCACTGTCTGGGGGACTTTGGTCCACACCATCCTCACTGAGGGAGTCTGAGAGAGACTTCCTCCTTGTGCTTCTGCCCTTACCAAATGCAAGAAAAAAGGAACAGGGCAGATCTTACACTGACTCCTAAAGCACCCTTCCAAATGCTGTATGCCTCATTTCTGCTCATTTATCAATGGCCAGAACAAGTCACATGTCTCTACCTAACTTCAAGGAAACAGGAAAGTACAACTTGACCTGGTGTCCAGGAATAAAACTGGAAAGAGCTGATGAACAGCTCTAATGGCTATTAGGCCATAAAAAAAAAAAATAATAAACCCTTAAATTATCCATAAAGGATAGTATGCAAAGATGTAGTCTTTCAATAAATCCAACACAGTAAGTTTTTCTCTAGTATTGGAAAAACCAATGCTCTGGAAGTAAGTGATAAGCATTTAACGTTACATTGCAGAAATAAAATGCATGATCTTCAGGAGTAGGGTCACATTCAGCAGAATGAGATTCGTATCCAGTGAAAGATAGACATACAGGAATGGCGCCCCATCGAGAAAAATACATGTTTTCTTTTCACACTTCAGGGCACCCACAGATTTAATAGGAGAGTTTGGATTAGTTGAATTGTTGTCTCTCATTCTTTTGGGGGAGGATAAGGAGGCAAATATCAATAACCTCAGATAAGCAGATGACACCACCCTTATGGCAGAAAGTGAAGAGGAACTAAAAAGCCTCTTGATGAAAGTGGAGAGTGAAAAAGTTGGCTTAAAGCTCAACATTCAGAAAACTAAGATCATGGCATCTGGTCCCATCACTTCATGGGAAATAGATGGGGAAACAGTGGAAACAGTGTCAGACTTTTTTTTTTTTGGCTCCAAAATCACTGCAGATGGTGACTGTAGCCATGAAATTAAAAAACGCTTACTCCTTGGAAGAAAAGTTATGACCAACCTAGATAGCATGTTGAAAAGCAGAGACATTACTTTACCAACAAAAGTCCATCTAGTCAAGGCTATGGTTTTTCCAGTGGTCATGTATGGATATGAGAGTTGGACTGTGAAGAAAGCTGAGCACTGAAGAATTGATGCTTTTGAACTGTGGTGTTGGAGAAGACTCCTGAGAGTCCCTTGGACTGCAAAGAGATCCAACCAGTCCATTCTGAAGGAGATCAGCCCTGGGATTTCTTTGGAAGGAATGATGCTAAGGCTGAAACTCCAGTACTTTGGCCACCTCATGTGAAGAGTTGACTCACTGGAAAAGACTCTGATGCTGGGAGGGATTGGGGGCAGGAGGAGAAGGGGACGACAGAGGATGAGATGGCTGGATGGCATCACTGACTCAATGGACGTGAGTCTGAGTGAACTCCGGGAGTTGGTGATGGACAGGGAGGCCTGGCATGCTGCGATTCATGGGGTTGCACGGAGTCGAACATGACTGAGTGACTGAACTGAACTGAACTGAAGGAGGCAAATATTTGATTTTTAAATAAGTACCTAAATGTGACACATCATAATTCTTTTCACCAATGCTAGTAATTTATGTAAATTGTTGATGAAAATGGACACTTCCTTTGAAGACACCTTTCTTTACTCTCTTGGAGTCAAGTGTACATCACATCCATATTCAAATGTTATTAAAATCTCATTTACAGAAAATATGGTCATCAGTAAATTTCTGGGCTGCCATTTTGTTTTAAAGTAGCACAGAGCCACCGATTGGAGTTAAGTTAAGCTTAACACTTTAGTATGGATGCCATTTGATCATTATCAACCAGTCCTTCATAAGAAACATGACTTTGCTTGTTCAGGGAGTATAATCCCCATGTTTTAATTTCTTGCCCTTTCTTCTGGAACAGAGGTGTTTAATCCACCCACAGTGGTTGTAAGGCCGCCTATTATGCTGCTTTCCCTTATTGAAAGAAGGAGAAGCAGAAGAAGAAAAATAAAAAGAATTATTTGGGGGCTGGGAATGGAAAGAAGGATTATAGGCTAGGAAACAGCAGGCAGGAGTTCTGACCTTCGCACAGTCACTAAAGTGTTGTGCAAACGTGGTCCTTCCCTTAGCAATTTGGAAGTCATCTTGACATATGTAAAATTAGGGGTTGGAAGTAGACACTTTCTAAACTTTTGAACTCTGAAATTTGAATTCTGTCAGCTGGGTACGTCATCATGACTACAGATAATTTTGGTTTTTAATCTAATTAGCATAATGTCTCATACTTACAAAAGGATATATGTAATCTATATCTAAGTTACAGTGCGGCATGATATAGAATCCTATGACTCGGTAAGCCAGTGCAGGACCTAAAGCATCCCCCAGCATTTCGCTTGACCTTCATACTCCTTCCTTATTCCATTCAGCTGCTTTACTCCCCGGGGGAAACTGCTTCTGGAAATTATGTTTATCATTCCTCCACTTTTAAAAATAGGTTGTTTTTTCTTTTTTTAGTCTCACACATATGCACGACTCCACAAGCTCTGCTTATTTCTGAGCTTTATAAAAAGGGTATTACATTGCATGTAGTCCTTTCCAATACGTCTCTTTTCTTCTTAACGTGTTTCTCAGTTTATTCATGCTGTTACAAGTAGCTGTGGTTCATTTTCACGTCTGTATAATTGCATAGTATGTGAAATGTGCCATATTTTGGTTACTCACTTTCCTGCCAATGTATATCTGCCTCATTTCCAGTTGTTTTTTTGATGTTAAATAATGCTGCTATGAATGTTTCTGTATGTTTCCTGGGCGTACAACCTAGGGAGGCTTTGACACATGTGCTTCTAGAGATAATAAATAAAATAATGTGTTTTTGTGTGTCTCTGTGTGTCTGTGTATCTCTGTGTATGCGTGCATGCATGACTGAAAAGTTCCCCTTCAAATCTTCCATTTATTTGTCCGTGGCTCCTTCAAAGCACTCACTTGTGAACCACTGTTGGAACCCTTGGTGATTCATCCACTGCTGGCTGTTTAATGGAGTCCATCTCACTGGCAGGAGCACTGAGGCAGACAAAACCAGAGTATTTTAATTTTTGGCCACATGTGGAATCTTAATTCCTCAGCCAGGGATGGGACCTACATTCCCTGCAGTGGAAGGCAGAGTCTTGACTGCTGGACCACCAGGGAAGTCCCTTTTATATGGTGTGTGTGTGTGTGTGTGTGTGTGTGTGTGGCTGCACTGCGTGGCATGTGGCACTTCCCTGACCAGAGATTGAACCTATGCCCCCTGAAGTGGAAGCACGGAGTCTTAACCTCTGGACCACCGGTGAAGTCCAAAACAAGCATTTTAAAAGGGGAATTTAAATTTAAAGCTGAAACCTTCTTTCGTCAGGCTCACATGATACGTACCGTCAGAGAGTACAGCTCTAACGGTAGCCAGAGACGGCCTGCTCAGCCTTTGACCTCTTCTTTAAGCAATGATGTGCTACACCCAGCAACTCCACCCGACATTAGCAGGTTGCATGCTATGATGCAAACAGTGGTTTGAAGGAAGAAGCTACAGGAAGTCCCAAGAAATATCTCTACCTACCCCAAGAACCACTAATAGCCCAATTAGCTGCACTCTGTACCCCCACAGTGGAAGATTGTAGAGCCGTAAAAGGCTCTGCGGATACCACCTACGGCCCTGAACCTTCTGGGCATCTCTCCTTCCAGGCATGGTGACACAAACAGGAAGCCAGGACTCGGTACTTCAAAGAACCACAGGTAACGGAGGTTTAGGCACCTCCAAGGAAGCATTGATGAGGTGCTCTCCCTGCTCGTCACCGCTCAGCCCAGACAGGAAGGCATGGGTGGAGATGCCCACACAGTTGATGTGGGCCCCGCCAGAGTAAAAGACTGTGGAGTCCCCAGCAAATAATAATTTCCTTCCTGGTAATTTTTAAAGTTCCGTTCATTCTTCTTCTTACTGAGGCAGTGAGAGGCCATCTTTAATTCCCATGTCATGGTAAGAAAAACAGCCGCAGAGGCTGAAATTCAGGAGTGCTGGTTGACCTCCTGGAGAAGGCAATGGCACCCCACTCCAGTACTCTTGCTGGGAAAATCCCATGGATGGAGGAGCCTGGTAGGCTGCAGTCCATGGGGTCGCAAAGAGTTGGACATGACTGAGCAACTTCACTTTCAATTTTCACTTTCATGCATTGGAGAGGGAAATGGCAACCCACTCCAGTCCTCTTGCCTGGAGAATCCCTGGGACGGGGGAGCCTGGTGGGCTGCTGTCTATGGGGTCTCACAGAGTCGGACACGACTGAAGTGACTTAGCAGCAGCAGCAGCAGCAGCAGCAGCAGTTGACCTCGACGGCCTGTTCAAGAACAGTCTAAAGAGAACAAAAGCCATCCAATATAAATACTGTACTTACCCTCAAACATTTAAAAGCAGTGATTTTAGGACTTCCCTGGTGGCCCAGTGGTTAAGTGCAGGGGACACAGGTTCAATTCCTGGTCCGGGAGATTCTACATGCCTGGGGGTGACTAAACCCATGCAGCACAACTACTGAAGCGCATGCGCCCTAGAGCCCTAGAGAAGCACTCACGCCACAACCAGAGAAAGCCCGCGCACAGCAACGAAGGCCCAGTGCAGCCAAAATAAATAAATAGATAAAATTTTAAAAATAAAAGCAGTGACTTTAAATTCTTCTGAATTCCATAAGCAGACAAATGAAACAGTATTGCGTTTCCCCTGTCCCCCTTGATTGGGTCAGAATGAATATGCAAAACCCCAAAATCTATTTTTGTCTGTGATTTGGGGTGATCTGATTTCAGCCTTCCAAATACTGTCTGGAAAAATCTAGAGGCCACTAGTGAAGGAAAAAAGACAAATATAGAACTGCTGTCATCTACGGTTCACTCCTTTTGTTGCATGAGCTGACTCTCCTGGAATTCTCCAATGGCTTCTGTCACTTCTCAGATGTTTTCCAGGCCTGTGTAATGTATTGCTCACAGAAGGAGGGGCCAAGGAATTTCCAAACTGCCTTCATCTGAGTGAAAAGTTCAACTGGAATTCAGCTTCTCTTTTCCAGTTGCTTACTCTCCTGATCTCAAAATTTCCTCACCTCTTAGTGAGGAGGACAGAAATCATTTCAAACTGTAAAGTTAGAAAGGACCTCAGGGACAAATATTTGAAATTTAGCCATGTCTTTTTGCAGATGGGGGGTTCCCTGGTGTCTCAGATGGTAAAGAATCTGCCTGCAATGAGGGAGACCTGGGTTCTATCCCTGCGTCGGGAAGACTGGAGAAGGGAATGGCTACTCTCTCCAGTATTCTTGCCTGGAGAATTCCATGGACAGAGGAACCTGGTGGGCTACAGTCCATGGGGTCACAAAGAGTCAGACATGACTGAGCGACTAACACCTTCACTTTCTTTTGCAGATGAGGAAATCAGTATCATAATTAAAATGAATTAGAGGTAATACAGTGGCAAACCAAGGTTAAATCCTGATTCTGTAACTTTTCCAACTATGGGCCATTGGAGAGTTTATGTAGACTCACTTTCTTCATCTGTGAAATGGGGCTAATCATGCCTATGCTACATAAAGCAGTTTACACAGTACTTGGCACATGTTAAGGGTTCAGTCAATGATAGTTATCATCAGCATCACTGTTACCATCCTTAGCACTATCAGCCACAACTTCTTAGTGACTAAGCTGGAAGAAGTCTGGCTTTCTCTTTCCCAACTTGGCCTCTTTTTTCAGCCATACCACATTGACACGAGCCTGTAAAACAGAGTTCAGCTGCTCTTCCAAAAATCTGGGCTTAATTCTTGGACCATGACCTCTCCTGACCCGGCCCAGGATAATCTCTACTCCTAGAGGAGCTTTATGAACATCACATGCCTTTCTGTCTTTTGTTCCTGGTGCCCCTCCATACTTTCTTCTGCTACTCACCAAAGCTCTGATTCTTGACAATGAGGGAAGGCACTGGATTTCTTCAGGGATGGGAATTGAATCTCAGCCCTACCCGAATGGCCTCTCACTGGGATGGAAGCCTGAGTTTGCTCTTCCAACAGGAAAGGGAACATGACATCCAGAAATGAAGCAATCCTTTTCCTCACATAGAAGGCCCTCAGGGAGTCCCAAACTTGCAGTGTTGCGTGTAGTAGTGGAGACAAATGTCATGAGAAAAGCTGTTGCTGTGGAATGTGGCCAACCCAGCAGGTCCCTCAGAGCCCCTTGGCTGAGTCTCTTCCCAGCAGTTTCCCTTCCCATCATCCTTTTCTCCATTGCCTTGTCTTCTTTCAAGAATGATGTTCACTTTCTCCTCCAGCAGTGTCAAGAACAGAACTTGGGAGAAACTTTGTGGAACCTTTTGGTTTGGGGAGCTCATCCATTGCTGTGTTAGAATCATCTCAAAATGGTGCCCCTCTTGAATCTGCAGCTGCTTCAGGGCATGGCCGCACTCTGAAGAAAGTGAAGTCGCTCAGTCGCATCTGACTCTTTGTGACCCCATGGTCTGTAGCCTGCCAGGCTCCTCCATCCATGAGATTTTCCAGGCAAGAATACTGGAGTGGGTTGTCATTTCCTTCTCTGGGAGATCTTCCCAGCCCAGGGATCGAACCTGGGTCTCCCACATTGCAAGCAGACTCTTTACCGTTTGAGCCACCAGGGAATCAGCGAGGAGCCTGATAGTTATGATTAATAGTAGCTATTATCATAGGTAATATCCCTAGAAGTGGAACCTGAGACAGGATTCAAGTTCTCAGGGTGTGTCTGAGGGCGTACTTCTCAGGAAACCCTATGAGACTAGGAGAGCAGTGGAAGAGGGCAAAGGAAGAACCGAGCAAGAAGATAGCTTCAGGGAGAGTCTAACTTTGTGTTGTCCCCACTTGAGGAAAGGAAACTTGTCTTTGGCACCCATATCAGTCAGTCACTGACTGTGGGCCACGTAGGGAGGTGTGGGCAGAACCTGCAGGGTAGGCAGCTCTCATCTGCAGAGAGCTATTCACCAGAGAGGAAGCAGCCGTGAGCTGTTAGCTGTCCACACAGCAGTTATGAGATGGGTGGACGAATCCGAGAAGGGCATCTGGGCAGAATACGTATGGCGTCTGCTACAGGTTCCCTTCCACATGTGGCAGGCTCTTGTAGACCTTGGGTGTTTGTCTTCTCGTAACAATTCTGTGAGGCAGGCGCTATTACCCTCCCTGTTTCACAGGTAATGGAAACCGAGATTCAGAAACTTACAGACCTAAGAAGAAGCTGGCTTGGGGCTTCCCTGGTGGCTCACTGATGAAGAGTCATCTGCTAATGCAGGAGAGACGGGTTCAATCCCTGATGTGGGAAATCCCACATGCCGTGGGGCAACTAAGCCCCTGCACCACGACTACTGAGCCTTGCTCTAGAGCCCAGGAGCCTCAGCTATTAATGCTGAAGCCTGCCAGCCCTAGGGCCCATGCTCTACAACAAGAAAAGCCTCTGCAGTGAGAAGCCTGCCAACCGCAGCTGAGAGTAGTCCCTGCTTGCCACAACTAGAGAAAAGCCCAGGCAGCGACAAAGACCCAGCACAGCCAAAATTAATTAAAAATTAAAAAGCTGGCCTAGAGGTCTATCTGGCTTCAATATCTCCCACTATACTGGCTCCATTTCCCCCAAATAACCCAGCAGAGTACATTGCCACATTATTGATTGTTTTAATGGCATTTAAAGCTCTGGGCTGAATGCAATAGTCCTCGATGTCTCATTTGGAAGTCCAGTTATGCAGGAGACTTTAGGGCATTCATTCAAAGAGGATTGGTCATGCTTATCATCACATAACATCCTGCATCATCTACTTAACTGCTCCAAGGAATCATGAAACCCATGTTTGGTAAAGAGAAGATCTCAAAAGATATCTGTAGTCCTAAGGTACACCTGTCCTTAGCTGGCCCAGGTTGTTAGAACATTTTCTCTTCCTTAAAACGTTTGCTAAGTCAACAGGCCAATGAGTGTCATCCAGAGTGTCAACTGTGATCAACTGAGAGTGAGGGGGATTCCAAGATGCCATCTGTGCTCACTAGGGAAGAATCCTGTTTGATTATCAATGACCACAAGCGAAGAGGTTGTGATTTATGTTTGTCTTATATCTGCCGCCTTTCATTGCAGCAGCCCAGATGAGTTACACAGCAGTGACAAAGAGCGCCCAGGTCTTGGTGGCCTCAGCATGATAAGTTTGTTACTGGCTCAACCAGAGTTAAGGTTACAGAGGTCTGCAGAGGTCTCTCTGTTCACTGCAGTTCCTCACAATCCCTCAATGATCAACCAGCTACTATCTCATAACAGAGAGGAAAGAGCTCCAGGAAGGTCACTCCGGTGAAATGTCACTTTGGCTTCCAACTTATTGGCCAGAAGGATCACAGGATCCCACCCAGCCCTGAGGGAGAAGGCAATGCAGTCTCACTGCATTCTCAGGATGGGGGAGATGGAGAAACATTTGTTGACCAGCACTAATAAATTATTATGGCCCACTTCTCTTGTCACCTAATATCGGGCACACTTTGTTTTCCAAAGGCAAAATGTGTTTACCACTTGGCCAATGGAAACCATATCAAAGTCTCACCCAATTGTGGCACCAAGCTCAAAGCCCAGGATCTTGGGGTGATGTGGGGACATTTCTGCATATGGTTTGGATGTGGCTCCTGTTGGCCTAGAAACCCATAAGCAAACAAATAAACAAAAATCCAAGTTTTCTGCAGCTCCTAATCTCTCTTCCATACCCCTCCTACCAACGTAGTCCCGTAGTAAAACAGGGTCAATTTAGTCACCTTGAAAAGTGAAAGTCAAAGTGTTAGTTGCTCTAACAACTAACATCTGATGCTCTGTGGCTCCATAGACTGTAGCCCACCATGGCTCTTCTGTCCATGGAATTCTCCAGGCAAGAATACTGGAATGGGTCTCCATTCCCTTCTCCAGGGGATCTTCCTGACCCAGGGATTGAACCTGGGTCTTCTGCATTGCAGGCAGATTCTTTACCATCTAAACATGCAGGGAAGCCCCATAGTCACCTTAAATTATTCCCATCTGGACAGGAGACAAACAGAAAACCTAGAGCCACAGCATTTCAGAAATCCTGATGGGAAGACATTAGAGGCCCCCCAGGAAATTTCTTGATTAGATTTTGATCCAGCTCTCTGGAAACCAGTCCATTCCCTGCCCCCCACCAATGACCCTTAATTCCACCTCCGAGTAAGTCCTTCTTTTTCCATTATACTTTACTGATGCACATGAAGAGGATACTCAGAAATAATTTCTCCCGTAGCAACATTCTCTACCTTTTGTTCATAGAAAGACCGTGCTGGATGCCACGTTAGTTCCTGCAGAGGTTTTCACAACAGACACGATGATCATGTACTTGAACTGACTTTGTTTCTGAGGCTGAGCTGACCTTTAGGGCACAAAGCATCTCTCTATTTTGTTTGGGGTTGAAAAGTGCTAACTTCTCCCAGCTCTACATGTTTTCACGTTTCTAGAGTCTCTCCTTCCCTCTAGGGAGGTAATAAAAGTATTTGACTTAGTCACTGTGCCATTTGTCAGGGTCTCTCAGTGGCTCTGATGGCAGAATCTGTCTGGGCCCTGGAATGGGCATACAGCATGCAATGGGCAATATGGTTTTGTTATCTGGGGCCACCGAGAATTTGCAGTTGTTTTTACTGCTAACGGCTACATGATATATTAGGCAAATTTATTTCCTGCTCTGGGTTTCAGCTTAAATGTTTCCTCTCTGAGGCAGCCTCATTTGGAAACAAAATCATTTATGATTTGGTAACGATCTGAAGATGATGTATGTCTAACTGTCCTGAAGAAAAGGGAACTCAGTTGTTCCCTGTGGAAGCCAAAAAAGGCTTCCAAAGGCACGATGGAGGAGAGACAGCAGAGATAAAGGCAGTCTTGGCTGTGTTAAAATAAGTTGTTTTTTGAAGATTGAGGCCAGAGTTTCACAATCACAAAAAATTATATTTTATACGCACCAACTTCAAATTAGAAATGAGATTTTTTTAAAACCAGCTATGTTATTGGAAACAAAAATTATGAATCAGCTAATTTAAAATATTGTTAATTAACAATACTATTGTATACCTTTATTTCTGCCCCAGTGGAATGGGCATCTCACTGTCCTCTGATTGATGGAGGTCAGAAGGAAAGTCTGTCCTTTCTCCATCTGGATTCTTGCTTTGGGGAATGCTTCTGCTGCCTAGTGGGGCACATGGGCAGTTTCTTGTTTAACATGTATTGAACCTGTATTAGGTGGCAGACACTGATCTATGGAATGGATATCTTTATCTATATCCTCACAACAACTCTATGGCATAGGTGCCTTCACTAACCCCATTTAACAGATGAAGAAACTGAGGCCCAGATATGTTAAATAAAGTGCCCTTAGGCATAATGTCCACTGGGCTTCCCAGATGGCACAGTGGTAAAGAATCTGCCTGCCAACGCAGGAGATGCAAAACACATGGGTTCAATCCCTGTGTCAGGAAGATCCCCTGGAGGAGGAAATGGCAAGCTGCTCCAGTATTCTTACCTGGAAAGCTCCATGGAGAGAGGAGCCTGGCGGGTTACAGTCTGAGGGGTCACAGAATCAGACATGACTAGTACATCCACACATAATGTCCATTAGGAGGAAAGGATGCCCTTTTTCTATTCTTGTCTTGGGTAGTTGGAGGCTGGAAGAATGCTGCCACCATAACTTCCATCACCAGCTCTGCCACTGGCCACGGCTACCACATTCCTACAGCCATCATTCTCTCTTTGTGTCTCTCTTGTTTGTGAGTCATTTACTCAAGATTCAAAGTCCAAGACAGGAGTGTCCTTTTAGCCAAGCTTGCCTAGCACAAGTTTAAATCACACTTTTGCATTTCTCACCCACACTCTGTCCATGTGATGCCTCAAGACTTAGGGCTCTCCTGGGTTCTGCCGAATCTCTTCTCAGAGACACTCGCTCTGCACACACCTCGGGTTAGAGCTTCCTACACAGCCCGAATCAGGAATCCCTTACCATTTACTCTGAGTCTTCCAAAAATCTGTTGAAATCTCTTTTTCTGCTTAAGTGTCTTCTTTAGTTCTTTTTGTGTGGATTGGTCTAAAGTTTTGATGCATTTGCTATCATTTGAGTAAGCTTTTTCTTTGGCTGTGCTTGGTCTTTGTTGCTCTACTGGGGCTTTTTCTAGTTGCAGCAAGAGGAGGCTACACTCCAGTTTCAGTGCCAAGGCTTCTCGTCGCAGGCCTCTTTTTTTTCCAGAGCACGGGCTCTAGGAACCTGGGCTCAGTAGTTGTGGTGCAAGGGCTTAACTGCTCAAAGGCACATGAGATTGTCCCAGACCAGGGATCAAACCCATGTTGCTTCATTGTCAGATGGATTCTTAACCACAGGACTACCGGGGAAGTCCTTGCGTAAGCATTAGAAAAACACATAAATGACTATATTCAATCTGCTGACTTCAGCAGAAAGTCTGAGTTGGACTCTCCGTTCTCAAATGGGAACAATAGTGTGTGTCATGTCCCTTCCCAACTGGAAGTGCCTGGCTAGGACGTGGCCTCCCCCGGCCCATGCCCACGTCCCTCGTTTATGTGCATCACTGTATCAAAGAAACTCTTCTATACACCGTCAGTGTGCTTGCTAGTTACGTCCACTTTGACAGCTGGGTGGCATTCTGCTAACTCTTTGGCAGCTGGCCTGAGGAATATATTCACAGCTTAATTCTAAGCTATGACTTGGATTGAAAATAACCAGACTCCATATCCCCATTCAAATACCCTGGAAAAAACCTCCAATAGCAGCCAGTGGATTAGGTCCCTCCTTTTCTGCCACGTAAGACGTGTCTCTTGCTATGCTTCCCGGGTGCATTTGATCAACACACATGACTGAGTACCTACTGTGTGCTGGGCATTCCTCCAAGTGCAGAGGACACTGCAGGGAACAGGAAGCTTATTGTGAAGTTTGTAATCCAGCTATTGGATTCAAAACACTTCCATATTTGCAGCAGGGGGAGTATGCCCAGGCACTGTGGATTGATTTAACTTTCATTTCAAGCGGGGCTGTGTGTGTGTGTGTGTGTGTGTTGCAGGGGTGGGGAGTGTTTCCTCCTGGAGTGGGCAATGTGAGATGTGCCTAATTCCCATCCGTCATCATATCTCTTCCATTAATGCCATCCATCTCTGATGTCTCCTCCCTTCCTCCTTGCATTTGGCACCCCTTCCCACAGACATAATCACATCTCTGTGATTTCAGCTCTCTTTGCCTCCCTCAGCTTTCCCAGCTTGCTGTGTTAAATGTCATTTACTTTTCTCCTCCTTCAAGTTATAGCTTCTCCACAGACAATGGTAGGCTCCGTGTCTGCATCCTCTGGGATCCCTAGGGGTGAGCTGGTTACTGAAGGGTTGGAGGAAAAGCTTGGCGAAAGCTTGCCACCCTGGGTGGTGGCTGGGCTTCCCCTGGATTGTGCTGTTTGAAGTCACTTCATTTGTGTCCAACTCTGTGCGACTCTGTGGATTGTAGCCTGCCAGGCTCCTCTGTCCATGGTATTTTCCAAGCAAGAACACTGGAGTGGGTTTCCATTTCCTTCTCCAGAGGATCTTCCCAACCCAGGGATCAAACATGCCTTTCCTGCATTGGCAAGTGAGTTCTTTAGCAGCAGCATCACCAATTAAGCATGTTTCATCACCTCTAGGATTAATTTCTTTCAGAAACGTCCAGTTCTGACCTAAATAACACGTATTTTCTTCTATTCATTTTGACACTCCCCCTAGCAGAATTAATAGCTGGACTAAATATGCTTCTAGAGCCTTCACACCCACCTGGCCTCTGAGGTCATTTTTCAGGCACCTTACTCTTATTGGACAGTAGAGAATATCTTATGCAAATCATGTTTCCCTGAATTCTGAAGGCATGAGGAAATGTCAGTTCACCCAGTCCCACTGATGTTGTTTGATATTTAACTCATTTGTGTTATTTGTTAATAAACTGGAGGATACTTTGGGGGACAGAAAATATTTCCAGCAAAAGAAAGACTTCTAGGCATAAAGAGTTTTCCAGGAAACAGATATTTGGTTGTCTATTTACCTTTCCATAGTAATGGAGTAGACCATTAATTTTGTATTTTAAAAAACTTTTTTGGGGGAAGCTGCATTCCCGCGGCACGTGGGATCTTCTTCCCTAGCTGGAGACCGAACCTTCGCCTCCTGCATTGGAAGGTGGATTCTTAACCACTGGACCACTGAGGGTGTTCCAAATGTTGTGTTTTTAATGTTAACTCTAAGAAACAAGACAAAACACCAAATAAGCCTGTCCCTGCTTTGAAGAGCTCTAGATTCTTTTCGCAAATTCATTTAGTCAAAAGAACAATTCCAAACCAAAATCAGGAGCCACCGTTTGGTATGGGATTGACTTTTTCCTCAAACACCAAACTGACAAGCAATATGTGCCGCATTTGGAACCGACTAATAGGCATAGACTGTTTGAGTCCCAGATGATTCTGAAATTCATTTACTAGCTGGTCAGTGCTGATGCCAGCATCTTTAAGAGACGTAATGAGAATCATGCCTGCTAAAAGATGGGTAGGTTCTCTCTGCTATATTTAAAATAGATAACAAATAATGTCCTACTGTATAACAAGAGGAATTCCGCTCAATGTTTTGTGGCAGCCTGGATGGGAGGGGAGTTTAGGGGAGAATGGACACAAGCATATGTCTGGCTGAGTCCCTTTACTATCCACCTGAAACTATCCCAACATTGTTCATCAGCTATACTCCAATATAAAATTAAAAGTTTTTTTTCAAAAAAGATGGTTCAGGCAGTATATGTAGGAGTTAAGAAAAGTAGGGAGTTAAGGGAAATTGCCAGCATCCATTGGATCATTGAAAAACCAAGAGAGTTCCAGAAAAAACATCTACTTCGGCTTTATTGACTATGCCATAGCCTTTGATTGTGTGGCTCACAACCAACTGTGGAAAATTCTTAAAGAGATGGGAATTCCAGACCACCAGACCTGCCTCCTGAGAAAATCTGTATACAGGCCAAGAAGCAACAGTTAGAACTGGACATGGAACAACAGACTGGTTCCAAATTGGGAAAGGAGTACATCAAGGCTGTATATTGTCACCCTGCTTATTTAACATATATGCAGAGTACCTCATGAGAAATGCTGGACTGGATGAAACACAAGCCGGAATCAAGGTTGCTGGGAGAAATGCCAATAACCTCAGATACGCAGATGACATTACCCTTATGGCAGATAGCAAAGAAGAACTAAAGAGGCGCTTGATGAAAGTGAAAGAGGAGAGTGAAAAAGTTGGCTTAAAACTCAACAGTCAGAAAATTAAGATCATGGCATCTGGTCCCATCAATTCATGGCAAATAGATGTGGAAACAGTGGAAACGGTGGCAGACTTTAAAATCACTGCAGATGGTGACTGCAGCCATGAAATTAAAAGACGCTTGTTCCTTGGAAGAAAAGTTATGACCAACCTAGACAGCATATTAAAAAGCAGACCTTTACCAACAAATGTCCATCTAGTCAAATAGTAGTCATGTATGGTTGTGAGAGTTGGACTATAAAGAAACCTGAGCACCAAAGAATTGATGCTTTTGAACTGTGGTGTTGGAGAAGACTCTTGAGAGTCCCTTGGACTGCAAGGAGATCCAACCTGTCCATTTTAAAGGAAATCAGTCCTGAATTGAAGCTGAAACTCCAATACTTTGGCCATCTGATGTGAAGAACTGACTCATTGGAAAAGACCCTGATGCTAGGAAAGACTGAAGGTGGGAGGAGAAGGGGATGACAGAGGATGAGATGGTTGGATGGCATCACTGACCCAATGGACATGAGTTTGAGTGAACTCTGGGAGTTGGCGATGGACAGGGAGGCCTGATGTGCTACAATTCATGGGGTCGCAAAGAGTCAGACACAACTGAGCAACTGAACTGAACTGAAGGGAAATAGGCGCTGGTTCCAGGCTGTTCATGTTGGCATCCTGGCTCTGCCACTTCCTGGTTGAGCAACCATGCTCCCATGCCTTCGTTTCCCCATCTGCAGAGTGAGAGTAATAAAGTACTAGACCTCACATGGCTGTGTGAGTCTTATTTCAGTTTTCTTATTTAAGCACACATTTGTGCTCTGTGCGACACTATTCTGAGACCTTCAAGATGCTAATTTGTTTAGTTCTGATAACACTGTAAGCTATGTTCTAAGACCTATTTAGCCCCAGAGATGTTACATAACTCAAGTGAACACATAAGCACACAAAGTTTTTCAATTAAATTAAAAATTCAAATTGTGACATTGTTGATTTACAATGTTAATTAGTTTTAGGTGTACAACAAAGTGATTTGATATTTTTATAGGCTTTGCTTCATCCAAAGTTATTATAGAAGATTCGTTATATTCCTTGGGCTGTACATTATATATTTGTGTCTTATTTATTTTATCCCTAGTAATTTGTACTTCTTAGTCCTTCCCCTATTTTGCCCCTCCTCCAACCCTTCCTCCCACTGATAACCATTAGCTTGTTCTTTGTGTCTGTGAGTCTGTTTCTGGTTTGTTATAGTCAATCATTTATTTTATTTTTGAGAGTCCACATATCAATGAAAGTATACAGTATTTTTCTCTGCCTGACTTACTTCATTAAGCGTAATACCCTCCATGCTGTTGCAAACGGTAAGATTTCATTCATTTTTATGGTTGAGTAGTATTCACACACGTGCTTGTGTATGTGTGCATACACACACACACACACACTGCATCTCCTTTATCCTGCCTTCTGTTGATGGATACTTAAGTTGCTTCCATCACACCACATGGTTTAAATAGTGTGTCAGGTAGATGATAAACACTTGGTCAGTGCCAGCCTTTGTAGATAGATACCCTCCTATACCGCCCCCGTCACAGCAGCGGGTCCTCTGCCATAGTTCTCTGTGTGCCACAGACAAAGATGTGAAGCCCAGCACTCAGCACATGCCCATTACATAGGAGGAGGTATTCAGTATTATGATTAAATGGCAATTAATTAATATTTCCTTCTCCTTCAAGCATCTTTGAATCCTTTTCAAAACACAAGGGAGTGATTTAAAAGAAAATGTGGACCATCAGCTGTACTCTGACCCTTGGTCCCATCACCCAGGCAAACCAGTTTCATTTCCACTCCACACAGCCTTAGTGCACAGACACCCACCTTCATCTTCTTCTTTCTGGTTTTACTTTGACGATTCAAGAACTGAAGTTAGGTGCTAGTGCTAAGTCACTTCAGTCGTGTCCAACTCTTTGCAACACCATGGACTGTAGCCTGCCAGGCTCCTCTGTCCATGGTATTTTCCTGGCAAAGATACCAGAGTGGGTTGCCATTTCCTCTTCCAGGGGATCTTTCCAGCCCAGGGAGAGAACCCACCTCTCTTAAGTCTCCCGCATTGGCAGGCGGGTTCTTTGCCAGGTTCAGTTCAGTTCAATTCGCTCAGTCACGTCTGACTCTTTGTGACCCCATGGACTACAGCACGTCAGGCCTCCCTGTCCATCACCAACTCCTGGAGTTCACTCAAACTCATGTCCATTGAGTCAGTATGCCATCCAATCATCTCATCCTCTGTTGTCTCCTTCTCCTCCCACCTTCAATCTTTCCCAGCATCAGGGTCTTTTCAAATGAGTCAGTTCTTCACATCAGGTGGCCAAAGTATTGGAGTTTCAGCTTCAGCATCAGTCCTTCCAATGAATATTCAGGTCTGATGTCCTTTAAGATGGACAGGTTGGATCTCCTTGCAGTCCAAGGGACTCTCAAGAGTCTTCTCCAACACCACAGTTCAAAAGCATCAATTCTTTGGCGCTCAGCTTTCTTTACAGTCCAGCTCTACACATCCATACATGACTACTGGAAAAACTATAGCTTTGACTACACAGACCTTTGTTGGTAGTGTCTCTGCTTTTAAATATGCTGTTTAGGTTGGTCATAGCTTTCTTCCAAGGAGCAAGCATCTTTTAATTTCATGGCTGCAGTCACCATGTGAAGTGATTTCATAGCCCAGAAAAATAAAGTCTGACACTGTTTCCACGTCTATTTGCCATGAAGTGATGGGACCAGATGCCATGATCTTAATTTTCTGACTGTTGAGTTTTAAGCCAACTTTTTCACTCTCCTCTTTCACTTTCTTTTTTTTTTTTTTTTCCTCTTTCACTTTCATCAAGAGCCTCTTTAGTTCTTCTTTGCTATCTGCCATAAGGGTAATGTCATCTGCATATCTGAGGTTATTGGCATTTCTCTCAGCAGTCTTGATTCCAGCTTATGTTTCATCCAGTCCAGCATTTCTCATAAGGTACTCTGCATATATGTTAAATAAGCAGGATGACAATATACACCCTTGACGTACTCCTTTCCCAATTTGGAACCAGTCTGTTGTTTCATGTCCAGTTCTAACTGTTGCTTCTTGGCCTGTATACAGATTTTCTCAGGAGGCAGGTCCAGTGGTCTGGTAGTCCCATCTCTTTAAGAATTTTCCACAGTTGGTTGTGATCCACACAGTCAAAGGCTATGGCATAGTCAATAAAGCCAAAGTAGATGTTTTTTCTGGAACTCTCTTGCTTCTTCAATGATCCAGCGGATGTTGGCAATTTGATCTCTGGTTCCTCTGCATTTTCTAAATCCAGCTTGAACATCTGGACGTTCATGGTTCACATATTGCTGAAGCCTCGCTTGGAGAATTTTGAGCATTACTTTACTAGCGTGTGAGATGAGTGCAATTGTGCGGTAGTTTGAACATTCTTTGGCATTGCCTTTCTTTGGGATTGGAATGAAAACTGACCTTTTTCCAGTCCTGTGGCCACTGCTGAGTTTTCCAAATTTGCTAGCATATTGAGTGAAGCACTTTCACAGCATCATCTTTTAGGATTTGAAAGAGCTCAACTAGAATTCCATCACCTCCACTAGCTTTGTTCGTAGTGATGCTTTCAAGGGCCCACTTGACTTCGCATTTCAGGATGTCTGGCTCTAGATGAGTGATCACACCCTTGTGATTATCTGGGTCATGAAGATCTTTTTTGTATAGTTCTTCTGTGTATTCTTGCCACCTCTTCTTAATATCTTCTGCTTCTGTTAGGTCCATACCATTTCTGTCCTTTATCAAGCCCATCTTTGCATGAAATGTTCCCTTGGTGTCTCTAATTTTCTTGAAGAGATCTCTAGTCTTTCCCATTCTGTTGTTTTCCTCTATTTCTTTACAGATCACTGAAGAAGGCTTTCTTATCTCTCCTTGCTATTTGGAACTCTGCATTAAAATGGGTATATCTTTCCTCTTCTCCTCTGCTTTTCTCTTCTATTCTTTTCTCAGCTATTTGTAAGGCCTCGTCAGACAGCCATTTAGTCATTTTGCATTTCTTTTTCTTGGGGATGGTCTTGATCACTGCCTCCTATACAATGTCACAAACCTACGTCCATAGTTCTTCAGGCAGTCTATCAGATCTAATCCTTTGAATCTACTTCTCACTTCCACTGTATAACTGGAAGGGATTTGATTAAGGTCATATCTGAATGGTCTAGTGATTTTCCCTACTTTCTTCCATTTAAGTCTGAATTTGGCAATAAGGAGTTCATGATCTGAGCCATAGTCAGCTCCTAGTCTTGTTTTTGATAACTGTATAGAGCTTCTCCATCTTTGGCTGCAAAGAATATAATCAGTCTGATATCTGTGTTGACCATCTGGTGATGTCCATGTGTAGTCTTCTCTTGTGTTGTTGGAAGAGGGTGTTTGCTATGACCAGGTGGCTGGACTCAATTTCCACGTGGATCACAGGGATGTTTAGAGGTGTCCACTAGGGGGCGCATGATCAACAGGTCAGGAAAGGCCGTCAAGGAGGTTGGACTTAACAGGGAAAATACTCAGTTTCTGAGAAGATTGAAACTAGGTGGGAGAATTCACGTTGATCTCACCCTTGGTTTGCCAGATGAACACCCAGGATTTTTCTTAGCTTTTCCATGAATCTCTAAATTTTGCCAAAGAGAAACTAGGTGTAAAACACGGGGTCAGAATGTCTGTCTGCTGAGAGAAGCCTCAGCCTGGGGCTGTCCTAAGACAGAGCCCCAGATCACCAACGACTCTGTAACGTGTCCAGACCTTCTGAAGGTGCCAGACCCCAGAGCCCAGTGGATGTGGCTTTGGGGGCGCAAGACAAGAGCAGCCAAGTGTGGCCTATTCAATATGTCCGGGGAGGGCAGACGGCAAACCTCACTGAGAATGAGGGGGAGAGATGCTGTCCTTCTTGAGACTTTTTGAGGTCAGTTACACCTATTCTTGGGCTTCCCAGGTAACTCAGACAGTGAGTTACCTCTCTGCCTGCCAAAGCAGGAGACTTGAGTTCAATCGTGGGTCAGGAAGATTCCCCTGGAGCAGGAAATGGCAAACCATTCCAGTATTTTTGCCTGGGAAATCCCATGGACAGAGGAACCTGGTGGGCTACAGTCCATGGGGTCATAAAGACTTGCACACGGCTGAGTGCGTGCACACACACACACACCCACACACACACCCCCCCACACACACACACCCACCCCTATTCTTTTTTCTTTGATTGCTAAATGCCAACGGTCCTCAATAAATAGTTACTAACTTTTTTTTTCCAGAACAATTGTTCAAGTCTTGCTCTTCTTTGTCTTTTTCTAATTCTATTTTTATCCTTCTGACTGCTTTCCCTGACATTTCTTTCTTCATTTCTTAATGAGATTTAAAGAAACTTGGGAGGAGTAGAAAATTAAAAGCGCAGCTCTTCCTGAACTCCAGTAACCTTGCCTGTGTTGGAATTGCCCTTAAGCCTTTAGGGATGAAAACCTGTCTCTCCACTTCTGCATGGAAGACTTCCCAAGGTGTGGGCCTGCGATCTCTAGAGCGTGATCCCTGGAATTTCAACCTGTCTCCTCTCCCCAGGTAGGAGCCACCCTGAAGCTTGGCTCTGGCAGGGCCTCTGTGTAGTAAGATTTTGTCAATAATATGCTTTGCTAATTCCACCCTTGCCTAGAAAACAGGAGGGGAACCTCTTTTCTTTTTCAGTGGCTATTTGGACATCTCAGGGTGGGAGGTTCTTAGGACTCCAGTTCCTAGAAGGGTTTGGGAAGGGCTGAAAAATTCTGGAATACCTCTGACTTCCCCTGCATCCTGGTTCACGTTCTATCTGGGTCCCTACTGTGGATTCACACAATAAACACTTGGAAGATGTCAAGAGACAGGAAATGCGTGTTCAACTACAACATCCCATGCATTTTACACGCATTATCTTATTTAATCCCCCAGCAGTCTTCCTGGTGGCAATTACTATTCCCAAGTTACAAATGGGGCAATGAGGCACAGAGCCATTCAGTGACTTGTGAAGGTCATAAAGGGAATAGGTGGCAGGGGGTGGATTTGAACTCAGTTTTATTTTATTCTACTTTTTGGCTACACTGTACAGCTTGCAGGATCTTAGTTTCCCAACCAGAGAATGGAACCCACATCCTCTGCACTGAAATCATGGAATTCTAACCACCGGTGTGCATGCTGAGTCGCTTCAGTTGTGTCCGACTCTGTGCGGCCCTATGGACTGTAGCGCACCAAGTTTCTCTCTCTGTGGGATTCTCCAGGCAAGAATACTCGAGTGGGTTGGCATGCCCTCCTCCAGGGGATCTTCCCGACCCGGGCATTGAACGCACCTCTCTTACGTCAACCTGCATTGCCAGGTGGGTTCTTTACCACTAGTGCCACCTGGGAAGTTGCCACCAGGAAATTCCCTGTTTCATTTTAAAGACCATCATTTTCTAACTAAACTTCAGCTGCCTTTCTTGAGATTTTTGCCACTCCTCTTCAAGGACTTAGGAAGAAGGAAGTGGTTTGGACTAGACTCCTGGAAAACAGTAGTCATCACATGATGAAGCAAGCAGTCTGGAAACCTGAGGGGGCGGGACTGAGGAGGCGGGTGATGGGGAGCGTGATGGGCAAACTCCGGGTGATGAAGACCAGATGTCAACACAGGCACAGGATGAGGCTGGAGGCTGATGTGCAGTCACTGGGCAAGAAGGATGGCTCAGCCAGACTGCCGCTCCCTGGCCCTTTCCCCCAGGCATCATGGGAAAAATCACCTTTACACGTGACTGACTCCTTCACTTTTCAATAAAGACAGCTTCTATGAGGTTGTTTATGGTGTCCTAAATTAATTCTATTACCACTATGGCCAAATAGTAAGCGTATCTTCACTTAGCCCCAAACCCTTCCTGTGGTTTCCAAACCCCTCCTTTGGCCCCACCAGGCATAGAGAGGGCATGCTGACCTGGTTTGTGATACTTGGAGACCATCTCTTAACTTTGCCAAGTTTAGTTTACCAAAGGTCTGCCGACAGGCAATAAAGTAGGTTAAGTCAGAGTCTTTGGATGGAGTCGGGCTCCATTTCAGCCCCCACCACTTCCTACTTGTGTAGCTGGGGGACATCATTAACTTCTCAGTACCTGCCAGTGCCTCTCTTGTTCAAACAGGGTAAGAATTCCCCTTCATGGGTAGTAGGGAAGACTCATGAGTGTATGGTCAGTCCCTAAGTTGTGTCTGACTATTTGCAACCCCTTGGACTGTAGTTCCCAGGCTCCGGTAGGCTCCTCTGTCCGTGGGATTTCCCAGGCAATAATACTGGAGTGGGTTGCCATTTCCTTCTCCAGGGGATCTTCCCAACCCAGGGATCTAGCCCACATCTCCTGCATCGCAGGCAGATTGTTTAACACTGAGCCACCTGGGAAGCCCCATTGCATGTGGTTTCTTTACCGCTGAACCACCGGGGAAACCCAGGGAAGACTAACAGATGTGCAAGCCCAGGTATCCATAAGTGAACAGCAGATGGTAACTTTTGAGGCTGTTATGAAGCTGGACCTTCTATTGTGTGTTGGAGATACAAAACCAAATCCTGCCCTCAATAGACTCACTTGTCTCATGAAAGAGAGGCCTACAGGCAAATGAAGAAAATGGCAGAGTAAGACCTGCTTCAGTGACATGTGGACAAGTTGGAAAGGTACTCTGAGGGGAAGAAAGATCTCCATTCAGGTGGGGGTGGGTGAGACTACTTCCTGGAGGTCAGGATCAAAGCCATAGGTGGGGCTCCAGCTCTGGTTAATTTGCAGCCACAGCTTGAATGGCGAGATTTCATCAAAGGACAGCAACTACCCTGCTTCCTGGACTGCTGCTTCTCAGTCTTGCTTTAAAGGAGAGCCTTGGATTCTGAAACATTCTGGGTCCAGATACCCTCAGTTAATAGTCACTCACATTTAAAAACTGGCTGATTCATGCTGATGTATGGCAGAAACCATCACAATATTGTAATCCTCTTCCAATTAAAAAAAAAAAAAAAACCTGGTTAGAGTTTGGAAAATTGGAGGGGGTGATGAAGAAAGAGATTAAGTACCTAGAGTGTGTCTGTGGGAGATGAATTAATATTCAGATAAGAATTAATATTTTTAAGGACCTGATATATGCCAGGCACAGCCACGTACCGATTCTCTCCTTCAACCCTCATAGCAGCCCTGTGAAAGTTTTGTGGTCTTTTTTTTACAGATGAGAAAGCTAAGACTAAAACCATTTAAGCTGTGTGAGCAGGATTGAGTAGAGTCAATATTAAAACTCAGATTTGTCTAATTCTAGAGCTTATGTTCTTTCTACTGTCCGAGGCATCTCCCAAACTATATTTTATATAGGATCCGGCTCCTTCCTTTTCCAATGAATAGCAATTAATGAAGTTGTTCATGGCTTTTTAAAAGAATGCTATTGCCAACACAGTCAAAATGGGGTGTGTATCTTATGCATAAACAGGAGAGGTGCCCTTGAGCACAAGAATCTTTCAACACACCTGTCATAGGTTGATTGTAACTAATGGCCCTCTATGGGTCTCCTCGAAGCTACGCTTTTTGTGATAGGACTTTGCAGCAGTTCCCATGAAGAGGCAGAATCTACTCCTCAGTCTCCAGGTCTGGGCTCATCTTGTGCCTTGCTTTGGTGAATAGTATAATAGTGTTAGGGTAGAGGAGAAGTTCTTGGCCTCAAGAAGTGATGTGGGCACCTGCCCTCACCTGGAACCCTGCCAGACCTTGGAGGTGTGTGAGGGACACACGCAAAGAGCCTCCAGTGGTCCCACATCCTAGATGAAGCCACAGTAGGTCAGCCAACTTCTAGCTGACCTGTTTGCTAAGTACAACTATGAGCAGTCCAGTCATGCTCAGCGGAGCCCTGGCCAGATCCCAAAAGCACCTGGTCAATGGGTGGACTCATGAGAAATAACCAATGTTTGTTATTTTAAATTGCTCTGTTTTGGAGTGGTTTTAAAATGCCTCAGTAGTTAGCTGCTATAACTGAAAAATAATCTTTTTAATTAGAGGTCAACAAAGCCAAGGCATCTATTACTTCCGTTATTAATCAGCACTCTAGTTTGGATTGATTGTTCCTGAGACACGCTGTACAGCTCTCAGCTCAGGGTCTTCCTTTATTATCTCTTTAGGGATTCTTTTTACTTTGCTTTCTGAATCTCAGTTCCCCCTTTCTTAGTAACTCCCTTGCTTTAATGGAGTATATCCTTCAGGAGTAGCCTGGGGACGGATAACTAGGTTTGGAGATAATGCAAATATGAAATGTTTTCACTCTGCCCTTACAGTTAATTTGTTGGCTTTTTGGCTAAGATCAAGTGGGGCTCAGACGGAAAGCGTCTGTCTGCAGTGTGGGAGACCTGGGTTCGATCCCTGGGTCGAGAAGTTCCCCGGAGAAGGAAACGGCAACCCACTCCAGTACTCTTGCCTAGAAAACCCCATGGACGGAGGAGCCTAGTGTCCATGGGGTTGCAAAGAGTTGGACATGACTGAGCAACTTCACTTTTGGCTACATTAGAATCCTAGCTTGAAAACATTTCTCTTAGAAACTTCATGGCACTTGTTTCCTCGTCCTCACCCTTTCAAGGTGGCTGTTGAGCAGTCTAAATCTATTCTGACTCTCAATCCTCTTTCTGATATACACTTTCCTCCTCAGAAACTTGTAAGATAATCTCTTTGCCTTGACTCTCATGAATTTTTTAAATGATAGGTCGTATCGTGTATCTGTTTTCACCCTTTGTGTTCAGCACTCGGTCCTTTCAGTCTAGATATTCACATTCTTTCATTCTGAGGAATTTTCTTGATCTACTTCTTAGATGATTCCTTCTTCATATTCTCTGTTTCTCTTTGTGTGATTCCTATTATTTGTAAGTTAGATGTCCTAGAATTTTCTCTACCTTTCTTTTCTCCTCTGTTTCCACACTGTTTTCTGGGATATTTCTTCAATTTTATTTTCCCAACTTGCTGTTGAGTTTTTTTTTTTTTTTTTTTTGTAATTTGTGCTTTCAATTTGAATTTTTAAGAGCTTCTTTTTTAGGGGTTCACTAAATGTTCCTTTTTTTTTTTTTTTACCATAGCATTGTGTTCTTCTTTCATAGATAGGATTATCTCTTACTTTCTTACTGAGAGTATTACTGATATATATTTTTAAAGTTTTCTTCTCCATGAATTGTCTCATGGGTAAGAGGGAGCCACAGCAAGCTAAGAGCCCTGTGTGCCTGGAAGGCTTTGAGATCATTGTAGATTGCTTTGCTGGGCTATATATAGCCTTGGGAAGCTAGTCTGTTGCTATTTTTTGGTTTGCTTTGAAGTTTATCAGATTCCCCAGGAAGACTGAGTTTTACCTGGAGCATATTGTACATGCGTGTCTACCAGCATTCTGGGAGCCAGGTTGGGGGAAAATGTCTAGGAAGGCTGACATTCCTTACATACAGTTTCACTTTACAGAATGATACTTTTAATGTCAACTGTGTATGCCTTGTTGCTACACAGTCAGACTCTCTTTTTTGCCCTCTTCAGAGAATAATCTTCCTGTCTTTTGCTAGAATGGAGAAAGAAAGAATAGTCATTCAACTCCTTAGTCATTTAGCCATCTCCCTAATTTGAGCCCTGCCTTCTCCACCAAGGTGGAGCCCTTCTCCACCGGGGCTTTCCTGGCGGCTTAGACGGTAAAGCGTCTGCCTGCAATGCGGGAGACCCGGGTTCGATCCGTGGCTTGGGAAGATCCTCTGGGGAAGGAATCAGCAACCGACTCCAGTACTCTTGCCTGGAAAATTCCATGGACAAAGGAGCCTTGTAGGCTACAGTCTGTGGGGTCGCAAAGAGTCAGACACAACTGAGTGACTTCACTTCACTTTCTCCATGTCCAGAAACAGCTAATGCTGCCAAATCTTATGACTTTGAGAGTTCTGCTACACAAATCTGGTTGCTTCTCAATTTCCCCCCTGCTGGCTTGAGATCCAGCTTTTCCAAATTTGCTCAGCTATCAATGAACCATCACTTTCCAGCTTCAAATTTTTGCTGTTATTGACTCTTCCTCCATCCTCTTTGGCCCCATGGGTTTAAGTCTTTTTGCAAGCTCTGTCTTTTTAGAGCCTTGCATGAGGGAAGGAATGTTCTCTCTCCTTTCTTTAACTAGAAGGCCAACGGTAGTTCTTGGCTTTTAAAGTATTAACACTTTACAGTATCTCATTTAGTTTGAAATGTGTAGACCACACACTTTAATGGAAAATTATACTTTCTCCAAAAGAAGAGTTTTAAGTGTTCGAAATTTAATGTTTCTTTTCAGAAAAAAAATGAGTGTGAAGCTCTAGTCACCTCATAAACCTTTAACTTTGTGCATCTAAATTACCCAAACAACCAAATAATCACAGCTCTGCCCCTCTAGGCCCCCTACCCCTTTAAATCAGAGGCTCCTGAGTCCATTTCCCGTTTAACCCACTAACCCTTTTAATAGTAGCCTTTTAATATGTTCCAATAAGTGCTTCCAGCTGAGTAATATACATATCATGCTTTCCTCATTATTACCGGTCCATTAAAAAATATGCAAAAATCAGAGTTGAGGGTGTGCTGTGAAAAATCAAAATATTTACCAATGGCCATCATGCATGCATGAACAATGAGCTATTCTTGGAAAATTCAACACAAGTGGTTTATAAAAAGACATTCCTATGACATAAGGGTGAATGTTATTCTTAAGTACATTTTGCTTTCTAGAGAAACCAGTGATTTCTTTCTCCTACTCCCCTGCTGTGTACTGGTATATTGAATGAACGGAGGCTATGAATTGATTCTAGTTGTCATGGTCTTGATGTAAAATTTCTTGAGAGGGTCTGCTAGAGAAATCTGTGCCAGGCTAGAATCTGCAAAATGTGGATATGAAGTTATCTTTTGCCCCATCTTATTTTTCACCTAATGCTAATTTAAAGGAAACCCTCAGGAGACACAAAAGATTTGTAGTTTTTCGGGAAAAATTACACCTGAAGCCCTCAGCTTTGCCAAACTATCAGCTTTGCTCTCCTAAGCTCTGCAAAATAATAAAATGCTGGCCCCTTTCTTTTACAAATAATACTGTGTAAGACCCAGCCCAGGCCACCTGGCAAGCTACTGGTAGGAATGACATGGAGTTATGTCCTTATTTCAAGTGGCAGGGGGCAGATCCTATTCCCTGAGCACAGGCAATGTTGCTGGGGTACTGTATCCTAGGATGAAAGTTTTAGACTTCCCCTTTCCCTTTCTTAAGAACACAGAGGTATATCCAAGTGAGGGGTGACAACAATTATGAAAGGGAAGATCATATGTAATTCCAAAAGACAGTAGAAAACAATCTCCTATTTCAGCCTGCCTGATGGAAAACATCACTGCAGATGGTGACTGCAGCCATGAAATTAAAAGACGCTTGCTTCTCAGAAGAAAAGCAATGACAAACCTAGACAGGATATTAAAAAGCAGAGATGTTACTTTGCCAACAAAAGTCTGTCTAGTCAAAGCTATCGTTTTTCTAGTAGTCATGTATGGATGTGAGAGCTGAATCATAAAGAAGGCTGAGTGCTGAGGAATTGATGCTTTTGAACTGTGGTGTTGGAGAAGACTCTTGAGAGTCCCTTGGACTGCAAGGAGATCCAACCAGTCCATCCTAAAGGAATTCAATCCTGAATATTCATTGGAAAGGCTGCTGCTGAAGCTAAATCACCAATACTTTGGCCAACTCGTTAGAAAAGACCCTGATGCTGAGATAGACTGAGGGCAGGAAGACAAGGGGACGACAGAGGATGAGATGCTTGGATAGCATCACCGACTCAATGGACATGAGTTTGAGCAAGCTCCGGGAGACGGTGAAGAACAGGGAGGCCTGGCATGCTGCAGTCCATGGGGTCCAAAGAGTTGGACATGACTGAGCGACTGAACAAAATTTCAGCCTACTTGATGGGAATGTATAGAAGGGGTGGAAAACCTTCCCTACCTGTGAGACTTGTATGACTGTCCAGGACCCCAAAGTGAATCTGGGGTAGGTTGAGCTGGGTCTGGCTTTCTTGAATCTGCCCATCGTGGTTTGTTGCATTTAAGTTAAAGAGCCCGCGTGAGCCTGTCTGGGTCTGCAGCAGCCCAGGAGAACTCTGGCTAGTGGGGGTACTTGGACAACAGCAGCAGTAACAACAGTGTGGCTTGAAAATAAAAAGAACGCCAGACAGCTAACTATGGAGCTGACTGAGGATATCCCCAGAAGAGAAAGGAAACTTTCAAAGACCAGGATGGGGAGGGGATTGTGAGCGTGGATGGGGAAGAGTCGAGTTTCTGAATGAGCAGAAAGCTGGCAACTCTCCTTTAAATACTGATATACTCTTCAGAATCCATTCTGGGTGTAAGCCCAGCCCTGATTCACATGGGACAGTTTTTTTCCCTTCTCCTTCTCCTTCTTCATATTTGGGCTGGGAAACATTGTCAGTTGTAATCAGTGTAGGAAAATTATTTTTTCTGGGGGCCTAAGGAAGGAGGTCCCAGTTTATGGAACCCCTTATTTTTATAGATTCCATTTCTTCTATAACCAGCAGCCTTTGGAAGTTTTAGGACCAACAAAGTCTCCTGAACTTCTATACAAAGACTGCTAAAGACTTGCCCAGCAGGAGATAAAGCCATTATTCTCTTATTTGGCCATATAACTGTTGATCTGGTGGTGAATCCAAGGTGGGAAGCCCTGTAACCTTGTGAGGGATTCTCCAGCCACTTAAGTTAACCCTGAATAGCAACTGCTTTGGATGGAGACCACTGGCTTGAAAAACCATGTACAAACACGGCCATAAAAATCCTCCGACAGGATCTGCGCTGCTCCCTGCTCCCCTTTCCCTGCTTGTGCCCGTCTGTTGGCCACTGTCTGTGCGCCTTCATTTCTACTGGCTTCTCCTTTTATTACAAAAGGTTAGAAGGCACTTCCGTGTTGTTTTTGGACAACACCATGGAACATCACAAATGGTAGGTCATGCACATGTAACATGACTTTTCACCGCCTTTCAGGGGAAAGAATAGGCGGCCATTAGTACATAAAAGCAGCTGAAGCTCCTCCTCTCACAGTTTTGGTTGTAGGACAGGATAGAATGCCTTTGGAACCTCAGAAGTAAAACAATACTGTCTCCCCTGGTCCTCTATGAGATTCGGGTGAGCGAGCCTGAGTGGGGGCTTCATGGCTCTGAGATGAAGACTTGCAAGGAGGACCTCCTCGCCTCTTCCTGATGAGCTGTTGGGACCCAGGCTTTGCTGATTAGGAAACTGAAAGACCACAGCACAAAGGGTTAAGGTGGAAGAAGTACAGGTGTTTATTATGAATCAGCAGAAACCCTTTTATGCCTCTGACCAGGTAGGCAACCAAAAAAAAAAAAAAAAAAATCACTGATCAAAGGACCTCCAGGGTTTCATTTTTCAAAAACACAGATAAATAGCTTACTCTAGATAAATAGCTTCACCGTTTGGGTATTTCCCAGAAGCATCTGAAAATTTTCCAAGGAGTCTGTAGAAGGGGATGTGTAACCAGTACACCCCCACCCCTAACCCCACTAGAAAGAAATGCCCAGGGATTGGGCTGCTGGAAGGGCAACATGGACCCATTCAAATTTCCTTCCAGGGGCCAATCCCTCCTAGCCCTGGGGATGTCCTTAGCAGGTGGCTGTTCCCTGGTGGGTGGGGTGAAGGGGAAGGTTGAGGGTCAGGAAGATGGACGCATGGCTTTTGTTAGAAGCTGCCCATCACACACCTCAGGGAGGTGAGACACTTCTCGGTGGGGACTGCTGCTGCTGCTGCTAAGTTGCTTCAGTCGTGTCCGACTCTGTGCGACCCCATAGACTAGAACAGTCCAATTCTTGCTGATTATTAACTGGGCCCTCATTTCAGAAAGCAATGAGGTTTTTATCAACTGGATCTGACTTTTAAAAATAAAACACAAAAAACTCCCAAAAAAGGAATAGAAAATTTTATGCTAAAAAAAAAGATCCCCAATGAAACAATCAGTAGCACACTGCATCTGTGAAGTGTCCCAGCTCCCTGTAATGGTTGTGTCTCCAATGGTGGTTTATTTCCAAGGTCACAGAGTAGGTGTTACACCCCAATCTTCATATCCACATTCTGCAGGTTCCGTGTCTCATCTGCCGTCACAAACTGGTCTGGGGTCTCTGACGACCCCTTGTTCACCAAATGCACCATCTCCTGAGACTTGCTAGCTTCTCCGTTGAGTCCGCTAGGCTTTCTCTCCTCCATGGTTCCATTCCCATTGTTGATCACCAGTTTTTTCTTCTGCCCACACCTAAGAATTGAAAAAAAAAATTATAAGAGAAATGGGTACAATGGTTTTGTCATCATCATCACAGTTAATACCACCATCACTATGGTTTATGATAATCTGAGTATATTTCATCCTACTGACTTTTAACAATCAGCACTTTTCACAGCAAAGTCCTTGACCCAGTAGCCAAAGCATCACTTGTAAACTTGTTAGAAATGCAAATTCTCAGGCCTACCTCAGACATCCCGAATCAGAAAACTCGAGGAACGGGGACCAGAGTCTGGGACTTAGCAAACCCTCACGGGCTACCTGAAGTGAGTCTGAGAATCAGTGGTCACAGCTATGGGAAGCCAGTGCTCACTGTATCCCCCATTACAGCTAAAGAAATCTTGGGCTCGGAAAATTCCATCACTTGCCCCAGGTTATTGAACAAGTACTAAGAGAACTGGGATTCAAACCCTGGTGTGTCTGACTCCCAAGTTCTAACTCTCCTTCCATCAAATCATGTAAGGGAAATGTTTGCCTCTGTTAAACTCTGGCTGTTTCTGCAGGCTTAGATAAACCATCAACGGGATGACTGTAAATCATTCTGATTTGTGTATTCAAGAAAGTCCCTTTACTTCCTCTCCCAGTCAACACTTTGTTGGCGTTGTCAGGGTTATTATTGCAAATACGAAGAAGAATGAGGCACCGCTTTGCTAGAAGTATAGTGTTAGTTGCTCAGTCGTGTCTGACTCTTTACGACTCCATGGACTCTAGCCCAGCAGGCTCCTCTGTCCATGGAATTCTCCAGGCAAGAATGCCGGAATGGGTTGCCATTCCCTTCTCCAAGGGATCTTCCCAACCCAGGGACTGAACCCTGCATTGCAGCCAGATTCTTTACCATCTGAGCCACCAGGGAAGATATAAGGCCACACTGATTTTTCCCTTATGCTTGGTTCATTGCCATGTAACCTTAGATACGGGAAGTTTAACTATATAAGGGAAGTCGTTCACTATTTAAGATTTCTTAATAACATTACTCAAATGCAGAAGGTCTGCTATAGATGAGCATGACCTTGATCTTGTTGCTGGGTCAGGGCATTGCCTTATCCCCGCCCCAGCCTGAAGCAATGCTTCCTCTTTCCTGGAACACGATCACTGCCACACATCAAGAAGTCAGATGCTGCTTAAACAAAAGCAAAGGTGCAAACCCTCACAACTACAAGTAGAGCAGGAGTGAGGGGAAATGTGCGTTTATTGGACACTTCCTGAATGTCAGGCACTTTACATGTAATTTCACGTAATCTTTACAATAATCTCACAAAGCAACTGTTATTCCCATTATACAGCAATGGAAACTGAGGCTCAGGGAGGTTTAGTAACTGGCTTGAGGTCACACAGCCAGTAAGAGGGACAGAGGCAACATTCAAATGTAGGCTTTTATGACCCAAAGTCTCAGCTCTACTGCCCTTGCTTTATTCATGCTGCTAACCATCTGGAGATCTGGAACAAGTATGAAGTCGGAATTGTTCACTTTGCCGCTGGATATTTGGAGTTGTAGAGACAAAGCTTCTATTATTCATGATCATGGGCCGTTCCCTCTGGAACTGCCAGGGCCATAAACTTTAACCACTTGTTTGGGGAAGTAAAAATTATACCTCCTGAATATGAGGTTGATCCTGTATCCTCTGGCGTGACTCTTGATGAGGGCGGGAGGAAGGACACTTGACCTCTGCTGATCCGTAGGGCTGAGCATATGGATCCACATAGACAAGAGCAGGGGCTTGGAAGGCCTGGCTTGAGGGCCTTACCACTGTGTGACCTCAGGCAACTCACTTAACTTATCTGAGCTTTCTTATCTGTAACACCAGGCTGTTAAGAGTGCCAATGTCACAAGACTGTGGAAATCCCTTGAACCAGAGGCTGGCACTGGATACATGAGTTTACCACCATTTTATCTGTTGCTTTTCTGAACAAGGAATAGTAAGGAAATCAAGGCCTTGGATAAGCACTTAGAACGGCACCCGAAACACAGTGAATGTTCTAGAGGCACTTGCTGTACTTGTTAGTATAAACAGAGCCATGTGAAATGTTTGCTGATTCTTCTGCTACCTCCACTCCTCTTGTTATATTTACGATGAAAATGTCGTAAAAGGCCAAAGGGAGGTGCTGCCTGTGTTTTATTCGGATTACCAAGGGTTATCTCATTTGTCTTTGCTTTTGCAGCTCTTTGTTTAAATTTAATTTTGTTGTAGTACAGTTGACTTACAACGTTGTGTTACTTTCTGCTGTACAGCAAAGTGATTCAGTTATAGACGTTCATGTGTACTAAGTCACTTCAGTACTGTCTGACTCTTCAACACCATGGACTGTAGCCCACCAGGTGCTTCGGTCCAAGGGATCTTCCAGGCAAGAATACTGGAGTGGGTTGCCATGCCCTCCTCCAGGAGATTTTCCCGACCCACAGACTGAACCTGCATCTCTCACATCTACCTGCACTGGCAGGTAGATTCTTTACCCTTAGCCCCACCTGGAAAACCCTCAGCTATACACACACACCACCCTTATGGCAGAAAGTGAAGAAGAACTAAAGAGGCTCTTGATGAAAGTGAAAAAGGAGAGTGAAAAAGTTGGCTTAAAGCTTAACATTCAGAAAACAAAGCTCATGGCATCTGGTCCCATTGCTTCACGACAAATAGATGGAGAAACAGTGGCAGACTTTATTTGGGGGGGCTCCAAAATTGCTGCAGATGGTGACTGCAGCCATGAAATTAAAAGACGCTTACTTCTTGGAAGGAAAGTTATGACCAACCTTGCGAAGTCACTTGTCAGTCATGTCGGACTTTTTGCAACCCCAGGGACTATAGCCTATCACGCTGCTCCATCCATGGGATTTTCCAGGCAAGAGTACTGGAGTGGGTTGCCATTTCCTTCTCCAGAGGATCTTCCCAACCCAGGGAAGATGACCAATCTGGACAGCACACTAAAAAGCAGAGACACTACTTTGCCAACAAAGGTTCATCTAGTTAAGGCTATGGTTTTTTCCAGTGGTCATGTATGTATGTGAGAGTTGGACTATAAAGAAAGCTGAGTGCCAAAGAATTGATGCTTTTGAACTGTGGTGTTGGAGAAGACTCTTGAGAGTCCCTTGGACTGCGAGGAGATCCAACCAGTCCATCCTAAAGGAGATCAGTCCTGAATATTCACTGGAAGGACTGATGCTGAAGCTGAAACTCCAATACTTTGGCCACCTGATGTGAAGAACTGACTCATTTGAAAAGACCCTGATGCTAGGAATGATTGAAGGCAGGAGGAGAAGGGGATGACAGAGGATGAGATGGTTGGATGGCATCACTGACTCAGTGGACATGAGCTTGAGTGAACTCCAGGAGTTGGTGATGAACAGGGAGGCCTGGGGTGCTACAGTCCATGGGGCTGCAGAGTCGGACACGACTGAGTGACTGAACTGAACTGAACTGATACACACACATACATATGTTCTTTTTCATGTTCTTTTCCATTATGGTTTATCACAGGATATTAAATATAGTTGCCTGTGCTATAGAGTAGGACCGTGTCATTTATTCATGTTATATATAATATGGGGTTGGCAAAAAAGTTTGTTTGTTTTTCCCATAACATCTTACAGAAAAACCCAAATGACCTTTGTGGCCAACCCAATAGTTTGTATCAGATGGTCTTTGGAGAAAAGGTATCTTATTAAAGTAATTTCCACTCATCCACCAAACGGGTACTTGAGAAGTTGGATGAAACAGTGCAGGAAAGTGATTTATAATCATAAGATAAATGTTTGTGCAAGGGGCTGAGGTGGGGATTAACGTTATTACCCTAAATGAAGCTGATTTTGAAAGTGGGTAACATTAGACCTGCAGGATGGAGGAATGTTGTGCTTGGGTTTGGTCCTGCCCCCATTTCCCTCTGGATTTATGTGTCTCTGTTTTCTGTCTGAGTTCTTTCAGGAGGGCAGGGTGATGCTCATAAATAACTCAGCCCAATATTTGGTGCTCTGGGCAATTTATAAGTACTTTTAAAAAGCAAGCTCTCATTTTTTCCTTTCTTAGTAGTTACAGGAATTTAAAAAGAAACATGAGAGCTGAAGGGACTTCAGAAGTGATCCAGCATATCTCTTTTCTGAGTCCAAGAAGTCAAGTATATCACCCAAAGCTACCCCGCTAGTTATGGCAGGAACTACAGTCTAGTATTTACAACTTAAGACTTTTTGACTCTAAAGGTCAGAGATCTTTACTGAACCACATCTCGCCTGTATCTCCTTTCCTCTTCAATCTCAGGCATCAGCTGAGGACGCAAGTGACCTCACAATGAGGAAGCTGTCAGACTGAAGCCTGGCCAGGAGTAGGTGGGCAGCCTGTGTGGGGTTTAGAAGCCAGGAAACATGTTCTTTAGGGCATGGAGGAGTTTATCTTAAAAGTTAAGGGGTAAGGTAAGTTAACAACTGGTCTTGGGACTTCCCTGGTGGTCCAGTGGTTGGGACTCTGAGCTTCCAAAGCAGGGGTTACAGGTACAATCCCTGGTTGGGGAACTAAGATACCACATGTTGTTGTTTAGTGGCTCAGTCGTGTCCAACTCTTTGTGACCCTGTGGACTGTAGTCTCCCAGGCTCCCCTGCTCATGGGATTTCCCAAGCAATAATACTGGAGTAGGTTGCCATTTCCAGCTCCGGGGGATCTTCCCAATGCAGGAATCGAACCTGCGTTTTCAGTTTGGCAGGCAGATTCTTTACCACCGAGCCAACTGGGAAGCAAGATCCCACATGCCGTGGCCAAAAAATAAAAATAAATGAATAATTCTATATGTAAACATCTGTATTAAGTTCATACTGATGTCATCAGTTCTAATCCATTACTACAAGGATCATTCTGGCCTCCTCCCCTTCCTTAAAAACAACATCAATAGCAAAAAAACCCAGAAAACAAAACTGATCTTATGTCTTATCTACCTGACAGTCCTGAAAAACACTTAGAGATCTATTTTGCAGTGTGTTGGAGCTTTGCCATTCCAGCCAGTAGACACCAGCCATAAGATATAAACTAGTTCAAATGAAATAAAATCAAAAATTCACTTCTTAAGTTGAACTGGCCACATCAGGAGCCTCAGCAGCCATAAGTGGTTCATGGTTGTATATGAGAACAAATGTGGAACACTTTCGTCATCACAGAAAGTTCTACCGGACAGCTCTGTTGTAGAGGGCAGAAGGAGTTTGGGTGAGCTTAGATTAGAGTGAACTAGGCTGTAGCTTAAAAGAAGGAAGACATTTCTAAGTCATGGAGATTTACGGAGGGGACACACCAGGCTGAGGGTGCATGGCTGCCCTCCGGGGTGTAGAGACAGGATGATTATTCCCTTGACAGTGCAAGCAGGCAAAGGCCTTTTCTGCACAATCGATACAGAAACATTTCTTAATCACTTCCCTTCTGTGAAGCTTTCTCTCTCCTCTTCACACAAACCCGATAAATTCTTTAAGGAGAAAGGCATCTAACTTCTTCTCTTCAGTCTCATCCAATAGCTACCAATCCAACTGATTCCTAAAAGAGCTGTCGGCTCTTACAGAGAGTGAATACAGTTCTGATTTCCACTGGAAAGGTGCAATTCAGGGACTCTGGTTATAAAAAGAACAGCAGGAAAGGTAATAATGTGGGCTAAGACAGGGACTGGGAAAGCGAGAGAAATTACAGGACCCCTAAATCGGCATCTTTAAGACAATGGAACTCACAGATCACTCCTTCACGGAAGCCTGTGTTTAACTCTCCAACCTCAACTTCAGTAGTTAGTGATTTTCCATTTCTATCTTTTAATCGTAACTCATATAACACGGCCTGGCCCAGAGTATGTTGGCAATAAACAATAGCCGACTCAAAGTGAACAGGCCAATACTGCCACAAAACCTCAAGATTTTTGCAGAGAAGGCATGGTACCCTTTTTGTTTTCATCTCTTCCTCCTCTGTAGTGCTGACGTCACAGCCGCCCCTCAAAAGACATTTGCTGAATAAGTGAATGCCTGGTATAGGCCTCTTATCTTCAAACAAACTTTCTTTGATGAAAATAGGATTCTGTATCCCTCTAGAACGCCACGCTCCAAGTAGAAAGGCCTCTGCCTCTTGAGAGGATTAGAAATGGGCTGGTGGCTTTAGAATCACAGTGTATATCCCAGAGCCTCTGCAGCCGTTAATCAGTCTTTAGCTCTGCGGCAAATCTGTTTTCGATTATCAAATCAGGACATGGTAATTCAGAGCATCCGAGCAGCTACTCTCCCGGTGAGACACTTGCTCTACTGGATCCTGTGTGTCCCTGTTTGCTGGTTGCCGGAGTGACTGCTGGTATTGGGAGGAGGGGGTGGGGAAGCAAGGGGGCCTGCTTATGCTGCTGACATGATGGGAAGTGACACACGAGCTAACCAGTCACACTAGCTGCTCGGGGGACAGCTGAGATACTTCTCCGAGTTCTCCCCCACGTTGAGAGCATCTGAGGCCAACGATTCTGTGGCGACATGTGCAGAGCTTATAGGCTGTATATGTGAGCAGTAGTGCTACATTTTAGGGCCTGGAATAAAAGGACTGATTTCCAACAATAGGAAACTCATATTTAATCGAACAAAAGTCATCTACGAAAAAAGCACAAAGGCTGAAGGAAAGTGTAAAGACTCTTTGTAAGGGCTCCCTAAGTCATATTATTTAAATTCAACTAAAAAAAAAAATCTCTTTCCATTTAGTCATGGGAGATTTTTAGGAGGTCTTTCCTACTTCTTTTCCTAGTTTTTGTTCCTTATGCAATTGGCTAAATTTCTTTTTGTTTTACAGATAAAAACCCATCTATTTGACTTTAAAAGCACTTTCATTAACTTGTATGAATGTAAAATGACATTATTTGATTTCCTCCAAAAAGGAAAGATACTGCATGGGCCATAAATGGCAATGGAATTAGCTAGCTGTTCCTTGGCTTTCCAAAAGCCAACAAGAAAGATTCTAGAATTTTCTCCAGGTCTTTTCCCAAATGTAGGGGCATTTTCTGACCTGTTTGATGATCTAATGACACAATAAATGTGGCCCCACTTGGAAATAAGATTCTTTTGCTTTGTAAGAAGAAACCTCAAGGGACATTTACAAAAAGTTTGATGTTCCTCTGCATTTTTTTGGAGAAAAATTGTGCATCTTTGAGTGTCTTGCAATTTAGAGCTATATTTCTGGAGTACTCCTGTGAAAGTTCATTTTCTCTGATGCTAGAATTACTGTTTTCCTTTGCTTCATTTTAAATGCAGCATTATTTCTAGAGGCTGGTCACAGCTCAGTCAGGTATATGCATTCCAAAACAATAGGCCTTGGTTGAGGGAGGGAGAGAAGAGATGTCTGATGATATGAAAACAACCCACACGCCAGGTCTAGGGAGGTGACTGTCTTTTTTCAGATTTTCCATGGAAAGTCTCAGGGAACTCTTCCTAGGCCATAACCTGAATCCTTTTGATGACAGCTTTCAGAAAGCAGAAAATAGTGTCATTACCAAAAAAAAAAAAAAAAAAAAATCACAAACCCAATGCCTGCTCTAGGTAAGGGTTCTAGAGGTTTCTAGGGGCCTCAGACAGGCTAAAGGGCCAATCCTTGAATCTCTATACAGCATTTTTGTGCACTGTGAAGACACTTGATAAATATTTGTTCAGTGAATCAGAGTGAAAGTGTTAAGTCTCTGAGTCCTGTCTGACTCTTCGTGACCAGATGGACTGTAACCCACCAGACTCCTCTATCCACAGGATTTTCCCAGCAAGAATATTGGAATGAATTGCCATGCCCTCCTTCAGGGGATCTTCCTGACCCAGGGATTGAACCCAGGTCTCCTGCATTGCAGGCAGACTCTTCACCATCTCAGCCACCAGGGAAGCCCAATGAATCAATGAATGAGTATTCTATTTCATGTCTTACTGGTGAGATATTACACAACTCTCATCACATACCCCAAAATTAAGACCCACAGGAGACCCATTTAAAAGCAGATGTCCAAAGAATCACAGTCTCCCTTCTCTAAAGAATATACCAGAGCAGAGCTTCTTAAACTGTACTGTCCACATGAGTCCCTGGAGTCTTATCAAAACACAGACTCTGATACCGGGGACTGGGGTAGGGCTTGAGATGTAGCATTTCTGACAAGCTTCCAGGGTGCAGAGGCTGCTGGTTGCAGGGGCTATACTCTTGAGTAGCAAGGACATATTGCCTATGGCTTTTATTTTTTTTCCTGATTGAAGTATAGTTGACTCACAATATTCTATTAGTCTCACATATACAACATAGTAATTCAACATTTCTATAGATTGCACTCCATATAATGTTAATACAAAATATTGGCTATATTTCTTGTGTTGTGCAATGTATCCTTGTAGCTTGTATTTTATACTTAGTAGTTTTACAGCCTAAGTTTATATGATGCCCTTTCAAAGTTAAGGCCCTGAGGAGCATCGCCTTACCTTCTCCTACTGTTGACAGCGATGCAAACCGCAAGAATCAAAGCCAAGGCCAGGAGAGATGCCAAGATGATCAGCCATTCTGGTGGGAAGCCAAAGACATGCATGAGCTTGGGGAATGCACTTTATAAATTGGTCCAAACAAGAGCTACAGTCAGCTCTACACATGGGTCCAACCAAAGGTCTAGCCAACAGCCAGCTAATAGTGGAAGAACCATTTGCTACAGGTCTTTGTCTAACAGGCCTGTTTATCATACCTTATGATCAATCAAGATTTCTGAGTTCCCCCAGGAGAAACACATTTCCAAAAAGCATAGAATGAACTGTAAAATCTGTGGATGCCTTTGGTGCGATATTATTAAATAAATTAAAAGAATGTTCCTTAAAAGTATCATTCCTTTTCTATATGAGAGCATTCGCATTATATTTTATTAAGGAACAAAAATGGAGGTCATATACTAGTGGGTGGCAGAAATGACATCCCTGTGGAGCGGTCAGGAGGGTCATTTGGCAAAATCTGCCAAAATCCTTCAAAATGTACAGCCTTTGATCCATCAGTTATACTTTTAGGAATATAGGACCTCAGACTTGGCTATAAAGATGTTTCTTACTGAGCTATTTATAAAAGTTGGAAACCATCTACTATTCAACAATAAGGGATTGGTTACATGAATTAGGGTCCATCCACTGTATTGTGTACTAAGATACAGAGGAAGACTATTTACTGACATTGAAAAGCTGTGACCCGCCAGTTGGGAATGAGTTTACTAAACAGTGTGTCAAATTACATGTTTGTATAGAAATCAGATAGAAAAATAATGGAAAAGACACACATGAAAATGATTACTATGGTACTCTGGATGGTGAGGTAGATAACAAGGGAACTATATTTTTACCCTTTTGTTCAGCAATATTCTCGAAAATGCCTCCAGTAATTAGTGTATCACTTGTAAACCAATAAAATGTTACATACATGTTTTTAAAACCAAACTATAGTAGGATTAAAATATAACTTGACAATCTGAATAAATTTAATAGCAAAGTAGATTGTATATCCATGCAATGAACTGAAGCTGAAGGAACAAGAAAGATGGGAAGTCATTCACTGGCTACTCTTCTTGGAGACACTTCATTTTCCTCTGATTTCTTTCTCAGTACTGCCTCAGCCTAACCCCTCCCTGATTTGAGTCTGGGGAGGGAGGCTGAGTCAGGAGATGCGGAGGCTGACAGAAAGGCATCCTTTCTGTTCTTTCCCCGTGGGTCTAGCCCTAAGATGCTCCACACTCGCTCTCACTAGAGCTGGGGAAAGTCCTGCTGCCTGATTATAGCAACTGCCTCCCACCACCCCCTTAGTCCATTCCTCCGATTTCACATGCTCTGCTCACGGAAGCCAAGGCAAGGGGACATAGGCCACACCATGTTCTGCCCTCTTCCTAAGGGAGGCTCAGCTTGAGAGCTCTGTAGAGCAGAGAAGTAAAAGAATAATTGACAACTCTAGGAAAAACCTTCCTTAATTGTAATCCCACTTTACACATGTCCAGTTTGGAGCCTAAGCCAAAGAAAGCATTTGCCTCAAATGCCTTAAATCTTGATGCTCAAGGGAGCCAGGTGGCCCAGCCCTCTCACCATATTCTTAAACTTTCTTCCCTCTGAATCAGTAAAGATCGTCCCTCGTGAAAAGTAGTTTGGGGGCCAGAAGAATATTTTCACTCCACCCAATGCACATGACTCTTGTATTTCCCCATCGTCTGCAATGTGAGGAGAAAGTTACACATCCACCCTCAAACCCGGAAATAGAGAGGGAACTGGCCTCAAGTTCCTGTCCCCTGGGACAGGAAGATCACTCACTTGGGGAGGGAGCTTTAGTAACTAACAAGGCACTTCTTTGGGACAGACTAGGGACAGGTCCAAACATGAGCTCAGCCAATCTACGGGACCAAGGCAGAAGGAAAGATTTCATTCTTTCTCAAGGGGCTGTGGTACTGCATTCACCCTTTAGCTCACAAAGAGGAGCCATCAGGTTCAAGGGTAGACATGTAGGAGAATGTGCTTTCCAACTGGTCTCTTCTTGCCTTCTGTGATGTTCAGAGAGACCTGCTTTTAGTATTTCTTTCCTTCACAGCTCAAAACTCACCTGGAATTTGAGGTTTCCGTATAGGACCTGAGGTTGTGTTTGCCCCATGGTCTTCACTCCCACTTGAGTGTCCTAAAGAGAAAAAACAACAATTCTCAACAAACGGAACGTGTAACCAGGAGTTTCTTACTGAGCAACACGTAAGGCCAAACTCTACATGCTACATCATTGCAAAGCTATAGATCCAACCCACAGACATCCATTTTGTGTTGTATGAAAGAAACATCCCTCCAGAAAAGCTCTCTTTGATTAAGGGTAAGGCTTAGAAATGTCATTTTTCAACAAGAGTATGAGAATTTTCAGCAGTAGTACTATGCAGTATTTAAGAGGCTATAAATCAATCAAGATAGCCCTGCATTCACGTCCTACCTCTGTCTCTCACCAGTAATATCTGCTGGGACAAGTCATCTCTCGCCAGGTCTGTTTTCTCACTCATAATATAGGGGTAATAATAGAATCTGCTTCATCATCATTTTATAGAGGTTTAAAGAAGTGAACAAGAAGGGTAATTGTGTGCAGTTACTGTAATAGGGAAGAACCTTTGTTTATATTACCAGCTAATCATTAAAGAAATGCTATCTATAAGCTTAAATTATACATAGTGGCCCATCTCTGGGAACCCTGCCTTCCAGGGAATGAGCATTAACCTAAAATATCTTGGTCTAGTTCATAGGAAGCATCCTGACAGCCCCACCTATGAATGACTGCAGAAAGGAAGAAATTAACAAGCCTGATGGAAACCAGGAAAAGTTTGATTTCACTTCTGTCTCTATTAGTATAAAAGAAGCCTGAATTCTAACTCAAGCAAGATGGTTCTTTGGGACACCAGTCCACCATCTTTGTCTGCTGGCTTTCCGAATAAAGTCACTAATCCTTGCTCCACCAACTCATCTCTTGATTTATTGGCCTGTTGTACAGCAAGCAGTACAATCTTCAACTTGGCAACATTACAATTCTCTATTTTTAATTTAAGACCTTGCTACCCTTGACCAGCAACATCACCATGGGAGCTTGCTGGTAATACACAGCCTCAGGTTTCATCCCAAACCTCAGAATCTTCATTTTAACAAGATCCCCAGGGGATTCAAATGCTTCAGGTAGTTCAAAGCAAACCTAAAAATTACGTCCAACATCTTCAATAGTCATAAACATAAAAAAAAAAAAAAGATTCAGGGTAGGGTGGGGTGGGCAATGTCCCTTTTTCTTTGTGAAAAATCACCCTAAGGAGAGTGCAGGCTAATATGTCTATATTCACAAAACATGTACTTCTTAGAAGACAACATTCTCTGCTGCTACAAAATCAAATAAGGAGACAAAGAATCCAAACTGGAAGGAAGCAGGAAGAATCACAAGATAAAGAATTCACAAGTCAGAACAGGAGGTTCATCACAATGAGGGAGGAATCATGTTTTAAATGAAACTTCTAAGGCATTTTGTGAAGAGACTCACCCAAATGAAAGCTTTGGTGTGTGTGCGCGCGTGCGTGTGTGTGTGTGTGTGTGTGTGTGTGTGTTGTGCTTCCTCCACTGTTTCAAAACAAAATGTGAAAAATTCCCACTAAAATAAACTCTTTCCCCCTACCCAATGGAAACCCACTGCAAAATCCTGAAGGGTTCCCAGGGAAGTAAAAAAAAAAACAGGAAGTCTGTTTGGCTAATCAATGAATGAAGATGTTGTTGTCGGTCAGTTGCTCAGCCGTGTCCGACTCTTTGTGACCCCATGAAGATGGGCAGAACTTAAATAGCCTTTTCTCAGAGTCAAATTTCTGACTGTACATGGTGAACTCTGAAATTTTGATGGCTGTGGTTATTTTGAGTAGAATGGCTCCTGTTTATGCAATTCAGTGTACTCAGTTCAGTTCAGTTCAGTCACTCAGTCATGTCCAACTCTTTGCGACCACATGAATCACACCACGCCAGGCCTCCCTGTCCATCACCAACTCCCGGAGTTCACTCAGACTCATGTCCATCGAGTCAGTGATGCCATCCAGCCATCTCATCCTCTGTTGTCCCCTTCTCCTCCTGCCCCCAATCCCTCCCAGCATCAGAGTCTTTTCCAATGAGTCAACTCTTCGCACGAGGTGGCCAAAGTACTGGAGTTTCAGCTTTAGCATCATTCCTTCCAAAGAAATCCCAGGGTTGATCTCCTTCAGAATGGACTGGTTGGATCTCCTTGCAGTCCAAGGGACTCTCAAGAGTCTTCTCCAACACCACAGTTCAAAAGCATCAATTCTTCGGTGCTCAGCCTTCTTCACAGTTTATGTGATTCAATGTATTAGTTAAACTCAAAATGGAGCAAAACAAATTCTACTGGACATTTGGCTGTTTCAGCAGGCCATTTTGACAGTGTCTTCTGTCAGTCAGAAGGAATCCAAGGGGCTTCTTCTAGCTGCCTCCCAGAGGCCTTGGTCATTACTGGCAGGTGCTAGCCTGAACAGGTCATGGGATACTAGCCATCTAAACTACAGATCTTTGCCTTGATAACCACTTAAGGGGTACAGCCACTCTCGCTGGTCTGTGTCTGACTCACAGCAGCCTTTGATATTTGAATGGGAGGCCATCAATGGGTCATCATCTCTTTATTTTGATTTTCATAAAAAGCGCTCCCAGAAAGGAAAGATCTGGGTGTGTGTACAACCAGATGAAACCTTCCATTTGAACAACACACACCTACTCAGGAGGCAAACATTAGAGACTAACCCCTGCCCACCTGATTCTTACTTCAAGAAAGAGCCGGAGAAGACGAATGAGACCCAGCAGGCCTGGTCTTGCACCCTAGAGCTCTGTGAATCCAGCCGGGGTAGGGCTGGTTGGGGAAGTAAGTTCTGCAAAGAGGGATGCTTGACAATGCAGTTGGGAGGTGAGATCCAATCTGAGGCATGTGCACAGGTGGCTCACACTGAGGAAAAAGTCTAAACGGTGCTTCTCAAACTTTAAAGTACATACAGACTGCCTAGTGGGAGCAGGGTGGGGTAGGCCTGGATAAAATACAGTTCTTGATTCAGTGGTCTGGGGAGTCCGCATTTCCAGACAGCTCTTAGGTGATGTCCCTGCTACTGGTCCAGGGACCATGCTTAAAAAGCATCCCCCCACCCCCGCAAAAAAAAAAAACCCCAAACTAAAGAGCACCTCCTTATAGTAATAGCTCCATATAATTTTCAAAACACTTTCATATTTTTAATACAGCATGCTCTTCACAAGAGCTCTAGGAGGTAACAAAGACCTGTGTCCTGATCTCCTTTTTTACTAATAAATCAAAACTGGAAAAGGTTAAATGCCCCACCCAAGGCCCCCAGAGAGCCTGGGACTTCTGTCTTTATTTTAGAAGCATTTCTACTGGGCCCCTACATCCCTGCGCTCTTACAGGATAGGTTATTACTGAAGCCACCATGTAAATATCCATTTCAATATTTGTTTTAAGTGTGTGAACCCTCAAGCTTGGAGGCAACCCTACTTCCAGCTGGGAAGGAGGGGAAGGACAATAGTTCATATGGGGTTACTTGGCTGGCATGGGGTCGCCTGGGCTGGCAATAATCAGGGAGACCACAGTGAGACAGCATTGGCAGACCCTTTCAGGAGCAACATTAGTGATCACAAGTCAATCTGCCTCATGGCAGACTTTTGCTGCCTGGAGTGATATTTCTAGAGGCGTGGTCATTACAGTAATTATGGCAGTAATGATGGTCATTACAGGGTATTTCTTCAGATCATGCTTCTGAGAGGCAACACAAGATCCCTGGGCTTAAAACCTGGCTTCACCATTCAACTCTACCAAGTCAACTCAGCCATGCTGCTTAGCCTCTCTAAGCCTTATTTTCTCATTTGTAATACTAGGATAATACAATTACTGACATAATTAAATAAGAACATAAAAGATGAAATACAGGGAATCACCGATACCTGACTGTTGATCTACAGAAGTGGCAGTTTCAGATGGTCCAACCTAACATGTGTAAAGTGTTCAGAACGATGCCACCACCACACAGTAAATTCTCAGTAAAGGCTAGTTATTATGCCATGTGCGGTGGGCAGGGGAATTATGCTAAAGACTTTACAAGTATACATCATTTAGTCTTTAAAACAAGAGCTTTAAAGTCTTTAAAGAGCTTTAAAACAAGAGTCTTTAAAACAAGGCAGGCGTGCGTGTGTGTGCATGCTCGGTCACTTCCGACTTTTTGTGACCCCAGGGACTGTATCCATGGGGTTTTCTTGGCAAAAATACTGGAGTGGATTGCTATTTCCTCCTCCATGGGACCTTCTTGATCCAGGGATCAAACCCGAGTCTCCTGTGTCTCCTGCATTGCAGGCAGATTCTTTACCCACTGAGCCACTGGGAATGCCCCTTTAAAACAATGCCCTGTGACAATTATTATCATCCCAATTTTTTTGGTTAGGAAGTCAAATCTCAGATCCTTTTAACAAGGTCCCTCGTTGGCATGTGAAGGAGCTGGAATCAAACCCAGGCCATTCTTTCTCCAAAATCTATGTTCTTAATCGCCCTGGTAAAATGCAGTGTTAAACTGAGCACCTGCTTGAATTCTTCCTGATTTTTCCAGATGGAAGAATTTTCTCAAAAGCAGTCGTCCTCAAAGTGGAGTCCGTGTCTGAGCAGAATCAGCGTCACCAGAGAAATTACTAGAAATACAAATGCTCAGGCTTCAGTCCACTCCTCTCGAAGCAGAAACATTTAAGGATGGGACCCAGCAGCGTAGTTTAATAAGTTCTCCCCGTGACTGTGATGCATGCAAAGAACGTATAAAAACCACTTCTGGGGAGACACTGACTCATACATCATTAGTAATTAGCAGGTTCCATAATGGTAACAGTAAACGACTAAAAGCAGCTCAAACTCACCAGCTGATTCAGATGCATGAGTTGTATAGGACCTTCCACTGGGGTCGTGGGACGAGCCATAGTCTCCTGTAAGGAGCAACAGAGGGAGGTTCAATACCGTATGCTCAGGTACGTCCCCATCTGGGCTTCCTCACCTGTGCATTTTCATACAGCCCATTGCAAAGTCTCTTAAAGGTAACCAAAAATAATGACAAAGGAGTTCCGAATGGGTCCATGATATGAATTCTTGTTCATTGCTTCCTTCACTGATGAGTGGGTTAGAGCTTCAATCAAAATTTTAAAAACTGGGACAGCACAGACCAGTAAGGATGACCATAGGAAGTGTGGCTTCAGCAGAAACCCCCAAATTTTAACTCTACCAAAAATACTATGATGTCTTGGCAAGTCAGAGGTTGGGATTTGATGTGTCTTTGACGTAACAATTATATGCTTTAAATTATGATAGATGTGATCATTGGTAATGCATGTACTCTGTGGCTTAGGGCATGGGACATTTAAAGAGATTTCTCTGAGGCAGGAAATTGAGAAATGTTTTGTTTGTTCAATAAAGTAGCTTGGGGTTGAATCAGTAACGATTCAGAAAGAAAAGTCAATTCAATTTAGAAAAAATAAAGTCTGAAAATAAGTGAAAAAGAAATGGGGAGATAACTAACATGTGGCTAAGGTGTACCTGGTTATTAGAATATATTTCAAATCATATTTTCCAAAAACTTAAATCTGTATTTTCAATACCAAGAGTTAGTATAACCCCATCTTCTCAAACATCCATCACAGAAGGCTTTACATTGAAACAAGTTCATGAATTGCTAAAATTTGGATCCACAGTTCAAATCTCGAGTTCAGAATATGGAAACTCTGGTTCCTCCCCCTCCTGCCCACACATTTCCTAAAATTATAATGGAATCTTGAAGTAAAACGAAACAGGTTCATAAAATGGCTATGGTCACCCATTATGAAAAATTCCTCTAAGGAATACACAGTAATCTGATCTTCACAATGTCCTTATTTAGAGAAAGTGGAGATAGGCGATCTGTAATCTCTTACACAATTGTATGGAGGAAATAGATTGCTTTGTTCCTTGGCTGATGGTTAGAAAAACTGAAAACAGGATTTGTGAAATGCTGACACCAAAGCACTCAGTACCACCACCATTACCACCACCACCACCATCACCACCAAGACCACAGCCACTACAATTAAGGATGTTTTCATTCTTAACATTAAGTAAAAAGGCGAGAAAAAAATATATGGGAAGAAATTAGCCTTATCTGAGTATTCTGGAAGAAAATCAAGGATGATAGATCATTTAATCCATGGAGAACTATGGAAAATCTGTCTGTACCGCTGCAGAATGCAGAAGGAATCAGGTATGTAAATATCGATTTTGTAGAAAGCATTTTATTTACTAACAAATACGCTGTAATCCTTTGAGGCTACTGTAACTGTTAAAATGGCCATTTAAATTCACTCGGCTGCATAAAGGGCCCTATTTTGCCAAGAGAAACCAGGCAGTGCTCTAAAATTCATTTCTCCAGAAGAATACTGACACGGCTACTTGGAATTTTTAACAACTGAGGGCAGAACCATGCCGAATAAAGAACCAGCAGGTGTAAAGGGGCTTTGTCATGCTGATACTGTTGAGGTCAGGATTTTTTACAACTGTTTCCCTTGAAGCCCTGAGATGGGCAGCCCAGGCATGTGGGCTCTAGGATACGGGCCAGGCACATGGCATCCCACAACAGCCACGGCATCGCACAGTCATCTGCTTTATATATCGAGTTCTCATGAGACTTATTGTTCATCTGAGGGGGTATGGGGTAGGAAAAGACATGTGCTACTACATATATATATATATATATATATATATATTTAAAATAATGGATCTTTAATATTCCTTAATGGTTGACTAGTAAGAACACTTAAATATCTGGCACCAGGAAGAGAGAGTTCAATTTTAGTTTCTTAGCCAGGGTAAGTATTTTGCAGTTCCCTTTTCTTCAATATTAGTTTCTTAATGCAAACAGAGAAACAAAAGTAGAAATGGGAAGGATGGCAAGGTCCATGTGTAACTTATTGAATAAGTCACCTTCGATCAACTTTTTGCTCTCACAAGAGAAAGGGTCAGTTCAGTTCAGTTCAGTCACTCAGTCATGTCCAACTCTTTGCGACCCCATGAACCGCAGCACGCCAGGCCTCTCTGTCTGAGAAAGGGTAACTAGTCATAATGTAGATTAAATCATAAAGTTTTAAGCGTGCACCATAATTAGAAGAGGTATCCATAAGCCCTTCACCAAAAATAAAATCCACCAATCTATCACCAATAAAAAATAACTTCAGAGCAAAGACATTAGTATAAGGAAATTATTCACAAGTTGGGTAAAACCTTACATAAGCAGCATATATTAGCTGAATCAAATGAAACTGATACTTGACTACTTTTACTTACAAAAATGTCGATTTCATATGGTTCAATTAAATATATCAGAAGGTCAGGAATAAGACAAAGAAAGAAATTCTACCATAACAACCAAGTCACAAAAAATAAATGGAAATTACACAGGCAAATAAAAGCATTATTCATCTAAAGTAAATCTACTGCATTAGAATGATGACCTGTGATAAAAGCCATTCCCATGACACAAATCAATATAATTACAGTCTCCACAGAGAAGATGTTCTTTACTATGTGAAAGTATGTGTTGTTTCTTCCTATAGAGAAAGCAAACCAGATATCAAATGGCCAAATTACCTGGTAAAGTAAGATCAGCCTTAGAGGTGGAATCTCCAACAACAGTAACTTCAGTAACTCCAGGGGACCCAGTCTTAGTGGGGGTCATTGGGGTGAGGGTTGTGTATTCATTTGTATCTGGAGAATGAGTGTAACCTTCCACTGAAGTAGTTGCATCTTCAGGAAGATTTCCACCTCTTCTTCCATCGTTCCTATCTGTGTGGAGGTGGAATCAACGGTAAACCCACATTTGTAAGACCACCACCCAAAACATGCTTGTCTTCAGCATGTGCAATTGCTGCAAAAACTTTTCACTTGTTATTTGTGAACATGGAGCAAAAGACGGTGCAGTTTGTCACCCTATTGAACAGAATCAATATTTTGCAGTCAGTACAATCTGGACATCATTCAATGGAAGAGAGTGGCGATCCTAATATCTAGAAGAGACATGCATTGCAACATCTGCTTGGGTTATTCAAATATGGTTTATGCCTCTAGAATTGTTACTGTAAAACTCGGGTACTACATAATCTTGAGTTCTTACTCAATTGAACCCACCGCTGATGAAGAGGAAAAAATGTGTTACTGAATTGAAAGGTAAAATTAGGCTGTGCAACTGGGCTAGCAAATGCAAAGTTTCAAAGATGTGAGGCTTTGGTTAGTCTTTCCTTTCCTTGAACTGCTTCTTAGTCACCTGCACCATGGATTTGTGGTCCAGAGGATAAATGACAAAATAATATTATTAATGCAAGGAAAATAGTGCTATAATTCAGATTTTTCCACCCAATCACACACCAGCAATCTGTTACTCTTAAACAAAGTCACTAACTCTAGGGTTTAAGAAACCCAAACTTGAAGATTAAGAAAATATAGTTTGCATTTAATATACAATGGCTTCTAAGAGACCTACAAAGCAGAAAAGTCGGAGAACCATCACCAGCCACACCTTCTGATCAGGAGTAACAGCATGACAACAGCCAACTGATGTACCTCCACCAAAGACACTGCAAAAGCACCCGTGGTTTATTGATTCTTTCCAATAGCTGAAGCCACGTGGGCTTTACAGTCCTTACTGATAGATGTTGGAGTAGCAGTCGTTGAGTGGCCTTTGTCTTCTTCTAAGCCGCCATGCGATGGAGAGAAGCTGTGAGTATCACTCTGCTCTGTTTCAATGAGGGATGAGTCCAGTATTAATTTGGGGCCATGAGACAAATCCTCTGTTATCTGCTGACAGGGAGGATCTGATACAGTCAGATGGGTAGGTGCATAGGAATAACAAGGTGTTTGCATGCCATTCTCCTCTTACTGGAAGAAATGCACAACAGAATTCTGCTTTGCCCCTTAGCTGGCTTTGTTTTTCTGTATAATAAACAAGGTGAAGTGCCAAGATGAAATCTAAGCCAAAACTTTGTCCGCCCTGGATCATCCTGGCCCAATTATAACATTGCTTCCTGTCACTCAGGAAAAACCAGAAACAAAGAAAAAAGAATGCTTGAATCCCGGTGCTCCTATCAGCCATCAAGAGCAGCTTCACTGTGTGTCAAGAAGTGTGACTATAGGGAAAGTAAACACCAGCAGAGCAGGCAGAATACCTGTAACCACAAAAGAGGAAGAAGTTCATCTAGAATAACCCGCTCAAGTAACTCAGCTCAGATTTACACAAGGAAACACTTAAGTCACTATTGTACCCCATGATTAGCTTTTTGATCTCGTTTATGGATGAGGATTCTCATCAATGCACTGAAAGGCCAGGAAACGCTTGTCTGGGCAAATACAGGGCCCTCACTGATACATATCAATTTCTGGTTGAACCATTGCCCATATCTGAAATGGTTTTCATTGTTTTGAGTTAATTTATTTTGTGTTCTTCTAAGAAAAGATCTGACCTCTGAGTTACAGGGGCAAGCACACCCTAACGCGTACCACTAAGCCACGTCCACTGCCCAGTAGATATTATAACCAGGAGAAAGGCAGTCAACAGATCCCAAGCCCCACAACAGAGCAAAAGTCAACAGGGACATGAAGTCGGACTGCAAGACCCTCCATTGGCAGGGACCATTTCTAGGCTTATTTGCGTCTCCTTTGATGCCTGGTTGCTGGGTTATTTACATTCTTGACAATGAACACACGCTTGTTGATTTTTCCCTTTGCCTGAAAGGGCTCACAGGAAAAGACTCTGCCCAGTATGTCTAGCAAGCAGTGCAATGAGGCCCTTGTAATTCTGGATTTCTTTACTATTCTGTCAAGAAATTATGAATGACTTTATGTAGATCTCTGGGATAGCTCTGCACCTATGTGGTGGATGTTAAGGCCGCTAGAAGTTTAGCATTGTTTCTGCCAGATGTTTAGTGATAGGAAGAGATATGAGCAAATGTTCTTCTTTTATTCCCAGGGCCCTGCCACCAATGTCAATTGTCAAAAAATCGTCTTGATCCTCCTCTATGGGCTAATGTGATCCCCCTACTTTCTGTGATTATCTAGCCCCAAAACATCTTTTTACAACCACTGAAAAATGCTACCCCTCTTCCGCCTTGATTGAAAGATGGGACTCACAAGGAACTAGTCAGTTAAAACAGAGAGATACTACTACCTTAGCTGTGGCCTTGAATTTCACTAACTTAACTACTCAAAGCAGGAAAATCAAGTGGAATGGAGTCCCACATCCTTTTCTTTTTTAATAAAAAGTTAAAGAGGAAACCACCACAAATGAAGGTATAGTCAGATTTAAAGAACCACCCAGAAAATAAAGACAAGGAGGACAAATCTGATATTCTGAGTTGAGCTGAACCACTCAGCACTGAATGAGCTATACCACCACCAAGCCCTGCATCAGGGCCAAGGGGAGCAAGAGCTGAAGCAAGAATACAGGTCAAGAGGCTGAGTATCTTTATCCTTACGAGTTGTCATTGAGAGAGGTCCTGTCCTGTCCAAGTCTCCCACCGAACTCGTGTTTGGATCTGCAGGAGGCTGAAGCGTTGTACTAGGGCTGGTGTCTGTATCTGAAGGAATTAAATCAGTGTTATTGCTTGATTTTCTAACTGCTATCTGAAGGTCATTTCTGGTCTAGAGATAAATAATACTTATATTCAAACCTGCATGAGAGGAAAGAAAGCACATACTAATTCACGTCTCCAGAACTGAAATAAATGATCAGTTCTCCAAAAGGGCCTCTCAAGAAGTAATTGGCTTTCATTTAAAGGCTGAGTTGTATGAAAGCTACAATCTTTGTTGTTTTTTGCTGAGTCTGGAAAGATGCTAAATGAGTACATGATGGGACTCCTAAGCCTTGCAGAGAGACAGAAATATAACCCACGTGTGACTTGTCCTGTTCTATACAAATGATCTATGCGTGAGTACATGCTCAGTTGCTTCAGTCTTGTGAGACCCCATGGACTGCAGCCTACCAGGCTCCTCAGTCCATGCAATTCTCCAGGCAAGAATACTGGAGTGGGTTGCCATGCCCTCCTCCAGGGGATCTTCCCGACTCAGGGATTGAACCTGCCTCTCTTGTGTCTACTGAATTGGCAGGTGCATTGTGTACTGCTGAGACACGGGGTAAGCCAGTGATCTGACATGTGGATAAAAGACAAACTGCACTGGTTCAGGCACCATTTTGTTACATCCTCTTGACTTGGCAAAAAAAAAAATGTTGTTACAGTCCTCTTCCCTCATTTTCTCCTCTTTTGTTCCATGAACTGAAAGTACAAATAAAATCATCATCCCATACTATCTAGATGGAAGCCACGGGGATTTCTAGGGCAAAGAATAAGAAGCATCAGATATCAATGAATCCTCCATACACATACACAGGAGATGTCTTTGGAATGTAACGTGTATAATGTTGAACTACATAGAAATTTCACTGAAATATTTATAGAAGCTGTTTCTAATAACTATCACAAATCAATTCTGCTGAAATAACAAGTCCCGAGTGAAACAGAGGCCACATAGCCATAAACACCATCACTATTGCCGATTCTTGGATTCAAAGTCCACCCACTCTGCTGCCTCTGGGGAGATTTAATCTGTTCCAAATGACTCCAGAGGGGAACACTGGAATATTAGGGACCCACATCTACACTGTAGCCTTTACACTGCACATCAGGGTCTTCATAGAACAAAATGCAGCTGACTCTATTATTTTAAAATAATAGTAGTAGTAGTAATCGCTAAAAAAGAGCAAAGTCTGGCTAATCCAAATCAAAACCCCAAATGGATAGCCCCCCAGAAAATGTCCAGCCTGCTGATGGTTCTAGACACTCTTGCTCCTCTTTCCTTTTATAAGTAGAATCCTTGAAGAGGTGTGACGCCATTCTATGGTTGAAGCCAATTATAACGTTCTTGACATCATCAATTTGATGAAAACCTTTTCTGTTCATCAATATGAAGACAATATTGATTCTGAAGCTTTCACTGGCTTGGTTTTCCGCAATGGGTATCATCAGAGCCCCCAGCCAGCATGTGTGTAAAATGCGTGTTCGGGTCTACACGCGGCACTTCAGCCGCACAACATAATGGCCCCAACCTCACCATTCACACTCATCTTTCTTTGTGATATGTGGATCCACTGACTCTGCCAAATTCATTTCTTGGCTTTCTTTCTTTTAAACCTCTCCTTATATGTGTTTCTTTCCTTAAAAACAATAAAAAAAAGTCCCCTACTTCCTGTCTCTGACTAACTAGATTTTTTTTTCCATTTTTCAAAAACCAGATCCAATCTACCTTTCTCTGAGGTTGTCTAAGGGATCCTCAGAATTTCTTTTGTGTTTATTGCTAGCAATGTTCATTTGACATCTATTACTTACCCTCTCATACTATTAGATCTATTTTGAAGCTGTTTTCCTAGCTAACTTTTAAGTTCCTTAAGAGCATGCATGTGACTGTGAAGTCGCTTCAGTCATGTCTAATTCTTTGCAAACCTATGGACTGTAGCCTACCAGACTCTTCTGTCCATGGGATTCTCCAGGCTTATACAAAGTGGGTTGCCATTTCCTCCTCCAGAGGATCTTTCTGACCCAGGAATCAAACTCACGTCTCTTATATCTCTCACACTGGCAGGTGGGTTCTTTACCACTAGCGCCACCTGGGAAGCTCTACCTTAAGAACACGGACCACGAATTAACTGCACATTGTGCATCTCCATGATGCACTGAACATAAAGCACAATTACATTTGCAGATATTTAATATAGTTATACTTTAAGGGATATATGACCACTAATATTTGGGTACAACATAGTTACGATGTTCTGGAGAAATGAGACCACAGAAACTACTGGATTCATTTTGGAGATAACTTTGCTTACCTCAATACTGAGAGACATTATATTGCATTCTGAGAACTCACTTCAATAAGTCCTGTGCAGTGCATACCCTTGGGAATTTGGATCCAGAAAATATATTTGAAACTATGACTGAAAATTCCTATCACCAATTTGTTCTCTTGGTTGATCTCCCTTTGTGGAATGTTACATGTCTGTGATCGAGACATCTTGTTAAATTTTTAAAAATTAATAAAATTGCACAATTCTATTCATGGATTTAGTAAAGGACATGGATTCTTCTCCTTGGTAAACACTGGGAAAAGAGGGGCACCACTTGCTACCAATTCTTACAGATTCTCTCAGGAAAGTTGTCATCTGGTTCTGCTAAAGGAAACATTTCTTTTAAATTTAAAATTTGGTCAAATACAATAATAATCTTCCACTGTTGCAGAGCTCCAGCTAGTCTTTTTCTCACTCTCTTGTTTAATTCTGTTTTTGAATTGCATATAGGTAAATTGCTGTTTACTCACTAAGTTGTGTCTGACTCACCATGACCCGCATGGACTGTAGCCCACCAGTTTCCTCTGCCCAAGCAATTTTCCAGGCAAGAATACTGGAGTGGGTTGCCATTTCCTTCTCCAATAGGTAAATAAGAATGCTAATTAAGAAAACAATGATTCCATCCTGTATAAAAGCTGTCCATGCTTTAAATTCACAAACATTTATGGAGGGCCAAGGGTGGTGCAAATCCTAAGTCACCAAGTAGTGTATTTTATTTCTAAGTTTCCAAGAGTAATTCACACAATTTTCCAGAGTCTTTCAATTATTTGTTTGGAATCTTTGACCTCTAACATTTCTCTACCAAAGACAAGCTTTATCGTGGGTCTATAATGGAAATAGTCACTGGATCTATCACTTCATTCTTTTTAAAACCTTGCACTTGGAAGTATATGGAAAAGAAATCTTGAGACTGCTCCTCTTCAGAGAAAATGACTTCCATTCCCATCATTTCAGGACTAATCCTCCTTTACTCGCCTGCCAAATTCTCCACTCTTGCCCAGGACTTCAGATTCAGATGTATATGCATATCAGTCTTACTAAGAAAACTAATTTTGGAAGAAACAAAGTTCTTCAGGAAAGCAGACTGGTCTAAAGCCAAAGGGATACTTCTAGGAAAACAGCCATTTGGTGGCTTTCTAGAACATAATATATAAAAGAGCTCAGAGATTATTACCCATCCTTCCTTTTGTTCGATGACCTCGCCCCATTGGATGCGAGACTGGGTCGAAGAAGTAAGTCGAGGAACTGTCCTCTTGGCTCTGTGTTGTCACTCTTTGACGGGGATGGCTGACATGCGTTGAGGCTGCTGTGACTATGCAGTTTAAGCAGTTATCAAAGTATTAGTTGGAATCTGGACAGGGATACACTAATTTTTTTTTTAAAGACTACATTCTCTACTCAAGACAGTGAAAGGGTCTTCCGGGTCTAGAGGGCCGGGAAGTTGCATAAATGCACAATGTTTCGGTAGGGGCAGTTTCACTCATGCTCATTTTCCCTAGCAGTCAGCATGTGAACTGGAGGATGCAAAAGCACTAGTAACTTCTCTAGCGGGAGGATGAGAAGTTATAGTAAAGACGGAGGAGAAATAGCTCTTCACCCACACCACGCTGCCACCATCCCTGGAAGGAGGAAGTGCAGGTGTCCAAACACACGCGATCATCCTAGACAACCGCATCCCGGCGAAATGCACGCGAGGCCAGTCGTGATGCAGGGAAGGAGTCAGGTAACAGCTTCCCCACCCCCTAGACAGACAGGAAAGTCAATGCCATTCATCTCAAAAGCATGAATGGACTCCATCAGAAGCAGTACCACCCAACAGTGAGATTTAGGGCACAAGTGACATAAGAATGCAGCACGTGCTTTGGCTTCATTCTGAGCCAATGAAGACGCAGAGGTAGAAAAGATGACAATAGTGGCCCCTTGACAGCAACTGCATCATGTAGCCAGTCACTGAATCCATCACTCTGACAGCTATGAATTCAGAAGCTGCCACACACCGGAAGAAAATCATGCGTTATATCCTATATTGTAAATGAAAACACAGGAATACTTCCCACTGCTATCAAGTAAGGATACAGAATTCACATTGTTTTACAAGATAGGATGCATTTCAAGGCTTCTGTCACACATGCATAGGAGCTGGCAGAGTGAACTTATCAGGCAACGCTTAGAAATGACAAGAGATGACAAGCTTTGACTCCAATCTCCCCAATCCCACAGTTCAAGTATAGAGGCATTTTTTTTTTAATTTAAGAAGAAACTGTTGTCTATTCGAGGAGAAATCTCCAAATAAACATGACAAAAGGCCAAATGACACCAGACATGTGTTTGTCTCAAAATGTCTGGCTCCATTTCTTCAACTACTGAGGTTTTTCTGACCAAAAGCCTTCTAACAAGCCCAGTATTTTATAGAACTGTGTTGTAAAGACTGGGCCCACATCATGGAGAAGATTCCTTTACAAAAGAAAAGGTAGTATTTTATACAATCAGAGTCTCTTCGACAGTCTCCCCAGGGGATGCCAACATTAGATCCGAAAGTGACGCATGCAAGCACATATTCCGTGTCTCCCTTCTGTGCCTATATCCATTTCTGCTCAGGGGATTTATTATGAGCACTTAAGGGCTGGCTCTGTGTTGGCTGCATGGTCATTGATTAAGGGACTGTAACATCTTGCGACAATTCTTTCCAATTCTTGTTCACTGTCCTCAAAGCCCAGCATTTAACACCCGAGGAAATTTTCACCCAAGTCTGCCTGTGAGACCATGCATTACCAGTTGTCCCTGCTGTTGAATGAGAGTCTTCTTTTGGTGTTTGGGGATATTTCCCAGGCCTTCCATTCTCAAACCACTGCTCTTTCTGGGTAGCTGTTTCTTCTGCTGTACTAGTAGTGGGTGCCTGGGCTGTGAGAAGAATGTCAATGGTGAGCTGTTATTGTTCAATTACTTTCCTTACCAACACATAGCTTCCTACCTTAAACACATATACAGGTGGGACAGGAGGCAGAAAGGGACAGCAAGAAAGAGAGAGACCACTGGTCACTCTGAAAGGGATATTAGAAATCAGATGGCCTTTAGTCTTTAGACTTTAGTCTAAATCCTTTAGTCCTTCAGGTGAGAAAACGGGCCCAAAGAAGTTGTGATTTGCTCAAAATCACATAGCCAAATCAGCACAAAGTTATAACTAGATCACAGTCTATGAATTCCTAGTACTATTCTTATTTTACTAGAGTTTATGGCCTCACATACCCTGCCTGAAAGAACTGTTCATTCAAAAAATTAACCTCTGGTCTTCAGTGATTTGAGGGGGAGGAGTATATTATATAACAAGAAGACTTCTCAAATAGTGGTCACGTGACTCAACATCTCACACACCGGAAATGTACCAGCAGTGAATTTGCCCAGCATGAAAGATGCTGGGAATGACTGAGATGCTATTCCACTGACATATTACAAGGTTATGTCTATGGAGCATCTAAAACTGTCAAAATCACGTTTTAACAAATTTAATTCAGTGGAAGAAAACTCTTCTAGCCAATGTTTGACATTATCTAAAACCTTTCTAACCAGTGTTTGGCATTGTAAGAGTGTGTGACAGGCTTAAAACTTCAAGCACTCAATGTTGTAATTGTCTAGTTTGAAGAAGGACAAAATGAATGAAATAAAATTGTACCAGGGTGCCTTTGGGAAGAATCAGAAAGTCATTGACATTTTCATCCATTGTGACTAACACTGAAGTTCTGTTCATCAAGAAAATGAGACTGTTAAATACTGCGCATCAACTATACCTCAGTAAAAAAAGGAAAAACAGACTGTATAGACTTGCCAGGCTAAAGTACAGTTTGCAAAGTGTAAAACTAGTTTATTTCACTATTTTAGAAAATAATGTGTGTGACTTGACAACAGCAAAGATGTTTAAAAAAATAAAACTTACTGCCCTCATTTTACCCTTGCATTGGCCAAAACATTCCTGAAGTTAACAGGTTATCCAGAGGGAGGGGAAAAATAAAATAAAAATCATAAGTTCTACCTCCCCCTGATTAAATCACTACCTCCTGACAAATAATGAAGATAGAAACAACACTGGATGTAATTACAAAAAAAAAAAAAAAACCCAACAACAAAAAAAGAAAATTTAACCCAAATATAAACTGCTTAAAGTCAAAAAGAAAAGAAAAGAAATGCACACACTATTCTATACTCTTGCTACCACTATCTTTATAAACAGAATGATCCTTTAAATAGCCAGTAACCCTCTGTTGTCTTCAATATATGGGTTAGCAGACTATAGGATTTCCATTGCAAATACAAAGATTGACTCTCTTCTAAAAGCTGTAATGTTTTTTTGATAAAGCCTAGAAATCGCCAGCCAGAATCACTTGATGTTTTGCAAGTCCCCATAAAAGAATCGCTGAAGCAGCTTCCACTTTCTGTTAGGTTTTGTTCTGTCCTGTTTTTCAGCTACCCTCCAGTAATCATGCCCCTCCCCCACTACTTTTTGACAATAGGCTCATTAATTCCCAGCCTCTTAACTAGTACAAACTTAAATAATATAAACTTTTAGGTACAAACTGTCTTAACAACTTCTAAAATAAACTATTAGGACCCAAAGGGACTGGTACAGAATCCCATTCTGAAGAAATTTCTGTTTTATTTCTCTTATTTCTGTTTCTTATTTCATTAGACTCCTTGTTAACTCAGCCCATAATCCTCATGTGAATATCAAATCTATTGTGGTCAGTAATGAGATGCAGGCCTGTTGGGTGTATTCAGCACAATGCTCTGTGCTGTGCCTAGTAGCTTCTAATTCTTTGCGACCCCATGGACCGAAGCCTGCCAGGCTCCTCTGTCCATGTGGGTTCTCCAGGCAAGAATATCGGAGTACTGGAGTGGGTTGCCATTTCCTCTTCAGGGAATCTTACCAACACAGGAATCAAAACCAGGTCTCCCACATTGTGGGTGGATTCTTTACTGTCCAAGCCACCAGGAAAGGTCACAGTGCTCAGGATGTTCAGTCCTAATCTGTTCAGTCCTAGCTGATGTTTGAAAGTTTCTTTTGTTGTCTGAAGACATCTTCAGACCATGGATTCCCAAACTCCTTTGGCTTTTAGTGATTGTTCCTTACATTTTTTGCTTTTGGAGTGTTTAAGGCTATAAGAACCATGGTTGAACCATAATTTCTATAATGCTACAAGCTGTTATCCTAAATTAAAGCTTCTTTTATACCAAATATAGGCATCTCTGAGAGAGAGACAAAAAAAGAAGAGAATATACTTACTTCTTTTTTGTCCTATCCTCATAGGCCAGTAGAAAGACTTGAAATTGCTTTAGGAAACCTGAGATGTTTGCATACAAGTAAAAATAACAGCATCAAAGCCTTCCCCCAAATTACCCTGAGCTTAAAAACAGAAAAAGAACAGTCAAGGAATTCAAATATAGTCCATCTAAGTGACTGTCTTTCCTCCCAAGAGCACAAGGGAGGTGTTTCTACACTGGGGTGAGAAACAGAATGTGAAAAAGAAGCTGGATTTCTCAAAGATCTTTACAGAAAACAAAGAGTTCCAAAGATCCTTGCTCTTGTCACACTTTCTTTCCACATGCCACTGCTAAGCACCAAAAGAACACGCTCTCCTTCAGACATTTCCGTAAAAACACATAAACTACCCAAATGGAGCCTCTGGGAATCTTTAACACAAAAAACCGTATTTTAGATATTTTTAAACATTTTGGCCTTTGGGGGCAACTTGACAAGTTAGTATTTTTAATTCCAATTTCTAAGAGACCGTGTGCAGATTTGGCAGCTTTTTATGCTCTGGGGATAAAAGAAATTACTGTGTGGAGATCGAAGATGTAGCCAATGTCTTTCCCCTACTCTCTGGAGTGACTTCACTACTCAGCTAAACCAGAACTGCTGATTGCCATCCTTCTTACTTGTGCTTGTAGGATGTGGGGTCTCCTCTTCATCCTGATACCCATGGTGACTGAGAGAAGAGTGCGGTTCCTGGGTCCAGCGTTCTCCATAAGCACTGGTGCTACTTCTGTCCACATCTGTCGTGATGATGGTTATATACATTGTGACTTTTTATCAACCGGTTTTTGATGGTTCTATTTTTTTTTCTTTTAATTAAAGTACATGCCATCTAATGGTTCAATGCCTAAGTAGTACCTCTGAGCATCAACTCTTAAAACTTTTGCATGATATTGCTAATCTCTCCCAAGAGAAAATCAAAATGCATAGAATTTCTTAATGATTACCTGTTATACCACTATGACCATTTTGTCAAGGGCAGCACCGCAAACCATTTTAACATGTTCAGTTTTATAATGAAGCAATGTAAAATATCTTATGCCCAGATGATATCATTGACAAATGACTCAAGCTGAACGGAGTATCCTCATGAAAGTTCACCAAGAATTTGTGATGAGATATTAACTAAATTTCCCCACTATGTCCTGATGATTGACATTTGCAGCACCAAAGACTTTGAGGGGGGAAAAAAAAATCTTTAAGTATGTGTAACCCATTACCAGTCATCCTTGTGGTTGTCTGAGGTGATGCTTCTGGATTCGAATGGTCTGGGTTCCTTTGGATCCAATTCGGGTTCTGTTGTGGGTGGGTAAAAACCCGTGGTGTGGTTGAAACTGTGACAATGATGATTCAAGTAATTAGGAGAACGTTATTTCTTGAGCCTTCACCATTTGTTTTGTACATTTCTCCCTTCCGTAGTCTACAGAGTCGTTCATCTATACCAGGCTGTATAGATGGTTGAGTAGAAATGAAGGGACAGTGGAGAGTGACTTCAGCTTGACTCAGCCATACTGTTAAGTATCTCAGTGTCCTTCGCATTCTGTCAGAGAACACGTGGAGGTCAGAACATGAGATCTTCTGGAGAAAGCAGCCAAAGAAGCTGCATGCAGCAGGAAGGACAGCTTTGAAAACACCAGCCCTCCACCGAGGAGAACCAAAGACGTCAATGCTTTGCGCGTCCATGCAGTCTGTAACAACCCTCTGCACTTGAAAACCCAAGCGATCTCTAACACTGAAAGGTGTGCTTACAGGTAGACGCTCGAGCTGAAGAGTAGATGCTTGAAAGTTATGCCATGATGACCACTTTACTTCGTTAGTAGCATTATTGGGAAAGAAACACCCTGAGCAGCCAGAGCTTTCCTATAGATGATTCAAAGGAAGAATATCTACCTAGAACAGCCATGTGATGAGCTATGTATTTCTGAATATTCATCAAACACCTCAGAAATTCTCATCAAATACAGAGCATTTCATGAGCAAGCCATTCATAGCCAATGAAAAGAAAACCAAGATGCGTACATTCAGTAAGAAAAACCATAGGTAACCAACCACCATTGCAGCAGCTCCCCTAAAATAAAAAGAAGCAGACATCCACCACTGCCCTGATATTGTCACCCCCAAGCATGACAGGGCTGGAAGAAGAGATGCACATGACGGAAGAATCACGACAAAATCTGAATCAACGTCTTTTGGAAAGGTTATTTGCAAATCCATCCTAATTCTTTCAAACTTTATTTTGATACCCAAATAATACAAAACTCTTCAGAATGATAATACTATTGGATTCTATTTCACAAGTTAATAAAATCAGGTAAAATCATGAACTACGTTCTCAATTAGTATGAAAAACTGGCAGTTATCACACCCCAATAGAAGGAAGTGGGCATCCAGCTCAATTAAGTGCATAGGTGCCAAGAAGGAAAGTGAGCTGAAATGGAAAAATATGCCACAGACATGAAACAATATCAAGGGAGGCTCCCCGCTGGAGCCTGAGCGTATAATTTATTTTCAGGTTGATCTGTTTGGCTTGCCATTTAAGAGGGTTTAGTTTCTCAAGTATCAAGACCACATCTTTCCTGATGCCCAACCTAGAAGATATGGCTATATCCTGAACCCAATAGACAGTACAATAGTAAAGCTCCAGTGTTTTGAGGGTATTTGGTATTCTTTCTGAAGTTACTCAAGAGAGCTCCCTTGTTAGTGTCTAAGCTCTGCAGGGGTGTCCAGCTAAGGAATACAGCTTCGATATAAAGCATATAGTTCACCTCAAGTATTTGTTGATGTCATATACTCAAATGCCTTCAGGTCTAAGCTATTCTTTTGGACCACTTCCTCTTGGGATGCTATACTTTTGGGGATGAAGCTCTCAGGTTCAAATAGGACAGACTGGACTTCGGTGACCTGAGAAAGCTCATTTAGCACCCCAAAGGCACATCTTCTTTTTAAAAAAAAAAAGGCAGAGCTGTAATGGAGTCAGTTTCAGCAATCTCATCTCATTCAGCAGTATCTTAGCTCATGAACAGGTAAGTATAGGAAACTCAGTTATCTGGCAGAGTATTAGACCAATTTTTGATTTTTTAAAGGAACTTTCAGCTCAATTTCCATCTCTATTCTCAAAAAAGTTTTATAACTGTCACTAACTTGGATACTATGATGCAATGGCTTCACTATATGTCTTTAACAATTGGCACTGTTACGTTATAGCTTAGCTTTTACACATAAATAAACAAAACAGGAAGGATTTCCATGAGGAATTAAGAATTTTATAACAGATTTTGGCTTCCATTAAAAAAAAATCAGTTCCTTCCTTCATAATCTCATCAAGGCATAACTAACTAACCTGTGGTCACAGGCTTATGCTCATTTCTCATATTAACTATTTCCCAAGAAAGATATTATCGGGCATCACTCAGATTAATCGATAAGCCTGGCACAGATGGTTCTATAGGAATTGATTATTCTTACTGGTGCTGGAGATAAAATCTTCATCATCATCAATGCCTGATCCAGAATAACTGGGGTGTCTGTCTCTTTCATCTTCATTTTCTTCAGTTGGCTCCCAGCCTGCTGAGATGATACTTGAATCCGTACCTGCTGCGGTGACTTGCTTTAGTATCTGAGCTGAATGCCAAGTGATCCATTTCACAGAGGGAGAAAAACAGGCACAGAACGTATATCAAATTCCCAAGATTATAAGAGAGAAGTGAGAGATTTGACTTCTATACTCCAAATCGTTATATTCTGGTCTCAAGCTAATGTATAGATCTAAAGACAATTGGGTATGATCTTTACAGTGGAATACTCTTTTCAACGAAGTTAAAAGAATAAATATAGACATAACCTCACCAAAGAAGTAAAAGAGAAAAAGGCTGATAAACTCCCCCATGCTTTCAGATGCATTTATTATCAAGCATATGCCATGAAAGCTAGGCTGTCAAGAACAGAATAAAAAAGTTTCACACGTGCCCATTTGTTGTGTTAAGCCACCTTCAGTAATACTTCGGAATCTAAACACATGTCAATCATTTCTAAAAATCCCTCAGTTGTATTCACAATTTGCTATTCATCCAGCTATTAGGTTTGATCTTCTCTAGCATTTGATTTCTGTAACTCTGAACACAAATGAGAGCTACGCTGCAGTTCCCAGCATTATTTTAGCATACAGCCAGAAAACTGATAAGAAGCCCGCACTCCGCAACCAAAAGTAGCCCCCGCTTGCCGCAACTAGGGAAAGCCTGTGCAAAACAAGGACGACTCCGTGCAGCTAAACAGATAAATACACAAATAAAAATAAAAAGGTGATAATCAGAACTATCCACCAATGAGCTTTTACAGAAAGTATTGTATCCCTCACCATCAGAAAGATCATTTTGCAGAGAAACTGTGTATGAGATTAGATGATTAGAAATGTTGACTGAACAAGACATTGATCCTCTTCACATATGAGGCTGATGCTTGGAAAGATTGAAGGCAGAAGAAGAGGGTGTCAGAGGATGAGATGGCTGGATGGCAGCACCAGTGCAATGGACATGAACTTGGGCAAACTCTGGGAGATGGTGCGGGACAGGGAGGCCTGGTGTGCTACAGTCCATGGACTCACAGAGTCAGACACAGCTGGGCGACTGAACAGCCACCACATGTGACAGTCTGTGCTTCTAAAATCCAGCTCTTCAGAGTTCCAACCCTTCACCTTCTACCCTCTATCTTGGTCAACCAGTATCATCCTCCAAGAATCTAGGGTGTGATACATCTGCCCGCAGCCTCAGAGACATAGCCCCAACAATATCAGACACGTGGCAGAGGGGCAGCTGAGGTGAAAGCTGGAAAGAGATGCCATTCTACTTTTCTCCAGTTAGAGTCCAAATTCCCAAACAGCATTGCCCATGGTTACTTGTACATCAATGCTAGATTTTGCAAAGCAGAACAGAACATTTTGAGACTCAGTTTTTGAAAATAAAATACGCAATCAAGAAAGACAAACTGAAGTGACCCAATGATCTTACTAACAAGACTAGAAGCCAGAGTCTTGATTGGAAACTTCCAAAGACTGCCATTTCTGTAGCCATGATGTGTGTCAGAAGAATAGTAGAAAATAGTGCCATGTGCTAAGTCACTTCAGTAGTGTCCAACTCTTTGCAACCCTATGGACTGTAGCACACCAAGCTCCTCTCTCCATGGGATTTCCCAGGTGAGAATACTGGACTGGGTTGACATTTCCTTCCCCAGGGGATCTTCCCAACCCAGAGATCGAACCCACATCTCTTGTGTCTCCAGCAATGGCAGGCAAATTCTTTACCACTAGTGCCAGAAAATAGTAGACACAAAAGCTGAGAAAAGTTCAAGCAGAGAAGCTGAAACCATCATTAAATCCCCAAATACAACAGTAAGCCGAATTAGATTTCTTTTTTCTCGCTATCAAGAAAGCCCAAGGAGAAGTACAAGACCTTTTCCTTCACAACATTTGTCTGATGAAGATAAACCTTGTAAACATTTTAAAAATACCATTTTAAAAATTCTGCATTCAATCTCTTCCCCACCCCTCCAATGTTATCTTAATCACTATCATATGTAATCATAACATAATATCAGTACTATTTTCCTTATAGGAATATTGTCAAAGTAAAAAATACAGTTTATTTTAGTCTCATAAACTAAGCAAATGTAAAGGATCTTTTTTATAACTCTTCTTCTGAATTAAAAAAGTTCTAATTATTTTGAAATATGGTCATATCCACCAACAACAAAAGTTAGTAAATGAAGATATGCTAACAATATCCCATTGTTACAGACTTGGAATCTTTTCCCACAAAAACTCTTAAGTCAAAACACTTTGACTACTAGCTACTTAGAATGAATAGTCAAACATCCAGGGAGCTTGTTAGAAACCTAGATTTTGAGATCAAGCACAGGTCACTTCCTACACTTTACAGTTGAGATAGCAGATGTCCAAACAATTGTCTGGGGCCTACACTTTCCATCTGTAAATCAGTATTTTCCTCTGTTATTATTATTCTCTGTGTTAATCAGATCAGCGGAAACCAGGAGTATGCATTTTCTAATAGACTTCTTTTAAGAGGACGTGTTCTGATTGAATCTCTTAATCAAAGATCTGAAGGAAAAATAATTCTGATTCTAGGTGCATGTTGCCAGAAGGAAAACAAGTACGACACTGAGCAGAATCCAGTCATGTCCCAGGTCTACTGGCCTCACTATTAAACAAAGTGGTGCCAGATTCTGTTCTCCCTAAGGATGGTGACAGAGCATCAGTAGGAAATTCTGACATAATAAAGAGGTCCTTTCCCTGAATACTGAAAGGCTTGGCATTCAAGACAATAGAGACGCAAGAGACGTAACAGTTTCCCTGTCACTGCTGCTGTTTGATCCCGAGTCTTAGGCTGTGAATTACCAAACCAAGACCATATCCAATTATACTGCTCCTGAGCTGCTGCATGGCGGTTTGAGTACAAAGTTGAAGAAACCAGATCAATTATGAAAACATCATTTAGTGAGGTCTTTTCAGAAAAACTTTACTCCCAGTCCTCTCTCTATAAAATGTGTGCATATTTTATAGAATGAAGATTAGAGAAGATTGAGGCCTGATTTTATCTTTCCAGGCTCCCCCAGATCTCTTAGAATCTTAGGACAACATCAGAAATGCAAATTCAGTATGCTTATCCATATAGTGTTACTCATTCTTCAAACGAAGCCCCCTGAATACAGGCTGAGAACAAAATCAAGTAGCAACTTAATAACCTGTGATGGAAAAGAGATTTTACATCTACTTGATTAGGTGACCCAGCCATGAACTGGAAGCCTTCTACGCAGCATTTCATAAAGTTGCTTTCATTCATTTATTTTTGGAGTATCTTTAGAGGTGCTTGCTTGTAACTTTTGGATCTTTTTGTCATTTTACCTGAGGAAGCTTGTAATGACAACTAGCATTTCCAAGTTCCTCCCACATTCATTAATCTCAAGTCAAGCTTTATACTTGAGCAGGAACTCTGCAAAGGGTGTGTTTCCAAGTGTTGAAATCAGATAAAGATTTCTCAAGAATCCATTTATCACTTTCTGTCACTTTTAATTCTCATACAGAATGCATTTTCAGAAAGGAAACAAAAACTTCCCAAGTTAGAGAAATTCTGGATTCTATTCAAATTAGAGGAAGGCAATTGCAAAAATTGTCATTTTGCAATTTTGAAATCTCCCACTTGATTCTCAAGTTGGACTTGAGTCCAGACTGTTTCCCTGAAGAATGGCAAAAATCATCAGGATAAACCTCCAAGCCAGTTGAGATTTTTAAAAATCATTTTGAGTCACATGCTTCTTTGAAAATCTAATATAAGTTACGGCTGCTCTCCTCAAAAAAGGGAGCCTATACATACATGTTTTCAAAGTTTTGTGTATTTTTTTTCTGGTGGCTCTTGAATACCTTACAACTTATCATTGAGCCTACTGGAAGCCCATGAACTCTAGATTAAAAGCTTTAACTCTATACACATTAAATGTCAACTCCTTACACAGTATGTTCTGTGCTACAAGGACACATATGCATAAAAGGGACTAGAGAGATAGGAGCCAATTTTACGCCGGATGCCCCAGCTAAACCTGGGCATCCTCCTGAAAACCTGCAGACAACCCATTCTTACCTCAGAAACTTGATTAAAGGTACAGAACTCTGGCCACCCTCTCCCTCTAGTACATCCGGTAGAAACCAACAGGAAGTAAACATACAAGAGCAGGACAGAAATAGGCATTATTTCTGTCTTCCGAAAAGGAGGTGTATGAGAGTTGGAGAAACTGTGATCAGCTCTCACCTAGCCAGCAGAGTTTTCACTCTTCCCCACACAAGCAGACCATGCTAGACCAAAAATAATAATAAATATATTATTATATTATATGTTATTATACATATAATAAATATACATGTATATGTAATTACACCCAGAAGACAAGGAGATAAGAGTGATCCAAGGCAAGAGTCTGCTTCCTGAATTAGTTTAAGTTTCTGGATTCCAAATGATTCCAGATCACCAATAGCAAAAAGGCACTTCCAAAAACAACATTTATAATAAAAGGCTTGCTGGAAGTCAAGCGCTTCCCAGATGGTCTTTCTCACTGGCTCTCCCTATTGCCACCCACCAAGGACCCTTAAGGATGGAATCAACCACACAAGCCAAAGATGCACTTCTTGGTGTTCAGCCAGCCTTCCTCTTGACCTCTGCCCTTCTGCATCCATTAGGGAGGTTTTGTTATCACTCCCTCTCGCTAAGTCCCAACTCTCAGTCCGATAGCTATGAGGCTTGGGGATTCTCCTCAGTCGGCTTGGAAAATATGGTTTGTTCAGGAACTTGTCAGTGCTAATGTTCTCGAGTTTGCCGCTTGAGCAGGCTGCTTGTTTTCTTTGACGCCTTTCTTCGTGTGAGCTAATTTATTCAGCATTGCCCTACTGGATCCTACAACACTCTAGCGACTCTCAGGTTGGCTCTGGACTTACTCTGCTAGACATATAAGTCTCCTCCTACACTACTTAAACTTAGCTAAGTGTTTTGGAAAGAGAAAAGCACAATTCTTTTCTCAACCCAAATGCTAAACTGTGTTTTAGTTAAGTAAACATACTTAACCAAATCATTCCCTGGATTTCTGTATAGGAAACAGGCTCCATGAAGGGAGATTCATCTGAGTCCCCAGTAACAAGAGCTTTGTCTGGCTCAGAGAAGACCTCAAATACTGGTTGAATGAAAGATGAGGTTACTAATCCTTACCTTTTCCTCAATATTACCTTCTAATGGTGTTTACCACTGGGTCCCAAGCATTAGAATCGCTTGATACATTGTAGGACTTCAAAAATATGTTTGCTGATTAAGGCAGAAAAGCTACTGTCCTTAAAGGATGTTGCCATGAATGTTTATAAAACGTCCTTATTGCCCTTCCTGAAGCACATGTGAAATACTATTTTCTATAGGCTGTCAGCAGCTTAATGTTAGTTTCATCTGGTTCCCACAAGATACATTTTGTCTCGATTTTCTTCTTTGGAGGGAAATGGTACTTTCAGACTGCCTTGATCTGCTTCCTGCTAAGACCACTAATTGTTGCTTTTGCTAAAACTGCATTCCCTGAACACCTTCTAAGTGGTTACTTTAGAAAGGCAGGGAACTCAGGAAGGAGCAAGTAACTAGCAGCTCCACCTGCTTGGTTTGCAGAAGCTTCTCTCCAGAAGCGTTGTCCAAACCTGGAGGGATAGGGTGGGGAGGGAGGTAAGAGGGGGATTCAGGATGGAAGGCACATATGTTATACTTATGCCAATTCATGTTGATGTATGGCAAAAAAAAAAAAAAAAATCACAATATTGTAAGGTAATTATCCTCCAATTAAAACAAATAAACTTTAAAAGAAGGATTGTTCATAGGATTACAGACAATACTGCAACGCAGTCTCCAGAGATCCAATAACCTAGGAAATCATGGGAAATTTGAAAATATCTGCTGTTTGAAATGCTTCGAAGAATCTTTGGAGAATGACCGGATCCCAGCTTTATCTATGCCCTTCCCTCGGCAATCTGCTAACAGAAATTTAAAACACCATCAAGAAAGTGACCTTACGTTAAATCACAGTGCTCTGACAAATCGCCCTGGCTTCTGAAGAATAGAAAAGGGCCCCGTCTTGAGCACTGGCAAACCAGGACATTTCTGCCACACTCTCTGGAGACCAGAATTTCACCCCCCGAGAGCCGCAGCCAGGAGAAGAGAAGATCCACACCATACTAGGAAAGGAGCTCAAGAGGCACAAGGCCTGTTTGAATTTGAATAATCCTCCACAGAAGGAACACAGCCCATCTTGAAACCTGTTTTAAAACAAACCGTAGGGGAAAAAGCAAAGAAGGAAGCAGAGAAGAAGACCAGAGGAAGATGTACACGCTTTCCAATGAAAGTGAAACTCCGGGGCCAAACCCCAAAGAAACTGAATGCAGAGCTTAAATAGCTGCACTCCAGCAGTCCCCAGAATGAGTTACTCACATAACCAACCAAGCATGAAGAGCCTTCCCCACTAGAGACGGATATAAAACCCATAAGTAGATTTAATTTGATCAGATAACTCCTTCAGATACACTCCCTTAGGCCAAAAACAAAGGAATTGTTTAGCAAATCATGAGTCGAGAGTATGACTAATTATTACCCAATTAACAATATGAATACAAATCAAGTTAAAACCTAAGCGTATAAAATGAACCTGAAAAAAAAGTAGCAGATGAAATGGTATGCATATTTTATGATCCCGACTTTATGGAAACAATTTTATCCATAAATGGGTAAGAACAAGAAGGGAATGCGCCAAAATGAAACTAGCTTGTGTTATCAGGTCTCAACCGTCACCATTTCTCTGGGACAAGAGAACAAGGGACGTTCTTCTGAAGAATTTCCAGTACGGTACTTCTTAGAGATGGAAAAAACAGTTTTTTTATAAGCAGAAGCAGTCAACGATATAGCACACTGACAACTGCGGAAGGCCACCTCCCCAAATCATGTCAGCACCTTCTAGAGACAGACGCTATCTACACAAGTTCATGTCCCTCAGATAGACCAGAGACATCCCTGTGAGCGAATGGCTATCGGAAAGCACAGGGACTCTTTCTCCTTACTGGTATCCGAGGTATTCTCTGGCTTGCTGGAGACCCAGGGGCTGTCTTGGTCTGGGGGTGGGTACGCAGTTGGGAGGTGCGTGTGGAAGATGCTGTAGCCTCCTGACGTGCTTCTCTCGCTGGGGGAGCCACTGCTCATCTCATCATCAGGAGGGCTGCTGGGGCTCACGATGCTGGGGTTGATGTCTTCGGGGTTCGTTCTGTATTCGCCTTTCTTGGTATAACGGGTGCCATCGCGGTTTACAATAGCTGGAAGACAGAGGAGCCACTTTCAGAACCTGACAGCTGATGTATTCTGACTATAGGAAAGACGGTGGCTTATCTTACAGTGACTTCAGAGCTATTTTTCTTTTTTTATTAAGCAAAACAGCGGCTAACTACATCTCTAGTGGGGAAAACAAAGTGACTATATAATGCACTGAGACAGTGAACCCTCCCTGGCCACTCACACACACACTCTGGAAGTGGGAAGGCGGGGGAGAGGGTGTATTTAGACGTCCCCAGGTTTGAATCCCAGCTTTGTGTGGCTCTAGACGAGGTAGGCAACCCTCTGAGCTTCAGTTTCATCATTTGTAAAGTGGGAATGAGACTACCTCCTCTATAAGCGCTATATGATCCACTGTATGGAAAGTACTTAGCCTAGTATTCAAAACAGAGCTGGTGCTCAATAAACGGTAATTCTCCTGCCTGGTCCCTACCCTTCCTTCTCAAGTACATGTCATATTTGTTGCTATTAATTCCATCTATTTTGAGAAAGTAGGAGACAAAGAGGCAATCAGTCTCATCAGGGAATACAAGACATAACTTCTTTATTAGTACTTCAGTTTACCGAGCTTCACAGATACTGTGTTTTCCACATGGAAGCTTTGTGGAAACGCTTCGTTGTCAGATAATGGTGAGCATTTTTTAGCAATAAAATATTAATTAAGGCATGTACATTTGTTAAAAAAAAACCAAAACAATGCTATTGTGCACTTGGATTATAGTAGAGTGTAAATGTAACATCTACATGTGCTGGGAAACTCCCCCAAATTTATCAAAATGTTCGTTTCATTGCAGTGGTCTGGAACCAGACCTCTGAGGTATGCAAATCCATGAAGAATTAGATTTTCTCTCTAAGGGGAAAATGTTTCCAGTTTCAATGAATCCCCAGTCCTGGCTAACAAAACAGCACGCTGAAACACTGACAGAGGCTCTGCCATCTGTGAAATTCAACTTGAAATAAGGACACAGGAGTGAATATAAAGATCAAAATCTTTGGTTTAAACAAGAAAATGACTAGAATGACATGAGGAGAAAGAGCGAGAAGGGCTTCATTCATAGTTCTCTTCTAAATGTGTTGCCTTCAAGTGTAGGTCACTCACTGCACAAGTGTGCATTTAGCTGAAGTGATTTTCTACTATGTGGTGTAGGCAGGACTAAAGATTCCTTCTGTTTGTCCATCTATCTTGTCCAAGTGGAACTATTAATCAAATATAACTTGTAAAAAATCCAAAGTCTCCATCACCCTAATCATCTCACAGATGGAGATCTGATAAAGAAATAGGACCACACTTGAACAGGTCTGGACATGGAGAAAAAGATCTGTTGGGACCAAGCAAATGGGGCATTTATTGAGCATCTACTATGGGCCGGGCATTGATCACATTAACTTTTTTAAGTTTCATGACAAATCTTATATGTTGATTCATTACTCAAATGAGAAAACTGAGGCTCAGATCATCCAGATTGTAGAGAACTTGGATTTCACACCAGGTCTGACACCGACAGAGCACTTCACAGGTGCCGGCCCCTTCCTGTCCGGCACAGGCCAGGGGCAATTTCCTGCCGTGGGGAGCTGGAACTGTGTGGGCCAGGCATGATTTTCGTCCCCATCACCACAACACTCCTGCCACCTTGGACATCGAGGGGTCTGGCTTTTAGGAGGTAGAAATCCAGCCTCCTCATCACTGTCATACTTCTCAAAACATGAGGCTCAGAGGCAATCAGATCAAGGTTAACATGTTGACCTATTTGAAAGTTCTGGCTGAAATACTGTGTTTTCTGCAGTGTCAATCTCTCAGGATAATCAGGAAGATTTTAGGTCGACATAGTGTAAATAACGTTGAAACACATATCAAGAAGTTTGCATTCTTATTATCATTTTTAAATACTCCAGTTGAATCAAACAGAAAATGTGGGAGGCCAGAATGTCCCTACCTCTAACACCTATTAATCCCTCCCTCTGAGAAAGGGAACATGGCTCAGACTCGGAGCCTTCAACAGCTAGAATTTAAGAATATTATTTAATTTTTCTTACATTTATATTTATTTCTAAGGTTACCTTTTACTTACAACCAGAGGTATTGGCTTTCCATTTGGAGTTATATTAATGCTTTTTAAGTAGAAAATAATGGGTCAAATAAAGGAAAAATATCAAGTAAATGACAGTGCTGTGTCCACAGAGATGCCAAAAAATGTGAAAGCAGTTCTCAGGTGACTGATGTTTCAGGAACAATGAATGTATCGGGGTAAACCATATAGCAATAAAGGGACAGTAAACTGTAGCCCTGTCTTTAGCCTTAAGGAAATGAGTGCGATTCCATTCAAATATGAAACAAGAAATGCACCTGATCTTTTCCCCAAGAAGGGGAAAACTCCGTCAAGGTTAGAAGAGATACATACTTATGGTAATGGGTCCTTCAAAGGCATTGGGCAGGTCCGTGACTGAGGTACAGTCTTCTCCAAGTGGAGCTATGAAGTAGAAAAGAAAAAAGACATGAGAACGCTAAAAACCAGAAGCCTAATTGATGTCCATTTCTCTTTGCTAGGATGACTTTCGCTATAACTTAGCCCAGATCATTTTCCTAAACTTGACCAAGTCACCTAGGAACTTCTCTGACCTTGGTGATGCATTTTTTCGCTTCTATTTTACTTCATACATCTTTAGAAGGTCCCCACGCCAACATATCCATTCATTAACAAATGTATATGCTCTATACCAAGCATTATAGAAGGCTGGTTGATACAATGGTGGTAAGATAGACATGGTCTTTCTTTATTGAGGCATACATTAGAAGTTATTTTTTAAACGTATTATAAAATTAACAGGGGAAGCACTTCAAAAAGTGCTAAAGAAATGTATGAACTATAATGAAGAAATTACATGTAACCCCAATAATCTGCAGAAACAATGGGAAAACATGGCTGGCAAATGCAATCAAATACTTATCAGCACGAACAGCATGAGACTCTAAAGACTATCATAATCCACATAGAACTTACTTTGTAGGCATGTTTTTTTAAAAAACCAATCTTTTTCTTTTTATTAATGTATTATTAATGCATTTAACTAATCCCCTAAGTGCCTATTCTGAATAACATACTTCTAACTGTACAGCTTCCGAGGTTGTCCACCTTTGGTCCAGGTGCCCAGAATATTTTCTGAGGCTTCTGTTTTGGCTTATATCATCACAGACACTTCTGACTTCCTTTTCTTCTCCCTTCCATTTATCTTCTACTTCCTCCCTTCTTTGGGAATAACAATTTCTGACTGTACGTTGGGCCTACCTGATCACCCACAGATGTTATGAGAGCAGCTCTTTGAGAAGCACTGTCTAATGCCCTTTGAAAGCAAACTCTGAAAGTTTCCCCCTGCCAGCCATCCCTTGAGCACTGTAGGGAGCCTGCAGAATGCTTTAACCAACAGTTCCATTCCTGCTTAAATGCTCTATTCCATAACTGGACCTTGGTTAAGCTCTAAAAACTCAGAGAGCTTTAAGCTGGCTTCGCTGTTACAGGAAGGCTGGATTCAGTTGTGTATTATAGTTTTTATACGTGTGTGTGTGTGTTTGTGTGCACGTGCTTTAACTAATGAAATGGAAAACTGATTTCTTAGGTTAGTTTCTTCTAGAATTGTTTCTTGGAAAAGAGGACAGAACAAAGAAATGGATGGATGGTTGGTAGATGGATGGATGGATGGATGAATAAATGGATGGATGGATGGATGGATAGATAAATGGATGGATGGGTGAATGGATGGATGGATCGATGGATCGATGGAAGGAAGGATGGATGGACAGAGGGAGGCAGGCAGGCAAACTGCTATTACAAAGGAGCCTATTATCACAAGTATTTTGAATGTCCTGCCATAAATCACTGGGTATTTATGACTTAGACAAACACACAAGTCTAACAAAGCAGAGTTTGCTTGCTCCCCAGTTCCTAGGAGCATATTTTCCCACATATAAAGGGCATGGTGCCCTTTACTTGCCTATCCTTTGCCATCATAATGGAAACACCTGGCAGCTTTATACACTCAACCAGAGAAAAGCAGGTTTTAAAAATAACCATTCTTGCAAGGGCTGATTAAAAGATTTCTCAGAAGAGAGACTCTTCAAAGAGAATGTCACTTCCTTGGTAAGGTCATTCCTCATAATCCAGTCTAAGCTAGCCCCTCACCACCCCCAACACCCATCACCACTGCAGAGCTGTTCTCTCTCATGTCTTCTTGCTCACCACTAGCTGAAACTGTCCTGTTCATAGCACATCTCCTATCCCCTACCCCCTGCCACCCAGCCACCTCCATAGAAATACGGAAACTCCACAAGATAAGCAGTAACTTTATCTTTCTTGCCAAGAACATTTATGTATCATGGGGCTAGAGAGGCACCAAAATCTTTGTTGAATGAATGGAGGGAAAAAAAACCACCAATATAATTTTCTTACAGTCTATTCTTCTGGTAAACATATCTAAGATATTAACTCCCCCCCACAAATGGTCTGCAAATACAAACAAGTCAAGAAACACTCTTATCAACCCTGAATGACAATGGCTAAGAATTAATGAAAGGAAGTTTCAGGCCTATCAGTTCTTTATTCATTTTAAGCATTAACTCAGTACATACGACGGATCACAGAATAAACAAGGAGCAAAAGATGAACATTTCTGTCTGCTTTTGAGGAATCTGCAGGTCATGGGAGACAATAATAGTATTTCTTTAGACTTCTGCTGTTTTCAAAAAATTCCCAGTGATTCCCTCATTTGAAAATCACGACAAACAGCCAACCTGGGAGATCCTGCAAAGTATCTACAGGATCTATTTTGGGGACACCACCAGAAACTGACCTGACCCATGAGATGTTTCTGATTTAACTGTTATGTTACACAAACCCAGAAACAGGATTATGACTTCTTAATGTCAAGGATGGAATTAGTTCAGTTCAGTTCAGTCACTCAGTCGTGTCCACCTCTTTGCGACCCCATGAATCGCAGCACGCCAGGCCTCCCTGTCCATCACAAACTCCCGGAGTTCACTCAGACTTGCGTCCATCGAGTCAGTGATGCCATCCAGTCATCTCATCCTCTGTCGTCCCCTTCTCCTGCCCTCAATCCCTCCCAGCATCAAAGTCTTTTCCAATGAGTCAACTCTTCTCATGAGGTGGCCAGAGTACTGGAGTTTCAGCCTTAGCATCATTCCTTCCAAAGAAATCCCAGGGCTGATCTCCTTTAGAATGGACTGGTTGGATCTCCCTACAGTCTAAGGGACTCTCAAGAGTCTTCTCCAACACCACCTCCCCCAAATTCAAAGACAATTGCAGGTAACAGTAGTGCACTGGAAATTTCCAGGAATAAAGTTGCAAGAGAATGAAGCATGATGTCAAAACCAATAAGGCAGTTTTGCAAATGATTAGTGCATTTGTTAGAATGGAGTCCCTTCATGCTCCAATTCACCCTAACTTTTATAAAGAATATCAAATCTGGCAGGCATACTAAGATGGATGGTGACCCAAATGTGCAATACATTCGTGCTCCCATGTCAGATACAGGGCCTCATTGGACAGCCTTTCATTCTGTTTAATGAGCATCACACTGCTGAAAGAATCAAGCCTGTGGAGTTTCCTTGAACTGAAGGATTTGTTAGAAAGACTCTGAAGTGAGCCTCCTGATACATTGTATCTCATAAACCTTGCCTCCACTACACCAAAATAGCCAAGAGAAATGTTAATTATTCAGTCTAGCCAATCGCTCAGTGACAGATGGACAGACAGCTTCCTGAGTGCCCAGTACATACATGTTGAATAAATGAATAAATAAACAGATGAATGTAGAATCTTGCCCCTAAATTTCTCCTTTCCAAAGAGAAAAGGGCATTTTACTGAAAGTAAACTTCAAAAATGAACTAATTCAGGTCAGTTTTCTGTATCAACACAGAAGTCACCAGTGCTGAGCCTGACCACTGAGAAAAGAGGCAATAAACACCATGAAGCCTTTCCAGGGCCTGCTGTATTCTCATTTGTCAACCACAGGCCATGTTTTACAAAAAATACTGCCGACATTTTAAGCTTATAGAAGGTATCTGCTAAGATGGGGCTGGCTTTGGTCCCTGTGGCAAGTTTGCAAGGAGGATCACATCACTGGGCCCTGACCACCTGCTGAGCGGCCTCAGGCTCAGATGGATTCAAGGATCTTTCCAATGTGATCCCTGGCACAGAGCAGAAGGTTATCAACATCTGTCACCCACTTAACACCCTCATCATCCTCCAACTCTAATCCAAGACATTTAGAACGTATTTCTCCTTAGATAAACATTCTTCCCTAGCTCCTTTATTTTTCATCTCATGATTTCAACAAGATTAACTCTGGAGACAAGAAAGATGGCCTCTGGTTCCTTCTCACTCTACTCTGCCCAGCACAATACTGAACGTGTATCATTGATCACTAAAACATATAGAAAATTGATAAAAAACACTCTAACATATTGAGTAAATTTGGATACAAGAAAATGAAACCCATTGCTTTGAACTTTACTGCAGCTACTTTGGCAAGCAATATCCCCCAGGACTTCTCAAACTTTTCAATGGAACTAACCTCCCCAAAGTAGAGGAAGGTTCATCAGTACTGTTCACTCCCTTCTCTGAACATAAGCCCAACCCTATGGGCAAAAAGAAAGGCAGGGAGAAAAGTCTCAGTGGTAACTGGCCTGTGCGTGCCTGCTAAGTCGCTTTAGTCGTGTCCGATTCTTTGTGACCCTATAGACTGCAGACCCTATATAGCCTGGCGGACCAGGCTCCTCTGTCCATGGAATTCTCCAGGCCAGAACACTGGAGTGGGTTGCTGTGCCCTTCTCCAGGGAATCTTCCCCACCCAGGGATCGAACCTGCACCTTTTATGTCTCCTTGCCATTGTCAGCACATGCCCTGATGCTCCCACGGACCTGGCTGTGCATGGCTGTCCACGGCTGTCCACTACGCCGTGGCTTCCTTCCCTCGCTCCCATCAGGGCTCTCCCACACCCACCTCCTCATGGGCACTCTCTCTGATTATCTTCTCAGAAAAAAAGCACCCCTAGCACTCTGTAGTCCCTTGCTCTGCTTTTTTTTTACAACGCTTGTCACTGTCTAACTTCATGAAAGTGATTTCATATGTATTTGCTTACTGTTGGCCTCTCCAACATAGCAGGTAAGCACCCTGGAGACAAGACTCTTTTTTACTACTGATGAAATATGCATCAAGCATCTGTTATGTGAATGGAGGCTGCATGCATCCCCACTGAAGCCGAGACTTTCAGCCATGCTGCTGAAGGCTGGCTGGCCAAAAGCTGCCCAGGACTTAAAGCCGACCCACTTGGGACCAACCTGAGGCATTGAAGCAGTACGTGTCATACTGGGAGGTGTTGGATGTGAGGATGTACACCCCTGTGTTGTTCGCAGCACAGATGGAATTGGGGTGGATCCGGGGAATCACCACATGCCCGTCTATGAACCCGTACCTGCAAAAGAAAACCAGAGGTCATCCACCTGCAGCAGTGTAGTTAGGGACTTCATAAAATCCCATCCAAGGCCGTTTCATGCAGTACAAAACCTCCTTCTGCTCACCCACCCCTAGGCATGTCAGAGTTTTCAACAACTGAGTTACACAAAAGCCAAAAACAACAACAGAGGGACAGTGAAAGGGACCAACGTGGCTGACAAAGTGATTTTCTTGGAGCTCTGTAAAATTTTTTAAAAAATCAATCCATTGTCATTGAAATTTGTGATCAGCAATCAGTTTGAATGAGCAGAGGGAAGCCAAAGTCAGATAAAATGACCCTTTACCATGTGAGATCCACTCTGGCCCGCCATTACCTTCCTATTTGCCAGAAAATACAGAAAACTACTGGCTCCCATCAGTTGGGAACTAGGTGGCTTTTCATCTCAGTTCATAAATCACAAACCCATATCCTTCCCATATCTATCTTCCTCTTCTTTCCTGGTCTCATCTTTTTCTGCGATTCCCTCATTCCAGACTTCATTGTTCTAAACTTGTGAAAGTCGCTCAGTCGTGTCTGATTCTTTGCGACCCCATGGACTATAGCCGGGCTCCTCTGTCCATGGAATTCTCCAAGCAAAAATACTGCAGTGGGTTGTCATTTCCTTCTCCAGGGGATTTTCCCAACCCAGGGATTGAACCTGAGTCTTCTGCACTGCAGGCAGATTCTTTACCCACTGGGCCACTTTATTAATTAATATATGCCAGATACAATGCCTCTTGTCCCACGAACATCTCAGGCATGATTCCACTGCCAGTGGAAGTAAATTGATGGTCATTAAAATGCGAGTACTAATGATTAATGGGTTTCCCTCATAGCTCAGTTGGTAAAGAATCCACCTGCAATGCAGGAGACCCTAGTTCAATTCCTGGGTTGGGAAGATCCGTTGTAGAAGGGATAGGCTACCCACTCCAGTATTCTTGGGCTTCCCTGGTGGCTCAGCTGGTAAAGAATTCACCTGCAATGCGGGAGACCTGGGTTTGATCCCTGGGTTGGGAAGCTCCCCTGGAGAAGGGAAAGGCTACCCACTCCAGTATTCTGGCCTGGAGAATTCCATGGATTGTATAGTCCATGGGGTTGCAAAGAGTCAGACATGACTGAGCAACTTTTGCCACTATTGATTAAGTAGTAGCAAAGCCTCATTAGCTCAGGAATTTTCCAGAAACAACAGTCAGAGAAGTGCTTAAACTCCTCCATCCCATCATGGTGTTTCTGGGAGCATGCTGGAGAAAACAAGTGTATCCTTTTCAGATACAACATATAGTACCCAGCCTCTGATTAGCATCCTGGTGGTTGAATACTTACCGCATGACTTCTCTCAAACGTAAAATGCTTCAAAAAATGAGGTGTGGGCTGAGAAAATACCATTTGCAAGGGAAAAGGAGAGCACTAAATCCAACAGGCTTTTGAAAATGCAATGCCCAAATCCCTTCAATCTTTCCCGCCAGGGGCGACAGTATGTATTGCATCGCCCTGCAAGACCCACAGAAATGGCTGTGAGTCTGAAATTTCTAAGCACCTTTAACTCATCATGTCTAAACTGCAAAGGCTGACATGACTAATTCCTCATCTGCATGGCCAGACTGGTTTCTCCATAGACTCGTGAGCTTGGCGGGGGGAGGGGCACAATTAAATATTAATGCGTTTCCATGTATTTGAGGATCCCAACTAATCAGGGTGGGGCAGACTGAAGACAGTAGCTGCTAAGGTTTTCCCATCACCTGTGAGACTCTCCCATCTGTCCTATGGCAGGTATCTGATTCATCGCTACCTGAGTGAAATTATGGAAATACATTTTGCAACACTTAGAACCAGCTATGGGTGGAATGATAGATTTCTTTGGCACAGTTTTCCTTTGCTTTTTTTTAAATAATAAAACTCCTGGTGAGCCCACTCCCCATTTTACTCCCATCACATTCTGCTAGTCCGTATAACACTGACATTCTAGAAGTTACAATTCCCTCTGTAAATTATTCCTAGGTTTTTACCACATTGTGTTGACTGTAGGTTTTATACGTTACCCTGCCCATCAGTTAGGGATATTAAAACTTTTATGTGTGTATACTACATGAGTCAACTTAGTACACATGCACACACATTATATGAGTAGGTTGCTGTTCCCAGGAAGAAAAGAAATACTCAGCAAATCCATCCATGGAGCAGACTTTCATCTCTCTTTTGCTCTCAGTTCTTCAGGAGGGCTGTGTCATTAAATCTTGCCCTGGGCTCAGAAGCTGGCCTGGAGTCTAGACTCCTCCCCAGGCAAGTGATGTGGCCCAGGATAGGCTGCAGAACTAAGCCTCAGTTGCTTACTTTCCAAAGTGGAGTCATACAACCAACTCCTGGTGCAGTCTGAGGATTAAGACAGGGATACCCACAGATGAGCTGGGGTCTGTGCTGTGCTCAGTCAATTAAGCCATGTTCAATACTTTGCAATCCATGGACTGTAGCCTGCAGGCTCCTCTGTCCATTCTTGTCCAGGCAAGAATACTGGAGTAGGTTGCCATTTCTTCCTCTAGGGGATCTTCCCAACCCAGGGATCAAACTCGTGTCTCCTGCATTGGCAGGCATAGTCTCTACCACTGAATCACCTGAGAAGCCCTTTGTCCAGCATCTAAGGGTTGGACGATTGGCCACAGGGCACAGTAAGAACTTCCCTTGTTCTCAGCATATAAGAACATTTCCGTATTTCATAAGTTTGCCTTGCCTGCATTTCACAATCAAAATTCAGCTTACAAAATCCACTTTCTTAGGCCACTGGCCTAGTCAGGGCCATAGTTAAATAATTAGCCTTAGGAATAGAATAAATGGACATGCTAATTAACTTTCCTGCATTGCAGCCTACACCTCAAGTTCAGAAGCTACCTGAGCTATCTGCTCCTTTTATATTCTCCCAGACCCTGCTGCAGAGAAGGCAATGGCACCCCACTCCAGTACTCTTGCCTGGAAAATCCCATGGACGGAGGAGCCTGGTAGGCTGTGGTCTGTGGGGTCGCTGAGGGTTGGACACGACTGAGGGACTTCACTTTCACTTTTCACTTTCATGCATTGGAGAAGGAAATGGCAACCCACTCCAGAGTTCTTCCCTGGAGAATCCCAGGGATGGGGGAGCCTTGGTGGGCTGCCATCTATGGAGTTGCACAGAGTCGGACATGACTGAAGTGACTTAGCAGCAGACCCTGCTGGAACACAGATGTCTGCACACATCTGCTCTTTGCTTCAGAGCAAAGCTGCTCAATAGAACTTTCTGTGAAATAGAAACATTCTATAATCTCAGTTGTCTGATAAAGCAGCTGCCAGGCATTTGTGGCTAATTAGACACTTGAAACATAGTTAGTGCCACCAAGAGCCAAAGTTTTGATATTATTTAATTTTAATTAGATGTCACTAGCCAAGCATGGCTAGGGGTCACAATATTAGAAAAACTGAAAAGATGCTTCATTTTCCTCATCAGGCTCAGTTCATTTTCCTCAGAGTCTCAGTTCCCACCCAGACTATAGGTGCCTTACCCAAGGACAGGGGATAGATGCACTTAGCTTACATTGAATGGTTTCCAAAGAGTTCTGCAGCCTGTGTTTGTATATGAGCAGCCTGTGTTTGTATATGAGCATGTTAATGAGAAAAGAGAACGTGTTACCTAACCTCACATTGCGGAAGTGCAGAGGGGCGGCTGCAGGATGGGGTGGAAACGTTGGACCGAAGTTGTCCAGATTCCCTAGGCTTCTTCTCATGAAAACAAACCAAACGCAAACACCTCACCACAGTGGTCACCACTGCTTGCTCTTAATGTGCACCGCTTACCACAGGGCCATAAAAAAAATTCAGAAAATAAGGGCCATGCCTGCTCTGAGGGCTGCCCAAGTGGCTCAGTGGTAAAGAGTCCACCTACCAACGCAGGAGATGCAAGAGATGCAGGTTCAATCCCTGTGTGAGAAAAATCCCCTGGCTACCCACTCCAGTATTCTTGCCTGGAAAATTCCATGGACAGAGCAGCCTGGCAGCCTACAGTCCATGGGGTCGCAAAGAGTCAGACACGAATGAGCAGCTGAGTGTGCACACACAGGCGAGGCTGCTGTGAACATCCTGGAGCAAAAGGACCTAAGGACTGCCCCCTGAGCACCGCGAGGTCCAGTAGGAGGAGCTCAGGAGGCCTCCTTCAACTCCTCTCACTGCTTTGCAATCACTTGTAATAATATACATCTTAATAATTTTCATGCCCTTTTCTCCCAAATCAGAGCAACACAAAAGAGAATCAAAATCAAAAGAGAGAAAAATAGTTTGAAAAACCTGCTTCAGCCAAGTCTACGGGGTCAAGGCTCCACCAGGCACGGACTTATCTTAAACAGTTACTTGGTTTTTCAATTCCTTGTGGTTCTGACAATGATATTGCCGGCTTCTTCAAAGCCCAGAGCACGCGCTGTTGACAGGAGGGTTCAAGCAAGTGGATTCCAACCTGCGACCTTTAAAGCCTCCCCTGGGAAACCCCGCTGTGACTCACAAAGATGTCTTTAGCTGGCCTTAATTTTAGTCATACTGGTTCCAGATTGACTTGCCCAAATTCATGGGTGGGGCCAACTCTTCAGGCAACCAGTCATTCAGCTGTCAGAGAGGACGCTTCCAGGTCTAAGCCCCGCCCCCTGGACCCAGGCAGCTTGCCTTCCTCAGTGGGCTTAGTTGGGGCGTAGGTGGGTGCTGGTCCCTTACCTGCAGGTCTCAAACCCTATGCTCCGGGCCACCTCCATCTGGGCCATGGTGGGCAGCGTGCTATTGAAGGCCTTGCAGAGGTCGGCAGCCTCAGTCTTGGAGATGCTGTAGCGACCATTCTTCTCCACGTGGAATACGCCTGCATATCGGCAGGTTATATTCAGATCTGTGGGATGAAAAGAAACAGTTAGATTGTTCTGCATCCATCATTTGGAAAGGGTAAGAACTTTGTTTTGGAGTAGCCTCATTGCAAAGCCAAATAATCTTCCCTACTGGCCAGAGCCTTCCACCTTCACTGCAGCATGTCAAAGCATTGCTGCCTCATGCTTAAATCTGAGATAAAACGCAGGAAAGTAGCACCACTTGTACATTCTGTCCAGGTGGCGCTAGTGATAAAGAACCTACCTGCCAACACAGGAGACAAGAGACCTGAGTTCGATCGTTAGGTTGGGAAGATCTCTTGGAGGAGGAAACAGCAACCCACTCCAGTATTCTTGCCTGGAGAATACCACGAACAGAGGAGCCTGGCTGGCTACAGTCCATGGGACCACAGAGAGACACGACTGAGCGACTGAGCACATCATTGAGAAAACTGAGGCTCAGAAAAGTGAGCTGCCCAAGGAAGTGAGGATTGCTGTCCAGAGCCTGTAGCTGCCTTCCTGAATCCCAGCTGTTCTGTTTCAGCAATACAGTTCCGAGCTGATAGCCAGGGTGGGGATGCCTGTGACTGCAGTGTCCCTGGGTACCTAGATTCTTTGGGGTTCTGTGAGGCATCATCTTTCAAGAAGCCTGCGAGGTGACTTATAGGTAAGTTATATACATATTATTCATAGGTGAAGAAACTGGAGCTGAGAAAAAGGAAATGACTTCCCAAAGTCACCCAGCAATTAAGTGGCAGAGCTGGAATTCCATCTCAGGTCTGTTTAACACCAAAACCCACACTCTGATCCACTTATTCCTGTGTGCTCAGGAATCCTTTCATGTCATTAGAGCCAGTCTTCACTCTGGAGGGACACGCCTGAACAACTGTGACCTAATGACGAAGATAGGATCGGTGTTAATGGAACTGTAAGGACAACAAGTGCTCTCTCCTCTCTGAGCAGGAAGTAGCTTCCAACCATGAGAAAACAGTGTCTGACAAAGTACAAACCGAGATGATAAGAGAACTGTGAAGCCTCGCCACAATCTTTCTCGATTCTGAACATAGTGAAAGAAGAAATGGAGCTTTGAGAAGACATAAGGCAGTATCAAGTGGTTTCCTTTTGTTTCATCAGTGCAGAGATGCTTTTAAAAAAGTGTCAGAACTAGGTGAGATGGAGCAAACGTGTTTGGGGGATTTCCTTTCTGGTCTAATGATGTCCTTCGGAAGCCACTCACACAACGCTTGGCTGATGAGGCTAGAGGAGCACAGAGGAGGGGAACGGACAAGGCGCTTTTGAAATTCTGTTTGTTTTTACTGACATTTTCAGCTTTGGCTTCGGTTGGCCAATCTTTGCCAAGAGAAACTGTTGCGCTGGGTGACTGTCCTTCCGGAGGCCCTCTGTGTGTAGCTTACAAAAGAGAAACAAAGCCTCCCAATCAGCTTCTTGGAGGTGAGACTGTTAGGAGAGATCTCAGCAGATGCCAGGAGAGGCAGGGCGTGGCCGTCAGCATGCAGCCGGGTGGCTGCCGTCACTCCCAGGTTAAATATAAAGTCTGAGGCATGGACGGTGGCTTGGAGCTAAATGGCAGTTTCTGTGTTATTAACATAAATTTGAGTTTGCCACCTGGCATGTAGAATATGCAAATACGAAAGGAACCATTCAGATTGATACTTGTGAATAAAATCTCTTGAGTTCCACGAGGAGCAAACAACATCCCTTGATAGACAACACACACGCAAGTGTGAGGGTGTCTCTACGTGTGCATGAGAATAGTGAGTGTGTGTGGTGTGTGCTTATGGTCAGCCAAGACAGGAAAGCATGGATAAAATCTAGCTTCAGCCTTCCTAGAAACACGAAGATTAAACAAGGTGTGCAGTAGATCTCAGAAAAGGGGCTGCTGGATGAATGAAGAAATTCTATGCAATGTGAGGATTCCACAGCTTATATTCATCTTAATCTCACACATAAAAAAGGTTCTATCCTAGCCCTGATGGCATTCAGCCATCTGGGAATTCCAAAGACGGTTCCAAAACCTTCATTTCAGGTCAAGAGTATTCATATTCCTCCCCTCTGGGTCCCTCATGCCTTAAAAAGGACCAAGCCTTTCAGGGTTGTGTATCCGTTAAGTCTTCAAAATGTATGAAGACTTTCCAACACTTCCTTAACACTTACACAAGCAGAAATTACTACCCCCAAAGGGTATTAGTAATACTAACAGCAATAATAGCTGTTAACACATATTGTGCACTTATGATGTATAGGCCAGACATTCTTCTACCCATTTGACAAGTATTAACTCATTTTATGGAGAAGGCAATGGCACCCCACTCCAGTACTCTTGCCTGGAAACTCCCATGGACGGAGGAGCCTGGTAGGCTGCAGTCCGTGGGGTCACGAAGAGTCAGACACGACTGAGCGACTTCAATTTCACTTTTCACTTTCATGCATTGGAGAAGGAAATAGCACCCTACTCCAGCGTTCTTGCCTGGAGAATCCCAAGGATGGAGGAGCCTGGTAGGCTGCCATCTACGGGGTCGCACAGAGTCAGACATGACTGAAGCAACTTCGCAGCAACTCATTTTATCCGTATACGGTAGGTAATATTATTGTCCCCACTTTCCAGATACAGAAACTGAGGCACAGAGAGGGGAAGAAGCGTGCCCAGGTTCACAGAACTCACAATGATGGAGCTAGGATTCAAACCCAGCCAGTCTGGGCACCAAGAGACCACAGGATTAACCACCAGGCCACTACTTCTAAACCTAATTTACAAAACATTTTATGCACTCTCAACCTCCCCCATGTAGAGCCAGAAATATCCCAAGGTTTAAGTTAGAGCAAGGCTGAGGCATGAGTAGCCATGGACCACAAATCACAGGACAGCCTCCTGTGTCCCTGGCAATGGCCACACTGCCAACACCTGTAGCAAGGCAGGACTCCCCAGATATCTGGGCATCGCTCTGGATAAACAGAGATCTCTGTGATCCAGGAGCTGCCGTGACTCAAGGGCCTAATAGTAAATGGCCAAATGCATCTCTCCAATAAGCCTGTCCAGCTGGACATGAATCAAGATTGCTCTCCGCTGGACCCTCTGGTCTCCAATAAATCATGAAATAAAGGAGTGATCCCATGTTCCTCCCTCTGAGAGATCTGATGGGTAACACTAATGGTTGGAGGCCACTTTCAGATTCAGGGTGGCATCTGAAGGAGGAAGAGTGTTTGTTATGATGCAGTTGCCAGGAGGACAGAGGAACCATGGGCCCGGCACCCAGGGATCTCACTGCCCATGTGGGAAGAGCTCTATCAGTGGCCTGTCGGGAAGACCACAAAAAAACGTGCTCACCAAGAGACCTGTGTAATCCACTCCCTGGCACCAACTCACATTGAAGCCTTGTAGTTCAACTTAGAGGAGATATACCCAGATATACCTGGCTTAAAGTCCTGACATTGCTACTAGCTCTGGGTTACACAGATAGATAGTTCCTCTCTGACACTCAGCCTTCTCCTTGATGGGATGACAGTGCCATCGGGGTTTGTGGGACCGTGAAATGAGACAAAGCATGTCAAACACTCCATATGATGTTTGGCACTTAATTAGAGCCAATGGGTGTTTTATACTCATTAGGCGGGTGATCTACTTCAGCTAAATTAATTCTCACAAAAGTGCTATGGAATAGGTACTACTGCCAAGCCCATTTTAGACAGAAAGAAACTGAGGCACAAACAAATTAAATAATGTGTCCAAAGTCACCCAAGTCGGGGAGTCAGGGTTCCAACTCCTGGGCTATGACACCAATTCCATGGGGTTCTAGGTATATTTGTTTTTGGATAAACCAAAGCTGACCCATAACACTATTAATCTTGCCTATATTTTTCACTAAGACTCACATCAAGAAAAATAGATCTTTCTAGTAACATCACCCCAGCACATTTCAAAATCTTGCCTAGGGCCTGAGATGAGTAGCTTCTTGGTTTGCTCCAGTCGCTTCACAAGTGGAAGAAAATCACAGCCTCTTCTGAGAGTACCACACTGTGTAATCTTTACCCAACTCGCCTCTGAGGGTCTCCAGACTTTCCTAGGAGGTGAGTAGCATGGGGGAGGGGATGTCACACAGTTGACCAGTAGGGCTGAGGGACAAGAAGTTTTCATGAGCGGGGCTTCAGGGGTCTATAAACCTGTGAAATTACTTATATGCAAGATTCTGTGTGTATGTACCTATCTATGTATCTGCACGCATATGCACGCAAGCGTGTACACGTGTGTAGGTGTTTCGCTGGAGACAGCATCCCTGGGTTTCCATTAGTTTCTCAAAGATGTCTATGACAGAAATAGGTAAAGAATGATAAGAAATTATTATCTTTCAAGTGAAAGTGTTAGTCACTCAGTTGTGTCTGACTCTTTGTGACCCCATGGACTATAGCCCACCAAGCTTCTCTTTCCATGGGATTCTCCAGGCAAGAATACTGGAGTGGGCTGCCATGCCCTCTTCCAGGGGATCTTCCTTTAAGGTTTCTTCATTAATGAGAAATTCCAGGATTCTAAAATTTTGAATCCTTGTGGGCTTCCTGGGAGCAGTGACTGCGTCTCTCCCCAGGACCCTGTGCAGTACCATAGAGGTAGGCACCCATGGAACAAATGAAGGGAGGAAATGCTTCCCCACTTCCCCCAGGACAAACAGATTGTGTGAGCTACAAAACACGTCTCAGGTCCACTCCCCGCATCGTGTCTAAAAGAATCAGCAGCTGGCCCTGGTTGAGAATTCCCCAGTATATATTTCAAATGTCTTGGAGCGTTTGCTTCTGAGAACTTACGCTGTTTTCCCTGAAAGCAAACGTTGCAGAGACCAACTTCCAGCTCTGTAGCCAGTGTTGTCTGTCTGGACTTCACAGTCATCCTCTCCAAGATGAGCAAGGCCTTTTTGCATCCTGTCATAGGGACCCTTGAGGCTGGATCTCCTGAGACGTCTCGAGGACACACATGGGGCACCCCACGTGCAGACCCCGGGAGACCATCTGCAGTCATGCTGTGCCCAGAGGCTCAGTTCTCCGAGCCAGACTTCTCCAGATGGCCCCCAATGAATTAGTGTGTTTTCCAACAGGCGCCACCTAGATGGGCCTGGCCCCTTCCGCCATCTCCTCAGAAAGGGTGAGACAGCATTAAGGCAGAATGAGATTTTTGTTTCCTGATTTGGTCCCACTAGAGTAGGCTGTGAGTCTGGGGAAGCTGGTCTTATTGAAGACCGGGAGAAGGCCACTTTGTGCGACTGAGTGACTCGTGCACTTTCCACGGCCATGATAATAACTGCAAACGTTCATCCAGCACCTAATTGGACCCCTATGAGGTTTTTAATATTTTACACCTAAAATTTCATTTAATTCTCACAGCGGTGGTGGTATATGGCAGGCACTTTTATTAGCCCCATTTGACATGGAAGGTAACTGATTCTTTGAGAAGACAGGAATGACGTCAGCCAGGGCCCAGCAGACCAGATTTCCGATTGGGCAGTCTGGCTGATCACAATGCAGTGTTAAGCGGCACCTCATGCGTGGGACAGATGCTGAGCTACAGGAAACCTACTTCTTCTCCACGTGGTTTGTAAGGTGCAGAGAGGTGAGAATTAAAAGAGGGCTCTGCAGAGAGGAATTTGAGCTAATAAGCTCAAGTATTATTTTAAGATCACAGGTCTCTTGATTCTGGACCAGAGGCTTAAAAGGATAGGGCACTTCTCCTAAGAGCTTGGGAAGATGTCAGTGGGAAGACCTGCACTGATAGAACTTACACCCTGTCCCCGAGGCAAAGATGCCAAGGAGGTCTCTGTGTTTGCTGACTTTCCCCAACAGAAGGCTGGCTTCCTCTTTCTCATCCTACTTGTCCTCTTCCCGTCATCCCCTTGAAGATCAGAAGCTCCAACCCCAGCTGCAGCCTCAGGCCCCTTCTGCCCTTTACAGTCTGAGGACTCTGGCGGAAGTCAGGCAGGGCAGAATGAAGACAGGTTGGCCTAGGACTGGGATGCCAGACCACAGGCTGTCCCTGTGACATTTTGAGATATCTGATGACCAGCCTACAAATTTCAAGAGACCAGGCCATTCCAGCTGGGTCATGACACTCCATTCACTCCATCAAACTCCTGGAGTCAATCACATGCAAGACAAAAGCACCTGTGGGCTCTCCACATTTTTCACCTTTATACCGTTTATCATGAGTTAGCCAGGATCCTCTTTCTATCTTCTGATTTGCTGAGTTCATGTCTGGAAAAGGTTATGCAACTCACAAATCTAATCGAACTGATTCTGATCAGAACTAGGGAGAGAAAAGGTCAATTTTTTAAAAAAGCATTATTGCTAATTGGATCACCTGTGTTTAAAGCCAGGCGGGATAATAGGGAGCAGCTAACCAAATTCTCAGGAGACACAAGAGGAAACAAAGATCCACAATGACTGAGCATGCCCCCCTAGCCAGTTGTGAGAGAAGCAGGACCTCCGAGGTCCAAAACTGCTAGATTTCGGACCCCCCGTCCAGTGCTCTGACTACTGAACTTGCTTTTATAAGAGGCCTGAGCAAGCTGTTCCAATAAAGGCCACAGTCCACAGTGTCAATGGGACATGAAGAAACCATTCTGTTCTTCATTGTGATTGTTTAATGTCTTCAAAGCCCAGAAGTTTCCATCTAGGAGTCTTCCTGGCAATTACAGCCCCTGCTGCCACCCAGGTCTGCCAGTCCAGAAGGCTGGCAGCATTCCTGCTGCCCCACATCTCTCGCCCCCATCCCCTGATGCCCATGTGATGGGCGCCTGATGAAAGGGTCTATTGTTCAGCATCCCCTTCTGAACCATGCCAAAATCACGCTCAGTGGCCGAATCGCCTTTGGCTGCCCCGGGCAGACCATGAGGCTTGGGTGACTCAGTCTCTCCCGGAATTGCCCTGGAGGCGGGTGAGGGTTTAATGAGCAGAGAAAATACTCATACACCATCATCCCCAGAGAATTTCCTCCAGAATGTGTCCTGGGTGGCTTTCAACTGAGCTTTTCATCTCTTGGCGCTCAGAAGGGAAATGCACCCCAATTTCTTGGCGCCTGACTCTATCCTCTTGGCCTCTCAGCCTCTTGTCCAAGGAGCCTGTCATGGCAGCCAACACTGAACCAACCAGGACCTATCACATCCACTCTGTCAGAGGAAAGTGCAGGGGCTCTCAGCCACTGCCCTGACCCTTCAGTCTAGGCCTCCCAAGGACCAACCCCATGAAGCTCTTAGCTTGTTTGTATAGAGTCTAAAGAAAGAGCCCCCACCCCTGCCTCCTGGTGGAAGGATGGGAACTGGGGGAGAGGAGAGGGTGGGAAGGCCTGTTTAGGCCCCCACTCCTGATCCTGGATCCAACAGTCTTTCTGGCCAAGGAGAGTGTGTCCCAGAACTGTCACCTCAGTACCCAGTTCTATGAGGCTAAGTGGTTTTGATGAACGAGTCTCCGGGAAGACAGCTGAGGGAGAGAAACCACAGCGTGTACCCCTACATGTCGCCATGGCAACCAGCAAATGCTCGGCTCTGGGCCTAAGACCTTTGTTTTCTTCTGTTTTCTTCTTTTTTGGATCATATCTGTTTAACAGACTGACTAACACAAACCCAGGATGTGGTTAGAAACAAATGAGAAAGTATCTCAGGAGCCCACATGGGGTTTTTCCTGTTGCAAGCAGAAAAGAAAAAAGAGGTCCTACTTTATTTCATACCTATATATACTTCGGTGGCGAGGGGGTGGGTAGTTATAGTTATATCACCTATCTAGTTCAGGTACAGCTCTGGTTCAGGTCTGGAGCCGGATCTTTGAGGAACTGGCTGATTTTATTTTGAGGGGAGTACTTCACGAGGGGCTTCCCTGGTAGCTCAGCTGGTAAAGAATCCACCTACAATGCAGGAGACCCTAGTTCGATTCCTGGGTCAGGAAGATCCCCTGGAGAAGGGCTGGGCTATCCACTCCAGTATTCTTGGGCTTCCCTGATGGCTCACACAATAAAGAATCGCCTGCAGTACAGGAGACCTGGGTTCAATCCCTTGGGTTGGGAAGATCCCTTGGAGGAGGGCATGTCAACCCATGTCAGTATTCTTGCCTGCAGAACCCCATGGACAGATGTGCCTGGCGGGGTTCAGTCCATGGGGTTGCAAAGAGTCAGACATGACTGACCAACAAAGCACAGCACACTTCATGAGAGCTGAGGTGGGCTGAGACTGTCACTCACGGATAATAGCTGCTTTTCGGGGTGGTTAGTGAGTCACTGACACACAGATGACCCGTAGGGCCCCATCTGGGAGAGGGGCGAAGGGGTTCTAGCCTAAATCTTATTCATTATGAGCTGTGTGACCTTGAATAAATCACTCTCGATTTCTGGTTCAACGCCTAAACTTCCTGCCTCCCAGGATGAAGGGAGGAGTTAGGAAATGCTTGAGCTAGTAGGATAAAGCAGGGAGAAGCCAGATGCACACCTGGGGTGATATGAACATCTCAACGCTTTTCAAAAATCTAACATTGATTAAGATGCATACAGGCTCCAACCCCAGCAGAACAGGTGAGTCAAAGCACAAGCAGGTGTCAGTCATATCACTATGGTTGGGTCTTTCCATCTCCAGTTATGAAGCATTTCTATATCCAAAGGCAGCCCTGTGAGGCCCATCAGGTAGGTACTATGGCCCCATTTTACAGATGAAGAAACTAAGGAGCAAGAGATTCAGAGACTCCTAAGTCTTACAGAATTTGAATAAAACCTAGACCTCAACTCAGATTTTCGAGGTATTCTGATTTTCCCCATTATCCGTGGTTCTGCCCTTTCCATCTTGGGTGTCAGCCAGCAAACGGGAAAAGTGGCAGCATTCAGACAGAAGGGTGATGGTTTTCATACTTTACCTTCCCTTCTCCTCCCAATGATGTCTTAGGCAGAACCACAATATTTAAGAATGGAGGAAAGCAGAACTGCTTCCGTGAGAGCTGGAGTGAGGATGAAGGGGCAGATCCAAGACCCTGGATCCAACAGCAGCTCATTCTTGCCCAGCCCCCACCCCACCCCACCAAGGTCCTGATACCCTCCACAATGCTTTCTAAGAAGCTGCATGGAACACTCAGGAAACCACTGCAGTAGGGGCCCATAATAGCAATGATAACCACTGCTTGGCAAGGCATGCTGTGTGCCAGGGGCTCCAAAGCATCCTAAGAGGGTTAGTCACCCCTGTGACAGATGTGGAAGCAGAGGGTCAGAGCACTAAGTCATTAGTACAAGGCTCTGAAGCCTGAAGGCTGCGGCCCAAATCAAACACATTGCATAAAATGCTTTAAAAGTGATCCAAGCTTAGTAATTTTTTTAAAAAAATGCTCTCATCAGTCTCAATAAAAATGCCTTGCGATGTAAAGTTTTCCTTAAAGGTTGGAGAGAAGATAGCTAAGTCTGCCTTTCCAAACCTAATCTACAGTGATGGGAGCTGATCAGCAATGGACTCAAGCAGCTTGACAGATCCAGAAACTGAGGTGAAGCTGCTATCCTCCAAGGCAGAGCCATCCAGGCTGAGGGGAACAGAAGGCCAGCACCAGTTCCCACAGAGCCCAGCAGGACTGCCCAGTCTGGGGTATCTCCAACTTGGATTTGAATTCCTTGACTCTATCTCTCCCAGCATCCTTTCAAGGGATGAAGAGAAGATTCTGGAATCTATGGAGCGGCTTTTTGGTGTTAAACATTAATCTAGGTGTGGTAATCATGTCCTACCATGGGATCCTCAGAACGGCTTTGAGAGGTCAAATCATCAACTCCATTTTGCAGATGAAACAGGTGAGGTTCAGAGCACAACTGACTCAACATTCGACTATGAGACTGGCATAGTCACAAGTCAAACGACAGAATTATACCTGGTCTCTGACATGAGTTAGTTTAGGGGTTTACCAAAGCCACCCTCCTCTGCGTGGGGCACAGAGACTCTCACACTGGGGGCTGGAAATGCAAGGACCCTTTTGGGTGTGGCTGGGACAGGTCCTACTGCTGGACCTCTGGCTGGGCTTCTCTGCCATATTACCCAGAATGGAGCACCTACTGTGTGCTAAGTGCTTCCCACTGACTGTCTCATTTAACTCCCACAACAAATGTATGATATAAGGACAACTGTTGATCAGACCTTATTACAGATAAGAAAACTACCATTTAGAGAGGTTAAGAAACCTGTTCTTTTCCTATTCATTTATTTATATAATTAAATGTAAGTTGCCTCTATAAGTTAATCATGTCAAATTAAACATTTAATTAATTGCCATTTTAATATTTAATTGTTGACACTTTACCTGTGTTTCTTATTTCTGAATTTTGGTACTTGGAATACAGACTCTTATGATGTACAAAAAGAAGAAAACAATTTGTCCAAGTTTTCACTATTAAGGGGTCAGGCAGCCTGCCACCTTCACATGGATTGAGATAGAACAAGAACCAGGCCTTTAGGTTGCCCCTTTCCTCTTCAAATACCACAGCAGTGAACTAATGCAGTTACAAAAGCACGTACTGATAACAACAAGTATTAAAGTGACCAAGGAGAATTCTAGATTTCCACCGATTTTGAATTAGGAGGGCGTGGAAATCAGGTCGTGTTTCTGTGACTCAGTCATTCTCTCCTCTCATAGATTACGTTTCTCTCTCTCCCCCTCTATCAGATGCTAAAGTGAAGAGCGGTGTGTGTGCACCTATGTGAATCACAGTCTCCTTCGCAGTTCAAGAAACTGACCATACTCCTTCTCCAGATGCTTTTGGAACATTACTTAGCCATAAAAAGGAACAAAACTGAGTCCTTTGCAGAGATGTGGATGGACCTAGAATCTGTCATACAGAGTGAAATAAGTCAGAAAGATAAAAACAAATATCATATATTAATACATGTATGTGGAATCTAGAAAAAAACGGTACCAATGAACCTATTTGCAGGGCAGGAATAGAGACACAGACGTGGAGAACGGATATATGGACACAGAGAAGGGAAGGGTAGGATGAACTGAGAGATTAGAATCATATATACACTGCTGCTGCTGCTGCTGCTAAGTTGCTTCAGTCGTGTCCGACTCTGTGCAACCCCATAGACGGCAGCCCACCAGGCTTCCCCTTTCCTGGGATTCTCCAGGCAAGAACACTGGAGTGGGTTGCCATTTCCTGCTCCAATGCATGAAAGTGAAAAGTGAAAGTGAAGTCGCTCAGTCGTGTCCGACTCTTCGCGACCCCATGGACTGCAGCCTACCAGGCTCCTCCGTCCATGGGATTTGCCAGGCAAGAGTACTGGAGTGGGGTGCCATCGCCTTCTCCGATATATACACTACCATCTGTAAAACAGATAGCTATTGGGAAGCTGCTATATAACAAAAGGAGCTCAGCTCTGTGCTCTGGGATGACCTAGATGGTTGGGATTGGGGGGGAGGGCGGGTGGTAGAGGGAAGTCCAAGAGGGAGGGAATATATGTATACATGTAACTGGTTCACTTAGTTGTACAACAGAAACTAACACAACATTGTAAAGAAATTACACTCCAATCAAAAAAAAAAGTTCAGGAAAAAGAATTTACCAACAACAACAAAAAAAAGGATTAATACAAATGTTTCAAAACAGAGACCCTACAAAGGGAGACGCTGGATCAGGGGGATATTTTTAAAAATCTGGGCCAGAAGATTTCTAGGATCAGTACAGTTCCAATTGCCCTGTGAGCTAAGAGCTTGTAATTCACACCTCTTCCTGAGCTTTCAATCTCTGAAATCTCATCTGTAACCACAGATGCCAGATGCAAATGCCAGGCTCCAGAGAACTCATTCCTGACAAGCTTTTAAATCCGACTCAAGCCACAGAGTTTGGACCAAAATCTTTACCATTTCATGCATCGCCGGAGTGGGCCAAATATAACTTCCTGCTCTTAAGGAACATGGCTCACACAAAAAAGCCAGGAGGCTTGGAAATAGAGAAGGTTACAAATGACCCTTCTGCCAAGCTGTCAAAGAAAATAAGATCTGGATTTTCCTTCAAATAAACGGTCACTGGACACGGAAAGAGACCACACCTGGGTGAAGGCCTAAACTCTTTTCACCATGGACATTTGAGGGGCATCCTAGAAGCTCTAGGATGAGGATGACAAGAACTCTTCCTACGAAATCTGTGCCTCTCAGGTCACTATTGGTCTCCCTACGGCATGGTGCAAGGCATACATTCAAAGCCCTTTCTAGAAGATTCAACCCTGACAGCTGAGGACACACAAGGTCCCTATCCTAAAAGAGCTTATGCGCTAGTGTGGGGAAACAAGACAGCCATACAGGGAAATGCAGAGAATATAAATAAGGCAGTCCGGGGTAGCGATGGTACTACATGAAAATAAAAGATGAACAGGCTGCCTCTTCTGGCAGTCTGTGTGGTCTGAGGCTCACTCTTTCATGAAGCTGTTGGGTATATTTTCCTTATTTATTATGAGGCTCTTGGTGAGATCAGATACCTGACAAAAGAAAATACCTATACACAAACAGAGAGAGATTAAATCATATTTGGAATTCATCTTTGCCTTCCAGGGTCCATGACGAGATGTCCCTAGAATGCGGACTTAAGATAAACACGGGAGACTTGGAAGGCAAAGGCCAAGGCAACTGAATGAGCCAGCTTCGGTGTCCACTTGAGCCATAAGTGAATGAGCCAGCTTCGGTGTCCACTTGAGCCATAAGCTGGGTACCGAGTTGATGGAAGTGGGCTGCAGACACCCATTCTGGGTCTTTGCCTGAACTCGAAGGAGGCAAATCAGCGTGACAGAGCAAGCCCATCAGACTGCAACTGTGCTAAGTCCACGCACCAGCCCTGAAGGCTTACAAGAATCTCCCAGCATCTTCAGCCTCTCGGAGTTTACAGTTACTAGGGTGATGGAGCAATCACCCCCATGGTATTGTAAGATGGTACAGCAGCCAAGCTCATAGTCTTTCACATTAGAGAGACTTGAGTCCAAAGCCCAGCTTGGGGTCCTGTGGAACGTCAGGCACACCATGTCTTCTTAACCTTTCGGCCTCATTTCTTCCTTACTAAAGAAAAGGCGGCAACTCCCTCATGGGGTGCTTCTAAGTGTAAATGAAGACACACACTTGAAATAGGTGGCAAAGTACCTGATGCTTAGTAAAGTGGCTGGGATTTGATTAATATTAGACAATCATCTCAAAGATTAAAGTGTATTTAAGGCTAAGAGCCTCCTGCTCTGACAATTCTTGATAAACTGGCCAGTCATTCACTGTATCACCAGTAACAGCCAGTCAAGACTCCCAGTTAGGAGTCAGGAGCCTAATTATTCAGATACACAGGCCCCCGCTCTATACAATACGTGCAATTGACTGACAGGAAGGAAAGAAAGAAGGAAGAGGGAAAAGCAGAAAGGAAGGGAGGAAGGAAGGAAGAAGTCATCAGACAGATGAATGGATAGATGGATAGACAGACACTACTTATAAAACACTATCCTTGGAAGAAGTCTGCCTCAAGTGATACTAACCCATAGAATCAAAATGGGTTCCATTAGGACCATTCCTTGTTCATCTTTATATCTGTGATGTCTGATTCATAGTATGGTGCCCAATAGATGTTTCTTTAGTTTTGTGGGAAATACATTAGAGTCCAGTGACCTGGGATCTGCAGTTTGACTTCTCACTAATAAGCCACCAGTACTCATCAGTAAGGCTTCAGTTTCTTTATCAGACCCAGGAAGAAGTTGGCTTTGGTAGTCTCTAGGTCCTTTGGCCAACCCAACGCTCTGCCTTTAGAAGGACAGGTCTACGTTTCTTTTAAACTTGTTCTCTAAACCCGAGTGGCTCCCTCTTGCCTGCAGGGTTGTGGTATTTCCCTCTGGAATCAAGGCGGCGGTGGTGCGCGTCAAGCAGGCTGGAGCGGCCAACAAAAAGAAATAATAGACGAAACAAGAGTGTTACCAGCATCCTGCTCTCCGATTACACCAACTAAACGCCTTCCAGCCCACAGAGACTAGTAGAACCTGCCCCATCGAAGTCGGCGGGAGAGAATGGTTTCAATTAAGAGCAGCACAGCAGGATCGCGGATTCCCTTAGAGAGACTACTCCTAAATTATTACAAACAGCCCCAGTGCTCCCTGTAGCAAATTTCAGCATCGTGGGCCAACTCAGACCATTCTTTAGTTGTGAGACAATCCTCCAGTGAGGTGCTTTCGAGCAGATCCCACCTGCACCCCTGGAAGTCGAGACGCCACTCTTGATTGACTCCCTGATCTCTGGTGGTCTCGCAGGTCCCACTGCCAGTACAGAGAGCAAAGAGGGAGGTTCGCTCCACCTGTTTTCCCAAAGATGACTCTCAGTAGTACTAAACTGTTTCAAGACCGTTCATTTTCAAGGAGCCAGAAAAACCCAGATTCTCAGGAAAAGGAGACGCCTTGAAGCTTTAAGGCCTCCAGTTCTGGAGATGGGGAGGATAGGATGGGTCCCATAAGACTGAGTGGGAACGTTGGTGTGGTATTAGAGGGAGAGGATTGAATTTCAGCCCCACCACATGAGAGCAGAGCCTTCTTGGGCAAGTTACTTCATCTTTATGAGTCTCAGTTTCTCAGCCTATAAAATTGGCTCTGAGGAAATGCAGTCATTCATTTACTGAATGGATATTTGCTGCAAACCTCAAAGAGAGGTTTATGGCAGTTAGATAATAAACTCACGGGAAAGCATCAGCGTTGAGTTTGGTTCATAACAAGTGTTCAGTAAATGTCAATCTTTTTCCTTCTCCCACAGGAAGATTAAAAAAAACATCTTGCATGACCAGCCCCAGCTCTCCCAGATATCAAGGGGACCCCTGGGTTCTGATTTATAACGTATTTACACTACAAGCAATTGTTTGTGTTTTGATAGTCTTGTTTCAGCCCAAACAGCAGTCTGCAACCACACTCCTAAGAAACTAAAAGCAAAATGAGAATGCAACACAAAGGCGAACACTCCTATCAAAAGATGCAAAGTTTCAGTCACTTCCGAGGTGCGGCGGGGAGGGGCCGGATCTTCCTTTCTTTAAAGGCGAACAGAACTAAGCAGTTAAAGGTAATTAAAGTATTTGGGGGAGATAAGAGGATTGAACATCCCAATATGATTGAAGGGTGGGCACTTCATGTGTTCAAAAGCTGGTCCCCCAGCCCCAACCCCTCCACAAGCAGGAAATTCCAAGCCTGGGCTTCTGGGGGAAGCAGTGGACCCTGAGGAACTTCAAAATTTCCAGAATGAGAAGGAAGCTACTGCATTAAATTGCCCCTAAGGGTCTTTCTATACTCTGAGACCAGGTAAAGGAGTGCTTCTCCCGAAGAGGGAGGGAAATACCATCTCCTCCTCCTCATGCCAACTGTCAGCACTGAAGGCAGGAAGAGGCAGATCTTGCTGAGACAAGCAGCCTTGGAGACTGCCTGTCATCAAGCAAGTAAAGACAGGCCTGGAGCGCGTCGGCCAACTCGCTTTCACCAGCTTCTGCAATAGCCAAGCTTCCCGGAACATCCCCGGCTACGGTGTCTGCCTGGCAACAGTTGTTCCAGTAAGCACGTGGGTGTCAGCACTTTGGTGTCCCCTTGCCACCAAATTAAATGAGAACTTATTGACTAACATTTTGCCCAGAAATGGAATGAACATCTTCCAAAGGCAGCTGGAAGCATTTCTCAAGTGCAGCAGGAACAGTCTGGGCTGAATGAGGAAGGGAGAGGTTCCGGGTCTAATACTACAGTGATGACACTGAGGATGCTTGCTCCTGTCAGTTACTCCACACACAATCTGGTAGTCCTTACACAATCCGACACCTAGGTAGTATTACTCTGCCTTAAAGACAAGAAAACTGAGGTTCAGAGTGTTGTCAATTGCCACATAATTGATGAGGGGCAGGACTCGAACCCACGCTTCCAGGTGGCTCAGCGGTCAAGATTCCGCCTGCTATGCAGGAGCCACAGGAGATGCAGGCCTGATTCCTGGGTTGGGAAGATCCCCTGGAAGAGGGCACGGCAAGCCACTCCAGTATTCTCACCTGGAGAACCCCTTGGACAGAGGAACCTAGTGGGCTACAGTCCATAGGGTTGCAAAGAGTTGGACACGACTAACACGACTCGGCACGCATGCAGGACTCAAACCCAGACTGAACTCCAGTATCCACAGTGCTTTCTGAGAGTGGGATACCAGACTCAGATCCCACTCATGAATCCCTGACCTCGGTGCTTAGCCCAGAGGCTGAGCTGACAGTCAGTCCTACGAACTACAAGGATGATGAGTAAGCATTCTCTAATGTATCCTTTAGAAGACAGAGAACCTGCCTTTGAGAGACTATTTTCTGATGGCCTATTTGAAGAGATGCCTGTTTCTAAATGTCTTCCAGAGAGTCTGGGAAGCTCATCTGGAGAAGAAACTGGATGAGTTTCCCAGAGGCTTTAACAATGTACACAATGCAGAACACAGAAGTAGATGTTGACTTTAGCTTTCTGGGCAACACAAATAACCGGAAGCTCAAACAGATAATAGGGTGCCTTTCCTCTACCCTGAGAAACAGTCTTTAAGGAAGGCTGGAGATTATCTGATGGTGTTTTTCTGTAAGGAAACAGAGCTGCCCCCCAAACAAGTTTCACAAGAGAGCCATGGGGAGCCCCACCCTCTGTCCCCAGTAAGAAGAATCTAGACTATCCAAGGCTTGCCTCCCCAAGCCTTCCTCCATCTCTTCTCTCCCTCAGCAGAACATGTTTCCTCCTTGACTTTCACAGCCATCCTGAACATTGCACATATTCAGCCTCTGTTTGGTGCCTTTGCAGAAAACCATGGAAGAGACTATATCTAGGTGATGGTAGCCAAGAGGAATGGCAACTGAGCTGGTGCGCAGTCACAGAGGGAGGAGAAAAGATGTGGTCTGTTGGCTAACCCTCATTTGCTTTCTAAGGAAGTTTGTCTCTTACTCCAATAGATAAATAGATAGATGATACATACATGGATGGATAGGTACATAGACCAACAGATAGATACAGATGATAGACATATATGATAGATACATGGATGGATGAACAGACAGATACATAATAGCTACATGGATACATACATATGTAACGTTTTTTTAACTGAATTTGGACATCACAAACTGAATCTACCAGCGTAAGCCACAATCGCACAAATCCAACCAAGCAGTAAAGTAGAAGACCAATTCCAGGTCTGTTCATTCAACAAGATTTTATCCAGTGCCCCCGTGGGCACTGTGCTAGGCACTGAGACCAGGGCACTGAACAAGGTCAGCAAGGTCATTGCTCCGATGCAGACTATGGTCCAGGGAAGAAGACAAACACTCAACAAAACAACACCACAGCACAATAAATGTAGTATCAGAAGGGCAAGGTGCTGAATGCTTGCACTTTAAAGGGAAGCCTTTCCTCCCCAAGGCTTCTGCTGTCCCCAAGAGATGCCTCCCCGAGGCATTGTCATTTCAGCTGAGAACTGAAGGATAGACCGAGAACTAGCGGGCCAGGCTCAGCAGGCCTTGCAGTCAGGAAATTCACCCTCATAATAAAGCGTAAATCATTTCAGTTTGATAGAATCCATTTCCTCTCGCTCTTTCATCATTAGATTTTGAGAAGCAAGGCCCCCTTCCTGCGTCAGAAACCATCACATTCTTGAGGTCCACATTAAACATCCCCTGGGCTTCTCTTCCCTGGATTCAGTCCTTATAAATCCTTTAATGATACTTAAGTGATAAAAAGGAATGGAAAAATAATTTTTTAAATTCTGAGTTTCCCTCCATGCTGTTAGATTCATGAGCACACTGCATGGAGGCAGGACACTGACCCAGAAAACCCACCTGTCTCTCTTTGGACTAATCAAAATGTTAAGATGTTGAACCCTTGAGTTTTGGACTCAAAAAAACTATTAATATTTGGAAGGAGTTTTTCTGCTTATGAAAGAGCAATTATTCATACAAAATTCAATAGTTAATTTAGATTCCCTGAAGCTAGTCTGATCCATGGGGAGTCAACACAGGGTGGTTGCAGGAACATCAACTCTGAGGATGGAGAAGTTAAGATTCAAATCCTGAATCTGCATTAATTCTGTGATCCTGGGAAAGTCATTAAACGCCTCTCCTCTACAGGAGTGTAATAATGCTGACCCGGAAGCTGATGTGAGTGCTGGATTAGATAATGGAGCCGAACACACTTCACACACATTAAAACACTCCAGCAGTGTAGTTTTTGAAAAGGGAAGCCGGCCTTCTCCCTTGGGGGTCATCATCTCATAGTTTACAGGAAGAGACGCTCTTCCAAGGTCGCAGCAATTCTTTTTAAATGGATCACTACCGACTCATGGTCCTCAGCAAAGTGCAGCTCCAGCAGCGCTGAGATGAGCTGCAGTGATGAGTTTCTAATAATAAAGTGCTCAAGTGTGCAAAAGATGGACTATTTCTTGTAAATTATAACAGATTTAAGGTTATTCCCTGATATGCTTTTATTGGAGAGAGAAAAAGATAAAGTTACAGCTATTGTGATTGAGCATAAACCCAGACCATCCAAGCCTCCACCTGCAGTGTGTCCCCCATGTGAACTCTTGTCAGTGAGGTGTGTCTTCCCGGGAGAAGCATGAGGGTGTGACTTAGAAAACACAAGAACTTGCCTTTTTCCTTTTGCCTACACAGAATTGCAAATCAAACTCTACCAGCTGTGTGGACTCCCTTAGAGCCTTATTGATTATTTGGAGCCTTATTGATTATAAGCGACATTGTTACCAATGCAATAAAATCCTTCTAATTGAAAGTGCTTCGGGGAAGAGGACGCCACCAACTCCTAACTCATTTGGGTGGATCATGACTGGTCTAAGTTGAGCACTGTGATCAGAGTTCTCCTTGCCACTGATCGGGTTAGTGTGGGTCTCCAGGGGAATGGCACACCATTCTTCCAATAAGAAGTAAAGTGAAGTCGCTCAGTCATGTCCGACTCTTTGCGACCTCATGGACTGTAGCCCACCAGGCTCCTCCATCCATGGGATTTTCCAGGCAAGAGTACTGGAGTGGGGTGCCACTTCCTTCTCCAAGGGAAGTCAATTAAGGACTTCTGCAAAAGCCATCCTTCCATTTATAAAGAAGAGATATTTATGAATAAGTATTCCCTCTTCTGGTGGTAGACACTGCTTTTTGTTTTGTTTTTCCATAGGATGCCTGGAACTGTGAGAGTCAATTTGGGACCATGAAGGAGGCTAAACCGTAGGAAGACACTATGAGGGGCAGAGTGGAAAGCTTGAAGAAAACTGGATCTTTGATAACGTCATTGCTTCTGGAATCATCCTGTTTACATGCTTCTTGCTGTGCTAGATAACAGTTTATGAGGGTTGATGATTCTGTTCCTTACTGTGATACCAGCTGACATGCACTGATGTGGGTACACCAAGAACTACGTGACAGATAGCAGTCGCATGGGACTGACACACCATGGGCTGATGCATGCATGGGCTGTGGCTTTTGTTCAGTCATGATAGCTATAACTCCACCCTTATCTCTTCAACCCAAGAAAGCACATCTGAACAAAAGGAAAAGGATGCCATCATCATCACTGGGAGGGACAATAGCCTGAATCTGTTCTTGTTCAGAAGACACAGTTGTTTATAACTGACCATCTGGATGGCTGGTGCCTATACTCTGCTAATTGATAAATACTATTAGCATCGTGCACGTGTGTGTGTGCACATGTCTGACTCTTTGCGACCCCATGGACTGTAGCCCTCCAGACTCCGCTGTCCGTGGAATTTTCCAGGCAAGAATACTGGAATGGGTTGCAATTTCTTACTCCAGGGGATCTTCCTCACCTACGGATTGAACCTGCATCTCCTGAATTGTCAAGCGGATCATTTATCACTGTGCCACCTGGGAAGCCCAGCCTGTGCTTTTACCTGAAAGCATTCTAAGTGATGCTTTGTGGGGGCTGGGGGGGGGGGGTTGTTTTTGTTTTTTCCTTACCACATCTATGTCACCCTCTTGATAAAGTCCACTCTGGTCATCTCCAAGTATTTACCACCAACAAACAGATTTTTTAAAAGTGAGGCCTTTGTAGTCAGATAGTTGGACACCTGAATCCTAGGGCTCTTGCCTGCTCCTCCTGCCTGGACCCAGTCAATGCACCTGCATGGCTGCTGGAAGTCATGCTACAAACCACCCCTCAGGGACACATCAATCAGACCCTGGCCTCAAACTCTTGCCACTGAAGTGTTCAAAATAAGACCAAGAAACTTCCAATAAAATGGACCAAATTTGACCCTACACCAAAGCTTAATGTTCAAGATACCTATGTAAATTATGAATTTTTCTCCCATGGAAAAATGATACTTTTGCTTCCCAGAGTTTGGGTTCCTTCATTTCCCCAACATGTGCTTCTAAAAGTTTGAGTCAACTTGGAGGTTCTCATGGCTCTCTTCCCACCACTGCCTACTGCAGGGCAAACAGGACAAACCTATTGCTTTCAGAATTTTGAGGAATACAACCTTGATTTTTGGCTCTCTTATTCAGAGGACCCTATGTGAGGCAGCCAGAACAGGAGCTTCTGTGGCTAGAGTTGTGATGAGGAGCTCTGACCTCACCTACCAAAATGTCCCGTGGACTTGACTTGAGAGCTGGTGGGATTGAGGAGTCCAACAGGTAGCCCCAGCCCCCCAAATGGAGCTGCAGGGATCCTGCAAACACACTCACTGTTATTCATTGAGAAGTCTCTGATGCTCTAAATCAGGCGCAGTCTCCCTGTTACATGCTCTCACAAGCTCCTGTACTTCTCCTTCTGAGCTCTGACCACAAGTGTAATTAAACAAGGGTGTAATGAGTTGTTTATAGCGTCTTCCCAGCTCGAGCATAAGTCCCATCACAGCAGAAACTGTGCCTCTCTTGTTTAAGGTTGTATTCCTGGTGCCTGGCAGGAGTGCCTGGCATATATTGGTATTCAGTAAATGCATGTTGAGTCAACAAATGCACCGTTTGAAAGCCACTGACTGCTCAGAGAGGCTAGGTAAGAGCTAGGCCAGGTGATGCTGGGCCTTTTGGTTTCCAAAGGTTCACTGAATCGTAAAGGACCAAAACAAACAGCAAGCATGCATGCACAAGGTACTACATAGGAAACCAGATCCGAGCACAGTGAGGCCCAGCAGAGTGTGAACACCTGCACTATTTCCCACTGTGTCACACACGCACACACAGAACCCAAGCCTGGGACTGTTTTCTCTTCCTCTCTGTCCCTCCAAATCTTCTGGCCCTGGTCAGCCGTGTGTCCTCCTGTTTAGTGCCCTTTCCTATCATCTCAAAGGATGAAACGGAAAGGGTACTGGATGGAGGGGCAGAAACCAGAGTTTTGACTCTAACCGGTTGTGTGACCTTGGGTAAGTCATGTGCAGTCTTCGAGATGGCCTTCCCATAGTCATCCAAAAGAAATAGGTGGACTCTGTAATTTCCAGCGCCTTTCCCCATCCTGACATGCCATCATCATGGGCTTTGTGTCACCAGATCCTGAAAACTTCTCACTTAGGGCCTTTTCTCTCCTTTTCCGTCTTTGGATCCGTAATTCAGTCCTGCTATAGGACGCAGCTCAGCCTTGCACCCTCTAAACCCTAGCAAAGACTCTGAAAACCCTTCCTCATTTGCCTCCAGCGCTTTCATTGAGTCACCGCAGTAGGGGTATTGTGACACAACTTGGCAGGGCACCACCATCCCCTGCAGGCTGGCTGTGTCTGCCCGCCTCCGGAAACGGCAGGATCAAGAACTTGAGCACATACCAAGGGCCCCAGATAAGCGCTGCCCTGGAGAGGAGGGCAGCACGTAGGAGAGCATTCCGAAGACTACAATTTCAATGACTGGGGTCAACCAGCAACAGGAGACAGAGATAAAGGTGAAAGTGACTTCAGGTAATAATAGAACCTTGTAGTTTCTACGTCACAAGTTTCTGCCTACCAGCACAAAACACTTTTACACCAGCAGGTAAAAGTGGAGAGGTGTAGGAGAGGCAGACGAATTATTACCCCCACGCCATTTCACAAAGTGTACTGAAACATTAGACAGATAAAGCTAGCAGCCCAGGGTCACACAATTAGGCTTTGACACGGTGGGAATTAGAGCAGTGTCCTAATCTCACCCAGGGGCTATTTCCAATAGACTCCTGATGGAGCCTTTTGTTAATCCCTTGGTTCTACTTTATCTTACCTACCCAGGCAGTGAGTTTGCTTTTTTCCCTTGGGGATGAACAGGGGGAAACTGGAGCCGCTCAGAGTGGGCTGACCAGCCAGAGTTCAGAATCCAGCCTTCTTGACTTGGATGCTCCAGCGGGGGCCAGCCTGTGGAATGTTGCTACTGTTTGTATCTGGGAGGCAAGGAAGAGCCCCCCATGGCAGCTGAGAATGCAGAGGCTCCAGGGCTGATAAAAGTTGTAATTAACATGCACATATAACTCTTTCATCTTCAAAGGCTTTAACTAACATGAGGTAGATATACCTCCTATCATCCCCATGGCTGAGGAATCATTTTTCTCTTCTCAGTTTGCAGATGAAGTTGATGCGAGAAGCTATCCTTGGCCATGAGGTCTGGCCCTTGTTCAAACAGAGGAGATTCCTGGCTCCAAGCACCTTACTTCACTAGGGTTGATGGGAAAACAGAATGTGAATGAATCAGGAGAGAAGGCTCAGGGGACCAAACTCCTCTGGGAAAGAAGCTGCATTTATACCATTCTGGAAGGAGACTGAGTCTATGGTATGGCTATTTAACCAGATTAAGTGGGCTAAACTCCCAGCGTTACACACACTATCTGAAAGGTACACCAGAAAAGCCTACTGCTCTATTGTGGTGATGTCTCTGTGATACAGGAGGGTCAAATCCTCTATACTTCGCCCATAACAGACATCAATTGACCACAGCACTCTCTGTGGACTTCCCAGGTGGCACTAGTGGTAAAGAACCCACCTGTCAATGCAGGAGACATAAGAGACGTGGGTTCGATCTCTGTGCTGGCAAGGTAGAGTCTGCCTGCAATGCAGGAGACCCAGGTTCGATCCCTGGATCAGGAAGATCCCCTGGAGAAGGAAACGGCAACCCACTCCAGGATTCTTGCTGAGGTAATCCCATGGACAGAGGAGCCTGGCAGGCTACAGTCCATGGGGTCACAAGAGTCAGGCCCGACTTAGCGACTAAACCACCACCACCAATATTCTTGGCTGGAAAATTCCATGGAGAGAGGAGCCTGGTGGGCTACATCCATAAATTCCATGGTTAGAAGAGCCTGGCGGACTGCAGTCCATAGGGTTGCAGAGAGTCGGACATGACTGAAGCAACTTAGCACGCACGCATGCAATCTCTGTGGCTGAGGCAAGGTCTGGCTTCTTAGCACAGCCTCTCAGGCAGCCTTGAGTAGTCAATAGGAAACGATACAGGAGCTGAAATCTGTTTGCTATTGCGGCCCTGCTGTAGAGCCTGTTTGCGATTCTCTTAAATTGCCAGAAGTTGCCAAAGTTTTTATCTCAACCAATGTTGGAGCTGACCTTTTTCTGAACTCTGTCTAGCACTGTCTAAAGAGGGTGTCATGAGAACTTCTAAGTCTCTGGAATGGAATCTCATAGATGGTGCCACTTGATCACTTGGAATCTGTCCAACCTCATCCTTCACTGTTCTTCAACATGGTGTCTCTTAATTAAAGGGCATGGAGCCCCTTACTGACCCCAATCAAGTCATACTTATTTCCCCAACTTTTAAACTTTCAGTTCATTCTTTATGCTTCCCTAAGTCGCTCTCCTTTCTCTGTTCATCTTCTTACTCACGCTCAATTCATCCTCACATTTTACTGCTTCCATGAAACCATCCTACACAACCGCCACACAGAAATGTCTGCTCTCTTACCTACTTTCTTCACTTGGTTAATTCTTCTTTCACCAAACAGTAAATTCTCTGAGGACAGAAACTAGATCTACTTCCCTCACCTCTTTCCACAAAGACAATCACATAATAGTTTTTCGTGCATTTATTGAATCGGTGGGTTTATTCCCATTTTACACCCAGAGACACAGAAGCAACTAATAAAGGAAGAACCTTGCCCACAGTCAGCCTGTAACTAAGATGGAAAAATGCCGAGCCTCCGCTGGCCACATGTGGTTCTCACTTCTCCTAGAAGGCAGTGTCTGGGGGATTGCCTGGAGATACAGATGACTGGACCGTACCCAGCAGTTACCGACGGCAATGCCAGTGACAGAAGAACTGAATCCATCCACAAGTATTTCAACTTCTGGTCAGTGGATTCTAGATGGATATGAAACAGGGCACACCCAGGATGCACTCTGATCTGACGAGGGCTTTCAGTGACCAATGGAAGAGCAGAAGCCCAACAGAGCATTTAGTCTCTCACTTACCACCTTGAAGTAAAGGGTTAGTCGCTCAGTCCTGTCTGACTCTGAGACCCCATAGACTGTAGCCTGCCAGGCTCCTCTGTCCATGGAATTCTTCTTGGGCTGCCAATTCCTTCTCTAGGGGATCTTCCCGACCCAGAGATCGAACCCAGGTCTTCTGCACTGCAGGCAGATTCTTTACCACCTAAGACACCAGGAAAACCCAACATATCACCTGGACAAACTCCTAAGTAATGTAGTCATTCTAATTTCCTTCCCCACTTCCTGCCCTCACTGAGCAGGAAGAGTTTCTCTGGTTCCACAGAAAATAAATAAATATCTTAGTAGGAGTCTGGAAGTTTCTCCATAGAAGAAGCAACTCACCATCTCAAAAGACTACCTGTGCCACCTTGATATACATATATTTCTTTGTTTTGTTTTCAGATTCCCATGGCAATCCTAGTTCTTTTCCCTAGGATGCTACAGCTCATCCTCTAAGCACTGCTTTGGCTGAATACTGTGGTTCATTTTGCATCAACATGTTACAGGGATCCCTTGAGAAAAGCTGAGAAATCCAATGTGTCCATGGAGCATTGAGAGTGAAGAATCCCTCTTCTTCAGGGGTTGACTTCTCTAGCCTCTTGAAGCAATGTTTGTTCAAAGAATATTGCATCTGGAAGTGAAGTGAAAGTCGCTCAGTTGTGTCCGATTCTTTGAGACCCCATGGACTATACAGTCCATGGAATTCTCCAGGCCAGAATACTGGAGTAGGTAGCTGTTCCCTTCTCCAGGGAATCTTCCCAACCCAGGGATTGAACCCGGGTCTCCGGCATTGCAGGTGGGTTCCTTACCAGCTGAGCCACAAGGGAAGCCCTATCGCATTTGGATCCTGTGGCTAATCCCAGGACTGACTTTGGGCAGTTTTAGCTGTGGGGCTGACACCTGTTGCTAACTTCTCTGGCTTAGACTTCATCTGCTCACCCGCAAGGGGTCAGAAGGATCTGGAAGAGTCCTCTGAGCAGAGAACCTTGGCCCAGGAGTCCATCCGGCCAGTTGGCGTTTAGATTATAACTTGGTCTGCATGCTTGTTGTTTCTGATATGGATTAATAATTCACTTCTGATATTTAATACAAACCAGACATCACTTTTGTGTGTTGGGGGGCAGCTGTGGAGGGGGTGGGAAGGGTCTGCACCGCAGTGTGTTTTTCCTTGCATTAACTTTTATGAGGCTTAGGTGTTCATGGGCCTGCAGAATGGTGGGTTTACAGAATGTGAGGCTGGGAAAGGACTGCACAGATCAACTAGAATCCTGCTGTCTCATCTGACACACGGGAAATTGGAGGCAAATTGGTGTAAAATGATTGGCTCTGCATCACACAGTCAATCAGTTACAGAGAGGCGCTGAAGAATTAATTATAGTCATTTCCATACTCGAGGCGCCTTCTGTGTGCTAGACCCGAGCTCCAGACACTACGTGCTGAGCACTGTTCTAGATGCTTAATGTGTGCAGCCCCTGGGGCTCACGCTGCTCTTGTGGGGCCGGGAGGAGAATCAGCCTGTTTCACAGCCCTTCCTCCTTCCACACAGCCCTCCTCCAAAGTCAACCTTCTCATTCCCATCCCACCACACGGAACAGCTGATTCGGTACAGAAGGTCTTTAAATCATTGAAAGAAAGAACTCCTCCCTTTTTTCCTTTTTACATAGTGACCAAAAAGCCCACCTCTTTTCTCTGAGTGTCACTGGAACATCATCTTGAGGCTTAAGTTCTGTGTACATGAAGTCAGATTTGGCAGGGCTGGGGCTGAGAGGCAGACAGACCTCTAGGAAATTAAGATCCTTGGTCTACTGGACAAAACTCAGTGAGTTCTAAACTTCTCCTGCCTTGCCTGATATGTCAAACTCGAAGAAAGACACACTCAAATTAGAGAGAATGCAGAGTAAAGTGATGTCAAGGAGATGTGAGGATCAGTATAGGAAGCATGAGAGAGAAAAAAAAAAAACAGGTTTCTATAGATCAGAAAGATTTAAAAAGATGAAAAAACCTTAGCCAGAACCTATGAAAATCACAAAAAATAAATGATAAAGATGGCTTTGCTAGCCAAATCTAGAACTTTCATTCATTCAGTCCAACATTTATTGAACATCTACTATAATTGAGAAACTGACAGATGGGAACCTCAAGGATACAAAATTGTACGTAATGTACATAAAACATAAGCTTTTCCCTAAGGAGCTTATAGACTCACCGGTGAAAGAGAACAGAGACCATAATATAGCTCAGCAGCAGCCTTTGAATTTTTTAGATAGAAATGCGCTCGTGGGCTTTTCATGAATCATCAAAGAGAAACAACTAGTAGACAAAAGGGCAAAGCAAAAGTCGCTTGAGGAAGTCTAGAGCAAAGGTCTCCAAGCCCCGGGCCATGGACCAGTTTCGATCTGCAGCCTGTTAGGAACCGGGCTGCACAGCAGGAGGTGAGCAGTGGGTGAAGCTAAAACCATCTCCCCGCCCTGTCCATGGAAAAAATGCTGCCTATAAGACTGGCTCCTGGTGCCAAAAAGGTTGGGGACTGCTGGTCTAGAGGGATGAGTCTGACCTCTAAGGTTGGCCTTGGGAAGATAACTAGTTCCATCACAGAGAATCCACTACAAAGCTGAAGTTCTGGGCAGGAGATTTCTATGGCAGTATTACTTGTCTCTCCAAACTCTGCTTTATGTCTATGTGACCAGCTTTCTTGTGGGCACCTATACCCTTGTCCTCCCCTTGTAGGGAAGTGTGGCCCTGAAACTCACTGGTGGCTGAGGGGCTGACTCAGTGATGTCAGCTGGTCTGCTATAGACTATAAGATGACACTCAGCTCTGTTGGAATCTGCTTCATGAACTGGACACATGCAACAATGGCAACATTTGTAACTGGCATACAGTATTTACACCATTTGATACTTTTGGAGACGGGGGCCTGGCTAGAAATGATCTTCTAAGCCAGAGGCAAGAGACCAGGTCTGAGCTGCATGGAATTGTTCCTTTCTCCCTGGCATCTCAGGTTCCATAATGGTGAACACTTGTGAAGAGGCCTTATCATCCCCACTCTAATATCTTGGTGGGTTTTCTCTGAGAGAGGAAGTAGATGATGCTGCCTAGATCCACTACTGATGTGTGGTTTCTTCTCGAAGGCACTGCAGACTTGCTCAAGTGCAAAAAGATGTACTGAAATTGAAACAAATGGGGTTCTGTGATGAGTCGCTGCTCCCAGGCCAAAGGCCCAGCTGCCTACCTGCAGGCTGAGTTGGAGGTCTCCAGGGGCCTTTGCTTCCTCCCTTCGGGGAGAGCACCCAGAAGAAATGCTACCTGCCCTCTCCCATGCAAAGGCTACCTGCTGGGCCAAACAGCAGCCAAGTCACAGGTTTGCACTGGAGCTGGGAAGAAGGGCAGAAGTAAATGTCTAGTTTTGGCCCGATTTCATGTGCCCATGGCCTGCTGCCCGACACTCTTCGCTTTCAGAGTCTATCCTTCTGTCTCCAGTTCTAGCTGGTAGAGAGAAGGGCCTGGCACTAAGGACCCTTAAGCTGAGGGCAAACATTTTCACTGCTGCTCAGTTAGCTCCTCTCCCAACTTTATCCTGTCGTGAGCCAAGGTCCTAGACAATGGAGCAACGTCGTTCATCCCCCATCCAGGGGACAAGTATGAGGTGATACTGAACAAATGACTCGGTTCACCGCCCCCCGAATCCTACTCCTTCCTCAATTCCCCCCACTCCGCATCCCGTATGGGCAGACCTTCTATCCAGGAACTGGAATGAATGAGCCGCATAGAGTAGGAATGGGAAGACGTTTCCATGACAACTTCTTTCTCCTTCATATTTGCAGCTCCAGCCCCCTCCTATGACATCATGCACATAAACGGAGAGCAAATCCAGCTCTGTGGATGTTATGATCCTGCCCAGCAGTGTACTAGCAGGTATGAAGACAACCAGTAAGCATACTAGCAGGTATCGCTGTTTGAGTTTCTGGACACCCTGATGTCTTGATATACTAAGGAAGGCAGAGCAACGCAGTCAGCAAGGACGTGAGCCCTGTAGCTAGACCACCTGGACTGGAAATCCAGCTCTCCCGCTTACCAGCTCTGTGGCCTTGGGCAAGTGACTCAAATTCTTTATGCCTCTGTTTTCTCATATGTAAAAGAGGGGTAATATGAGCACGCCTTCCTAAGGTTAGTGCATGGATTAAACACGTTAGTAGAGGGAACAGGATGATGTTTGCTATTATTACCAACAATAGTGACAGTATTTCCAATGTATACAACTGACTGCAAAGAAACAAACAAAATGTACAAGAGCTCTAACTCTCCAGAAAGGTTGAGGGTTAGAAAGATGAACTTTCAAGTACAGCTCAAGGAGATTCACCATGACACCATGGCAAAGTCTCAGAATTACTGGTCTCTGTGAGTTCTCTCTCTCCCTGGAATTTTGCACTTAACATTCACTCTCAAAAGCTGAAGACTCAGGAAAGATTTTGGGGACCTGGGTTTTGCAAATCACCTCCTTGGTGACTCAGCCCCTCCCCACCCTCCTGGGACCTATCTGCCCACACTTGCTCTTAGGAGAGACTTTTGCCTCAAGAGGACACACCCAGGCAGCTGATGCACCTCCAAACTCAGGGATATCTGGGTTTGTGAGGTTCTGGACCCCCCTGACACTCACCCCTCATCCTGCCCCCAAGTTTCACGGGGGGGATGAGCCACAGGCAGGCAGCACCTGCCCCATTTGTGGTCAGCGTCACATGTGGCAAGCTCCGTGGAGCCAAAGCACCGTCGGCCCCATGTCAGGTGTCAGGCTTTGCTGAAGACCTGTAGTCTGAGACCCACAGAGAAGGCAAGGATCTTCTGGGAAGTACTTCCACTTCTCTGCCAGCTGCTAACACCTTCCAGAAATTGGAGGAGTTGGGAGGGAGCGTGTGGGTCTCTCACCCAAGAAGTCCAACATCAGATTAGCATCTCCAAAATAAGCCAGAGTTCCAAGCGGGCCACTGCCCAGGAGTGTTTTATTTTGAGGTTTCAGTGTGGGACTGGGTGTCATCATCCGGCCTAACTCCCACTCCCTTCTTGGCCCAAGAAGTGAGTCATCCTGTCCTTAGACAGACGTCCCCAGTCACGGCAAGCAGCCACCAAAGCCACAAACAGATGGGTGATCTCCCTACTTGGGCAGACCAAAAACGAGTCCTGTGGTGGGCCGCTGTCCAGCCAAGCGCTCATCTCAGCCTTGTCCTGGAGGCAGTCCTCACCACTGCTATCATGTACAAATAAAGGCCTCTGCATCTTATGTAGACTATGGAGCACGTTTTCATATACCTGGATGTAATAATTTCTATATTCTAAATGTTCATTTCAGTTCAACAGTAACAGATAACAAATATGGGCCAGGATTGGGTTCTGAGACTACAAAAATGAATGTGATTCCATCCCTGATGTCAGGGGGCCCCCCGACAACACTGCAGAAGAGAGATAAAAGAAGATCTATCTGGTCTGGGGTTTTCCGCCAATGAGAAGTGTGAAAGTCATGAGCACCTCTTGGCCCCAGAAGATAAATATGCTTATTGATCTTAATTTCCCTGTGCAGTTTTTAGGCTAATTAACTGGGGACCTATGGGGACCAGATATCTCCTCGTCAGAGACGAGGTTGGCCACCATTCAGTGATGCCAGGGATTCTCAGCTGGGGGTGACTTTATCACCACCCCCTTTTGGCCATGTCTGGAGGCTATATAGGCCGTCACACCTGGCCAGGGGGCGGGGCGGGGGGCAGTGGCAGGCGTGCACTTTCAGAATCTAGAGTAAGAATAAACCAGAGATGCACCATCAGCTGTTATCCAGGAAACCCTCCACTCGACCACAAGCTGCTTGAGAGCGAGGACTGTGCCCTGTTGACCGTGAGCTCCCAAGACTGCTTGGTGCACAAATGGGCAGCAAGTGCGTGAGCTTTTGCTGATATATTGTCCAGTTAATGAACTTGCTCAAGAGTGGGTAAATGAACGGCAGGGAAACAGAAATGCACACGGCCTGAGCTCATTCCCGCTTCTTCAGATGCTCAAGTCTTCTCTTGTGCACATGGCCCCCTCTTCCTCCCCATCACTGAGTCCCTAGCCCTCCTGGCTGTGCCTCAGCTCAGCAAGGCTGTTGGTCCTGTGGTCCTAGTTGGCCAGGCTGTCACTCCTTGGTACGGTGTTTCCCATGTAGAGCCTTAAGGTTCTTGGATAGAGTCCCACTCTCTCACATTTAATTCCCCTGTGAGACCCAGTACAGTGTGGGACCCACAGAAGACACCTTATACAAACTTAATGACTGACCAGCAATACCACGTTATGGGTAGACAAACACATGCGTTCAGTTACTTACATGCCTATGGACACACCCACCATGCATATGTCCACACCTAGCAAGCAAAAACCCAGTATGTCATTTTTCTTGGGGCTTCACATATTGGGATGATCAAGAGAGAGAGAGAGCAGAGGGGCACAAATGTTCCTCTCCAAAGTATAAATTTTCTGAACCAGATAGTAATTTAATTGGATAGTAATTTAATTAGGCTGAATAATGAGCTGTAGAGATGTGATTTTCACTTATGCAAAAATCCATGCAAGTGTCTGACTTCTAATCACACAAAGTCATGCACTTATTCGTAGAAAAACTCTATATTAAGTCAAAACTATACATTGGACTTCAACTGGTAAAATATACGCATGTTTGAAATCCTGACCCTCCTGGAAGATCCAGAGTTCTCAACCGCCGTGTCCATGCCAAACCAGATCCCACAACCACACACTTTAGAAAACACTCTGGCAGATCGGGCTGTCTTCCCAAATCCTTGCTGGGCAGCTTCGAGGGAGCACACTTTTTAAGAAAAATATTAACTTGCTAAGGGATTAAGAGTGGCGTTCCAACTTAAGGTTGAAGGCATTAGCCTCCCCTGGCGAGTCTAGAGAACACTGGTGTGTTTCCCATTGAAGCAAAGACACAAAGGAAATTGAGTCATCAGCATCTGGCTGTGCAACCCCTCAGACATTCTCTCTGAAGCAGAAAAGATCCCCTTTGAGAACTCCACTCGGTCTGGCGGGATTTGCCACCTGCTTCAGTTCATTCTTTCACAAGACCCACTTCCCTTTCAGTCTCTTGGTGGAGTCAACTAAAAAGAGGTGCAGGGGAAATACAAGGGTAGCCTGTAACTCAGCCCCCATCCCAGCCAGGATGGGTGGCCGGGGGAGGCCCACTTCCCTCTCACAACCTCCTCTTCATCAGGGACTCCCCACCTGGAACCGTCTGACACTCAAGGCCAAACTGAAATCTCACTTGAGTGGCCACGTGTCACATCGCACCCCACACTGACATTCCGTTCAAGATCCCTGCCTTTTCAAGAAACCGTATCAGCCCATCGCCCGGGTTCTCGACACTCCTCCTCACTGGGGCACACACAACCTGCTAAACGCTGAGGGTTTCCACTGACCATGTAACAAGGGGGCTTCCTGGGTCATCGCACCTAGAATGTCTGCAGGGTCAGAGCCTCTGCAAGGACCCCCCCCCCCTTTTTTTTTCCGTTTCCAGGCAGAAAGCCTTGCCCTGACTTGTCTCTTAGACAAGCAACAGCCTCTCCCTTTTTTCCAAGCCTGCAAATGAGAGCATGTCTGGAAGGGCAGCTGGACTCTGATAAGGGAATTGACTTATTTTAGTAACAAATAGCTAGGTTGGCATCTCTCGACAGCTGTGGCCAGGACTGGAGAGAGACAGGCCAGGGCAGAGCAGGGCAGCCAAGAGTTCTCAGCCTGCCAGGGAAGAGGAAAGCCACTCATCCCAGGCTTCACTTTTGCTGGCCTCACACAATTTCCAGAGTCCTCCAGAGGCAAATAATGAATCAAAGCAACACAGGCACTGGAGTCTTAACACAGAGGATGTGAGACAACAGAGGACCCCAACTCCATCACTCATACTAGCTGTGTGTCCTCGGGCAAGTCATTCCATCTCCCTGAGCCTCTCAACTTCTTTATCTGGAAAATGGAATGAAAAGATTGCTAAACACACACAGGGCTGTTGTGAAGCTTATATAGGATAACCTGTTCAAAGCCCATGGCTGAATGCCTCGTATGAAGCTGTGTGCATGCGTGCTCAGTTGCGTCCGACTCTTTGTGACCCCATGAACTGTGAAGCCCTCCAGGCTCCTCCATCCATGGGATTTTCCAGGCAGAAATACTGGAGTGGGTTGCCATTTCCTCCTCCAGGGGATCTTTCTGAGCCAGGGATTGAACCCACATCTGCTGGGTCTCCTGCCTTGCTGGCAGATTCTTTACCACTGAGCCACCAGGGTCAGCGCTCGGTAAATGGTATTGCCTGCAGATTTAGGACCCTACTTCATAGAGGAACCGAGTGTCAGGCTTTTAAAGCTGGAATGCTGCTAACTGAGAGGGATTCAGCAACACCCCAGGAGGCTCTGGACAGTACAGAGGCTCTACCCCAAGCAGCCACTTTGCTTGATAAGAAGAAAGTTATCATCTTTATTCTTAGGTTAAACTCAAACTGGATATACTGTGGAGGAAAATATAAAATTGTATTGAGTGTTTAAGACAGCAATTAAAGGTGTGAAACAAACGTTGCTACCTCTGTAGACCACACATTTCCCACCCACTGTAAGCAGTGGGCTCAGTCCTGGAGGATTAAGGTATTTCAGAGCCCTGAGGTTTGGAAAGCGTCCTGTGCTAACACTCGGCCTGAGAGACAGGGGAAGTCACCTTTCTCTCTTTGGGGATCTGTTTCCTCCTTGGGAAAAAGAAAGGGTTTTTCTAAATGATTCTTGGAGTCCCCATCTCTGAATGTACAATAGTGAGTCAAGAAATATTTCTTGAATGAGTGGAAAGGGATCTGTCATAAACTAAGAATTTCACACTGCCCAGCAGCCTCTCCAAATTGCGTGGGCCAAACTGGAAAAAGAACGGAAACTTTTTCTACTGGCTGCAAAACTCGAACACACCTACTTGGCACTGTGCCTTTGTAGGAAGGAAGATGTCCATTGTGTATCTGGGGAACAACTGAATTAACTGATGCTAACCAACCTCAGCGGGAATGGAGGTTGGCTTCGTTGCTGCTTCTCCTGGGAAAACACAGCCAAAAGTCTAACTCCCAGAAAGAGGGGTCTCTAAGGCTCAGAGGGATCAGAAGGGTGCCAGCCACCCCCAAAGCCCCAGAGCTCTTAGCTGCACCCCTCTTTCTAAACACCAGGGGCACAATTCTCTAGCAAGGACCTCTCAACCACAGAGGACAGGAGGCAGGCAGGTATAGAGGGCTCACTTCACTGCTCTTTATCCAGGGTTACTTTCGTCCTTCCACGTGTGAAATGTAGTTGAACAGATCTGTTCTCCAACTTGGAGTTTGGGTCCAACGCTGCTTAATTGTATTTGGCTATGTCTCTACTTCTTGCTTTTCAGTATAAAGATCAGACCCTTTCTTCCTCCCCAAAGCCTTGCCACTTGCTGAAATGTCCACATTGTCCTCTGGAGCCCACCACCTTCGCTGGTGGGGCACCAGAAGAGTCTTCCCGCCTCCTCTTTGTCCTTCCTCTCTCTGCCAGCCCAGCCCGAGCCCACTGTTAACTCACATCTCCTTCCCAAGTCTCAGTTCCTTCCAAAGAGCTTAACAAGTGCATGAAAGCCTGGGCCCAGGCAGCTATCGCTACTGGCATTTTTTTGCGCTTCCTCCAAATGACGCTCCCCAAAGGGACGACGGAAACCCAGAGCAGGAGTAAGCCTGCCCATCTGGGGGGAAGGGAGGAACTTCAAGGGTCAGGACAGTGCCAAATATCAGGGGATGGGGCCCTTTAGAAGAATTTGGGCTACAGGATGGAAGGAGTCAGGAGTCGAAATCCTCAGAAGCAAAGCAGAAGGTTCCCCAGGGAGGTAACATACAAATGGACTTCCTTATAGGCGAGAGAGAGAGAGAGAGAGAGAGAGAGAGAGAGAGAGAGAGAGAGAGAGAGAGAGAGAGAGAGAGAGAGAGTCCCTGAGGCCAGGCTCACAGCTCTCCCTGAAATCTTTCCCTGCTCTCTCCCATCCCAAGTCTCTCTGCCTTTCAAGAGATCCCTGGAGCTCCAGTTCCCCTTTGAAAGCCTCCTCTAAAGCCTCTGGTCCACCACCTCCTTCACAAAATTCTTTCTGAGTTTGTCCATATCATGCTGCTGTTTGTCCATATCATACATGCAGCTTAACCAGTGCTAACTAAGCAACAGGCAAAGAAGCTTGGTTCACAGAACCAGCAGTCTTCTGACTGTGTGAACACAGACAAGTCACTTAAGCTCTCTGAGCTTCGGTTTGCTGCCCTCCTGCAAAACGGGGCTAACGACAGGACACTTCTCAGTGGGCCATTGTTGAGGGTAAAACGAGATAACGCATGTAAAGAATTTAGCACAGTGCCTGGCCCAGCCCAAATGTATAATAAATGGTGGCTGGTGCTGCCATTATGATTACTGTTAATTATTATTATTAATTATTACTTTTCTGATTCAGGAATCTAAATCCTAGACCCTCACTTATCCTCTCAGTCTAAAGTACCCCGGTAGGACTGTGTCTCTTACTTTCCTGGTACCCCCAGAGCTGGGTTTAATAAACACTTGCTGAGTAGAATTAACCATAGGTTGAGCTGTCTTAATGACCCAGCTGGCACTTCTTAAAAGAAAAATTAATTTTGCTAGCGATAAGCAAATCAGCCATGTAATTATCTGCACATATAAAGACAAAGAAAAGGAATGCTTGGAGTTCAGCCTTGCCAGAATACCTCACACGCAGCCACCCCCTCGACAGCCCCTGAGAAGAACGGACCCTGTGGGGATGGGATACAGGCGCCGGGATCCCTGATGCCACCCAGGAGCCTGCTTCTCTGTCCTGCTCCGAGGCTGCCAGGCACCCACTGGGAGCCACATGACTGTCTGGATTTCCCCTAACTGATTGGCAGCCTGCAGGAGGTTGCCAGGATGGAGCAGCTGGCCGAGTCACTGCCTATCCTACTCACACTCCCTGCCCCAGGCTGGCACCTCGTGGCGACCCAGAACCTTGCCACAGAGAAGGTTCAAGTTCCCACAAGCGTTAAGATTGTTCGTGACTGGAGCCAACTGTAAGAGCTTTGGAACCTAGGTGAAATGGGAGAGCCACAGGAACGCGGGACCCCATTCTGGGAAGCTTGTTGCCACCAACCCTCACAGAGGGCAACAGTGCCCACCTCTATGGCCACCTCGCTAGCACCCCTGTCCCTACCCCAGCCCCTGTCCCTGCCCTGCGCAGCCTGGCTTGAAGTGCCCTTGGGCACAGGAGTGTGTTAGTCCAGACAGGCTGCGCGCACCCAGGAGTACAGTTCCTTGTGCTCCACCGGCTCCAACCACCCCACCCCAAACCGCGCGCCAACAGCCTGCTGCCCAGCAAACTTTTCTGCGCCCTTTCTTTTTGCCGTTCCACAAAACGGTGCTTCCCAACGACAGGCTCTCCAAGAGCTTAGCGCAAATCCTCGCCCGGTCCTCCTTCGCCAAATCCCAGCCGCTCGCCGCCCACTTGACCCCGACCCCGCCAGGGCCAACGGAGCCCGCCCGGCTGGGTCCGGGCCACTCCCTCCCGTCCGGGCGGGCACTCACCGATCTGCGCCAGGCTCAGCTGCACGAGGCAGAGTCCCCAAGCTGCGCGCCACCAAAACGTGTCCATGGCGTCGGAGCGACCGACCGAGCGAGCGGAGTGGAGCCGGAGGGGCCGGGCGCTGGGCGGGGGCCGGCGAAGCACGGGGCAAGCAGGGCGCCCGAACCTGTCGGAGGCTGGGGTCCGGCTGGCAATGAGGGCGCCTCGGAAGTTGGGTGCAGTTTTTATTCGAGGGTTGAGAGTGACCTAAGAGGGAGGGAGCGAGGGAGGACACACCCAAGCGAGGGGGCTGTGACTAAGCAGCCCGCAGAAGTTTAAAGACGTACCAGCTCTCCTTAGCCCTGGCCCCTCCGCCCCCGCCCCGTTCTCCCCCGAGATAATAAAGCGGGGTGTCTGGGCGCGCACCCCGGAGGGCCGAGGGGGTCCCCATGCACCCAGGACGCACCGACTTTTCTCTCCTGGCGGCTGGGAGCGCAGCCTCTGGACGCAGGAGGGAATAACTGAGTCCTGAAACCTCGCCCCTTTGGGTTCAGCCTCTGGCCTCTCCCCTCCGCGAAGTTTCTCTTTTGACTCAGGCTGGGGAACTCTTCTCTGTGGGTTTCACAGGCAGCTGGATATTCTGGGAGAGGGGCTGGGACCGTGGAAGTGTGGTTTTCCCCTGCGCATGGTCGGGAGCTTGCGATTCTTCCAGGGAAGGGAGGAAGAGCTCGTCGACCTTCCCTTGAAAGAGAAGGGAGTTCATTAACACGCTTCGGGTGGACTTTTGATTCTTAGCAGGACTGCTCAGGGAAAGCTAATGGTAGCCAGCCACGGGGCTGGTATTTGGCTCTACTGACCTGTACATCATCTTCCGGTCCCAGGCTGGCACCTGGTTCCGTCTATCCATTCCTCCTTGGCTTACTCACACTCTCACTCATCCTCCCAAACACCCACGGGTTCCTCTATCTACCCATTTTATCTTGTGTCTCTTCAGGGCTCACACATCTATTTACCCTCCTGTCCATCGGTATGCACTGACATGCACCCAGCCTCCTGTCCAGCCATTCTGTCTACCCATCCATCAACCACATCTTCTTCCAACCACCCTCCCATACAACTTCTCATCCATCTATTAATCTTTTCACATCTCTTTGTAAAGCCACATCCATCTATATACTATTCTCCCCTCCATCCATCCATACCCACATATCTGTTCATACATGTACTCACACATTATCTATCCATCCATCCATCCATCATCTACATATCCATTCATCATTTTACCCCTCCTCTCACCCACCCACACATCGATCCCTTCTTTCTTGGTCCCGTTTATATTCCTATCTACATGAATATTAATCCACTTTCTATCCTAATCTATTCTACTCAGCAAATCTCAGAAAAGGGAGGAGATTGTCATATTCCTCATTTTGAGTTTGAAAAAATCATACTTTGCACTATAATTCCATATCTATCTGTAACATTGTGATACAATATTTGAAAAGCAAGTGCAGCATTTATTGCTAACTTGGACTACTGAATCTGATACCAGAAACTGTGAAGAGACCCTGAAAGAGCCTTGCCAGCATTTTTAAAGCAAAGTAACCACTTTTTTATTTTGGAGAGCAATTGGAACATTTGATCAGATAAAAAGATTGAAGGAGGACAGCAAGATATGAGGCTAGGGGGTAAGCAGGGGCCAGTTTGTAAATTATACTAGGAAGTTTGAGCTTGATCCCTAAGAAACAGGAAGTCAATGAAAGTTTACTTTGCTGTTGCTGTTGTTGTACTAAAATACACCTAATAGAAAATTTAACATTTTAGCCATTAGGTAGCTTTTCATGCAGTCATGAAATTGTGCAGCCATCCCTACTGCTTTAGTTCAGGCTGCCATAACAAAGTACTATAGACTGGGTGGCTTAAATGACCGATTTATTTCTCACAGTTCTGGAAGCTGAGAAGTCCACGATCAGGGTGCCAGTATGGTCCGGTTCTGGTGAGAACACTCTTCTGGTTTGCAGAGAGTCATCTTCTCTGTCCTGTCCTGTCCTCACAAGAGGGAGAGAAGGGGATGGAGGGCGAGAGAGAGGACAAGCTCTCTTGTGTGCATCTGCTTATAAAGGCACTAATCCCATTCACGGGAGCTCCACTCACATGACCTAAACTACCTCTCAAAAGCCCCACCTCCTAATAGCCTCACACTGGAAGTTAAGATTTCAACATATGAACTTGCAGGGAGACAAACATTTAGAACAAATGCTATGTAGTTCAGTGTGAGTTTTGAGTTGGGAAGAGCCTGCTTGACTAGGGGCTGTTCCTCTTGCATTTTCAGGGAGAGTATTTGGAGCTGAAAGATCGCTGGACTTACTGTTCCCCAGCTGCTCAGTGGCTGACATTCCACGTCCAAAGGGGTGGCCCGTCTGAAACAAAGAGCCCCACTTGACCAACAGGTACGCTGATAAACGCTACAATAGTAGCTGACTTGGCCGAGCCATCTGTGACCAAGAGGACACTTTCCTTCAGCAACTGGGGGCAAACTGGCTTCCAGGCAGATCTTCAGGCTCTGATCACGTGAGAAACCAGCCCTGGTGAGTTTCGTGGAGAGAACACTGGACAAGGAATGACCGTGGCTGTTTTGTGTCACTTCCAGGGTTTTCAGCTTTTTTTCTTGTTTGTTTTGTTTTGGAGAAGAGGGGGAAAGTGGAATGGATATTTGTAGTCACTAGAAAGACTGGAAACAATGTTTGTCTTTCTGTTCCATGCATGGAACTAGGTATTTCCTTGGAGACTCCTCAGAAACATACACAGGGATCAAAGCAAAGGCTTAGGTGTGGGCTATGCCTCCCCCACGGGAGAAGGAAATGGCAACCCACTCCAGTATTCTTGCCTGGAGAATCCCCGGGATAGAGGAGCCTGGTGGGCTGCCATCTTTGGGGTTGCACAGAGTTGGACACGACTGAAGCGACTTAGCAGCAGCAGCAGCATGCCTCCCCCACTAGAGTCCCCATCCCAGCCACAGAGCTCCCTCTGGCATCAATGTTATACACTAGACTGCTGAATGAGATTTCATTTTGACAAAGAATTTGACTTCACGCAAATATTAAAAACCACTATATTGGGTCATCTTGAACCTTGGTCCCCTTTGCACTTGTGCAGTAAACAATCAGCAAAGGAAGAAACGTGTATGAAAGTGTTTTACAAACTGTAGAGGGGCATGCAAATTCTCGGGCATCATAGTTAGGATTCTTCTCCCAGGGGAGATCTTTTGCTAGCCTGCTTCCCGACAATTCAGTGCTGGACTGAGGTTGTTTGCCCCCATGCCGCAAATGACTCATTTCAAACTGCCCTGGTGACTTACTGAGTCAGGGCCACCCCTTGGGAATTCCTGGATCACCTCTCAGAGCAAACCCCACTCCCTTTCCACCCCCGACACCTCTCCTTTACTCTGCCCACACCACTGGCCTCACCAGGACTTTCCCTGCTCTTCTCTGAGCCTCTGTAAAGCTTGTATCTACAAAATTGCTATTTTTAGGTGGTCAGTGTCTATTGCAGGGGATACTTTTCTAAGCCAAACTATGAGACATGGGAAAGTAAAAAAGAGAGCTTGAATTGATCTGGGTTGACGTGAGATTACACTATTTGGGAAGAATCCAGGATGGAATCAGCAGCCTTGGATGAGGAAACCCCAAGTCTGAGCCTCAGCTCTCCCGCTTATCAGTCGGTGACTTTATTTGGGTCTCTTAACCTCCGGGAGTTTTGGTCATCCTGTCCACAAATAACACAAATTCTCATCCCGTTGACGTTAATAAGAATTTTATCACAGTTATGAGTAGTAAGTGAAATAAGGCAGCAGGACTCTTTCCTGGAATCCCTGCCTCATGGTGAAACTATGACCTACCAGCCTCTAAGCTATCTAGAGAGAGGACCATGTCTGCCTTGGGTCTCAGTACTAACTCAGTTCCAATGCCTGGTAATTGCTGTCTCTAGTGTTCGTACTGCGCTCAGTAAATAAACACGACATAAATGCAAAAAATACTATCGTTCTTTTCCCTCCCAGCACACTTTATATGGTGACTTCAGGAATCACGTGATCCAATAGGTAGAAGCATTTAAACAACCTGATACTTTTGAGACATAGGCAGGCAGCAGTGTCATTCTGGATGACCACTTTCAGCAGACCCAGGACAGCTGGAGCATAGTTCCCTCGCAGACTAGACTTTGTCTATTTTTCTTCCTAAAATGTTGGGGCCCGCTGGCTATTATTACTGTCTAATAATAAATTGTGGTGTTCTTGAGCAAAGAAAAGTCAGATCTAAACCAAATGTTAGCAGGCCTATGTGGAGAGTAAGGCTGGGAGATGGAAACTAAATCATGGGATTTGAGGATTATGAACATAGCAGGCCACTGGGCTCTTTTAAAGGGATAACATTCAGTTCTTTTCTCCCAGAGATGGAGTAATTTGGCAAAGTAAAGAAAAAGTGCCATTCTGGTTCAGCTTTCACTCAAAAAATAAATCCATTCTTAGATCACCCTCCCAGTGTGAATTCCACACATTCCCATGAGCAGCAGTGAAAAAGCTCTTGTGAAAGAATTACTAGTGAAGTCCCAGGATACTGGTCATTTGGGATGCAATCATGACTAATTGGTCTTGAGTTAACCAAGTGTGACTATGGAGCGGAGCCTTTAGGATTACTAAGGCTTTCAAAGTATGGCAACCGAAGTAGCCAATGCATCCTGAAAATGAAGGGGACAGGGTGCCTCTGGAGTCTAGGTAGGTCCATGTCAGTTGCAAAATGAGGTTTACACATGCCTTTGGAAGTTAAAATGGTGTGCTATTGGACCAAATCCCTTAGCTGGATAGAAACTAACTTAGAAAGTAACTGTCAAAGATGAGATTTGAATGAATGGTATGTGACCTCATGTAGTAGCCTAATCAGGAGGAAGGCAAGTGAGAATGTATATTGCACAATTATTTAAAAGAAATATAATTATATCCCTTTTAAGTATGGAGTAACTAAAATTCTTACCTCTTCACCTTCTCTCCACATCATGCGGATTGTTAGTTAAACATCTCTGGAAAGTCTTTAAGGGGTCTTCATTAATGGACATTTAAGCATGATGTATGTTGATCATACCTGTTATTGAAAATGTCATGGTGGCTGATATCCTTGGGGTAATCTGAAAATTGTTCTCTTCATCCCTTTGCTGTGTGACCATGTGGCTTTTAGGTGCAGAGCAAAACTGAAACGTTTTTGATTCTATCATAATTAGTCATCACCACCCCCCACCCCACTATTATGTGACCACCGCCACCGCTACATCACCATTACCAATACCTACCCACCCATACCACCATCATCAGTGCCCCTGCTACTCAGCCTCATCATCCTAAACCTTGCAGCTAGACACCAGTTTAGCGTATCCTAAACTGTATCCCATTCAGTTATCCCGACAGCCCTATGAAAAGTTCGTTCCTATTTTCCAGAGAAGGAAGCCGAGGTTCAGGAATGTTAGGTGACTAATCCAAGGTCAAATCTTCATTATACTTAAAAGAAGCCTCTTTTGCCATTAAGAGATATAGAGATAGAAACATTTTATCTCATTCTGATTCTTGATCTATTGATAGCAAAAACACTAAGACTAAACTAGGGGAGTCTTAATTAGTTTTCACTCAATTTTATTCCAGTCAGTTTCTTTTAGGAAGGAAGGTTTCCTTCAGAAGCTTTTGTGAGAGTTGGGGAGGTAGAGAGGAGTTTCAGTTCAGTTCAGTTCAGTCGCTCAGTCATGTCTGACTCTTTGCAACCCCATGAACTGCAGCACGCCAGCCTCCCTGTCCATCACCAACTCCCGGAGTTTACCCAAACTCATGTCCATTGAGTTGGAGAGGAGTTTACTAAAGTAAAATATAGAGAATACTGATTCTTACAGCTCACTGAAAAATTAGGCTCTTAGAATGAGGCAATTTTATAATTTTAAACTTTATTGAAGTATAGTTGATTTACAATATTGTGGTTAATTACTGCTGTATAGCAAAATGACTCAGCTATTCATATACACATTTTTCATTTTCTTTTCCATTATATCACAAGATAATGAATACAGTTCCCTGTGGCATACAGTAGAACCTTATTGTTTAAGAATGAGGCAACTTTAAGTACATAAACTAGTTTTGCTTACTTACTAGAAAATTCTAGATTTGCATAGGACTTCCAGATGTACAAGCTGGGTTTCAAAGGGGCAGAGAAATCAGAGATCGAATTGCCAATATTCATTGGATCATGGAGAAAGCAAGGGAGTTCCAGAAAAACTATCTACCGCCTATACTGGAAGAGACACAGGAGACGTGGGTTCGATCTCTGGGTCGGGAAGTTCTCCTGGAGGAAGGCATGGCAAGCCACTGTAGTATTCTTGCTGGGAAAATCCCATGGACAGGGGAGCCTGCTGGGCTACAGTCCATGGGGTCGCAAAGGGTCAGGCACAACTGAGCAACTGAGCCCCCATGCACTGCTTCATTGATTGCACTAAAGCCTTTGTGCGGATCCCAACAAACTGGAAAACTCTTAAAGAGATAAGAGTACCAGACAATCTTATCTCTCTCCTGAGAAAACAGTTAAGTAGGTCAAGAAACAAGTTAGAACCAGACATGGAACAACAGACTGGTTCAAAACTGGGAAAGGAGTACATCAAGGCTATATATTGTCACCCTGCCTATTTAACTTATATGCAGAGTACATCATGCAAAATGCCAGGCTGGATGAAGCACAAGCTGGAACCAAGATTGCCAGCAGAAATGTCAACAGCCTCAGTTATGCAGAAAGTGAAGAGGAACTAAAGAGCTTCTTAATGAGGGTGAAAGAGGAGAGTGAAACAGCTGGCTTTAAACTCAACATTCAAAAAACTAAGATCATGGCAACTGGCCCCATCACTTAGTGGCAAATAGAATGGGAAAAAGTGAAAACAGTGACAGATTTCACTTTCTTGGGCTCCAAAATCACTGTGGACAGTGACTGCTGCCATGAAATTAAATTTTCCTTCCATGTTCCTTGGAAGGAAAGCTATGACAAAGCTAGAGAGCATATTAAAAAGTAGAGATATCACTTTACCAACAAAGGTCCATATAGTCAAAGCTATGATTTATCCAGTGGTCATGTATGAATGTGAGAGTTGAACCATAAAGAAGGCTGAATGCTGAAGAATTGATGCTTTGGAATTGTGGTGCTGGAGCAGATTCTTGAGAATCCCCTGGGCAGCAAGAAGATCAAAGCAGTCAATCCTAAAGGAAATCAGTCCTGAATATTCATTGGAAGGACTGTTGCTGAAACTGAAGCTCCAATACTTTGGCCGTCTGAATCAAAAAGCTGACTCATTGGAAAAGACCTTGAGGCTGGGAAAGGCTGAAGTCAAAAGGAGCAGGGGTGGCAGAGGATGAGATAGTTAGATAGCATCACCGACTCAATGGAGATGAATTTGAGCAAACTCTGGGAGGTAGTGGAGGAGCGAAGAGCCTGTGTGCTGCAGTCCATGGGGTCACAATGAGTCAGATACAGCTTAGCAACTGAACAACAACAGATGCCTTCATTCATTAGAATATCATTATGAGACAGCTGCATGTCCTTCCTAGAAATAAACACCATTCTCTGTTTATAGCACCTGGAGGTCTATTCAGTGATCATACTCCTCATAAGACACTTTTTGGTTTGCTGGCCCAACTCACAAGTTATAATTCTTTCTCTCAATGTTGTATCTAGACCCTTAAAGGCAGCCTCCCATGGCAGCCACAGTCCTACTATGTGACTCCTACCTGCCATGCCCATGACTGACTGGACCAGGTGCCAGACGCCTGATGCAAGTTGGGCCAGTCATAGTCTCTCTTCTAGAAACTTGGGATTGGAGTAGGGCTGATCCTGTAAACCATACTTGGAAGCCGTGGGTAGCCACGTACCTCCATGTGGATGGAGAAACAAAAGAAAGGAGAAGCAGGCAAAAGCTGGGAGAAAGGCAGAAAAACCTCAGTTCTGACACTTTTTTGTTCCTTGTTCTAGTCCATTCTTGACATCTGACTGCATTCTTACCCATGACTTGTGTGATGTGTCCTGATATCCTTTCAGAAATCCCCTTTCTTCTGTTTGTGTTAGTGCTAGCTGGCTTCTGTTGCAACCAAGAGTACTTGGTGAATATAAGAGGGTGGCTGTTTGTTTTACGAAAGACTAAACAGCGGTTTTTGATTAAACTGGTCAATCCTGAAGGAAAACAACCCTGAATGTTCATTGGGAGGACTGGTGCTAAAGCTCAAGCTCCAATACTTTGGCCACCTGGAAGGAAGAACTGACTCACTGGAAAAGATCCTGATGCTGGGAAAGACTGAGGGCAAGAGAAGAAGGGGGACAACAGAGGATGAGATGTTTGGATGGCATCACCATCTCAGTGGGCATGAGTTTGAGCAAATTCTGGGAGATAGTGAAGGACAAGGAAACCTGGTGTGCTGCAGTCCATGGGGCTGCAAAGTGTTGGACACAACTTAGCAACTGAACAACAATAACAAAACAGAGGCTTAAATGGCTGAGATGTGCCCCCTATTGGGCCTTCAATTCAGGACTTATGACTCTAAATCTCAGGGTTTCTGATTCTAAATTCCATGCCCTTTTCATAATCTGGCCTCACCTACACCCCACCCCACCCCACCCCCGTCAAAACCCCCATCATCCAATTATCCTGAGAGAGTACAATTACTTCTTCTCGCTGTTAGAGACTCTAGACATTCTGATGAGTTGCCCACAGTTGCACAGAACTCCAAATGAGTGGCAGGTCCTCTGAGTCCTGTTTTCCCAGACCTTCTCCAAAAAACCCCTTTCTGCCTGAACATGCCTCACAGTCTATTTCAAAGGCAGAACATTTCAGCTGGCAGGTGGTAACAGCTGTTTCTCTTCAAAACACCCAAAGGGTAAAACTTCTGGGCTACAATGCACAGGAGTGAGGCTCCAGCCAAGTCTCCAGCCAGGCTCCTACAGAAAAGAGAATAGGGGCTTCCCTGGTGGCTCAGGGGTAAAGAATCCACCTGCCAATGCAGGAGATGTAGGTTTGATCCCTGGGTCAGGAAGATCCCCTGGAGAAGGAAATGGCAATCCACTCCACTATTCTTGCCTGGGAAACCCCATAAACTGAGGAGCCTGGAGGGTTACAGTCCATGGGGTTGCAAAAAGAGTCAGACAAGACTTAGCAACTAAACAACAACAAGTAGCTTGGAAACATGAGGTCAGGCCCAAACCCATCTTATCACCTGCCGCTGCTCTCTGCTACAGGAGGCTGCTGCTTTGGAAGGCATTGCGTGGGTGAGGAAGAGACTCGAACTAAATTTCATTGGGAAAGGATGTAGTGAGGGAGGGGCTAGGAGAGAGAAAAGAGCAGGAATCTTAAGTGTGTGTGTGTGAGATGGAAGGGGAAAAAAGGCACAGATATGAATCCGTCAGGGTATGGAGGGAAATACAAGCCTTCTAACTCTCAATCAGAAATTTAAGAGATTTCTACTGGAGGCATTAGATGGACTAAGCATGGAGGAAAAACTCAAAATGAACCAGACCTAGTCTCTCCCGTCAAAAAGATTATAGTCCATGTTGGGGTTGGCAAATTAACTGCCTGCCTTACTTTCAGAAATGTTTGCTAAGTACTTCTATGCACCAGGAACTACTCAGGACTAGAAATACAACAGGATTTTCTTATCATTGAGGAGGTGAGTGGAGAATGCGAGGTAAGTTCAACAGGTGAATAGAAACTTCTCCTTGAAGAGGTGACACGTGAGCCAAACTTGCAAAAGTATAAGAAAAATGTTTTTTAAAAAGCAGGCACAGAAAATAGAAGGTTTGAGATGGAATAAATGGCAACCCACTCCAGTGTTCTTGCCTGGAGAATCCCAGGGACGGGGGAGCCTGGTGGGCTGCCGTCTATGGGGTCGCACAGAGTCGGACACGACTGAAGCGACTTAGCAGCAGCATTCTCAGTGTGTTTGAGGAACAGAAAGACCAGTGTGGCTGCAGTGGAATGAATAGCAAATAAGTGGTTAGGAAATGAGATTCTAGAGGAGGGTAAGTTCTAACTTGTATGTGACCTGGCAGGCTGATGGTAAAAAATTTTGGATTTTATGCTGATTGTAGTAGGATGATTTTTGTTGGATTTCCCTTCATTTTTTTCTGCTCCAATTAACTAGTAATGATGGCTTAAATCACTGTGATGAGAAAGAATCTGAGGTCTTACAGATCAATAGGTAAGAGGTCAGTGATGCGTTAATAGTATTTATCAAGTTTCTAGGATGGGGCAAAGGTAATGCTAATAATAAGTATTTGTCATCTCTGATGAGGATGGAATACTAAGTTGTATTAGTCAGGATAGTGTGGGTTATGCTGCAGTAACAGCATCACCGAAATGTCATTGGCTTAAATTTTTAAGAAATTTCTCACAAAGTTAGTACAAAACATAATTTTGAAATCCTAGCAAAGTTGTCTAGACAACCCACAGACTGGGAGAAAATATTTGCTGAAGGATGTGATTGACAAAGGATTAATTTCTAAAATACACAAACAGCTCATACAACCCAACAATAATAACAACAACAACAAAAAAAAAAACAAACAAACAACTCAGTCAAAAAATGGCAGAAGGCCTAAATAAACACTTCTCCAAAGAAGACATATAGATAATCAATAGGCACATGAAAATATGCTCGGCCTCAATAATTATTCAGTTCAGTTCAGTCGCTCAGTCGTGTCAGACTCTTTGCGACCCCATGAATCGCAGCACACCAGGCCTCCCTTTCCATCACCAACTCCCAGAGTTCAATCACACTCACGTCCATCGAGTCAGTGATGCCATCCAGCCATCTCATCCTCTGTTGTCCCCTTCTCCTCCTGCCCCTAATCCCTCCCAGCAGCAGAGTCTTTCCCAATGAGTCAACTTTTCACATGAGGTGGCCAAAATACTGGAGTTTCAGCTTTAGCATCATTCCTTCCAAAGAACACCCAGGGCTGATCTCCTTTAGAATAGACTGGTTGGATCTCCTTGCAGTCCAAGGGACTCTCAAGAGTCTTCTCCAACACCACAGCTCAAAAGCATCAATTCTTCAGTGCTCAGCCTTCTTCACAGTCCAACTCTCACATCCATACATGACCACTGGGCTATGGAAAAACCATAGCCTTGACTAGATGGACCTTTGTTGGCAAAGTAATGGCTCTGCTTTTGAATATGCTATCTAGGTTGGTCATAACCCTTCTTCCAAGGAGTAAGCGTCTTTTAATTTCAAGGCTGCAGTCACCATCTGCAGTGATTTTGGAGCCCGAAAAATAAAGTCTGACACTGTTTCCACTGTTTCCCTGTCTATTTCCTATGAAGTGATGGGTCCAGATGCCATGATCTTCGTTTTCTGAATGTTGAGCTTTAAGCCAACTTTTTCACTCTCCTCTTTCACTTTCATCAAGAGGCTTTTTAGTTCCTCTTCACTTTCTGCCACAAGGGTGGTGTCATCTGCATATCTGAGGTTATTGATATTTCTCCTGGAAGTCTTGATTCCAGCTTGTGCTTCTTCCAGCCCAGCGTTTCTCATGATGTACTCTGCATAGAAGTTAAATAAGCAGGGTGACAATATACAGCTTTGACGTACTTCTTTTCCTATTTGGAACCAGTGTGTTGTTCCATGTCCAGTTCTAACTGTTCAGTTCAGTTCAGTTGCTCAGTCGTGTCCGACTCTTTGCGACCACATGAATCACAGCACGCCAGGCCTCCCTGTCCATCACCAACTCCCAGAGTTCACTCACACTCACGTCCATCGAGTCAGTGATACCATCCAGCCATCTCATCCTCTGTCATCCCCTTCTGCTCCTGCCCCCAATCCCTCCCAGCATCAGAGTCTTTTCCAATGAGTCAACTCTTCGCATGAGGTGGCCAAAGTGCTGGAGTTTCAGCTTCAGCATCATTCCCTCCAAAGAAATCCCAGGGAAATGCAAAGTAAAACTACGATGAGGTACCATCTCACACTTTCAGAATGGTCATCGATTTCTGGAGAGTGTGGAAAGAAGGGAACCCTCCTACACTGTTGGTAGAAATGTAAATTTGTGCAGTCACTATGATAAACAGTTATGGAAGCTCATCAAAAGTAAAAATAGAATCACCATATGCCCAATTAGACATACGAAGGGGACATGTCATGCAAAGATGGGCACAGTAAAGGACAGAAACGGTATAGACCTAACAGAAGCAGAAGATGTTAAGAAGAGGTTGCAAGAATACACAGAAGTACTATCCAAAAAATATCTTAAAGACCCAGATATCCACAATGGTGTGATCACTCACCTAGAGCCAGATATCTTGGAGTGCAAAATCAAATGGGCCTTTGGCAGAATCACTATGAATAAAGCTAGTGGAGGTGATGGAATTCCAGTTGAGCTGTTTCAAATCCTAAAAGATGATGCTGTGAAAATACTGCACTCAATATGAAAGCAAATTTGGAAAACTCAGCAGTGGCCACAGGATTGGAAAAGGTCAGTTTTCATTCCAATCCCAAAGAAAGGCAATGCCAAAGAATGCTCAAACTACCACACAATTGCACTAATTTCACACACTAGCAAAGTAATGCTCAAAATTCTGCAAGCTAGACTTCAACGGTATGTAAGCCAAGAACTTCCTGATGTTCAAGCTGGATTTAGAAAAGGCAGAGAAACCAGAGATCAGATTGTCCACATCCATTTGATCATAGAAAAAGCAAGAAAATTCCAGAAAAACATCTACTTCTGCTTTATTGACTGTGCTAAAACCTTTGACTGTGTGGATCACAACAAACTGGAAAATTATTAAAGAGATAGGAATACTAGACCACCTTACCTGCCTCCTGAGAAATCTGTATGCAGGTCAAGATGCAACAGTTAGAACTGGACATGGAACAACGGACTGGTTCCAAATTGGGAAACCAGTATGTCGAGGCTGTATACTGTCACCTTGCTTATTTAACTTACATGCAGAGAACATCAGGAGAAATGCTGGGTCTGGATGAAGCACAAGCTGAAATCAAGATTGCCAGGAGAAATATCAATAACTTCAGATATGCAGAAGACACCACCCTTGTGGCAGAAAGTGAAGAGGAACTAAAGAGCCTCTTGATGAAAGTGAAAGAGAGTGAAAAAGTTGGCTTAAAACTCAACCTTCAGAAAACTAAGATCATGTCATCTGGTCCCATCACTTCATGGCAAATAGATGGGGAAACAATGGAAACAGTGAGAGACTTTATTTTGGGGGGCTCCCAAATCACTGCAGATGGTGACTGCAGCCATGAAATTAAAAGACGCTTGCTCCTTGTAAGAAAAGCTATAACCAAACCAGACAGCATATTAAAAGGCAAAGATGTTACTATGCCGACAAAGGTCTGTCTAGTCAAAGCTATGGTTTTTCCAGTAGTCACATATGGATGTGAGAGTTGGACCATAAAGAAGGCTGAGTGCTAAAGAATTGAACCATGGCATTGGAGAAGACTCTTGAGAGTCCCTTGGGCTGCAAGGAGTCCAACCAGTTTGACATCCAACCAGTCCATCCTAAAGGAAATCAGTCCTGAATATTCACTGGAAGGACTTATGCTGAAGCTGAAGCTCCAATACTTTGGCCACCTGACATGAAGAACTGACTCATTGGAAGATACTGATACTGGGTAAGACTGACAGCAGAAGGAGAAGGGGATGACAGAGGATGAGATGGTTGGATGGCATCACTGACTCAATGGACATGAGTTTGAGTAAGCACTGGGAGTTGGTGATGGACAGGGAAGCCTGGCATGCTGCAGTCCATGGGGTTGCAAAGAGTCAACTGATGCAATCAAAAGTTCCTAGTCTCACTTTTGGGCATATATTTGGAGAAACTATAATTCAAACAGATACACGCACCCCAGTGTTCATAGCAGTATTATTTGCACTATCCAGGCCATGGAAGCAACCTAAGAGTCCATCTGAAGATGAATGGATAAAGATGGATAAAGAATTCTGAAAGACAATTTAAAATTGTCTCTGCCACATGTTTGTATATGCATTCTAAAATATATACACACACAATGGAGTACTTCTCAGTCATAAAAAAGAATGAAATTGTGTCATTTGCAGCAACATGAATGGACCTAGAGATTATCATACTAAGTCAACTAAGTCAGAAAGGGACATACAAATACCATATGATAACCACTTATATGTGGAATCTAACATATGACACAAATGAAGTTACTTACAACACAGAAACAGACCCACAGACATAGAAAGCAAACTGATGCTTACCAAAGGGGAAAGGGGCAAAGCAGGGGTATGTTAGGAGTTTGGGATTAGCAGATACAAACTACTACATATAAAGTAGCTAATGTGTTTATACATGCATATATGTAACTGAATCACTTTGCTGTATCCCAGAAACTAACATAATATTATAAATCAACTATACTTCAATAAAGTAAGTACAGTGTCCAAATATTAATATTTACCAAATAAATAAGGTCTTATTTTCAACACATTCGTTACACATCCCAAAAGAGTACAATTTCTCTCTGTGTCTATCTTTGTATTAAAAGAGGACTAGAAGTATATGAGGTGAGATTATTGCTGACCTTTGTCCAAATAAGGCAATGAGAATTTAATGGAAGGATATATATGGCACAAAAGGAAGATGGAAATCTTAAAAAAAAAAACATTTAATTATGAAGAATTTCAATTATAAAAATAGATAAACAGGTAGTGAGAAAAGTACCGATCACCCAGCTTCAGCAATTGTCAACTCATGGTTCATTTTATCTGTCTGCACTTCCTACTTCCTTCCTCACCACTGGAATATTTTAAAGCAAATCCCAGACATCATGTCTTTTTATCTGTAAATATTTCAATATGTGACTCTAAAAAATGAGAGCTCTTTAAAATAACATAACCACAATACTGTTATTACATTATGGGTTATTTACAATTGTCTCCACTACATGTTTGTATATGTATTATAAAATATATACATTACTTTGGAATCAAACAACAGTCATACTTTAAAAACATATTTCTGTGATGACCTAAGTGTTTGTGAAAGTGTTAGTTGCTCAGTCACGTTGGACTCTGCGATCCCATGGACTGTAGCCCACCAGGCTCCTCTGTCCATGGAATTCTCCAGGCAAGAATACTGGAGTGGGTTGCCATTTCCTTCTCCAGGGGATCTTCCCAACCCAGGGATAGAACCCAGATCTCGAACTCAGGTCTCCCACATTGCAGGCAGATTCTTTACCATCTGAGCCACCAGGGAAGTCCCATAAATGGGAAGGAAATCCAAAACAGAGAGGATGTATGTACACCTATAGCTGATTCACTTTGCTATACAGTAGAAACTGACACATTGTAAAGCAATCATACTCCAATAAAAATTAATTTAAAAACACATTAAGATGCATTAAATATAACTGGTGTCTTCAAAGATGCACACACACAAACACACACATATACACACAAACATACAGAGTGGCTTCCCGTCATCTAGGAAACGCCTGGTCCTGAGGGCAGTCTCCACTACACACAGGGTGATCTGTTCTGCCTGCAGTAGAATACCTGGCCGTCCCCATCCCAGTCTGTGGGATGGGGCTGTGGCAGGGATCTGGCTCAGGCTTATAACTGCTGAGTGGTCCAGACAGGTGGCCTCTGGAAAGGGATGCAGGTGAGGGTATCAAACCTGAGAAGCAAGAGGCAGGACCACCAGGTGACATCCTTGGAGAAGGTCCAGGCAGCCCCTCTGGTGCCAGCCAGCTGATGCCCCAGCATCTACCACCTAAACTTTTACAGCCTTATCGGTCACTCTTGTGACCTGGGTCAATGAATTGAGATCATTCTTCCTGGCCAGTTTGGCCAGGTGGATGTGGATGAGGGCATGAGAACTCTGAATACTCAAGAAAAACCAGAGGGAAAATCTGGAAAGAGACTGTACCTAAGACATGGTTGGCTTTTGTTCCAGTTGTACCGAATCTGACTTCTCAGTAGCCACCAGTTCCCCTTTCCCAGGCCAGATGGGGCCATGCCAATCGGCGATGGCTGGCACTAGCAAGACCTGGCTTGCCCTTATTCAGGGTGGAAAACTTTATTTATTCTGACTTAGCCTTGTGGAGGAGGGGGATCCCCAGGACAGGGGCTCGTGTATCTCCACCGACAAACCAACAAACAGCGGCATTTCCATCACCTCATCTCGGGGAGATACTCCCCAGGACTGTGATCCCCTCCACACTGTATTCACAGAGCCCCTGTGCTGGGCACAGGTGGGTGACATCACTGGATGCACATGGAGGGTGAGCATTCGATCAGTTTCTCAGATGGGTTTCATATTTCTCACTCTTTCTATGTCTTTTAAGCTCTGTTTTCCTCTGGCTGGTCTCGCTTCCACCCTCCCCCTGCCCTCCTCACATCCTCACTGTTCATCCTCTCCCCTGTCTCCCTTCACTCCTGCCTCTCGACTGGCTCCCCCTCCTACCAGCCACATTTATGTCTTTTCTTAAAGCGTCACCCTTGCTGCCACCACTTTGGTCTGCCCATCTGCCAGCGCCGCAGCTGGGTTTTGTCCCTGTCTCTTTCCCCGCCCACGGAGTGTCAGGCCCTGGCCGTCTGATTTGGATCTTGCTTGTGTTTCCATTCTCATCACACGCGATCTGGAAACTCACCTTCAGAGCGGAGCGTGGCTCTGGGGTGCAGCCCTCAGGACATCCCTGCTTTACACCTCTCTCTTCCCTCAGGAGGCAGGGATGGATTTCTCTGGTCCTTTGCTGGGGAGAAAGAATGGCAGGGTGTTAGCTCATAGAAAAAACATGGTGGGCACAAAAAAATGCTACTCCGTCCCCATCTCCACAGGGAGAGAGACGGAGACCAAGAAAGTTCCATGTATGTATGGGGTAGGCACTGGGACAAGGGAGACCTCAGAATGTCTCACTGAATTCCGTGTTGTAGGAATGACATTGCCACTTAAAGAATCTGAGGATCAGAGAGGTTAAGTAACTTACCTGTAGTCACAAAACAGTGAAGCCAGTGATAGAACCTGGTGTAACGTCAAAGCCCTTGTTCATTCCACCGCAATAAAGGCATCTGTGGAGTGAGGAAACTGGGTAACTAGACTGCCTTTTTCTGTTTCAACATTCAAGAAAGTCTCTTACCATCCAACACCTCACCGTTTGTTTCTCTCCTTCCTGCCCTTTACTCATCTGCATCTCATTTCCTCTAGAAAAGTTTATGGTTGTAAATGTCTTCACCTCCTCTCCCGTCCTGCCCCATGCCTTTCTCCACCCACATTTCGGTGATATCACCAGCACCTTGGGCAAGTCTGCAAAACCTCCCCACCGGTGAAGCTTCGAGATTCTAGTTGTCTGGAGCCAGGGCCAAAGTTGCCCTTCCCTGTGGGATGCTTACAGAGAAACTGTGCTCAGGATTTCAGCATCTGCCTTAAGTTCAAAGGACACTTGAAAGCAGGCTAATACATACAGTTTGGCTGGGGGCTCATGAAGAGCCACGTCAAGCTCTCTCCAGAATTCCCAGGGACCCTTAACTCGCTGATGCATGAGCCCGCCTACAGTGCCCCAAGCAGCTCTGTTCTGCTCTTGCTGACAACGTAGTGCCTGTGCAACGCTGAAAATAATTTTGGAACAGGAAAAAAGATTCACCTAAATCCCACTTGGTATTAAAAGTTATTTTTGTTTTTGATACATCTTTTCAGTTTTTGATTACATGTGCTCAGATTTTTTTTTCCCCTATACTGTTTCTCATCATGGTGTACACAGTTTGATTTTCTGCTTTGTTCCCTTAGCACTTCATTCTTTAGCGGTTTTTTTTTTAGACTTTTTATTTTTTTATTGGAGTATATCCAATTAACAGTGTTGTGATTAGATTCAAGTGAACTGTGAAGGGACTCAGCCATACATAGGCGTGTATCCGTTCTCCCCCAACAGCCCCCTCTCATCCAGGCTGCCACAGAACATTGAGCAGAGCTCCTAAAGCTCATTTTTAAATACAAGTTCCAGAATTGCTATTTCCTAGCATTCCATTGATTAGATGTAGCATAATTTATTAAACTATTACCCTGCTGATGTAAGTTGCTTCCTCTGGTTGCAATTATATAAAACATTCTAATAGAGATTTTATGCCTGTTGCTTTTTGCTTTCATCAAATTGTTTCCTCAGAAAATTTATCAGGAATGGGAGTTAGTACTTGCTAACCATGTGACCTTGGGCAAACTACTTAATTTCTCTAAGCCTCAATTTCCTCAAATGTAAAACAAAGCTGATATAATGCTTAATCCATAGGGTTGTGGTGGAAGACTGAATAAAATGAAGTAACATATATTCCATACATCTTAGCTAGTACTGGGCTTCCCAGGTGGCTCAGATGGTAAAGAATCTGCCTGCAGTGCAGGAGACCCTGGTTTGATTCCTGGGTTGGGAAGATTCCCTGGAGAGGGGCGTGGCACCCCACTCCAGTATTCTTGCCTGGAGGATCCCATGGACAGAGGGGCCTGATGGGCCACAGTCCATGGGGTCACAAAGAGCTGGACACGACTGAGCAACTAACACTAGCTAGTCCTAGCGACACTAGCTGTCGCTGCTGCTGTAACTTCTTTTGACACTATTTTTTCTGTACTTTTAGACTCAGCTGACTCAGTATCATGTGGTTGAAACCTAGAATATTTTCTTAGAGGAAAACACAGCCTGGTTTGCAATCATCCAACAGGTCAAATCATTTTAGAACTTCTTTCTTCATACGTACCTCTCAACCCTGCTACCTACTCCTTACCCACATCTCCTGTCTGTTCTGAACCTGAGACTTTAGTCAAACCTCAGTCCTTACTTGATTTCTTTTAAGGCCTTCGTAGGTGTCCCAGGTGGCGCTAGAGGCATCTGCCTGCCAACGCAAGAGACATAAGAGAAACAGGTTCGATCCCTGGGTTGGGAAGATCCCCCTGGAGGAGCTCATGGCAACCCACCCCAGTGTTCTTGCCTGGAGAATCCCCATGGACAGAGGAGCCTGGTGGGCTATGCTCCATAGGGTCTCAAAGATTTGGACACGACTGAAGTGACCTAGCTGCAGCAGCAAAGGCCTTTGTGGGCCCTTGACCCTCTTAATTTTGGAAACCATACTGCAGATCACATCAGACATCACCTGTCCCTCCATATCCAACAGGAACTATAAAATAGGAGCAGTAGACATGATGTGAAGTTTTGTATTAAATACTTAATAATTTTGATTTTATGGTTTGGGTTAAGGTTTAGTGGTCCAATGAATAATGCCTTTCACTCACAGACTTAGAGAATGAATTTATGGTTGACAAGAGGGAAGAATGGGGGTAAGGGATAGTTAGAGAGTTTGGGGTGGACATGTATACTCTGCTACATTTAAAATGAATAACCAAGAAGGTCCTACTGTATAGCGCATGGAACTCTGCTCAATGTTATGTGGCAGCCTGGATGGGAGGGGAGTTTGGGGAAGAATAAACACGTGTACATGTATGACTGAGTCCCTTTGTTGTCCACCTGAAAGTATCACAACATTGCTAGTTGGCCATGCTCCAATATGAAATAAAGAGTTTAAAAGAAAAAAAAATCATCTAAGAAAAAATACATTCAGTAGACAGACGGAGATCAAGTCAACAGCTTTATTACTAGGAAAAGCTGAAGAAACGAAAATGTTCTAAATATGCGGCCAGAGAGAGCTTTTTAATACTGCTGCCTGAAAGGAACTTGTAACATCCCTCCAAAAAACCTTCAGGCTTCCCCCATTTGCCACAGAGTGGATGAAAGCCCAGAATGGCCCCTCGCCGCAGGGTCTGAAAGAGGAGAAGAGGGAGGAGCTGAGTGGAGAATATTCAGGTTTTCTCCAAACTCACTGGCAAAAGAAAGAGAGGGTAAAGGATGGTCAGAGAGGCCAGGAGTATTTTTAGCTGACATTCCTCCACGTGAAAATATTGAACAACTTGCAGAAACATGGGTGGACCTAGAGAGTAGTTGACTAGGCAGCGAGCTATGTCTGTTGTGCTTTGGTTTGGTGGTTATGATTTTAAAGAACTGATTCCCTTCTATTTTTCTGTTCTCATCTCTGAACCTCAATTTCCTCATCTGCCCTCTGCACCCACAAGGCTGCAAGGCTGCCTTGAGATATAGGCTGCCTTGAGATATAGGCTGAGATAAAAGGCTGCCTTGATCCAGTGAGATATGGTGTCAACTACAAAGTGCTGTGTTAATCTTGCATCTGATGAGCCTGACGATCACGGGTGTGAACTTTTCCTACTACCACTGAATGGCAACTCATCACAGACTTGAGCAGTTGTTGGCAAAGTTAGGGTAGTCCTTATAAGTCCTTATAAGTCTGGAAAGTGGAAACATCTCACCATTGGAATGAAAGTTCCTCTTTGGTCTCCAAATAGAATTTTAAAAAATGGAAATAAAAAGTTAGAGCAAATGAAGCCAATGAACATATGAAAGGATGCTCAGTGTCACTAATCACCAGGGAAATGCAAATCAAAATAACAGTGAGATGTCACCTTAAACCCACTAAGATGGCTACCATAACAAGTGTTGGCAAGGATGTGGAGACATTGCAATCCTTATACCCTGTTGATGGGAAGGAAAAATAATGCAGCCATTATGGAAAATGGTGTGGTGGTTTCGCAAAGAACTTAAAATAGAATTACTGTCTGAACTAGAGATTCTACTCCTGGTTGTAGAAACAGAAGAACTGAAAGCAAGATCTTGAAGAGGTATTTGCACACCCGTGTTCATAGCAGCATCATTTACAATAGCTGGAAAGTGGAAGTAGTCCAAAAAGTCCACCTGATGAAAGGAGATGCAAAGTGAGGTATGAACATATAATGAGATGTTTTTTCAGTCTTAAGAAGAAAGGAAGGCTGCCATGTGCTATGATATGAATGAGTTCTGAAGACATTATGCTGAGTGAAATAAACCAGTCACAAAAGGACAAATACTGTGTGATTCCACCTATGTGAGTTAACTAGAGTAGTCAGATTGATAGAAACAGAGTAGAGTGGTGGTTGCCAGAGGCTGGAGGGAGGGGAAAATGGGCAGTTGTTGTTTACTAGGTAAAGAGTTTAAGTTCTGCAAGATGGAAAAAGTTCTGGAGACTGGTTATTTAACCATGTAAAGGCACTTCTTGCCTGGAAAATCCCATGGACATGGGAGCCTGCCGGGCTACAGTCCATGGGGGTCACAAGAGTCAGACATGGCTTAGCAACTAACAACAACAACAGAAGCACCAAATGCCACTGAGCTGAACATTTATAAATCAGTAAGATGGCAAAATTCATGGTAGACAGTTTTCCCAGATCACTGCAGATGGTGGCTGCAGCCATGAAATTAAAAGACACTTACTCCTTGGAAGGAAAGTTATGACCAACCTAGACAGTATATTGAAAAGCAGAGACATTACTTTGTCAACAAAGATCAGTCTAGTCAAGGCTATGGTTTTTCCAGTGGTCATGTATGGATGTGAGAGTTGGACTATAAAGAAAGCTGAGTGCAGAAGAATTGATGCTTTTGAACTGTGGTGTTGGAGAAGACTCTTGAGAGTCCCTTGGACTGCAAGGAGATCCAACCAGTCCATCCTAAAGGAGATCAGTCCTGAATATTCATTGGAAGGACTGATGGTGAAGCTGAAACTCCAATACTTTGGCCACCTGATGTGAAGAGCTGACTCATAAGAAAAGACCCTGATGCTTGGAGGGATTGACGGCAGGAGGAGAAGGGGATGACAGAGGATGAGATAGTTGGATGGCATCACAGACTCAATGGACATGGGTTTGTGTGGACTCCGGGAGTTGGTGATGGACAGGGAGGCTTGGCATGCTGTGGTTCATGAGGTTGCAAAGAGTTGGACACGACTGAGTGCCTGAACTACCGACCATGATAAAACTTTTTAAATTAAAGCTTGCAGTGCTGGATGGTACAGAGTGAAATAGGCACTCACCCTCACCACATGAACAGTCGATGGGACTTCAAAAGGACTTACATCCTGTGGATGGTGGTTTGGTAACATCTATCAGAATGAATGGCAGAAGAAGGAGGAGGGTCAGAGGAACATTATCAGGGAGGTGGTCTTTGGGACCTAAAAGAAGGGCCATTATATAATAGAACCAGGTGGGACCCCAAGAACAGTAGTAGAGTCAGTGTCCAGAGACTGCCCACCCTCTGCCTAGTGGGTGATTTTTGCAGCCAACATTAGGAAATGGAGTTAACCATCACTCTCAGTTGGGTGACCCATTCCCCTGTAAAGTCCTCTACTTGCTGTCCTCCTGGTCATCAGGTAAAGCTTTCTTACCTGCTGATCATTTTGATAGAAGTGTCATCTACCTATGCCCAAGATTTTATTAAGCCCATCCGTATGGGCTTCCCGTGTAGCTCAGTTGGTTAAGACTCTGCCTGCAAAGCAAGAGACCCGGATTCAGTTCCTGGGGTGGGAAGATCCCCTGCAGAAGGAAATGGCAACCCACTCCAGTATTCTTGCCCAAGAATCCTATGGAGAGAGGAGCCTGGCAGGCTACAGTCCATGGGGTCGCAAGAGTCGGACATGAGTTAGCGGCTAAACCACCAACCATCCATTTCAGGCACAGCTGGTTAACCAGCAAAAAATCTCAACATTTTAGTGGCTTAACACAATAAAACAATATCTTTCTTATACAAGCTTCAGTGCAGATGTTCCTGGTGGGATAGCATTCCTGGGCAGTTCTCCTCCAAGTGGTGACCCAGAGATCCAGGTTTCTTGTATCTGGTGGCTTGGCTATGCCTTGAGGCAGTTAGTTTCCAACCTTTTTTGGCCCCAGGGACTGGTTTCACGGGAGACAGTTTTTTCACAGACCAGGAGAGTTGGGGCATGGGGGCTGGTTTCAGGATGATTCTTGTAAGAAGCATGCAACCTAGATCTCTTGCATATGCAATTCACAGTAGGGTTTGCACTCCTGTGAGACTCCAGTGCTTCCGCTGATCTGACAGGAGGAGCTCAGGCAGTGAAGCAAGCGAAGGGGAGTGGCTGTAAATACAGATAAAGCTTTGGTCTCTTGCCTGCTTGCCGCTCACCTCTTGCTGTACAGTCCAGTTCCTAAGAGGTCTGTGGCCCAGAGATTGTGGAACCCTGCCGGAAGGCCCCTGCAGGGTCTTCCACTGGAGCCTCTGCATTCAACCAGACAGCAAGATAGGAAAGAGGGCAAGGAAATTGCATGGGTCATTTTAGGGGCCAGGCTTGGAAGCAGCAAACATCATTGCCACTTTCTGCCAAGAGGCAGGAAGTTCAGGGCAGGGCAACTCCAGTTCTTGTCTTTTCTCCTCTGCTCTGTGTTGACACTGCCCTCAAAGTGGTCATCCTCACGGCTACAAGACAGCTGCCAGCTGAATCCGGGGAATCGGTTGTTTGTGTTGAAAAAGAGAGAGGGAAAAGACGTTTCTCTTTTCCACGAAGCCCTGAGCAAATCTCTTCTCACATCTCACTGATATGAAGTGGCTTAGGACTGCGCAATCCTGAAACAGTCAATGACAGAAGAACTACTATGAATGGGTATAAAGTCACTGCATAATCAACACTCAAGGGAGACAGTCAACAACAGTGACTCCTGGCAAGTTTGGACCAGACTGTGGGAAATCTTCAATCTCAGCCTCAGGAACCTATATGTGAAATAGAAGACATGAGGAATCACTGACTGTTCTTCCAGCAGGGGAGTAGTCAGATCTAAGTTCAGGGCCTGATTATTTGGGTGTGTTGACTGGAAATAGCCAAGCAGAGGGGAGTGGATGAGGAGGAACCATGTGCCTATTGCCACCAAGCTGTCTTCTCCCTGCATCAAAAGTGGCTCCCAGGAGAGCAGTAGCTCAACTCCTTCACAGCAGGTGGAGATGACATGAGGCATGAAGCCAGTGGGAGTGGAAAGGAGAGTTTTGATGGAAGAAACATTCCACAAAGAACCAACAGGATGACAGTAAACAGGGAAAGAAAGCTTTTCAATGATTCTGCAGTTATAGATTTGGGTGATTTTAATGTGTAGGGCCATGAACAGAAATATGGTCATCCAGGAGAGTCAGTGAGGGGATTTTGAGTCTGTAAATCACATGGATGATCTATATAAAATCATCCATTATAAAACAAAATAATGTTAATATAAAAACAAAATAAATATAAAATATAAAACAAAAACAAAAACTATAAAACAAAACAATGTTAAACATTAACAATAAAAACAAAACAAAATAATGTCAATATTTTATATAAATATAAAAACAAATACAAAATATGTAAACAAAATATAAATATAAAACTTAATAATAAAGCAAGAATAATTAATAATAAAATTAGCATGTATTGAGCAAGTTAATATGTGTCAATATTTCCTAATGTACTTGGTTAATATTTGCTAAGATGCCTATTGTTCTGATACACATGTATGCATTCATTTATTCCTTACAACAATCCTATTTTTATCCCCATTCAGTAGAGGAAGAGCCTGAGGACCACAGTGGTAAAAGTACACAATTGTAGGTCATGTAACTGGTAAGCAGATAAGGTAGGATCAAACTGAGTCCATCTGACTCCAGACACTCTTCTTTCAGTCATTGCAAGAGCTAATATTTAAGCATCTACTATGTGATGGTAGATGAGAATAGAGAATACCCATGGACAGAGGAATCTGGCAAGCTGCAGTCCATGGGGTCACAGAGTCAGACACGACTGAGCAACACTGCACACACGTGATGGTACACTCCTACAGTCTCTTTAATCCTTGAGAGTCCACCTATAAACTGGATTTCATAGATGAGGGCGCTGAGGCACAGAAAGGATAAGAGACTTGCCCAGAGCAACACAGCTAGTAAGTAGCAGAGGTGGGATTCAAACTGCAGCTGGCATAGCTCTAAAACATGGGTTCTTTCCATGATGCCATGAAAAAGAGAAATGTATGGCACCCCACTCCAGTACTCTTGCCTGGAAAATCCCATGGATGGAGGAGCCTGGTAGGCTGCCGTCCATGGGGTCGCTAAGAGTCGGACATGACTGAGTGACTTCCCTTTCACTTTTCACTTTCATGCATTGGAGAAGGAAATGGCAACCCACTCCAGTGTTTTTGCCTGGAGAATCCCAGGGACGGGGGAGCTTGGTAGGCTGCCGTCTATGGGGTCGCACAGAGTCGAACACGACTGAAGCGACTTAGCAGCAGCATCCTGGGAGTGGGTTTCCCTGGTAGCTCAGATGGTAAAGAATCTGCCTATGTGGGACACCCAGATTCAATACCTCAGTTGAGAAGATCCTCCAGAGAAGGAGATGGCTACCAAATCCAGCATTTTTGCCTGGAGAATCCAAGGACAGAGGAGCCTGGCAGGCTATAATCCATGGGGTTGCAAAGAGTTGGACACGACTAAAGCAGCTTAACACATAAGTTGCTTATGTGTTAAGGACCTATCCTAGGACCACCCCTATCTTATCAATGACATTTTAAACTTCTACACTGGGGACCAAATATCACACATCTAGGGTACACCCCGGAGAAGGCAATGGCACCCCACTCCAGTACTCTTGCCTGGAAAATCCCATGGACAGAGGAGCCTGGTAGGCTGCAGTCCATGGGGTTGCAAAGAATCGGACACAACTGAGCAACTTCGTTTCACTTTTCACTTTCATGCATTGGAGAAGGAACTGGCAACCCACTCCAGTGTTCTTGCCTGGAGAATCCCAGGGACGGGGGAAGCTGGTGGGCTTCTGTCTATGGGGTCGCACAGAGTCGGACACGACTGAGGCGACTTAGCAGCAGCAGCAGCAGCACGGTACACCCTTGTGAGTACAGGACCTGGTACGTGGATGTCCAAGACCAATAGAATTGTGAAGTCTCTGGAAATCTCTGCATAGAAAGAAAATCTTGAAGCTATGCTGGGAGGATCCTGACCAATGGAGGCATGAAGTTCAAGGAAGTTGAAGGGTGGGGTCAGACAGTCCTGAGTCCCATTGCATTTGCTGGGCAGCCTTGGGCAAATTGCTTAATTTCTGAGCTTTAATGTCCTCATCTGTAAAATGGGGATAATAATAGCAGAACCTGACTCTGGAAAACTATCTAATGAGGAAGCAAGTAAACATTTGGCTCCCAGCCAGTAGAAGCAAACACTCATTACGTAGTAGCAATGTTGCTATGATTGTTGTTATTGCTATTATTTCTACAAAAGAATGTGGAAGGCAAACAGCCCATGCCTCCGGGAGAAGGATTCTGCAGCTTATCTTTTACAATATTCCTGCCCCTTTGAAGCCTCCATGCAGCAGCTGCCTTGGCCTCCAAGTTTCACAGGCAGGATCTCCACAAACCTAATTGACCAAGGCCAGCTGCTGCTCCTGGAAGAAAGGAAGAGGGGAAGAGGAGGATGGGAAAGAGGAGGTGGGACGGCCTGCCTACCCAAGAACCCTTCCCTAGGCCCTTCCCAGATCCTACCAGCTCTGCAGCGTGGCCCCAGCACCGGCTCAGGCCATACTTCCTGCCCAGTCACGTGGTTTGTATTTCAAAATGTAACCAGCAGCTGTTGGCAGCTGGTTCCAGCTATGAATACCATGACCAAGAAATGAGGGAGCTGTGAGGTCAGTGCTGGCCCTGGAGCAGCTGCTTCCCTCTCCACATGGGTGGGGAATCAGCAGATGGAGGGAACCCAGCCCTGAGAACCACCACACAGGGTGCTGGCTACCCCAGGGCGGGGGCTCTCAGATCTTCCAGATGGAGACCCCCCAGTGCAGCCCGTCGGGGCTCAGACTCTGGCTTACTCACCAAGAAGCAGCAGCTTCCCCTCAGCAGCCATTGCTCCCAGAGAGTTCTGGAATCCGAGGAGTGTCCATGTGCTTAGTCATGGAACATTAGAGCTGGCAAAGCCCTTAATCCAACCGTCCCGTTTTATAGGCAAAGAAACTGAGGCCCAGAGGGGTGAACTGACTAGTCTAAGATGGCCCGATGAGTCAGCGCAGGGCTGGGGCAGGAACTCTTGCTGAAAACAGTGAGCCTGGGGCTTTTCCATTACTCAAAACCACAGAGCCCGCCCCGGCACCCTTACCTAAAAAGGGCCGGATCCTGGGGTCCAGTCGGGACCTGCGACCCCACACTTTTGAAAAAAAGGCTTGCTGAACACAGATGTTGGGCAGACGTTCTGGCAAAGAAAAATGTATTTTGACCGGGAAACACACTCACCCTCCAGTGCAAAATGGAGAAGAATCAAATTCCCCAAGCAGAAGTCCTCCTACGGATGAGCAGCACCTGCACACACGTGTGGACGCACAGAAAAAAGACTGGAAGGAAAAGTAAAACAGACTTACTTCTGGGAGGCAGGGCTGTGAATGTTCTTCACGTGTCTCTTGTCTTATCCGTATTTTTCTGTTTTCTTACTGGGAGAGTGTTTATTTCTATTACAAAAGCATTAAAAGGATACAAAATAAACAGCCAGGTGCCCAGGTCCCCAGTCATCCGCATTCAGCCAGGCTTGGCTTGTGGAAGATTCCAGAACAGGCTGCACCTATTGCACAAGGTGGGGCCGTTTTCTTCTCTGGGGAAGACTAAGCAAGCTCGGGCCTGAGGGCAGCAGGCATGGTGTGGCTCTGCTCAGCTGGAGCAGCAGCTGTGGCTCAGGGCACCCCTGGGTCCTCTGGTGTGCACCAGGGAGGGAGGGCCAGCTCTAGACCCCAGCCTCTCAGCTGGCTCCACAGCGCACGTGCCGAAGGCCTCACGCGTGGAAAATGATCTGGCCTTTGTCTGGCTCTTCCCCACTCTCCAGAGCCAGACAAAGGCCAGATGGCCTCTGGGAAACTCTCCCAGCCTCAGCCACACCTTCCAGGAAAACTCATGGCAGTTTTGTCTTGTAGACACGCATCTCTCACTCACATTCTGTTGCCACTTGCCCACTACAACGCCAATGTCCTGAAGACCAAGCCACCTTTCTGGGTTAGCCCGTGAGGGAGCCCTTCCAACCTCCATCTTGCTGAGGACAGCTCAGGTAGTGGTGGGTCTCCTCACAAGTACCACGGAGCTCAGAGACCATTTTGTTTAGAGAGAACACTGTCTCTGTGCCACGTGCCAAGTCAGGACTACGGTGCTCGCCCAGGGCCCTGGCTGGGCCCCTACCTCCTTGTTGCTGTTGTTCAGCCCCTAAGTCATGTCCGATTGTTTGAGACCCCATGGGCTGCAGCAAGCCAGGCTTCCCCGTCCTTCACTCTCTCCCAGAGTTTGCTCAGATTCACGTGCATTGAGTCAGTGATGCCATCCAACCATCTCATCCTCGGTCGTCCCCTTTTCCTCCTGCCCCCAATCCCTCCCAGCATCAGAGTCTTTTCCGCAAGTCAGCTCTTCTCATCAGGTGGCCAAAGTATTGGAGCTTCAGCTTCAGCATCAGTCTTTAGATATCAGCTGATTGGTGCTTCCTCAAAGGGCCCAAGTACCAGAGGAAATGCCCTCATACACTGAAGGGGCACCTCCACGAGGACAGCTTCTCTTGTCCCGTAAAGGGTGGGTCTTACCACGTCTCCACACGGTGGTGGCAAACGCAGAAGGCACCCAAGCAACCAAGTCTGAGAGCGTGGGCTCAGCCTGTTTCCTGGGCCTGTTAGGAAGTTCCCAGAGTCGCAGCTTCCTCTCTTGTAAAATGAGTCTCAGCGGTGCTGACAGCCTTCACTCATTCTCGGCCTCTCTACCTATGTGGTCAGCACACTGCCCTCGGGTACCCGCACACCGCCCTCGGGTACCCGCACACCGCTTGTTTTTGTGTGTCCTTCAAGCCAAGAATGGTTTCTACATCTTCAAATGGCTGGAAAAAATAAAAAGAAGAGTGCTATTTCATAATAGATGAAAATTATATGAAATTCAAATTGCAGTGTTCATAAATAAAGCTTTATGGGAACACAGCCACGCACTTTTATTTGCGTCTTTCCTGTGGCTGCTTTTGAGCTCCGACGGCAGAGATTGAGTAGTTACAACAGAGAACAGATGGCCCACAAAGACTGTTTACTATCTGACCCTGGCCCTGAAAAGAAAAAGTTTTGCCAATCCCTGATCTGAACAGTGTGGTACACAGAAGAATGTGAACAAGTATTCCTCTCTTCCCATCATCTTTTTAATACTCCCCACCGGGTACCTCTGGTCCTGTCCCAAAGAAAAGGAATATTGCTGTTTGGGCAGGATGATGGAGGGGGCACTCTCCTTACTGTGGATCTTCAGGCTTGAAGTTGGAAGATCAAGTTACAGAGGCTGGATCTTCATTCTGCCACCAACTGGCTATGTGACCCAGGGAAAGTCACTTCACCTCTCTGAGCCTCAGTTTCCCTCACCTGTAAAGTGGGATAATGATAACAGCTGATGCTTACATTACTGCTTGCCGTGTGTCAGAGGCTGCTGTGTGGTGCCAATCACATAGATCACTTATTTAATTCTGACAGTTCTGTGAATAGGTACAATTGTCACCTCATTTGTGGGCAAAGAGAGTGGAGGCAATGGGAAGGTAGGTGAGCAACCCAGGTTCCGCAGCCAATCAGAAGTGGGGCCCAGAGATTGTGTGTGGGAGAGAAACAGCTGCACCACTTGGGTGCTCCAATAACTCTTATAAGCCTTCAGGCTTCACACCCATCCTGGGAGATGCAGCTGAGATAAGGAACCTGTATGCTTTTCTCAACAAGTTCTAAGATGACATAAACATTTATCTTGAAAGAAAATGAAGGGAAAAACATTTCCAAATCTCTCGCCAATGGTGGCATGTCAGAGACTGTGGGAGCATCTCGGATAGAAGGAGATGTTCACGCCTGCCTGGGTGGTTCTAGTTCCTACCTCCACTGGGAGGAAGCAACCGGCTCTGCTCCCCAAGCCAGAGCGCTGAGCTATTGAGACCTGTTCCCAGCCCAGCCTTGATTGATAAACAGGAGTCACCTTTCTCCTCGGGTGATGGGGACGCTGTGGCACCTTTCTCACCCTGCTTGGGTCTCCACCCAGCCACTGCTCCCTGCCCCGATCTGGCGGGATCTCGGAGGAGGAACAGCCCTGGTTTCTCAGCTGTGAGTGCTGCGGGGGACGCACCTATTCTGTGGAAGCGTCCCCAGCTCTCCTTCCCACCCAGGCTCCAGCCCTCCCTCTGACCTCTCACTCCCGCATTAGCACTGGGGCAGGGAGGAGTGGCAAGGGCTGGGCAGGCTGTGTCTTGCCTTTTTGTCCAATTGATCCACGTGAAGGCTCTGGCTTGGCTGGGAGGGTGGGGAGCTGGCACTGAAAAAACAGCACGTGTGCTAAAGGGTTAATCCCTTGAGCTCCACAGTTAAAATTCCTCTACCACTTCCTGGCCGTGGGACCTTGAGCAACTTACTTAACCTTTCTATGCCTGTCTTCTGAGGAGCAAAAGGGAAGATTCAATGACCTGCAAAGAGCTTGTGACAGTGCCTGGCATATATGAAGGGCTCAACAAACATGGGCTATGGTTATTTCTTTCTCTCTCAGCAACTTCTTCAGGATAAGGTACCTCAAGGATGCTACAAAGGGTTTTTCCACATGCTTTCAGAATGGGCTGTGCCATAATGCATCCTGATTCACCCAGTGTATGTAGAGGACTTACAGTTGCCAGGCACTGTTCAGATCTGGAGAATGCAAGGGCCTTCCCTCGTGGCTCAGATGGTAAAGAATCCACCTGCAGTGCAGAAGACCTGGGTTCAATCCCTAGGTCAGGAAGATCCCTTGGAGAAGGGGATGGCAACCCAGTCCAGTATTCTTGCCATGAACAGAGGAACCTGGCGGGCTGCAGTCCATGGGGTTGCAAAGAGTCGGACATGACTGAGCGACTAAGCACACACCCAGTGTGAGGGGAGGGAGGAGGGAGACATGCATGGGTAGAACACTGCAGCGGGGGTTGATGCTTTGAGACCCATGGGCCCTGGAGAGGGATCCTCTAAGGCTGGTGAACCTGAGACAGGGGAAAAGACAAGGGGCAGAGAAGACCTGTCAGAGGAGATAAACTTGAACTGAGTCCAGAGTCCTGGGAAGGCCTTGCAGGAGCCAGGTGAGCATTGCAGACCAGGGAATGGTGTGGAGAGGCACAGCTCAGCACGCCCCATCCACAGTTATCTCTGTGAGCCTCTGTGGAGACCCAGCTTAGAGCCAGATCTTAAGGACCAGGCGTGCTCCAGGGCGAAGTGTGAAAGTTCCTCTTAGCGACTAACAGTAAGGCCATGGCTGCCCGGTGTGGACAGGACAGGGGAGACACCCAGAGCCATGGCTGGGAGAGAGGAGAGGAAAAGGGGAAGCGCCAGGAGACTCAGGGCTGTCCATCCCAAGGCTGCTCTGAGCGGCTTCCCCTGAACCCTGCTCACAGCCTTGGAGGCTCAGCAGGAATTGAGAGCAAAAAGGGACGGAAGAGAAGAAGGTCAACTTTCTCAGGCCCCATGTGAAGGGAAGAGAACCAGCTGGGTTGATGGGGAGAAGAGGGCAAACTCATCCAGGGAGGGGCCATCCTGGCAGGCTGAGGCCAGGAAAGCCATCCTGGAGCGTCTGACCGTGGGCTGTCTCAACCCTACCATGACTGACTGTGGCCCCAGTGCATCTGTCCTCCTTTTCCAATCCTCCGGCTCACCTGAGCCAGGCTTTCAGCTCAGCCCTGCTCAACACGGGCACTCATGGGCATCCGCACCTGACCTGGATAGGAGAGAAGCAGACGCTCTGCACTGTAGGCCAGTGTCTGCCGCCAACCCGCCGTGTGGCCCTGGGCAAGTGCCCACCCTCTCTGCTTTCTGTTTCCTTATCCTTATGTTGGGACCACACATTTTCTTTTCCTCCAGGTTTGCTGGGAGGAATTAGTATGATGTGAAAAAACACTCAAATGCTTTACGTGGGAATGGTTGTGTCTTTGAGGTCTTCTCTGAAGGTGAGTGTCAGGGAGGGCAATCCAGTTCCCTGTCGCATCCAGTGCAGAGCATGTCAGGCCCGCTGGCAGCTGGTTCTGCCCCAGATGGGGAGAAGTGGGGGAGAATTCAGCCTTCAGCAGGTCTCCTCACCTGCTCCAGCCTTGTGGTCACTGAAACTGCCAGCGTGGTGAGAGCTCCAGAGACAGACCCAAAACCCATGAAGGCCGCGATACGGCGCCTGCTTCCCTCACCTACTCCAGCCCCCAGGACAGGTTGCTGGAATCACCTCCCCGGTAGCTACTGTGGCTTCTTCCTGATGAATACAAGTCCGCTTCAGCCTGATGAGGCAGAGGTTTAAGCCAAAAGCTACATTTCTCACGACTCTGGCATCTGGTGTAGCTCATGGGACACAGCTTTGGCCAAAAAGATATGAAGGTACTGGACTGAGACTCTGGAAACCTCCCAACAGGTTCCTCTGACATGTTGCCATCTGATCTTCCGCTACATACTGCCTGGGATGGGGAACCACTGCCTAGAATTTTAAAAGCCATTTTGCAACCACGACGACACAATCCATATGCTGAGAATGGCTGAGCAAAAGCCCTGATGTCATCTTTGACCTGTCATGTAACTCTGGACCACCTGCTTCTGGAAATAATAAGTTCTTAATTGTTAAAGCCACCGTTTTCCCCCTTCCTGGGAAGAGGTTAAGGTGAGAAGATGGAGTCAGTTATTTACAGTCAAGCACAATTATAAATATAAATATTATAAAAAGCACAATTCGTGCTTTCCTCCAAAGACTAGGTCATCACTACCTTGAGCATCGTCTGGGATCCCACAAAAGACTTACCACACTGCACTGTAAGAGTCAGTTATTCATCCACTCTGCCTATCAGGTGCAGGCTCAGAGAAGGCAGAGTGCACATTGTGTGTTGATCACAGCTGCATCTCCAGGGCCTGACAGTTTCTGGCAAACATTAGCTTCTCCATGTGCCTTCTTGAATCAATGAATAGAAGTATACTTTAAAAATCTAATTCCAGGAGATGTAGCTAACTTGCCTTAGACCCAAGAACCATCATCTCTGGCCAATTTTGAAACCTCTGTTGGCACATGTTTGAAAAAGTCAGGTTTTAGCATGGTTTGCCTAAAATACCCCAAGCTTTGTAAATAACCCTCTCGGCTCCCAAAGAACCACTGCCTTTTCCTAACCACCCACAGCTCATCATGGCTGCCCTTAACTTGCCACTACATGACCCAGAAGGCAGCTCATGCAACCTCTCCTGCACATTCTGATGCCGAGTGCTCATCATAACTGAGAAAGGGCACACCCCACAATATATGGAGAGCTTGCTTGAATATACATAAATGTGTGTAGGGAAACAGTCACTGGCATATCTGTCTGGTCATCTTCCTATCCTAAACATCTCAGATATATTTAGACTTGTACAATTACTTTCTTCAAGGCGTCCGGAAGGTTCTAACAGTCTCCTCCTCTTCTTTCCTTCATTGTGACTTTCTCCTCAAAACCTGCTATTTTCACCATGTCCTCAAAACATTCACTCTTTTTCTGTTTTCAAGTTATCTAACTAGGGGATCCAGCTATATAACTTCTTTGCCTTTTTTTGGAAATGCGTGGGAGGTCCATATATAACCAATGGGAATGCAAAGTTCATATGTTTTCTGCAAACTTGCAATTCATTTGTTCCAGATATTTGATGACAGTCCCTTGAAGAAAATCGTAATGATGCCACAGGACTGCCTGCTGAAAGCCCTCTCAGGTTCTTCTTTCTGGGTTCACACCCTCCCATGAAGTTTGAAGAGGGCCACACAACCTGAGATCCTTACTCTTCTTCCTCATCCACCTGCTGAATGGGGTGGACTCTAAGGACCTAGAGAAGGATGGAGCCGCAAGATGGAAGGAGCTGGGTCTCTTGAGTGGCTGCGTGAATCAGAGACCTGCGGATCTTGCACTAGGCTGTCGCAAGAACAAGAAATAAATGTTACGGCACTGGTGCTTTGGAAGTGTATCTGCTATAGCATCCAGCATTGTTTCAGGTTACTCTTTACTTCTCCATCGCCTTTTTTAGTCTCTTTATTCTAAAATGCTATCCCAGTTTGATTTGCATTAGTTATTTACAATCCATGACTATAGTGAATGTGGGCCTTTAGATCAATGGTTCCCAAACTTGGCTGTGCAACAGAAGTAACTGAGAAGCTTTAAAAATTTTCCAGGGCTCAGGTCTCACCCCCAGAGGTTGTGATTCAATTGGTCAGTGGTGGAACCTGTCTGCTATTTTGAAAGAGCATCCCAGGTGATACTGAGGGCAACCAGAATTAAAAGCCATCATTTTAGAGCAAATGTTCTCCACATTGGGCATGCACCCACGTGAGAGACTTGTTCAAATACATATTTCTGGTTCCCATTCCCAGAGTTTCTGATTCAGCTGAGTCCCAGGTACAGTCTGGGAATTTTCATTTGTAATACATTCCTAAATGAGGCTGATACTGTTGCTTCTGGGACCACACTCTGAGAACTCTTGGTCCAGACTTTTTATTTATTTATTTATTTATTTGTGTTTTTTTGTGTGTTTTTTTTAATTTTTATTTTTACTTTATTTTACTTTACAATACAATCACTGGTGTCATCCCTGGAAAATGCTAACCACTCAATAGTTGAGCACATAATTGAGTTGAAATGAAGATGTTTGTGCTGTGCTTTGTCACTCAGTAGTGTCCGACTCTTTGTGACCCGATGGAGCCCGTCAGGCTCCTCTGTCCATGGGGATTCTCCAGGCAAGAATACTGGAGTGGGTTGCCACACCCTCCTCCAGGGGATCTTCCCAACCCAGGGATCGAACCTGGGTCTCCTGCATTGCAGGCAGACGCTTTAACCTCTGAGCTACCAGGGAAGCCCATCAATACTGAAGTGGGTCGCCTAGCCCATTCCCTCTCCAGGGGATCTTCCCAACCCAGGAATTGAACCAGGATCTCCTGCATTGCAGGAGGATTCTTTACCAGTTGAGCTACCAGGGAAGCCCAAAGATGTGTAGGCCTTTATACTTGATGACTCTACTTGCTTTGTTTTTCAATAGATTCAGATTGAGTTCGCTTAGCTGTGCAATTCGACCAAGACACTCACTCTGTAGGAACAGGAAGCGGGGAGATTGTTTGGGTGAGAAGGAATTGAATACTTGGCTTTGAGCTGGCATGTGGAAGCAAATATTTATCTAGTATCATGTGTAATCGTGGCACTGTGTTGACCTCTCCCTCTTTTATCTTTAGGGAAGGGAGATTTCCGAGAGAGAGAGGGACTTCTAGACTGACTGTAAGCAGTAGATCTCAATGAGATGGAGGCAGGAGGGTCTCTCAGTGAGCTAAAATAATACACACAAGCACACACACACTGGATTTATAGGGAAAGTGGGAGAATTGGATTTTGATATATCAAGGAGGCACAAAATAAATGACGGAATGATGTCATAACGTCCTTGTTTCCAGGTATTGATGCCCCCTGTGTATTTTCCTCCTGTTGAATGTGAGCTGGACTTAGTCACTTGCTTCAGTGAATAGAATATAGTAAAAGTGATGGCTGCCACGTCTAAGATTAGATTACAAAGATTCTGGCTTCTGTCTTGCCGGCCTTATCTCGCTGTTTGCTTGTCCTGATGGAGTCCAGCTGCTGAGTTGTGAGCCGCTCTCTGATGAGGTCCACATGGCAAGAAACTGATGTCTCCGGCCAACAGCCAGCCAGGACCTGAAGCCTGCCAGCAGTCGTGTGAGTGAGTGACTCCTCCTCTCAAGACTTGAGAAGATGACATCCCTGGCTTTATCTTGATTGCACCTTGTGAGCAACCCTAAGTCAGAGGTACCCCGCTAAACCATGCTTATATTCTGGACCCACCAAGAAACTGGGATATAATGTTTGTTGTTTTAAAATAAGTATAGGGATAACTTGTAACAGATAGCTAATTTGTAATAGACGGCTAATAATTTGCAGTAGATACCCGGTCAGCTCTTTCTGGACGATAGGGTATATGGAAACACTAGTGAATTCTGTATTTGAGCCCCAGGTTATATGTTTGTTCTTATGAAATGAGTTCCATACTTGGAATCAATATTGTGTGGAACACCATGGTACTAGGTAAAGCTCTTTACACATTCCTAAATGATAGTGATGGCAAAACCACTGTGGGTACAGAAAGCAAATTCTATAAATGAAACGGGTATCTTTTCCCATGAGGACAAAACCTGGCCTTCTCCATAATAAAAGGGGTCCAATGCAATTGTCGTGCAGCCAGGTAGCTGTCAGTCCCGTGAGGAATGGTCCCACTTTGAGGCTTATATCGGCTCCCTTTGTCTTGGCAGGGTGGTCTTAGCGGTGGTGATAGCTCAGGCAGCTTTGGTAAGGGAACATCTATGTTGGACCCGTTATGCCAGCTACCCCTGCTGGCATGACCACTCTGCCTATGGAGCAAGCACAGGGTCATCTGGAAAAAGGACAGACATTCCTCAGACAGACTGTCTTATCCATTTGCTCATTTGGAACTTTGTCTGCAGGAGCCCTTGGTGAGTATATTCACAGGACACAGATGTCTTTACCCTTTGTACCCATTCCCAGAGATCCCCCTCTCCCCAGACCCCCTTGTCACCAGTCTTCTAATCTGGCAAGAGCCAAAGTCTCTGCACTGCCCAAAGTTATACCTACTTGGATTTTCCATCACCACTATCTTTTAGGGCCACCCCTGAGCAGGCCTATAAGGAGTGCCATCTGCTTCTTGTTGGTGCCAGGATACTGTGTAGATCCACCTATACATCTGGCCTGTCATCATCTTTTCTTCTTTAGCTGTGAGAAACTTCTGTGGAGCCATACATTTGGCTGCAAGGAGAAAGAGTAAGGGCCATGGGGATCTGAGCCATTTGCTTAGACAAGGCATTTCGTCTTCCAGACCACTGAGGCTTGCTGCTTTTCTTTCTGCATTCTCAGTGGGATGTTCAAACTTCTCAGTGGGATGTTTTAATTTATTTTTTTCTGTGAACACTCTTTAGGATCTCCAGAGGTAGCCAGCCTGCACTACAGTCCAAACAATCACCATTGTCACCAGAGCAGCTAAAAAGGACGGTCACTGACCTCAAATCATAATCTCCTCCCTGTGTATTCCAGTCCATCCCCTGCCCCAACTGGCAATGATTTGAGTAATTGTTAGGACACTGCAAGACATAATAATCAGTTCCTCCCCCCCCCCCCGCCCCCAGCCTCAGCACACACACACATACACCTGATACATACACCTGTACTTATTAAGTGTAATAAGTATACTTAATAAGTGTACTTATTAAGTACACTTATATGTGTACTTAATAAATGTGTCAGCAGCCCAGTCCCAGAATCTCATTTTGAGGGGCTGTGTCTGGTACCATTTACTATAAGTGTCCTGGCAGGAAACAAAGGACACTCTAACAAAGGGGACTGAAGAGAATGGAATGAAGACACTATAGACAAATGTGTGGCTGGGGTAGTGAAGCTCTCTGGGGTTGGCAAGTAAAGAAGCTGCCACCACCCCTAGGTCTAAAGAGGAGAAGAATGGAATAGCTCCCAGACCCCAGTGGGGTCTCTCTGGCTGTAAGGGGGAGCTGGCTTCCGTTGGGAGCACCGCCATTGCCAACCCGAGGCCTGGCAGGGAGGTAGCTGGGGAAATAATCACCCTGGCCCCTCTCTCCTTGAACTTGTCTGCCATTGGCCAACTGATGAGAAGTCAGAAGGCAAGAGAGACATGGATGAAGCTTGTACATATCAGCCTCCAGGGTCACAGAAGCATGGGGAGAAGGGTGGCTGTGGACCTGGAAGGGCACACAGAGGCCACTCGGCATACGTCTAGTCCCACCGCAGATGAGCTATTCCTCCCAAGAAGGTAGGAAGGGAGCTGGCTTAAAAGTTAGGAGGCTCCCGCCATCTCTGCCAAGTCCTCAGTTGAGTCCTCATCTGTTAAAGGACACATCAGATTCGTTTCCATACTTACCAAGCTACATATTTATCAGTACCTGCAGGGCTGAGGGCACAGACCAGGGAGTATTAGGGATGAATAAAGCCGTGGGGTGATGTGGGTCAGGATTTTTGCTTGAAGATTTCAAAATAATTATTTCTTTAAAAATCCAGCATGAAACAGAATACAATGTCCCAATAAGTTGTTGAAATAAAATGAATTTCAGGAGGTTACATTGAAGTGACACCTCCATTCCTTGCTGGGGGACATGCATCACTCTTAGGGGCCACTGAGTGGGGTTTGGTGGAGAAATTTGGGAAGTGCCAGATGATTCCAGAAAGCTCCTCCACACCTGACATTCAGAGCTTCTTGGATTAAACTTCTCCGGGCTCCTGAGTTTCATTCCCTGAGAACCTGAATTCATTTTTCAAATAGCCCTGAAGAGTAAAGCTCTCCTTGGTATGAAGGTATGAAGCGCTCTCAAAAGTGTGCCTGAGTCTCTGAGACACCTCAAAACATCGCCCCTCACAGCCGCACCCAGAACTGTCTGGGAGGAGTGCAGTGTTGCTCTCTATTGATCTCCTCACAATGGGCTGTACCCTGAAGGGCTGCTGGGTTCCCAGAGGGTTGAGGACTAGGCTAAAATGCATGCAGAGTGAAAAGCAAAAGGATGCTGGCAGCTTGGAGTATCAAAGAGGGATTAAGAAAGGGAAGAAGTAGTAATAAGAGGTGGGAGCAGAGGAGAGCTTGGCAGTGGGTAGAGGGAGTGTGAAAGTAATCACGGAGGTGCGGGGGACTTATCTTAGGACTCATACTGAATTTCACTGTTGTGGCAATAAAGCAAAAGCAAATAGACCCAACTCCATCTGGGCTACCGTTATTTATTGGCTCTGTGTTAGGCACTGTGCTAAGAAATAATGCAGACACTCAGATCAAGAGAGATGAGTCCATGGACTTGGACGGCACTTACATTCTAGGTGGGGGAGAAAAAAGAAAAGCAAGGAAGCAGACTGATTCATCAACTCAGATACCGATGGGTGCTGAGGGTACAGGAGGCTATAGGAACAGCAGGACCTGGCAAGCTCTCCCTGACAAGGGCCAGATGGTAGACAGCTTCAGCCTTACGGACCGTGTGTCCTCTGTTGCTGCCACACACACACAGTCCTCAACCCTGGTGATGCAACACAAAGGCAGCCGTAGGCAACCTGTGAATAAATAGGTGTGAACAGATTTGACCCTTGGACTCTAAGCTGCCAAACCCTGGGATGGGCGCAAGCTTGGCGAGGGGGCCAGGTGGGAAGGCAGATAGAGGATGTTAAGCCAGGCACCCTGAGAACCTGAACGATGAGAAAGGACCAGTCATGGGTGGCCTGGGAGAAGAGCATTCCAGATAGAAGGATGAACACGTGCGAACACCTTGGAATACAGAATGTCCCAAGGGTGAAATGAAGGCCACTGCATCTGGAGTATATTAAACAAGAGTGGGAAAAGGAAAGTTATGACCAACCTAGATAGCACATTCAAAAGCAGAGACATTACTTTGCCGACTAAGGTCCGTCTAGTCAAGGCTATGGTTTTTCCTGTGGTCATGTATGGATGTGGGAGTTGGATGGTGAAGAAGGCTGAGCGCTGAAGAATTGATGCTTTTGAACTGTGGTGTTGGAGAAGACTCTTGAGAGTCCCTTGGACTGCAAGGAGATCCAACCAGTCCATTCTGAAGGAGATCAGCCCTGGGATTTCTTTGGAAGGAATGATGCTAAAGCTGAAACTCCAGTACTTTGGCCACCTCATGTGAAGAGTTGACTCATTGGAAAAAACTCTGATGCTGGGAGGGATTGGGGGCAGGAGGAGAAGCGGACGACAGAGGATGAGATGGCTGGATGGCATCATTGACTCGATGGACGTGAGTCTGAGTGAACTCCAGGAGATAGTGATGAACAGGGAGGCCTGGCGTGCTGCAATTCATGGGGTCGCAAAGAGTCGGACACTACTGAGCGACTGAACTGAACTGAACTGATGTCACCGAGATAGGGTGCCACCAAGTCTGGAGTTTTTCTACTTATGACAGGAAGCTACTGGAAGGTTTTAAACAGAGTGATGAGTAGAAAGTCTTGTTTGTTGTCAGAGAGAGGAAGGAAAAGAGAAATTCCTTATTACAAAGCACCTGGCCATGGATTGACTCATAGAGGTAGCTAATACCTTTTTAGAGTTGGTTGCTAAAGCACTGTGCCTCCAAAGGGTCATCAAATCCTAAAATAGAAAGGAGTTTAGGTTTCCCTATAGCTCAGACAGTAAAGAACCTGCCTTCAATGCAGGAGACCCAGGGTTGATCCCTGGGTCAGGAAGATCCTCTGGAGAACAAAATGCCAATCCACTCCAGTATTCTTGCCTGGAGAATCTCATGAAGAGAGGAGCCTGTGGGCTACAGTCCACGGGGTCACAAAGAGTTGGACACTACGTTCAGAGCAACTAACACACACGTAGACACAAGCTGGCATATCTCCCATGTTTTACAGGTAAGTGTATTGAAACCCAGAGAGATTAGTTGCTTTGCTCAAGATCACTCAGTAAGTTGGCTGCAGAGCTGGGACTGGAACCTGGAGAGAGAAGCTTGGCCTGATAATAAAGCAGTCATCGCGGCAATGGCAGCATGGCTCTGGATCCAGTAAGGTGATGTCACTTGGCCACATCGGTGCACCCAGCCTCACAGGGACTCAATGCGAGGGTTCCAGGGAGAAAAGCCTGGGAAGAAAAGAGTTCCAGGGGCAAAGGACCGAGCAGCGGCCTTGAGTGGACAGAGGAAATCTTGGGCATGCCCATTCTCACAATGGCTGTTGGCTGAAGAATCCTGAGTGTGGGACTCCACTGGAAGAGGCCAGAGGCGGACAGGAGGACAACGGCAGGCACCAAACGGAAACAAGGGCTTCTTTCTGAGAACATCTCATAGAGCCCCAAGAAAGGTCAGAAACACTCGAGGGATATTTCAAGGAAAGCTGAAGCATGTAACAGCAGGTGAGACCAGTGAAATGCGATTTATTGCCGTCAGCAGCCTCCCATTTTTGCCACCCTGTCTGGTGTGCTCTCAGGAAACACAAGTCACGTTTCAGAGTTACCTGAGAATGTATGGACCCATATCCTAGTCCATTCAGCAAATATACCAGCACCAAATTAAGTATCTACCTACTGCCTCCAACACATTGGTTTTTCTTGGAGCTGGTACACCTACTGTCAATGACCCCAGATCCATGCCAAAGGCAAGCTTTGGCAACCTAGTGCATGGCCCTGAGCAGAATGGTGAGAGGTGGAAGGTCACACCTCTCGTGTGGAATACAGCACAGCTGGGGAGCAGTGGGTGGAGGGTGTGTGTTCAGGATTTTGAAGTCAGATCTCAGGATATGGGGCTCCTCCCCAAGCAGGGAGGTGGGTCTCATCGGGTCAAGACAGGGCAGCATTCAGCCTTCCTCTCCTTCCTGGGCGAGGGCCTCTGTCCCTCCTCTTGCACAGCAAAGTTACTTTTCTATTTTTAGGGGATTAAAAAGTGCTATGAAATGTACTTTCCAATTTTAGGGCTCTCGCCCAGGCTCTATTTCTAGTGACCAACTGGAAAAATATCTCTCATTCTGCATGTACATATTTGAAATCTGGCCAGTAGCTTCTGAGTCCACTCCTTGGAGGGGGTTTTATAAGAGAGAATCAGTCCCAAACAATGTCTTCAGGAGAATGTCAGCCTGCATTTTGCAGAGAAGACGTGAACCTCCGTGGCATCAACCCTGCTACCTTCAGCCATGGGGAAATTTGAAAAGTGTTTTGTTTCAAAGATTCATCAACAGCCTTGTGGCTTTCTGCTGAGGAAGATACTGAGATTTAGGGATGTATAAGTAATAAAAGTCGAAGTTCCAAAGAAAAAGAGCCACAGTCCTTTCACCACTTTCTCTCAATGGGTTCCATTTCCAACAGGAATTATGGACCAGGATCAGGGAGGGGCTTGGTGCTTTTCTGTGAATAAAACTGCACATGAGGTGAGCTGAGTGGGCCTGAATTAGCTTCACCAGATAGGAGCTAAGTGCAGAAGAGAACCACAGAAACCAACATCGATTGAGCCATCAGGTGATCCTCACAGTGGGACTGTGACCAGTGCAGTGAAAGGGGGTCAGCTCCATTGGTCCAATAGGACAGTAACGAAGCTGGCTGCATTTGACGTGGCTGGGGAATGCTTTTGGAGGGTCTAAGGCCTGACATTTTAAACTGGAACACCTATGCTTGCTCCTTGGAAGAAAAGCAATGACAAACATAGACAGCATATTAAAAGCAGAGACATCACTTTGGCAACAAATGTCTGTATAGTCAAAGCTATGGTTTTTCCAGTAGTCATGTATGGATGTGAGAGTTGGACCATAAAGAAGGCTGAGTGTCAAAGAAATTATGCTTTTGAACTGTGGTGTTGGAGAAGACTCTTGAAAGTACCTTGGGCTGCAAGGAGATCAAACCAGTCAATCCTAAAGGAAATCAATCCTGAATTTTCATTGGAAGGACTGATGCTAAAGCTGAAGCTCCAATACTTTGGCCACCTGATTTGAAGAGCTGACTCATTAGAAAAGACCCTGTTGTTGGGAAAGATTGACGGCAGGAGGAGAAGAGGACAGCAGAGGATGAGATGGTTGGATGGCATCACTGACTCAATGGACATGAGTTGAGCACGCTCTGGGAGATGGTGAAGGACAGGGAAGCCTGGTGTGCTGCACTCCATGGGGTTGCAGAGTCGGACATAACTGAGCAACTGAACAACAACTCTTGCAATCCCATGGACTATAGCCTGCCAGGCTTCATTGTCCATGGGATTTTCTAGGCAAGAATACTGGAGTGGGTTGCCATTCCTTTCTCCAGAGGATCTTCCTAACCCAAGGGATTGAAACAGCATCTCTTGCATTGCAGGCAGATTCTTTACTACTGAGCCACCAGGGAAGCTCAGACACTCATGCACGTGTGTGTGCTAAGTCGCTTCAGTTCATGTCAGACTCTGCGACCCTCTGGACTGTAGCCAGCCAGGCTCCTCTGCCCATGGGATTCTTCAGGCAAGAATACTGGAGTGGGTTGCCATGCCCTCCTCCAGGGGATCTTCAGATGCAGGGATCGAACCCACATCTCTTACGTCTCCTGCATTGGCAGGCAGGATCTTTCCATTGCCACCTGGAAAGCCCACAGACACTCATACAAGACCTCAACTTGGCAGAAAGCCTCTGAGGATGCGGACTTAAGGAAGCCAAATTTTGGCAGCGTTCTAACAGAGACACCGATTTCCATACACAGCAGTGGTGGAGCCTTGGTACCCAGCTCCCCACGTACTCAGAGCGAGCAACTCTGTCTGGCAGCTGTGATGTCTGTGTTTAAGGTTGACGCTACTTGGGGATTCACTGGGGCAGCCCCAGAGAGGTGGTTTGGGCATATTTCCTCTATGGGGAGAACTCGACTCTCTGTTTTGCCTACAAAATCCACAGTTGCTCTTCACTTCCTGTTCTGCCTGAGCTACTAAGAACTGGCTCTGTGTTTCCAGCCAAGAACCGTAACTGCTCCACATGGAGGCAAACACGAGAGCCACAGCACTCTTAGAAATAAACAGGAGATGCCAAAGAAATTTCACACCGTATTGGGTACTTCAGGCTAAATCTTTTTTTTTTTTTTTTTTGCCCTTTTTGGTTGTTAGGGGCATTTTGGTAGAAATGTTTGAAAATCCCTGGCCTCAGAAATAAGCCTGGATAAAAAAAGAGAGAAATGAAGACAGGAAGGAGGCAGGACAAAAGGAAAAAAGGCACAGAAAGACACCCCAAAGAAATATTAGTGCATGTAACTGCCTGCCTGAAAAAGGCTGAGACAGGGCTTCCCTGGTGGCCAGTGGGTAAGAATCCACCTGCCAGTGCAGGGGACACAGATTCAATCCCTGGGCCAAGAAGATCCCTCATGCCACAGAACAAATAAGCCCCGGCACCACAGCTACTGAGCCAGCACTCTAGAGCCCATGAGCTGCAACCAGAAAGTCGAAGCACTGCACCTACTGAAGCCTGCCTGCCTAGAGCCTGCACACCTCAACAAAGAGGAGCCCCCACTCGCCACAATTACAGAAAGCCTGTGTGCAGCAGCGAAGACCCAGTGCGGTCATAAATAAATAAATAAATAGATCCTTATTAAAAAAAAAAAAAAAAGACAGACATGCATCATCTCATGTGACCCTTGCGTCAACTTTGTGACGGTCCCATCTTACAGATATGAAAGTTGAGGCTGCAGCAGAGATGATGGGACTTGTGCAAGCAGGTGCAGTGGAAGGCAGCAGGGGCCAGTGTTGAAGCCAAGCTGTCTCTTCAAGTCCTGTGCTCCTCCACCTTGTCCCACAGTGGGTACCTTCTCTGTGTTCCTGTTGAGTAAAGAAGGGGAAGCTCAGAAAGCAAGAACCAGAGGGCGTCTTTCCCACCTCCCTATCGAACTACTCACTATCCCTTCCCCTTAAAGTTTATTCCCACCACCCCATCCAGGCCAGGGGACCCAGCGGGGCAGTATTGCAGGGGGTTTTGGCTGGGCCTGCAGCTCCTGGTGCTGAAACCCTTCCACTGGGCGGCAGGCGCTGTCCACAGCCGGGTGAATACAACCAGGAGCACTGTTGGCTTGGGTTCAGCAGCTTCTTGTCTTCCTCCCTTGCCCAGCCCTCTCATTACTCAATGCCACAATGGCCAGGGCCTCGCAAACACACTGGGCTTTGTCTGCAGAGACACAAGTCAATGGAGCCTAGAAATGGGAGTGGAGCTGCTGAGAAAACAGCACCTCCTTTGGGGATCATGAGAACCCAACATGGCCTGTGTTTGCAGGGCAACTTGAGGCCAGGCTGGGGGATGGCTGATGGGAGATCCAAGCTTATGAGGGGTCTGCACTCAGAGCTTCTGTCCACAGGGAGTTAGAGCCCAATACTGCTTGTGAGTAGAAATGAGAAGACAGAAAGGGGATGATGGTGGGTGATGCTCCTAAAGAGTCCAGAACTTAATTGCTAATAATCATAACTGTCATTTATTGAGCACTAACTATATGCCAGGCATTCCTGAGAGCTTTACAAACTTGTTCTATCTTCACTAAACCGCCCAAGATAAGTACGATTCTTATCCCTGTTTTTCAAATGAAGACCCTGAGGGTTAAGGCATTTGACCAAAGTCACACCAGTAGAGAAGGCAGAACACAGATGTCAGAACAGGTCCTGCAGATGACAAAAGCCAAATTTTATTAAGTCTTTGTTAAATACTCAGCCTTTTGGGTTCTACATGGCTCACAAAATGAACAGATCTTCAGGAACAGGGCGAGTAGTGAATTAAAAATCTTTTGTCTCTCCATAGTTGTCCAGTATGGGCTCCGATTCAGCCTGGATTCCCCAGGGGAGCTACTGACAAGTCTCCACGGTGTTCATTAAATGCCCACTGGGAGCACTGCCCAGCCCTGTCCAGGACCTGCAGGCTTGCCAAGGCTGTCAGCAGATTAACTGCATTCAAAGTAGATAAATACAGGAAACCTGACTGTTTGGATTGTCTTTATTTCCTTGTCCCTGTGATGCCAAGTCAGGATGGGTTAGTACTAGATCAGTGCTTCTTTTCAAAGTTGGGTCATGGTCTCCTCACCCCCCCAAACCCTTTATCACTCTGCTGGAGATGGTGGAGTCTTTTCGTCACTGTATGACTTTCCCTCCATACTCTGTTCTACCCATTCCTGTCCTGAGGATTATGTTTCTCACTTACAGAGGAGGAGTAAAAGAGATACAGAGGAAATATCCTACTCCTTTGTGAACAAAGAATGCCAACTTAGAGCCACCTTCCTTAGTATCAGTACAGCTCTTTGTCACTCAGCCAAGCCAGGAAGAGGCAGTGAGAGATGAATTTCACATATGATACATGCAAGAAGCCTAGTTTATGGATCTTCGAGTAAATGGTTCTGTGGAGCCAAGACTTAAAACTAGTTCACTGGGGTTACAACTATGCGGCCAAAGCAGATATTGCCAGTCAATCACAGCACTCCTCTGAATCAGGATCTGGACTCTCAAATGCCTCAAGAGTGTGTTCCAGGCAGCCATTACCAATCAGAGCACATAAGATAAAACCTATTTTTAAATGTTAACCAGTCTATGGGCTCTTCGTGGGTAGAACCCCACCTTATAACAGCATTTGTCTCTCCACAGATGACACCACCCTTATGGCAGAAAAGGAAGAGGAACTAAAAAGCCTCTTGATGAAAGTGAAAGTGGAGAGTGAAAAAGTTGGCTTAAAGCTCAACATTCAGAAAACAAAGATTATGGCATCTGGTCCCATCACTTCATGGGAAATAGATGGGGAAACAGTGGAAACAGTGTCCGACTTTATTTCTGGGGGGCTCCAAAATCACTGCAGATGGTGACTGCAGCCATGAAATTAAAAGACGCTTACTCCTTGGAAGAAAAGTTATGACCAACTTAGACAGCATATTCAAAAGCAGAGACATTACTTTTCCAACAAAGGTCCGTCTAGTCAAGGCTATGGTTTTTCCACTGGTCATGTATGGTTGTGAGAGTTGGACTGTGAAGAAAGCTGAGCGCCAAAGAATTGATGCTTTTGAGCTGTGGTGTTGGGGAAGGCTCTTGAGAGTCACTTGGACTGCAAGGAGATCCAACCAGTCCATCCTAAAGGAGATCAGTCCTGGGTGTTCACTGGAAGGGCTGATGCTGAAGCTGAAACTCCAATACTTTGGCCACCTCATGCGAGGAGCTGACTCATTGGAAAAGACCCTGATGCTGGGAGGGCTTGGGGGCAGGAGGAGAAGGGGACAACAGAAGATGAGATGGCTGGATGGCATTACCGACTCTACGGACATGAGTCTGAGTGAACTCTGGGAGTTGGTGATGGACAGGGAGGCCTGACGTGCTGCAATTCATGGGGTTGCAAAGAGTCGGACACGACTGAGCGACTGAACTGAATATAACCTAACACAGCATGATCCGGATAGCCCTCAACGTTTGTTGAACACACAGTGAATGAAATAATGGATTAATGTAACTGTTTAGACAGATGTGACTCAGTCATCTTCTGGGTACCCTATCTTTCCTCTTATCTTTTACTAAGGTGCTGGAACCTCCTGGGTACCAAATTTGTGCTTTGTTCACATGTTCTTCCCAGGTTGCTTTAGCTTTATAAGTTTCTACACTGATCCCGAAACTGGGAAGCTGTACCCTCAACCAAAAAAGTCAAATAAGAATTCATCGACCCTAAGTCAGCAGACCCATTAGAATAACAGAACCTGGTGGATTCTCTCAGTCTCTGATGATTAACGTCATTGTTTCCAGACCAAGTTTCTCTCCCTGACTTGTTCATCCCTCAAGATGAACTCTCTTCTGGGAGGTATCTTATGCAAATAGCCTTCTAATGGACCTCTCTCATCAGCTTCCCAGTTTCTTAGTCACAGCTGAATTCCAACAGTGGACACAGCTTATTCCTAGTCTATCAAACTCCCTCTTTGCCCCTATATGTGGCAAACAGTGTTTAGCAGCTAGTTATTGCTATGTAACAGAACCCTTTCAGTATTTAATGGCTTAAAATAACAAACATTCCTTGTTTCTCACAAGTCTATAGGTCAGCTGGGTGGTTTTGCTGGTCTGTGTTGGGCTTGGTCAATGTTGGCTGGACTCACTTATGTGCCTCTGACCAGTTTGCTAGGTGACTGAGACAGTTCAACTAGGATGGCCGCGGCTGGAAGACCTAGCTCCCTTTCAGGTGTCTGTGGCTTACTTCCAACAGACTTGCCTGGCATAGTCTCATGACAAGGGCCATGGTCAAATAGGGACAAACAGAAATGTAGCATTTGGACAAGAAGAGGATGTACCTTTCACTAGTGGGATGCATTTGAAACAGTGCCTGGTGTGTGATCCTGACCCCTTATATGAGGGGAAAAGTTTCAAATCAGTGGCAATCATGCTTCAGATGAATATCTTGAATACAAAGCCCTCCATCAAAATATTTTCTGGTGGTGAACAGGCTTTGGCCTTGCCCAATCTACCAAGTTTTCATCAAGGAACTCAGCAGTTGAAACAAAAATCAAGGCTTCCCTGGATAGTCCAAGCTGGTTTTAAGGTCCACAGAAGGTCTCCTTTTTGTCTTGAAAAGTACTTCTTTTGTAGCCACACTGACACAGACACTGACTTCCTGTCATTCCCCATCTTTTGGCCAAGCTTGTAGCTCAAGGCGGGGCATTCCCACACTTGCTTAGATTTCTATGGCGGCTGTCGTCATCTGGTGGTTTTGATGATACAGGTGTCAAGAGTGGGAGTGAGGGTTCGTTTTTTGTTCTTCTGATCTGGTTTTAGAAAACATTCAGAAAGTCCAGACCGCTCATGTCTTCCTAAAAGTTTAATTCCCTTCACTCTCATTATGGAATAGTTGAGTCCTGTTGAGGATTAAATCATCTTCATGGGCTTGGCTGAAAGGCCCTGAGAAGATGATTAAATGCAGCAAGATTGCAAGTTGGCAATCTCTCTTTGAATATCATCTCAAATGGTGAGATATGAAAAAAGAGCAGTTCTTGTCTTGACTTTTTGGTGAGGTCTTTGCTTCAAGGATGAGCAGCAAGATGTTTAAATCTCTACTCCTTGTGTGAGCAGGCACATGCCAAAACCCTATTCCTTATATCCTCTACCCATAAAAAGACTCTGAGCTAGTTCTCATCACCTTTCCCATTAATCCTGGATGTTAATTCATAATTCTTCTCTACTCAACATTCCAGGTAACCACTCCAACTGATAAGAGCTGATAACTAAGATGAAAAAGATTTACCACCTGAATATGGATGGACTAAAGATTTCAAAGTAGAAATGAATATAACAGGCTCTTATGAGTTGAATTTTTGTGAAGGCCACAATTCCTACACTGAAATCCTGCCCCTCGGAATGAGACTTCCTTTGGAAACAGGGTTATTGCAGATGTAATTAGTTAACATGAGATTATACAATTAAAAATGAGGCTATGCTGAGGTATATGACCCAAGTCAATAAGACTGGTGTCATTATAAAAAAGAAATTTGGACATAGATGCACTTGGGAGAACAGCAGAAGATCATGAAGACAGAACTGTATGAGCCAAGGAATGTCAAAGATTTCCAGCAAACCTCCAGAAACTAAGCAAGAGGCATGAAACAGACTATCCCAGTTTTCAGAAAGAACCATCTTGCTAACACCTTGATCTCAGACCCCAGTCTCCAGAACCGTGAGACAATACATTTGTGTTATTTAGACAACTCAGTCTGTGGTACTTTGTTACAGAAGACCTAGAAATCCAACACAAGGTCAGAGAGAATCTTGCCTATGATTATTTCTAGGAGGTTCAAAGAGACAGGAAATTTTAAAACAGAAAGGCAACTTGGAGACCAAATAGACAATTTTTCTTCTCCCAGCCACAAATCTCTTTTGCAAATAAAGAAACCAAAGCCCAGGGAAATTACAAGATGTGACTAAAGTCACAGAGCCATCTGGTCAGAGCCAAGATTCCATATTAGGTCTTTTGATTGTCACTTTCCCAGGTGGCTCAGTGGATAGCCACCTGCAATGTAGGAGATGCGGGAGACACAGGTTCAGTCCCTGGGTTGGGAAGATCCCCTGAAGAAGGAGATGGCAACCCACTCCAGTATTCTTGCCTGGAGAATCCCATGAACAGAGGAGCCTGGTGGGCTATAGTCCATGGGGTTGCAAAGAGATGGACATGACTGAAGCAACTAAGTACACCCCCATGCCATATTTCCAGGCACACTTTGGTCATTTGCATATATCTGTATCTCTTCTAATCTACCATGAGACCTTGAAAGCAGGGTCTATATGCCTGGAATCTGCCATGCTTTCTCACATAAAACAAACCCTCAATAATATTTGTCAGTAATAATTCATATATCCAGGGTCTTCCACAGGGTAATCTCCATGTTGACCCAAGAAATGGTGCTTTTCCAAAAGCAATTCCTGTGCTAGAGAGAGAACACAAAGGCTCAAATGTGTCCAGGCTCAAAATGTGTCAAGCTGTGGACAGCAACTCCCAATGGCCTGTAAGTCATCAAGCCTTGTTCACAAGTAGACCGAGGTTCCACTTGTTCAGTCTGGGCCAAGTAGCCTTCTCCTGACAACACGGTGCTCTGAGTGGAGTGAGCCACGAAGACCTTCCAGCTGCCCATGAGCTCTTAGCCAGCTCCCTTCAGCAGCTATAGATTTATCTCTCTTCCCTAGCTGAAGGTCTCACATGCTTCCTAGAGGCAGAGACCATCTTTTTTCTCTACATCTTCCATGTTGCCCAGGGCCCAGGGTTCAGCTCGTATCATGGCAGATACCCAATGAATGGTGTCAGCATGGACCAGCCAGCCTCCTATGCCATCAGCTATCTGTTGAGCACAAGAAGAGGAAAATTTACAAGATGTTATTTTGCTAAAAATATACCTCTAAGGGGAATCTCCTTTCCAAAGCTGGAAGAGCATTGAAAGAAATCATTAGCATGAGACTTTTCAACACTTAACATGTCTGTCTGGATTTAGAGAACAAAAATTCAGTCAGTTTAGTCTCTAGGAAAATCTCCCACAAGGTAGATTTATGATGTAAATTTTACATTGTGCTTGCTTCACCATAATAAACAAATGCTTGAAAAAAATAAATGTAGTCGATTCTAAAAATCATGATTATTTTGAGTATATTATTATTTTTTGTTGTTTTTTTATTTTTATTTTTTTATTTTGAGTATATTAAATTCATCAAATATGTTAGATACGTTTAGGAGGTGACTTCATATTTCTCACATCTCACTTCCACAATTTTGGTATTTTTATGGTTGACATGGGTTCTGAGGAACAGAATATAATTTGTTTTTCACTGAGCTGATGGGATATCAGGATTGGCTTGTATGTGCTTTGTTCATTACAGCTGTTCAAGACCTGCTTGGATCAAAAGGAGGGAGCTGCTAAAGTCCATTTGGTCTGGCTACATATACTGTGGGGCTCAAGTATGAAAGGAGAAGGCAGCAGGGAAGTCAGTCGTCAAGTCCCACTGCCTGCCACCTCAACCCACAGCGCCCCCCTCAAAGGATTATAACCCCCAGCACACACTGGGCACACCGATGCGAATGACTGAGAGGCTCCCACTCAGTCAAGTGCACTGCGGTACTGCCAGCCTCGGGAAGGGACAGCACTGCCATGCTTCCCCCCAAGATGCCATGGGGTGCCGCCCAGCCACCCCCCTGCCTGCATCTGCTTCTACCGGAAGCTGGGATAGTGAGCTGAGCTCCATTGTCCCAACAGACTTCACTCAGAAAATACAAACTCAAAGTCAAATTAAGACTTGTAAGATGGCAGTGTTAGGACATTAAACCCCAAGCGAGTCCTCTGAGCATGAATCGATGGCACCAGTCACTCAGCCATGAGTCCAGCCCCACCAGGGACAACTGCATAGGTACTCAGTTTCTCCTATGGGCCTTAACAGATGTGCTGGTCTCATGTTGAGAGTGTAACGCTGGGTTGCATGCTATATAAGAGCTAAACTAGACTGTAAGACCTTTGAAGGTCAGAGATTCTCTGATTGCTCTTTCTCCCAAAGCACTTAGAAGGTTTTGACACACTAACCAATAGCACATAAATCACATAGTGTAAGTCACAAACTGAAACGCTGGAGATACAATATTCTGGGGCACATACGGGGAGTTGAATTACAATTTTAATCACAGCAAGGTGACTGTGGAGCCCCCATTCCTGAATAAGGAGCCCATCAGCATGGGAGGTAGAAGGGTGGAAGCTATCACTTAAAGGTGCAACATGGGAGAGGGTTGGGGAGGAAGGTTTCTGAAAGAGACTGTTTGCTGGCCCTGAGCCTTAGCTCACATCATTGATACATATACATCACAAAGCAATTTCGATTCTCTGGGGAGAATTAGGCAATGATGTGCACTTGGAAACTATAAGGAAAATGGAGCCACGCCTTAAATGTTGTGGTTAAAAGCTGGAAACCACAACCTCTCAGCTCCTTATTATTGAGACTTCTTAATAGCAAAATTCCTTCCTGACTCCGTGCATAATTGCCTGCAAGAGGGAGCAGGAGATGAGGTCCCTCCATCCTGCAAGGCTCAGATGCCAATCCGATTGATTCACAGGCTCCCTGCTGTTTGAAACTGTCCTGCCAAGTGGCTGCTGGGAGAAGTCATGAAGCCAGCGGATGGAAATAGCCCTGACTGCTGGGAGAAAGAGGATCTCCAGCGCTCTCTTCTCACTCTGTAACAAATACTGACGAAGCATTTTTGCATCTCTGCCAGTTGCTATGGAGACCGTGAGGGGAACACATGTAAATAGTCCGCCTGTGAGAGACATGCTAAGGTCCTCCAATGCAATGTGCTTTCTCTTCTAGACTTTTCTCTTTCTGGCTGAGAGCTGCAGTTTGCAGCTACATCAGTAAGCTCTGTGGTTTCAGGCCTCAGACTCGTGAGACTCCTGTTTAAGGAACTTGTCTACCAGGAGCGAGAGGGAAACACCCCATGTCTGGGTGAGATCTTCATTTGAAACACTTTCCTAATACATTTATGTTAGCAGAAAGTTCCTCCACCTTCTCATCTGTAAAGCGGGAGAGATAAAGCCCCCCTCGTGGGTGGAAGGCTGAGAAGGGACACAAGCTTTGTAAAGATGAAAGCACCAGGTACATCTGCTGCTGCTGCTGCTGCTGCGTCGCTTCAGTCGTGTCCGACTCTGTGCCACCCCATAGACGTACGTCTAGCAGCATGAATTAACGGAATTTCCATGATTACCGTGTATTACTAAAGACTTGTCAAATCCAAACATAGTCTCATTTAGGCATTGGCATGTACAAACGGGGCCAGCTCATCATCAGAGCTAGCGGTTAGAAGGCATTGTTCCTTCTCAAAGCTTGGTGTGGATGTCCCCATGCTATCACTTAGTCCTGCTAAAGACAGGCTAGTTCAGAAGAGGAATCTAGGTCTCGGGGCCTGGCTCCTGCAACTGTCCAGGGCCTCCGTGGTGATCAACAGCCTCATCCACAGCCTTTCATCCACGCGAGAGCAGAGTAGCTCAGCCGCCAATTTCTTCCGCCCCTTGAGAAAACCCAGGTGTTTTCTTACAACACAAATACACGCCCAGGGCTCAGAAAAGCCAGCAGATCTAGGAGCAGGATCCAAGCCCGCAGATCCTCCTCCTCAGAGAGGCACGGAGGAGGACCAGAGAGTAGGTGTGGGCAAGCTCTGGTTTGAATTCCAAAAGCAGCCCCTCGAATTCCAGCTCCTGCGTGGGAGGAGGGGCGGGGCCTAGGGCGAGGGCGTTGTCCTCAGTGACCGTCTGCTGCCGCCCACGCCCCCGCGTCTCAGCCGGCTCTGTTCTCTGCTATCTCCTTGGTAACCCCACGTGGTGCTGTGGTGCTGTGGTGACGAGAGGAAACAGCGCAAACAGAATCAGTAAGCGGTGGGGAACTAGGCTTGCTGCTTCTTCCACCCAGCTCCCTCTCCATTCCAGAGTTCTAGATGCCGGTTCCTGATTCAAGTCACACGCCAATGCTGGCCTTCAAAAGCAGCAGCCTGGTCCATGTGTGTCAATGAGGAGGATCCCGGACAGGCTGAACCTGCGGGCTCCAACCATCTCAGCCCAAATGCTGCAGGCTGCTGGGGGGCAGAACTCACCAGGCAGGACTCTGAGGGGAGGGTGGCCGGCCAGGGGTAAAGGGGAGCATGGACAGGGAGCTGGGAGCAGGGCAGAGGTCAGCCGGCTGAAGAATTCCCCAAATTCTTTTCCCTTGGCACTCCACACTCCAAATCTCCCATCTTAAAGAAAAATATGATGTGTGTGTAGATAGATAAAATATACATATAAAATAATGTATGTATTATATATGTGTGTATGTAAAATATATATAATATACAAGATTATTAGAACTTCTATGAAGTTGAGGAGGGGGGATTAATAGTATATTGCGGGTTTTTTTTTTGTTATGTGTGTGTGTGTTTGTGTTTGCTAGGAAAGGGAGGAGAATTAAAAGGTGTGACGGAAATTATGATAGTGATGATATCAAATAGGAATGAGCCAAGAATTCATTTATTCATTCAGGAAATATTGAGTGAACGTCCACTACATACCAGGTCCTGTTTTAGATGTTGGGGATAGGGCAGTAAGTAAAATAGGCAGAAATTCCTGACTTCATGGCGCTTACATTCAAGTGGGAGAGGCAGGAAATAAAAATGACAGGTTTGTTTTTTCAAATGACAAAATTACAACAAAACATGATGAATATGTAAAACGTATCATACACACACACAGACATAAAGCAGGGTGAGGACCAGGAACCGGGATGGAAGCTGCAATTCAGGAGGGAAAACCAAGGGAGTCCTCACTGCAGAATCAGTTCTGAGTCAAGTAGTGGCAGGCGAGGACTTGAGGTGGGCTAGTGTCTGGGCGAAGAGCATCCTGAGCCCAATCAGGAGGCTGCCAGTGGCTGGAGCCGAGTGAGGGTGATGGGGTTGGGGGGAGGAGAGGGCGTGAGGCTGGAGTGTGATGTATCAGATCGGATGGGGCTTTGGGGGCTGCTGAAAAGGTTTAGGCTTTTCCTCCAAGTGAAATGAGGAGACATGGGAAGGTCTTCAGCGGAGAAGTGGTGTGACTTGCTTTCTGTTTAAGGATCGCTGTGGCTGCTTCATGGGGAGTTAGATGGAGGGTGGAGAAGGGCTGCTACTCTGAATCTGATATCTGGTCTCACTATTAAAAAGCGGAACTGGCAAGTGTTCGGGAGGTTCGAGATAAGTGCCCAAACTTCCTCTTACATGATCAGGAGGACGGAAAGAAGCTGGAAATGGGATGCTTTGGGTGTGATTCAGTGTTAATGAAAGGTGTTCCCACACAACCTAAAATCATCTTTGCTATCACCGGTAGATTATCTCCCATCCCTTGGAAAATGTGATCTAGAGAAAAACCATCAGTTCCCCATATGTGGATGCTGTAATTTATCCAGCCCCTGGGGGTTCTTGGCAGGAAGCTGCTATTCAGATAATGACTTAGAGATACTAAGTCTGACACCGCCCCCAACCCTTCCCGGTTAACTCCATATCTTGGACTAAAATTCAAAAAGTAAAACATTGTATTCAAGTGCAGTGGGGTCACTGAGTGATTCACACACACTCAGAGGTGCCAGTGCGTGCAGCTCCTTTGTTTTCCATAACTCATCAAATCTTCCTTGTATCTCCCTGACCCCGTGTAATGTGGAGGAAGAGACAACTTACACGGTCAGCAGGGATATCTTGGCCTCTTCTGGAGTCCCTGAGGTTAGCACCTGGGTCTTTGGTTGGTGGCGGTATCATTACTGTGTGACCACGGGTGTGGGAATCCGCATGGTGACCTCTGGTCTTGAGGGGCATCCCTGCATTTAGGTGTTGGGCCCTGTGCCAATGTCCCCTAGGTGTTCCCAGTCTAGTTTGTTGACAAGCAATGGACACACGCACCCATGAGACATTGACACTACCATTGCCTCTATGAATCAAATCACTTGATTTCAAGGGCCCCCACTTTCCAACTTCAGGTCTCTTGAGTTTCCAGTGAGCCATCTTGAACCTTGCTGACCTTCACCAGGGCACCTGGGCAGACAGGAATATAGCATATTGCTGTTTACCAAGGTCCCTCCATTCGCTGATAATACACTGTCCCACTCCAGCCACGTTAGTTGTGGTGCCAGACACACGATGGGATTCTCCTGGTTGTGTTCAGCCTCTTCTACTCTGTGTGTGGGAAAGTAGGTCACTTGCTCTAAGATTTTTTAGTCCCTGCCTACGGGAGCCTGGTGGGCCGCCCTCTATGGGGTCGCACAGAGTCGGACCCGACCGACATGACTTAGCAGCAGCAGCAGCATACCTTTCTGAATGTTTTCATAGTTCTCTCCCCATAAAAGCGTTGACCCCAAGGAAGAGGCAAGCAAGACTCTGATGTGTGAGGGTCTTATCTTGTCTCCACTTCTCTTCTCACTCCTGTGCTCTGCGGGACAGAAATGAGTATGCCCTTCCCCCCTCTTCTTTTCGGGTAAGAATGTACCATAGTGATATCTTTTTCCTTGCTAAAGTGGTGTCAGCTCCACCCACTTTCCTGGGGCCACAATGGTTGTGCAGAGTGCACCCTCAATCAGTTCAGTCACTCAGTCGTGTCCGACTCTTTGTGACCCCATGGACTGCAGCATGCCAGGCTTCCCTGTCCATCACCAACTCCCCGGAGCTTGCTCAAACTCGGGAAGCCAATACTGAGACAGAATTAAGATTGCAAGAGTTTTGAGTGACGCATGTGAAGATAAAAGAGAGAGAAAGTAGGGTTGGACAGGGACAGCCTCAGACCGTGATGCAGATCTGAGTCATTTTGGCCAACCCAGCGAGGGATTTCAGAGCAAAGGTTGCTCATCAGAGGAGTCCCATGTTGAAGAGAATCAGCCAGGTCTGGTACCTGCTCTGTGTTCAATCATTGGCTAGGGGACTGCCCCAGGAAGAGCATGACCCTGGCTGTAAAGGTGCGGTGGATCTTAAGGCATTGATAGCTGGAGGCTGTAAGCTAACAGCATCTTTTACAATGAACCGCAAAGTTCTTTCTGGAAAGGAGACCCAGATGAACATCTCTAATACTGCCACAGCAGAGGTAAGGTTGCTAGAGAAATGACTGATGGGGCAAATAATGAAATTCATATCAGATTGATATTTTCTACATGTTTTACATATTACCCAAGTCATCACTGAGCACAATCTTAGCCCACATCCTCTTCACTGCAGGTGAGGTTGAATCCACTGTGACCACAGCATGAAGCAAGTCACACAGATTTGACTGATCTCAAACCTTTCCTAAGAACCTCTTCACACAACAAGGGGCTGGCCTAATGCTTCAAAACCATGAGCATGGCCCTTACAAGGCCCTCCACTTTTAATCTAAGAGGCTTTGCGTAAATTTTAAAAACACCACGTCCATTTTAACTCAACAGTTGGTACCAGCATGTGCCAAGTTGTTCCTCTAAACCCAAGTCCTCTGCTAAGACAACGATCTGCGTGCTGCCAGGGAAATTTCAGTGGTTTGTTGATAGCAAACTAACAGTGATAGAGAGCTACAAATCTCTAACAAGGAAAGCTCCTATGAGTCAGAGGCCAATCACCTAACTGTTCACCAGATTTCCTTCCTGTGAGTCACTTTTAAAAGCTTGACTTCTTCTTTCTCAGTTTTCAGCCCTTTTCTTGTTTAATCAATGAGAGTTTAATCCATGTTAGAATTACTGAAAGTGCTGAGATGCAACTGGCCCTCTCTCTTAGACAGTCCGTGGAAAGGAAGTGGTAGAGAGGAGATGGAAGGATGTGGGAAAGAAGTCTAAATGTGACCAGAGCAGGGAGGCAAAGAAGATTGGAGGAGAAAGCAAAAGACTAGAAATTCTTGCTATCCCAGGAGTCAAAATATTGCTTGGTTTAGTCGTAATTTATCACAATGACGGCCAGTTTCCTGGAAGTAATGTTGTCAGAAAAACTGTACAACTCGTGTTGAATTTGAATTTCAAATAATGAGTCAATTTTTAGCATAAACATGTCCAGTGAAATAATTCAGACATGCTTATATTGAATTTATTTCTTTTTCTGAAATTCAAATTGAACTCAACATCCTGTACTTTTATTTGCTAAATCTGGCAACCCAATCCAGGAGACATTTCTGTCTCATCACGTTGGGTTGACAAGGGTGATAGCTCCTTGTTGAAGGGGAAATGGAGAGTACAGACCATGGTCCTACTTTCTGGCAGAAAGATTCAGATGATTTGGACTTGAAATCCTTCCCTCTGGGTTACCTCTGCCTTCCCAGCTCTGCTCCACACTGAGTACTTGAAACTGACCACTGGTTCAAACCCACCTGCAGGTCACTGAAACTGGACTTGCTGTTCTTGACGTGGTATCTTCTATGGCTAAAGGTAAGCTTGGATCCCACAGCCTATCGAACCTTATTCTTGCCTTAATCACCACCATGTCTGATCAATAGGACTGAGCTTTTGCCTTAGCTTCTGTCTGTATCTAAGGTCCTGAACTTCAAACTATTCAGTTGTGGTTTTGACATCCTGCCTAGACCATGGGTTACTTCTAAGCCCATGCCTCAGGTGTGTCTTCAAGCCAAACACATCACCTGGGATCACAGTGCTGACTCCAAGCCTCGCCCTCTTGTAGTACAGGGATTGCCAAACATTTCCTGTACAGGGCCAGATAGAACATATTTTTACTTTGTAAACCTCGAGTCTCTTTCATTACTCGATTCTGCTATTGTAGCAGCAGCAGCATGAACAAATATGTGTTCCCATAAAGTTTTGTTTATAAAGACAGGCCCATGGGGCAGATTGGGCATACGGATTGTAGTTTGCTGACCCCTGTTCTAGAAAATCCTGTGATCTTGCTCTTCCTGCCCCCAGAGTCTCCACTTATATCTATATGGATGCTGACCTATTAGCTCATGGGAGCCTTTGCTACCAGACAGGACTGTGATCGATGCTCCAGACTCCAGTCCTGTTTCACAGTCTTAGTGCCCTAGTCTTGGGCCTGGCAGGTCCCAGCTTTGTTCTCTTTCCCTCTGTCAGCCTCTGGGGTCCCAGCATGTCTAGAGATTGAGTGCACACAAGTGAGCCAACATCTGCTTTTGTTTCCACACGGCAGCCAGGATCCACTTTCCTTTTTTCCATAAACACTGTCTTAGTTCAAGATTTTGTTGCCAACACCTTAGATGGGTTCTGCCAGGGCCCAGCCCCGGTGGATCCAGGGTGATTCGAAGGTGGGGACGGAGTCGGCGTCTTTGGAAAAATACATATTTAATCACAGATATAGAGAGATTAGAATGGATGGTATTAGTGGAGAAAAAGAGGCTGAATAACTTGGATTACGTGGAATAGCATCCATGCTCCAGATGGGAATTCAGCCAGAAAAACGGGAGCAAGAAAGAAGCGACATGGGGGAATCAGTCTTTCCAGAAACTGATCCGATATCTGTATTTTTGGGTTAGCTTATATACCTTTTGTTACACATAGGGATGAATACAGAGTCACGCGGGGGTCAGCAGTCCTGACCTTTATCAAAATCAGGTGCTTCACATAAATGTATAAAAAAGGTACATCATCTTCTGGCCATGAGTGAGACCTGCTGACATTTTATGATCCTTTCTTTCTGATAACCAAAAAACTTATTTCTTCCAAGGGTGTTTTTTCTTAAACCAGGCACCACCCTCCAAATAAAGTTACATTCCTATAGGGTTAGGATGTAGTGAGTTACAATCAAGAATGGAATTTATTTAACCCAAGGTTAACATGATTAGTCTTAAAGGTTAATACTTATTTCTCCTATATCCTTAAAGGTTAATACTTATTTCTTCCTATATGCTAGTTATGTTCATTATAAGGGTAGGGAACATGGAGATTTCACAGCAAACATTAGCCCAACAAATGAAAATCCTTTCACCAACGCTCCCCTTAAGATCTATTTAGTCTTAAGATATGATAAAGTTACATTTTTACATAGCAAGGACACAGTGATTTATAACAAAGTACAGTGATCTATTACAAAAGAGAAAATCCATTAACTCAAAAAGTCTAGTATTGCTAACATCAAACTACTATATTTCCTTTGCTATATTCCAAATACATTGATTAATATGTTCCCAGGAGCCTAAGGATATGGAGGCCTGCCGGCAATCATTGACTCAACAAGAAGAAAAAGCCCTGTGTTAATTAAGACTTTCAAAATACTCCAAAACTCTCTGTGCTGTTTATGGTTAAGAGGTAGTAAACAATCATGTGGTTAGTGGCAGGAGTATGGATAATCCTGTCACACAAGCTAGTCTGTCAGCAGAGAGGTTTGACCTGAGACATCCTTGTCCCACCCAGAGCAGGGAATTAGCAGCAATTATTGACACAACAAATGAAAAACCCTTCACCAATATAATTCCTAACCAACCCACTATACTAATAATTTCTAACTCCCCAAAAGAATTTGCCTTTAGTAAGTCTAAAACATCTCGTGCCTCTCAGGTTGGGAGGCTGTAAACAATCACATGTGGCAGGACGAACCTATACAGGCGGGCTAGATAACCTTCAGAGGAGTCCATAAGCTGAAACACTCTTGTCACGTCCAAGAATTTTTATTGCCTTGGAGCTGCACGTTTACTCCTTCTCCGAGAGAAACGGTTATGGGGGAGAGCATAAAACAGACTCTGGTTTTGGGGTAGATGCTCGGGAACAGGGGTTTCCTGAGGCTTGATCACGCCTTTGCGTATGCCAAGCCTCATTCCTCATGACCTTTGCCATGGGTGGAGTTCCTCATGCTGGCTCCCGGCAGGTTCTATCTTCTCTTTGGACGTCTGCCTCCCAAATCTTCATTGCACATCGCTGCTGCACGAAAGGCAACGACACTGCCTGCCAGTGCTAGGGAAGGTCTTGTCATGGATTCAGAGAGAACCCTTCTCTTCTTAGATGATTAAAAAATCCTGGCAGAACCAAGCAAAGTAATCCTGAACCAGTGCACAGTTTCAGGACTACACATTTGGTGCTTCAGGGTGAAGAAAAATCAACATTATGAATAATATTGATGCTGTTATTAACAGTGACAGTATGGCCTTACTATGGAATGATAACACAAGACAAACATCACAGCAACTCCATATGTGTATGACCAAATCCACTTCTTCACAAGGGGAGGACTTTGGGACCTAACTCATAAACTTCAAAAGTAAGACTTTTAAATTAGGAAAAGACAATTCTGAAAGAAGAACATTATTTTCAAATAATGCTAATTGACACCCCGAACTGCTGCTCTGGGTGAGTTTGACCACCTTGTTCTACACATTTTTTTTTTAACTTTATGGGATAAGTATTTCTCTCAAAAGTTGAGTGCAATTGAAGATTTTGCAAGCCAAATCCTATTTAAAATAGAGCTTATTCTTTGATTTTGGAGTCTTCCTTTCCTCTTTTAAAAAAATGGTTGTTTTCTGTTTATTGTCTTTTATCATAATAAACCATCAATAACCATTATATCCCCAAAATTGAAGCTCTCTGTACTTGCTTGAGAAGAGTATTTTTTGAGTTATCTGAACTCCTTCAAACCAGTCAATTGTTTTAATTGTTAGGACTTTGGAATAAATCTAAAACTATCATATCTTTATATTACTGCTAGGTTTTGGTTTGATTATAGCTGATTGCATGAGATGGGTGCTCAGCAAATACTAATTGAGGTAAATGTTTCTGTAATAATTGTGATCAATCGTCAGAACTTTATTAACTTTTAAATAGATATATCTTTGTATAATTGTTATACAAAAACTGTACCTCTTTAAAGCATAGAATTTGATGAATTTTGACATATGAATAAATTTGCCATGAAATTTCACTACCATCAAAATAATGAACATGTTCATTACTTTTGAATATTTCCTCATGCCTCTTTTGAATCTCTTCCTCCTGTTCCTCCCTATATGTTCCCCACCTCCAATTCACTGATCTATTTTATGTGTTTTCTAGAATTTTATATAAATGGAACTATGCACTATACACTCTCTCTTGTCTGACTTCTTCATTCACCAAAATTGTTTTGTATATTCCTTCATGTTGAAATGCGTATCAACAATTCACTTATTTTCATCAGTGAATGATATTTCAGTTTGTCTGAAAATAATTTGTTTGTCCATTTACCTGTTGATGGACATCTGGTTTGTTTCCAGTTTGGGGCTGTACAAAATAAAGTTGTGATGGACATTCATAAATAGGTCTTTATATGATGATATAGGCTTCCAGGTAGCACAATGGTAAAGATGCACTTGAGGGCGGGAGCTGCTGGTTCGATCCCTGAGTTGGGATATCCTCTGGAGTAGGAAATGGCAACCCATTCCAGTATTTTTGCCTGGAGAATCCTATGGACAGAGGAGCAAAGAGCTGGACAGGGGTTGTAAAGAGTTGGATGCTGAGCACAACAGCATATGATTATAGGCTTTCACTTGCCATGGACAAATACTTAGAAATAAAATGGCTGATCATATGTCAGACCTGTCTCAACTTTTAAAAAACAGTTCCACTTCTTTCCAAAGTGTTTTGGAAACCCCCGCCAGTCATATATGAGAGTTCCAGTTTTCTATATTCTTACCAACACTTGGTATAGTCATTAAAAAAAAAAGCCATTCTCATATGAGTGTGGTGGTAGTTCATTCTGATTCAATTTTATTGTCCTAATGACTAATGGGGCTTCCCTGGCAGCTCAGTGAGTAAAGAATCTGCCTGCAGTGCCGGAGACTGGGGTTCGATCCCTGGGTTGGGAAGATCCTCGGAGAAAGAAATAGAAAGAAATGGCAACACGGTCCAGTAGTCTTGTCTGGAAAATCCTACGGACAGAGAAGGCTGGTGGGCTACAGTCCATGGGGTCGTGAGAGTCGGACATGATTTAGCGACTAAAACCACCACCAATGACTAATGATGTTGAGAATCTTTTCATGTTATTATCTGACGTTCGATATTATTTAGATTTAAACTTTTTGTCTAATTGACGGGCTTTGACACCTGATTGTTGTTTTTTTTTTTTTTGGTGAAATGTCTGTTCAGAGAGTTTGCCCATTTTTTAAATTGGTTTTCTTTTGTTGTTGTTTCCTTATAATGAGTTTGAGAATTCTTTAAATATTTTGGATCCAAATCTTATTACACATATATAATGTACAAATAATTTCTTCCAGTCTTTATCTTTTTATCAAGGCTTTTAATGAAGAAAAAGTTTTATTTTTTATAAAGTGCAATTTCTCAATTTTTCCTTTGATGTATAATGCATTTGGTGTCATCTAAGAACTCTGCCTAGTGTTAGATCCAAAAAGATTTATTTTATATTTTTCCTGAAAAGTTTTATACTTTATGTTTTACATTAAAACTTCATAATCCATTTATCCATTTTCAGTAAAGTGTCAGATAAATTCTGAGACTTAAGTCAAGATTTCTTTCTTTTGCTTGTGAATGTCCAACTGTTCCTTCCTACCTGATAAAAGAAAAACTACCCTTGCTTCATTGAACTGCTTTGTATCTTTGCCAAAAGTCACCTGAGCCTATCTGTACAGATTATTTATGGGCTCTGTATTCTGTCTCATTCATCTGTACGCCTGTCCTCCCAGCAGTATCACAGAGTCTTCATTGCCGTAGCCAGATAATAACTCTTGAAGTGGAGTAGAACAACTCCTGCCACTTATTTTTATTTTAAAAAGTTATTTTAAACGACTTTAGTTCCTTTGCCCTTCCATATAAATTTTAGAATAATCTTGTCTATATTTACAAAAATTTGGGAGAAATTTTGACACAAAATGTGGTAAACCTTAATATCAGTTTGGAGAGAATTAACATCTTAACTATGCTGAATTTTCCAGTCCACAAATACAGCATCCATGTCTATTTATTTAGGTCTCCTTTGATTCATTTCATCAGCATTTTGTGCTTTTCAGCATACAAGTCTTGTACATTGTTTGTTAACTTTACATCCAAATGCTTAATTTTTTTTGAACAACTGTAAATATTTTACATTTTGCTATCAACATATTCATTGTTAGTATTTAGAAACATGGGCTTCCTTGATAGCTCAGTTGGTAAAGAATCTGCCTGCAATGCAGGAGACCCCAGTTCAATTCCTGGGCTGGGAGGATCCGCTGGAGAAGGGGTAGGCTACCCACTCCGATATTCTTGGGCTTCCCTTGTGGCTCAGCTGGTAAAGAATCTGCCTGCAGTAAAAGAGAGCTGGGTTTGATCCCTGGGTTGGGAAGATCCCCTGAAGAAGAGAAAGGCTACCCACTCCAGTATTCTGGCCTGGAGAATTCCGTGGACTTAAACCTTAATATCAATTTGGAGAGGATTAACATCTGAACTATGTTGAATTTTCCAGTCCACAAATGCGGCATCCATGTGTTTTTATTTAGGTCTCCTTCGATTCCTTTCATTGTCATTTTTGTGCTTTTCAGCATGCAAGTTTTGTACATGGTCTTTTAAGTTTACATCCAAGTGCTTAATTTTTTTGAACAATTGTAAATGGTTTTATATTTAAAAGTTTGATATGGACATCTTCATTGTTAGTATATAGAAATACAATTGACTTTTATATGCTTATTTGGTATCCAGTGATCTTGCTGAACGTAATTCTTGATTCTACGAGGTTTTTGTGTATTTCCTGGTATCTTCTGCATAGACATGTCCAACCTAGCTTTTTTTAAACATCACCCTGGTGATGAGGTGTGGCGGAGATAGGGTTGCAGTGTTGGGGTAGCTGTAAGCCTGGCTATGGTTTTTCCAGTAGTCATGTATGGATGTGACAGTTGGACTGTGAAGAAGGCTGAGCACCAAAGAATTGATGCTTTTGAACTGTGGTGTTGGAGAAGACTCTTGAGAGTCCCTTGGACTGCAAGGGGATCCAACCAGTCCATTCTGAAGGAGATCAGCCCTGGGATTTCTTTGGAAGGAATGATGCTAAAGCTGAAACTCCAGTACTTTGGCCACCTCATGTGAAGAGTTGACTCATTGGAAAAGACTTTGATGCTGGGAGGGATTGGGGACAGGAGGAGAAGGGGACGACAGAGGATGAGATGGCTGGATGGCATCACTGACTCGATGGACGTGAGTCTGAGTGAACTCTGGGAGTTGGTGATGGACAGGGAGGCCTGGCGTGCTGCGATTCATGGGGTCGCAAAGAGTCGGACACGACTGAGTGACTGAACTGAACTGAAGCCTGGTGGAGGTGGAATTTATGTTGCCCACCAGGTCTTTGCTGGAATGAGTACGGATGGGGCCATAGCTTTTTCTGTGCTGTTTGGCTAGAGGAGAGATGTTACTATCTAAAAGTTCCTGATCTTACTAGGCTACCTGTTTCCTACAGCTCTGGCTACAGAGAGCAAACTTTTTGGTTTTGTGGGGGTGGGGGACGTATACTGGATCTTCATTGGAAGGACTGATGCTGGGGCTGAAACTCCAATACTTTGGCCACCTCATGCAAAGAGTTGACTCATTGGAAAGGACCCTGATGCTGGGAGGGATTGGGGACAGGAAGAGAGGGGACCACAGAGGATGAGATGGCTGGATGGCATCACTGACTTGATGCACATGAGTTTGGGTGAACTCCGGGAGTTGGTGATGGACAGGGAGGCCTGGCGTGCTGCGATTCATGGGGCTGCAAAGAGTCAGACCCGACTGAGAGACTGAACTGAACTGAAACTGGGTCTACATTGCTGTGCATGGACTTTTCTCTAGTAGCAGAGGCAGCTGTCCAGTTGTGGTGTGCAGGCTTCTCTTGTTGTGGAGCGCTGGGTCTAGAGTGTGCACGTTTCAGTAGTTGCGGCACATGGGCTTAGTTGCCCTGTGAAAAGTGGACTCTTCCCAGACCAGGGGTTGAACTCATGTGCCCTGCACTAACAGGCAGATTCTTAACCACTGAGCCACCAGGGAAGTCTGAGAGCAGACTTTAGTTGTGACTTTTTTTTATGTGCTTATTGGCATTCACAGTTTGCTGGATTATATATCAACTCCAAGGATATATTTCAAATCCTGAAAGATGATGCTGTGAAAATGCTGCAGTCTATATGCCAGCAAATCTGGAAAACTCAGCAGTGACCACAGGACTGGAAAAGGTCAGTTTTCATTCCAATCCCAAAGAAAGGCAATACCAAAGAATGCTCAAACTACTGCACAGTTGCACTCATCTCACACACTAGTAAAGTAATGCTCAAAATTCTCCAAGCCAGGCTTCAGCAATATGTGAACCGTGAACTTCCAGATGTTCAAGCTGGTTTTAGAAAAGGCAGAGGAACCAGAGATCAAATTGCCAACATCCACTGGATCCTGGAAAAAGCAAGAGAGTTCCAGAAAAACATCTATTTCTGCTTTATTGACTATGCCAAAGCCTTTGACTGTGTGGATCACAATAAACTGTGGAAAATTCTGAAAGAGATGGGAATACCAGACCACCTGACCTGCCTCTTGAGAAACCTATATGCAGGTCAGGAAGCAACAGTTAGAACTGGACATGGAACAACAGTCTGGTTCCAAATAGGAAAAGGAGTACGTCAAGGCTGTATATTGTCACCCTGCTTATTTAAATTCTATGCAGAGTACATCATGAGACACGCTGGGCTGGAAGAAGCACAAGCTGGAATCAAGATGGCCAGGAGAAATATCAATAAGCTCAGATCTGCAGATGACACCACCCTTATGGCAGAAAGTGAAGAGGAACTAAAGAGCCTCTTGGTGAAAGTGAAAGTGGAGAGTGAAAAAGTTGGCTTAAAGCTCGACATTCAGAAAACGAAGATCATGGCATCTGGTCCCATCACTTCATGGAAAATAGATGGGAAAACAGTGGAAACAGTGTCCGACTTTATTTTTTTGGGCTCCAAAATTCACTGCAGATGGTGATTGCAGCCATGAAATCAAAAGACACTTACTCCTGGGAAGGAAAGTTATGACCAGTCTAGATAGCATATTAAAAAGTAAAGATATTACTTTGCCAATCCATCCAGTCAAGGCTATGGTTTTTCCAGTGGTTGTATATGAATGTGAGAGTTGGACTGTGAAGAAAGCTGAGTGCCGAAGAATTGATGGTTTTGAACTGTGGTGTTGGAGAAGACTCTTGAGAGTCCCTTGGACTGCAAGGAGATCCAACCAGTCCATCCTAAAGGAGATCAGTCCTGGGTGTTCATTGGAAGGACTGATGCTGAGGCTGAAACTCCAATACTTTGGCCACCTCATGTGAAGAGCTGACTCATTGGAAAAGACTCTGATGCTGGGAAGGATTGAGGGCAGGAGGAGAAGGGGACGACAGGAATGAAATCGCTGGATGGCATCACCGGCCTGATGCACATAAGTTTAGGTGAACTCTGGGAGTTGGTGATGGACATGGAGGCCTGGCGTGCTGCGTTTCATGCGGTCGCAAACAGTTGGACCCGACTGAGCAACTGAACTGAACTGAACTGAAGGATATATGAGGCAAAAAGAAAACCCAGGGAATTCACCAGTTTTCTGTGCTCTGGGTCCCAATCTATCTTCTTCCCTTTTCAGAGGCTCCTTATGCTTGTTTTACATGCAATATCCAGGATCTTCATTACACTTAATGGAAAGAATAGTAAAAATTTTATCTATTCTACCTTCCCATTAGCAGAATCACTCATTTGCTTTGTTGGAGTTATCCTCAACTTTTATTGTGAAAATGTTACAGCAGTTAATATTTCTGTTTCTGACTTAAAACAATTACACAGTGCTCCCATTTTAAAAGCAGTCACTGGAGTTCCGTGGTGGTCCAGTGGTTAGGACTTTGAGCTTTCACTGCCATGGCCTAGCTTTAGTCTCTGGTTGGGGAAATAAGATCCCACAAGCCATGAAGCACAGCCACACACACACACAAAAGCAGATAGTCACTTAGTTTACTATTATTTTCCCAGATGAAATCGTTTAAATGGGTTTTCTTAAAGTGGTACTTACCAGAGTGGGCAGCGTGGCAAAGTAGGAAGACTCTGCTTCGCATAGGCACATAAATATTACAACAATTGGTAGAGCAACTATTGATGGGAAAGATCTGAGGACTAGCAAGAAAGATCTGCTATAAATAAAGACATAAAGAAGGAACTACAAGACAGGTAGAAGGGGCAGAGAAGCAGTATAATCAAGACCCATATGCCTGGGTGGGTGACCCACAAATAGGAGGATCATAACAATGGCAGGATTCTCCCCAAGGAGTGAGAAGCCCAAGCTCCACATCCAGCTCCCCAGCCTGGGGATCCTGCAATGGAAAGAGGAGCCCCCAGAACCTTTGGTGTTAATGGCCAGTGGGGCTTACTTTGGGCTTCCCTGGCAGCTCAGCTGGTAAAGAACATGCCCGCAATGCAGGAGACCCCAGTCCAATTCCTGGGCCAGGAGGATCCCCTGGAGAAGGGATAGGCTACCTACTCCATTATTCTTGGGCTTCCCTGGTGGTTCAGACAGTGAAGAATTCACATACAATGTAGGAGACCTGGGTTCAACCCCTGGGTTGGGAAGATTCCCTGGAGGAGGGAAAGGCTACCCACTCCAATATTCTTGCCTGGAGAATCCCATGGACAGAGAAACCTGGCAGGCTACAGTCCATGGGATGGCAGAGAGACAAGGCTGGGCAATTAAGCACAGCACAGCACAGGGGCTTACTTCGGGGAAAGCCGATGGACTGTAGGAAAGAGATTCCACTCTAGAACGACACACGCGAGATCTCACATGCTGCAAGACCTAGGGCAGATGCAGTCCTTTGAGAGGAGTTTATTGACCAGCCCCACCTGCTGATCTTGGAGAGCCTCCAGAAGAGGCAGGAGGCAACTGGAGCTCGCCCTGGGCACACAGGCACTGGAAGCAGCCATTTTTGAGAGCTCATACCACACCAAGGGTGCTGGTGGGAAGAACAAAGTTCTCAGACAACCTAACCTTAGACCTAAGGGAGCTAGAAAAAGAACAAACAGAACCCAAAGTTCGTAGGAGAGAAATAATAAAGATTATTGTTGTTATTTAGTGCTTAAGTCGTGTCCAACTCTTTTGCAATGCCATGGACTGTAGCCTGCAAGGCTCCTCTGTCCATGGGATTTCTCAGACAAGAATACTGGAGTGGGTTGTCCTTTCCTTCTCCAGGGGATCTTCCCGACCCAAGGATCAAACTACATGTCCTGCACTGGCAAGAGGATTTTTTTTTTTTTTTTACCACTGAGCTATCAGGAAAGCCCATAGTAAAGGTTAGAGCAGAAATAAATTAAATAGAGACAAACTGAAGACCAACGAATCCATCCTTAAGGAGATCAGTCCTGAGTGTTCATTGGAAGAACTGATGTTGAAGCTGAAACTCCAATACTTTGGCCACCTGATGCGAAGAACAGACTTATTAGAAAAGACCCTGATGCTGGGAAAGATGGAAGGCTGGAGGAGAAGGGGACAACAGAGGATGAGATGGTTGGATGGCATCACCGACTCAATGGACATGAGTTTGGGTGGACTCTGGGAGTTGGTGATGGACAGGGAGGCGTGGCAACTTGCAGTCCATGGGGTTACAAAGAGTCTGACATGACTGAGCGACTGAACTGAACTGAACTGAAGAATAAAATCACATGATCATTTCAATAGATGTGTGAAAAATTTTGACAAAACTGAGCCCCTATTTATGATTTTAAAAAGCTCTCAACAAAGTGGTTATAGAGGAAATATACCTCAACATAATATAGGCCATATATGACAAGCCCAGCTAACATTATGTTCTATGGTGAAAAGCTAAAAGCATTCCCTTTATGATCAGGACAAAGACAATGATGCCCATTCTCATCACTTTTATTCAACATATTATTGGAAGTCCTAGCTATGGCAATCAGCGAAGCAAAAGAAATAAAAGGTATCCAAATTGGAAAGGATTAAGTAAATTGTCATTGTTTGCAGATGACATGATACCATACCAGAAAAGCCTAAAAATGTCACCAAAATACTACTAGAACTCATCAATGAAATCAGTAAAGTTGCAAGATAAAAAAGTAATATGTAGAATTCTGTTGCATTTCTTTTTTTAATATAAATTTATTTTAATTAGAGGTTAATTACTTTACAATATTGTATTGGTTTTGCTATACATCAACATGAATCCGCTAGAGGTATATACATGTTCCCCATCCTGAACCCCCCTCCCATCCCCGTCCCCATACCATCCCTCTGGGTCGTCCCAGTGCACCAGCCCCAAGCATCCAGTTTCATGCATCGAACCTGGACTGCCGATTCGTTTCATATGTGATATTAAACATGTTTCAATGCCATTCTACCAAATCATCCCACCCTCTCCCTCTCCCACAGAGTCCAAAAGACTGTTCTATACATCTGTGTCTCTTTTGCTGTCTCGCATACAGGGTTATGATTACCATCTTTCTAAATTCCATATATATGCGTTAATATACTGTATTGGTGTTTTTCTTTCTGGCTTACTTCACTCTGTATAATCGGCTCCAGTTTCATCCACCTCATTAGAACAGATTCAAATGTATTCTTTTTAATGGCTGAGTAATACTCCATTGTGTATGTGTACCACAGCTTTCTTATCCATTTGTCTGCTGATGGACATCTAGGTTGCTTCCATGTCCTGGCTATTATAAACAGTGCTGTGATGAACGTTTCTATACACTAACAGTAAAACATAAGAGATTAGGAAACAATCCCATTTCTCATCACATCAAAAAGAATAAAAAAGGAAATAGAAGACTTGTACTTGGAAAGCACTGATGAAAGAAATAGCAGATGACAGAAACAGATGGAAAGATATACCATGCCCATGGGTTTAAAGAATTAATTTTATTAAAGTGATCGTACTACCCAAAGCATTCACAGATTCAATGCAATCCTTATCAAAATACCAATGGCTCTTTTCATAGAACTGGAACAAACAATTCTAAAATTTGTATGGAAATACAAAAGACCCCAAATAATCAAAACAATCTTGAGAAAGAAAAAAATGGGAGGCATCATACTCCCTGATTTCAGACTATACTATGAGCAAGGTCCAGGAGATGGTGAAGGACAGCAAAGCCTGGTGTGCTGCAGTCCATGGGGTCGCAAAGAGTCAGATATGACTGAGTGACCGGATAACAACAACACATGAAACGAGAGTAATCAGAATAGCATTGTCTTGCACACAAGTGAAAAATGGACACATAGATCCATGGAACAGAATAGCGAGCCCAGAAATGAATCTGCACGTATATGGGCAATTAATCTATGACAAAAGAGGTAAAAATATACAGTGGGGGAAAGGCAGCCTCTTCAATTAAGGGTGTTCAGAGAGCTGGACAGCTCCATGCAAAAAACCTCCAAATTGGATAACTTTCTCAAACCACGCACAAGAATAAATTCAAAATGGACTGAAGACTTAAATGTAACATCTAAAAATCACAAAAATTCTAGGAAAAAACATAGACGGTGTGCTCTTTGACCAATACTGGTCTTTGTAATATATTTTTGAATCTGTTTCCTCAAGCAAGCAAAATAAAGGAAACGGACGGCACTGTGTATGCATGCTAGGTCGCTTCAGTCATGTCTGACTCTTTGTGACCCTATGGACCGCAGCCCACCAGACTCCTCTGTCCATGGGATTCTCCATGCAAAAATACTGGAGTGAGTTGCCATACCCTCCTCCAGGGGATCTTCCTGATCCAGGTATCAAACCCATGAATCTTAAGGCTCCTGCACTGGCAGGTGGGTTCTTCACCACTTTCGCCACCTGGGAAGCCCAAACAAACAGCACAACATCAAACTAAGAAGCTTTTGCACAGTGAAGGAAATGATCAACAAATTGAAAAAGCCACCTATTGAATAGGATAAGATATTTGCAAATGATGTATCAAATAAGGAGTTAATATCCAAAAATATACAAAGAACTCACACAACTCAACATGAAAAAAACCAAACAACCTGATTTTAAAAGTGGGCAAAAGATCTCAATAGACATTTTTCCAAAGAAGACAGAGAGATGGCCAACTGGCACGTGAAAAGGTGTTCAACATCACTAACCATCAGGGAATGCAAATCTAAACCACAATGAGATATCACCTCGAACGTGTCGGAATGACTCTTACCAAAAAACCAACAAATAACAGGTATTGGCAAGGATGTAGAGAAAAGAGAACCCTTATACCCTGTTGGTGGAAATATAAATTAGTGCAAGCACTATAGAGAACAGTATGAAAATTCCTTAAAAAATTAAAAATAGAGCTATCATTTGATCCAGCAATTCCACTCCTGGCTATGTAGCTAAAGAAGATGAAAACTTTAATTAGAAAAGATACATGCATTCTAATTAAAGATACATCTTTAATTAAAGATGCATGCATCTAATACATGCATTCATTGCAGCATTATTTACAATTGCCAAGATATGGAAACAACCTAAGTGCTCATTGTTAGGTGAATGGGTTAAGAAAATGTGGCGTATGTAAATACAGTGGAATATTGCCTAGTGATAAAAAATAATGAAATCTTTCCACTTGTGAAAACATAGGTAGACCTAGAGGATATTATGCAAATAAATCAGACAAAGACACAGTATGATTTCACTTTTACGTGGAATCTAAAAACCAAAACAAATGAGCAAATGTAACAAAACAGAAGCAGCGTCATCCACACAGAGAACAAGTAAGTGGTCACCAGAGGGGAGGGGTTTGTGGGGGAGAAGAGAAATAGGTGAGGGGATTAAGAACTGCAAACGTCCTCTTGAAGAATAAATGAGTCACAAGTATGAAACGTATGGTGTGGGAAATATAGTCAGTAATTAGGTAATATCTTTGTATGGTGACAGATTTTAACTAGACATCATGGTAATTATTTTGAAAGGAGAATTTAGAAATATTGAATCACTGTATCATATAACAAGAACTAATACAGTGTTGTAGGACAATTATATTTCAAAACCAAACAAACAAAATCGAAAAAAAAAAAAAAGCAAACAAACAAAATCGTAGAAAAAGAGATCTGACTTTTAGTTACCAGAGGCAGGAGTTGGGGAGAAGGGAATTTGGATGAAGGTAGTCACGATTAATATAATTAACATTGCCATATGTTATATATGAAAGTTGAGAGTAAATCCTGAGTTCTCATCAAAAGGAAGGAATTTTTTTTTCATTTCTTCAATTTTGTATCTATATGAGATGATGGGTGCTCACTAAATATATTGTAACAATTGTTTTGAGATTTATGTAATTTTAATCATTATGCCCTACACTTTGACTTTTTATGTGTTGCATGTCAGTTACATGTCAATAAAACTGGAAGAAAAAAAGTTTTACTTACCCATGACCAGAAAAAAATCCCTTCAATTATAGTGCAGTGTATTCTATGAGGTAGCTTGTTGTTCAGTTGCTAAGTCATGTCTAACTCTTTGTGACCCCATGGATTGCAGCACGCCAGGCTTCCTTGTCCTTCACCATCCCCCAGGGTTTGCTTAAACTCATGTCCATTGAGTCGGTGATGCCATCCAACCATCTCATCCTCTGTCGTCCCCTTCTCCTCCTGCCTTCAATCTTTCCAAGCATCAGGGTCATTTCCAATGAGTCAGCTCTTCACCTCAGGTGGCCAATGTATTGGAACTTCAGCGTCAGTTGACGCTGAAGCATCGGTCCTTGCAATGAATATTTCATAACTGCATAATCACTCCCCAGAGATGATTCTTCATAAGACAGTTGTTCAGATGGTAACTTATCCCTAGAAGTATTGTGATTCAGCAGCAGGTTCTAAATGAAGTTATAGTTGAGAAGGAAAGAGAAAGAGGTGCGTCTAGCCAGACACAAAGTGTCTCCATAGCGGAGAACCAGCCCCAGTGGCCTTTCCAGGTGAGCCGGCCACTGGTTGCTGTGTCATCTACAGTACTTAGTGGGCTCTTTCTCATTTATTTCGACCACAGAGCTTATCAGCCCAACCCTACTCCAACCATTTCTACCCAGTTTTCTCCAATAGAGGCAGACTTGTACTGGTCAAATTCTGAAGTCAGAGAGATTCAGATTTGAATTGTACAATTGGTCTCACTCCTGCTCTTGTGCCTAAAGTTGGACGAGATCCCTGTTACTAAGCATCAATAGGGAGAGAGAGAGAGACAGAGGGGAATAAGAAGAGAAGAGTGTTTTCTCTCTAACAAAGGATGCTGAGCACAAAAGCCCACCGCACAAGGTCAGGAAGGAAAGTGTTAGGTTGCATCTGAGATGCAGAGCTTGCAGGTTAAGAAGCAAGTTAGCTGACAGAGGGAGCGTTCCCCAGGACAGGACTAGTAGGCAGCCTACGTAACAAGGAGACCATTGAGATGAGGGGGGAAGTAGAAGGCCTGCAAACACGTTCAGGAAAACACTTTACAAGTGCTGATGTATTAATAAAATAAACAGAAAGAGCTGGGGTAGGACTGGACCGACGGGCTTTGTGTCAAGTGAGGTTAGGTATAGAGCTCTGGCTAGAATGAAAGCGACGGGGTGGTGTTCAAACATAAAGGTAAGCAGGTAAACAGAGTCATGGGAGAATAACACTTTCTTTGGAGAAGCCAGATAAAGGCTAGAGACTGAACTTGTAGTATCAGGTTGGATGGGATTCAAATAGAAGCAGATTTAGAACAGCAAGGTAGGGTCATGGTGAAATTGTTCAAATATCAGGGGGTACTATTTGTTAGGATCTGAGGGCAAGAGGGAGTAGAGATGTGGTTTGAGCTGGTGGGACAGTTTTAAGGACGAGGAAAAAGGTAAAAAAATGATACATCTTTTTGGATGGAGTTAGAGGCCATTGCCCTATGCTAACAGAGGAAAACTTTAGATTGTTACCATAGAATCATCTCCCTACTCTTTCCAGAAATAAAAAGACTTGGGGAAGGTAATAAGATTTATGGGTTTCTGGAAAACAAGATTACTCATCCCCATCAACTAGGCAAAACATTGGTTGCAAGCTATCAAAGAATATGAAAATAGGAAAATGGTTACCTGGCCGGGTTGCCGTGGAGAGAAGTGGTGGCTCAGGTCCTTTTAAGAGGAACTGAGATAGCAGAAGTCTATAGTATTGATTTCATTCTCTAGGTCCAGAAAAGCAAGATGAGAAGAAAAAGTGTCAACCCACATCGCTTCCTTGGGACCTTCATATCATCTCTCTCACGGAGATGGCATGATACATGTTTCATCCAAGTAGGGGCCCAGCAGTGAGCCACCTTCCCTGGTGGCTCAGACAGTAGGGAATCTGCCTGCAATGCAGGAGATCTGGGTTCAGTCCCTGAGTCAGGAAGATCCCTGGAGAAAAGAATGGCAACCCACTCCACTATTCTTGCCTGGAAAATTCCATGGACAAAGGAGCCTGGCAGGCTCCAGTCCACAGGGTCACAAAAAGTCAAACACAATTGATCAACTAACACTTTTAGTGAGTTTAGACCTCAGGGGCAAGGTCACAAAGACCTCCTCAGATGTTACATCAGATGATGGAAGAGGGGACAGGCAAGTTGAGAACAGCTGTTGGGTAGACAACGAGTAGTGTCTGTGGCTGAGGCAGTTGGGTTGTTCCTTTGATTTGCCTCTCTCATAGAGGCAAAGCCACGCCATTTGAAAGGCATTTTAGTAGATACAATCTGCCTTCATGAGATCATGGGTATTGCTGCTGTCCTAGTTCCCAGGAAAGCAATTCCATTTGACAATTCTGCTGTGACTCTCCAAAGAATATTTCCTAAGTTACATGTAAAAGTAAGTCATTAGAAAATGCAACTTGCTTTCATTTTTGTTTAACCTGTAGTTCTTCAAACCTCACCCTCTGGGTTAGTAGCCCACAAAGATCTCATAGCACTTATTAAAATTCATAATGATTTGGATGTATCTGTTTATTTATCTGCCTCTCCCATCACTTTTACTGTAAGAGTCATCTGCCTTATTTTCAATTCTTTCTGGGACACAGTAGTCATTCAGGAAAAGTATATTGAATAAATAAAGGAGCAAAGGAAAATTTTGGATGAAGGAACTATGAGGGAAATCTTTAGAGAGGAAAAGTTACCTATCAATGTCTTTGCAATTTTTTTTGAGCACAAGAGGTTATTTTTAATGCTTGCTTGATATCTGATACCGAACACTATGGGAAGAAGTTCAAGAAAGGTACCCCCTTTCTGTTGACTTAGCATTTGTATGTGGAGCTTAGCTAGGACTTCCCAGGTGGTGCTAGTGGTAAAGAATTCTCCTGCCAATGCAAGAGACAAAAGAGATGCCAATTCAATCCCTGGGTCAGGAAGATCCCCTGGAGGAGGGCACGGCAACACACTGCAGTATTCTTGCCTGGAGAATCCCAAGGACAGAGGAGCCCGTCAAGAGTCAGACATGACTGAAGCAACTGAGCATGTGCCCATGTGGAGTTTAACTACACCAGACAGCTACAACAGACAGAAAGCGAATTGTAATTCAAGTTTTGTGTTCTAGGATCTTGGCTAAGGGTAACAGAGGGTCTGTCTTTTCATTTCTCCAGAGATCTCAAACTCCCCCATTTTCACTGCCGTGTGCCAAGTTCCCAGAGCTGACTGAGAGGAAAGTAGGTGGGCATCCAGCTGCATAAACACGCCCTCATTTTTCAGGTAATGGGCTCCTTGGACCACTTTCCCTCTCAGGTCAAAAAACAGACAGTAGAGTCTCTAGTGACTGTGAGCCAGGAGAGGAGGATGAGAGGTCTTCAGAGAGGCGCCAGCTGGAGGAGACCTCAGGAGAGCATGGGATAGCTGTGTCTGTCCACGCCGCTTTCCCACAAAGAGGAAAGAAGAAGACAAACAAAAGCTCAAGCTGTGAGTGGGAGGGAGTGGGGTAGGGAAGTCAAGTTTATGTTAGAAGCATTGAAAAGAAGGGCCGTGCAAGTGAGGAAATGCTGGAAGACTCTGGAAAGTGAGACGGGCAGTGGAAAGTTGAGGTCAATAACCACCACCCCTGCTGCTATTGTTTTTCCAATTTTCCTCCTCTCAGGAGGTGCTTTTCTTGGCTGGGACTCCCTCAGACGACTCCTAAGGAGCCAGGATGGTGACAGGAAAGCCAAGGAGGGGAGAAAACTGGGAAGCATTTCAAAAGCTTCTTCCCTGATACTCTCCTTCATTTCCCTTGTAAACCAGTTTTAGAAATCATGACCATCTAGGCAAAGAGGTTCTGACTGGAGCCTGCCACGGCCCCAGACAGCCATTTCTTCTCTTTGTTCAAACTTTCAAATCCTGTAAGATTTTTTGTAAACTTTCTACCAGTGGCCCTGCTCCTCTGACAATTGGTTATAAGGAGAATGGAAAACATGAGAGACTCTCAGCTAATGGATAAAACATGTAGGATAACTCTCCCAGCTTCTGCTGCCTCGGAGGCCACCTTGCTCCCAGCCCCCAGGGTATGGCGCAGCGTGACAGGATGCTCTGCTTGTCCGGGGACCAAGCACTCTTCTGGGAGAGCAGAGTATCCTGGGCTGGACTAGCAGACAGATGAGGAGAACACCAGAGGAGAAGACCATGGGCACTTGGCAAACCAGGACAAGGATGGAGAAGCTTGCCTTCCAGGCTGCTATTAATATTTTAAATCCCCAGCTGAACTAGGAGCACAGAGCAAAGGGATGCTAAAGATGTTTCCTTGTTTCCTTCGGGTGATGTTTGGTCTCCATTGAGGACCTGTTTCCAGGACACAGTGTTACCCCCTCTGTCCTCACACCTGTGACACATCAGCCATGTGGCACCAGGTGAAAGGGGACCAATTCCTCCAACATGAGACTATCGCCTTCCTACAGCAGAAGCAGGGACTGGGCAGGGCTGACCTCAGAGGGCCGTTCCTCGGACCATGACTTCTCTTTTCTGGCGATATCCTCTCCCTAGGTGACCTCATCCAGTCTCTCGGCTTTAAGCACTAACACCCACATTTACACCTCCAGTCCCAGCTTCCCCCTCGGGCTCTGGCTTTCTTATCTCCAAGTGCCTCCTTACAGTCTCTACTGGGATGTCTAACTGACATCTCCAACTAGACGTGTGCGAACAGCATTTCGGAACCTTCCACCCACACTCGTTCCACCCAAGTGTCGGTTGACAGAAACTCTGTTCTTCCAGCTGCAGAGGGCAAAAACCCTGACTTCTCTCTCTCTCTCAACTCACTTCCAAATGCTGAACGCTGTCTGTCTCTACCATGAAATACACCTAGTTGTCGCTGCCTCCAGTGGTCCTCCAAGGCTCAGGGTCTCCCGCCTTTATCATTGTCAGGACTTCCTGGTCTCCTTGTTTCCTCTGTGACCCCACTTCTTTCTGTTCTCTGTCTACAGCCTGAGTGGTTCTTAAGTTTTAAGTCAGATCATGTGACTCTTTCCACTCAAAACCCTCCAGTGGCTCCATCTCACTCGGAAGAAAAACCAAAGCCCTCACGATGGCCTAATGTTCTCTAATTCTTGCTGCCCTGGTCCGTGTTCACGCCCCTCCGGCTGCAGTGTCCTCCCGACTGTCCCTCCAACACAGAAACTATTCCCGCCTCAGTCTCCCCCAGCCTGGAGCACTCTCCTCCCCATCACCTGCATGGCCAGCTCTCCTCTTTTTCAGATCTCTCTCTCCTTTGGTGTGAGGCCTTGGATGTGACTTTCTCTGACCACCCTCTGCTGCTGCTAAGTCGCGTCAGTCGTGTCTGACTCTGTGTGACCCCATGGACAGCAGCCCACTAGGCTCCTCTGTCCACGGGATTCTCCAGGCAAGAACACTGGTGTGGGCTGCCATTTCCTTCCCCGCCCACTATAGGACAGCAAACGTTACCCAGCCACCTTGTCCCGTATCCCCTGCCTTGCCTCTCTTCATGGCATTTTCTCATTTTGGGGTATATTTTAAGTTGCATGAGAACCAAGATCTTTTCTCTCGTGTTGACTGCTGTATCTGCTGTGCTAAGAATAAAGCTTGATGATTAGCAATTGCTTAATAAATGTCAAGTGAACTTCGGATCCATTTTCACTCTCTGGCCACAGAAGGACTATTGTTCTTGGATACAGCATTTCAGTTTTCTTCACCATAAAAGGAAAGAGGATGAGGTGTGATGGCTTCATTGAAAGGTAGAGTTTTTTTTTTAATGAGTTTACAAGAAGGTCATTTAAAAAAATCTTCAGAAATCCATTAAATTTGTTCCATTGTGACTGATTCATTTGATGAGAACAAGTTTCCATGCAGTGGGGGAACTGGGATGGGGTAGTGGTGTCAGAAACAAAGAGAGGAGAAATATTTTTATTATTTATTAAGATGAAGTTCACCCCTCTCATTTCATTTATTAGATAAAATGTTTTCTGAGTAGAACATACCAGAAAAATGCACAAGCCTTAAACAAGTTATTGATGATTTTTTACAAAGTAAACACATCCATGGACTCACCTCCCAGGTCAAGAAGTAGAACATTACCCGGACCTGAGTCCTCCTTACACCTCTTCACATGATTACTTCCTTCTTGTTCCTTAAAGGGACCGTTCTCCTGCCTTGTAACATTGCAGGTGAATTTTGCTTCATTTCAAACCTCATATAAATGGAATCAGACAGTATGCATTCTTTTGCAACTAGCTTCTTTCATTCTACCTTATATTTGTGAGAGTCATCAACATTGTGTGTAGCCATGATTAATTTATTTTCATTGCATACCATATTCCACTCTATGAATATGTCGCAGTTCTACTATCTGTTTTCTATTCTACTGTCTATTATCTGTTCTACTCTTGATGGGCATGTTGGTTTTTTCTCATGAGGCTAGTATGAATAATGTTTCAATGAACATTTCTGAGCCTATCTCTGATCAACATAAGCCTTCATTTCCCTCAGATGTATACCCAGGAATAGACTTGACAAGTTTTGAACATGTTATATTTAGGTTTAGTAGATCTTCCAAACTTTCCCTAGTGGCTGTATCACTCTAAATTCCCACTAGTAATATATGTGTCCTAGTTGCTCACATCCTCACAATCACTTGGCATTCTTCTTTTAATTATTTTCACTCTTGTGGGTGGTTAGTGATATTTCAGTATGATTTTTTAGTATATTTCCTTGATGACTAGCTGAACACCTTTTCATATGTTTACTGGCCATTCTATTGTTGTGAAATGCTTGTTCAGTTCTTTCGCTCATTTATTTTCAATTGAGTAGTATTCCCCTTCTATTGGAAGTGTTCTTTGTATATTCTGAATTGAGCCCTTTATCAGTTACATGTATTGTGAATATCTTTTCTCACTCTGTGTCTAGACTCTTTTTTAAAACCTTCTGAATGGTATCTTTTGATGAACCAGTTTTTAATTTTTTGATGAATCAATGTTTTTAATTTTAATAAACTTCAATATATAAATATTCTTCCTTATGGTTAGGGCTTTTTGTGTCCTATTTAAGAATATTTGCCTACCTCAAGGTCAAGAACCTATTCTTGACCTGCGTTTTCTTCTAAAAGCTTTCATATTGAAGTCTATAGACCGCATAGAATTGGTTGTTTGTTTGGTTGGTTTTTGCTCTGTTATAAAGCAAACCTAGATATTTTAAAAAGCAGAGACATTGCTTTGCTGACAAGGGTCCATCTAGTCAAAAGTATGGTTTTTCCAGTAGTCATGTATGGATTTGAGAGTTGGACCCTAAAGAAGGTTGAGGGCTGAAGAATTGATGCTTTCGAACTGTGGTGTTGGAGAAGACTCTTGTGAGCTCCTTGAACTGAAAGGTGATCAAACCAAGCAATCCTAAAGGAAATCAATCCCAGATATTCATTGGAAGGACTGATGCTGAAGCTGAGGTGAAGTGAAGTCTCTTCTCTTCAAAGTCCGACTCTTTGCAACCCCATGGACTGTAGCCTACCAGACTCTTCCATCCATGGGATTTTCCAGGCAAGAGTATTGGAGTGGGTTGCCATTTCCTTCTCCAGAGGATCTTCCCAACCCGGGGATCGAACCCAGGTCTCCCGCATTGTAGGCAGACGCTTTACCGTCTGAGCCACCAGGGAAGTTCCAATAATTTGACCATCTAATGTGAAGAACTAACTCATTTGGGAAAGACCTTGATGATGGGAAAGATTGAAGGCAGGAGGAGAAGGGGATGACAGAGGATGAGATGGTTGGATGGCATCACAGACTCAATGGACATGAGTTTGAGCAGGCTCTGGGAGTTGGTGATGGACAGGGAAGCCTGGTGTGTTGCAGTCCATGGGGTCACAAAGAATCAGACATGACTGAGCAACTGAACAACAACATAAAGCAGGGGCTGGGTTTTATTCTGATTTTTCCATTTGGTTATCTATTTGATCCAGTACCACTTATTGATAAGGTTGTTATTGATAAGGTTGTTTTTGATAAGTTTGTACCAGTGCCCTGAAGCGCCACTTTTTTCCACAAATCAAGTGCCTGTATATGCGTGGATCTGTTTCTAGACTCTACTCTGTTCTACTGGTTTATTCGCCTATTGGTGTGCTAATGCTACACAGTCTTAATTCCTGTCACTTTCTAATAAATCTGCTCCAGTATGTGGTCCAGTAAGCCCTCCAGCTTTGTTTTTATTTGAGGTGATCTTTGCTATTCTTCACTCTTGGCATCCCTACTTTACTTTTATGGACTAGAAAACATCTTTAAAAGTAAAATATCTTCCCATTTTGGTGGACCCTTATATCATCCAAGCAGCAGCTTTGGGTTATGCCATAACGTCCATAGTGCAGTGTGTTAGTAGCTCAGTCATGTCCGACTCTTTTTGATCCCATGGACTGCAGTGTGCCTCTGTCCATGGGATTCTTCAGGCAAGAATACTGGAGTGGGTAGCCATTCCCTTCTCCAGGGGATCTTCCCAACCCAGGGATCAAACCCAGATCTCTTGGATTGCAGGCAGATTCTTTACCATCTGAGGCTCTAGGGCAGCCCTTACCAGACCTCAGTCCATGGGTTGCCTGCAGCCTGGTGCTCCAAATGGTATTTTTGCGAGTGTGTGCAGTAGCAATAAGCCCGGTCCCCCTGCTAGTTTCTGCTACCCATACCACCTCTGTTATTTCTAGCAATAAATTATATTGTGTTCTTACTGTTATGTCAGGCATTTTAAGTGCTTTGCACACATTATCTATTTAATCCTTCCTACCACCCAAGGAGGTAAGTACTCTGTTACTGCCCCCTAAAGAGTTATACCAACCTTTCAAAGATCCTTCTTTCCCCACTCACTGTTCCTTCTCTGTCAGCTTCAATGCCTCCGTAAAACCTAGCTTTTCTGAGCTTGAAGGATCGGAGATGTATTTGATATGACAAATGGGGAAATTCATACCCAGAGAGGGAACTGATTTACACAGGGCTTCCTTAGCTGGTTAATGGCAGAGAAAGAATTAGAACACTTGACTCTCAGACAGTTCACAGTCCCACTGCCATTTCCCAGTTATTGTGTCCACAACCAGACTTCCTTGCTGTTACCCAATTTATTTCCCCTCCATTTCTGATTAAATTTCTGTAACGACTTGTCTATGATGTTGGCTATTTCTACTTCCTCATCTCCCTTTCTCTCCTTGGCCCACTTTGAAACCACTGAAACTGCTCACATCGAGACCGTTGCTCCTTTCATGTTGTTCAGCCTGTGGTTTCTCCTCTCATGTCACCAGACCTCTTAGCTAGCGTCCACGCATCTGATCATTCTCATCTTTCTTGCCACATTCTCTTCTTTCACCTGTATCACTACATTCCCTCAGATTTTCTTCTAACTCATTGGCTATTGATTCTTCATTCCCCTCAGCTGGACCCACCCCCTCTCGACCTAAATTTCATATTTTAAAGTACCCAGGTTTGCTCCTTGGCATATGTTTCCATCCACACTCTTTCTGTAAGTGATTGCACCAGCCCTACAGTCCTAAATACAATGTATCTCCTAGAGTTTGCCAAGCTAGTTGTTCCAACCTTGACTTCTCTCCCGAGTTCTAGACTTTAACCTCTTGCTTGACATCTCCATTTGGATGTTGTCTTAATTGGGTCCTCTATAAAACAGGGCCCAAGGCAAGGATTAGCATAGTAACAGTTTAATTGGGAGATACGAGTCCAGGGTACTGGGTGTAGGAGAAAAAGGGAAAGAAGGCCAAGGAAGGTGTGCATAGAATGCAGTGAGCTGCTCTTCCAACCTGGCTTTCACCTCCCAGAGAGCTGCCAAGAGACCAGCAGTCACTCAGAAGCTGTGTTCACTCAGCACATGGCACTTCTTTGGGAGAGTTGCTTGAAGATATTGTACCTTAGAGCAGCCCATGGGAGAAGGAAAAAGGAAGACTAATCTGTCTGCCTCCCTTTTGGCTCCCATTTCCCCCTTGTTCAAAGTTCACCCTTAGGGAAATAATTCTATACTTCCAGTGTGCAGAATCCAAACCATCATTGCTGTGCTGACAGCCAACTCATGGTGTGATATTCCATTCATGTTTGAACATGGAAGAGTGACCCAGAGTTGCTGGAGCCCTGGCAGGGGGAGACAGAGGGGAACAAAGAAAGAGGCTGAACAGTGTTTGTGGCCCAGAGCAGATGTCTACTAGACATATCAAAATGAACATGGCTCACCATTCAGAAAACTAAGATCATGGTATCTGGTCCCATCACTTCATGGCAAATAGATGGGGAAACAATGAAAGCAGTGAGAGATTTTATTTTCTTGGGCTCCAAAATCACTGCAGATGCTGACTGCAGCCATGAAATTAAAAGCACTTGCTCCTTGGAAGAAAAGCTATGACCAGCCTAGCTGCTGCTGCTAAGTCGCTTCAGTCGTGTCCGACTCTGTGCGACCCCATAGACAGAGCCCACCAGACTTCTCTGTTCTGGGATTCTCCAGGCAAGAATACTGGAGTGGATTGCCATTTCCTTCTCCAATGCATGCATGCATGCATGCTAAGTCACTTCAGTCATGTTCAACTTTGTGCGACCCCATGGACAGCAGCCCACCAGGCTCCTCCATCCACAGGATTCTCCAGGCAAGAACACTGGAGAGGGTTGCAATCCCTTCTCCAATGACCAACCTAGAAAGCATATTAAAAAGCAGAGACATTACTTTACCAACAAATGTTTGTCTAGTCAAAGCTATGGTTTTTCCAGGAGTCATGTACGGATGTGAGACTATAAAGAAAGTCCATGTTGGACTATAAAGAAAGCTGAGCACTGAAGAATTGGTGCTTTTGAACTGTGGTGTTGGAGAAGACTCTTGAGAATCCCTTGAACTGCAAGGAGATCCAACCAGTCCATCCTAAAGGAAATCAGTCCTGGATGTTCATTGGAAGGACTGATGATGAAGCTGAAACTCCAATACTTTGGCCACCTGATGTGAAGAACTGACTCACTGGAAAACACCCTGATGCTGGGAAAGATTGACGTCGGGAGGAGAAGGGGACAACAGAGGATGAGATGGTTGGATGGCATCAGCGACATGATGGACATGAATTTGAGTAAACTCTGGGAGTTGGTGATGGACAGGGAGGCCTGGCGAGCTGCAGTCCATGGGGTTGCAAAGAGCTGGACACGATGAGTGACTGAACGGAACTGAACTGAAACAGAACTCTCGATTTCTTTCTGCCAACTAACCTGATTCCCTCTTCTCTCACAGTCTTGTTCATCTTGGAAAATGGCACAACTGACTCCACTGCTGAACTTTAGTCAAGGATACGGTCACTTCATGCATAGACCACTGAAATGGCCTGTGAACTGGTCCTCTCAGTCTCACTTTCATTTCCTTTCAGTGTATTCTTCATATCACAAGAGTGATTTTTATAAATGTAATGCAGCAATGTTCTTCTCAGCTCTGGAGCTCTGTTCCATCACTTACTCTCAGATCAAATGCCTCCCTTCACTCCCCTATTGAAAGGGGCTGTCTATATCACCTTGCTTTATGGCAACCTTAGTTCTTACCACTTTCTGAAATCATCTCACTGGATACGTGTTATACATTGCCTATCTTCGGACTATAATATAAGCTCCATTCAGGTACAGAGCCTGCTGTCTGTCTCCCCGTATCTGCAGCGCCTAGAATAGTCTTTGATACATGAAGGGGCACCGTAAATGTTTGTTGAATGAATGAGTGACAGAATGAACAGCAGCTGAGCTGAGAGCCTAACTCTGCGTGGCAAGCATGTATCTGTTTGCCTGACTTTGCATCTCGTTAGGTCTTCCTACAACTAAAAATTCTAGAGCAAGGAATGTAGTAAGGTTGCAGGGCATTACTTAGGTCCTAGAAGAGTTCAGGATGAATTTGGAAACCAGTTAACAGATTCTATCCTGTCTCTATTTATTAAAATTAAACTTTTATTTTGAGATCATCGTAGACACACATCCAGTTTTAAGAAACAATGCAGATACCATTACCAGTTTGCCCCATGGTACGTTGTAAAAATCATGGTACAATATCACTACCAGGATACTGACAGATGTGGTCAACATACAGAAGATTTCTGTCACCATAAGGATTCCTTAAGGTATATTTTTACAGCCTCAGCTGCTTCTTTCCTGCTCCCACCTCCTAAACCCCTAGAAGCTCCTAACTTGTTCTCCATTTTTGACTATTTTATCATTTTAGGAATATCATACAAAGGGAATCATACAGTATATAATCTTTGGGGATTGGCATTTTTCACTCAGCATAATTCTTTGGAGATTCATCCAGGTTGTTGCTTGTACAAATAATTCATAGCTTACTCTTTTTTCTTGCTGGGTGCTATTCTATGGTGTGGATGGGCCTCAGTTTGCTTAACCAGTCACCCCCTGAAGAACATTTGGATTGTTTCCAGTTTGGGGCTACTACCAATAAAATCGCTAAATTTGAGTACAAGTTTTTGTGTGAACACGAAATTTTCATTTCAGTTGGATAAATGGTCAAGAATGCAATCTCTGGATGCCAGTTGCTAGCAGCATCTAAAGAATGTCCCTCCAAAAAAAAAAAAAAAAGAAAGAAAGAACATCCCTCTATTTTTCCAAGTGTGGTGAGGATGCAGAGAAACTAGATCACTGACACATTACTGATAAGAATGCAAAAATGGTACCACCACTCTGGAAAGCAGTTTGACAGTTTCTTTTAAAAAATAAGCAACTGCCACACCACCCAGAGACTGATTACAGGAGATTTGGATTCACCAGCACCCTTTCCACTGCCCCATTCTTCAAAAAGGCTGATGCCCAGTCCCTGGTTTGGGGATTAATGACAAAAACCAACTGCCATCTAGGTGCAGCAGCTCATGAAGCATTAAAGAAATGATAAAAAGAAAGGAAATTCACATTTTCTGGACTCCCCAGTCCATTTAAATTAATGCCAGAAATGATGTACTGTTCCTTGAGTCTGTGGGGGAGCAGTCTGTGGCCGGATTTCAGTTGAGACCTTGATAAGCCATAGGAAACCGCATTCATAGGCCAAATTAGATGGGTGGGGGACACCTTGACACAACCTTTATGGAGGCCAGATGGAGAGAGGCTGCAGACAGAAGCGGCAACAGCAGAAATGTTGGTTTCTGTGCATGCTACCTTGCCTGAGCCCAGCGTAGATTAAAGGCTGCTTCTAGGAGAGGGAAAGTTAGATCTAATATTTAGGGTTGGGGCCATTCTGGAATTTTCTTTCTTTGGGGGCTTGACAAGCCAAAACCATACAGGAGAGAGAAGACTGTGTTTAGTTCTTCTCAGGATTACCACCGCTATTGGTCCCACTTCCTCTGGAGGCCTGGCCTCTCTTCTTCCCTCCCTCTCCTCCTCGACCTCATCCTTGTCTTCTCACCTTCTCAAAGCCATGTTTCCTAACACCTTAACTTTTGTATTTTGTTTAACACATACTTGCACTGTGGTTACTATTTCTCATGCATTTTTTTATGATTTTATGTGAATTGGTTCTATCAAAACTCCTAACAAACCTATGAGATAGGGATCAGTAATGTCCCAATTGTGCAGATGAGGGAACTGTGCCATAGAGGGGTCAAGTACCTTGCCCAAAGTCACACAGCTAAGTGCAGAGATAAGCTTCCGGCCCACAGAGTCTGGCTCCAGAATCAGTGCCCTTAATCACTACATTAGGATGACTTTCTAGCAATGACATATATGCCTTAAACTTTTCTCTTTTCAGGGCCACTTGGTATTTCAGTAAAAGAAGAAGCCTTCTGCTGAAGGAAAAAAGCATTAAAATGTGGGATTTTGGATAGAGAGTAACAGGGATCTAGCCTGTCACCCAGGCTACTGTGCGTATCGGACCCTCACGAGGCAGGGGGTGGTTTATTGCATATGACAGCTCTATCTTGTGTAGGTTATTTCTAAGAATTGCTACTGACGTTTAGGAAATGGAATTAGTATGTGCCAGAGACTAGGTGAGGAGCAGCCTATATACTATGTCAACAAAAGCGCAGGACAGTTGATATTAATTCTCCTTTAACAATTAGGAAGTTAAAGCCACCAGTGGCAGATGGTTAAGTAAGCGAAGTTGAACAGTTTGAAACAGCGGTTCTAGGCCTGTCTGGTCTCCTTTTACTACACAAAAACGATTTAAGCATTAAGTTTCTAGTTTTGCTTTTATCTTCGGTCAGCATGTCCATTTTGGCAAATGACAAGGTAAGAATAGAAAGTTCCATCTTCCCCCTATGAATCAGTTACTCCCCCAGATTTCACATCATAAGACTGTGGCGCCAACCACTGCCTAGGTGCTCAAATAGAAAAATGCAGGGCTTGGTCTGTATGTCTCTCTCACCCTGACTCTTCTTTACAATTTACCAGCGAGTTCTGTCAATTCTGTCTCCAAAATGCATCCCAAGTCCATATGCTTGCATCCGGTCCACCAGAGCCTCGAGTCCAGGCCACCACCACCCGCTGCCCCAACAACATCCACAGTGCCTTCCTGGGCACAGCCCGCTTCCCCTGCAATCTGTCTCCATAGAGACGTGTATATTCTTCTTAAGATGTGAGCTGGGTCTTGTCCCTTTCTTAATAGGGGCTTCCCTGATAGCTCAGTTGGTAAAGAATCTGCCTGCAATGCAGGAGACCCTGGTTTGATTCCTGGGTCAGGAAGATCTGCTGGAGAAGGGATAGGCTACCCACTCCAGTATTCTTGGGCTTCCCTTGTGGCTCAGCTGGTAAAAAATCTCCCTGCAATGCAGGAGACCTAGGTTCAATCCCTGGGTTGGGAAGATCTCTTGGAGAAGAGAACGGCTACCCACTCCAGTATTCTGGCCTGGAGAATTCCATGGACTGTATAGTCCATAGAGTCACAAAGAGTCGGACACGACTGAGAGACTTCCACTTTCCTTTCATATTAAATGTTCTTCCAGCTATATTTGATGCCAGTTCCCAGTCCTCTCACTAATCTCCATCCAGAATAGATTAAGTGCTTCCACACTTCACCCACAGCAGCATCCTATCCCCCCACTCTTCCTGTGGCTCTGATCTCCTCAAAAAGCTCCCCTGAATCTGCAGTGCACATCTTCCCTCTGTTAAATCTCCCTCTCAGAGTCTTAGACTGGTGCCTGGCATGCAGCAAGCACTCAATTAGTGATAGGTCTTACTTCTGTTTTGATCATTGTTGTTCTGGTAAATATTCTAAAGATGCATGCCTAGGTGACTAGGTCACCAGAGTAGGAAAGACGAACACCGTTAATATCTGAGGCCCTCAGAGCTGCTAAGAGAGGAAGATTATATACTTCTAGAGGAAAAAAAAAAAAAAATATATATATATATATATATGTATATGGGCTTGTAAATCCAATTCTCTGCCTTAAAAAAAAATCATTAACTATTCTTGTCATAAACGTAATAACCACGTGCTTAATGATAGCATGTTTTACAACAGCGATGTAAAACATATTTTGAAAAAATAGAAGAACACCTCTGATATTTTTTTAAAGCAGTGTCTAGATTTGTCTGATGAATTTTCCTAAGTAAGTTTCACTCTGGCTCTTACAGTCCCCCAGCATGTTCTTTTTCTACAAACTTAGCAATAAGTACTTACAACAAAATTTTCAAACATGGGGAAAACCTTGTTCTATTAAGTGGTTAAAGGAAGCCTATGGATGCCATGTACGAAAATCTACCAGTGTACTAGCTACACTGATTAAACGTTCACTTTACTCCAGGCTTCATTCCCAAGTAATAGCAAATAGGACAGGCATGGAAGTAAGCTGACTCCTAAACTCAACCCGATCTAAAACCCAGAATTGGAAACACACCTAATTATTAATCCTGTATGTCGTTGCAGGCTTTTCTTTGTTCTTCTGTACCTGGCAAATGTTCTAACACTTTTAATTTATTTTCTTTCTTTGTAAGCTATACTTTATTGGAGTATAGTTGCTTTATAATGTTGTGTTAGTGTCTACTGTACAGCAAAATGAATCAGCCATACATACGTCCCCTCCCTTTTGGATTTCCTCCCCATTCAGGTCACCACAGAGCACTGAGTCGAGTTCCCTGTGCTGGACAATAGGTTCTCATTCGTTTCACGCATAGTATCACGCATAGTATCAGTAGTGTGTACGTGTCGATCCCAGTTGCTCCTTGGTAACGATACATTTGTTCTCTATGTTTGTGACTCTATTTCTGCTTTGTAAATAAGATCATAAGGGAACTCTTTATAACACTTTCTAAAACACACTTTGCTCTCTTTTAAAGTTTCCCTGGAAACTTCCAAAGGGCAGCTGTTGTGGGCTCACATCATCTCCCCCTTACCCCCACAAATGTGCAAATAAAGAACCACCTCTGTGTCTTTAATTTATAACAGGCTAAACTTTCCCCTGTAAACTGATACTTTGACCAGAAGTCTGTGGGTGGGATGGGTGCTGTGTTTTTTCGGTCGTAGCTTCTTTTGGCTGATAAACTAGCACTTAAGTGTTTCCCTTTTCCAAACCCCCAAATGAAAAGTGTCTTTGTGGTGAGGTGGCAGCCCAACCGTCATTGCCAACGTGAATGGTCCTGGGGACACTTATTTTTAGTTTGCTGCCTAAGCAAGAACTAGGCTGGGTAACAAGGGCCCTTGGGGGTGCAAACTCCCAGAATCCAGAGCATGGAGCTTTTAAAGGGAAGCCAGGTGAAGCAAAAGACAAAAGCACCTGTTCTCCAAGTGGGGCACAGAGACACACCAGAGATCTTGTCTTGGGTGATGTTTAGATGGTTTAATTTTATCAAGGCTGCTATAAAACAGAAACACATTGACTCCATTTCAGTTCAGTTCAGTTCAGTCGCTCCATTTGGATGAATGTAAATCCAGGCAGGCCCGGGAACTAATTATAGCAGCGAGGCTGAGGATGAAAAGCAAGGTAGACATCCGCTCTATGGCCCGCTTAGCATCCTGTCCTCCCTTCTAACAGAGCCTGAAGCAAGTGTCTCACCTTCGGTGGGTGGAGCAGTTGCCATGTCACCGAGCAAGGCCAGTTTACTCTCCAGGGAGCAAAAATCAATCCTAGTGAAGGGACACAGGGACCCCGCACTGATGCAGGGTTTCTTAGTCTCTCCCACCTAGATCACCTAGTTTCCTGTCCTGTACAAAGCCAGATTCTTTAGATTTTTGTTTCGTTCTGTGAGCTACTCTGTGGCCTTCTAATATGTTATGAGGGTGTGCTGTGATGTATATATGTGTGTATCTTCAATTTTTTTTTTCTTAAAGGAGCAAAAGTTGGTTTCTTTTGCTTAGAACCAAAGAACGTCCCCCTCCCCCAAAATGAGAGCCCTGACATAGTTCACTGTATATGCAAATCCCTGGCTGGCTCTGCATAGAAGGCAATCCCCCCTCCCCCGCCCATCTCTACTCCCCTCCCCATCTTGGCTCAAGTATTTTCAATTTAGGGAAAAATGAATCCTCCTCCTTAAACAGGAACTGTGACAGGCTGGGCTTTATGAAAGCATTGGTGACTGTTTTTTCCTTCCTCTTTCCACGAATGCAAGCTTCTTACTATTTCCTAACCAGGGGCAGTCAAGCAAATGCAGTCTCAAAAAGACTCTTTAGGCAAGAGAGGGAGCGAGGGCCTGCCCACCATCAGAGTCTGGCGTGTTGCTGGTTCAGAACCTGGTTTTGCTCATCCTGTGGTTTTCTGAACTGGGAACCAGGCTCTGGCACTGACCTCTCAGAGACTAAATACTCTTGGCAGAAGCACCTCTGACTCAATGGATAGAAATATTGTGGGCATCAGAAAATAATGCCCTCAGACTCGTGCAAGGCCAGAGGGGTGGGATGAGGTATGGGGGGGGGGACCTTCCTTAGGAAGTAGGGCTCTATATACTCAGAAAGTAGACGAGGAGAAGGAAAGCTGTGATAAACATTTAGTGAGGTAAAAAATGCTCCTGACATGCCATTCATTGACAAGAGCCTATAAAACTGTACCACCAGTTTTATACACAATGCCTGTGTGTGTGTGTGTGTGCACATGCCTACGTGTATCTGCATAGAGAACCAGAGACAGGAGGGGAGGGTAGAGTGAGAAAGCACGAAGCCATCTGGTCTCTTGGTAACAGGATGACGGGTGATTTTCATTCCCTTCTTAAAGCCTCTTCACATTTAAAATTTTTTCAATAATGATTCTGCGTTACTTTCAAACTGGAAAAAATCCCTAAATATAACTTGGAAAAAAAGGAAAGCAATGCCCTCATTAGCACGAGGCTCTGTCTAAGCAGTGCAGGGGCCCCACCCACCCCAATGAAATCTGGCTCATCAGAGTCACATGCGGAGATTGTATCAACCTCAGTGGCCGCAGGACAGACACTCTATAACTACCACTGCTATCGCTGCTATTACTTTGCCCAGCACGAATAAGATCTCCCATCTCCATAGTATGTGTTTATTTTTCAAGGTATCTCTTACCTCATTTGATGCACCATATAATCTAGTAAGGTAGGAAGGGCCAGTAACATTGGTCCATCTTATGGATGAGGGAACTGAAATATTGGCCAGTATGTCACATTAGATCGTATAGTATTATTACTGATAACAATAGTGGTCTTAGATATCAAATTATCAGACTTCTGTCTCCAAATCTCTTTAGAGTACAACAAAAACCATAGTAGTTCATACATATTTTTGTGCCCCTGGGCTTCCCTGGTAGCTCAGATGTAAAGAATCAGCCTGAAATGCAGGAGATCCAGGTTTGATCCCTGAGTTGGGAAGATCCCCTGGAAAAGGGATTGGCTACCCACTCCAGTATTCTTGCCTGGAGAATTCCATGGACAGAGGAGCCTGGCGGGAGACAGTCCATGGCGTCTCAAAGAGTTGGACATGACTGAGCAGCTAACACTTTCACCTTATTGAGTGCCCCTAATGGCTTCAAGTTTATTGAAGTAGATGCAGTTGTTCTTATTTTAAAGTTAAAGGAAACCTGGGGCCCAGAAAGATTAAGTAATCTGTCTATAAACACATAATTAGTAAATGGGTGAGTCAGCCTGTGAACTCAAGCAGTCTGACTCCAAGATTATGAACTGGACCAGAAGTCACATGTCTACTATTCCATTTTTGAAGAAAATTTCCATTACAGTAAACTGGCCAAACCCTTCAGCTTCGTTCTGTTCTAATCTGACCCCCATTTGGAATGCGTCTTAGTCTGAAAGTAAACATCCCATATCCACCGGGGCAGAAGGGGCTCAACACTAATATTTTCAGCTCAGAGTGAAAATGTGGAAGAGCTCAAAAGAGATGGTATCCAAGTCCATTTCAGAGGCCAAGATGGCTTAAAGAACTCGGGTAAACACTCAGCTCAAAAACTAACAAACTCCCAGCAGTGATGGGTGACCTCCAACAGAAGTAGTAGCTGGAAAATGGGAAGGATCAATTCACACTGAAATCAAGCTGGGCTCCCTTCTGCAGTGCGTCTCTCTGCCATTTTGGTCTCCATAGCACTGCAGACACCAAAATGTGGCAGGAAACCCAGGAGTCTAGGCTAGCAAAATGTTATTTCAAAGCAGTATCTGGCAGTTGGGGAGGGAAGGCAGACTAGAGATAAACACGAGATCAAAAGTCTGGTAAGACTTGGTATCATTCAAATACACCCATGGACATTTGAAAGTTGTTTTACTCACTAGGGCAGCCTGGGGCAAGGTGATGAACTCCAGGAAGCTGGTCATGGTCAGCCTCTACCATCTCTCAGTGCTCTTTCTGCCCTTAGAATGTCTTCTCCTTCATATACTCACTGTCCTCAGCCACTATCCATCACCAAACCTGGGGCCTCCCAGTTGTCTCCCGCACAACTCTGTCCTTCCAGGCAAACCCTGACTGTCTTTTATTAAGAGGGGATCTTAAAGTGTATTCCCACCATAGCTGTTCAGTTTTTCAAAGTATTACTGACTAAACCAAAATGATAAACTAATTCATGATTTATGCTGAGTGATAATGACTTAATAAGTTAGTATGCTTAGAAAACTTGTGAAATTTACCCTAACAATAACTAATGAAATTTTGCTGGCATTCTGGGAGGCTGGTGCGGTAAGCTAGGATCAGATTTGACTGCTTGATCATGTCCAACTCTTTGCGAGCACATGGACTGTAGTCCACTAGGCTCCTCTGTCCATGGAATTTTCCAGGCAAGAATACTGGAAGTGGGAAACCATTTCCTACTCCAGTGCGTCTTCCTGACCCAGGGATCAAACCCACATCTCTTACATTACCTGCATTGGCAAGTGGGTTCTTTACCATTAGCGCCATCTGGGAAGCCCGTGGTAGGGATGTTGAGTGATTATTTTTATTCAACTCTCCTCTCCTTTTAAATAGGACCTATCACCTGTGTCTGATGATGGACCAAGGTGTTTAACTGAAAATGAATGATCTTACAGCAGACTCTTTCTCTGCAGTGGCAACTGTGAAGTCATTTGTTGAAATGGAAGTGTCCGAAGTTCAAAACAACCTGGATCCCTGGGGCACAGGTATCCTAGAGAATCATCCAGACCTACAATGGACTTTGGGACTTTGGACGAAACTTTGGGTGACTTCCTTTATATTATTCTACCAACCTTTTGGTGTTATTTGTTATAGCAGCATAGTTCAGCACATCCTGACTATTATAGCTAGTGACTTTTACACCTCAAATCATAACCTATAATCTGCTTCTTCTCTACTGTTAAGAGAGATATGTGCCACTTATTAGCTATAGCTTTGGACAAGCTATTATACCTCCCCAAAAGGAGTCTCAGTATTCTCCTCTGCAGGACAGGATGGCTGGTCTTTTTCAGATATGAGTCTACCTAAATGGTAATCCCAAATTATATGGTACCTGCTCCCTGTATTATATGCTAAGACAAGGCAATTTATCTCCAAATAGAGGTGCTAAACCTGTCAAACACTTTCCTAGTTATATCTCTGAACAGGAAGGTCAAGACCCCAGGTTGCCAGTACATAAGTGTGTTTAGGGCTTCCTAGGTGGCGCTGGTGTAATAGCAGCTGCCTGTCAATGCAGGTAGATTTGAGACTTGGGTTTGATCCCTGGTTGGAAAGATCCCCTGGAGTAGGAAATGGCAACTCATTCCAGCATTCTTGCCTGGAGAATCTCATGGACAGAAGAGGCTGGTGGGCTACAGTCCATAGATCACACAGAATCAGACACAACTGAAGTGACTTAGCACACACAAGCACATTTTAGGAGTTTTGAGAGTGTAGCAAGAAGCCAGACAATGTCTCATTACTCTTTAATGTTGACCATTTTAATACCCCTCAGCTATCAAATTTGTCAGATTAGAGCTGGTTCCATCTGAGAATTACATAGCTTTTCCCAAAGTTTCAGTTCAGTTCAGTTCAGTCACTCAGTTGTGTCCGACTCTTTGCAACCCCATGAATTGCAGCACGCCAGGCCTCCCTGTCCATCACAAACTCCCGGAGTTCACTCAGACTTGCGTCCATCGAGTCAGTGATGCCATCCAGCCATCTCATCCTCTGTCGTCCCCTTCTCCTGCCCTCAATCCCTCCCAGCATCAAAGTCTTTTCCAATGAGTCAACTCTTCTCATGAGGTGGCCAGAGTACTGGAGTTTCAGCTTTAGCATCATTCCTTCCAAAGAAATCCCAGGGTTGATCTCCTTCAGAATGGACTGGTTGGATCTCCTTGCAGTCCAAGGGACTCTCAAGAGTCTTCTCCAACACTACAGTTCAAAAGCATCAATTCTTCAGTGCTCAGCTTTCTTCACCGTCCAACTCTCACATCCATACATGCCTACTGGAAAAACCATAGCCTTGACTAGACGGACCTTAGTTGGCAAAGTAATGTCTCTGCTTTTGAATATGTTATCTAGGTTGGTCATAACTTTTCTTCCAAGGAGTAAGCATCTTTTAATTTCATGGCTGCAATCACCATCTGCAGTGATTCTGGAGCCCCAAAAAATAAAGTCTGACACTGTTTCCCCACCTATTTCCCATGAAGTGATGGGACCGGATGCCATGATCTTCATTTTCTGAATGTTGAGCTTTAAGCCAACTTTTTCACTCTCCTCTTTGACTTTCATCAAGAGGCTTTTTAGTTCCTCTTCACTTTCTGCCATAAGGGTGGTGTCATCTGCAGATCTGAGCTTATTGATATTTCTCCCCACAGACTTGATTCCAGCTTGTGTTTCTTCCAGTCCAGTGTTTCTCATGATGTACTCTGCATAGAAGTTAAATAAGCAGGGTGACAATATACAGCCTTGACGTATTCCTTTTCCTATTTGGAACCAGTCTGTTGTTCCACGTCCAGTTCTAACTGTTGCTTCCTGAGCTGCATACAGATTTCTCAAGAGGCAGGTCAGGTGGTCTGGTATTCCCATCTCTTTCAGAATTTTCCACAGTTTATTGTGATCCATACATTGGAAATTCCCAGTTCGTGTCTGAAGACCAGAGGCCACATCATCTATCAGTGGTTCTGTCCTTTTAACACAACAACACCTCTTCAAAGATTTTTCCCCGGATGTGCATATATGTATAACTATTAGAGCCTGTTGAACTAAAAGTGCACTATTTTAAAACTGTTTTAGTCTATTGTTGTTCATGTATTTTGAAAATAGCACATATATTATTTAAAATATTTAGACATATTATACATTCAGCCTATAGGTGATGTTGGGCACATGGGTATGTTTGCAGGCTCCTTGCAGTAACTCTGAGGTTGCCCAGGGGCTATTCATACCCAAAGGCTGGGAATAATAAATTCAAGGAATCTAGGAGAATATTGCAACCTATATTGGTTCTTGCTTCCTCCCTTTCTCCCTCAAACTCTAAGTCTCTGAGAAGCAGATGCTAACACAGAATTAGAGGGCACGAGGTTTTGTGAGGAATAACACCTGTCAAAGGGAAGGTGAGATGGCAGGAATGGTCATGAGGAAGTTGCTTGACCATGGTCCAGGCTCTGTTAGCCCCAAACGTTGCTCCAAAGCAAGATTGCCTGTTGGAGCTTATCCCTATCGGATGGAAATGGCCATAACTTTATTCCTTGACCTTGCTCTGTTATGAGCTGGGGCCACTTTGAGTAGAGTGTGACTTGAGTTTAAAATTTGCTAAGAGGTGAGGTTGTCACCTAGTTATCCTCCCGGCAACTGGGTAGCAAGTCCTTTCTGGGAAGGGGGATCTGAGTAGTTTATCTCCATTTGCCACACCCTAAATTTCCCCCATTTCTATAGGCAATTTTGTCCCTCAAGGTTAAATGTGAAAAAAATATAACTTTATAAATGACAATGTGAATTACCCTTGGGACATGAGCCATCTCTAAACAAATTCAGAAGGAAAATTATAACCATATGCAAGCATAACTGCATTAGCTAAAGGGTGAGGTGTTCCCAGGATTGGGGGTTTCATTTAGTTTAAGCAGAATCTCCTTCTGCCAAGGAAGTTAATTGCAAGTCTGAAATAAGATTAGAGAAGTGTTTGCTGCAAGAGTCTGATCATACTCTGCATTGAACATGACTCTTCATGAATACATTGGCTGTTTACCGTGGGGAAGAGACTGTGTTGGGAAAAATGAAGCAGTAATTGCAAGGCAGGAAATTACCAGGGAAGGCGCCTTCTCTTAGGAGGAAGAAGAAGTCTATTACAATGTCAGTCCCTTCACTTAGCCTGGGCTGTGAGGGAGTGATTACCATGTGCCCTGAAAAACAGACTGGGATGGATCCAGCTAGTAGGAAATATTTACAAGATCAAACCTGAATACAGGAACCATGTCCTGTTAATCCGGTTTGAAACAGTGAGCCAGTCAATCTCCAAAGATGCATCTTGCAGAAGCTGCCAAGGTGGTTTCCAAGTGGGAGTTTACACAGACCAAGGAGAGCAGGCAGGGGGGGACAAACGAAAGGGAAACTTTGGAGGTGGGACCCTCTCCTACCCTTGCCTCCAGTCCTACCTCAAAAGTGGGGTCCCCTCTTTATCCCTGACATGTTAGGGTTTTGTGTAAGGTTACCTTTAAGAAAAGTTCCTTAATGAAAATAAATGAATCAGATAATCACAGTTTCCTAGGTCTCACATGAAGCCTACTGAAATAGACTCTCACATGAATTTGCCTTTCCAAAACTGCTGCTCAATGAACTTTATGATAAAAAATGGAGAGACAGATGACTAATGAGATAGGTAGATATTATTAATAGATGATAGATAAAGGCTTGATAGATAATACACATTTATCAATATACTAATATGCAATGCATATTATAACATATACACAAACATAAAAAATATAAAGGGGTAAGACAAAACTAAACAGAATAGAGGCTCTAGAATCTTCTTGCACCCAGGGGATTGTCTTGATTTCCCCTGAGGTAGGCAAATCTTACATGGGAACATTCTTACAGTCTTCCCTGTGATAGAAATGTTTGGGAAATAATCAGATACATACCATGACTTACAGATATAAATCCATCCCAATTTTTTTAATGGAGTCTGAGCCACTGAGATAGTGGCACCTTCCATCCTGGTCTATTCCTTCTTCTGTATCAGCGCTAGGGACTCAAGGAAGTGGACAATGGTGGTAGGTGATTACAACAAAGTGGGGAAAGGGCACACGTCTTTTTCCAAACCAGATGGTTTCTTCCTCCCCTTCAAGCACAGATGAAATCCAACTTAAGCAAAGATGAGATTTCAAAACAGTTCTGTTCCATCATCCACGTTTAGAACAGTGAGTGGAATTGGTGACACTTGTGTTGATCAAAGGTCCTATAGCTCAACTCTGAAAGTCAACCATAAATATATAGTCACTGATGTCTGGGAGAATAACTCGAGAAGAACCAGTGTGAGGGGGATCATTCCTGAACCAGATGGGTGGATATTAACAGAGAGGCGGTTTGAAGACCCTTGCAAGCGAAGGCCAAGCTCATCAGCAGCCCGGGGATTCAGGAAGGTCTGAGACAGGTACCAGATGTGTTGGTGTTACTTCTGTGACTCAGCTTCTATTTCAGCCACTGGTAAATAAAGGACTGTTTCCAGGTATGCTATATTTGGTTAAAATCTAAACTTGGACATTAAGTATAGCCCTAAGGTGGCCAAGGCAACAATGCTCTCCACCACAACTATTTCACACACGTTGGATTGAAAAGAAATTAAAATTAGAAGCATTAAAAAAATGAAATTAAGCCTGTGGGTTTCCCACACAACCTGCAAATCTCCCTTCACTGTCAGCATGGCACCAGAGTTCTGCTTCTGTTTTGACAGCTCTTTCCGCTTGGGGTCCCACTTTCGGTACTATTTCCCCAATGTGCTTTCCCACCTGTTGTCCATTCACAGTCTGTCTCCCCTCCACTGCTTTCCCTCCAAATTTCCACCTGCCAATCTGCCTCTCCTACCCCACCCTCAGACGCATGTACAGGCTTTGCCCCAAAGCCTCCCCAGTGAGCAATATCTTTTTCTGGGGATAGTAAGCACTGACTCATCGACTCCTTCTTACCACAGTTTCCAAAACACAGTCTTACTTCACCCTTGTCTCTACCCAGATCTCCATAGGTCTGGGCCACCATGTGCGTAAACAGACTCTTAATAGTGGGGTTCCCTCGTCATCTTCCCCACCCCCTCTCACTCTCTATCCATTTTCTGATGCTTATCCCCCAAAATTTCTGAAGAAAGCAGAGTCCTTATGCTCTAGTTCAGTTCTATCCTGAACTAAAACCCTTCAGGCTCCATTGTTTGCTGCATCTCAGACTGTTTTTACTCTTGGCCAACAAAGGAAAATACTTTTCTGTGGTTAAAATAAGACTCAGAGATCCTTAGAGAAATGTCACAGTAAAAATAGGAGAGACCACAGTCAATTCCGTTTTAGCTTCACCACCTGGGCAGGAACAATAGAACCTAAAGACAAGCCAAGATTTTCTGTGAATTGGGTAGCCAAGTGCATTTGATTCTATTCTCCCAGCCCCAGTGAGAAGCAACAAAGCAGCAGAGATTTCCATGTGGCTAGCTGAAGATGAAAGTTCTCATGTTTTTCTGTTAACCGTAAGTGTATGTATCCCTTTATCAGATCCATACAAGGCAGCACCTTTAAGACATGGATTTGAGGGTGACATGTGATAGATGAGAAATACTCTTCAGCAAAATCAATCCGATTGTCCTCTTCACCATCCCAAGTTCTTAGTAAACCAGCTTGAGTGTAACTACCTCCTGACACTCCCTTTCTTCCAAATCTATCCTTTAGATCCCTCCTCAGCTGACACATCAGCCTGCTGGTGACTCAGAATTAGTTCAGAATATTCCCTCACACCCTTACCTCTCTGATCAAGACCAAGCCTGTTCCCTACTGATTCTAACACTGACCCCGGCATGCCCTCAGGTTTCAACTCTCCCAGATCGTGCCTGGCTCTTTGATTTGGGAAGTGGCGGGAAGCTTGTATAGCAGCCTGTGCCTTTACAGCTCCCCAGAACTGATGGAGTAGCTGTGCGGCAGCCTTCATGGAGGAATGCATTGAGAAACTCTTCAGTCTACCACACCTTCATATTCCAGGAAAGGAGCTGCCTTCTTAGATTCTGGAATTTCTTCAGCTCTTGGCTTAGATTTTTAGAGAAAATGCCACCTATCGCCTTTAGTAAGGGATTCCTCTGCCTGTCCATGATGAGACCACTGAAATAAGACAAACCAAACAAAAAAAGAAGGGTGTGTGAAACTGTCCCCTATAAATGAAAAGAGGTGTTTCACCAGAAATGATGCTGGTGGGACTATTGTTGGGGCACAGCCCCTAGAGGTGGCCTGCTTGCCTAGTTACTAGGTCTCAAAGAAGAATTCGCATTCCATGTGGCTTCCAGATGGTGCACTGCAGGTCATCTAATGTCCTTTGTGAAACATGTTCAATTGTATTTAGGAATTAACTTCCAACTTGGGAGAGTTTCCCAGGATTGCAGAAGCCTGTTTTAGGGTTGATCTATGAATATGTCATAAGCCCATTGTTAGATAATCAATTAAATATTTGAATTAAATGATTCAAGTAGCCATAGGCAGCTCAGTCCCTCTTCTGATGGCTTCCTTCCAGAACATATGAAGGAAGCAGAGTTTAAGGAATCAAGACTTCTGGGATCCAATTGCCCTCTGCATCTCAAGACATTTGTCAGATAAAGAATATTTTTGCTGTTAAATAAATCTCTAAGCTATGAAAAACCTAGATAGGGTATTAAAAAGCAGAGATATCACTTTGCCAGCAAAGGTCCATATAGTTAAGCCAGGTACAGATGTGAGAGTTGGACCACAAAGAAAGCTGAGCAACGAAGAGCCGATGCTTTCAAACTGTGGTGTGGAGAAGACTCTAGAAAGTCCCTTGTACAGCAAGGAGATCAAACCAGTCAGTGATAAAGGAAATCAACCCTGAATATTCATTGAAAGGCCTGATGCTAAAGTTGAAGCTCCAGTACTTTGGCCACCTGATGTGAAGAGCCGACTCATTGGAAAAGACCCTGATGCTAGGAAAGATTGAGGGCAGGTGGAGAAGGGGGCAACAGAGAATGAGATGATTGGATGGCATTATTGACTCAATGGACATGAATTTGAGCAAATTCTGGGAGATAGTGAAGGATGGGGAAGCCTGGTGTGATGCAGGCCATGGGATCACAAAAAGTTAGATGACTGAGCAACTAAATAACAACAACAACAACAAATATGTGCTCAGGATAAGCAAGAACTAAGCCAGATAAGGGGGCTAGAGTGATGGCAGGGCTCGGCCGAATGGTGAAGGCAGGACCACAGGCAACAGGCTGGAGGAGGAACCCCCACAGGCTGGCTGGTGGTTGATAAGTCACAACTGAAACCAAATAAACTAACAAAGTAGGCGTTCAAGGGTTGGGCTGAGGTCAGAGGGCAAGGCTGAGACTTCACCTAGAGACAGGCTCCTGCTGACAATGGCCTTCCCCAAGTGCCCCCGCTTCGAAGGGAAGATGGAGATGATCCTACTAAGGGTCAGCTGAATCCAGAGCACTTGGCATCTTCCTTTGTGTTACTTCATAATCAGGAAAAAAAATCAAACATTATGTTCTGAAGTGAAACTTTCAGACAGTGAGATATGGGGGAAGAAGGCCTGATTTTTGTCTGACTCCAGTTTTTTCATTAACTAGGTATAGAACATTAGACAAGTAAATTTCCCGAGGCCTCAATTGTTTTATTTTATTTGAGAGTGGAGTGAAAGTTGCTGTCATGTCCGACTCTGCGACCCCATGGACTATACAGTCCATGGAATTCTCCAGGCCAGAATAATGGAGTCGGTAGCCATTTTCGTCTCCAGGGGATCTTCCCAAACCAGGGATCAAACCTAGGTCTCCTGCATTGCAGGTGGATTCTTTGAGGCCTAAATTTCTCTCCATCAAATGAAGTTATGCTAAACACCGCCTAAAGAGTCTTCCAGGTTTAGAAATGATGAGGCCACTTCTAGTATATATGTATGCACATGTGCACACACACACACACACACGCACACACACACGTGATGGTGGGAGTGATGCAGTTCTCCAGGAAGGTCAGAATACTATCCTTGCTGTGGGTCTCCTCTCTCCTGAGTCTGGCCCTGGGAGGGGCAAACTTCCTCAAAAACCACAACTGTTAAAATGGCTCCAAAGGAGTCATACTTGATTCCTGTTTCCTAACATCCTGAATGTGAGGCCCAACAGAACTGATAACGGGGCACGTCCTCGAAGTTACAAACCACAAACTGAAAGGGAAAAAACCATGCTACCCAAGGACTTAGCCAGTGGTGGATAGCTGGGGCCAGAAAAAACAAGCCTGACCTGGGACAGGCCAGTTCACCACGAGGGAATTCGCAGTGGTGGCCCAGCGAGGATTTCCCTTTTTCCAAGACAAACCAAGTTGGCTCTGATGAAACTAGTTGTGGCTAAATTCCCCTCCCTTAGTCATATCATTATTCCCAAATTGCAGTGTGCTCCATCATCGAGGGACTTGGGGAAGTCTTTGAAATTATTCAGTCATCCTTAGTGCTATGCATTTATCCACCTCTCCATCAAGTGGCCACTGCCTGTACATGACAGGCCCTGTGCCAGGCATCAGGAACACCACAGTAACCAGGACTGACATGACCTGTGCCCGCATGGGACTTACAGTCTGATGTGGAAGATGGAAAGCATACAAATAATATATAACGACAATGAGGGAGGGAACAAAAGAAGCAGAGTGCAATGATGGAGAATCATGAGAGGGGCAATGGAGTATATCTGCAGAGAGTAAGTAGAAAAGGTCTCTCCATGAAGGGGACACAAAAGCAGAGACCAGTCCTATCACCATCTTTCTTTCTCAAGTTTGCTTTGGCTATTCGGGCTTTTTTGTATTTCCATGCTCAGCCATAAAAAGGAATGATATTGGGTCATGTATAGATGTGGATGGACCTAGAGTCTGTCATATAGAGTGAGTAAGTCAGAAAGAGAAAAACAAATATCATATATTAATGCATATAAGTGGAATCTAGAAAAACGGTACAGATGAATCTATTTGCAGGCAGGAATACAGACGCAGATGTAGAGAACCAGTGGGTTACAGAGCCAGAGAGGAGGGTGGGATGAACGGGGAGTTTGAGATTGACGTATATGCACTGCCATGTGTAAAACAGATAGCTTGTGGGAACCTGCTGTGTAGGCGCTCAGCTCGGAGCTCTGTGGTGACCTAGATGGGTGGGAAGGGGTGGGTGCGTGGGAGAGAGGTAGATCCAAAAGGGTGAGAGTATATGTGATACACACAGTGGATTCGTTTCATTGCACTGCAGAAAACGCTGCTGAGTAGGGATAGAGTGATGGGGGATAAGTAGGTTTTGTCTCAGATAAAGTATGATATTTCTGGTTAAAGAGGAAGGTGGAAGGTCAGAGGTGATAATCAGAAAGAATGGTGTTGATAGATTCCAAAGGCTGTATTCCCTCTGGTGATGACAGTGAAAAAAAAAAGTGGGTGACTGAGGTGGGGTGGAAGGGCGGCCATTGGTCATGAGGGAGTCGAGGAACCTAGAACTAGGAACAGACGGCTGGCCATCTGAGAGCTGAGTCGCTGAGACTAATAACTGGATTTGACTTAGAGAGGAAGACAGAGGTTTAAATCCTCAGAAAACAAGGTGTGACCAGCATTGAGAGCAGAAATACTGAGAGACAGGAAAAGAGAGAAAGAGAGAGAAAGAGAAAAAACAGCAAGACAGCATACATTTTAAAGGGACAGATGGGAACAAAAGAATACTTCCTCACCTCTTCAATGTAAAGTATGGGGTGCATGAGTGAACAAAGGCTCTGGTTGAGAGACTTGGAGCGAGTGGTGGACTCCCAGGCTGCCAGTCCCAATAGGACAACAAGTGTTCAGAGAAGAGGTCATGCCACCCTCAACCCCCACTGGCATGCACTAAAGCCTGTTACACTCTCTGAGGTTCAACCCTGCATGGTCAAAGCTTCTTCACTCCCGTCTCCCCATCTCCCAATTCCAGGGCAGAGGAAGGGTGTTCAAAAGTTTGGAGACTAAAAATAACCAGAGAGCAAAACAATTAAATGTCCTAAACAAAAGCCCCCAGTTAGCACCAATGTGGATTAGGTGGAAGCTGCTCTTATGAAATCCGCATTATTTTGAGAGCATCCCTTCAGCCCCCTGGAGAAGGCAATGGCAACCCACTCCAGTGTTCTTGCCTGGAGAATCCCAGGGATGGAGGAGCCTGGTGGGCTGCTGTCTATGGGATCGTACAGAGTCAGACATGACTGAAGCAACTTAGCAGCAGCAGCAGCCTCAGCCCCCCAGCATTCATGGTTCAAAACAGATTTCTCTCTGCTGCAAGTGAAAGGAAATCTCTCTGCTGTTCCCTCCATTGACCCTTCTCCTTTGCCAGCCCTTATTTCCTTGAACCTCGTCTCCACTCTGCTCCCAAGTTTGGGTCCACTTATTATTTTTTTTAATATAAGAAGCCTGTGCTATTAATTTTTTTTTTAATTTTCATTGTACCACACAGAATATGGTATCTTAGTTCCTCGACCAGGGAGGAAACCTGTGCCCCTGCAGTGGAAGTGCAGAGTTTTAACCACTGGACCACCAGGGAAGTCCCAGTTTGGGTCTATTTGACCTTCGCCCTTTCAATTTGGCATGTGGTCTTGGTCTCTTTCAAATCCGACTCAGGCTGAGACTTGCCCCCAGGTCCCTCTTCATCCCCACGCCATCATGGGCTGTCTCAGCAGTCTGGTCAGGGTTGATAAGTCATCCGAAGTGCAGAAGTAAAGCAGGGGCAACACCAGTGTCAGCAAAGGAAAACCCTCAGTGCCGATTCATCCTCCAAATCCAGAGCTCTGAGCCTTCTAGAAAATTTTCTGAGTGAACTGTATAGATACAGAGCTTGACACATTGTGTCATATTCTGAAGATCCTACAGTTAAAAATGTGCAATTGAATTACACTGTCCATGTTTTATTAAACGATACCAACCCCTATCCTAGTTTTAGTCAACTGAATCATAAACAAAAAAAAATTAATTTTGGAGGAAAAACTTAGATTTTTTTATTGTGCATCAAAAATGCTTATTGGGGGATTGAAAAGGGTTCTAAGAAGCTGTGTAATGCTGGAAAATAGCTTATTCTTTCTGTGCTGTGGTTGGTCTGTAAAGTGTGCCAGTTAAATGTTGGACCTCTTGGGTCCCCTTCAGGCTCAGTGTTGTGAGTCATTGCAGCCTGTGTTTCAGTGGCCCTGCCTTTCAGGGCCACTAACAGCAGGCAGTGTCTCCCCAGTTACTCAAGAATATGTTCTGTTAGCTTCCACAGGTCAGATGGCACTCTTTTCTTTCCTTTTCTGGGCCTCCCTTCCATTCACCCTGTCTACTGGCATTCCCTGAGTTGCTGGTTCCTTGGGGTATAAAGTTCACCACCCATCACCACCACTACAGCCATGGTGTATGAATGCCCTCGTGATGCCAACACTCTCTCAGTATTTGTACACCCCTGTGTTGAAACCTGAAGCAAGACTGCCACACTCCACCTCTGACATCTGAACCCTGGGAGCACTTGGTGAGAGGCGATGTCAAGTTCCTGTGAAAACTTCAGAGGCACCACTCAAATTGTGGACAGGGTGTCAGTCTCTTCTCTGTTTCCACAAAGAATAACACTAGTTGGCTGAACACCCAAGACCCACAAAATATAGGACTGATCTAATCTGTCTTTGGAAATCATTGAGACAAACCCATTATCTGAGAAGCCATGACAAGTTATAATTAGAAGCCCAATGAGTCACGGCTCATGGGAGTCAGCTCAGGAGCTCTCATAAAATGACACACCAGTTTGACGTCTGCTGAGACTCATTCCAGGCATCAGAATTCAGCCTCATACAAGGACTGAGGCAATATATTAGGGACAAGTAATATACATGGAGCCCAAGGACTTCATGCACGACCCAGCCTGACTGTGAAGACCGAGCATCAGGCACAGGAAGTACAAAGGAAGTGATAAAAACTGTTACTAGAAAAAAGAAAAAATTCCCTTCACTACACCGAGTTTCTCTTTAATTTTTCTTAAGGTGGTAAGGTTGCTGATTTAAGCCCTTCACATACTTTGCTAGCAGTGAATTGACTAGCCAACTAAATCAAACATGCCCGTGCATCCTTCCAGGCCACGTGGATTCAGAAAGAATATGTACTTTAAAGTCCCAGCTACCTTACCTACTTGCTGGCTAAGTGACCATGAACAGGACTCCAAAATTGTAAACCTGAGACCCCTTATTTATCAAATGAAGTTTTAATGAGGATTAAAAAGCAATAATATCTTTTTTTTTTAAATAATATCTTCTAATGCAAAGCATCTGGCTCAGGATCCCACATACAATGGATGTTCAATCTATTATGTCAATTTCTTTCCTTCCCAGTAGAAGTCATCAGATGACACTAGCTTCAGGTCTTCTTCCAGACACAGAACACATCCTTCAAAGTGTTAATGCCATTTCAGCTCATCAGACACCTCGTCTCAGCAAAGCCATTAGAAACCCCCAAAGTACTATATTTTCCTCCTGGTAAGTGGCTCACTTCCCACAACTTCCCACCACGTTATATTAAGTGAGCCCAACAAATGAGTCACACTACTTACAGAAGCAAATTTGGGAGCCACACCCAAAACACAGGCATTTTGACTTTTCACAAGAAGCTGGTAGTATCACCAAAAAGAAGGCTCAGGGGACCCACAGTCAGGAAACCCCCAACTCCCAGGCTGCCTCTGAATTCATATGCAAACACAAACCCTTAGTTCATTTTTTTGTGGAGAGTGTGAATTTCTAACTACAGTATTCAACGACAGCTGAAAGCCACTGAACAACATTCAGATTTTTGCTGAATTTTCTGCTTTGTAGGTGGGTGGTGTGACGGGTACAGGGGAATATATCAAGATAGCCTAATCACTTTTTAAATGGGCAATACCAAATTAAATTTAAAGCAACATCCTAGTCATTGGGTCCTTGTACACCATATTTGGTAGATTAGAAGGTGATTGCTTACTTTTTGAAAACATCTAGCATTGCATTTAAAGTACGCTTTTGATGTTCAACAAAAATTTCAAGAACTTATCTACTGCGTGACAGTACAATAATTTGTATAAAAGCAGAAAGAAAAGAAAGGAAGTTTATGATTTGCCAAGGTCATAGGTGATGAATAAATTTGCACTTGGGATATAAATACTCCAAGCTTGTAGAAAACATGGTTATGGTGATTGGACTTAAACTACTGGCCTTAATTTCTATTCAAGGACTTATCATCAAATTTGTGCAGAACTGTTGAAAGCCCTTCCAAAATCCAGAGCACATGGGCCTCCAGCTGAAGACAACCTCACAACATCAAAAGCAGTAAACTGAAAAACTATGTGAGTAAATAAGCTACTACAGGAGTCATAAGGCACCATAAACAAAAAAGTTATCCCTCTAGCAGCTGGACCTACTAGAGTAATCTAAAAGAGACAATAAAATAAGTATTTTCAAAAAATTAAGACTTTTAAGAAATGGGAGGAAGAAACATGATCCATAATGAAAGATAAGGATAATAAAATAAGACATGGTGGTTTGATCTCCTTGCTGTCCAAGGGGCTCTTGAGCCTCTTCTCCAGCAACACAGTTCAAAAACATCAATTCTTTAGCACTCAGCCTTCTTTACAGTCCAACTCTCACATCCATACATGACTACTGGAAAAACCATAGCTTTGACTACATGGACATTTGTCGGCAAAGTGACGTCTCTGCTTTTAATGTGCTGTCTAGGTTGGTCATTGCTTTCCTTCCAAGAAGCAAGTGTCTTTTAATTTCATGGCTGTAGTCACCATCTGCAGTCATTTGGGGGGTCCAAGAAAACAAAGTCTGTCACTGTTTCTATTTTTCCCTCATTTATTTGCCATGAAGTGATGGGACCGGATGCCAAGATCTTAGTTTTTTGAATGTTGAGTTTTAAGCCAGCTTTTTCACTCTCCTCTTTCACCTTCATCAAGAGGCTGTTTAGTTCCTTTTCACTTTCTGCCATTAGGGTGGTGTCATCTGCATATCTGAGGTTATTGACACATCTCCCGACAATCTTGATTCCAACTTGTGCTTCGCCCAGCTTGGTGTTTCACGTGATGTATCCTGAATATAAGTTAAATAAGAAGGGTGACAATATACAGCCTTGACATACTCCTTTCCCAATTTTGAACCAGTCTGTTGTTCCATGTCCAGTTCTAACTGTTGTTTCTTGACCTGCATACAGATTTCTTAGGAGGCAGATACGGCGGTCTGGTATTCCCATCTCTTTAAGAACTGTCCTCAGTTTATTGTGATCCACACAGTCACAGGCTTTAGCATAGCCAATGAAGAATTAGTGAAATGTAAAATAAAGCTGAGGAAGCTACTTATACTATATCACAGAGAACAGATGGCAAATACAAATGTATAGAAAATATGGAGGCTAGATTGAAAAAAAGCCAGCAGATATAAAACCAGGCTGCTATATTGTATAGTTCTCAAGATTACTACTCATAAGACATCTGATATAGATGGTGCTGCTTGGACTTTTACAACATGTCATACTTTATTTAATAGAATTCAGAAAGCAAGACTAGAGAATATGGGATGAAATGATAATTTGAAAAAGGATAAGAGATAAGAAATTTCCACAATTGAAGAAAGACTCAAATTCTCAGTTTCAGACTGAACAAGTTCAGAAGAGTCCTAGACAATATAAATAAAAATAAATAAGAAATTTTTGAGGAAAATGAAAAACACCAAAGTCAATGAAAAACAACCAGAAAGAGAAAAGATTGTTGTTATGTTGTGGTGGTTGTTTAGTTGCTAAGTCATGTCTGGCTTTTTTGTGATCCCAGGGACTGTAGCCCACCAGGCTCCTCTGTCCATGAGATTTCCCAGGCAAGAATACTGGAGTGTATTGCCATTTCCTTCTCCAGGGGGTCTTCTGTCTTCCTGACCTGGGCATGAACCTGTATCTCCTGCACTGGTGGGAAGATTATTTACCACTGAGTCACCAGAAAAGCCCTGAAGAAAAAGATCACCTGAAAAACAATGGGAAATAAAAATGACTGAATACTTTTTATCAACAACAATGCATGCCATGTAACAATGAAATCATTATCTCTGATGTACTGAGGCAACCATTTTGTCATTTTAATATTCTAAACCAAGATATGTTTTCATTCAATAATAATATATAGTTCATTCACACAAAGAAAGCTCACAATGGAGAGAACCTCATAATACATTCTTAACAGAAGACAAACAAAAACAAAAGAGGTTTTTGTTTTAGAAAGGAGGGAAAGTAAATATATACTTCAATTCATAGTAATAGTATATAAAACACTGGAATATGACCCAGGGAATAAATACAATTGGTTATCTATGGAGGAAGAAAGGAACTGAACTGATGGGGATAAAAGCGAGAGCAAAATTTCTCACTGATTATACCGTTGATTACCCTGTTTAGCATTTTTGTTTAATGGGCAAATTACTAAACACAAAACCTACCAAGACTGAATCATGAAGAAACAGAAAATCGGAACAGACCTGTAACTAGGAAGGAGATTGAATTATTAACTAAAGCCTTTTCAACAAAAAAAAGTTCAGGACCAGATGGTTTCATTGGTAAATTCTACCAAGCACAGAAAGAAGAATTAATGTTAATTTTTCTCAAACTCTTCCCAAAAAAATGGAAAAGGAAGAAACACTTCCAAACTTATTCTTTGTGGCCAGCATTAGTCTGTATCAAAGCTAGACAAAACACCAAAAGAAAAGACAGCTTCAGGCCAATACCACTGATGAATGTTGATACCAAAATTCTCCACAAAACATGAGGAAGCAGAATTCAACATTATGTTTTAAGGATTTTCCACTAGGATCAAATAGGGTTTATTTCCGGAGATAAGGATGGTGTAGCACATGAAAAGTAATCACTATCACAACAGAATGAATTAAAAAGTCACACATGATCACCTCAAATGATGTAGAAAAGAACCTTTGGCAAAATTCAGCACCCTTTCCTGATAAAGAAAAAATTCTCAACCCAGTAGGAATAGAAAAAAAAACCAAAACTGCTTCAACATAAGAGCTGCATATAAAAATTCCACAGCTAACATATTAAATGGTGAAAGATTAAGTTTTTCTTATAAGGTCAGTAACAAGACAAGGATGCCCACTTTTGCCACTTCTATTCCACATAATACTAGAAGTCCTAGCTAGAGCAATTGGACAAGAAAAAGAAATAAAAGGCATCCAAAATGGGAAGGAAGAAGTAAAATTATCTCTATTTGCAGATGACATGATCTTTTATGTAAAAACCCTAAAAATCACACACACACAGATACACATACACACACAACTGTTAAAATTAACAACAAATTCAGCAAAGTTGCAGGATATAAAATCAACATACGTTGCTGGTTGCCAAGATGGCACAGTATGAAGACACTGAGCTCACCTAATCCTGTGGGCCCACCAAGTTACAGCTATTTACAGAGCAACTATCACTGAAAATGACCTGTGGAACAAGAATAGCAGAAAAGATCTTCCACAACTAAAAATATAAAGGAATCACAGTGAGAAAAGTAGGAGGGGTAGAAACACTGTATGGTCAAGACCCATACTCCCAGGCAGGCAACCCACAAATTGGAGGATAACTACAATTGCAGAGGTTCTCCTCAAGGAGAGAAGGGTCTGAGTCCCATATTGAACTCCCTGGCCCAGGGTTCCTGCACCAGGAAGATAAGGCTTTGAAAGCCAGTGGGGATTACTTTCTGTAGAGCCACAGGGATGTGGGAAACAGACTGTACTCTTGAAGAGCACACACAAAACCTCACATGCTCTGAGACCAACGGCAGAAGTAATTTGAAAGGGGCCTGGGTTAGACCCCCTTGCTGATCTTGTAGAGCCCCAAGAAGAGGTAGGGGAAATTGGGACTTGCACAGGTGACACAGATATTGGCAGCAGCCATTTTTCAGAGTTTATTCTAACACAAGGACACTTGTGCTGGTAAGCAACAGTTTGGAATACTTTCTCTAGCTTATTAACACTAGGACCTGGCCCTGCCCACCAGCTGGTAGGCACCAGTCCTGGGACACCTCAGGCAAAGCAGTTAGCCAGGTAGGGACAGACTTATCCATCACAGACCAGCTGCCATATGACCCCCTGAACCTCCAACTACCCTGGGGACATGGATCACTAACCAGTGAGCTGATCCCAGCTCCAGGACACCCTGAACCCCATAATCAGCCGTGTCATAAATTGGCCCTGCATACCAACAAGCTGATACTAGCTTCAAAGCACCCACCTTGGCAGTCAGTGACCCCAGGACCTGCCTTTGCACACCAGTGGGCCAGAACTAGCCCCAAGATGACTAGAGCTTCACAGTCCTGCCCACCAATGGACTAGTATCAGACCAGGACTCCCCAGGTCATGCAGCCAGCTGTGCTAGGACCTGGCCTCACCCATTAGAAGCAGATAGCCTCACGTCAGGCAGGGACTAGTAAGCAGCCAGACCAGGAGCAGTCACAGCCATACCAGCATGCTCACAGAAGTCAGTCCTCTGCAACAGCAGGGCTATGCAGCCCACAGGGAGGACTCTCAGTGCGTATAGCTCTGGTGACCAAAAGAGGGTATGTCAATGGGCCCCATGAAACATCTTCTACATAAAGTCACCTCTCCAAGATTAGGAGGTCTAACCAACCTACCAAATATTAATGCATAGAAATAAAAACAGAATTAGGCAAAATGAGGCATCAGAGACCTATGTTCCAAATCAAGGAACAAGATAATATTTCAGAAGAACTAAATGAAGGGGAGATAAGCAATCTACCCAACAGAGTTCAAGGTAATAATAATAAAGATGCTTTATAAACTTGGGAGAAGAATGGAAGAACCCAGTGACAAGTTCAACAAAAAGCAAATATAAAAAGGAACCAAACAGAGCTTAAGCACACAGCCATAACATAAAAATACACTAGAAAGAATTAACAGCAGATTATATACTGTTGCTGCTGCTGCTAAGTCGCTTCAATTGTGCAACCCCATAGACGGCAGCCCACCAGGCTCCCCCGTCCCTGGGATTCTCCAGGCAAGAACACTGGAGTGGGTTGCCATTTCCTTCTCGATTATATACTATAGAGGCACAAATCAGCAAACTAGAAGCAAAAGTAGTGGAAATCACTCAAACTGAATAGAAATAAGAAAAAAGAATTTTTAAAAATTTGAACAGAAAAAAAAATATTTGAACAGTTTAAGAGACCTTTGGGACAACATCACGCATACTAACACTCACATTATAGGAGTCCCAGAAGGAGAAGAGAAAAAGGGGCAGAGAATAAATTTGAAGACATAATAGCTGAAAACTTCCCTAACCTGGGAGAGGAAACAAACACCTAGGTCCAGGAAGCACAGAGAGTCCCAAACAGTATAAACCCAAAGCGTACCATACAGAGACGCATTGTAGTTAAAATGACAAAAATTAAAGATAATCTTAAAAGCAGTAAGGGAAAAGCAACTAATTATGCACAAGGGAACTCCCTCAAGTCTATCATTAGACTTTTCAGCAGAAACTCTGCAGGCCAGAAGGGAGTGCTACAATATATTTAAAGTGATGAAAGAAAAAAAACCCTGCAACTAAAATTACTCTCCCCGGCATAGCTATTATTCATACTTTATGGAAAGACGGAGTTTTACAGTCAAGCAAAATCTTGAAGAGTTCAGCATCACCAAATCAGCTTTACAAGAAGAGTTGAAGGGATTTCTCTAGGCAGAAAAGAAAAAGTCACAACTGGATATATAAAAATTACGAAAGAAAAAAATCTCATTGGTAAAGGCAAATATACAGTAAAGGTAGTAGACGAGCCACTTAGAAAGCTAGCAGGCAGGTTAAAAAGCAAAAGTAGTAAATATCATCCATATCCACAATAAGTAGTTAAGGAATACACACACACACACACACACACACACACACACAGAGTATGTAAAATATGACATCAGAAACATTAAATGTGGGGATGTAGAGAGTGGAAATGCAAGGTTGTTGAAATGTATTGAGACTTAAGAGATCAGAAAGTTAACACACACACACACACCTCATGGTAACACAAACTAGAAATCTACCATAGAAACACAGATAAAAAAGAGAAAGGAATCCAAATACAACACTGCTGCTAAGTCACTTCAGTTGTGTCCGACCCTGTGCTACCCCATAGACGGCGGCCCACCAGGCTCCCCCGTCCCTAGGATTCTCCAGGCAAGAACACCGGAGTGGGTTGCCATTTCCTTCTCCAATGTGTGAAAGTGAAAAGTGAAAGTGAAGTCACTCAGTCGTGTCTGACTCTTGGCGACCCCGTGGACTGCAGCCTGCCAGGCTCCTCCATCCATGGGATTTTCCAGGCAAGAGTACTGGAGTCGGGTGCCATTGAAGACAGTAATAAAATCACAAGCGAAAAGAGCAAAAGAAGACACAGAAAAGAACTACAAAAACCATTCCAAAACAATTAACCAAATGGCAAGAATTATATACCTATCAATAATAAATTTAAATGTAAATGAACTAAATTCTATAATCAAAAGGGATAGAGTGGCTGAGTAAGACCCATCTATACCGTGTCTACAAGAAAGTCACTTCAGATCTGCTGCTGCTGCTGCTGCTAAGTCGCTTCAGTCGTGTCTGACTCTGTGCGACCCCACAGACGGCAGCCCACCAGGCTCCCCCGTCCCTGGGATTCTCCAGGCAAGAACGCTGGAGTGGGTTGCCATTTCCTTCTCCAGTGCATGAAAGGGAAAAGCGAAAGTGAAGCCACTCAGTCGCATCTGACTCTTCACGACCCCATGGACTGCAGCCTACCAGGCTCCTGCACCCATGGGATTTTCCAGGCAAGAATACTGGAGTGGGGTCCATTGCCTTCTCCCACTTCAGATCTAAAGACACAGAAAGACAGAAAGCGATGGGGTGGAAAAAGGTATTCCATGCAAATGGAAACAAAAAAAAAAAAAGAGGAGATGGCAAACTTGTATCAGACAAAATAGACTTTAAAATAAAAACTGTAACAGACAAAGAAAGACATTACATAATTATCAAGGGATCAATCCAAGAAGAAGATAAAACAATTAAAAATATATATGCACACAAGATAGAACCTTCTAAATACATGAAGCAAATATTTACAGACATAAAAGAAGAAATTGACATTAACACAATAATAATATGGGACTTTAACACCCTACTCATATCAATGGACTGAGCATCCAGACATAAAATCACTGACCTTAAACAATACATTAGACCAATGAACTTAGTAGACATAGATCATTCCATCCCCAAACAGCAGAATATACATTCTTTTCAAGTGCACATGGAACATTCCCTGTCCTTCACTATCTCCTAGACTTTGCTCAGACTCATGTCCATTGCGTCAGTGATGCCATCCAACCATCTCATCCTCTGTCTTCCCCTTCTCCTCCTGCCTTCAATCTTTCCCAGCATCAGGGTCTTTTCCAAGGAGTCAGCTCTTTGCATCAGGTAGCCAAAGTGTTGGAGCTTCAGCTTCAGTCCTTCTAATGAGTATTCAGTGTTGATTTCCTTTAGAATTGACTGATTTGATCTCCTTGCTGTCCAGGGGACTCTCAAGAGTCTTCTCCAACACCACAGTTCAAAAGCATCAATTCTTTGGCACTCTACCTTCTTTATGGTCCAACTCTCACATCCATAGATGACTACTGGAAAGACCATAGCCTTGAGTGTACAGACCTTTGTTGGCAAAGTGATGTCTTTGCTTTTTAATACACTGTCTAGGTTTGTCATAGCTTCCCTGCCAAGAGGCAATCGTCTTCTAATTTCATGACTGCAGTCACCATCCGCAGTGATTTTAGAGCCCAAGAAGAGGAAACCTGTCACTGCTTCCAACTTCCCCCTACACAACCCCCCTATTTGCCATGAAGTGATGGGACCGGATGCCATGATCTTATTTTTTTAATATTGAGTTTTAAACCGACTTTTTCACTCTCCTCTTTCACCCTCATCAAGAAGCTCTTTAGTTCCTCTCCACTTTCTGCCATTAGGGTGGTGGTATTTGCATATCTGAGGTTGTTGATATTTCTCCTGGCAATCTTGATTCCAGCTTATAACTCATCCAGCCTGGCATTTCCCACGATGTGTTCTGCATATAAGCTAAATAACAGGGTGACAGTATACCACTTTGCTATACTCCTTTCTCAATTTTGAACTGTCTGTTGTTCCATGTAAGGTTCTAACTGTTGCTTCTTGATCCACATACAGGTTTCTCAGGAGTGCTAAGTCACATGTGTTAGGCCACAAAACAACCCTCAGTAAATTTAAGAAAATTGAAACCATATCAAGCATCTTTTCTGACCACAAAACTGTGAGAGTAGAAATCAACTATAGGAAAAAAACAAACAAACCTTCAAAACAACACGTAGAAGCCAAACAAAATGCTGCTAAACAATTAAAGTATCGTTGAACAAATCAAAGAAGAAATTTATAAAAATGCCTAGAGACGAAAATAAAAACACAATGATATAAAATCTGTGGGGCACAACAAAAATTCCAAAAGGAAACTTTATAGTGATTCAAGCCTGCTTCAGGAAACAAGAAAATGTTCAAATAAAAGAAATGAGCGGAAGAACAAGTGGAAAAAATTAAGCGGGAATCAGTGATTTAAGACAAATCATGATCGCGACACATCTGAGATCCAGCTGCAGGAGGTGCTGCCAACATGTGGAGGTCAGAGAGGCTTTGTGCCAGTAGAAGTGTGACCTGGAGCAAGAGGCTGAGGAGAATAGACCAGGTAACAATTCTACCGGCTCAGAAAATGACCGACAGCCCATGCCCATCTGCAGACTTGACTGAACAACACTTGAGGCTACATGGAGAGGGTTTTGCTTTTTTTTTCTCTCTCTCTCTCTTTTTTTTTTTTCCTAAGAAAAAATAGTCTTCAGGAAAATATTCTTCTGATAGCTTTTATCACTGAGCTTAATAAATTGACCTTAAATTTTCAAATAGAAAAGTAACAAGGATTTCCAGATTTGAGAAGAGAACTGATAATGTGAACTTTTCATTATAATAAGCATAAAGAGAATAATACCCAGCAATTTCAGATTGGAGGTTACTTGGGATGGGATAGGGTGATAAAGAACCTGTCTACACTTAAGACTTCAGCTGGCTTGGTTTTTAAAGTGTTCTGTGGAAGGATAATCCTACACATTTATTTTGATGTTTGGAATATATCATAATAAATTTCCATTTGTTTAGGATTAATTTACATGCAGAAAAGCACAAAAATCTTAGCTGGCCAGATTGGTGAATTTTTATATAGGTGTACAACAGTGTAATGCACTCATGTCAAAATATAGAACATATTCAACTCCAAAAACAGAGAAAAAAATACCCCCAAATCACTCACAAAAATCAGTTTCATTTTTATACACTAAAGAAAATTCAAAAGAAAAAAAATAATTTCATTTACAATAGCATTGAAAACAATAAAATACTTAGAAATAAACTTAACCAAGGGGGCCAAAGATTTACGCACTGAAAATTATAAAATGTTACTGAAAGAAATTAAAGACACAAGTAAGTAAAAAGACAGTGTTCACAGATTAGAAGACTTAACATTGTTAAGATGTCAATACTATCCAAACTAATCTATAGACGCAATGAAATTACTCTTAAAACCCCAATGATTATTTTCCAAAAGTAGAAAAATCCATCTTAAAATTCCTATGGAATCTGGAAGGACCCTAGAGAGCTGAAACAAATTTGGAAAAGAACAATGCTAGAGGCTTCACAATTCCTGATTTCAAACTCAGTAATCAACAGTGTGGTTCAGACATATAGACAGTTGGCCAATTTAATAGAATAGAAATATGTCAAATGACTTTTGACAAGGGTACCGAGACCATATAGGGGGAGAAGAACAGTGTTTTCAATACACATTACTGGGAAAACTAGGTTTCCACATGCAAAGAATGAAGTTGCACCTTCTCTTATATCACCTATTAAAGAAAAACTCAAAATGATATATGACCTAAATATAATAAACGTAAGAGCAAACTATAAAGCTCTTAGAACAAAACATAGAAGAAAAGCTTTGTGACATTGGATTTGGCAATGATTTCTTAGATACAACACTAAAGGCATCAGACAACAAAGGAAAAAATAAATTGGACTACATCCAAATTTAAAACTTCTGTGTATCAAAGGACACCGAGTGAGACGGCGACTGCAGAATGGGAAACAATTTTTGTAAATCACATACCAGATAAGGGGTTAAGATAAAGAATATAGAAAAAATGCCTACAATTGAATAACAAACAATTCAAATAAAAGAATAGGCAGAGGACTTGAATAGATATTTCTCCAAAGAAGATACAAAAATGGCCAATAAGTACATGAAAAGATGTTCAAAATCAGTAGTATCGTTGGGCAAATGCAAACCAAAACCACAATGAGATACCACTTCACATCCACTAGGATGCTACTACAAAATTAAAACCAAATAGAAAATAACAACTGTTGGCAGGGATGTGGAGACATTGCAGCCCTGTGGATGGGAATGTAAGATGGTGCAGCCCCTCCGGAATCTGTCATGGCAGTTCCCCAAAAAGTTCAACACAGAATTACCATATGATTTAGTGATTCCACTTTTGGGTACATACCTAAAACAATTGAAAGCAGAGGCTCAAGAAGATATCTGTACCCCCATGTGCATAGCAACATTATTATCAACAGTCAAAAGGTGGAAGCACTGTGTTCATGGATGAATGAACTGGTAGTAAAAAAAGTGATATAACGTGCAATAGAATATTATTCAGTCTTACAAAGGAAGGAAATTCTGACACACGCTACCACATAGATGGATCTTGGAGACATTATGCTGAGTGAAATAAGTCAGTCACAAAAGGACAAATACTATATGAATCCATTTAAATGAGATATTTTGAGTATTCAAAATGCACAGAGACATAAAGCAGAATGATGGTTGCAAAAAGCTGGAGAAAGACAGGGGAATAGGGAGTTGTTTAATCAGTAGAGTTTGTTTTGCACAATGAAAAGCATTCTGAAGATGGATGATGGTGATGGTTGCACAATAATGAAAATGTGCTTAATATCATTGACCAGCACACTGAAAATGGTTAAAATGGTAATTTTTATGTTCTGTGTATTTTACCATCATTTGAAAAAATGTCCAAGTATACTCCACAGAAACGTAATTCAAGAGGTGATTAATTAAAAAGTCAAAATATTTATATCCATATGAAAAAAATTTTGTTTGCTTTTATTAAAAAGCATTTAATAAAGAACATCTTTGAAAACTTACCAGCATGGCACAAGAAATAGATGTTCACTGGAGAAAAATTTTTAAACTATGGGCAAAATAAGAAAATATATTTAAAAACACCCATAATTTACTATCCAAAGATAACTATGGCTAACTTTTTGGTGTATATCCTTTAAATACATATATCATATGCATATGTATATGCTTGATATATATATATGTGTGTTTATTTTCTCAGCTGGTAAAGAATCCGCCTGCAATGTGGGAGATCTGGGTTCGATCCCTGGGTTGGGAAGATCCCCTGGAGAAGGGAAAGGCTACCCATTCCAGTATTCTGGCCTGGAGAATTCCATGGACTGTATAGTCCATGGGGTCGCAAAGAGTCGGACATGACTGAGTGACTTTCACTTACACAGAGAGAACAAAAATTTTATTTATTATAAGATATTAATTTACAAAATGAAAAGATATCACAGGATCTACCAATACTGGTCCTGACACTCTACTTGTAATCATAGTAATGTAATATTGCCTACATTTATACTGACATCCACACATATTCATAAACAATATTACCAGTGAGAATTGTTGTCTGTGAATACTGATAGGACTGAACAGATGAAAGTGACCCTTTCTACCACTGTACACAAGGAGGCTGTTTTATCCCCCATTTTACTATGAACACTTTCAAACAAACAGTAAAGTAGAAATAATTTCCTGGTGAACACTGCGTATCTACCACCTAGGTTCTACCATTGACATGTTGTTATGCTTAGTTTATCCCATCCATCTATTCTTTCCATCCATCAATCTATCTTATTTTGTAAACTGCAGATGCCAAAACATTGTTGTTGTTCAGTCACCCAGTCGTGTCTGACTCTTTGTGACCCCACGGACTGCAGCACGCCAGGCTCCCTCTCCCTCACCATCTCCCAGAGTTTGCCCAAGTTCATGTTTATTGCATTGGTGATGCAATCTCATCCTCTGAAGCCCTCTTCTCCTTCTGCCCTCAATCCTTCCCAGCATCAGAGACTTTTCCAATGAGTTGTCTGTTAGCATTGGATGACCAAAATACCACAGTTTCAGTTTCAACATCAGTCCTTCCAATGAATATTCAGCGTTGATTTCCCTTAAGACTGATTGGTTTGATCTCCTTGCTGTCCAAGAGATTTTCAGGAGTCTTCTCCAACACCAGAGTCTGAAGGCACCAATTCTTTGGCATTCTGCCTTCTTTATAATCCAGCTCTCACCCTAAATATTTCATCATGCATATTTTTAACTTGTTACTTTAAGATGAAATTTATACACAATGAAACACACAAATCTAATACGGACATTCATTGAGATCTGACAAATACATACAACTGTTTAATCCAAACCTACAAGGCTGTAGTATATTAACCTCACCCCAGAAAATTTCATGCCTCCTCCCAGTCACCTCTGTCCACACTCCCTGGGGGCAACAAATCCTCTGATCTTTTTTCATGAAATTTGTAGAATTTCATGCAAGTGGGATCATGCTTCCACTCAGCATAATTAAGCCTCTTACTCATGAGCTCAGACAGAATTTGGGAACAATTTACTTCCTTCTGGTCTCCAGTGTGATGAGTCACTCATCTGCTGCTGCCGCCACCCTGCTGGCCACTTAATGTAGCGATCCCTTCTTTAATTGCCTTCCCCTTCCTCTCCTGCAGGTTATTTCCCTCCTGGCCTCAGATTTCCCCAGGTAGGGGCTCATTTGCATTTCCTTATGCAGTTCATTCTAGTGGACACACAAAGGTGAATCTGGGGGCAAATTTAACAAACTGGCAGGAGAATCTATTCCAGATTCTTATGGAGTAGCCTGGTAGAGTAGGGTATTTTATTCACTGCTAAATCCATGCAAACACTAGCAGCTAATTTTGTATGGTCTTGCCACAGTCTGTGAAATTGATGATAATGCCAAACCACCATTCACTGGGGGCAGAGGAAAATGGAAATCATAGGTTACATATTTATGAAATACATGCCCCAAACAGACACTGCCCAATCTTACTGGACAGTACACGGGGAGAAGTCAAAATAGTCTTGCACTGTGGTTTTTGTCATCACTCAGTATAAATCTATGACCATCTTATTTTGCACTTATTTTACAATAAATCTTGTAGGCAACAATGAGCCAGTTTTTTCAAAAACTAAACTGAAAGTATACATTTAGTGGGGCTTCCCTGGTGGCTCAGAGGTTAAAGCGTCTGCCCGCAATGCGGGAGACCCGGGTTCAATCCCTGGGCTGGGAAGATCCCCTGGAGAAGGAAATGGCAACCCACTCCAGTATTCTTGCCTAGAGAATCCCATGGACGGAGGAGCCTAGCGGGCTACAGTCCATGGGGTCGCAAAGAGTCGGACACGACTGAGCGACTTCACTTCACTTCACTTCATACATTTAGTGAACAATTAAATACTATGCTTCTATGTTTCAAGAGAATTGGTAAGTGTAACGTACACAAATATGTTTGACATTTACTATCAAATGCCTCATTCAGTTCAGTTCAGTCACTCAGTCATGTCCGACTCTTTGCGATCCCATGAACTGCAGCACACCAGGCCTCCCTGTCTATCACCAACTCCTGGAGTTCACCCACACTCATGTCCATTGAGTCAGTGATGCCATCCAACCACCTCATCCTCTGTCGTCTCCTTCTCCTCCTGCCTTCGATCTTTCCCAGCATCAGGGTCTTTTCAAATGAGTCAGCTCTTCACATTAGGTAGCCAAAGTATTGCAGTTTCAGCTTCAACATCAGACCTTCCAATGAACATTCAGGACTGATCTCCTTTAGGATGGACTGGTTGGATCTCCTTGCAGTCCAAGGGACTCTCAAGAGTCTTCTCTAACACCACAGTTCAAAAGCATCAATTCTTCTGTGCTCAGCTTTCTTTATAGTCCAACTCTCACATCCATACATGACTCCTGGAAAAACCATAACCTTGATTAGATGGACCTTTGTTGACAATCCTCACTACTAAGGGTAATATCCCTTTTAGTTAGGGTGTCATAGTGATATCACAATTACTTGAAAACCAGAAGGTACAAATCTGCTGCAGAAGAAGCATCGTCACCTACTTAATCATAAGTGGATATTTTTAAAATTTTTAATGGGAAGATAATTGCTTTACAATGCTGGGTTTGTTTCTGCCATACAACACTGTGATTCAGTTATAACTATATATTCCCTCCCTCTTGAGCTAAGTGGATATTTAAACAATGTGTCTGTAGATAATGACTGCAGCTCTAGCTTCTATAAATGACAGAATGTACATTTATACATCACTTTATGAAGCATGGCTTTTCCACTTAAATTGATTGAATATTTTTCTAAATTAATTTCACTTATTTTTACTTTCAGATTTCTTGTGCACATTTAAAATTAGTGTTTTGAAACCAAAAGGGGAAAAGTGGGAACTTTGCAAATAGTTAAATAATTCCAATTTTACCCACCACTGTCACTTGATACTTCATATAGAAAATCAGTTGTTTTCTGATATTAATTTGTTTTTGAAATCCAAATTTCCTGGTGGCTCAGCTGGTAAAGAATCTACCTGCAATGCTGGAGACCTGGGTTCAATCCCTGGGTTGGGAAGATCCCCTGGAGAAGGGAATGGCTACCCACTCCAGTATTCTGGCCTAGAGAATTCCACGGACTCTATAGTCGATGGGGTCGCAGAGTTGGACATGACTGAGTGACTTTCACTTTCAAGGAAAGTTTTGGAAGTTTATCCTGTTCATAGTGAAACACTTGAGGTTTTTTTGAATGTTTCTATAAATTCAAGTGAAATGTTTACCAGTGATGACAAATTTATTTGCTTTTCCATTAATATAAAAGCAAATTTTGGTGAAGCATAGTCATATAGTAAAAACAGTATTCTTATTAAATAAAAACAGCCTATAGAGTCAAATCACAACTTATGGGTAAACACATAAGCCATAATTTTATACAAACAAGTCACAGTATTTTACCAATTAAAAAAAAAGAAGCTAGAGCTATCAAACTATATGTACACAGATACAAAAACTAAACTACCAAATTTTGTGACAAGCATAATGTTGAAAATGAAAAAAACCCTAAAACATTGGCACAGTAATATGAGTTTTACTTCCTTGCTGCTCATAATGAATCAGATGTATAACAGTTTTTAGGTCTTTCGATTTTTATTTTGTTTATCAACCTGTGTATGCTGTGGGCGCTCAGTCACCAAGTCATGTCTGATTCCTTGCGACCCTATGGACTGTAGCCTGCCAGGCTCCTCTATCCACGGGATTTTCCAGGCAAGAATACTGGAGTGGAATGCCATTTCTTCCTCTGAGGGATCTTCTCCATCCATGGATTGAACCCATGTCGCCTGCCTGTCCTGTCCTGCATGACGCTGGCAGACAGATTCTTTTATCACTTGAGCCACCTGGGAAGCCCAAAACAGAGCAGTATTTAGCTCTTTTTCAAAGAGCTATTAGTATTGGAAAGCAAATGGAATGAGTCCTCCAAAATTTGGATGTTGAAACCAAACCCCCTAATATTACAGAATTAAGAAGTAGGATCTTTTGATGGTGATTAAGACTAGTGTCCAAAAATGTATCAACCTTTATTTGTTTAGAAATGAGAGCTCTAAAACTTGGTTGAATTTCATTTAAAATCAGTTGGAAATCTTTAAAGTATGCCATAAATGGAAAGCCCTCAAAGTGCAGCTTTTGGAATTTGGGGTGGGGGGAACTGCCAGGAATAAGGGAAAGCTTGCCAATGAGGAGACATCGACATATCTTCTTATTAAAAGATGGAACTAAATCAGTAAAATAATGAGCATTCAAACAGTATATGAGATTTGATTTGGAAAATTGGTAATTGAGTTTGGAGTATCTTAACATGTAGGAAGAATAATTTGATGGAGCATCTATTTTTTAGTAGATAATTGGATAATGTCTGCTGGAGTGAAGTAAAAGTAAAAACCATATGATTTTTCACCATTTAAATTTGATGAAGCATTAAAAATAATAAATACAGGCAAAGTTTTTTTTTTCAAAATATTTATTTTAATTTACTTATATATTTATGTGGCTGCACCAGGTCTTAGCTTCGGCCCTGACCAGGGATTGAACTCGGGCCCCCTGTATTGGGAGTGAGGAGTCTTAGCTACGGGACCATCAGCGAAGTCCTAATACAAGCAATCTTTATGGTAAATTTTGTCTTTAAAAATATTGGACAAAAAAAAGTTACTTCAAACTGAAGCTGAAAGGTAGTATCTAAAGTATTCAAGTTGAAATATTTAGCTATTTCAATATAGAAAAATAGTTTTGAGAATATCTTTCATCTAACATAAATCATCCTGATCTTACCAGCATCTGTAACTTAATTTTCTCAATTAAAAAAAAATTTTTTTACTACAAATGAGAGTCAATTGAATACGTCAAGAATTTTAAATTAGCCAGAAATTACAATTTGACGATCTCAGAAATTTTAAGGAAAAAACTGCACACAAAAATAGAAATACACTAAAAAAATTCTTTGGAAAAATACTAGTGACACCGTTTTAGAGTTAAAAATGGCTAATGACTAGGTGGAGCATAGACGATTTTTAGGGCAGTGGAAATACTCTGCCTGATACTATAATGATGAATACATGTCATTACACAGTTGTCCAAACACATATAATGTACGCGACCAAGAATGAACCTGAATATAAACTGTAGACTAGGTGGTAATGCTGTGTCAGTTCAATAAAGTACCACTCTGGTGGGAGGTGTTGTCAACGGGGGAATGTGTGCATGTGCGGGGGCAGGCGGGGCAAGGACAATCTCTACACTTTCTGCTCAATTTGCTGTGAATGTTACTCAGTCATGAAAAGGAATGAAAAATTTGCCATCCACTACAACATAATACCCTCCAGGTTTATCCTGAGGGTGAACCTGGAGGGTATTATGCTGAAGTCAGAGAAAGACAAATCCTCCGTGTTTTCGCTTAAGTGTGAAATCTAAAAAGTTAAAACAAACAAATAAATGAAACAAAACAGAAATACTCACAGACAGAGAACAAAGTAGTGGTTACAGAGAGGACAGGAGTGAGGAGGAGGGCCAGGATAGAGGAAGGCGGTCAAGAGGTACAAGCTATCAGGTATAAAATAAACAAAACATAAAGATATAATGTGCAGTACAGGGAATGTAACCAATAGTTTATAATAATTTTAAATGGAGTGTAATCTATAAAAGTATCAAATCACTACATTACACACTTGAGAGTAATATAATGTTATAAATCAAATAGACTTCAACAGAAAGGATGAGTACCAGGATTAACTATTCTAGTTGCTGTTTTTTAATGGTCATATAATCAACATCTAGACATTTAAGGTTTTTGCATATATATATGTTACATTCAGTTTATTAGAAATGTTTTAAAAGTGTTTTTTAATAAAACAGGAGTTTTTGTCATTCCGTCAATGTGACAAAACCTTTCTCAGCCAAATAAATACTTCAAAAATATATAACAAATTACTTTAGCACTCCTTTCTCCTCTGTACAGTGTGTTGCCACCATACTTTGGAGGGTGGTTAAAAGAATGCCTTGTGTTCTGAAAGCAGTTCAAAAAAGTGAGTCACAGCAATGTTTTCAGCAAAGGCAATGGGATAGGCACGGCACTTCTGAAGGAGGACACTTGATGAAGGACAACAGTCGTGTAGAATACCCAGCATAGAAAAAGAAAAACTCAGTTCCACTGACTCAGTTCTCCTGTCTGTCAAAGTTTGTCTTACAGTAGATCCTACAAACCAGAGTGTAGGAATCAGCTGGAATGCTTTAAACACTGACCCCAAATCTCCCTGAGTGACGAAGAAAATGCAGAAAGCTGCATTTTCAAAGGCTCCCAGGAGATGCTGAGCTGGCTGCCTATTACATCTCTGAGTGACTTTCTGTGAATCCATAAATATCTGCTCTACAGTGTCTTGGAAGAGCCAGGATGTCACCGCCATTCAACTCTGCTGAGCCCCTGCTCTGCGTGGGATGTTTTACCAGCTACACTTTGTCCTGCCCTTATGCTGCTCGAGGTAAGGTGGTCGGAAACTTGCTTGTGGACGGCTGCCCTTTCCTCCAGAAGCTTGCACTCCTCAAAGCCTCCCTTGGGGAGGAAGATTTGTCTAGACTCTTCACTGCAGAAGCTGCAGGACAGCCAGAAGTCACTCCTGGCCACCTCAGTGGCTCTTCTCACAGAGGTGCTGTGTTCCTCATTTGCTAATGGAGCAAGGAAACCTGAGACATTCCATCACTAGACATGGTCCAGCTGTCGCATGTAGGTGCATATTCATTTTTCTTCTTCTCTTGACCCTTAAAGATTGGTGTATATTCATTTTTTCTCTCTTGATCCTGAAACATTTACTGTATTTTCTTCTCCTGGCAGTCTAGGGATTAAGACGTCACCTTCTAACATAAGGCGTGTGGGTCCGATCCCTGGTCGAGGAGCAAAGATCCCACATGTCTGTAGCCAAAGAAAACAAAACCAGGGCTTCCCTTGTGGCTCAGCTGGTAAAGAATCCGCCTGCAATGCGGAAGACCTGGTTTTAATGTCTGGGCTGGGAAGATCCCAGAGGAGCCTGGTGGGCTATAGTCCATGGAGTCACAGAGTCAGACATAACTGAGCAACTTTCACTTCTCATTCTAAACTGGTTATATAGGCTTGATACAGAGAAGTGAGAAAACAGGAAAAGTAAAATCCAATAAAAATAATCTAAAATATTATCTTCAAGAGAAAATTAGTCATTATGAAGATTCTGGTTTGTAGATTCTTCTAGTGTTAATTGCATTTATACATTTTGTTTTAGATAAAAGTGGAATTATATTACAGTGCTGATTTTATAAAAATAAACATTTTGAATGTGTACAAGGAGTGTTTCTTCAACTGTCCTTTCTGTTGCCACTTCTCCTGCAGATTAAAGTCTCAAAGTAGATGTATTCATTTAGCAGGAGAGTCAGGCTGTCTCATTAAAATTTGGATGAACGCCCTCTGTCATAGCTTATTTATATAAGTAGCTTTCTTAAATGGAGAAGGAAATGGTAACCGCTCCAGTATTCTTGCCTGGAGAATCCCATGGACTGAGGAGCCTAGCAGGCCACGGTCCATGGGGTCACAAGAGTTGGACACAGCTTAAAGAATAAATGACAATGATGAGCTTTCTTAAAATCAAATCAACGGCTCTGACTAACAAGACATCCACATCAATGTCCCACAGCCATTGAAACAGCTACTCCTTCCTTATGTGTGTGTGTGTGTGTATATATATATATATATTTATATATAAATATATAATATAAAATATTTTCCCTAATATAAATATAAATATATATATATAATTTAAATTATATATATAAATATAAAATATAAAATATTTTCCCTAATACTGGTAATTTGTGTGGGTTTTTTTTCCCTTGATAAATCTTGCTAGGGGATTAAAAATGCTATTAATCTTTTAAAAAACTGATTTATTTTATTCATTTCTACTTTCTATTTTATTGGTTTCTGTTCTCAAGTATTTCCTTTCTGTTACTCCTTTTGGCTTTAATTGACTCCTTCCTCCCTTCCATATATTTTGCACATACAACAAACATTGGCTGAGATGTGTCAGCTGCTCTGAAGGGCAAGATTAAACAATTAAACTTCATTTATGATTTCCATGAACCCCCAAAAAGAAAAAAAAATCAAAGCACAACCATCCGTGTCACATTGAACTTGGAAGGAAGTATAAATAAAACATGCTTTGAACAAAAGCTGCTGGAATATGGAAAAATCTTTCCTAGCCAAGGCTCGCCTTTGAGGTTCACTCCAAAACCAGGCAACCACTAGAGATAGTTGGCCCATAATTTTGAGTGTCTGAAGTGCAGCAATTCCAGTTCATGAGCACTAATGTAATTTGTGAAAACAATGCACGCATCACTGGCATCAAACTCAAAGCTTAACAAGATCTCTCTTCTCCTGAGTGTAGCGTTGGCTGATTGCTCTGAGTCATTAAGTTGGAAGAGACACTCAAGGAGGATGCATTGGAGGAGCACACCGAACCAGGTGATTTAATTATTTCTCACATTTCTCTCTTCTTGGTAGCTAATTAGCAAACATTCCTTTCGCTCCCTTATCTCTTTTGAGGTCATATCAGCAATTATCGCCCTCCAGTTTATGCAAAAACTACCTGAATAACTCACAATGCAGAAGAACTTATCTGCTTTCTTCCATTTCCTTTTGCCTAAGAATGATTAATAAAGAAATATTTCAAACATACAGCAAAATAGAGAGGTCAATAAAACCACCCAGATTTAACAGATGGTAATGCTCCACTGCACATACTTAATAATGCTTAAAAAAGCTCTTCAGTCATCCCTGCCACTTTTACAAGAATATTTGGCCTTTTGCTATAACATATCTTAGGCACACCTCTTTGTGCATAACTCTCTACGTCTCCCTCTGAAGCAGCTGCAGAGCTGTCAGCTCCACGGTCTTTATTGTTGCAGTATGGCCAACTCCACAGGGCAGGGGTGAGACCTGTGTGCGGCGTTTGCAGCATAGTTTGGGGGCCGTACAGATCTGAGTTCCAAACTCCTGTCAACTAGCCGAGTGAATGTGGACAAATGTCTGTACGTAGTTTCTCACTTGTAAAACAGGAATAACAATACCTCCTTGTAGAGATGTTGGAAGGTGATATAAATAAAGCATTAGAAGAGTACGCAGCACATGGTTAAGTGGTTGTTATCAGCTTATCTGTTGTATACATACCGAACAATCCTTATAAAGCTTGCGTCCATATCCAACTGAGACTATATTTACCAGGAACGAGCCAACCACTATCCAGATAATTAACAATTCCTTACCTGCAGACTAATACATATCACCTTGGTATGTGAAGCCAGATATAGCCCAGTGAAATGGCACTCTTTTCCTATAATAGTTGGAGGTGGCTTTTTCCCATGGTTTTGATTTCAATAACAAAATCAAATTTTATAGTTTTATAGCACTTACTTTGATGTAAAGCCAAATTAGCCCATGAGATAAGGCAGCAGATTATAAAAGCAAGGTGCCTTATGATCATGGACATTATTTAGTTGTCTTTTTTAAAATTTATTTTCTTTTTTAATTGAAGGGCAATTGCTTTACATTTGGTTGTTTCTATAAGCATCTCCTTTTTGTATCCTTAGGTTTCTTTATTATTTGTCATTAAAACAAATTACCCTTAAAAAAAAAAAACTACATTTTTAAACTCAGTTTCTCAACCGTGGCTGAGGCTCAAAGGCACCTGTTATCCATCCCAAGGTCCCCACCCAAGACACACTGGACTCTCTGGGAGTGATGGGGTGGGGAGAATAAGATGAATGGGATTAACGTTCCATTCAAGTGAGGCTGTTGTAGACCCAGAATTGAGAATTGCACTGGGTTAACTACTTGAAATGGTACCTAGAATCTGAAAGGCAGTATTAGATTTGGAAATTAATCAGAAAAATCCTTCTATATATTTTTTTCCTTCAATAGCTTAGCAAGGATGCTTGCTATCCCAAGTTTTCTGTTGCAACTTACGTCCTCCATAGGAATGAAGGGTATGTACGGTCCATCCAGGCACAGTGTAAATCAAAACACATGTCAATCTCTGGAAGAAAAGTGTTCGGACCATCTAACTGGATTCCACTAGAATGAGTCTGTGAGACACCACACTGAAGTAATTGAAAACCAACCCCTCTTTAGGATAGCCAAAACATACAAAAAATTGGATTTAACTCAATTTTCAAAAAGAAATTGCTTCTAATTGCATAATGCATATATCATATCCTTCTGCAAACAAAAACACACCAAATGTCAGAACCTGGCCTGAGAGTACACTGGTTTCCAGCCCTGAATGTGTTGCCTATTCCTGCCAAAGCTCACCTTTCCTCTCCCCCTCTTTTATTCCCATGAGCTGCATGCTCTGAGGTAATCGGGCAGAAAAGTACATCTGAAGATGGAGACCATTAAGAAATCACGCTTCTCTTTATTTATTACAGTCTCCATGGCGAGAGCAAAATAAAAGAAAACTGTTTCAAAGCAACAACAATAAAGGAAGTAGCGTCTCTCTCGGGCAGGCAAATCTCAGAAACTATGCTGCTCAGCGTCAAATGATGCAGTGTGCCCTGCCCCACATGGAAGTGCATGACTCCCCATGGGGCTGGCCTTATGCAGACACACAAATTCCAGAGACCCAGAACCCGCTGCTAGAAGGTGCCGACTTTTATGCTGTCTCTGGGGATCGGGTTGCTAAGCTTCTCTTTCAACTGACTTCCAGATATCAGATGTGAAATCTCTGGGGCTTTCCAGGCCACCTAATTCAAAGTAATCAGGAACCTGAGTAGGGTCAGAATGCTGGCTGACCTCTTTCAACAAACAGGGACCTAGACTTTGGGCTGCTGAGACAGCCAGTTCTATAGCTCTGGACAAGAGTCAGCAGAATTTCTAATGCTTGAGGCAGGCAACTCCAAAGCTTGGCCCTCTCCCTCTAAGAAATTGGGGTCTCCAGACTTTTTAGTAACATAGTAGTATATTCCCTCATCCTTACTGTATCACTTTGGCCGTGTATTCAAGTCCTTTGACCCATATCAATTGCAGCGAGTTGCTTCCCCTTTAATAAAGGCTCTGAGTATCTAATCATAAATTTTCTGAACCATCTAACCCAATGACAGTATTCTCCCTGGTTAGCTTCCAAGAGTCCCCACCCCCTTTCCACTTTACCCCAGAAGAAAGTGGAAAAATAGGCAGAGAGAATGGTGAAACAGTAGTTTCTAATAGTTTGCTTGCTTTTTTTTTTCTAAAGGGAGGAAATTCCCTTTGTGGATTACTTAGAGCAAAAATGCTATCTCGGCTCTGGACTTGCCCCTATAGTCATTAATGTTGGTACTTTTAATTTAGTTTTGTAGGTTCCCTTTGCTTAAAAACCCAGGGGAAAAAACCCAACTCTTTAATTTACTCACATCCTGCTGGGCTTTCTCAGGCTAATCATTTTCACACCAGCATTAACTGCAACATCCTAGTTAGAAGCAAAAGGGGAGACAGGTCTACTGGAGGTGGCCAGACCGCTGAAGGAAGGAGGTCCATGCCTCTTGCCGGAAGCCAACACCAGGGCCACCCTCAGCTATTTCAAAGGTCAGCAGGCGCAGTCCTAGAAGAAAACACTACACTTACTTTCCAACCTGCAGAGCTCAGGGAGGCATAAAGATTCGATTAAGTAAATTAACTGACAACATGTGGTAACTGCCAGTTCCTGAGAACCCAAGAGATAAATAGGAAGTTATCCTCACCCTTCAGGTGACTGAAGAATTTATCTTGATGCAACAAAAATAACTACTTTACAATATTGTGATGGTTTTCGCCATACATCAGTATGATCCGGCCATAGGCATACATGTGCCCACCTCCCTCCCCACCCGATCTCTCCACATTGTCACAGAGCTCTGGCTTTGGGTGTCCTGCATCACACAGCAAACTCGCACTGGGCATCTATTTTACATACGGTAATATATATGTTTCAATGCTATTCACTCAAATCATCCCACCCTCTCCTTCTCCCACTGAGTCCAAAAGTCTGTTTTAAATAAATAAAAATTTTTAAATAGGAAGAAATAAAGCAAGCGTGTGCTTTGCAGACTTGGAGAGGAGCTCTCCTCCTCGTCCTGGGGTGACCCTGGGTCCCTGGCTCTGGGAGACCACTTGACCAGCAAGGTTGACAGCTGCCCCCCTCCCCCTCCTCCCCCTACACAGAAGTATAACCTTTGTAACCATGGCAACTTAAGCCTGTGGACTAGTGTTATCCAAAGGGTGACTTTTCTTTCTTTCCTATCATGGCAGTTCACACTGCTTCATCCTGATCTTTAGACTGAGGTTCAGTCACAATGAAATGGATGTTAAGGGTGATCAAGAAGGAGCCAATGAGGGGAGGAGGCAGAAGAGGCAGTCAAGAGGGGCCCTACTCTGTCTGGTTGATAAGGACAGTTAGGATCTTGGGGGAGGGATGGTGAGAATATTATGTTGGTACTGTGTGAGAGAGGATTATATAATAAAAGATGCCCATTTTACTGCCTGGCTGCCCAACTGAATAGGTTTATAAACCACAGGTCTCTTTTCTAAGTCCTGGCTTGCAAATCCACTTCCCCCTCCTCCTGTGCAGCCCCCCTTGGTCACCGTAAAGTCATCACCTCCCACCAGAGTCCCAGGGCCCTCTAAGTAGGGGCATTCTGGCCCCTGGCTATTTGTAATTTCATCCTCTGAAATCCTGTGTCTCCTCCTGAGTTTGCACACTGACTCGGGCATTATATTCTTAAAACTATAAAGTCATCCCCTTTATGCCCATTCAGAAAGCCTAAGCAGAAAAGACTAGTTCATCTGAGAAACAGCCAGCTTGCTATATGGAAATCTGATCCTCTCACTGTCCACAAACCATGGACCACAAAAAGATGCCTCAGTTGGCAGAGCTCAAATGCTTGACCTCCCTCTATCCCTAACAGCCATGTGACTTTGGGAAAAGTTCTGTCTTTTCTTTGGATTTAAGTTTTCTCCTTTATTAAAAAAGGGCAACAACCAGCCCTACCTCTTTCGGCTATAAATTCTATGTTTGGAATTGCAACGGTGAAGATCTGAGAATCTGCATGGCAAATGGGCCTAAAAATAACAGTACCTAACACTCAAGTACTTCACAAATATTAAGTCATTTAATCCTCTCCAGCGCCCTGTGAGGAAGGTATAATTATGACCTTGGGTTTTTCAGATGGGAACAAGTTAGAGAGGTTGAGGAGTTTGCCCTGTGTCACACAGCAGTGGTGGAGTTGGGATAGGGACTCAGGCAGTCTGGCTCTAAGGTAAGTGCTTGGAACTACCATGGATACAGGGTAACAGGCAGATCAGAGGTCTCAACCTCCTCTTCACATGCTTAGGTGAGAGAAGAAGTGTGAAGATGACGGTTTACCTGAAAGTCAACAGCATGAACAAAGAGCCAAGAGGAAAGGTAGCCAGTGCCTGCTCTCTCTACCTACCACCTGCCAGATTTTCTATTTAGTGTACACATCACCATAGACAAATAAGCACTTCATGACAATGGTATAAATTGGGATGATCCTGGCAAAATCATTAAAAAAAAAAAAATACATCGATCAGCTTGGGATCTCCTTGCCACCTGCATTGAAATAGTCAAATGATATCAGATGAGGGAACACAAGAGGCCAGACCAAAGAGAGCCACTTTCAAGACTAGTTTAGAAAAATAAGCTGCCTCTAGCGGTCTTTCAAACAAAGCCACTGAGGTTCTGACTGCCCTGTTCTGGACTCCCAGCTATAGGTTCCTCAAAAGCAAGTGCCTTTCACTGAGCCCAACACCAGTCCAGCACGATCTTTGCAGACGAAAAGGCAACATGCTTGACCATTTTTAAAAACAGGGACAGTAAGAACCCCAAACCCTACAAGACTCTCTACCAGGAAAGCTCTTGCCAATTCACTGCAGAATGATACTGATGAGAATTTATAATACTATCTTGATTCTATAAAGCACTACGGCCCGAGATCCTGAATTCAGCCTCTTTCAATGCTTAATGACTACAGAACAGTTTCATTAAAATGAATGTTGTTTGGTTCTGTGCCCTTCAGGTTTTTTCCATCATTAATCCTTTTGGAGCAGGGTGGGGCTGGGCTGGGAACGACATATAACTCTGGTTGCAGCTGTCCTTATGTAACAGCACATCCACCAGTTACACATGACCTTTTGGGGGAAACCAACACAATTATGCTGTTTTATGCAGCTTTAGGCTGTTAAGTGGTCATTGATATGTACTACCATCAACTTGGAAAGTATATTGATACTTTTTTTGACCTTATCAACCAAATGGCTGTGTGGCATACATGCTGTCAAGCTGAATGAAACACCTCTCTTCCCCCGAGCTAAAAGCACACTGTATTAAGCAGCTGTAGATTCTTTACTACCATGTCATTGATTTACCTACTGGACTTTGTTAACCCAGGAGAGCTATGAATCACCCTTCTTACCTTTCCATTTAATAAAATAGGTTTCCTTTTGATACAATCTCTTCTTTATCTAGATTTATTTGTTCTGAATCCTGAGGCATTCTTATGGCATTATTTCTTACCAAAGACAGCTCTCCCTCAGTGTTTGTTTAACGATAATTTTTATTTCAAGCTCTTCCTGACTGGTATGTTTGCCCTCTCTCAAGGCTTTATATTCCTAGGAATACTTGAGTCACATGTTGTCAGACCGCCACCCCGCATTAATCACAGGTGAGGGTCACTCACACAGGTCACAGGATGGTGTTAGAATTCTTTAAGAGTTGCGCTCAGAGACAATCTTTTTTCTTTCTTTCCTCTCTTCGTATTCATTCATTTTAATTCCCAGGCATGCAACAGGTCATTCATTCATTCAACCACTAGCTGAAGAATTACTATGTGTCAGGCATTTTTGCTGGGTGCGGGAGATAAGAGTTGGACAAACATGGTCTGCTTTTAGGAAGCTCACAATATGGCAAATAAGAAAGGTCATGATTAGATAAAGCTTGAAGTGTCGTAAGGGAAGATCCACAAGGCATTTGTAGGTGTGCAGAGGGCTGTTTGACTCTATCTAGAAGATTCCAGAATACATCCCAGAGCCAAGAAGTGATGATGCTTGATCTGAACCTTATTTTAAAAAGCAAGTAGTGGTCATTTTGGGGGAGGCTGAACAACAGACGGATTCACACGGATGCAGCAGAGGGACATGATTAAGGGAGAGGCTTAGTCATGGCCAGGCCAGGAAGGGCTCTGATTCTTAAGTCGGATTCTGTGCCGTATTAGCTCCATCTGGCATTGCTTCTTGGCCCCAGGGATACCAAACAGAGTATGCAGAGGCTAGTCATGGATTAGTGCCAGTTTAGGGCATCAGCCTACCTCTCCAAGAGACCTACAGCAGTGACCTGCAGTGACCAGCCTACCTCTCCAGACCTACAGCAGTGACTACAATAGTGGTGCTTGTTTTGTAGTCTGGTCTGCAGAGTTACAGGGTGGTGATCATCCTGGAAGCCTCTCTGGAACAGGATCTCTCTGCATAAGGTTATGATATGAGGGATCCAGGTGGCAAAGAGCAACGTAAATGGCATTTGCAGATGGGAAGATAGTGGGTGCCCAGGGGCAGAGACACTAGTCAGTAAGCCTCACATGTGACATGTCAGATAGACAGGGCTAGGGGAAGAGGTATGTGCATGCTGTGTGCTAAGTTGCTTCAGTCATGTCTGACTCCACAACCCCATGGCCTGTAGCCCACCAGGCTCCTCTGTCCATTGGATTCTCCAGACAAGAATACTGGAGCGGGTTGCCATGCCTTCCTCCAGATATCTTCCCGACCCAGGGATGGAACCTGGGTCTCTTACGTCTCCTGCATTGGTAGGTGGGCTCTCTACCACTAGCACCACCTGGGGAGCCCAGGGGAGGAGGCAGGGGACATGAAAGGGGTCAGATCTGCCGGTTCCCTTTGTGTCATGAGCGTGCTCCTGCACAGAGTATTACAGGTTTCCAAGTCAGAGCACCTAAGGTAGAAGAAAACAAGAGTAAACGGTCTCAGCACAGACGTGAAGCACTACTAGAAAATTAGTAAAACAAATCTCATGGTTTGCTTGCTTCTTTCCAACCTCTGTTCTCCACGTCCAACAGCAGCCTGCCTGTCATATCAAGTTAGACATTCTCCCTTTGAAATTATACATTCATAGTGCTTAAGGAAGCTTTTAGATAGCAATGTCATTACTTAAAAAAAATAAAAATAAAAACTCAAGTAATGCCCTAATCATCTCCTATTTTTGCTTCTATCTGTAGCATAGCTCATCTGCATTAATGTACTTAATGCTCGTCAGAAGACTTGGAAATTGCTCAGGAAAATGATCTGACTTCTAATGAACCCTGAGATCCCCCTCTCTGTACCCGGGCCCTGGCTTTTTAAATTTTCCATGACAAATTCTGGGTAAAATGATTAAATAAACAATAGACTTTTGAGTCTATGCAACTTTAGGTTTATCTGATTTCATGCATTGGCCTCTCTGCTCCACAACCCATAGATTTTTCTCCTATATATATGCTTTATGATGGATATTTCAAGAATTTAAAACTATCACTCAAGCTAAGGTTCCTTAATTCTCGTGAGTAATTTCTTTGGCCAGGATGTGTTACAGGGACAAAAGCAGTTTCAAAATTGCTGGCTCATGCCTGTTGCCTGCAAATTACTCTCAGTCTAGCAAAGAAAAAGGTTTTAGTGTTTTGACTGTTGCCAAAGACACTTAGGATAGTATGTAATTCCCCAATTCTCTCCCCAACTCTGTCCCAATCGGCCCATATTTTCTATTGCACAGTTATAAGAAGATAGGGGCTTCCCAGGTGGTGCTAGTGGTAAAAGAATCCACCTGCCAGTGTCGGGAGACATGAGAGGCAGGTTGGATCCCTGGGTTGGGAAGATCCCCTGGAGTAGGAAATGGCAACCCACTCCAGTATTCTTGTCTGGAAAATTAAATGGACAGAGGAGCCTACAGGGCTACAGCTCATGGGATTGCAAAGAGTTGTACACGACTGAACGTGCACACACACACACATACACACACACAAGAAGACAGCTTCTGGGTACTGCACAATGAATATAGGTTTAGTCTGGTTAACGCAATAGGAGTATTTCTAATACAATGTATCAATGAGGATTTTGCAAGCACCATTAGAAATTATCTGAAGGGTATTTTTTAGGTGACTTTCTGCTTTTCATAAAGCAAAAGTCCTTTTGAAAAGATGACATCATTCCCCACTTCCTGTGTTCTCATTTCAGGTTTTCAGGAATTAATTTCAAAAAAGGATGGAAGCTACTGTTCTCTTACATTTGTTGAACAGCCTACACACCAACACAACAGCCAATCGAGCTTTGCTGCTAAGGTTTACTAAACAAAGACATGAAAATGTGGGCTATAGGTGATAGAACTTATCCATGAGTCAGTAGCCAGCCAAAGATCTTAGTTCCAACTAATTAGCCCACAGCCTTTCATATCTAGTTCTGCTTTTCCAGTATTCTCTAAGAGTCTGGTTTCTAGTCAGGAACTGAGAAAGTGGGGTAGATTCTACTTCTGTATGATCCACAGGGGTGCCAGCCAAGATTCCCTGTGTTAACAGTAGTAGGAAAAGTGGCTGAGCCCCAGGATCCTAAACACAAGAACTCATTCTCCTCAGCCTCCATGCTTTCTCCTTGCTCCACCAGAAAATTCTAAAGGGACAGAATGAATGAGCAGAGAACAAGGCGAGGCAAAGGCAGACACGACTGTTAATGGGACTCCTTGCTGCAAACCCTGACGTGATGAATCCTGGTGAGCTGGCTTGAACTGTAAGCACTCTTGCCAGAGGAATGGTTCTTAAATCTGGTCACACATCACAATCACCCGGGGAGGTATGGTTTCGTTCTATAGTTTCAAGTCTCATCTCAGACTTATCTCCAGGGGTGGGGCCCTGGACTCTGTACTTTAATAAGTATGGCATACCGGCATGTCTTCTCTTGTCCCCAGCATTCTTGGTATTAGGGAACCATGGATTCGAGTTGGAAAGTGTAAGGTCAGTGGTGTGCTGAAGACAGCTTGTACCAGCTCGCCAAAGCCGACTGTTTATAATTTTCAGGCACTTTTGCAAACAATTATCAAAGTTAGATTATATAAGCATACTATTAAATGTGTGCGCGCGGCTCAGTCGTATCTGACTCTTTGCGACCCCATGAATGTCATGGGACTTCCCAGGCAAGAATACTGGACTGAGTTGCCATTTCACACACCAGGGGATCTTCCCAACCCAGAGAGTGAACCCTTGTCTCTTGGGTCTCCTGCCACTAGTAAATTATATCAAAACCATAGCTAATATGCAAAGTTCATTATGTCCTAATCACTCACTACATTTAACTGTTCCCGATGTTCCTGAGGTTTCTACATCTGTTGCCTATACACTGGTGGGAAATGCAATGAAATGGCGCAGAGCCACACGTTTCTTCCCAACCCCACTGTCAGTGACAACACACTGGTAGCTTGAGATTAGAACATTTTATCGTGGAGATCAGCAAATGCTAGAAAACTGGAAACTGATATATTGCTGTCTCTAGACTTAAGAAAGTGATAGAAAAATGCAAAGAATGCAGATGAAACTTAAAAATATGTCATGGTTGTAAGCTGGTACATTGTGAATAGCACAAAAATTTGAGGAAATGCTAGTAAGTATTTAAAAATTGTCTGATTTTAGAAAACATGTTACTCTCTTTATTGACAAATTCCAAAATATGACATCTTTGTTGTTTTAACTATCACCTTAACTCGTTCTTTTTTTGGCCATGCCATGCGGGATGTGAGGTCACACATGCCTCCCGCAGTGGAAGCATGCAGTTTTAACCACTGGACCACAAGGGAAGTCCCTCACCTTCCCCTTTCATGTTAAGAAAAACATCAACCAACATTCATGTTGGGAATCACTTACTCATCAACTGCATTCAATGAAAGCATTCGTTGAGATCAGCGAGCTATGTAAAATTCACAGTAAAGAGTACTGTATATTCTGTGTGTGAACTGTATACTTCTATTGAATTCTGACTGTATTTATACATTTACTGTATTTGAAACACAAGCTGGAATCAAGATTGCCAGGAGATATATCACTAACCTCAGATATGCAGATGACACCACCCGTACGGCAGAAAGCAAAGAGGAACTAAAGAGCCTCTTGCTGAAAGTGAAAGAGGAGAGTGAAAAAGCTGGCTTAAAGCTCAACATTCAAAAAGTGAAGATCATGGCATCTGGTCGCATCCCTTCATGGCAAATAGATGGGGAAACAATGCAAACAGTGACAGACTTCATTTTCTTGGGCTCTAAAATCACTGCAGATGGTGACTGTAGCCATGAAATTAAGATGCTTGCTCCTTGGAAAAAAAGCTATGACCCACCTAGACAGCACTTTGAAAAGCAGAGACATTACTTAGTCAACAAAGGTCCACCTAGTCAAAGCTATGGTTTTTCCAGTAGTCATGTGTGGATGTGAGAGTTAGACCATAAAGAAAGCTGAGCACTGAAGAAATGATGCTTTTGAACTGTGGTGTTGGAGAAGACTCTTGAGATTCTCTTGGGCTGCAAGGAGATCAAACCAGTCAATCCTAAAGGAAATCAGTCCTGAATGTTCACTGGAAGCACTGATGCTGAAACTCCAATACTTTGGCCACCTGATGTGAAAAACTGACTCGATAGAAAAGACCCTTATGCTGGGAAAGATTGAAGGCCGGAGAAAGGAATGACAGAGAATGAGATGGTTGGATAGCATCACTGACTCGATGGGCATGAATTTGAGCAAGCTCTGGGAGTTGGTGGTGGACAGGGGAGTTGGTGATGGACAGGGAGGCCTGACATGCTGCATTCCATGCTGCATTTGCAAAGAGTCGGACACGACTGAGCAACCGAACTGAACTGCATTTGTATTTAATGATATTGTATATTCTATTAAATTTGCAAATTGTTTATATTATCTTTTATGTATCAGTAAAATTTCTAATAGACTCACTTTTGATTATATATGTATATACATGTTTTCCAGAGAGCTGGATGTTCAAACATTTACCAGGACACTGTGGCCTAAGCCGAGAACAAAACAGGTTGAATGGCTTCTGCGCCTTCTATCCTATAGGTCCACGCCCTTATCTCAGCCCTTCAGTTTACCATTCCCCAGTCAAGAAGTACACAGTGAATTGTACCAGAACACAAGTCAAAAGCAAAAGAGATTTTCCCGAAGATGCAAACCCGATAACTGAATCTGCCTAATTCGGCCCTTCCTAAGGAGGCTGTCTTCCAAGTAGGGACAGCTTTAGGCTGACCTGACCACACCTGCCATGTGGAAAAACAAGGGAGAATTCTAACTGATGGCAGGCAGTCTGGACACCACAGCCTAACCAACGTCCTTCCCCTTGAATCCACATTAATGTCTCCTTGGGAGCACAGGACAGGTGGGTAGAGGCGTCGAAGTAGTAAACCAGGAGTTTGATCTTTTTGTCAAATTTGGAACACATCTGGTACACAAGGGTCAGTGAGCATCTCCACCTTTCATCAAGCAAAGTGTACACAAATATCATGACTTCTTACACATTTGTCACTGCTTATGGTTTAAACACATCTTTCTAAAGGTGAAACAGAATGCAATTATCAAACCAAGCTGGCGCTAGTGGTCAAGAACTTGCCTGCTAATGCAGGAGACAAGAGATGTGGGGTTCCACCCTTGGGTAGGGAAGATCCCCTGGAGTAGGGAGTGGCAGCCTACTCCAGTATTCTTGCTTGGAGAATCCCCATGAACAGAGGATTGTGACCCTCCCCATGGGCTGTGTCACAAAGAGTCGTACATGACTAAAGTGACTTAGCATGCAGCACTCATGCATCAAAAAGATGTAGAGAAATTTTAAAGATTCCGTTGCTTGGTAATCTTATTGTTTTGAAACTTCAGGCCAATGCCAATAGCTAACACTCACCACTAAGGAGTTTCCTTCAGTGCTGGGGGAAACTGCAATGAAATTTAAAGCTTTCTTTCAACAAAATGTGTCCCTAATCAAATCAGATTTCTGCTTGTCCAAGCTGCTTGTGTGTCCTAGTCCATGAATCTATTCAACACACGAGTATTTTTCCATTTGTCACAATCTTATCCACCTAATTTCTTAATTCTTCTTTAAATACAGAGAAGCAAAAGTCTACCAAATATGTTATTTTTATGAGTACCAGGTTGCAGAAATTTCTGCTAAAGAGTCATCCAATTAAAGTGTAATTTTTCAATTATGAAAAAAACACAACTGATGCAGATAAGGGGTCTTCAGGTAAACTGCTTTTGAATGTCTTATGATATTGAAAATATAAAAGCACAAAAAGATCTTTCTGACCTCTAATAAAAGATGAGTCAATGCTACCATCACAAAGGGAAACTGGCCTCAGAACATCTTAGAGAAAACACAATGTTATGGCCTAGTCCTGACAAATGGTAATACTTTTACTTAATTGGTATGTTCTTGAAACCTAGGTACAGAACTGCTCCAACAAGATTCCCCAGGTCCTTAAAACCGGAATGTGTTTGGTAGGTAAAGGTCAGACTGACACACTGAGGGATGGTGAGAGATGACGAGTGGGAGAAACTCATTCAGCCTGACACCCTACAAGATATGAGCCTTGTGTTATATTTTACAAATTAATAACTGCATTGGTGATAGTAAGGATGAAGGGTGGAGAGGAGACACACTTCAAGGAAAAACACATTCAAGATACACTTGCAAAACAAGCCAGGGAAAATCAAGCAGCTATTTCTGTGTACCAAGCTCTGGTATCTGCACAGAAAGAACATGTACTTTCAACCACAAAGACATTTATTAAGTTAAAAAAATTATTAGACATTTCTTTTTCCATAGCTTGTTATCTCATAGCAAAACTAAAGAATTTTTTTTGGTCCTCAGCTAATAAGTTGCCCTCTAATTCAGAACCCGAGGTGTTTTTCTGGTGAACCCTTAATTATTAATCCATCTAGCACCACTCATGAATCAGAAGGTTAAAGGAATATATCATTCATTACTGTTAAAATCCAGAGGACAGTAAGACTGCTGTGGCTTTAGCTACAGATTTATTTTTGTAATATTCCTTCTTCTACAGTCCTGTAGCAGATGCTACCGAGAAGTTCGTTTTCACTACGCTAACAGGCATTTCCCCAACTCATAAGTCTTTAATGAGCTAACCTCCAGGATTTACTACTAAATTGATATTTTTTGAAAGAGGAGTCTCTTACGAGGCTCTGGGACCAAGCTGCCTGTCTTGAATCCTGTCACTGAAGTTACTCAAAATGTCTTTAGTGAAATGCTGATAATATGAATATTGACTTTATGAGATTGTGATGAAACTTGAGTCAACAATATTTACATTTAAAAACTGAGACCAATGACTGAAACACAATAAGCTAGCTATTACAATAGCTCAGGGTGAGCATATGTATAGTTTGAAGAAAAGGTCTTATCTTAATGGGAATGAAATTAACTAGGTAATTGGAAAATTATATTGGAGTACCTACCTAGAAAATGGGCTTCCCCTGTGGCTCCGCTGGTAAAGAATCTGCCTGCAATGCAGGAGAGCTGGGTTCGATCCCTGAGTTGGGAAGATCCCCTGGAGAAGGGAACAGCTACGCACTCCAGTATTCTGGCCTGGAGAATACCATGGACTGTATTATCCATGGAGTCACAAAGAGTCAGACACTACTGAGAGACTTTCAGTTCATTTCACTTCGCTTAGAAAATAAGAGTCCTGTAGAGAATTTCTCAAATGATACAAGAAAATACACAAAAGACCTGTACACACTGAATACTAAGTTTTCAGTTTTGCCCCATTCATAGGCTCATATACTCTCAGCTGAAAGGAATAATGACTCCAAGTTTTCTCTAAAAAAACATGACTAAAATTGAAAAAATTTAACAGTTTGCTCTCAAGAGCAGCTACATTTATAAATCCATATAAAGAGAAAACCTTGGAACTCTTATTTTGATTAGTATTTAAGTAACAGTTGAGATAAAGTATATTCTTGCTAATTCATCAATAATAGATAATAATTTAACTTTGGTGATGAAATGAAATACTCCCAAATAGTACGTTATTTAATAAGTAATGAAACCTAGTTAACCGTGAGAGCTGTGCAACATGGGAAGAGCTACATGGTGCTGGAAGATGAAGAGAGTTGGCCTCAACTTTGCTAACATTCACTTTGAATTAATACATTGAAAGAACGAACTAACTTGATATTTAGCATTAGAAATACCAAACTGTAAAAGTAAAACTTGATTTTTACCTGCTCCTATAATTTTGCTGTCTGCTGGAAAACAACTGCTGCAAATGCAAAATGGTATCTGAATACAGAACTATCCCAGCTGAAATAACACAACCTAGAGGGTTATATACTGCAGTGTGGGGAGCTTGAATTTTGGCACTGCAAAGACCTAGGTTCAAATCCCAGTTGTGGCACTTCTGAGCTGTGTGCCACTCACGTAATCCTTGAGTTTGTTTCCCTAGTCTGCCTTGCAATGATGGCCATAAAGTAGCATATACCTACCTCATAAAACTGAGAAGATTATAGAAGATAAATAACTATAAATGTGATTAATTTCCCTCTTATTTCTTCACTTTATAGGTAAAAGAATTCTGAGGCACAGAAATGAGGTTTTTTACCAACAGCACAGTAATTTACAGATAAAGTTGAAAACTAGGCTTAAAATATTTTTGATTTAAGGATGCAAATGTGGGAGATGATGTACTAAAGACCAGTAGCTCCGCCGAGAAGGATGGTAATTTATTAAGTACCACCTTCCCTGGTATCTCCAACGGTAAAGAATCCACCTGCAATGCGGGAGACCTGGGTTGGATACCTGGGTTGCGCAGATCCCCTGGAGAAGGAAATGGCAACCCACTGCAGTATTCTTGCCTGGAGAATCCCCATGGACAGAGGAGCCTGGCGGGCTGCAGTCCATGGGGTCACAAAGAGTCCAACACGACTGAGCAACTAAGCACACACACACACCTTATAGCTATAATGCCAGTAGAACAAGTGTAATTCAGGGGATTAAAAAGTTAACATATTTGTATAATACTTTATGCTTTATAAAGTGCTATGACTAATATAACTTAATATGACCACAATCGCCTTGTCTTTTAAAGACCCATTTTTTTTAATTATAGGAGTAATAATTTCATAAACTAAGAAATCTCAGAAAAAATAAATTTCTCTAGGTGTGAATAAAGAAAAATCAGGAATAAGCAATGATTTTGCTAATAGTTTCTCAACTTTTAATAAAAGTCCGAGTTTCTCTTAACTGTATATACCATACATACGTTAAATTAGAAGTTTAAAAAGTAGCTATTAACACTTTGCTAGGAAGGAAAAGCCTGCTTGGATTTGTTGCAAAAAATATATGTAAGGAACTTCCCTGGTTGTCCACTGGCTAAAACTCCAAGCTCCCAGTTCAGGGTTCAAACCCTGGTCAGGGAACTAGATCCCACATGCCGCAATTAAAGAGTTCGAGTGCTGCGACTAGATACTGCCTGCTGCAATGAAGACCAAAGATCCCGTGAGCTGCAGCTAACACTGGCGCTGACAAATAAATTAAAAAAGACTGGTAAGTGATAAAATGTCAAAGTAAATTTTATATGATCAAAGAAGTCAAAGACTGCTACTAATAGAGGCTAATGGTTTTTCAAAATACATCTTTATACCTTAAATTTCAATTAAACAGTGTCTTCAATATTACAAGTAGCCAAACCACAAATCCTTAAAACCTAGCAGTCTCTTTCTCTTGAGATCAATACAAATGCTAGAAAACAATTTTAAAAATCCACAAAAGTATTTTAAATGATTTTAATAGAAGATTGCTGCGTTTCCCATTTATAAAGTCAAAATGTTTCCTGAAATATAGCATTTGCTGTATATAACTTATCAGAATCTTAACCATTTGTTCACTGGTGATGAGGGCCATGGAAGGTTCTGTTTTGGACTGGGAAACTGCATCACTGTTACTGCATTACCTGACAGCACACACCTACCCCACATATTCATAATACTGTTATTGTTTAGTCACTAAGTCATGTTCAACTTTGTGACCCCATGGATTGCAGCACATCAGGCTTCCCTGTCTCCTAGAGCTTGCTCAAACTCATGTCCATTGAGTCAGTGATGCCATCCAACTATCTCATCCTGTCAGCCCCTTCTCCTCTCACCCTGAATTCTTCCTAGCACGAGGGTCTTTTCCAATGAGTTGGCTCTTGTATCAGGTGGCCAAAGTATTGGAGCTTTAGCATCAGTTCTTACAATGAATATTCAGGGTTGATTTCCTTTAGGAAATATTCATAACATCCCACCGCAAATGAACACGTCAAATATTCTTGAGTTCTCCGTTCGTTAAAGCCCCTGACCTGGCAGAGAATCTAATCAACGGATCTTATATATTGCGGCCAAATTAACTTGAAAGTGATTCTACACTGTTGCTTCCTTTTCCAAAAGTGAACAAGTTTCCGGTCACATTTAAAATAATGGTTAATTCTTACCTGCAGCACACTTCATTCTTTTATCTCATCACTTCACTTGACCATGATGCAATGTGTAACGAGGATACATTTTCCTTGAAAACTAAGAATTGTTATTTTTATTTTCCTCCCATACTCTCAGTGTATTAACTCACAGCACCACCTATCTTTGAATAACAGTTAGGAAACTAGTTTTACTTTTAGCATAATGCCCAGATATCTGGCCTTTACAATTTACTGTGAAATTAAGTCCAAAATGCCAAAAGGAAAAAAAAAAAAATCTAAAAGCAGAAGTTCCATTTGATATGTACACTCAGACCAGTACATATCAATTTCTTAGCAATGTTTCAAAAGAGTCTGGCTAGCAGCATACTAAAGATTTTAATTGGCCAGAAAACAGTCAGTGAGCAAACTGTGCCTGAAAATGTTAAGTACAAGTTGCAGTCAGGGAGAAGCAGGGCCATTTTGACTTATCAGTTCTAATATTCACTGATATTTTCATGCCCAAGTGTTAACTGGAATATGTGTTGCCTTTCCCTTACCAGTCTTCTCAACATTTTGGTCATTACCCTTATTTAAATTAGAAAGGAAAACAAAACACAACACGTATAAAGTTTCATTTTCACATCCTGTCAGTACTATAAATAAATTTAAAATGTGGAAGATAGCCTGCTCATATAGCACTCAGTTCATTCTCTGTAACCATCCCAATCAAGGACACCATGCTGCTGCTGCTGCTACTAAGTCGCTTCAGTCGTGTCCAACTCTGTGCAACCCCATAGATGGCAGCCCACCAGGCTCCCCCATCCCTGGGATTCTCCAGGCAAGAACACTAGAGTGGGTTGCCATTTCCTTCTCCAATGCATGAAAGTGAAAAGTGAAAGTAAAGCCGCTCAGTCTTGTCTGACTCTTAGCAACCCCATGGACTGCAGCCTACCAGACTCCTCTGTCCATGGGATTTTCCAGGCAAGAGTACTGGAGTGGGGTGCCATCGCTTTCTCTGTAAGGACACCACACCTCTTTCTCAAATCAGTGTTATTTCTCTGACCCTTCCATAAACCTAGGCAGTATAGATATATTAGAGAAAACACCGTTAGTCAGAATGAATGAGCATCTATACCAACAGCTGAGAACTCAAGCCATGAGAAGCAACTGATTATAGGAAAAGTTTGGCTGTGATGTCCATGAAGAATTAAAATGTCTTGAATTTATGGAGCATCTCTCCTGTGGAATGCAGGACAGCTCTGAAAGGCAGGCGGGGCCAAGTATCACCCACTTTACCTACCAGGAAACAGATGTGACTACTGATCAGTGTAGTGGCTACTGATCAGGCATGACTACAGAAGAGTGTTAGTCCATTGGCAAAGCACAACTCTAGGCCAAGGGTCACTTATGGCTGCCTCATGCTCTATTCTTCAGACATAAAAATTAGAAGAAAAAAATTTTTTTCAGTTAAAATGAACTGAAAATAATGTGACTTATGAAAGTTATTTTGAAAACAGCATTTGCTTACAATTTTTAGTATAACTGTTAATATGACAAAAGTTTTGAAGACTATTTTTAAAGAATGGCTGAGTAAGTGGATTAAGCATCTTAGCAATTGATACATTGGGGCTCTAATTATTTTAGGAAGCTCTTTTGTTATAGCATAAGTAGTTCATCACGTCATAACATACAGCTTATACCACAAGTAACTGGGAGTCACTGGTAAATTAAATCCATCCAATTCCAGGTTTAGTTAGCCTGTCAAGTGTAGCAGAGTTGTTAAAAGAAGTTCTAACCTTCACAAGAAGTAGTCAAACTTTCATATTACCAATGGAATAAAAAGGATAGTTCTCACCTGCTTGACAGGCTTTCTCTTCAGAACTTTCTGAAGTTTTACATTCCACATCCATTATTTTCCTCATGTCATATTACAGGTGACCCCAGAACAACATGAGTTTGAACTGTGCACGTCCACTTAACACATGGAATTTTTTCAGTAATACCTACTATAACCCAATCCCCATTTAGTTGACTTCCCGGATGCAGAACCAGGGATATGAGGATCAACTGTAAACTTAAACACAGATTTTCAACTACACGGGCCACCATTACCTACCTGAGTTGTTCACGGGTTAACTGTAATTTTAAATTTCTTCTCTCCTTCTGTAGGATCTCACTGAAGCTGGAAATTACTAATCTATTTCAAGGTACTAAACTTCTGTGCCCTAATGTTTAAAATACAATAGAAATGTTTATATTTTCTTATAGTTTATTGCACAATATAAACTTGATTAAAATGTATTAACAACACATTGTATTCAAATAACACTAAATTAAAATGTTTGGCAGGAAATTACATGATTTATTTTAATATATTCCAACTCAGTATGAAGGTAAGCGAGCAGTTTATTTCTGAAGTTTTAGATATTTTAACTATAATTCATTATCAAAACAAATATTTTGGTCTCTTTTTTCATCATTAATTTTTTAAAAAACTCTTCTTCTTTAAGTTCACAGTGTCATGGAAGTGTAAAATAAGACTGATAAAAACCACTTTAAAACATATGGCTTTATATACATAAAAAATTCAATAATGTTGCCACAACCCCTAATGCAGTGTGATTCTTATTTATTTACTAGTATCCAGAATAAACTTCTATACATATTAAATTGTTCAAGTATATCTAGAGCAGTGCTTGTAAAAGTGAGGTCCCACTGATACAATAATGGGTATCTCTTTGAAGACCACTTCTAATTCCAACACAAGTAGAGTTCTAAAATTTTTTGATTTTACAGTTTATCATACATCCTCAAATATCCTAAAATGCTCCACTGAGCCAAACATCTAATTTAATTCACATCTAGCTTAACATCCCTTTAGTACAGCACCAGTGGTTAAACTAAGGATGCATCTGACTAACCAAATGTTCTCACTCTTCTTTTAGTTACAGTTTATTATTTACTTCCATAACATCAAACCCAAATGAAAATGAAGACAACGCAGGTCAAACTCTTTCACCTTAAATAAATACACATTTCACCCACTTCATACTTAAATACCTAATTGTTTTCCTATAGTGTATTTCTCAGTAACAGCAATACAATTAACTAAGCCAAAGACCAACTTCTTATCTTTGAGGATCAGGCAAGTCGGAGAGGATTCTCCAGGTTTGCTTTAAAACTTTCCAGAAACCTGGTGGCCAGTTCATCGTCTACCACCCGGCTGTCACTGGACATGGTGACCGTTATGAGCTGACGCTGCTGCAGCTGGGCATTCCCCTCTTCATCTTGAGTGAGCTTCAGCACAGGTCGGAATCTCCCTACCGCCAAAATGCAGGCCTGAGGAGGGTTGATCACGGCAGTAAATTCATCGATGCCAAACATCCCCAAGTTGGAAATACTAGGGGAAAACAAAAAGCTCTGAACGTGGTATGTCTTTAACCAAAGAACCCTTTCCCTGAGTCATACATTTTTACTTTACTGAAAACCTGTGCCCAGTTACTCAAAGACCAAAGAATACCATTTACTATAGTATCAAAAAGAAAGCAAGTAACAACACAGAAATACTGTATCTAATATAAACAGATATTCAGCACTGAACTGTAAGCCCCAGGCAGAGAAATATGGCAAGAAATAGAAAAAAAGAACTAGAAGAGTATAAGGGTTAGAAAAAAGAAATAAAACCTTGTTTGAAGATGAACTGACTGTGTACAAAGAAAATCTAAGCATCTACAGATAAACGAGTAAGGTAAGTGAATTTAGCTAAACCACTAGATAAGTCAATGTAAAAATCTGTATCTATATACAAGTTGCTTTCATTAGAAAAAATTAATACAATGCCATTTATAATAGTATAAAAAATCTAAATCTAATAAACATATATCTGATCCATAAACAAAAAATTACAAAATACAGCTGAAAGAAATCAAATAACTAAGTAAACACTGGTATATACCATGTTCATTCACTAGAAGACTCAATGCTATAAGGATGTCAATTCTCCTTAAACTTAAATTGATCAAACAATTCAATGCAATCCCAACAAAAATCCCAGCAAGGTCACTGCATGTGTGTATGAAAAAAGACAAGCTGATTTAAAATTTTATTTGGACATACAAAGCCAGGAAAGACAATCTTGATGGTGAACAAAACTGGAAGACTTTCACTGTCATAGATCAAAAATTACAGTTAGCTTGCATTAAGCAAGCAAAGGACAAACAGACCAACTGAAAAGGAGAGAGAATACAGAAAAGAACCAAACATGGTTACCTTCTCAATGCTATAGAGTAGTAATGGTTTCAATAACTGACATTTAGTCAATTAATTATCCACATGGGGAAAAAAAGAGAACTTTGACCTTTAAAAAAAAAAGAGTACTAACAACAAAGAAAAATACTGGTAAATAGGATTTTATTAACTCAGAACTTCTGTTCATTAAAAAACACCGTCAGGCAAGTTTCAAAGGCAAGGTACAAAGTGGGAAAAGTATTTGAAATAATATGTATCCTAAAAAGTCTGTGTATCAGGAAAAAGAAACTCCTATAACACATTTTAAAAAACAGACACAAACTTTAGCAGGTGTTTTATCTGATAAGTAACCAGATACCCAAATGGCTGACAGATAAATGAAGACAGTATTCAACATCATTAATTTTCATTTCCCTTGGGCTTCCCAGGTGGTATCAGTGGTAAAGCAGGAGATGTATGAGACACAGGTTCGATCCCTGGGTCGGGAAGATTCCCTGGAGGAGGGAATGGCAACCCACTCCAGTATTCTTGCCTGGAGAATCCCTTGGACAGAGGAGCCTGGTGGGCTACAACCCCAAGACTGACTAAAACCTAACAATACCAAGAGTTAACAAGAACATGAAGCAACAGAAATTCTCATACACTGTTGATGGAAGCAAAAAATGGTAGAACCATTTTGAAAAGCTATCTGGCAGAATCCACTAAAGACATAAACCCAGCAATTCTACTTTCAGGTTTATACAAAAAAAAATACATACATATAGTCACCATAAGACACTGACAAGAATGTTCATGGCATCAGCGTTTGTAAGAGCACGAAACTGTGAACAACACAAATGCCCAGCAACAGGGAAATGGACACTAGCATATTTATGCAGAATACTACACAATGCCACAGTGCAAGAATGAGCAAATGACTTTCACACAACACAGCTCATCTCACAGACATTAATGCTGAATGAAAGAAGTCAGACACTGAAGAATATGTATTTATACAAAGATCAACACTGGCAAAACAAAAACGTTGGTAATAACTTTCAGAATTGCGGTTACCCTCTAGGGGGTCAGAATTAGGAAAGATAAAGGGAAGCTTATGACATGGAGGTAATGTTCATAATCTTGCTTTGGTCGGTTACACAGATTTCTTCACTTTGTAAAACATTCCAGCTACATTCAGTGTACTTTACTGTATGTAAGTTATTACACTTAAACAAGAATAGACCTGATGATAACTCAAGAGTCAGAGTGTTGATATTTTACCCCAAGGGACCTAACCCCAAGGAACCTTAAAATAAATCACAAGTAGAAAAAAAAATAGTTGAGGTTTATAAACCTACTTACTATATGTCAGAACCTGAATGTCATTCTATGAACATCTGAATGGGCTAACCAGCTAACCCTAATGGCTTTCTACTAGCTTTAATACGAAAGCCTAACTAGTCTGAAGAACATTTTCACATATTCTCTTGTCTAAAGTATATTTAGCTTAAATTTTTAAAAAAAGTTTCAGAAAATAAAACAGGTTGACAAGTACTTTATAAATCTTACATCTGTTTCATGCTACCAATAATTAAGAGTTTAAATTTTACCTAAAAGATCCTCCTTGGTATTCTTCAGGTAACAATTTTCCATCTCTGGCTTTCTTTGATAGAGCCTGAGAAAAATATAAACAGAGCATGATAACCAACACTACATTATATAGCTGATTTTGTCACTTTAAATATTTTTATAGGGTACACTCTTGACTTTATAAGAGAGTATATATACATATGCATGTACATATACATTTTAAAATTATATATATATAATTTTCTCTAACACACTTAAAAATGAGTAAGTTAGAGCACAGTTAATCCAAGAAGCTATAAATCTGTGAATCAAAACTCTAGAAAAATCATTTCCCTTTAAAAACTGTTCAAATATTGGAATTATCTTGTATACTATGCAGAATGTTTGAGTATTCTTTATATATACAAGGCAATTTTCTGCTTTGCCTATAGACTTTTTTTCTTGCAAGACAAAGTATGAGAAGAGCTCTTTCTGTTAATTTAGTACCTTTTAAATAAATTATTCAGTGGCAACAGTCTCACAACCAGCACATCAACTTTCATCTTTTGGCATTTGCTTCTCTTTTACCCATAACAAACTAATTTCAAATAGTTGTTTAAAAAGACCCAGAATTTTATATTTACTTCACAATATTACAAGCAGCTTCAGTGTTGTCATTCTTTATAACTGATTTTTTAAATGTCTGTTTAACATTCTAAAGATCGCACCTGCCACAATTCAGTCATTTTCCTAGTGGTGTAATTTGGTTAATTTGTTTCTTTTGAATTATTTCACATGATTTCTCAGAAGAGGAACTACAAAGCCTTAGAAAATGGACTTTTTGTTGTTGTTTTTGATCCTATAGCTAAAGCATTTCCTGAATGACCTAGTCTACACTGCTACAAGGGATGTAAAAATGTAGTCATTTCATGTCACCCTAAAGCTGAGGTCTAAAAACGTACAGAGGGAAAGACAGATAACACTCTGAAAGTCAAAAGCAGTTGAATTTTTCTCTACTTGTACTTGCAATTAACCATACTTCTCTTAATTTTTATTTTCCAATGCTTCAAAAGCAAGGGGACAGAGACTGAATCATTACATATGAATAATAAGGAATTATTTTAGAGAGCAGGGATAAATGAAGCTATCGTCATTGGGTAGATGATACAAATCTAGGGCTTATTTAATATGACGTATTATATAGATAACAAAGATACATTTACAATTACCACTGATCGCTATTTAATTTTAAATCATAGATGATTCAATTTTTGAAAAATAAAACATTCTGTAAAAACCTAAAAATGATCTCAACACATCATTGTGACTTACTGCCAAACGCATCAATTACAGCTTTATGTTATTAGTACACAGTTCCTTACAAAACTGTATAGATTCGGAACGAAAACTTAAGAGATGAATTTAGACTTGTACTTGGAATATCGCAAATAGAACAATCGGCAAATGCATTTTTTTCCTGCCTTAAGCAATATAACTTCACATGATCTGAACAATAAGCACATATCATATGAACTTTAAAAGCTTTTCTCTAAAGGCAGATGATCACAACACATCCTGATAAGTTACCAGGCTAAAAGAAATAAAAAACATTTATTATTAAAAAAAACAAAACAAAACAGACTGCAAGCATACATAATGTACTTTTAAAAAATCTCTATAAACCCAAAACGTATCAGTAGGATATTCATGTCAATGAACTCAAGAGAGCATGGAATAAGGATAGATTCTGATGAGTATCACTGGTTCTAAAAGTAACTAATCCTCATTGGTATTTCCTGGTAATGTGAACTTAAAAATCAAATCACGTGTTCCCCGAACCATCCCGTTGACAGGACATAATACAAGCTAACTAGCAACTATTTCTAAAATTACCTCGTGCGTGCATGCTAATTCATTTCAGTCATGTCTGATTCTTTGTGACCCTATGGATCATAGCCCACCAGGCTCCTCTGTCTATGCAGATTCTCCTGGCAAGAATACTGGAGTGAGTTGCCATGCCCTCCTTCAGGGAATCTTCCCAACTCAGGGATCAAACCTGTGTCTCCTGCATTGCAGGCGGATTCTTTACTGCTAAGCAACCAGGGAAGCCCAAAATATATCACATGCCTTACTAATTCATTCAAAAAATTTATTGGCTACTAATGAGAAATGCTGGAGTGGAAGAAACACAAGCTGGAATCAAGATTGCCGGGAGAAATATCAATATCATATCATCTGTCAGATAAGCAGATGACATCACCCTTATGGCAGAAAGTGAAGAGGAACTAAAATGCCTCTTGATGAAAGTGAAAGAGGAGAGTGAAAAAGTTGGCTTAAAGCTCAACATTCAGAAAACGAAGATCATGGCATCTGGTCCCATCACTTCATGGGAAATAGATGGGGAAACAGTGTCAAACTTTATTTTTTCGGGCTCCAAAATCACTGCAGATGGTGACTGCAGCCATGAAATTAAAAGACCCTTACTCCTTGGAAGAAAAGTTATGACCAACCTAGATAGTATATTCAAAAGCAGACACATTACTTTGCCGACTAAGGTCCGTCTAGTCAAGGCTATGGTTTTTCCACTGGTCATGTATGGATGTGAGAGTTGCACTGTGAAGAAGGCTGAGCGCTGAAGAATTGATGCTTTTGAACTGTGGTGTTGGAGAAGACTCTTGAGAGTCCCTTGGACTGCAAGGAAATCCAACCAGTCCATTCTAAAGGAGATCAACCCTAGGATTTCTTTGCAAGGAATGATGCTAAAGCTGAAACTCCAGTACTTTGGCCAGCTCATGCAAAGAGTTGACTCATTGGAAAAGAGTTTGATGCTGGGAGTGATTGGGGGCAGGAGGAGAAGGGGATGACAGAGGATTAGATGGCTGGATGGCATCACTGACTCGATGGACGTGAGTCTGAGTGAACTCCGGGAGTTGGTGATGGACAGGGAGGCCTGGCGTGCTGCAATTCACGGGGTCGCAAAGAGTCGGACACGACTGAGGGACTAAACTGAACTGAATGAGGTAAACTTTGCTTTGGTCTCTTAAAACTACTGTAATTAATGAAGAATAGCATGGAGTTTAAAGCTTGTTACTATATTACTTTATTTAGGAAATATAAACCTGAACTTTGCTGAGGCATGCCTTTAGTCCCACACACTGACAACCTTGTGATTCTTAAGCATCAAGAAGTACTCAGAGCAGGCGTTCTTAACTTGGAGTCCATGGATAGATATTCACAGTCTAACAAATTCCTTGAAAAACTACTTCCAACAGAATAGTTTTTATTGAAACCTTTCTTTTAAATAAATTCAACTATTTGAATATAGTTTAATTTAAATAAATTCAACTAGTTGAATATATAAATTCAACTATTCAACTGAGCAACTATTATCTTCTAAGTACCATCCAGAATTAGATATATGGCAATGAACAAGACAGTCAACATCAGAGTGTCAGGAACATAGAGGGGTCGATAAATAAAAAAACAAGGTAAATTCAAAGACTTATAAACCATACGAAGACAATAAACAGGGTAATTGTTTATTCAGGAACCTACTTTAGCTATGGAAGCCACAGAAGGCCTAAGAAAGTGGCATTTGAACTGAGAAATGCCTGGGTTTAAACAAACAACTTCTAGTGCTTTCTAGATGCAACACTGTGGGCAAATTTCTTAAAAGTGCTAAATCTCAGTTTCTTCAATTTGAAGTTAAGGTTCCAACTATGATATAAAGCTATTAAGATTGAGTGAAGCGCTTAGCCTACTGTCTGGTACATTATAAGATAAGACAAGGAAGTGAAAGTCGCTCAGTTGTGTCCAACTCTTAGAGACCCCACGGACTATACAATCCATGGAATTCTCCAGGCCAGAATACTGGAGTGGGTAGCCTATCCCTTCTCCAGGGGATATTCCCGATCCAGGAATCAAACCGGGGTCTCCTGCACTGCAGGCAGATTCTTTACCAACTGAGCTATGAGGGAAGCCCTGCTGCTACTGCTGCTAAGTCGCTTCAGTCGTGTCCGACTCTGTGCGACCCCACAGACGGCAGCCCTAGTGGAGTGTTAATCACCGATCTTGAAGTGGGAGAGAGGCAGGCAGAATGGGAAGCTCAGACAAATAAAATTGATAAACTGGTTAGAATCAAAGAAATCTCCCCATAACAGTTAATTTTTAACTCTACAGTTAAAGGAAATTATAATTCTACTGTTCAATCTCATAGGAATGTCACAAAAACACTAAAATTACATGTATTTCACTGCTGCTGAAAACTGTTCATGAAAAAAAGGTGTGCAGCATCTAAGTAATCCAACCTTTATTACTTTAACTTTTGAATACCACCCTTCAGTTTTAAAAATGTTCCTTTTTTATATATAAAAACACTCTGCAAATCTTTCCAAAGAGGAGGGAACAAAGATCTAAGTACGCAAATTCCACTAAGGTCACCTGTAATTATATTTAACTCTAAGATCCAAGACTATGCATTTTAAATTAGATTACCTTCCATTCACTGGGGCTTCACTGGTAGCTCAGCTGGTCAAGAATCTGCCTGCAATGCAGGAGAGCATCGTTCAAGTCCTGGGTTGGGGAGATCTGCTAGAGAAGGGACAGGCTACCCACTCCAGTATTCTTGGGCTTCTCTGGTGGCTCAGCTGGTAAAGAACCTGTCTGCAGTGCAGGAGACCTGGGTTCCATCCTTGGGTTGGGAAGATCCCCTGGATAAGGGAAAGGCTACCCACTCTAGTATTCTGGCCTGGAGAATTCCATGGATGTTGCAAAGAGTTGGACATGACTGAGCAACTTACACTTTTCATTCATTTATTTATCTGGGGTAAGTAAGTCTACAAATTTATACAGCTCCATAAAGAAGTCTTATATTCTACTTTTTAATCCCCCTTATAACTTGTTTTACACACACACACACACACACACACACATATATCTCAGGTCCTTGTTAAATGGAAAAAGAATCACTTATCTAAATGAATCTGAAATTTTCAAAGGTAACACTTCAAGACCTGGGATACTTCTGCGAAAAATTATCCTTGGAAATTAATCAAGGCTGTCAAAGCTGACCTATTGTGTATGTTTCTTGCGTATTCAATGCAGTGATTTTGGTGAGAGCTGATTCTTCCATATTAGAGCCCAGGGGAAAAAAACAAAAATTTTGCTTCCAGAATACTAAGTACTTTCAGTGGTCTCAACCCTAGAGAGGAAATGAATAAACTTTTAAGAATAAACTCCTGTGAAAAGTGAACACTTTAATAAAAATATAGTTTTAGCTTTAACTTTAAAATCTATCTAAAATATTATATTTAGGGTCAAATCATGGACTTTGGGAAATAAAGCAGTCATCTGTAGCTTGAATGCAGCTGGCCCTAAATATGCATGTTATTTCTGAATGTTTGAATGCAAAATAATCTTAAAATGGGTTGTATTTGGATCAAAACTTAAAAACATGTATACATCATCGATAATCATTTCAAAATACCAAAAATCTCTCTTTCTCTCTCACACACACACACACACACACACACATCTATCTCACAGTGTGACTGGATCATTTTGCAAGTATAGTATTGCTTAAGACCTACCTTGACAGAGTCAGCAATCTCCTGTAGACCCTTAGCAGCAGCATCTTTTATGACTGGTGTAATTAGACCTCTATCTGTCGCCACAGCCACTGAAATGTCAACACAGGGCAGTTGCTTTGCACCCTCTCCATCCCAGCTTGCATTAACACTAGGCATTTGCTAGAAAGCATAAGTAGAAAAAGACATGTTATTGAAGAAGGAGCTTTAGACTAAGGTTATTAGAGAAAAATAATTAATGTAATGCATTTTTAAAAGTGAATATAGCTAGACTGAAGGAAAGAAATAAAAATTTGATTTGAAGAAAGTGGGTTGTACCTCTATATTAAATAACTTTTATGTTTGGGAAGAATAAACACACTATCTTTTTTGAAGCAAGGTTAAGGAAATTCTGATGATACATACATGTTTTGATCTCTTTATATCATGGCTAAGACAAAAGGCTTTTTTTCTTAAACCTAATTGCTGCTGCTGCTGCTAAGTCGCTTCAGTTGTGTCCAACTCTGTGCGACCCCATAGACGGCAGCCCACCAGGCTCCCCCATCCCTGGGATTCTCTAGGCAAGAATACTGGAGTGAGTTGCCATTTCCTTTTCCAATGCATGAAAGTGAAAAGTCAAAGTGAAGTCGCTCAGTCGTGTCCGACTCTTTGCAACCCCATGGACTGCAGCCTACCAGACTCCTCTGTCCACGGGATTTTCCAGGCAAGAGTACTGGAGTGGGGTGCCATTGCCTTCTCCAAACCTAACTGCTAGGGAGTATTTAATGTTTGTGAGCCTTCCTGCCTCATATGATGACTGACATGACTTTGAGAAGAAGAGAAGAGGGTAGAGGGGTAGTGACATTCAACCACATTATTCCTGTGGTATAAGGGAACCTGACTTCTTAGTGTAGCCCTGGGAGATAGTAGCACACCCTTAATAAATGACTTTCCTATTTAAGAGAGATTTCCTAGGCTTCATTAACATATGCTATATACTACATATGGGGCTTCGCTGGTGGCTCAGTGGTAAGGAATCTGCTTGCTCATGCAGGAGACCCCTGGGTCGGGAAGATCCCCTGGAGAAGGAAATGGTAATGTGGCAACCTACTCCAGTATTCTTGCCTGGGAAATCCCATGGACAGAGAAGTCTGGCAGGCTACAATCCATTGGGTCACAAACAGCCAGACATGACTTAGCAACCAAAACAGCAACATATACTACATATGAGCATGTACATATTTAATACACATACAACTACACCGAGGATGAAAAAAATGGAAGAAATTACTAAATGCCTGGAAACAGTGTGTGTTGATAATGCTGTGAACTATCATAAGAGAAAATGATGCTGAAAAATGGAAAGCAACAGCTAATTTCTTTGCAAAAAATATCGCTTTCTGCCAAGTTACATCCAAGCTTCCCAGCATGTCATATGAGCACAGCAATCCACAATCTGCTTCCACCCCATCTCTCTGATTTTACTCCTGACCACTCTCTTTAGATGAATTTCCACTTAGGTTTCCCACAGGTATGCTACACTGATTTCCATTTCATCACTGTTCAACTACTCATTTCACTTCTTCATCTTTCAAGGCTCAACTCCTTTACGCAACGATGCCACTGTGTCCAAATAACAAAACCCCAACCTCCAGAGGATTTTAAATTCTTCACAGATAATAATGAAATGAAAGAAGAAAATAAATCAAAACAAATCCTCACAAATGAAGAATGTCTGGCCCAAAAAATTAGAGACTACTTTAGAAGCCAAAATTATCTGGGCTTTACTACTTACTTTAAGTGTAACAGCTGCTGCCTTGATGATAAAATCGTTTACTGATACTTTAATGTCATCTAAAAGAAAAATAAGCATATGATGGTTAATATTCAAAATAAAACTTTAAAATGAACAATTATGATTTCAAACTTAAACTATGAACTGTACTGACAAACAATGGTAAAAAAAATATATTACAGGTCTTTGTCTGCTTAGTCATAAGACTTCTTGAGTAGAAAAATTTGCATTATATGAGGTCTTGGATAAATAATATTAACCATGAATGTAAATGTTTACTCCCAGTCCTGATTACAATTCTTTTAAATTGCTCAGATATCATATACAAGTACTTGAAAGATACATGACAACCATAATCAGAAAAAAAAGAATCAAGTCCTGTGTCTCTAAAATAACAAATGGTCTGTCCGTCCACAGCATGTCCAGGCAGGAAGTTTACAAGACGATTCATTTTCTTCCAAATCCTTTTCAAGTCCATATCCTGTGTACTCGTTATAATACACTGATTATATTAGAACAATCACCTTAAAAAAAAAGCACATATATATATATATCTATATATATATGTATACATATATACACACACACGGGGCGGGGCGGGGGGGGATTTTCAGAAATTTCTTTTTACTGACAAGGCATGCAATGAAAAACATTTAAAATTACTACATTAAATAAGAGCTGGTTTTTAACTCAGCCAAACAGGATATAGTAAATGCCAAAGATGAAGCAATGTTGGCATGGATCCTAATGTAATGAATGATACGAGGTCTCTCACTAGTTTTATGGTAAATTCAATTAAATCAATGTTCTTCCAGTATACATAACGATTTTAAGGTAAAGCTGGGGTCCCCTCCCTTTCCAAAGGGCTGATCATAACAAAAGCACTGGGTTTATACCTCTGCTTTACCAGTGCGTATGAAAGTGTTGGAAAATGGAAACTATATTTGATTCTTTATTGCATGGGCTTCTAGAAAAAAGACTTTAAGATCAATATCTAGTCATGGTATGTGGAGGATACACAAATCCAGTTACTACAGTATCATGGAATTTTACACGAACAACAGTTCATTCCAAAGGCATGCTAAGATTTCAGAAAGGGATTAAATGTATTACCATAAACCGAAGTACTGCCAAACTGTCATAGTAACTGTCAGCTGCTTTTCTAATACACAGCTCTTATAGTTCAGATTTCCAGAACTACAGACATCTTTGTTTAAAACTCCTTTAGGAGCAGAAAAACAAATGGATATAAAAGATATAAAAGTGCTGAGAGACTTTTATCAATTCACTGTGCTTATCGCTCAAGTATCTCAGCATCCTTCTCACTTTACCTACTATCCATAGGTGTCCCCAGTGAAGACTTCCCAAATCACCTACCAGCTGATGATTTCCAAATCTAGGGCCCTAGTGGGCAGTCCTCACCTGATTTCCCACCCTCATCATACTCCTATATTTGACCACTTTCTTCATCTTGAAACACATTCTCTTTCTGCTATTTGTGTTAGACTCTTCTGGTTTTATTCCACAATCTGCTCACTCTCTTTCAGTCAGATACCATTTATATGACAATGATTCCTTCAAATTTTATCTTAAATCCTTCTGTATCTCGAGTTTCATCTCAAACACACATTTTGTCACATGACATTTTCACTTATATTTCTGATAGGCATCCCTAATCTAGTATGTGGAAAGAAGATGTTTTCCCCAAATTCCTTTCAAACATATAGAAAGGATACCATTGCTAACATTTTATTAAGAACAGAGTAGGACATAACTGTGGAAAATTCTTAAAGAGATGGGAATACCACACCACCTGATCTGCCTCTTGAGAAATCTGTACGCAGGTCAAGAAACAACAGTTAGAACTGGACATGGAACAGATGGGTTCCAAATTGGGAAAGGAGTATATCAAGGCTGTATACTGTCACCCTGCTTATTTAACTTGTTTGCAGAGTATATCAAGTGAAAATCCGGACGTTTGACACAAAGTGGAAGATTGCTGGGAGAAATATCAATAACCTCAGATATGCAGATGATACCACCCTTAGGGCAGAAAGTGAAGAACTAAAGAGCCTCTCGATGAAAGTGAAAGAGGAGAGTGAAAAAGTTGGCTTAAAACTCAACATTCAGAAAACTAAGATCATGGCATCTGGTCCCATCACTTCATGGCAAATAGACGGGGAAAAAATGGAAACAGTGAGAGACTTCATTTTTTGGGGGGGGGCTCCAAAATCACTGCAGACGGTGACTGTAGCCATGAAATTAAGACATTTGCTTCTTGGAAGAAAAGCTATGACCAACCTAAACAGCATATTAAAAAGCAGAGACATTACTTTGCCAATAAACGTCCGTCTAGTCAAAGCTATGGTTTTTCCAGTAACCATATATGGATGTGAGAGTTGGACTATAAAGAAAGCTGAGTGCCAAAGAATTGATGCTTTTGAACTGTGGTGTTGGAAAAGACTCTTGAGAGTCCCTTGGACTGCAAGGAGATCGAACTGGTCCATCCTAAAGGAAATCAGTCCTGAATATTCACTGGAAGGACTGGTGCTGAAATTCCAATACTTTGGCCACCTGATGTGAAGAACTGATGCATTCGAAAAGACCCTGATGCTGCGAAAGACTCAAGGCAGGAGAAGAGGAAGACAAAGGATGAGATGGTTGGATGGCATCACCGACTCAATGAACATGAGTTTGAGTAAACTCCAGGAGCTGGTGATGGACAGGGAGACCTGATGTGCTACAGTCCACAGGGTTGCAAAGAGTCAGATACTACTGAGCAACTGAACTGAATTGAGTAGGACATACACTGTGAGGGAATATCAAACACTCTCATTTGCATATTGTTACAAAACAGTGTGAAATATGCTTACAGAATGTTATAGATTATAACCTCATATAAGAAAGAGGAGTGGAGATGCATGGATCATGTGGGCTCTTTGAAGACTCAACAGAAAATCCCTAATTGAAAGGATAAACCAAATCTGGGCAATGCAGATGCTATATGAATCCATACCTCCACTGAAATAGTACTGCTTCGGAAAATTATTGCCACAATAACCTCTACGTTATACAAAACTAAGCAAGTTTGATTTGAGACCAAGGGGAGCTTCCAGGGTTAACTTTCTGACTATTGATCAGCTGTCTAAAATAGCTTTCCATTTGGTTCCGTGGACTGTTAGAATCTGTCAGGTTTGAAAGTCTACAGCTAAACTGGTTTACCAGGCCTGCTTTCATTTAGGATATAGACAGCCGTAAGAGAAAGCTGTGCCCATCGGAATAGGGTGAGAGGAAAAGCAAGATCAACTACAAAATCGTAACTTTCTTGAGCCCCTTAAGGAACGGAGGTTATATCTAAGCTTTAGAATTATGTCTAATATTTATAATTAGAGCTCACAGGAGAAAAAAATATGAAGCAGAAGATATAGTTACAAATAACTGTATCTAGAAGTTTTCAAATTAATTAAAGACACAAATCACAAAACAGATAAGCTCAGAGAAACCCAGAGAGGATAAATGCAATAGGTGAAAAAAACAAAAAGGGAAATAAAAAGCTTTAAGCACGTAACAGTCCTGCTGCTAAAACATCATAGGAGAACAAAGAAAAAGAATGGCAGCCAATATTCTGTAAGTCAGAAGATAATGGAATGATACCTTTAAAATTACTGAAAAAACAAAATAAAAAAAAACCATACCTGTTTACTTAAAATTCCACACCCAGCAAAAATATCTTTCAAAAATGAAGGAGATACACCCATGAGAATGACTGCTATCAAAAACACAGAAAATAACATCAGTTTATACTAAAAAGTTTATGTCTCTCAGCACCTTTAGTTTTAGTTGACTGGGGAGAGGAACAATACAAATTTAATATCATGAAAGTGCATTTTAAACATGAACTAAAAATTAAAATGTATAAAGAAGAGTGATATCTTAAGATATCTTTAAAATATTCTTAAATCAGTTTTGGATATTTTTATGTTCTAAAATGTTAAGAATTGCTTCTTCAGATATCGTTCCAATAAGCATGATGTATTCAATACTATGGAATCCATTTATTTCTTATAGGAAAAGAGAATTCTTTTCTAATACTAAAATATGCCCAGATGATGAAACTGAACTAAGAAGATACACAATGTACATTTTATAAACAAAGGATATCATAACAGTTTAGCATGTGTATGACATTAAATAAACTCAGTTTTACTAACCTCTGACCAGATTTTGTCTAGCTTTTAGGACAGCTCCAAGGTCACAATCAGTAGTAGCATATGCATGAGGTATAGTACTTTTAGATTCAGTCAATCTCTTGGCAATAACCCTTCTAATATTGCTAGCTGGGATTTCAGTGAATGTGCCCTGCAAAGAATGATAACGTGTCCATTAAATCATAAACAGAACTGAAAAAAACAAGCAAATAAACTGTATAACTGAAATCCAGTCTCAATGACCTAACTTAAGAAAATAAAGTTTAATACTGGAAAGCCTGTGCACCACAACAGAGAGCCCTTGAGCTGCAATAAAGACATAACACAGCCAAAAGTGGCTGTCAGGAGCAAAGACCACATTTTCTTCAAAAAAAGAAAAGGAAACATACCAAATCATAAATAATCCCCTAATGGGTGTGCTTACTGAGATATTACCTATAAGCCTGTAAGTAGCTTTTGTTACAAACGTCACTTCTTAAAACTCAAAGCAATCAATGTATCAACAACACAACTACAGGGAATTCTTACTTATTAAAATGGCATACATGAGAAAAAGATAATCCAAAATACTAATCTCCCAAATTATTTCTATTTTGGTTTGTAGTTAAGAATAAAGCAAATCACATGATATCTTATTTTCAATAAACTCATAAAGTACGAATGAGATAAGAAGGTCTTCTTATAACTTTACCGTTGCTTTTCAATTCTGTTTCTTGAACCTCTAACAAAAACATGATGGACCTTAAATTATGGATAATTCCTTTTTTGTTCTTCATTCTGGGGCAGGATTACAATCACTTAGGATAATAAAAAGTCAAAAGTATAGCTGACTTTCTTTTACAAATGCTAAGAGAATCAAACATTTTATGCTAGCAAAACATTTGATCAAATAAAATAAATAATGTTTATACACTAAAAGAATTTTAAAGTTTATCTGCCAAATTTGAATAACTTATTTTTTAAAGAAATAAGATCTGATTCCTCATAAACTGTTGTATATGTAGACATGAATCATTAACATACATTTCAAAAATCTGTTTCTCATGAAACTTGTACTGTTTTTAATTCTTTCCCAATAGTACATTTGAATATATTTCTCCATCAGAAAAGGCACTGTAGCTTTATTTTTTTCAGTGCCCATTCAACGTTAAATAAGCATGATTATTCTGCATTTCTTCTGATGGCAAGCAAATGACATAAAAAGTACTAAGAAAGGGAGACAGAGAAGTAAAACAGAGTAATTCGAAAACAAAAAAGGGCATGTATCCAAGAGGGAGAGAATGATGAGCTATACAATCTCTACACGTTTTTCACTAAAACAAGGTTTTTTTAACATTGTTAGTCAAAAATAAAACATATCCACAAAAGGGAGCTGATGTCAGCTATTAATAACTAGTAGCACACCCAAGGAAAAAAGACACGGAAAGTATCATTATTATAGGGCAGATACATGGCACGCACACTCTGGAACTTGTGGCAAATTTAAATTGAAGCATAATTCTATTTGGAAGTGAGCACTGTATAAACAAATTTTGTTTACTGAAATGTGCGAAACAGAGTATTTGTGTCTTTATCACTTTGAGCTGCTACTAGTAGCTCATAATGCACTAGTAAAAGAACCCATAAGAGTAATGGTTCTTATTTTTTCTCAGTTAAATCTGAAAAATAAAAATCTGTTCAGATGACATTACCTCTACATTAGGTTGTCCGGGAGTGGATACAGGAGGGATCATTGGCCGGGGATAAGATGGTGTGGCTGCAGCCTGTGGGGGCAAAGGCGCTGTGGGAGCGGCTGGCAGGGCGGGGGTGGGTCTGGGTTCAGTGATCTTGCCCGTCTGTTTCAACTGGACCAGTTTGAGAGCATCCCTGGAGATAAGGGAGTTAGATAACCATGATTAGCAACCAGGAATACAAGAAAGTTCAGAAAATGAAGGCTATGTGTAAAGGGAAGATAAAGGAAATGAGTATTTTTTTGGGGAGAGAGGTGTCTTTTGGCAGATAAGCAATTCATAAAGTATACCCTCATTCTTAGTACTTGTGAAATAATTTTCACATAGCATTCACAGAGTGTTAAGCTTACTGTACATATGACTTTCATTAGGATATTTACTAAAGCACTGGAGCAAATTTGACTGTTTATGGCCAGGAAATCATACGACTTAAAATTATGCCCAAATGTTATCAGCACAATCTAATGTAATAAACCTAACCCATAAAAGCATTTAGAATGAAAAATAACTAAACAAGTAACAGACTTGCTTTTGTATTATTCTGCAAAACAAAGGTGTCTTTGTTTATTAAAAGGATATATAGTTAGACTACCATGTCAAGCTCTCAGTGCATTCTAAGTTATCGAGGCATAAAGTCATGTATTTCCTTACACAAAACAGCTTTTTTGAAAATTTTAATCTGACAATTCAATAGTACTTAAAAATATCCTACATTAAAAATGTTTTAAACTTAATTTTTTTAAACAAAGAAGATTTTACATAATCTAAAAATGGCTTCAGGGTGACATAAATCCAAAGGCAATTTATATTTCTGAAATGTCTTAAATGCAGTTAGTGATCTGGTATTATCACATGGTAGGAAGAATGTTAACTCTGAGACTGCCCAATATTGCTGTTCCTGGTGTATACCCCCCACATCATCTCTCCTGAGTGTAGCTGGGCCTGTGAACATGATGGATGTCACTCCCATGATTAGGCTGCCTTTGAGGACAAAGTGATGGATTTTGTAGACATATCCATTAAGGCCCTAAATCAGTGACATTGAGTTAATCAAAAAGCAACCTATCCACGGTTCAGTCTTTAAAAGGAAGAGAAAATTCCTAAAAGAAGAAATCTGAATGGAGAAAAATTCTTTTACTTGCCTTGGAGAAACAAACAGGCATTTAGGAACTGTCTATGGAGATGACCACATGGAAAAGATCTGAAGGAGGCCTCCAGGAGGTGAGAGGAATCTCTGGATGAGAGCTAGCAAATAAACAAGGGTAAGAATTCTACTACCCAAGGACCTGAATCCTGCTAACAACCATGTGAGCCTGGAAGAGAGCTCCAACCTGCAGATGAGACCCTACTCCTGGCTGACACCTTGATTTCAGTCTTGTGAGACCATGGGTCAGAACCCCAGCCATGCTGGGCCAGGATTTCTGATCCACAGCACCATCAGACAGTAAGTGGGTGTTGTTTTAAACAGCTACTAAGTTTGTTGCAGTCTGTTATGCAGCAATAGAAAAGTGACACAGGAATGCTCCTGCCTGGGGGACATCAAGGGAGGGATCTCCCAAAGTGTACACGCACATTTTTAAGGAAGGAGAAACCATGCTTTGTATATCAGGTCCAGAAAGGGATCCATGAACTTAATATCAAGTGCAAGTAACTTACTTGCTTCAAAGTTAAAGAACTGACATTTAAGATAAGATGTCAGACTGATAAAGAAGTTTCAAATCATCCTCGACCTTTAGGTTAGGAAAGAGGGAATAAAAGTGGAAAAATGAGCCTCCTGTGTACCTATTGTGGTTATGTTAATTACATAATCTTACACCACCCATGTGAGAGGATACTACTTCCTCCCTTATTTATAAATAAGTAAGTAGGTTCAAAGAGGTTAGAACACAGGAAACTCTACTGTAACGGACTATGTGGGAGAGGAGTATAAAACAGACTAGATACGTGTATATGTCTAACTGATTCACCTCGCTGTACACCTGAAACTAACACAACGTTGTAGATCCACTATACTCCAGTAAAAGCTAAAACAAACAAACAAAAACAAACAGGTTCCATTCCAAGTTAGTACTTGTCAAGCACCTACTATTATCCTAGGTGTTGAAAACACATGGACACGTCCCATCAAGGAGTGTTATTCTATAGGAGAGTCAACACATTAATCAAGTAAACAAATGAACAGATAGCAAGTGAAGAAAATAAAGCAGGGTAATGAGGTTGAAAGTCATGGGTGAGAGGAGGTGTTATTTTAAAACAGGATGGTCAGGGAAGGCCTGAAGACATATTATTTCTGTGAAGGACATGAAAGAACAAGTCTCAAGAACAGCTGGGAAAAGCATGTTACGAGGCAGAGAACAGCCAAGTGCAAAGGCAGGGAAATTAGGGCTTCTAAGAACAAAGCCCAGTGTAGGAGTGCAACGGACACAGCAGAGAGGCTTTACAGATGACGCTGAAGAGGCAGGCAGCCAGGAGCTGCCAGGGCTGGGAACAAACCTTGGTGTGACCAACTCCAAAGCCTCTGTATTTTCTACTACTCTTCTAATACCTATGCAGAGGATGTCAACTAAACTAAGGCAGAGTCAGAACAAACTGTTCTCATAAGAAAAGACTAGAATAGAATGAAATAAGCCTACCTCAGACTGACAGCAATTCTGGAACTGAGGAGCCTGTGGGCTACAGACCACAGGGTTGTAAACAGTCAGACACGACCGAGTGACTGAGCATGCATGTGTGCTGTGACTGAATGAAGAAATGCTTTATCTACCTCGTCTATATATGGAGCTAAAAGTAGGACCTTCTGACAAAGGCCCTTCATCCGACACACAAAATTAACAGGAACATAACTGGAGGCAATGCTGGTGCTCCGAGGTTGAGCCACACCATGGTGGTGATGACAGAAAGACTGAGTGTCCCAGGGAATGAGCTTATGTACTCCTAAGGCTTTTGACCACAGCTTACTCCTGTTTAGAAGTTAACTTTTAATTTACACTGATAGTTCAGTTTGTAAAGAATCCGCCTGCAATGCAGGAGACCCCGGTTCAATTTCTGGGTCAGGAAGATCCACTGGAGAAGGGGTAGGCTACCCACTCCAGTATTCTTGGGCTGCCCTCGTGGCTCAGCTGGTAAAGAATCTGCCTGCAGTGTGAGAGACCTGGGATCCATCCCTGGGTTGGGAAGATCCCCTGGAGAAGGAAATGGCTACCCACTCCAGTATTCTGGCCTGGAAAATTCCACAGACTGTATAGTCCATGGGGTCGCAAAGAGTCAGACACGACTAAATGACTTTCACTCACTTTAACTTACTTATGATATTTATAACCAGAAGTGCCATTTTTCCAGTTGATTGTGACAATTTATAGATGAAATAAATGACTGCCCTATATTCGCTAGGGATATATGTCATGAGTCAAAACTCTGGCCACATAGATAAAAGTGTGAGCACTGATATAAAACAGACTTTTTATTGATTTTAAAAAATGCCTTTAACAAAAGATATTTTGCTTTTAAGAGTTCTTACAAGTCACAGTCTAACATTACTAGTCCCCTTTCATCACCTAAGGTAATTAAATATGTCTCTCTAACAAAATCTATTATTAATCTGGGTATTAAACTAAAGTTCAGCATCACAATGGCATATACAAACACATTGATTTTCTCATTCAGGGATCACTAGTGCACCCTCAGTAATCGGTTAAAAACAAACAAAGCAACAACAACAACTCGAGGAAACTAAAAAAAATCTAAAATAATGCCTAAATATATCTACTTAAAAAAAGAGGTTGGTCAGACTAAATATACTTTTATTTCACAATCAGCATAACTATTACTTACTATTTTCATCAAGAAAAGGCAGTTTAGGTTCATCTCTAAGAGTCATTAATCATAAACAAGTAGCAGAAAATAAATTCTGGCCACAGGCTCATAGTAAACTTTTGTTGCTAAGTTTATACTTATATACCTCATAAAGGATGAATGTTAATCACTGGTTAATAACAGCCAATAATTCAGTTTCTGCCATGCAGAGAATTACTTTAATGCTTTCTGTCCATTAAATAATCAATCTAAGCTTGAAGAATTAGGTGGACATTAAAAAAATTAAGAGAAAAACTGATACATCACCCACTTCTGCAGAAAGGCAGAGGAAGCTTTGGGCATTCACTTAGGGTAGAACCTTCTCTACCAGATCCCTTAATTCATCTCGGTGTGCTAAGAATTAGTTATAAAAAGAAATACTACTGAAAACATATGACACGACTATCATGCCGACTATACTGCATCTGTGACACTGTGACATGAATACAAGCATTAGCTACAGCTATGATTTAAGACACAGATACACCAAAGAAGCTAGGCTGCAGGCCAAGAATGTAAGTGTGTTCTGCCTCCAACAGCGTCCTTGGCACTTCTTTTCTTAAAATTATGTTACATGTATAGGCCAAGTCAAGTCTATGTGCTTTTGCACATATATATTCTGGGCAATATGTCTGCTTAATGCAACATTAAAACAGCAACCAGGACACTTTGATTTTCTTCATAAACACAATGGATCAGAAGTAACTCCCTCTTTTCTCTTCTACTTGAATTTTCAGTTGACAACGTAAGGAGAAAGGATGCACCTCAACAATGTGTACTAAGGCATTTGGGGGCAGCTTATGCCAAAGCCTGCAATTTCTCAGTCTTACCACAAGTAAACCTTTCTGTAGATGACATGGAGACAAATTTTTTCCAAAGCTCACCTCAGTGTTTAACTCAAAACATAGGCATCTTTAGTGGTATACAAGCATGCTTTAAGGATCCATTTTTCCCATAAAATCTTTTGTAATATGTCACAGTTTGAAGACTGAAGGTTTTGACTCTCTTATGGTAGAGGTTTAAAGAATAAGGGCAGGGAAAGGATCAGGTAACAAGAAGACAAAGACGGCAAAGATATCAAAAACATAACTCTGCAACAGTGCTTCCTTTAGGGTACCCAATAAGATAACACCATTCTCTCCTCCTTAGGAAATGTTAGACCTACTATGATGACTTTCAACTTGGGTTTAAAAAAGATCTTTATTCATCATTTATGTATTAAGCACATACGGAGAGAAGGGAAAGAAGAAGAAAATTCTACTTCTTTATCTCACTGCTCTCACACCACTGCTCTGCCCTCTAAGCTTCAAGAGCCTTTTCTCAGATCCCTTCCTCCTTGACTCACATACATCTCCTAGATACCTTCCAACACAGAAATGTGTGCCTTTTAAAATGTTTTCCTATTTATTATCTCAGTCATAACTTTATCAGTTTATTATCAAACTTACATCTCTTGTTCTGAACTGTCTCCAGAAACGCATCTCTGCCTCAGTGACCCTGATATCTGCAATCTGGCTTGTTGGCACTGACAATAAGCTTCAAACCAAACACATTATTCATCAGTTACTCCATCAAGACAAGTGGTTCCACCAATCCCTTGTTTCATGGGACCAAGACATCACCTGGCCTAGGATCCTAAGTACATACCTTGAGTTGCTGCTCTCCTGCTCCATTCTCAACAGATTTCTGGATTTTCTCCTTATAATGCTGTCTCCATCATTTACATTCTCACCTGTGTTCAGGTACTCATTCTCTCCTACCTGGACTACTTTATGAGCCTCTTAACTTATCTCCTTACCTCAAGTCTTTTTCTGCTCCAATGCATCTTTTACAAATTTGCAAAATTGATTTTTCTATGGTATACCTATTATTATTTGGCATTTCATCAAGTCTTCAACAATTAATTAATTACATATAGACTCTTTATCTTCTTCAGATATATAGGTAAGTGTATCATGTTATAAAGAAAGCTGTTTTGACCCATTTTTACAGAGACTTTTTATTATTAAGGTATAGGTTGGCAGAAGATTAACAAAATTAACATACAAGTAGAAGGCACCCCACTCCAGTACTCTTGCCTGGAAAATCCCATGGATGGAGGAGCCTGGTAGGCTGCAGTCCACGGGGTCGCTAACAGTCGGAAACGACTGAGCGACTTCACTTTCACTTTTCACTTCCATGCACTAGAGAAGGAAATGGCAACCCACTCCAGTGTTCTTGCCTGGAGAATCCCAGGGACGGGGGAGCCTGGTGGGCTGCTGTCTATGGGGTTGCACAGAGTTGGACACGACTGAAGCGACTTAGCAGTAGCAGTAGATATTAAATAAGGATTGATGTGGGCAAAAACCTAGGCTTAACTACCTATCAGGATTCTTTATTTTAATTTTTAATGGTTAAGTGAAACTTGTAAGTTGTTTAACTAATGATTGACTGCTGCCTTTCAGCCAGGGGTCAGAATAGCTGATTTCCAACTCATGTGAGTATGGCACAAACTTCACATTATGTGCTTTAAAAACAAATCAGTAAGGCTGAAGTACAGATAAAAGGATATCTGAAAATTAAAGCTATACTACTTTCATTAAAAGAAATATTCATCAATAAACCAGCGCTTTAATGAGAAGTAAAATAATCCAATGAAAAGAAAGGAAAGTCACCTGGTCAGGCATTGCCACTTAATAATTTAATAACTTTGCTCTATCTCAACTTGTAAAAATTTTAGCCAACATTACTGATCACTTTTTATCAACATTAGATAAACTGGGAAGAGTTTATTGCTTCAAAATGCTAACTCAATTTGAAAATTTAATATTACTCTAATAGGAATGTGGCATACACTACTACAGCAATTTCACATTAGTTCATATGCCTATTTGATTAATCTTTGTCTCACTAGACTAATTTTTGATAGAGCAGGTGCCATCTATTTCAATATGTTCTTGAAACTCACAAAACTTAAAATTAATTTAATATGATATAGTCCCAATAAAAATATCATAGTCTTCCTGCCTAACCCCACCAGTGGGGCTAGATAAATTATTTAAAAACCATTTGGAAGAAAAAAACAAAAAACAAGAAAACTGGTTTATTGAAAAATAAGAGAAAAGAGAGTGCTATCAGATTTTATTTAACTTATATGCAGAGTACATCATGTGAAATGCTGGGCTGGATGAAGCACAAGCTGGAATCAAGACTGCCGAGAGAAATATTAATAATCTCAGATATGCAGATAACACCATCCTTATGGCAGAAAGCAAAGAAGAACTAAAGAGCCTCTTGATGAAAGTGAAAGAGAGTGAAAAAGTTAGCTTAAAACTCAACATTCAGAAAACGAAGATCATGGCATCTGGTCCCATCACTTCATGGCAAATAGAATGGGGAAACAATGGAAACAGTGAGAGACTTTATTTTGGGGGGCTCCAAAATCACTGCATATGGTGACTGCAGCCATGAAGTTAAAAGACACTTGCTCCTTGGGAAAAAAGCTATGACCAACCTAAATTGCATACTAAAAAGCAGAGACATTACTTTACCAACAAAGGCCTGTCTAGTCAAAGCTATGGTTTTTCTAGTAGTCATGTATGGATCTGAGAGTTGGACTATAAAGAAAGCTGGATGCCAAAGAATTGATGCTTTTGAACCATGGTGCTGGAGAAGACTCTTGAGAGTCCCTTGGACAGCAAGGAGATCCAACCAGTCCATCCGAAAGGAAATCTGTCCTGAATATTCATTGGAAGGACTGATGCTGAAGCTGAAACTCTAATACTTTGGCCACCTGATGCAAAGAACTGACTCATTGGAAAAGACCCTGAAGCTGGGAAAGATTGAAGGCAGGAGGAGAAGGGGATGACAGAGGATGAGATGGTTGGATGGCATCATCGACTCAATGCACATGAGTTTGAGCAAGCTCCGAGAGTTGGTGATGTGACGTCAGGGAAGCCTGGTGTGCTGCTGTCCTTGGGGTCACAAAGAGTCAGAGACAATTGAACTGAACTGATCAGATTTTAAAACTTACTGTAAAATATTTCTAATGAGGAGTGCGGTTCCAAAAAAAAAAAAAAAAGAGGTACTAATTCATGGATAGACTGATGAATGGAATAGAAAAGAAAATCTAAAATGAGATGGAAATTGCTTTGATCATACACATGTGATTACATCATTAGCTCATACGAACTTAAAACAATGCAAAGATTCACCACTCTGCACACTAATTTTCTCCATTTATCATCATTTCTACGGTTCTGGCTTAGTTATCAAATTAGAACTCTTCTTCAGTAACGCTGCAATTATTAAAAAAAAACAACCCTTGCATAAAATACAATTTTAGGCTGACAAAAGCAATTAAAAGTACAAAATCGCAGTGAATTTCCTTTTAAATCTTACACTGAATAAGTCCTTCTTTAAACACGTTCAGCCATGATCATGATAAATACTGGACCTGGCTATTACAAAAAGCACACACATACTCTTTAGTGAATATCCCCCGAGGGCCAGTGGCTGTGCCCTGGTTAGCATCCAGCGCGTGCTTTTCCAGAATATTGCGGGCAGCTGGACTTAAACGGAACCTAAGAAGAAAATATAAAATTAAAGGAACCAATTAACACATTTGATTCTAAATGTCAACAGCTTTGCTGATAATTAGGAAACTAAAAACGCATAATGAACCTGAAACAACTTCCATAGACAGTGACAGTCAAATAAGTTAATCCATAATAATCTGGTTTATTTTACTAATAAGACACTTTCATACAGATTTAATTACTATTCTGAAATATTATCAGAAACTATATTGCTCCTTCATGTAGTTTTTATTATAGTAAGATATGTGTAAAATTTACCATTTGAAGCCTTTGTAGGCGTTTTTATTGAGTGGATTTAAGTACAGTAACAACACTCTGCAGCCATCACCACCATCCATCTCCAGAACTTTATCATCCTCCCAAAATGAAACTCCACACCAATTAATAACTCTCCATTCCTTCCTCCCACCAGCCCCTGGCAACCATCACGTTGCTCTCTGTCTTTACTAATTTGACTACTCTAGGTAACTTGGTTAAGTGAAATCATTCATTATTTGTCTTTTTGCGACTGGTTTATTTTACCTACATATCTTCAAGATTCATCCATATTGGGTCAGCATTTCTTCCCTTGTTAAGACTAACATTCCATTATATATTGTATATTATATACAATATATATTCCACATATATATTGTATATCGAGCTCTAATACTTGTCAGAAACTCAAATGCAGAGTAGTTAGAAATGTGTTAAAATTTGAATTCCATTTTATATAAGTTATACATTTGAAACTGGAATTCACATTACAGTAATTAGGATTCCATAAATAGGAACACAATGAAGTTTGGTACACTGAATTCCATTCTGGAATCTTAAAACCTAACTCAGGAATTCAATGCAGACACTAAATATTTGTTTTGCTCTCCACAGGATGTATAGGACCTTCATAGTACTTGGAATATTTAAATACTCAATATTATTTGTCTGTGGAATAAATGATGATGGTAAAATAATCATTCCTAGACCTCAGTTTCCTAAGAGAAGAAAGGGAAGGTCAGCAACTTCTTACTTAATCTACAAAGATGTTTTAAATGGGATAATGACTAAAATATTCTAAAAGTTTCATAATCTTAAAAAAAAACAATCCACAAACATTATTCAAATAAGTGTCCCTTGTGGCTCAGATGGTTAAGAATCTGCTTGCAATGTAGGAGACCTGGGTTCAATCCCTGAGTCAGGAAGATTCCCTGGAGAAGGAAATGGCTACCCACTCCAGTATTCTTGCCTGGAGAATCCCGTAGACAGAGTAGCCTGGCAGGCTACAGTCCATGGTGTCAGACACGAGTCAGACACGGACACAAGAGTCAGACACAACTGAGCAACTAATACTTACCATGTTCACATTTAGATCAGAAAATAGATTTAAGAACGTACCATTCTGGAGAAGGGAATGGCAACCCACTCCAGTATTCTTGCCTGGAGAATTCCATGGACAGAGGAGCATGGCAGGCTACAGTCCATGGGGTCTCAAAGAGTTGGACACGATTGAGTGAACTTCACTGTCATTTATTCAAATAAACATACTTACTGCAGTTTTCCTGGTGGGTGTTCCTTCTTGACAGGGGTAGCAATCTGTGGTTCTGGTGAGGGGGGAGGCACTGACGGTTTTGCAGCTGGTGGTGGAGGACCTGTATCTTTAGGAATTTCAACATGTTTCCAATCTTCTCCTTCTTCAACTAGCAAACCAATCAGTGAACCCAACCGTATATTTTTAGATCCTTCCGCCACCTATATTTAAAAAAAGAAAATAATTGCAGAGAAAGATTCATGATTTCGTGAAGTAGTTTATTCTTTGGATAATTCTGTACCTGTTAGAAATCTCTCTTAAAATGAGCTAAAACCTACATCTGAGCTAGCCTACCTCCTCCCTTCCTCTCACCATGTTCCTTGCCTAAGTTCCCTCACTCGCCCCTTCCTTCACCACTCTCCTCCTTCGTTACTAACGCTAACTCCTGAAATTTAAAAAAAAAACCCAGCGGAGAATGTCTCCTCTTTCTGACAGGCTTCAAATACGTAAGAGCTACCATTACCATCTTCCTTTTGATGTCATTCGGTACAAATCTAAAATAAGAGTTGTAGTACATATCTTAACTATTTGTCTTTCCCAGATAGTTTCCACAGTGGCTTAGGAATTCCATCTCATAAGGGATTAACTCCTTCAAATAAGACATATGCACTAAAAGTAAAATCTTTTCAGTAAACTTAGTCGCTGGAAAAAAATGTCCCATTGTATGGATGGAATTGGTTAATTACTTTGGTTAACAATAAGTGTGTGTGTGCACACACACGCACGTGTGCGCCTAGTCTCAGTTGAGCACAACTCTCTGTGACTCCATGGACTATAGCCCGTCAGGCTTCTCTGCCCATGGGATTCTCCAGGCCAGAATACTGGAGTGGGTAGCCATTCCCTTCTCCAGCGGATCTTCCCAACTCAGGGATCGAACCCAGGTCTCCCATATTGCAGGCAGATTCTTTATCATCTGAGCCACCAGGGAAGTCCATAGTAAGTGTCCTTTCCACATTTCTTTTTCCCCTGTATGTATAATTACAAAATCTAAGACATGAAGTAAAACCTCATGAATTTTCTGTCAGTATATGAGACACACGGCAGTGTCTCAGCTAACCATTCTTTCACAGATAATGTCAATTAAATGCATAAATAAAGGCAAGATGATTTTTTAAATGCAAATATATATTAAGCATTTTGGCAGGGTTAATTTACAAAGAAAAGGTTGATTCTTATTTATTAAAAGAAGTCCCTGGAGAACCTTCAGATGATATTATAAGTTCAGTACTGGAAGAAAATGTCATTGCTTTAAAATTTTCTATTATTCTCTTTCAATTACTTTAAATAAGGTTCATTAGAGACATACTTTAATGAATAATATACTGTAGGATGTTCACTAATACAGTAATTATAAGTAAAAGTGTGACAGCATGGGGTTGACATTTCTAAGTATCACTAATTTTCATGCTTATTAGTATGGGCACTATTAAAATAATAAGTTTTGAGAGTTAGGAAGCTTCCTAAATTTACTCATTACTGATGGAGCAAAATACATATAAAAAACTGGTATATAAAACTAAATAAAGATGTTTAATGGATAGCAGCTGAGGAAAAATGTTAAGCAATCCAAGAACAATTTGTTTGTCACTTACTAAAAAGTTTTACTTCTTTGGACTTCTCATTTTTTTTTAACTATGTCAAAAAGATGAGTTAAGATTATTAATAGGTTAGCATTTTTTCCTCTTTTAAAAATGTCTATTTGCTTGCTTATGAACTGCTAACTCAAAATCACAAAGTAAAATGACCAATTTTCTTAAAAAATTGATAGAAAGTATTAAGTGATATGAAGTCCATTTGATGTTAATTCCTATAAAAACTGAACCAGAAACAGATCAATATCCAAGTTCAAAGAACACCACTCAAATAAAAAGCATGTTTAAAAAAAGGGAAGGTTTATCCTGGAGATATCAACAGGTTTCTGAAATCAGATATTATACTGAATCTGAAACTGACACCTCACCTTCTGTTTCATTTATTGCAATAAATCATATAAATGCTTCCGTATATACACTACCTATTGATATCTTCAGAAGTAGGCAATAATGAGCATTTAGTATCATTTTCCTTTTCACCATATCTAAGTGTTCAGTAAATTTTATTTTTAACTATTCATATTTTTCCATTAAAAAAATGACATGATGGAACATGAAACCCAAATGCAATGAACAATGGTATACTACCACACAACTTGAATATATTAATAGAAAGTAAAATAAAACAATGTCCATTATAGTTCCATTTAAAGCCACACTAAAGTCCCTGGTGGCTCAGAGGTTAAAGCGTCTGCCTGAATGCAGGAGGCCTGGGTTCGATCCCTGGGTCGGGAAGATCCCCTGGAGAAGGAAATGGCAACCCACTCCAGTATTCTTGCCCGGAGAATCCCATGGACGGAGGAGCCTGGTGGGCTACAGTCTACGTGGTCGCAAAGAGTTGGACACGACTGAGGGACTTCACTTTCACTAAAGTCCCTATACAAACTTAAAGACCACTTCTCTTTTTCTATTCCCTTAGTGCCGTAAGAGATCTTTTAGAGGTGTGCTAATTTCCTGCATATATTTGCTTAAGTTGTAGTCAGCAAATATTTAAAATCGATGAAGACTTAGTAACAAAAGAATAAATTATGCTCTTTTCAAAGCTGTGTTGAGAAACCAAATGAGCCTTTGTTACTGCTCCGAGTTAGGACTGTGGGTGGATGTGCTCTGCTCTACGACAGTATCTGGAGCTTAACGATGCCTCAGAGGCCCAGGCACTTGACTTACTTGATCAAAACTCTCTCCTACTCTTGTATCACTGATTTCTTCATACTAAAAGAAAGAGTTTTACACTTAGTTCTGATAAAACAGCTCAATAATGCTCAAATATTGGATCTAGAGTCTGTCATTTAAATTAATAGGCTCCCCTCCCAATTTTTTACAGGTTCTTTGGGTTTCAGTGCTGGCCCTGCTACTGACTAGTTATGTGACCTTGGTGAGGTTTATCTCACCCTGCCTGCTTCTTCATCTGTAAAATGGAAATAATAATAGTAACTACTTCATAGAGATATTATATGAAATAAATGAGTTATATATAAGATACTTAGAATAGTACCAGACATCTAGGAAATGCTACATAGATGGGAAAGATGCTATTATTATGATTATAGTGGTGTCTTTCTCCAAGTTATGATTTTTTTTTGTATAACATATATATATTTATTTAAATTCATACCTTATATACATATAGATGGACATATTTATTTACTTCTCTCCTTCATTTTTTTTTCAACTTTTTGCCCTCAAGTTCTATCTGTGTTGTTACAAATAGCAAGATTTCATTCTTAGTATTCCACTGTGTATTTATACTCTAGTTTCTTTATCCAATCACTCACTGATGGACACTTGGGTAGTTTCTGTATCTTGGCTGTTGTAAATAATCCTGGAGTAAACACGGGAGTGCAGGTACCTTTTTGAGTTAGTGTTTTCTTTTTCTTTGGGTAAATATCAGAAGTGGAATTGCTAGATCATGATAGTTCTATTTCTAAATTTTAGGAGCCTCCATACTGCTTCCCATTGTGGCTGCACCACCAACAGTTTACATTCCCACCAAGAGTACACAGGAGTTCTCTTTTCTCCACATCCTCACCAACACTTGTTTCTTATCTTTTTGGTAGCAGCTATTCTAACGGTTGTGAGGTAACACCTCATTGTGGTTAGGTTTGCATTTCTCTGATGATTAATGATGTTGAGCATCCTTTCATGTAACTGTTGGCCATCTGCATGTCTTCTTTGGAAAAATGTCTATTCAGATCTTCTGCTCATTTTTAAATTGGATTGCTTGTTTTTTTCTATTGAGTTGTATGACTTCTTTATGTATTTTGGATATCAGCCCCTTATCAGATATATGACTTACATATATTTTCTCCCATTCCGTAGGTTGCCTTTGCATTTTGCTATGGTTTCCTTTGCTGTATAAAGCTTTTCTGTTGGATGTATTCCCACTTGTTTATTTTTGCATCAAAAAATCATAGCTGAGACCTATGTTAAGGACCTTACCAAGTTAGGGTTAGGATTAGGGTTATTTTTAAAATAAAAAATATACTCAACATGGATCAAGCAGGAACCTCTCATTGCTAAAGGTTGAAAATTCATACAAAAAGGCCCAGCCACGAGGCTGGCAGCACTAGAGTGTAAATAGCAGCATGTGAGACACTGAGGTGGTGAGGCCTATGACGAACTATTTCTCGATATACATGTACACACAGAGTCTGAATTCTATCCATAGGCCCAGACCCCTAGTATGAGTTCTCTTTACCAGAGACATCCCCACAAGCTGAAATGTATTATCTGCAAAAGTGCTAAAAGACAGCCCTCTAATTAGCTCACCAGTCTACCCAAGGATATGAGATACTGAAGACACAAAATATCTACAGCAGTGCTTCCCAGGAGAGAAATTGTTTGAGGGGCTTCACTCCATTAAAGGTGCTCATAAATACTGTGTGTTTTGATTTGACATTAAAAAATAATCAGTAAGCTAAAAAATTATTTAAATAGTCTTTTTGAAAACAGAACAGCTTGAGAGTTGCTAAGTGAGGACTGAAGGAGCACATACAATGGTTAGTAGAAATGAGCCGAGTCACACGACTGACTTAAAAGTTGGTTTAAAACCAGTCCAGATTTTCCCAACATAGTTTGAACCATTATACAGTTTGAAATTTTTGTTCTTTAAGGTATATATATTTAACTTACATGCACAATGAACAGTGGTTTAAAAGGAAGATACGTAAGATACAACAAAGGAGAAAACAAATGAACAACAAGCTAAAATGCAAAGGGGAGAAGAAACACTTAAGTCCTTGAACACCAGTGTGCCTGCCACTCAGGTGCTGGGCACTGTTCTTGCACAGCGTTCACTCATTTAATTCTCTTAAAAACCTTTTGAAGTGCTATTATTATTCCCACACATAGATAAGGAAACTGAGGCTGCGAAGGAAAGGCTAAATAACTTGCTCTAGATCACAGGGCTGCTAAGTCAGGAGTCAAATGCAGTGTGACACTAGAGACAACAGTCAACATGATCAGTACCGTGTCCGTAAATTACATTCACATGATCAAAACGATCACCTCGCACCTCAAGACAGTGCTGTTTTTACAAGGAAGCCTAAAAAAGAAGAGCACATGATAAATTATTTAATTTTTAGTTCGTGGGAAACACAGACTCATTTATTACTTTAATGTCATTTATCCATTTCAGTATTAAAAAATTTAGAACTGAGACTGTTTCCCATTTACTAGGATTTGCTCTGGGCTTTGAGAGGGTATTTTCTCAATTAAAAATACAGTCTGTGAAGACGAATCAACTGCAAGGTCTCACAACTTCAAATTTCAACTGATAATTTTCAAACTACAAAAGGTAATTTTGAAGAAGACTGCAAGCAATTTAACAAAATATAAGGGAGGGTAAGAGGGAACCTAACAATAAAATAAAACCACAGTGAAAAGATCCATTCTTTACTGGAGTGAGATACAGCGAAGAAATTGAATCAGAGGAACAGTACCCAAAATAATTACGATGTTGTTTTTGTAATAGGTTTCTCAGGTGGTTCGAGTAAAAGAATCCACCTGCCAATGCAGGAGATGCAAGAGACACAGGTTCAATCTCTGGGTCGGGAAGATCCCCTGCAGTAGGAAATGGCAACCTGCTCCAGTACTCTTGCCTGGGAAATGCCATGGACAAGAGAAGCCTGGCAGGCCACACAGTCCATGGGGCCACAGAGAGCTGGACACCACTGAGCACTACTTTTTGCAATATTCGGATGATCAATAAAGGAATTTTAAAAACGTTTTAATATATATAGATGTCAAAATTTAGAAAAAATTCTATTTTTGAAAATTGTTTTGAAGAGTAACAGCCTACCCCAAAATAAAAATCAATGACTGTATTGCCAGTCAATAAACTAAAATTTTGGAAAATTATGTTTAAATATGTCCTAACAGCTTACATTCTCTTCACTCTCAAAAGCATCCTGACCTGTATGACAAATTATATAGTAACCCTAAATATATCTGAAGCCAATCTTAAACTCTTCAGCAAAAGTCATCTTAATATTCTATTTTATTGTTATTTAATCACTAAGTCATGTTCACCTCTTCACGACCCCACAGACTGCAGCCCTCCAGGCTCCTCTGTCCATGGGATTTCCTAGGCAAGAATACTGGAGAGGGTTGCCATTTCCTTCTCCAGGGAAACTTTCCAACCCAGGGATCGAACCTGGGTCTCCTGCATTAGCAGACAGATTCTTTACCAATGAGCCACCAGGGAATCCCCTCCATTTTATTACTTTACCACTTAAAACATCTGCTATCTAATTTGCTGAATAATAAATTAAAGACTAAACTTATGAACTGATACATGTGTAACACTTTAAGGTTTTTACATGACAATTTACTAGTGTGATTAAATGAGACTTTAACAACTCTCCCATTAACTTAATTGGAAATAAATCATAAAATTATCTATACTGGCAGCACTTATTCTTTATTAATATTAAGAATGTCTAAGCTTTTTTCTGGCTCTAAATGAGCCACCAGGACTTCCCTGGTGGCTCAGACAGTAAAGCATCCGCTTACAATGCAGGAGACCTGGGTTCAGCCTCTGGGTTGGGAAGATCTCCTGGAGAAGGAATGGCAACCCATTTCCCATCAAGAATAAGAATCCAGTATTCTTGCCTGGAAAATCCCATGGACGAAGGAGCCTAGTAGGCTACAGTCCATGGGGTCGCAAAGAGTCGGACACGACTGAGCGACTTCACTTTTCAAGCCTTTTTTCTGGCTCTAAATGAAATACAATAATTAATATTTTATATTTAAACTGGAATTCAGATGTAAAAATTATGATTACTAAGAAAGGAATAAAATTGGGGTGGGGGAGAAAATAAAAAACTCTCTAAGACTATGGAAATAAATCCCTATGAAGAGCAAAACAGATTATAATTCTTAATCTTTCAAACGTGGGCAAACTAAAAACTGGAGTTTTATATCATTACCTGCCTTTTAATAAGCTCAATTAACCAACTCCTTGATTCTGAAAGTAAGATTCTCTTACATGTATTCCTATAAAAATCATTTTATTATGGGTACTAATGTGAGAATTATTCCAGAATGAAAGACAAAGGTGTAACTTGCGAATGGAAAGGTTAAGAATGGAGGGGGGGCGGTAAAAGGCTTTAAAAATATCAGTAATACCACCTTAATCTTCCCTCCATTTTTCCCCCTATAAAATTGCACGCACTGTGATATGAATATACTCCCATTCCTATTATCCAAAATGCATGTGGAATAATAATAAAGCCACAGAGCTCTAAAGCACATACAGCCTTTGGCAAGGAAACTGCTATTTGTACCACTAAAGCTGTTATCAATCATACCACCTCACACCACCTTTTCAGAACTTTGGGGCCCAGATGAATAGGTACGCCTGACCTAAGGCATCATTATTAATTTGAAATGTATTACTAAGTACTTGAGTGAAAAATGCTATCAATCCTGGAAGACTTTCATAGCCAAACAATCCAGAACTGAGGCCAAAGACACAGCTTGCCAAAAGCACACACAGCTGGGCTTACTACATGTGCTAATTCAAACATTTTTCCTTTACAAATGCTCCATAAATTAGTGAAATAAACTATTTTTGGTAAGAACATTTACTTTCTTCTAGTTATAAAGGTACTGAACTTTTAGTCTTCCATTCATACTTCCTCCTAGGAAGTATTTTCAACAATGGCTATCAATAGGGAAGATGTCAACTGAAAGGAATTTGACAAATGAGAATGCAAAAAATATTAAGTGTGACATTCCAAAGTACAGTCTCCGGATAGAATGTACAAAAGAAGGCATTATATCCATGGTCCACGTGGAGGTGAGCTGGTGGCTCAGGAGTGAGACCACATCAAGGGACTACTAAGAGATATGCAGCGTGTCTGCACAAATCACGCTGCAGAGGCATGAATGGACACTTAATAATGTCTAGTCACAAAAACCAACACCAATTATGAGATAAATATGCAGGCTGAAATGGGAGTATGGTCACCAAGACTGAATGAATAAGCGTAATAATAATGGGAACAGTGATGGTTACCAACACTTGGTGGGTGATAGGCCTTGTAATGAGCATATATGCATTATCTCCATCCCTACTATTACCCCACAACCTAGGGTATTACAGCTACCTCCACTTTACTAGGAACACTAAAGAATTTGCCAGTCATGACATAACTAATAACTGGCAGAACTGATCATCTATATGGATCAGGTAACAGTGTGGTTCCAGAGCCTACGCTCTTAGCTGCTATAGCACACTATCCATTAACTGTCCTAGAAGGTAAGAAACAAACATGCTCTATCAGTGAGTATACCATGTAACTGCAGACAGGCTTCACGCATTTTATTTCACTTACTATTCATATAAACTCTAATATTCCATTACAAGAAAATGCTTATTATAGAAAATTAAGAATATAGAGAAAAACAGAAAAAAAAAGAGCAGGAGAATCATTTAGTTCTACTACCCAAAGACAAACCTCAAATTTTTATAACACTTTATTCTAATCTTGTCTATGTTTATATTTTTATTTAAAGTTCTGTAAGACTGTAATCACCATCTATATATAATTATAAAAGCATTTTTCCAAAATATTTTGAATTTTTGTTAACTTATAATGAAATCACATTTTTTCCTAGGAATTACTTTTTAATGGCTACCTGATATTTTCTTCTGTCAATTAAGTAACCTCTCTTGTATTGCTACACATTTTTGTTGAAGGGTTACACTAACCTCAGCATGTAATAATACAACCAAAGTTTTCCAAGTAACAGCTTCATATTTTTAATTAGTTATAAAGCAAAGACTGTTGATAGAAGTTTTCAAAACTACTACAGTATATTAAAACTTAGACCTAAAAGGAAATGTCTTTGGTTTTACTAGACCCACAGCATATTTTCTTTTGCTCATGTAACAGAAAATATGCTATCAAAAGATATGAGTGTCAACAACATGCAAGAATGTGGAATATTCCATACACATATCTTTTTAGGGATTCCCAGGTAGTGCAGTGGTAAAGAATCTACCTGCCCATGCAGGAGAGACATGGGTTTGATCCCTAGGTCAGGAAAATCCCCTTTAAGAGGAAATGCCAACCCACTCCAGTATTCTTGCCTGGGAAATCTCACTGATGGAGGAGCCTGGTGGATTATAGTCCATAGGGTCACAAAGAGTCAGACACGACTGAGCACATAATCACAGATACATTTTTATGCAATAATATTTTAATCAATTGTAAAAATATAAAGGATGAATAAAACTATAAGGATGAGACAGTATCAGGAAACTTAGTGTGGCTTTGAAACCCACATGCAAGACTCTGCACAGGACAACTTCAAACTTCCTGTCTAGTGAAAGGAGATGAGCTGACTTTATACACCTTTCAGGCCTGGGAGTCCGAGGATGGATGAAGATAAGATTTCTCGTTTTCATAAGATTACAGTAAAACATTTCTTTAAAAAAAAATTTACCAACTACAAACTTGGAAACTGCAAGCTCAAGCTTTAACTATTGTTCTCTTTGTCTTTAAATTCACCTCGAACACTTCTCTCATCCCTCAGGTCAGAACGCTTCTCATTTTCCACTAAAGAACCTTCAATACTGAGCATCTTTATCATAGCTGAAATAGTTCTATGTTGTCTGATCATCACTGATTATTATTAGACCTAACACTGAAATATTTTAAATATCTGAACTTAAACTGTATTATGTAGATATAATAAAACACACAACCACAACAACATAAACAAAGAGGTACAAATAAACACGAACTCAATTTTAAAGAACTTGACAGTTAGGAAACCTTCATCCTGTTGAAGACAATCAAAATAAAAACTTACCACTATTTTGGCCAAGATGCCATCATCACTTGCATCTAAGGTTACCACAGCTTTGTCAGTCTCTATTTCACATAAGGCATCTCCAGCACTCACAGCTTCACCTACAAAACAAGACTGGGTTTGTTTTGTTTTTTAAATATGAATATTAGTTATGTGAGTTGGTGGGTGTAAAGTGTTTAAAATATGATAGTAAGTATTAAAATACTGGCTGTGGAATGACAAATAATTCTCACACTGTGTGTATGTTTCTGTGTGTTTCTGTTTATGTATATAAGCATGCTTTCTCACATTTTCCAAAAGCCCAATAATGACATAAGCTATATCTCTTATAATAAAAAAGTGATTACAGAGATTGTTGAGCAAATATTAAATCACATTTTATAGAGAATAGTAGGGGATGCATATCCTCCTCTGAACAAATCAATTCCAGACCCCACAGTCCTTTCTTTTGAATATATTTTGACTATTATTCCAACAGTTTTACAATTAATAACACCTCTTTAACATCTTAAGCGAGTTCAGAAACCCTGCTGGCACAGAGCAAAAATGAATAAAAACATATGAAGCATGATGAGAGAAAATCAAAGACACAGCTAAGGTCAAATAAGAAATGTTTCTGTGCAACAGAAATGGTATGGATATTTAAAAATGCTGAGCAGAACCTGACCTGCTGGCTTCTGGATCTAAAAGCAGGTGGTACAGAGGAAGGGTGATGCATAGTGGTTTTCTTTGGCGCAAAGGGAACTAAAAGCAGGGAACTACTCACATCAATTCTCTCCTTAAGGCTAGGGCTGGAGCAGGGCTCAACTTATAACAGGAGACTGATAAAACAGTGAACCCAAACCTCTGACTAGAACTATGGCTTTAAATCAGAAGTGTGGGTCTAATAAGGTACTAATAAGGGAACAAAAACTACCTGAAGACCAGGGACAGAGCCAGCCGCCCTCTGGTTCCATCAGTGCATCTGCCGGTATACCAAGGATCAACAAGACCCAGCAACATCCCTGGATTGAGGGGTGGGGGAGGGGAGACTCAGGAACAGGTGGGAAGACACTGAAACTAAAACAAAAACATTCCCCTCAAAAGTAAGTGGCAAAACGAAGTTCCAGAACAGGAAGAAATGTACTGCCAAGAAGGAAAGCCACAGAAATCAGGAACTGACTCAGAAATCCATTTCAGATGCAATCTGTTTAGTGCGACCCACCAAAGATTGTAAAGTAAGTATCTTAAGGATGTTTAGAAGCAGAAACAAAGGTAAAGGATCCATCACAAGAACAAGAGATTAAAAAAGAAAAATAATGTGCAGAAACAAAACTAACAGGTTGAAAGGAAAAAAAAAACTGAACTGAAAATTTTAGAAATGAAAAATACAGTGAATGAAATTTTATATATATTTTTTTTTAAAAAACCAGTCAATGGATATGTTCTAAGGTGAGGTAGTGAAAGAATGATTTAGTAAATTAAAGACAGCTTCAATGAACTACCTGGAACTTAATATGAGCATACAAAAAGTTAAGTAGAAAAGAGCAGCTAAGGGCATAAATTGAGGCTGCAGCATTTTGTCCAAAGGAGTTCCAAGGAAAGAGATGGGAGAGAGAGTGGAGAAACAGTGACTGAAGAGATGATTGCTGAGAATTTCCTAGAGCTGAAAAGAGATACGCATCTTCAAAATGAAGGAGTACTAAATGAGTTTACAGTGTGGTGATCTATGATGTATTGGCTAGGAGGGGATAGAGGGAGTCTTGGAACTTGCTGGAAATATTCTACATTGTGACTAGGTGTTGGTAACCTGGATACATGTGCATATAAAAATTAACTGAGTTTACACTTTGTGCAGGTAATACCTTGATAAAAAGAATTACTGCATACACGTGACTCCACATTGTAGATACACACTGTATAGAAGTTGCATACAATCAACAATAGAAACACAATCTTAAATGCTATCAGAGGGAAAAAAAATAGATTACCTCAACGGAATGACAGACTGAGAGCACACTTCTCAGCAGCTGCAATAGAGGTCAGAAGACAATGGAGTAATATCTTCAAAAAGCTGGGGAAAAATAACTGTCTAGAATTTTATATGCAGCCAGACCACCATTCAAGAATGAAGGAAAAGTATTCTTTAGATACATAAAAGCTAAGAAAATTTACCACTTATTGATGAGCTACTACAAAATGCAGTTTATCAAACAGAAAAGCAGACAGAGGGGGCCGCAGGGCCTATGCAACACAAGCAGCACAGGAAACGAGCGCGCGCTAACCAGCGATCGTTCACAAGGAAGCTTCCGAGGGGCTAAAAGAGTTTACAACTCAAACACTGAAAAAACAGCAAGGTGGGTAAGGTTATTTTCGGCTTGATAAAACATACAGAACTTTGATATAGACAGAAGAAAAAAATACTGGATAATTCTACATTCCACTGGCAAAATATAATTAAATACGTATTCTAAAAACTTAATGGTATATGCCAAAAAATATTAAAATGGAAGTACAACCTATACCATCCATAAAAGCAGGAAATATAGAAAATAACAAAATGTATTATTTAATTAAAGACAGATGCATGAAAAGAAAAAAGCAAAGACTAAAACCAGAAAACACAAAAATGGCAGAAGTGCAAACATACCAGTAACTGCAATTAATATAAATGGATTAAAACCACCTACTAAAAGTAAGAGATTGTCAAGACAAAACAAAACAAATCTGCGTAAATGTTGCTTATAAGAAACAGACCTAAAACAAAAATAGAATAAAAGGAGAAAGAAAAATACAAAACACAGAAACACACCCCCTTGGCTACTCATCAAAAATAGCTGGCATAGCAACATGAATAGGCATACTCAATAAAAGAACATGAAGGAAAATCTAAAACGCAGAAATAACAAATATGCTCTAGAAGTTCACTGTACTAAAACTCCTTCACTGAATACCAAGATTTTCACATAGATGGCTATAATATACCTCAGTTAAAATAGTTCAGAACAACCAATACAAACTATTTTAATGAAATAAACTGTTAGATATTTACTGAACACCTAATAGGTGCTCTTTGTCTAACCCCAGAGAGATTTTCCTGTTTAACCAATATTTATTGAAAATATATTATGGCACTGAGGATTCAACAGTGAGGGGAAATGGTTAAGGTTTCTGACCTCATGAAGCTTCCTTACTATCCTGTGACAAATTAAGTGGAAATTACAGTGGGATTAGGTGAAATCAGGATGCTATGGCAACATTCAAGAGGGGCATCTAATGCAGTTTTTGGTAGATGAGAGAAGGCTTAAAAAAAAAAAAAATCTGAGCCTGAGAAGATGAGGAGGCAATCTAGTAAAGGGGCAAGTGATCCAGGCAAAAAGCACAGCATACCCAAAGCCCCAGAGGCAAAAGAGAACAGGGAACTTCAAAGGATCTGGCCAATAGTACCTGAGAGAAGTGATGAGAGATTAGGCTGGTGAAGTAAGCAGGAATCAGATCCAAAAAGGAATCTTGTCTGTCACTCAGAGAAAGCTACTGTGCCAGATTATACAATCTCACATTACTTCTTTATCTGACACATTTCAGGGTAGTTAGGACAGGCTACATTGCAAACGGAAAGGAATCACATCCTAATACGTTTCTGTTGTAACCGTGGAAAAAACAACTGAAAGAGGCAACCTAAGCACCTAAATCCTTCTTTTAGACACCTAGGGAAGAAATTCTGCCCAAAGGAAAACTATAAAATAGTGTTTTGTCATTTGTGCTTGCCTGTTTCAAATTCCAAACACCCTTTGAAAATCGTTCACAAATTGTATCTCAGCCATAGATCAACCCAGATCATTTTGTTCCTATTCCTGAATCCCTAGAGTAGTTGTAATTAATCACAAGTTGCACTATGAAATGTTGCTGCTGCTGCTGCTGCTAAGTCACTTCAGTCATGTCCGACTCTGTGCGACCCCATAGACGGCAGCCCACCAGGCTCCCCCACCCCTGGGATTCTCCAGGCAAGAACACTGGAGTGTGTTGCCATCTCCTTCTCCAATGCATGAAAGTGAAAAGTCAAAGTGAAGTTGCTCAGTCGTGTCCTACTCTTAGAGACCCCATGGACTGCAGCCTACCAGGCCCCTCTGCCCATGGGATTTTCCAGGCAAGAGTACTGGAGTGGGGTGCCATTGCCTTCTCCATGAAATGTTATGCTCCTGCTATCATTTTTTAAAAATGGGTTTTCCTCTATTTACCAAACTATGAACTTCACAATAGGAATAGGATGCACCTCAGGTGTTTCATACTCTGCCTCATTCCCCAGGACTCCAGGTAGTGCCTCATACATAATGAGCATGAGATTAAAACATTTCAGGAAAAAACTGAAGTAATATCACAAATTCTCATTTCCTTATAAGGTATACATCAAACTGTCCTTTAAACAAAGCTGAACTGTTTCCTTCAGTTCTACATTTGATTTGCAGCATGTTTCTGACATTTAAAAACTCATGTATCCTGTCTCCTTATTTTAATTAAATGTACACCCATTCACAAAAAACATACATACATATTAGTTACACGAAAGTCATGAAAGGGAGATAAAATGTAAAGAAACAGAGAGAAGCATCTAATTATGTGGTGAACTTTCCCCAGAAACCACAGCAAGGTTTAAAACATTGTATTATTATGTAAGGCATAGCAATTACCCCTAATATCACACAACTAAGGTTCTACATACACATCAATAATCAAAGATAAAGTGAACACCAAAGAAAAATTTTGAGCCATGAGGACTCCAAATATACTCAGTTTCAGCCTTGGTCAACAATTTAGTGCTATGGAGAGGCTGCAAGGCACAGGAGTTACAAAGAGCTCTTCCAACACAGGCACAGGTTTATTCCAAGCCCTGACACTTACTGGTTGGTAATTTTGACCAAGTTACTTATTAATCTCTCTCTGACTCTAAGGAAGATTTTGAATGTACAGCCATTAGGGAAAAAAAGTCATGAAACTGCCAGTGTTAACTCTTCACATACCTCTTCAAAAAGCACTTCACAACATCTTTAGATTAAGAAGTTAGATATGTTATGAACGACCATTGAGAACCAAGATTCATTCTAGTTCCCTACTGCGTGCATACTCTTATTTTAGACAGATAATTCAACACTCATTTAGTACATAAGGCATTCATCAGTTAGCACGGGGTGTAAACACAACGGTAAGATGTGGCTCTGACCACAAGGAGTTCAGAGTCTAGAGGAGAAGCTTGAGAGGCTGGTACAGAGCATCAGGGCTGGCGCGAGGCGAAAGACGGCGAGGAGGAGGGCTGCCTGGCTGCAGAAGGAGCCGTGGCCTCGCCGTGTTCCCGCGTGTCCCTGCGCCATCGCCTCGCGGTGCGGGTCAGCAGCCGAGGTGGAGCGGGCCCGGAGCGAGAGTGCGGGCCCCAGGAGGGGCCAGAGCAGAGGCCCGCCCGGGGGCCGCTCCCCAGCACCGAAGCCAGCATCGTCATCATGCTGAGCCTTTGTCCCGGCGGGCGGCTGAGGACTGGAGTACACCAGGCAGGCGTCCCTTTCTCTTTCAGATTATGGGCGTGTCCAGACCAGACAGTTAGTGGTGATCCGTATCAACTAAGCACATTCTATGACTTTCGCAAAATAATTCTGTTCTGCTGAATGTGAAGAATGAAAGTCTTTACTTAGAAGGTGTGTGTGGTGGTAGCAGCGGGAGACCAAGTAAGTCACATCTACATGAACATGAAAGAAAACACTTCCTCTTGGTGTTAAACTGAACCAGGATGACAACTATGATGAGAGACAAAAATAACTGTTTATCAACACAAATATTTACTGCCCTATGTGAATGATACTGCCCAAGGCCCGATGGTAAACAATAACAAGATAGACCTGCTTCAAGAAGTTTCTAGGCTGACTGAGGAAGAAGACTAACAAGCAGGCCAAGAAGTCCCATCCAGTCAGTGCCCAAGCAGCATAGGAGGATAGAGAAGGGGAGCCTAGTCAGGATTTGCCAACTCTTCCCACCACACAGGAAAAGATACCATTTGTATGCCCCACGGCCCAGGCAACTCAGCTCCTAGGCCATCTGAAGTCCTACTCTGAGGGCTGAAGGCATGAGTAGTTGTTTGAGAAGGAAACTGGTAGGCAAAGCTAACCGCCCTTACATCCCTCTGGCTCTCACATTTTTACTGCAGTGCCCACCACACACGTGGCTAGTGCCTATTACACTGGGCACTGCAGACACAGAACCCGTCCATCCCCACAGAAAGCTCTGCTGAATGACATAATCTGTAATTCCACTCACCAACTCTAGAATTCTGACATAGCAGAAATATTAACAATAAATGTGAAATGCTCTTCATAATGATGACAGGTGATTCAGCAATAAAAGGAATGGATTGCTGATACAGGCTACAACATGGATGAACTGCAAAGTCACGCTAAATCAAAGAAGCCAGTCACAAAAGGCTTCATAAAACATGAGTTTATTTACACTAAATGCCCAGAGAAGGCAAATTTTAGAGACAAAAGCAGATCAAGATAGTGATAAGAGAAAGAAGTAACTGTAATCAAGCATTAGGGATGTTTTTGGAGGTGATAGAAATGTTCTAAAACTGGATTTTGATGACAGTTTCAGAACTCTATATATTCACTAAAAATCACTGAATTCTGCATTTAAAATAGGTGAAGACTACAGTGTGTATATTATACCTCAAAAGCTGTTAAAATAGTAGTATACTGAAACAACATTGAACTTATGTGTGAAACACACATTTAAAATTTTTCCCATTTTAGCATCCAAACATGTATACAAATCCCCAGAAATAAAACAGAAACCGAAGCCATCTACAATAAAAGCCAGAGACCCATTTAACTTTCCAGTAGCAACTGGTAATAACGATTCAGTGATCAACTCGTCCAAGACAGTTTTATTTCTGAATTCTATACACTATATTAGTTAGGTACAGTCTAAGGTTTGCTCAAAAATTGTTTGACATATTCAAGATTCCCAGTCACATGACAGAAGCAAAGCCCACATAAAATGACAGTTTCTGACAGATAACAAACCCCAAGCGTGGCAGCAGTAACGTGGCTGATAATGCAAGTTCCACGTGGGTTCCAGATGTGGCCAAGTACGGCACAAAATTGTTAGTATCTCAGCCTAGTTTTGTTCCAGTGTTTCAGGATATGCTCTTAAATATCTCAAGAAAGAAAACAATGTTTTTCATACTCTTAAATATGCTCTCACAATAGGAGGGAACAAGAATATTTTCTTCCTTTTGGTTGTTTTAACAGATTTGACCTTCCAGTTTAGTTCCATTCAGTCATGTCCAGCTCTTTGCGACCCCATGATTTGACCTTTAAATTGATGAAAAAATAATCTATATACACTTTAAATAAAAGTATCTGATACACACTTCCCCCATCAAATAACAAGCTTGAAATAAAAATGTGGAATTGTAGTACAATTCACCTTTCAGCAGATTTTGAAACTGTACATGTTACCCAGCATTTTTGAACTGTTTTCTCTATGAACTTAATGGTGCATATTCAGTACTTAATCCTCAGACTGAAATTAAGTATTGTAATACTCATTGTAACACTACTTTTCTAACACTCATTAGATCAACAAAGATGGGAATAATTTATATGCGGTATTATTACATGTTTCCATGTGATGATAGTGGCTATCAGGAGGCTGTGACCACTTGGCTGTACAAGAGTGAATGGAAGTCCCTCACCCACTCCCTGTGAAATGTGCACTCTGCTTGCCTTCCCAGCCCTAGAAGCTGCCGACGGACATGGCCATGAGACAGAATTCTGGTGCTGAGATCACCTGGACAGTGTATGTGACTGAGCCCAGCGTAGGCCTCTGTATACTTTTAAGATTCTAACTGGTGGTGTGGGGTTCAACCTGGCCTGTGGCCTCTCATGAAAGTCCCCTTGCTTATTAAACTTGTCACGTTATCAAACTGGAGCCTCTTTCTTCCATTTCTCCCTACCCTCCATGTATGAGGCAGATTTCAGATGACACTCAAGAGACTCCTGAGGAGGTTATGAAACACTATGACTTCAAAAAAGAAAAGGAAACTGAATTATCACAGAATTCGGAAGTCAAGGATTTATCTTAGCTATCATCTAGTTCAACTTACACCCAGATATTTCACGGCAGAGTGGGAACCCCAAAGGACAAATCCAGGTCAGAGTATTTTCTATAGCACTCTTATTGGCTTGGCTTACCCCGCCTCCCCCCACTACACATGTTAACAGTTGTAAATTACAGTCTCCTATTTTCAAGAAATGTTAGTTTGTAAGACCCAACTGCCATCCACCAAAGGTTATCAGATCATTAGCCTCAGCTTAAAAATAAATTAGATTTAAAATTAGATACATTGTTCTTTTTCATGAAAAAAATTTCAATCCTCTTAAATGTCTGAAAGTTTAAACTCGGTGTTTTATACAGTAACCATACAATAAAGATCTCAAGATAAAAAATTTTTTAAATGTAGCTAGTGAGATAAGAAGTATATAGAAAGTTTTCTTACAGAATGTAAATGTTTTTAACACATAATGATAGAAACAAGTCATGTATCAAGCACTAAACACACTAAGCCATATATAACCCTACCCATGTGTACAATACATAAAGAACTAAATTATGCTCACACACACCAAAAAAAATTCATAAAGGTGACGACCTTAAACAAGAAGCCAGTGGATTATGGAGAACCAAGGATTTAGACTTCTCTCTATTACTTATGTATACTGGTAAACATTTCTCCTCAGTTGGTAGAACACAGAATTTTAAAAGCAACCATCAAGGAAACAGCCTCCAAGGGCTTCAAGTACATCCTAGCTTGTCCTATATGAAAACAGCACGTGTAATCAAAATTAAAAAAGAACAGAATGATGAAACCATTTGTCTCCTGGCTCTTCATCATACTCACCATATTCTAATGGCTGTGAATAACTTATCAGACTGCCCGTGAGCTGAAAGACCAAGAGATAAATGTGGTCCAAAGAACCCTCTTATCTATTAATACTTGCCTCTCAGGTCTCAAAGTGTGAAGAAATTTAATCTTTTTATAATAATCTTAAAAGGCTGGTCTGTGTATGAATCATTATTTAATGACACCAACACTCTGTCATGCTGAATATGGAAATAGCCAAAGCTCTGTAATTCATCAGGAAAAAAGAAACTTAAAAATAGATTCCAACTGACTGCATTATTAATAAAGGTGGAACTTTCTTAGATACTGATAATTATTTTAAAAGGTGGCAGCAACCCCGCAGAGCCAATGGCTCACAATGCTTCCTAATGAAGCACTGGTTCTTTCATTTATATGACATTTGTCTTTCTCAAATTCTAGAAAAGTCTCTGTCAGTTTTTGTTGTTGTTATTACCTCTTCCTCATTCTCTCTTTTTGTCCTTGTAGAATTCTTCCTATTGGGTTAGTATAGGATTCTCATTCTATTCTTCAGGTTTCAGCTTCTCTTTTATATTTTCTACTGCTTTATTTCACTGCTGCAGGCAGACTAATTTTCTCAGGTTGGACTTCACGAAAACTTTGGTCACTCGCATCTACACTTTAACCCAAATCTGAGTTTTATATTTTCTAATTTTGGAGACAATATTTTTCATTCCTAGAAGTTCTACTTGTCCTTTTCAAATCTGTCTGGATTGTGTTTGTCTTTTTACATAGTTTCAATTCCTTCTCTTAAACATTTTATCATTTCAAAAGTATGTTTCGATATATGCAGTAATTCCAATTAACTGAAGTTCTTGAAGGTCTAATTCTGCTGCTTGTTATGTCTAATAACTTTTGCTCCTAAAAGGCAGCTTCCATGTCAATTACTAAGTATGGAATTGTGAATTTGTGGCTAAAGTGGGCCTTTATCTCGGAATCTTGTGTGAACTGGCTTAGAGACTATGTTTTCCATAATAATGGCATCTGCCAAGTAACCCAGGAAGATTATCAGCCCAGGACTGCTTTACCCCTACTTGCGCGTTCCCAGAAAATGCAAATACTACAAATCTGAATCCCCAAAGCCTCACGAGAAGAGGCCTATGAGAGAACATTTTCAACAGAGTAGGCATTTTAAATTCCAAGTCAAACAAATATATTTGTCTGTAAAGCATATGGCTTTAGAGAGCTTCCCAGGTGGCTCGGTGGTAAGGAATTTGCCTGCAATGCAGGAGACCTGGGTTCTACTGCTGGGTTGGGAAGATGCCCTCGAGAAGGAACTGGCAATCCACTCCAGTAGGCTTGCACGGGAAATCTCATGGACAGTGGAGCCTAGCAGGCTACAGTCCATGGGGTCACAAAAGAGCCTCCTTGTGTCACACCTCCCATCTCCTATACTGGCCCAGTCCACAGATCCAAGCTCCTCCTGCAAGGCCCATTCTATCACTTGTCTTATTGCCTTTCTAGCCTCAAGGTCCTGCCTCTTACCCACAAGAACTGGGTGCTTTTCCCTCGTACTTCCAAGCTTGTACTTCCACTTGCAGCCTTCTTCCCAACCCCAACACTTGTCGTCACTGCCATGAATGGCTCATTTCCCAGAATCACAGCACAGCCCTGTCATACTCTGAACTCCTGCCCACTGCCTAAACTCTCTCTATACCACCTGGTAAGCACTAGGCTGGACCATTCAATACCAGCATTTGTCAGGATGACATCTGTGCCCACTGAATCACATAGAGACCCCAGAAGTCCTTTCAGGGCTACCCTCTGGGGTCAGTCCTCCCAGACCATGTCCTTCATTCTCAGCTCACTCTTTCCTCTTCTCTTTACATGTTTAATGCTTGGCTTAACATTTCTCAATCCGAGGCATAATAATGGGTATGGGGAACTCATATGGTCAATATCTCTCTACATCTGTTCAACAAACCTTAATGGAAATTCAGCTCTCCAAAAGTTTAGCATGCTGCAGGAGGGGTAAAGCGCAGGGAGATGGCTAAAGAAGCCACTCCACAGTCAGTGCCCGGTACACGGCAACAACAACAGAAACGAAAGGGAAGGAAGCCAGCGGCCAGGAGAATAAAAATCTCCTCCTCCAACTTCCTCGATAGTAACGTTTCCTCTGTTCTTCTGTACCATGAGCACTGAAGCATCCTCATCTCTTTGGCCTCCATATACTTAGTCTTATTTTTTTAAGCACCATACTAAGTATTTAAAATCTGGCAAAATAATTATTTACAAGGATTACTGTAATACTTAAGTTGTATAAAAACAACCTATGTGATCATCAACAGATAAATGGATAAAGATGTGAGATATATACATAAATACATTATTTAATGGAATACTACTCAGTCATAAAAAAAGAGGAAAAGTTTGCTATTTGCAACAGCAAGGATGATGGACCTTGAGGGTATTATGCTAAATGAAATAATGCAAAGAAAGATAAATACGATTTCACTCATGCAAAGACTATAACAAACAAAACAAAGAATCAACAAATCAAAACAAACACAGAGCCACAGACAACAGAATAGTGGTTACCCAGTAATCAGGGGAAAGGGGAGGGGAAGGCGGAGAGGACGAAATGGGTAAAGAGGATCGCCCACGTGTTGCCAGATGGAGACATAAGGTTTTGGTGGTGAGCAAAGCGCAGCACACAGAGAAGAAATCTGAGTCTGTACACATGAAATACACACTGCTATAAACCAATGTTACTTCAGTAAACACATTCTAAAAAACCTGGCAAAATGGTTTCTATATAAGTAAGACATTCATACAGCTTAGGTACTATTATAACAAATACTGTCTTACTAACAAGATTCAAAATTCACATTGAACTTATAAAAAACTGAGGAAAGAGTAGTTTCTCACTCCAAGTTATATCCCAAAGGCTACAGACTGTACAACTTTAGAAAAGATTAGCACAAAAATCTCAGAAGTGATAAAGAGAGTTAATAAACCAGCTTAGAATCTTTTACAACCGTCAGTTGACTCATGAACAACTTTGCCCATCCTCCCACCAGAGGTATTTTGAAGTTAATGCCAGACATACTGTCATTTCATACGTAAGTATTTCAACTCATATCTCTTAGAGATGAATTTTTTTAAATGATTATCACAGTATCATTAAACCTCTAAAATGATTCATGCCTTAATCTCATTAAACATGTAATTTTCAAATGTCCCCAAATGTTTTAGTTACTTGAATCATAAACAAAATAAGGTCCCTACATTGGAACTGGATTATGCTGATATATTCCTCATGGTGTCACTGAATACATCCTCTATATCTCCTGGAAGTTGGTGTTACAACTATAAGCTTGATCACATTTGGCTCAAGTTTCTGGCAAGACAATCTTATAGCTGGTGGGGTGTACTAGCTGGTTTTCTCTCTTTTTGTGATAACAGCAGAGCATTGATGGTCACTGGCAATATCCCTTAATTCATTAGAGTTTGCAAAATTGTGACACGGTGACATTCTATCATTCCTCCATCTTTTAAGAATTGGGAAATATGCCACTAATTAGAAATTTCTTGGCACATGGTTATTCTGAGCTACAGTTCGTAGAAGAAAGGCAAGGACAATACTTGAGTCTTTCCACTCATCGTCAGTTTTCAAAATGAGTTACTTTACTGGTATTCCCTAAAGGAGAATTACTGAAAGCTTTGAATTCAAATATATTTAATGTGTTTCAAAATATACCATAGATACTATTCTTACTGATTCTCAAATTGGCCCATTTTTGAGTCCTGAGTCCATTAAGATGCCCTCAGGAGTTTCGGGGGAATTTAGCTTGAAAGGTTTCCCCAGTAGCTCAGACAGTAAAGAGTCTGTCTGCAGTGTAGGAGAACCAGGTTCGATCCCTGGGTCGGGAAGATCCCCTGAAGAAGGCAACGGTAACCCACCCCAGTATTCTTCCCTGGAAAATCCCATGGACAGAGGAGCCTGGTAGGTTACAGTCCATGGGGTGGCAAAGAGTCAGAGATGACTGAGTGACTTCACTTTCAGGAGTTTTTGATAACTGCTTTGCTTTCTAAATTGACAATATGTTCAAGCAGGAAACCCCAATTCGATTCCTGGGTAGGGAAGATTCACTGGAGAAGGGATAGGCTACTCACTCCAGCATTCCTGGGCTTTCCTGGTGGCTCAGCTGGTAAAGAATCTGCCTGCTATGCGGGAGACCTGGGTTCAATCCCTGGGTTGGGAAGATCCCCTGGAGAAGAGAACTCTAGTATTCTGGCCTGGAGAATTCCATGGACTATACAGTCCATGAGGTCATAAGAGTCAGACATGACTGAGTGACTTTCACTTTCACATTCCATCTTGTACACTGTCTGCCACAGACCTGGAAGCAGCTATTTTCCAAGAAGCTCTGGTTAACTTCAGCAGGAAATGGCATTTAGAGACTATAGTCTCATTGTTAGGGGTGCTCATCACTAGCAGGTTTGTTGTTTTTCCAGGCCCTGCCACGGAAAAGAGCTATAAAATTAACCATCACAGGACCTTTCCTTAACCCTAGCTATCTTTCATATGTTTTCCTTTAAAACTCATCCAAAGGCTGGGTTCCCAATAATATCAGCTTAATCACTCATCTGCTTTATCCCATAAAACACATTTTAAAAAACCTTAGAGTAACAAAGACAACCAACATAACCACTATAATACAATTACTCTAAACAGTTTATATTTTTAGAGATGTCATTGTCTTTCAGTTACAATTTAGCAGGTATATACAGTCAAGTTTACTGACATTTGAAATAGCCCCTCTCTGCACGGGTGTTGTATCAGTTAGTCAGTATATAATTAGGCCCTTCTGCTTCATCTGGTTTCCACGGTTAGGAGTCTTTTAAAATTAAATTGTGTTAAAATTATGCAAAATATGTATGTGTTCTAAAGTTAAGGAGACAAACAAGGTACATTCAGAGAAATCTAGCTTCTACTCCCTCCACTCACTACACTGTTTCCTCAACTGCACTACAGATAACCACTTGTTTTTTGTTAATTTTTTTTGTCTGTTTTAAAATTTCCAAATATTAGTACTCCTATCTCTTTTTTTCGTGAATAATACATACTGTATCTACCAGTTTCCACCTTGCTTTTCTGCCCTGAAGATCAAGCTACAACAGTATCAGCGATACTCTTCATTCCTCTTATAGCTGTGGATATAGTCTATGTTATTCATCAAACTCTGTGTTGACCACTGCTGGACTATTTCCACCTTTTGCTATTACAAACACTGCTGTAATAAATCACCTCACATGTGAGTCTTTTCTTATTTTTGCCTTGAGATAGGATCCCTAGAAATAGAACTGCCTGGCCAAAGGGTAAATATAAATGTAATTTTTCTAGGTATTGACAAATTTTCTTCCCTAGCATCATTGACTTAATGGACATGAGTTTGAGCAAACTCCAGGAGACAGAGAAGGACAGGGAAGCCTGGCGTGCTGCAGTCCATGGGGGTTGCAAAGAGTCAGACATGACTGAGCAGCCAAACAAGGGCTTATACCATTTTGCATTTCCTCTGTCAGTGTTTGAGAGTGCCTGCCTCCTCCCATTCCCTCTAGTCTCATCAACAGGATAACTTATCAAACTTTTAAATTTCTATTAAAGTGATTGGTAAGAAATAATAAATCAGTGTAGCATTAGTTTGTGTATTTATTAGTACAAAATATTAAGTAGCTTTTCACGTGTTTAAAGGCAATTTGTAGTTCTTTTTCTGCAAATCATCTACTCCTATATCTTGCCCATTTTCTTACTGAGTTGACAGTTTTCTTATTCTGTACTTTTTAGAAATCTTAACCCTCTGTGGTTAAAAACTGCAACACCCTTCTCCAATTTGTCACTTTTTTACTCCATTTATTATATTTTCAGCTATACTACAGTTATTATTTTTACTATCAAATTATCTGTAGCTCCTTTATTGCATCTGGAGTTTGAGTTGTAGTTAGGGTAATTATCTATTTCCAGAGGAATTCACCAGCTTTTTTTCCCTAGTACTTGTCCGGTTTCATTTTTGTATATTAAGTGACTGAGACATTTGTAATTTATCCCTGGCACAGTGCAAGGACAAAATGTAGTATCACCTTCCTTCACTATTTAAACACTGAACAATGGTGTGCGTCTGTGTCTATTTCCTCATTTTCTATTCAGTTCTAGCAGTATGTCTTTCTATGCACCAATACCACAGTTTTACTTACAAAAGCTTAGTAACATGTTTCAAAAGCTAGCAGATCTACAACTCTGCTCTGCTGCTCTTCTATAAATTTTTTTTAGTATTTTTATTTATGTGTTCTTTCCAATGAAGTTTATAATCAGATTGCCTGGCTACAGGAAAACACACATACACAGAGTCATTATAAAGTAACAAACTAACTTTAGGGAATTGACAGTTTTATGATGCTGAAACTAAAGGAAGTGTTAAGAACTAAAACTTGCAAAAAAGCCTTAAAATAGCTGATCATTCTCTGCTTGTGAAAAGATACAGCCTAGCCCCATAAAACCTTTGCTACATTACCGCAAGAAATTTTTACTTAAACAAGAAAGGTTAACAAGCATAAGAACCAATCATTTCATGTATATCATGTACTGTGTAAACCAGCAGATTAGGAAAAAACAAAAATGATCAAATAACACCAGTATTAGTAACGCACTACTTACCCTCCTTTTTTAGCCATTTCACAATGTTCCCTTCTTCCATTGTAGGAGACAGTGATGGCATGAGTATCTTAATAGGATCAGCTGAAATTGAACAAAGGAAAGATTAAACACAATAAGTAATACACCTCATGAGGCATCAACAAAAAGTTCAAGTAAATTAATATGAAATTCAATCTGGGGAAAAAAATATTCCAGTCTGAAAGACACCCAACTGTTCAAACTAAGTGTTCAGTAATCTTTTCCAGAATATTTTCAATTCCTTTTTCATCGTTCCCCCAAGTCCTCTATGCATATTTTCAAGCCAGGTGCTTACAAGATTAAAAAAAAAAAAAAAAGTTGACTTAGTTTCATCTTTTTCTCCTTCCCCTTTTGTCACTACAAAAAAAATATTTACAGGTAAAACAACCAAAGGAAAAGGCAAATAAAAAGAAAATAAACTGGTTTCTGATAACCTACAACACAATAATTAAGATTAGATTTACAACAGAATAATCAAGATTAAACTTTAAGAAACTGGTTGTGTTTTCACTTTCATTAACATTACATACTATTCAAGAATCAAGGGTTCTTGCTGCTAAGTGTGAAAAGGAGAGGTTTGCCTTGTTGCGGATGATCTGGCAAGAGAACTTATGTAATTAAATTAATCTGAGATTGTGTTCTATACCAGAATTCGATTTAGGATCCAAAAGATAGACTCCAGCCAGGGTGACCTCTCAATAAAGCAGAGCTACTTTTCCCTCAGGTATCAAAAAAGAAGACACTTCATGTATTTGCCAGATGTGCTTCCCAAGAGTTCCACCTTCCAGGACCAGAGCACACAGTTGTTACATTACAATTTACAGGAAGTTTATACTAATAACTGTTGCCCACTCCAGTGCTTCTTTAGCAGCAGCCACAGAAACAAACTACATTCCCTGTAATCCTCCACAAAACTTATTCTCTTCTTAGATTATTTAACTCTCTGACATAAAAAAGCAAAACATGTCACATCTAGCATATTTCAAATGTGGAAAACAGCACTTTTTCTCCCCATTGATGTTTTGGGGTTGGAAATAAGGAAATTTAATACTAATATTAAATGAAGTTAAACATTTTCTTTGAGAAACAAATGATTTTAATGTAATTTCAGATGGGGAGTTCCCATGGCTTCATGGTAAAGGAGTTCCATCTCTGAAATATCTGGAAGGAGGCTTCTGTCCTCCCTGCACTTTTCCTTCACTCCCCTCTAAAGGACTGGGGAGAAGGACCCGAACACATGCAGCTGCCTCAGTCTCCTCAATGTAAGACCTGCCTGCCTATGGCGAGCCTGCGTCTTCCCTGCAGTTCTTCTGTGCACTAGGCATAAATGGACCTGCCCTTCACAGCAGAGAGCAAGTCCAACTCTCTCTGTTCCTGCGAGCAGGCCCAGTGGGTGCTGGGAAGTTACTCATGATGTGAAGTTTACACACATAAACTCTCTCTCTCAAACAAAAGGCCAAAGTCTACACAGGGGCTGTACTGAGGAGTCCAACTGTAGAAGGCCACAGACTTAAGTCACATTTTCCAATTGCACAAAATCATCAGTGTTAAAACTGTTAACTCTGATCTCCACTCGTCTGACTTTTTGCCTCTTTCTCAACTGGTACTAAACTATAAGGATACAAACGTAGAATCGTCACTCGTAATAATACCCCAACAGTGATAGAGCCCAAACCAAATTCTAAGTCAACACACCCATTTCATCAAAGAGAAAAATATAGCCCCCGATTGAGGGATCTGAATTCTGCCTAACTCTCCAGGCTGTGCTCTCCTACACTCTATTACCACTCATCAGTAATTGATGATCCTTACCAATATGGACCATCAATTAGTCAGTCATCGGTTATTTATAGCCTATTCACTCAGAAATTCTAATGTGAGTATTCTTCCTGTGTCTAATCAAATAGCCTAACAATCCCTCTCTATTAAAAGTTCAAGCCTGACATTATGAGATGGAATATTTCACAACTACGTACACAGCAAATTTATACATCATATAGTTTCAATACAAGGAGGCAAACTAAATGAGCTGCAATGATTCTATGTCCAGATTCTGATGTATGACAAACACGAACTCGATTTTCTCAGAACAAAGTCTCTCTTCCATATTTTTATACCTTGGATCTAGGTGCCATGATACAACTAGTCTTTATTTTACGATTCTCTATTATAATCTCTCACCTATGAGACTATCACATTTCCCATTACTTCTGACATTAAGTACTTTATTATGAAAATTTCACATTATTTTATGAATTCCCACATCAAGAACCACGAAATTTTTCATATTTTAAAAATAAAAACATCATTCCTCATACAGCCACCCTTCATGGGTGAATTGGAATTGCTTCTCTGAATAATGACAATAAAACATAAAAATTCTGTAATAGATTATTATCCTTCTCTGAAATGAAGGTGACAAAAAAACAAAGACATTCTGGACATCTCCATTATTCAGTACTATCTCCTGATTGATTATACTGACTTATGGAGAGTAAAATGTACAATGTGTTTTCTGATTAATCTGACCAATCTATCTATCCTCAGACCCTCACACTAGAAAATCATTTTGAAAAGGAAGTATTAATTTATTAATGAAAATGAATATTTCATTTTAGTATATCCTCATTCTCCCTGAATATTATACACATCTTTTCCAAATATATTTTTTTCAGTGGGAAGGTAATTATATAGTCATAATTCCAGTTTTGATTGAAGGGCTGCACATAACTAATATCTGATAGCTGCCATCAATTCTTTTGAAGATAGTATGGGCTTTTCTAGACTCCTTGAATTTCAACCTGTACATAACATTGCTTAATTCCATTGGAAGTTATATATCACTTCCCTTCTCATTTCAATAGCAGTACATTCTACCTTTCTCCTAGCAAACTGAGGAGGCCCTGAAATGGGCACCAACTACAGTTCTTATTCATAACTGGGCACAACTATAGTAACAATAAAGGAAATGTGGTTTTTTATTTCCCTGGTCATACAGGTTATTTCAATTAGTACTCAAAAAATACCCCATATTTTGTTAAGACTAACTCTCTTGTAGTCATTTTAGCGTTGTTTCTTTTTATCAAGCTAAAAAGTATATATATTGGCTGAAAAGTCTGCCCTGCTGTAGCAGTTAAAGACAATACTTAAAATATTTTAAGGTAACTAGAGTAACGTACATTTCCAGTTTACATTTAAATATACTGATTTTAGAGTCTCATCAATCCATCACAACTGTTTTAGTCTCATTTTCTGCCTCAACAGAATGGCACTGTCATTTTTTAGTATATATTTTTTATTTTTAGAACACGTTTTTTCTTAGTATATTGCTGCTTTACCTGCATCAGGCATTTGAGCATACGAGCAATCGATCTCTCACTGAATCTATAGCAGATTTTCTAAACAATTCCTTATTTCTTCAAATCTGATCTTCCGATCTTTCTAAAGCATAATTCAGTTTTCAACTTCAAATATAGTGCATTAATCTAATTTCTTATTCTCTAAGGCATGTCTTTAATTTTAAAATACTCATAGATCAGCAAAACCTATTAAAAAGTTTTAAAGTGAAGATCTACACATCAATTCTAAAAGGTCTCTAGATCAAAAAAAAAAAGATTAATATGAGCAAACTCTTAAAATACAAAGGCAGAACAAATAGCTTTGTGGCTAATATGAAGCAGATCTAAGCTCCATTACTCTAACAATTAAGGAAATTCCACAATTTACATAGGGTCATGCTCTGTTTCATAATGCGACTATAATCCAAACACAGAAATCACGAAGACAGACAAATCGAAGAAATAAATTACCCAGTACTTTATTAGCACAGCTCTCTGTTCTTTAATTTGCTTATTTCCTAATAGAGAGAAAGCTTTTCATTTAATCACTTCTCTTTCTAATGCAAGAACTCATTGAATAAAATTAACCTTTCAAATTTCTGCTTAGATAAAACAATTCTGCCACCTGCAGGCTGGATGAAAAAAGGCCATATGAAGTACAAGGAAGTTCAAAATCAGTACCAGGGCACAAAGTATTAACACAGCAGTTTTGAATAAAGAAAGGTAAAGATGTCACATGGATCTTTGTTCAAATACTTATTTTGATATAAGAATAGACTGAAAATGTCAATGAGCAACAACAGAAAACATAATAGTTTGTCTGAATATAGTATCAAAAGTAACAAGCATGAAAGATGTCCCTCAAACAGTACACATGGCCTAAGTAAAGGACAGGGAAGCAGTGCAGCAGGCCATGGGGTTGCAAAGAGTCAGACACGACTTAGTGACTGCACGCGTGTGCGTGCACACACACACGCACACACACACACGGCATAATCCAATTTCTACCTATTTAACTTGTATGTACACAAAGACCAAAAGGATTCACTCCAAAATGATAACAGTACCTGTCTCTAGTTGATGGTTTTATTATATACGCTTTTTTGTTTCTTTGTTTCTTGTTACTTTTAGACACAAACTCACAAAAACAGGGAGAAAAGAAAGAACAATAGAACAACACTGCTCGAAGCAGAGAACTGAATAATGTAGATAGTTAAGACAAATGATTGACCAAGAAAGTCTAAGAAAGCTGAATGCTAAACCAAAGTGGAAAAACTGAGATAATCAACCTGGTTTATATGAGAATTTCCCAAAGGTCCAAGAACTGGCTATACTGAGACCTTTGGAAACACTGGCCCTTTGAAGACTTGGGTGAATGCTATTTAAGTGCTGAGTAACATCACCATCCTTCAACAGAAGCCTGGAGGTTGTTTCCTCTGTAGAAGTAAAAGAGAAGACCTTTGGGAGACTGGTTGAACCTACACGCCTAGAGAAATACAGAAACTACGAAAGTAGATTAACTGAGACATCAGCTGATGTGACTGACAATACCAGAAACTTGTGTTAAGTAGGTATTACATGCTGTCAGACAAATAGGCAAGTTAAACAGAAAAACTAAAGAAAAAAAGTGTAAAGGGAAAGATTTTTTTAAAAAGCAGAAAAGGTCAGTTCAGTAGCTCAGTTCAGTTCAGTCGTTCAGTCGTGTCCGACTCCTTGCGACCCCATGAATCGCAGCACACCAGGCCTCCCTGTCCATCACCATCTCCCGGAGTTCACTCAGACTCACGTCCACTGAGTCAGTGATGCCATCCAGCCATCCCATCTTCAGTCGCCCCCTTCTCCTCCTGCCCCCAATCCCTCCCAGCATCAGAGTCTTTTCCAATGAGTCAACTCTTCGCATGAGGTGGCCAAAGTACTAGTGTTTCAGCTTTAGCATTCCTTCAGAATGGACTGGTTGGATCTCCTTGCAGTCCAAGTAGCTCAATAGTGTCCAACTCCTTGTGACCCCATGGAATGCAGGACGCCAGGCCTCCCTGTCCATCACCAACTCCCAGAGCTCACGCAAACTCATGTCCATCGAGTTGGTGATGCCATTTAACCATCTCATCCTGTCGTCTCCTTCTCTTCCTACCTTTAATCTTTCCCAGCATCAAGGTCTTTTCAAATGAGTCAGTTCTTCGCATCAGGTGGCCAAAGTATTGGGGTTTCAGCTTCAGCATCAATCCTTCCAATGAATATTCAGGACTGACTTCCTTTAGGATTGACTGGTTGGATCTCCTTGCAGTGAAAGAGACTCTCAAGAGTCTTCTCCAACACCACAGTTCAAAAGCATCAATTCTTTGGCACTCAGCTTTCTTTATAGTCCAACTCTTACATCCATACATGACTACTGGAAAAAGCACAGCTTTGACTAGACAGACCTTTGTTGGCAAAGTAATGTGTCTGCTTTTTAATATTCTGTCTAGGTTGGTCATAGCTTTTCTTCCAAGGAGCAAGCATCTTTTAATTTATGGGCCGTAGTCACCATCTGCAGTGATTTTGGAGTGCAAGAAAGTCAAGTCTCTCACTGTTTCCACTGTTTCCCCATCTATTTGCCATCAAGTGATGGGACTGGATGCCATGTCTTCCTGGTTCTTAGTTTTCTGAATATTGAGTTTTTCACTCTTCGCTTTCACATTCATCAAGAGGTTCTTTATTTCCTCTTCACTTTCTGCCATAAGGGTGGTATCATCTACATATCTGAGGTTATTGATATTTCTCCCAGCAATCTTGATTCCAGCTTGTGCTTTATCCCGCCCAGCATTTTGCATGATATACTCTGCATATAAGTCAAATAAGCAAGGTGACAATATACAGCCTTTATGTACTCCTTTCCCGATTTGGAACCAGTCTGTTCTTCCATGTCTAGTTCTAGCTGTTGCTTCTGGACCTGCATACAGATTTTTCAGGAGGCAGGTCAGGTGGTCTAGTATTCCCATCTCTAAGAATTTTCCAGTTTGTTGTGATCTACTCAGCCAAAGGCTTTGGCATAGTCAATAAAGCAAAAGTAGATGGTTTTCTGCTACTCTTGCTTTTTCGATAACCTGACAGATGTTGGCAATTTGATCTCTGGTTCCTCTGCCATTTCTAAATCCAGCTTGAACATCTGGAATTTCATGGTTCATGTACTTTTGAAGTTTGGCTTGGAAAATTTTGAGTATTACTTTGCTAGTGTTGAAACAGCTCAATAGCTATTGAATAGCCCTGCTGAAATAGATCAATAGCTATTGAATAGCATTGCAATAACTCCGACCAGGAATGCAAGAAGCTGAAGTTGAACAGTTCTATGAAGACCTACAAGACCTTCTAGAACTAACACCCCCCAAAAGATGTCCTTTTCATTATAGGGGACTCGAATGCAAAAGTAGGAAGTCAAGATTTTGATACCTGGAGTAACAGGCAAATTTGGCCTTAGAGTACAAAACGAAGCAGCTCAAAGGCTAACAGAGTTTTGCCAAGAGAACGCACTGGTCATAGCAACCACCTTCTTCCAACAACACAAGAGAAGACTCTACACATGGACATCACCAGATGGTCAATACTGAAATCAGATTGATTACATTCTTTGTAGCCAAAGATGGAGAAGCTCTATAGTCAGCAAAAACAAGACTGGGAGCTGACTGTGGCTCAGATCATGAACTCCTTATTGCCAAATTCAGACTCATACTGAAGAAAATAGGGAAAACCACCAGACCATTCAGGCACGACCTAAATCAAATCCCTATGATTATACAGTGGAAATGACAAATAGATTCAAGGGATTAGATCTGATAGACAGAGTGCTTGAAGAACTATGGAAGGAGTTTTGTGACACTGTACATGAGGCAGTGAGCAAGACCAGCCCCAAGGAAAAGAAATGCAAAAAGGCTAAATGATTGCCTGATGAGGCCTCACAAATAGCTAAGAAAAAAAGAGACGCTAAAGGCAAGGGAGAAAAGGAAAGATACACCCATTTGAAAGGAGAGTTCCAAAGAGTAGCATGGAGATAAGAAAGCCTTCTCCAGTGATCAATGCAAAGAAATAGAGGAAAATAATAGAATAGGAAAGACTAGAGATCTCTTCAAGAAAATCAGAGATACCAACGGAACATTTCATGTAAACAGGGGTACAAAAAAGGATAGAAATGGTATGGACCTAACAAAAGCAGAAGATATTAAGAAGAGGTACAGACCTATACAAAAAAGATCTTCACGACCCAGATAACCACGATGATGTGATCACTCACCTAGAGCCAGACATCCTGGAATGTGAAGTCAAGTGGGCCTTCGGAAGCATCACTACAAACAAAGCTAGTGGAGGTGATGGAATTCCAGTTGAGCTATCTCAAATGCTAAAAGATGATGCTGTGAAAGGGCTGTATTCAATATAGAAGCAAATTTGGAAAACTCAGGAGTGACCACAGGGCTGGAAAAGGTCAGTTTTCATTCCAATCCCAAAGAAAGGCAATGCCAACGAATGCTCAAACCACAGAATGACTGCACTCATCTCACACACCAGTCAAGTAAGACAGGTAACAGTCATAGTATGGGATGATACATGACAATTCTCAGTTAAGCGTACTTGGTTGGTGTCAACATTAAATATAGATTTAATTAAGAATTGAAAAATAACTACATTGGGAGAATGGGAGAGAGAAAACAGGGGGATGACTGATTAGAAGCCACCCATAGATAATATATAACATAGGGAGATGAGCAGATGCCAGAGGACAGTTAGGAGACAAAACTTGTTGCTTCTGAGGAAGATGACTGGAGGAGTAGGAAAAGATGGGTCAGAGATCCGTGTTGCCATAAGCCTTTTAGTACCATTTGGCTATTTAAACTATACACATGCACTACTGTATTAAAATAAGCTATTATTTAATAAGATAGGTTTAAATGAGGTTACACAGGTCAAGTCATTACAGTGGGGCCTGGCAAAAAGTTAAGTCTCAAAAAATGTTACCAGTTAATAGGCAGCACAGAGATGGTTAACAGGATGAACTCTGAAGGCATGCAGTTGGCTAGATATATGATGATGTCCTGGGCTTCATAGGTGGTCAGTGGTAAAGAATCTGCCTGCCAATGCAGAGACACAAGAGCCACGGGTTTGATCTCTGGGTTGGGAAGATCCCCTGGAGGAGGGCATGGCAACCCACTCCAGTATTCCTGCCTGGAGAGTCCCATGGACAGAGGAGCCTGGTGGTCTACAGTCCACAGGGTCGCAAAGAGTTGGACATGACTGACGCGACCCCCGCCCACATACACAAACGACAATATCTTACTTCACAATTCATTCAGGTAAGGAGAGACAGATTCACAGGTTCCTCTCACACACCTTCCCAACCTAAACTTGAAGGTTCCCTTTCTACTCTTTACCTTATCCAGCCTTGTCCTCATTGCTAAAGTGCACTAACTCTTGAACTCTTTAACTGTACTGCACATGTGAAAACCTAATTCTCGTTAATGCCACTGGCAGACGTTGTACCTCCTGCGGTGCTCTTAATGCTGCCTACTAAAGCGAAAGGGCAAACGAGGCACTCAAGAAACGCTTACAGAGCTCCTGCCGTCCCAGCCCTCAACCCACAGAAGACCAGAATCCTGACCTCAAAGGATTATAGTTTAAATGGGACATCAAGACAAACATACTAGCGGTAGACGGTAGTAGATGACCGTGCTGTCAGATGCCAAAGGGCTGACAGACGAGATTCTAGCTGATCAGGAAAGGAAATCTTGATTTGTGTGCTAGTACCGCTATCCTCATTAGAATGGCTATTATCAAAAACGCAGAAAACAATTGTTTGTGGAAAAATTAAGAGCCCTTGTGCACTACCGGAGGGAAAGTAAAACAAGTAAAACAATGCAGCTTCTGTGTAGAAACCACCCAACGGTTCCTCAAAACATTAAACGTTGAATGATCATTTATTTGATGAGGCACTCTCACTTATGGTTATATACCCAAAAGAAATGAAAGCAGGAGTAAGAACAGGTGTTTGCACAACCATGTTCATAGCAGCACTATTCACAGCGGCCAAAAACTGCAAACCCCCCAAGTGTCCATTGATACGTGAATGGATAAACAAAATGTGGTATATACAGCCAATAAAATGTGATTCGGCCTCCAACGGATGAAATTCAGATACCTGCAATAACATGGATGAAACTTGAAGACATTATACTAAGTGAAATAAGCCAGACACAAAAAGACAAATATTTTATGACTGCATCTTTAATGAGGTACCTCCGTAGAACAGGCAAATTCAGAGAGGAGGTAGAACAGTGGTTACCAAGGGCTGGGTGGAGAGGGAACGGGGAGTTACTGTTCAGTGGGTACAAAGTTTCAGTTTGGGATGATGAAAAAGTTTTGGAGACCATAGTAACGGCCATACAACAGTGTGAAAGCTCTCAGTGTCCTGGAACTATACATTTAAAAATAGTTAAAACAGTAAATTATATATATATATATATTTTACAATGAAAAAATAACATTTAATTAAAAAAAAATCTGCCAGGCAAATAAAACATGGTGAGGGGCCAACAGAGATAGTCCCGGATAGGGAAACATCATATGCAAACAAAGAGGAAGGAAACATAGCTTAGTTTGGCTAAGGAGTAGGACATAATGAAAATGAAAAGTGGGTCGAGGAAGTTCAAAAAAGTATGCTGGGACTACTACCTAACAGTACATAGCCCCAGTACCTCCCAGTACACTTTACTACATGGGTAATGGGTTTGACATTCTATAAACAGCAATGAAAAGGCATGAAAATATTTTGAGTAAAAGAAATAAACACAATAAAAATACTGAACTTGTTTGCAGTGCCATACGCATAGCTATGTCCACAAGGATATAACTGACAAAAAAGAAAAGAAAAACTGCACGTGCTTTGAGATGGTCACAACCATAAAGCTAAAATAATGGGATTTTAAATTCAAAGTGAATATATCCATGAACACATTACCTGTTCTCCTTTACTGACTTAGAATACTTGTTCTGAGACTGAAAAGTCATGTAAAGGACCAGATCCTTTCAAGAAATGTAAGGAAGGTAAGGGGACCCAGTTGCAGGGGAGGACTATTTTCCTGGTTCATCAGAGAAGCCATCCTCTGACAAAGTGAGCAGAACTGAATGGAAGAAGCCATGCACATCTCTGTCGGAAGGGCCTTCTGAACAGAGGAAAGCGCAAGCACAAGAATGAGCCGAGAGCATACTTGGTACACTCAGAATTCACCAAGGGAGCTGGTGTGCTAGAGTGGACTCAGTGTGAGAAGAGGCACAGTCAGAGCCGAAGTCATAGAGGTGGAGGGTTTGTATCATACTGGGCCTTGTAAACCACAGTCAGGGCTTCAGACTTTCTTCTGAGATTTATGACAAGCTCTTGGAGGGTTTTCAGCAGAAGAGTAACATGATCTGGTTTATAATTTAAAAGTGACACTCTGAAAGCTACAGGGAGAACAGTCTGTACTGGGCCAAGGGTGTGGCGGGGACATCTACTGGGACACTCCTGCAATAAACTGGAAGAGAGGTGGTAGAAGCCTGGCCAAGCTAGTTGGTGGAACAAGTGGTGAGGAGTGATCAGATTACATTTAAAAAGTAGAGCCAATGAGAGTTTCTGGTAGTTCAGATGTGGCATGGGAAAGTCAGGAATCAAGGATGACTTGATTTAGGAGTACCAGCTTAAAAAAAAAAAAAAAACAGAAATCCAAATTAGATGCCTCTGCTCCAAAAACAACATTCTTCTTCCTATAAAAAGTGCCCTAAAAGCCTACATAGCCCTGATTCCTACTCAGCTATTCAAATATAGACAGAAAAATCCTATTAAAAATCAGGTCAGTTATGAAGAGCCTATGCTTGCTCTTGGCAAAGCAGTGGCCGAGGGAAACAGTCCAGGGAAACCTTGTTTGGTTCTTCCAAGTGTAGATACTACACTCACTCTCTTCCCCTCTTAGCGTAAGACCTGCCACACACATACACACGAGCCAGTACTTGATGGCATCAGTGTTAAACCTGAGGCATAAAGTGTAACAACTAGTGGGTGTCAGTCAGGTGGGCCTGCAAGGTGTCTCCCATCTGCCCTTACAGATCTACTCATCAACCCTCCCCAACACTACTAAACAGGCTACACTAACAGGCTTCCTTGCTTTGGCCACCAGCTGGGTTCCACCAATAGGCAGCATAAGGAGATTGAAAAGGAGAGAGGACAGTGAGGTCAGGTTATTTCCTCAGCTCCCTCCTTGCAGGGTCGCCTGACCTGGCTGGATCCATTAACCAAAAGGCACAGCTCCATCAGAGATCACAAAGGCTCCCCACTTCCCAGTTCCGGAAGTGCTCCCTGCCCATGCCTCTTCAAGCTGAGGGTGATCACAGCACCTTATACTCAAAAAGTCCCTTAGTACCATGCCATCTCTATACCCTAAGTTCACAAAAACGGTCACTTACTAAACTCCACTCAAATTACCCATTTTTAGAGTGTTATCCATTCCCTGACAGGACCATATTAAGAAGATTTAGGAGGGTGGCATTAAGTAACAAGAAAAATTTCAAACCACAGGCAGGTCACTCCATTTGAACGAACAGTTATGAGCAGAGAGGGGCTTTCCTGGTAGCTCAGCTGGTAAAGAATCTGCCTGCAATGCAGGAGACCGCAGTTTGATTCCTGGATTGGGAAGATGCCCTGGAGAAGGGATAGGCTACCCACTCCAGTATTCCTGGGTTTCAGTGGGGGCTTAGTCAGTAAACAATCAGCCTGCAATGCAGGGGACCTGAGTTCGATCCTTGGGTCATGAAAATGCCCAGGAGGAGAGCATGGCAACCCACTCCAATATTCTTGCCTACCAGCTTTCTTGTTCTCAGGTATGGCAAATACCCTTGCAAAGTAGCACAATTATTTTCTATAGGAAATAACTAAAATGTTCGTGGTAACAGGTTGGAGACCAGGTGGCATTATAGATAAATTACAGGGAGATCTACAAGTTCCCTGGAATCACATACAAAATTTTGCTTTTTTCTGAAGAAGTTTAATAGAGTTTTTCAGTTTTCAAATAGATTTATGCCCCTCTAAAAAAATTCAATGCCAACAGATTCCCTGAATTATAAAGAAATGCTCCTGAATTATATATTCACCAACCTTAATTCTTCCCTAGAAATGTTTTGCTAATACAAGAAAGACCGTGATTGCAGGAAAATATCTGGTAGACTACCAGCTACAGTAAATGGACTGCTTACCAAGTACAAAAAATACAGAGGCACAATACAGTCCACTTTGTTTACAGAACCTGCTGATTCCTTCATACACTTAGTACCCACCCAGAGATTTGAACGTATGTCAGTGTGGCTGAAGAACCATTTCCTGAGTGAAATAAACCAAACACTTCAGAAGAGGTTTCAGCTTGCAGCACTGGTCTTTCTGGGATTAAACTAGAAAATTTAAATTCTACATGAATCCCAGTTAATTTTGCAATCTTGGAACAAAGGCAAAAAGAAATCACCACTCCAGAGTGTAGTGGAAGAATGAACATATGACCAACAGTTTGGGGATTTACACATTTTGTCAAAAAGGCAAATTGATGCTAAAGACAACAATAAGGTATATATTCAAGAGTGGACCATCTTAGAAACTTACAGAGAGGACACTGACATATACTTTTTAACTCTTGAATGGTCCTAATATCCTTTATAAGTCTAGAATGTTAGTATCTTAAGTTATTTAAAATAAAAAACTTAAGACATCACAACTGTTCCTGACAAAACATTTCACAATGTAGATATTACTCAAATGCCTCATTAAAAAAAAAAAAAAAAAGCAGGTGTTCGCTAAAACATACAGAGTGAACAGAACTTCAGCATGCTGCCACTGTTCTGCTGATGTCTACAGTCAAGTCATTACTTGGCACTGAAGAAGGCTGTGGTTAGGGAAAGAACCGGCTTTGGTGTCAGGCAGCCTGGGTTGAAACTAGATTTTTATCACCAGAGCACAGCATTAGCTGTCATAAGTTCTGAGTGAATTCACATAAAGGTCTAAGCAAGGGGAATGGTACATGGCAAGCTCTCAATAAATGCTACGTTTTATTCCCAAACCCACTTTTCCAACTTTTTTCTGGCTAGCAGAGACCCGATTCTGTTCAGCTGTAACCCTTTTTTGTGAACACGTGCCCTGAGTTGATGAGCCCACTGCCCTAGTCCATTTGGACTGCTATGAGAAAATACCTGAGGCTGGTGGCTTATAAACAACATTTATTTCTCACGATTCTGGAGGCTGGAGAGTCCAAGATCATGATGCTGGCCAATCCGGGATGGTGGCTGACGAGGGCCCACTTCCTGGTTCACAGAGAGCATCTTCCTGTGGTGTCTTCACATGGTGGGAGGGGCAAGGCAGCTCTTTGGAGTCTCTTTTATAAGGGCACTAGACCCCATTCATGAAGGCTCCTCTCACTCTGACCCAGGCCCCTGCCAAAGGCCCCCACCTCCTAATACCCTCTCATTGCCCATTAGGTTACAATGTATGAATTTGGGAAGGACACAAATATTCAGTTCCCAACTTCATGATTAGTCAAAGTCAGTCTACTCCAAGATATCCAACAAGCAAGGACCTCTTTTCTTCCTCTGTATATTATTACGTGCATAGTTCCAAAGCATTCATTCACTTACCAACCTTGGACAAACCACTAAACCTCATGGACTATCTCTTCACCCATAAAAAACAACTAACCTTTGCATGGGTCTTATGATTAGAAGTGACAGAGGTATAGAATCTTTTTTCAGGCCGCACTGTGTGGCCTGTAAGACCTTACTTCTCCAACCAGGGATTGAACCTGTGCTCCCTGTACTGGTGTGCAGAGCATTAACCACCAAACCACCAGGGAAGTTCAAAAAGAATCTAAAATGAAGCCCGGCAAATAATGAATGTTTAGTATGTAATGGCTCCTTGGAATACCCCACTTTAATATTGTGAATGAAAAGTTTTAAAGCAATGCATACTAAGTACTTCCTGATAATCCAAATCTTACCAGATTATCCTGCTGCTGCTTCTACTAAGATCTCATTCATCCCCTTTCTATTTTCCTTAGTTAGTTCACTCGCTCAGTCATGTCCGATTCTTTGCAACCCCATGAATCACAGCACGCCAGGCCTCCCTGTCCACCACTAACTCCTGGAGTTCACCTTAGATGACCACAGATCTCAACTATTGAGTAGCCTATTCTGCCTTGTTTAATTGATCATCCATTTTCTCTAGTCAATACTTAACCCCAAAACAATTAAAATGAGGGACTTCACTACTCTACTTTAATCAAGTGGTCGGAATAACAGATATCATTGATTCCCAACTCACACTTCCCTTTTAAAGGAAATGTCCAAACTGCAGTCTTTGATGGAATCAACCCTGTGTTCTGTACTACAACTGACCTACATTGGGTCATCAGCTTCTCTGCCCAGGGAATCTGGAATTAGATCACAAAAATGGTGGTGTGTGCTTGAACTAAACTGAAAGAGCAACGAATCTAAGGACCTGCATCGGCATTAAGGCACGGCAAGTTGACATGATAGAAAAAGAAAAACCATGAGTAAGTAGATTGACAAGTGTGTGGAGAAAACCAACGTAAATCAGAGAAGGAGAGCAGACAATGGGAGCCCTACAAGAAACTGATATGGCCCAGGCACTCTGGTGTTGCAACCTTCTAAGAAATCCTATAGTTCAGCAAGTTTGTATGTTTCTGTTTCCATGCTTAAAGAACTCAAAGAACAGTAAGAGTCTCATCAATATCAGTGCAGAAAGATCTACTCAGAGCCCGGCCTAAAACAGTATATATACTTTGGCAAAAATAACTGTAAAAATTAATAAACAGAAACTTCAATGAAATAGAGCTGGGAGACCAGAAGGGGGATGTCTCACACGCTGTGATAACTGCAAAGCCCAAAAGGAAGAAGACTGATTCCTCTTCTTTCCTGGCGAGGACTCAGCCAATGAAAAGCCGTGGATTCTTTGCTTACTGTAGCCTCCCACCTCCTCTGTCCCTCTGTATTAAGTGTTCTCCTTCCTGAGCTTGTGGGGATTAGAATGTGGCTCCCCATGGTTGCAGACCCCAAACTGCTCTTCTCTGCAGATCCCGAATAAACCCATCTTTGGTCAAGAAACGTCTGGTAGTCTGTTATAGGTCAACATGCCACACCACTGACTCTTAACAAAGAAGTCCTCTCCTTGTTATAGAACCACCATCGAAAACTCAGATGCTTAGAGGAAACAAGAGAAAGAAGTGGGTTATCTGTACCTTGGGCTTCCCTCATAGCTCAGTCGGTAAAGAATCTGCCTGCAATGCAGGAGATCTGGGTTCGATTCCTGGGTTGGGAAAACCCCCTGGAGAAGGAAATGGCAACCCATTCCAGTATTCATGCCTGGAGAATCCCATGGACAGAGGAGCCTGACCATGGGGTTGCAAGAGTCAGACACGACTTAGCGACTAAACTACTAACTACTACCATCAGTACCTTGTAAGTTTCTACAGCTCCAGTCATGCTTCATTTTCATATTAAATCTATGATAAATTTCCTCTTTTATACACACACACTGCCCTCTCCCATTTTTCCTAACCTATCTCTCGTTTTCTGCTTTCCATAGAGATAAGAGTGCAAGAAAACTACAACAACTAGAGGTGATGACAAATTTCAAAGGACATTCAGTCTTGCTGGCTGAGAGGTAACAGAGAAGAGAAAACGGTCAACTAGAAAGTATGTAATTTCCTACCTGAAGAGAACAGTCATTACTCAGTCTCAACCGTCTGTCACCATACAGGTCCTAACTTTAAATTTTCAAAGGAAGACAAAAATTTAGACTGTTTATCTGAGGTTTCTAGTTTTTAAATGTTGTCAATAAATTTAATTTTCTCCTAAAATGACACAGACTGGTTCACTAGCTGAAAATGTGCAATACTGTAGAACTGTTTTTTTTAAATATAACTTCTGAGATTTTTAGCTTCCCCAGATATGTTTATTTAACATCTATATACGCAAGGCCTATAGTCAGATATTGGGCGAAGCATGACAAAGACCGAAGCTCATTTATTTTCCTCCTCTCATGTTATTTTACATTCAACACATCATTCCTCAGAGACAAAACCAACAATATTAACATCTTACTAATTATTAATTAATTCCAAACTAAGCCATTTTCTCTGAAAGGGCAGCAATGGAAACTCTTCAAAGTTAAACGCCTAGGGTGTGATGAAAAATGGTTTACAAATGCTTTGCCACTTCTGTAAATATCACAGTTAGCCTCTGGGTCTCTATGTCTGCAGCTCTTTCAGCCTGGAAGGGCTGCCACCTCCAGGAAGCCTCCTTATGTTCTCCCTTATCATCCTGAACTTAGCCCCTCTGGGCTCCCTACACACACTCCTGAAACCATGCCGCTGTTGTTTACCTCCCCATACTTTAAGGATAAAGCCTACACGGAACACAGGATTCCATCTCCAGAAGCATGACTAGATGGGCCATGTGCCTGAATACACAGAACCTGTTCCTTCAGCAGGACAACTGCTTTCTTAGCAGCTACCAGGTACCTTGTAACTAGGGCTCATTTCTTCACTCAGTAATAGTATGGTGAATAAGTCTCTGCCCTCTCAGTACACACTGCAGTTCAGAGACTGAAACAGTTAAGGATTTGTTAAGCACAGAGTGAAACAATACATGGCTCCTGTTCAGGTCATTACCAGTACAGCTGGGTGGCTTTGGGAGTACCACTGAGTTCCTCTGAGCCTTAGTATCTTCTGCCCAATAAAAATGCAGATAATGCGAACTTTACTAGGTAGTTGTGAGAAGCGAATAAGGAATTCTAAGAAGGGCCAAGCACACGGCATATGCTATAGTTCATAAACATGCTACCAACAAACACCTTTTAAAGAAACCAAAACTCCAAGTGACTTCACAACCGACTGATTTTTAAATCCTTGACAGTTAAGTGAAAGAGGAAATAATTCAATAATTGTGTCAAATTCATACTCTATAGACTACCAAATAGTTGTTTAGTTTTGTGAAACTATAATTTCTACCAAGCTCAAGAAAAACCAACAAACACCTCGTAATCCATGCTCTGTAAAGCAAATAGTTCAAGGATTGTCATGTATATTTATCATGGCAAAACAAAAATACGTGAAGTCAGGAGACAAATCTTGACTTAGCATTAGGAAAAATATCTAAGATTTCCAAATAACCTACAGCTATCCAATAACATACAGTAATCAGCTTTCGTGTAGACAGACCCCAGAACCTGTGAATATGTTGTTGCATGGTAAGTGGGAATTAAGGTTGAAAAAGAGATCAGAATTGCTAAACACCTGACCTTTTTTCAAAAAAATTTAAATGACTTTGGCATTTTTTTTAATTCATTTATTTTTTTGGCCACACTGCACAGAATGTGGGATCTTAGTTCCCTGACCAGGGATCGAACCCATACCTCGTGCAGTGGAAGCATAGTCTAAACCACTGGTGAGTGTATGTGTGTAAATGCTAAGTCGCTTCAGTCGTGTCCAACTCTTTGTGACCCTATGGACTGTAGCCCACTAGGCTCCTCTCTCTATCCATAGGATTCTCCAGGCAAGAATACTAGAATGGGTTGCCGTGACCTCCTCCAGAGGATCTTCCCGACCCAGGGATCGAATCTGTCTTCTGCAGCTCCTGCACTGCAGGTGGATTCTTCACCTCTGAGCCATGGGGGAAGTCCTTTAACCACTGGCTCACCAGATAAACACCTGAGGACCACCACTGAACAACTGATCTTGAAATAGGGAAAGAATCCTAGATCACTGAGGCGGGCCCTGTATCCATCAAAGAGGGAGGCACCAGGAAGCTAACAGAGCTTTCCTAGGATTCTTTACAGATGAAGTTCAAGCAGATAGACAAGTTGTTCGCAGTGTGTTGGGGGGTAGGTAAAATTTCATGATGCCTCAGATAAGCACTGTCAAGTTGGGTCTAAGCAAAATCCCTGAAACGGCATGCACATTTTTGAGTATGCAACACTTGCCCCCTTTCTCAGTAGAGAGTTTAAAATGTTCAAAGATTCTCAAAAGGATCTGTTTAATAAGAACATTCTTTCTCAGTTATTCCTAACAGTGAGCTTTTAATGTTCCATGATTTTCTAAGAGAGCAAATCTCAAAGTGTAGCCCATCAAACACCAAACGTTGATGTTTTGTACACAAAAATTCACCAAAGGTTGTTTGTAAAATGTAGATTGCTGAGTTCTACCCCAGACAGAATCTCTGGCAGCTGTAGGAAAGTTCATTATTTAACAAACTGGGGGAAGAGAGGACAGGGAATGCTAAAACACAGTTTAAAAAAGCCACTGCTACAAGAGGGATTTTATGAAACATTAAGCTGAAGGAGTTTAATTGTTCCCTTAAATCTTAAAGTCTCAGTGCACTCACTATGCCATTAACTTCATGTAACTTTTTTTTTTCCCCCTTGGGCCTCAAGTAGCTCAGAATATGTAGGCAAATGCCTACGCCAAATTTTTTATATTACAATTCATGGTATGGAGGGACTGAATGATCGGCAGGTAATAATTATACATCAGGCTCAGTATGTACTTGCCCCTTTTGTCAAGAAAAATAATGCCTGGCACACTACACTGCAAACTATTAAATACTGGGAGAATTGTGTTTTATTTAATGACAACTTTCTATAATAAATTTAAGGAATTTCAACGACTGCCCAGTTCCACAGGGGTTAATTCATAACTCACTGCAGTTGCCCAGCAACAGTGAGACCTGAGAGGAATTCAAGATGAAGCACTATGCTTTGGATAAACAGGCTCTAGGATGGTTCAAAGCACATCTCAGGAAGAATTTAAATAACCCTAGATTCTTACATCTCCCCATCCATAGAAAAACACTAAGATAATAAATATTAAAATCATTAACATGACATATCTGTTATGATTGGCGGTAATTTTTGCTAAGGTATATGCTTGACTGCATTCATTTCCTAGCCAAAAAAATTCATATGCAATCTGGCTTACCCCCCACCCCCCCTCAACTCCCACCTCTGCAGAGCAGTTCCTCAGGGCTGAGTGGCTGTCTCCCGGGCTATAAAACTCAGTAAGACCTAGAATAAAACTTAAACTCACAACTCTTTCGTTGCGTCTTTAAGTCGACACCTTCGTAAGATTCCCCTCCTAAATTTTCACTCTTTCAAGCTCATGTTTTGCTTAAAACATTCTTCCGGACCTATGTCTGATGATGTCTAGACATTTACAAATGGGGTCCTTCATCAGTCCTGGCGTAGAGCAATCCCAGGGGCCTCGAAGGTCTCCTAACTGAGACGGGTCAGGAAAATGAATAAAAGCAGCTAACGATGACGTCTGAATGTCAGCAAACTTAGGCAATAAGCCGACTCTAAAGACACCTGAAATATGACTGGGAAGGGGCCTGAGACAGGCCTCAGAACCCAAATTCCAAGGCAAGGTCACGAAGAAACCAGGCGGCCAGAGATGGAGTTAAGTTCTCCTAGCTTCCAAAAAAGCCCTTTGCGGCATGCACTAGACCACGCCAGCAGACCCTCTCCCACAAAAAGGATTAGGGAACGGTGAGCTCCGGGCGCCTCCACACCCAGATGCAGGCCTTCGATCAAAAAGCCCCTGCCCCAGGCCCATTGCTCAGCTACAGAGAAGCTGAGCAAGCCCCGGCCACTCACCCCGCAGCCACTGCGTACTGTGAAACCATCTCCAACTAGCTCCACGGCCGACAGACCACCTAGCAGCCCCCTTAACCAGCTCTGGGCTGCTGCGACTGCCAAAGCCCAAAAGGCAACGCAGCAGGCGCGGGTCACAGCCTAGCCTCCAGGAGGCCGCCATCTTCCCGGCCTTCTCCTGGGCTGCCCTCAGCACAGCCTGATCGCCCAGTCATCAAGGCCCGCCCATGCCCCGCCTCCCAGCCGGGGACACGCCCCCTAGAGGCCAGCGCGCCTGAGTCGAGTTCTAGCCCCGCCTCCAACCTGGCTGGCCCCGCCTCCCAACAGGCGGCTGCGCGGTTGGGTCAGAGAGGCCCTCTCAGACCCGCCTTTCATCATGTCCGCCCCGCCCCCAGGCTGCCCTCAGAGCCGCCTGATTTTAGTTCGGGCCTCGTTGAGTTGGCCCAGGGGAAGCGCCAGGAACGCTCGAGCCGTGCGAAGGTTGCCAGGCGCGGGTACTGCTAGTCCCGGCCATGTCTGGCTCTCACGCTCCAGAGGGAGACTGTTGCTCACGGCAGTGCCGCGCGCAGGTAGGGGCGGGGCTGCCGGTGCCCTCTATTCCCAGGAAGCGAGGCGGCGGCCGAAGCGAGGCGCCGGCCGGGTGGGGCTTTGCGCCGGACCGGACGCTACCACCGTGCGCCGCCCCTTGCTCCCCGCGTGTGGACTTGAGGCCCCTGCCTACTCGGCGAGCTTTGCTTCCAGCGCTGGGATTTTTCGGCGGCGAGGGCTGGGCACCAAACGTTGAAAAGGGAAAAATAACTGAGGGGGAGCATTGGGCGTCTTTAATGTGTTTTTCAAAACCATTTAACATAAAAGACCTTCGGGGAAACTCGAAGCTCTGGAGTGGAACTGGAGCTAGGACTGTCCCCTGCAGCTGTTTTCCTGCGCTCTTCGTTTGCCGCTCAGTAGGCAGTGGGAAAACGTCCGCGGAGCCAGGTCTTCGGACTGTAGCCAGCACTTTTACTCTGCGCAGTTGCTCGTTGACTGCCTCGGATTAGATTGATTATGGAATGATCTTAAAAAGGGTTTTTCCTTAAACAGAAGAGGAAAATCCACCCTCGGGCTGCGCATACCTTTTATTCTGGAACACCCACGTGCTCAGGGTGATGATTAAGGGCTTGGCCTTGGGTACGGAGGAAATCTAGAGGAATAAACAATTGCAACGTGAGAAGCCTTGCTTAATTAAGAGGCAGAGAGGGAAAGCGCCCCCCCCCCCCAACTCGCTCCTTTATTTATCCTGGGGCTGAAGGGCCCAATTAAAAAGTAGTAACGTGGGTCACAGCCTAGCAGGTTTTATTGGGAAATTCTTGGCAACCACTATTCTTGTGTGAATAAGTAACATAACACAGATTAGCAAAGTGTCTTATTTGTTTTCTTCTTCCCACTTACTACAGTTTGTTTATTCCTCATTTCACTGCCATTTAAAAACTCGCCCACTGTCTGCTTCTACAAAGATTAGATCAATACCTGCTGGAGTTACTGACTTTCAACATACCCTGAAGGGAGTAGAGAGAGGAGATGAGGAATGAGATACTGTAGGAAAACCTGGCAGAGCAGGCTGTCAGACAGTTGTTTTCAAGAAAACATTTCATTTTATAAGTATTAGTTTCTTGCATTTTTCTCGTATCTAGAAAAGCACTAAAATAACTGAAACATCTGTACCGCGTGACTAGCGTCAACCTGGTGATTAACATCAACCCTTGGCCAAAATGTGGGCTTGATTTCATGTAACTCTCCTTCACTAAAATTATCTACTGACCTCCCTTCTCACCACTTTGGATCAGTTCCTCAGAACTGAGAGGCTGTCTCCCTGCCTATAGTCCTCATTTTGCCCCCAGTTAAACTTAACTTTATGCTAAGCTGAGAAGGATTGAGGGCAGGAGGAGAAGGGGACGACAGAGGATGAGATGGTTGGTGGATGGCATCACCGACTCAATGGACATGGGTTTGGGTAGACTGGCGGTTGATGATGGGGAGGTCTGGTGTGCTGCGGTTCCTGGGGTCGCAAACGCGACTGAGCCGCTGAAGTGAACTGAAACTTAACTTTGAGGTTGTGCCTTTTTTTTCTTCAGCCAACATAGCTTTTTAAAAAACTATCCCTGGAATATAAATTCCATTAATGCAATGACTCTATATCTTCCAAATCCATCTCCACCATCACACATTAAAATTTCATTTTGAAACTTTCGCACAGCCTTCTGGTCTGGTCTGGTCTTTGCGACCTTGGTCACCCTTCAACCTTTCTTCTGTACTACCCCTATAGAAATGTTTCAAAAACAAGATGTGATCCAGTCATCTTCTACTTAAAATGACTCAGCAGTTAGCAACCATCTGTAACAAAGCCCAAACCCCAGTGCATGGCATGAAAGACCCTTACAGTCTTTATCCCTACGTGCCTCCATCCTGCAGAACCTAATTCTGGTTGCTGGTGCTTAAGAGTTCTCTCTGACTGAAACACTCTTTCTCCTCTTCACATACCTGCATACTCCGCCACATCCTTTATTAAAACTTAGCTCAGCATCCTTTCCTCTCTGGTCTTTCCCAACTCCTGCTCCCTCCCAGCAGTAGCTTCTACTCACATAATGCCCTGGACCATCTTGTTTTATACGTTGTTTTGTGATTTTGCAACTTTTACTAGAGTTTGAGCCCTCAAGGGGAAGGATTTCATCTTACTCATATTTATTTCTTTGGGGCCTTCAGTAAAGGTTTGTTAAGTGAATGAATGAGAGGGCTATTCAGTAGGTACACAAAAAAGGTGCAAAGGGCAGTTGCCATGACACAGAGTTTGAGGAACGATCACTTCTGCCTGAGACAATGAAAGAAGGAATCATAGGGGAAGTGGGTATGAAGGCTGATAAGCAAGAATTTGACAGCTAGAGTTGGGATAATTGGAGATCCAGCATGGACAATAACAGTGCAAAGAGAAAAAGATGTATTCTTGGCTGTCAAGATAATGTGTCTTGAGTTATCTATTGCTGCATAACAAGTATCCCAAAACTTAGGCATAACACACGATCATTGTCTCACACAGTTTCTGACAATTAGGAATGCAAGAGAATTTAGCCCAGGGTTCTGGCTTAAAGTTTCTCATGAGATGGCAGCCAAGCTGTCAACCAGAGCTGCAGGCATTCAAACCTTGACTGCAGCCGGGATGTGCTTCCGGGCTCACAAAGTTACTGGCAGGCCTCTGTTCCTCCCATTTTATTGGCCCAAGCCTCAGTTCTTCCTTGTATGGCCTGCTGCATAGCTAATACCCTATAACATGGCAGCTGCTGATCCAAAGGAGAGCAGAGACGATGGAAGCTGTAGTCTTCAGTAACCTGATATCAGAAGTGACAGACCGTCACTTCTCAGTGGGTCTTCACACAGACCTGCCCCACACGATTTGGAATGGAACTCTACACCAGGATGTGGAAACCAGGAAACTGGGGTCATCATTAAGGGCCATCCTGGACGTTGATTACTATGTAGGTGGACTAGAACTGAGAGATTTATGTAAAAAAATGAAAATATTTGAAAGTTAAATTGGAGCAAAAAAAGCAGAAGGACTTAATTAACAGACCCAGGACATGATATCTGAGCATTAAATGATTTGGGGAAGGGAGTTTAAGTGATCAAAGTAGTGTATTAGTACTAAAAATAGAGTGAAGGGTGAGCTGGAGGGAAATGGAGAAGTTGTAGGCAAAGAAGCCAAATAAGGAAAAATGACCTTCATCCTGGCCAAATATGAGTCCATGAGAGCTTTACACTCTTACTATTACATTGGACTTCCCTGGTGGCTCAGACGGTAAAGCGTCTGTCTACAATGTGGGAGACCTGGGTTCGATCCCTGGGTCAAGAAATTCCTTGGAGAAGGAAATGGCAACCTACTCCAGTACTCTTGCCTAGAAAATCCCATGGATGGAAGAGCCTGGTGTCCATGGGGTCACAAAGAGTTGGACACAACTGAGTAACTTCACTATTATAAAGTAAGAAAAGCTAGGATGATGGAAAAGTGAATTCTACAAAATTAACTGCATTCAATTTAAAGGACTACCTTTTATCCTGACATTATCCTTCCTACTGTTTTTATGTTAAACATGCACTTTATTTTTTGAAGAATGTGATGATGATTAAATATAACTAACGTTGTAACTTGGCAATCTTCTGTCAGTCCCTAAAATTTAAGGAACAACAGCAACGAAAGCTATTGGTCTTGAAATTCAGAAGTCTAGGAATCACTCATCCAGGTTATTAATATAAGGAACTCAATACCCAGAAAGAGTCACTGACTTACATAGGGCACTCAGCTAGTGGATATCAGAGTTAAAGCCAGGCTCCTCGTGTTAATGTGTTCAAGCTCACTCTGTTTGCGGCACAATAGGCCAATGAATTGAGAGACAAAGTGTTGAGGCAAGGAAGAGACTTCAGTTTGGGAGCCGGCAGCCTGAGAAGATGGCATGCTAGCATCTCAAAATAACCATCTTATTGGGGTCTGGATGCCCCAATCTTATAGTTTGGAGAAAAAGAAGCAAGGAGGAACTAAAATTGAAAGGCAGAATGGAGAGGGAGATGCAGTGGGGAAGTAAAGTGAATGGGTCTTCAGTCTTGCAAAAATCTCCAAGGGAATGTCCAGCCTTCAGAAGGAGTGTGTTAATCTCTTCAATGAGACGCTTAAACAGTAAGTGAACCAATAACTTCCGGATGTTCAAGCTAGGTTTAGAAAAGGCAGAGGAAGGTGAGATCAAATTGCCAACATCTGTTGGGTCATGGAAAAGGCAAGAGAGTTCCAGAAAAGCATCTACTACTTCTTTATTCACTATGTCAGAGCATTTGACTGGGTGGGTCACAACAAACTGGAAAATTCTTCAAGAGATGGGAATACCAGACAGCCTTACCTGCCTCCTGAGAAATCTGTATGCAAGTTAAGAAGCAACAGTTAGAACCAGACATGAAACAGTGGACTGGCTCCAAATTGGGAAAGGAGTACATCAAGGCTGTATATTGTCACCTTGCTTGTTTAACTTATATTTAGAGTACATCATGCAAAATGCTGGGCTGGATGAAGCACAAGCTGGAATCAAGATTGCCAGGAGAAATATCAATAACCTCAGATATGCAGATGACACCACCCTTATGGCAGAAAGCAAAGAGCAACTAAAGAACCTCTTGATGAAAGTGAAGAGGAGAGTGAAAAAGCTGGCTTAAAACTCAATATTCAGAAAATGAAGATCATGGCATCCAGTCCCATCACTTTATGGAAAATAGATGGGAAAACAATGGAAACAGTGAGAGACTTTATTTTCTTGTGCTCCAAAATCACTGCAGATGGTGACTGCAGCCCATAAATTAAAAGATGTTTGCTCCTTGGAAGAAAAGCTATGACCAACCTAGACAGCATATTAAAAAGCAGACATTACTTTGCCTACAAAGTTCCATCTGGTCAGAGCTATGCTTTTTCCAGTAGTCATGTATGGATGCGAGAGTTGGACCATACAGAAGGCTGAGCACTGAAGAATTGATGTTTCTGAACTGTGGTGTTGGAGAAGACTCTTGAGAGTCTCTTGGACTGCAAGGAGATCCAACCAGTCCATGCTGAAGGAAATCAGTCCTGAATATTCACTGGAAGGACTAATGCTGAAGTTGAAACTCCAATACTTTGGCCACGATGTGAAGAACTGACTCATTTGAAAAGACCCTGATGCTGGGAAAGATTGAAGGCAGGAAAAGAAGGGGATGATAGAGGATGAGATGGTTGGATGGCATCACTAACTCAATGGACATGAGTTTGAGTAAGCTCCAGGAGTTGGTGATGGACAGGGAGGCCTGGCGTGCTGCAGTCAGTGGGGTCGCAAAGAATCAGACACGACTGAGCGACTGAACTGAACTGATAGAGATTCAGCTTAATTGCTCTAGTAGATGTTGTCCAGTTTCTCTTTATTATTTATTTGTAAATCCAGGATTCCTGATTATTCCATGTATCTGTGTTTTGAATTCTCTTTTGTACACACAGTTGTACCATCTTTTTGATTCCCTCATTAGTTGATGGGCTAAAATGAATTTGACAGGTGTTCATTTTATGATTGTAAGAGAGTCTCCCCCCGAGGAAAACCCCTGAGAAATACATGCCTCTATTATGCTTAAATTGAAAGAAAAAGTGGAGGAGATTAGAGCCATGGCTGGCTGTGAGCAGGTACCTCAGTGACATTCGAGGATGATTTCCTTAAAATAACCATCATTCTCTGGGCTTGGGTTGGAAAAGAATTTCCAGACATGAGACAGCGTGAGGGCTAAATAAAGTTTATTAGAGTGGGAGACGCTCTTAGAACAGCGGGCCAGCTCAAGGGAGAACCGATGTTGAACAGGGTCCTTAGTCCACTTTTATACCCAGGGTACAAGGAGTGGGATAGGGGACTTGCAGGTCATTTGCTGATTGGATTAGGCACTTATACTGGGTGCGGTGAAAAGTAAGGCAAATACCTTCTCCCTATGGGGTGTCGGGGAGACAGGCTATACTGCTCAGGAGGACCTGAAATCCATTAATAGTTAAAACACAGGGGAAGGAAGGATGATAAGGGTCTAGCTTTTCTGTTCCTGCATTCCAAGCCCCTTGATGGTTTTATCTGCTCTTTCGTTCTTGGGTCACAACAATAAATAGAGTGAAAAATTGGGGAAATGAAATATTGATTCAAAAACTATTTAGGCCTTAGTTTTTAATATATACAAAACAACCCAGATGGGTGGGGTTGGGAGGGAGGTGAGAGGGGGGTTTAGGACGGAGGGACACATGTACACCCATGGTTGATTCATACAATATGGCAAAAACCACCACAATATTGTAAAATAATTAGCCTCCAATTAATTTAAAATGTGTGTGTGTATATATCTATATCTATATAAAAAATACTGTTAAATGTTGCCCCCTAACTGTATGGAACCTCTACTATAAGAAGTTGATTGCAACCTACCTTTAGATATATCTTTCAAAACCCTTATTCTAAGTGAAAAATCAGACTTAATAACAAACAAGATACTAGTGACATTCAGGGGAAAGCTAAATACTAACTAAATCTTTTATTTCTTATAAATTCTTATTAAAATATGTATTCTGGTTTTTACTTTTCTTACTATTCTGGGCAACTTAAATGACTGCGTATGTAGTAAATATACCTCTCTTGGTTCCTGCTGCTGATTATTTTTTTGAAATTGTAATTTTGTGGATTTGAATGAAACCTTACTAACAACAGCGGCCTTATCATTGTTACTCCTGTAGCAGAAAGCTGGCTAATGGTTCTAATACCTCAGTACTGGAAAGACAAAAGGGAAAAGGGGTGGGGGTGGGGGGTGGGGGCGGGGAGCAGGGCTTAAGAACAGTCTCTTTTCTATAATGTTTGCAACTTGCTGTGGAAATGGATGGTTTTAAAGATTGAAAACTGCAGGAGTCTTCTCATTGGCTGCATTTTAATATGTAATTAAAACATCATTTGTATTCCTAAAAAAAGAAATAGCAAATTAGACAAGGCATCAGTAATTTTAGCTAGATTTAAAAAGGAAAAAATAAGAAAAACCAATGTAGCTTTATTAATATTTTAATTCAGAAATTTTTCATTTATTAAAGTGGAAAGGAAATGAACATTGTGACACACATTGTGCTGCCTGCTGTGTCCATTGTTCAGTTCAGTTCAGTCAATCATGTCCGACACTGTGACCCCATGGACTGCAGCACGCCAGGCCTCCCTGTCCATCACCAACTCCCGGAGTTTACTCAAACTCATGTCCATAGAGTCGGTGATGACATCCAACCATCTCATCCTCTGTCATTCCCTTCTCATCACACCTTCAATCTTACCTAGCATCAGGGTCTTTTTCCAGTGAGTCAGTTTTCCATATCAGGTGGCCAAAATATTGGAGTTTCAGCTTCAGCGTCAGTCCTTCCAATGAATATTCAGGCCTGATTTCCTTTAGGATGGACTGGTTGGATCTCGTTGCAGTCCAAGAGACTCTCAAGAGTCTTCTCCAAAATCACAGTTCAAAAGCATCAATTCTTTGGTGTTCAGCTTTCTTTATAGTCCAACTCTCACATGACCACTGGAAAAACCATAGCTTTGATAGCTTATGGTGAATGATATCGGATTTGTGATCTCTGAAGAAGATTTAGCTTCGGGACTAGGGACCAGGCTTGATCACTCAAGAGCTTTTGTGTAGCAGAGTTTTATTAAAGTAAGAAAAGGGTCCGAGAAAGCTTCTGACATAGACATCAGAAGGGGGACAGAGAGTGCCCCCCTTGTTAGTGTTAGTGAGGGAATTATATACTTTGATGAGTTGTTCATTTCAGTTCAGTCGCTCAGTTGTGTCCAGCTCTTTGCGACCCCATGAATCGCAGCACGTCAGGCCTCCCTGTCCATCACCAACTCCCGGAGTTCATTCAGATTCACGTTCATCGAGTCAGTGATGCCATCCAGCCATCTCATCCTCAGTCGTCCCCTTCTCCTCCTGGCCCCAATCCCTCCCAGCATCAAAGTCTTTTTCCAATGAGTCAACTCTTCGCATGAGGTGGCCAAAGTACTGGAGTTTCAGCTTTAGCATCATTTCTTCCAAGGAAATCCCAGGGCTGATCTTCAGAATGGACTGGTTGGATCTCCTTGCAGTCCAAGGGACTCTCAAGAGGCTTCTCCAACACCACAGTTCAAAAGCATCAATTCTTCGGTGCTCAGCCTTCTTCACAGTCCAACTCTCACATCCATACATGACTACTGGAAAAACCATAGCCTTGACTAGACGGACCTTAGTCGGCAAAGTAATGTCTCTGCTTTTGAATATGCTGTCTAGGTTGGTCATAACTTTTGTAAATCAAAAGAATGTCTCAAGGTTGTAAAGATCTTACTAGACCCACTTCCGTAATTTACATTTTAAGATAACAGGATTAGCCAGAAGGTTTTCAGGAAGGAGAAACTGTCCTCAAGCAGGATACATTGTGGTTATATAATCCCTAGTACAGGGAACTCCTAGAACTCCTTGGTGATGGACAGGGAGGCCTGGCGTGCTGCAGTTCATGGGGTCGCAAAGAGTCGGACACGACTGAGCGAATGAACTGAACTGACAACAGTTTAAACTGAGTTGTGTAGTCATCAGTTCCAGGCTTAAAGAAAAAAAAATTTTTTATGTGACTAAGGAATGTAGAGGGGGGAAAAAAACCCCACAAAGTTTGTCCTTTCCTTCTCCTTGAGAATTCCATACCCCTCTCTCCTTGAGGACCCCTGGATCTTATCAATCTGCCTAGGAATTGACTCTTTCAGTTTTGACCAGACGGACCTTTGTTGGCAAAGTAATGTCTGCTTTTTAATATGCTGTCTAGGTTGGTCATAACTTTTCTTGCAAGGACCAAGTGTCTGTTACTTTCATCGCTGCAGTCACCATCTGCAGTGATTTTGGAGCCCAAAAAAATAAAGTCTCTCACTGTTTCCACTGTTTCCCCATCTATTTGCCATGAAGTGATGGGACTGGATGCCATGATCTTCGTTTTTTGAATGTTGAGTTTTAAGCCAACTTTTTCACTCTCCTCTTTCACTTTCATCAAGAGGCTTTTAGTTCCTCTTCACTTTCTGCCATAAGGGTGGTGTCATCTGCATATCTGAGGTTATTGATATTTCTCCTGGCAATCTTAATTCCAGCTTGTGCTTCACCCAGCCCAACATTTTGCATGATATACTCTACATGTAAGTTAAATAAGCAGGATGACAGTATACAGCCTTGATGTACTCCTTTCCCTTTTTGGAACCAATCTGTTCTTCCATGTCTAGTTCTAGCTGTTGCTTCGTGACTTGCATATAGATTTCTCAAGAGGCAGGTCAGGCGGTCTGGTATTTCCATCTCTTTAAGAACTTTCCATAGTTTGTTGTGATCTATGCAGTCAAAGGCTTTGGCGTAGTCAATAAAGCAGAAGTAGATGTTTTTCTGGAACTCCCTTGCTTTTTCTATAATCCAGCAGATGTTGGCAATTTGATCTTGTGTTCCTCTGGCTTTTCTAAATCCAGCTTGAACATCTGGAAGTTCACGGTTCACGTACTGTTGAAGCCTGGTTTGGAGAATTTTGAGCATTACTTTGCTAGCATGTGAGATGAGTGCAATTATGTGGTAGTTTGAACATTGTTTGGCATTGTCTTTCTTTGGGATTGGGTATATCCATTATATGTCATTTTAATCCTCAGCATGTTCTCATTTAATGGATGAGTAAACTGAGGCCTGGGCTTCCCTGGTGGCTCAGTGGTAAAAAATCCATCTGCCAATGCAGGAGACACCAGTTTGATTTCTGCGTAGGGACGATCCCCTAGAGAAGGAAATGGCAACCTACTCCAGTACTCTTGCCTGGAGAATCCCATGGACAGAGGAGCCCAGTGGGCTACAGTGCATGGGGTCACCAAAGAGCCAGACATGACTGAGCAACTAAACAACAACAAAACTGAGGCCCCGGGTCATGTAAACAGTTAACCCCGAAGCCTGTGCTGAATCAGAACTTTAAAAAACGTCAGCTTTCCCATATCCTTAATTTTATACTTAAGTCTGCTCCATCAAATTATCACTAGCAATACTTATCTAAAATAAAATAGTATGTATAATATTAACAGTGAATATGGGAAAATTCCATAATTTCAAATACCCATATAAGTAGCTAAAAATGTAGTCTGTTCAATAATAACCCCTCTTTGGACTCAAAGATGTTCTTTCCCCTTTACCCAGTGCTGAGATTTCTATAGGCAGATATGCTAACTGTGCTTTGCTGCACAGTGCGTCTATTTCTTGTTCACTTTAATCTGGAGAGTATAGTCCCTTGGGGTCCCATGTGTATGCTGGGATTTTCTATTGGCTGCCCCATTTGTAGCATACCTGAGGTTTTATCTTGTGCTTCTAGTGACTTGCATAGCTATCAAAATTGAAGCACTAGGTCACCAGAGTTTTGCAGATGCTTTCAAGGAAGTTATAGGAGCTCACTTCCCTCCCAGGTAGATTCACTCTTTTCTTCAATGGCCCCCATGAAACCTTATTTTCCAGCCAGCTAAGCAATATATTTTGAAATGTGTTTTAAAATAATTCAGCTGTTTTAGTTGTTTTCAAGGTAAGGGTTGTAAATCATTACTGCCAAAATGGAATTCATGGTATTTCTTTATTATTGTTTTTGTTTTCATTCATTTTAGCTTTACCAAAAGAGGGAAATGCTCTATTTTCTTTTTCTAAACAAATAATCACCAGACATATATAAAAGTGGAGCTTTTATTTCAGCTAGATTTATTGTACTGATAATTTCACCAGCTGTATAAATGTGGAATCATCATGTTGTACATCTGAAACATAATGTTATATGTCAATTATATCTCATATATTACTTCTATAACATCTTAAACAGTAAGATGTTATCCCAACATATATCTTCATAGAATGGGGCCTAGAAAATATTAACTATGATTGCTTCTGGGTGCTTTTTATGCCATTTTCTTGACTTATATTCCATAATGAGTATACATTGATTTTGTAATAATAGAAAACAGTATAATTACCATGGAAAAAGGACATTTTTTATTTTTTTTTTAGAAAAAAAAAAAAAGATTGAACCAACACAGAGAAGATGAAAAAATAACTATCATAGTATATATCATGTACATCATGCCTTAATGAGGTGTTTTAAATACGATGTTTCGTTTAAAGAAATCTTCTGTGTAGACTGAAGTGTGCCTCTTTCAGCACTAGATTCTATTTTATTTCAACCATTTCAGTAAGACACTTTGCAATATAACATGGTATTTCCCCACCTCATTGTTATAACTTGTTCCATAGTATTGGACTATGTGGCCCTTAACTGAATGATTCTAGGTGGCCAAACAATATGGCAGATCCACTTTCCAAACATTAAAAACAAAGTATATTTTGTAATAATTTTCTCTCTCACAGTATCCTGTCTATGGTAGATTTTCTTAAACTTCCTTAAATTGTTTTTTTACTAGAGATATCTAGTATATATTATCGGAGACGGCGATGGCACCCCATTCCAGTACTCTTGCCTGGAAAATCCCATGGACGGAGGAGCCTGGTGGGCTGCAGTCCATGGGTTTGCTAAGAGTCAGACACGACTGAGCGACTTCACTTTCACTTTTCCCTTTAATGCATTGGAGAAGGAAATGGCATCCCACTCCTGTGTTCTTGCCTGGAGAATCCCAGGGACAGGGGAGCCTGGTGGGCTGCCGGATATGGGGTCGCACAAAGTCGGACACGACTGAAGTGACTTAGCAGTAGCAGCAGCAGTATATATTATAGTAAGTATATATTATATAGTATATACTATAGTAAGTATGTAAGTATATATTATATATATTATAGTAAGATATCAAGTAACTTACTAGATAAAATAATGTCTATTTAGAAATCATTATCTTCTTTTTAAGGACAAGGAACATCCAAGATACCTGATCCCAGAGCTTTGCAAGCAGTTCTACCATTTGGGCTGGGTCACTGGGACTGGAGGAGGAATTAGCTTGAAGCATGGGTAAGTTTCTGGCTGATTCTCCATATAAGTAGACCACCACGAGCCTAACATGTATTATGTCAAAGAACAGCTGATGATCAGTTTCTCATGGTACTCAAGGTAGTTAGTTTCTAAATAGAGAAATAGGTATTTGCATAACCAAACAGAGTAAGTGTTCTCTAGATGTTGCATATATAATAAATACCTGTGGACTTAAGAACCACAATTTGTAATCCAGATAATTTGGTCCCAGTGTTTGGAGTACCAAAGTTAACTAACATGCTGCTGGGTATGTTCGTGTCTGGAACTATAAAGGATCCCTTCTGGGTAGACAGGATTTGTTACAAAGGTTCAGATACATATTTCAGAGTCGCTTAGATGCATATTGTTAACCATCCAAAAATCCTAAAAATTACATTTTGAGTAGAAAATCGCAATATGCCTTTCCAACTACATGTATTGTTATTAATGGGCTTAATACCTGCGGGTCCATGTTGCTCACAGGACAAAACAAGAGGTATTTGACTTGAAGTAGAAGGAATAAATAGTATTTAATTGTTCATTAGATTTATTCAGTGTCATTCCTTTAAGAGGATGAAAAAATAAGTAACCTACTTACAATGAAAATAAGGTTGTAGAATCTCATTCCCTTAATTGTTTTCTGGAACAGGATTAATATTTTTCCTCCTGAAATGTTTTAGGAATATTAATTGTCTGGAGGCTGAATATTAAATTGAGTAACTTGATTTATTTCTTTATCCTAATTCACTTTCTTTAACAAAATTGGACTACTACAATATTTATGGGATATTGAATATATAGAGTAACACCTCCAAGGAGGCTGCATTGTTTAGAGAAGAATGGAATGTAAAATGTCATCAGTAAACTTTTTTTTTTTTTGGCTTCGCAACATGCGATTATCTTAGTTCCCCAACTAGGAATTGAAGTCTGGCCCCTTGTGTTGGAAGCATGGCTTCCTAATCACTGAACCACCCGGGGAGTTTCTATAATCAGAACATTTTGGACTAAAGGGACTTCGTGGCATACCGCAAGATGATGCCATTGAAACTTCATCTGCTTCAAATTACCAAGAAACTCATAAAATATAATCAAACTGTGGGAAATGGCAGGAGAGGCCTTACTCAGCAGCTGTCAGAGTTCATATGTAGGGAGGCTCTTGGTCTGCAAAGGTCCTGTTCCACGTAGTACGTGGTACCTCCCTTACATGGGTCCTCTTATCATCAACCCGGTGCTAATGTGTCAGTAGGTATTTCACAGGTTTTCAGAGTATTTTGCCAAAACTTTCACGTTGACCTGTTCACAACAAAGTCCTGCAACAACATTTGTTGTTACTATAACTGTTTCATTTTTGCATTTAGGAGTTGAGTCCTAGTAATTCTGTTTTTGAGCTGTGTTATTTATAATAAATCATATTCTAAACCTTGCCTTTAGTAACCTGCTTTTTAATTGCATTGTCAGAAATACTAGTTTGTACATGTATGAATAAGGGCTTGCCAGGTGGGCACAGTGGTGAAGAATCCACTTGCCAATGCATGAGACTCAGGTTCAATCCCTGGGTCGAGAAGATCCCCTGGAGTAGGAAATGGCAACCCACTCCAGTATTTCTTGCCTGAAGATTCCGTAGACAGAAGAGCCTGGCAGATTGCAGTCCACAAATTCCATGGACAGAGGAGCCTGGCAGCCTACAGTCTATGGGGCCACAAAGAGGTGGACGTGACTGAGTACGTACACACAAAGAGGCAGTGCAGTGGTAAAAAAAAACCCGCCTGCCAGTTCAGGAGACACAGTAGATATGGGTTAGATCCCTGGGTCAGGAAGATCCCCACTAATAGGAAATGGCAACCCATTCCAGTATTCTTTCCTGGAAAATTTCATGGACAGAGGAGCTTGGTGGGCTACAAAGAGTCGGACACAACACGTACACACACATACATATGTAAGAAACAGAGCTTCCTACCAAACTGAATTAAAATAACTTTTTCCAATTGGCTCTTTAAAAAAAAAATAGCAAAATTAAAAATAGAATGTAAGCAAGAGGCCATTGCAGATCTCAAGAAGAAATTTTTTTTATCATAAAGATATAAAAGACTGTAATTAAAATGTAGAACCGTTCTCTAAAATTGTGTATGGTTATGCTAAAGCCCTGAGGGGCACATTTTAAAATTAATTGACTTTGTGGCATTACAGTCAATTTGTGGGGACGTTGCGTTGTATTTGTAAAATGTCTGTTATTAGATTCTTAATTGGTGAGGAGCGCCGCCTGGAGGTCACAGGTGAAAACAGCCACGATTGTATGTCACTGCATTTGGGATCTTACTAAATTTGTGCTTCCATAGAGTAAAATGGGTAATTTGTAGTAAAATGTTGAATTTTCTCCCTAATATTTAAAAGACTTCGTAGACCCATATCAATAGTTTTATCAATGATATTAATATTCTCATGTTAATGAAAGTTTTTTTCTGATGCTTCAGAGCAGATATATTTGGCATGAAGGACAAACCCAATAGATTATGTTTCCATTGTAAATGTGGCAGTAAGCCTTTGGAGAGAATGAAATTATTTACATTTCCAAGGCTTGGCTGCTATCAGTCCAATTTATATGCTCCTGATGTGTGGTGCCAAACAAGAGAAGACAGCTTAAGACACAGATGAGTGTTAAATCAGAAGGAAGAAATGGAGGACCAAGAAAATAACAATAGTCACGGCTATTCCAAGATACTTAGCAGCCATTGTGTTTAGGTTGGGCTCCTGCCTTTCACATTTACCATTTCCTATTTTCACAGCATGATGTTTTTATGTGTCAGAAACACTAATCCTGTTGTATGCTACTAAAATTAAAATTAATTGTCCCATATTGTAGACAAGATAACTGAAGCATAGTAAGATTTAAAGGATTTTTTTAAGTAAATACGAGTAGAAGCAGTACATGTACATGTATTATGAACCCTTGCGGTTTGTCCCCCTGCTCACCACAGAGTGAAAGAGCAGGGAGTGTGGAGAAAATAAATTCCCAAACGTAGTACCTGGAAACTCAACATGCTTTCTGTTTGTGGCTTACAGTCCCAAGAAAGACTTTACTTTTAGTCTTTAGCACTTGTCCTTCCCAAAATAAAAGCTCTATCATCTCTGTATTTTTATCCAGATATCTCCTTCCTTGTAGGTGTAAGTATATTTTTTTCTAAAATCTATTTAGCTAATCGTTTAATCAAAATTGACCAAAATCTAAACTGTTTTCTATTTTACAAAAGTAGTAATAAAAACAGATTTAGCATACCAGGGAATTCCCTGGCGGTCCAGTGGTTAGGATTCCATGCTTTCACTGTTGCTGCTGCTGCTGCTAAGTTGCTTCAGTCGTGTCCGACTCCTAGCGACCCCATAGACAGCAGCTCACCAGGCTCCCCCGTCCCTAGGATTCTCCAGGCAAGAACACTGGAGTGGGTTGCCATTTCACTACTGAGGGCTTATTTACAGCAGACTGTTGGGAGCTTTATCTGGGTCTTTTCCCGGGGCTGCATAAATATCTTCCGGCATGAGAAGACCTACAGGTCCACTTACCAGCAGAGGTGATTGGACTGTGTACCACACATGATTCCAGAGTCTCTTTCATGTTCTTCATGTTACATGAGGACAAAAGGTTTGGATCTCTGGTATTTATAAGGGGTCCTTTTTGACAAAAGGACAAAAGGTTTGGATCTCTGGTATTTATAAGGGGTCCTTTTTGACAGTATGATCCCTATGCATTGCCACTGGTTCCAGAGGAATGCCGCTGTATGATTTTCTTAGGCAACAAAGTTCTAAAGCAGTAACTACTTTGTGAAACTGAATGCTTGAACAAAGCTTACTGTGCTTTGGATTTCACTCCCTTTATCAGGCATTTTGGGCTTCCCTGGTGACTCAGATAGTAAAGAGTTAGCCTGCAGTGCTAAAGACCTGGATTTGATCCCTGGGTTGAGAACAGTCCCCTGGAGAAGGGAATGGCTACCCACTCCAGTATTCTTGTCTGGAGAATTACATGGACAGAGGAGCCTGGTGGGCTACGGTTTCATGGGATCACAAAGAGTCGGACACAACTGATCAACTAACACTTTCACTTTCATATCCAGCATTTATTTTCTAGACCTTAATTTATGAGTAGACCTTAAAGCAACTTCCTTACATTTTGTCAGTTCTAAGTCTATAGGTTTATTTGTAACCCCTACTTCGGCAGCTTGATGCCATATAGCCAGTCATCCTCATTTTCTGTGGGAAACAGTTGATATTTTTTTAACTCTTTATTTTATATTGGAGTATAGCCAATTGACAATGTTGTAATAGTTTCAGGTGGACAGCAGATAGACTCATCCATAAGTATACATGTATCCATTCTCCTTCAAACTCCCCTCCCCTCCAGGCTGCCACATAGCATTGAGCAGAGATCCATGTGCTATACAGTAGGTTCTTGTCAGTTATCCATTTCAAATACAGTAGTGTGTACATGTCCAAACTCTCTAACTATCCTTTCCCCCATCCTTACCCCCAGCAACCATAAGTTCATTCTCTTAAGTCTGTGAGTCTCTTTTGTGTGTTCATGCTAAGTTGCTTCAGTCCTGTCCGATCCTTTGCAACCCTGTGGGCTGTAGCCCGCCAGGCTCCTCTATCCATGCGATTCTGTAGGTAAGAATACTGGAGTGGGTTGCCATGCCCTCCTCCAGGGGATCTTCCCTACCCAGGGGTTGAACCCATGTCTCATACATCTCCTGCATTGGGAGGCGGGTTGTTTACCACTAGCGTCACCTAGGAAGCCCTGGGAGTCTCCTTCAGAAACAGTTAATATTGATTTAGTGTCCCTAGTCCACGCCTCAGTGGCGGAAGCTGGAGCCTGCAGGTGCTGATATTCCCTTCATTTGCGTTATGTGGCAGCTCTTCAGCCCCCTCTGGCAGCAACTGAAACTGATACATGAGCCAGAGGATCTTTGTTGAGGGTGGAGAGAATTTAGAGAAGATTTTGAAATTAATTTCCGAATCAAATTTGAAAGCACCTTGTGGTAATGCTGTAGCATCCTCCCTGAGCACAGGTGTTGTATAACAGATCTCCAGATGTAACCATGCTTTTTACATTTTTAACTTTCTGCAATTGTTTTAGCTTGTTACCATGTATTTTCACAAGATAGAAGTGTTTTTCAACTAGGAAGCATAATGTTCCACCCAAAAAAGTAGCCCAGAGTTAAAGCTGTAATTTAACCAGCCATCCAGCAGAGGTCTCTGAACTTCATGTTTTGTAATAAGAGCATTTCAGACAACAAAATGAAACCCGATTCCTTGCAAGACTTTGAGTGAGCATATTTTCCTCTGATTGGATTTTAGAATTACTGTGTTCCATGTCTAGCAAGATCAACTCTGCTTTTTGACGCTTAAAGATGCTAAGGACTTGTGTTTTCAGATTTGTATTTATCCTAACTAGATGAAAGTCTGGTTACCATTAATTTTGCACCATAAAAAGAAATAAAGAACTTTATATGAAAATGTAGAAGACAGAAGCAACTATCAACATTTTACTGTGTCACCAGCATTATAAAGACATTAAAGTAGCTTGCTGTTCTTTCTATACAACCTATTCCATTAATTGAATAAAGCTGCTATTTGTATGACTAGATTTATAAAGATGATTAATGATTGGACTGCAAGGATACACTTTTCTTTTTTGCAAAAGCAGAACAATAGAGTTAAATAAATACCAATTTCTATATTTTGTATCACCAGCAATGAAATCTACATTGCTCCTTCAGGAGTGCAAAAGGAACGGATTCAGGTATGATAAAGGGATCCTTCTTAAACCTAAATGTCTGCTCTTCTCTACCTGATTATCGTTTTGTGAAATAGAATTAATATTAAAAGAAATGTTAGTTTTAAAGGGGAATTATATTGTGATAATTTAAATAACTAATCAACAAACATTTATTAAGTAACTACTAAATTTTTTTAAGGTGGTAATGATCCTGCATATCACCAGGTGTTCTAAACTTTCTTTCCGCCTCTACAGGGCAAAAGTGAATAGTACAGTCTTAAATCATAATAAAAGATGATTATAACTGCAGCATTATAACACCATCTTTATCAGCTAATAGGTTAATCAGATTGGACCAAATGGACCAAATTGACTCATATTTAATAATGGCAAAGGTCTTCCAAAGTTATAAAACTTTGTTTCAAAATTTTGAGAGGACCCCTTCTGTATTAACGCTAGAATAATACCCAGAATAGAGTTAAAACAAGTACGTAATACTTAATTCTCTCTAAAGCATAATGCTTCATTAATAAAGAATTTACATGGTAGTTTACAATAAACCCTGGCAAGTGAAAGTTACAAGTCAGAAATATGCATGTATTGGTAGGAAAAACCTGTAGATCTACATAATTCCTTCGAACTTAAAAAATAATGTGCCTCGTCGAGATTAGCATTTCTGAGTACCAGGTAAGATTCTCAAGGAATAAGAAAATTTTATTCTCTGTTTTTCCTCTTATATTATGAAATATGAAAAAATTATAATACCCATCCTAAAATAGTGATTATATAGTCTCTCTGAAATATAGTTGTGAAATTACATGGCAAAACTGAGAAATTAATTAAATAACCTTATACTTGCATATTAAATTTTCCATATCAATTTTTTTCTTTAAATTCTAAAGGTGGATTTTTTTTAACTCTTGAGATTATTTTGGTTAGTAGAAAACATTTTTTTATTTCTCAAAATGGTTATATATTTTTGAGTGAGAAACTATATAAATATTTAAAATGAGTTACACATATATTACAGAGAAGGCAGTGGCACCCCACTCCAGTACTCTTGCCTGGAAAATCCTGTGGACGGAGGAGCCTGGTAGGCTGCAGTCCATGGGGTCGCAAAGAGTCGGACACGACTGGGCGACTTCACTTTCACTTTTCACTTTCATGCCTTGGAGAAGGCAATGGCAACCCACTCCAGTGTTCTTTCCTGGAGAATCCCAAGGATTGGGGAGCCTGGTGGGCTGCCGTCTTTGAGGTCGCACAGAGTCAGACATGACTGAAGCGGCTTAGCAGCAGCAGCAGCAGCAGCACACATATATTAACACTGTATATATATCCTATAGACAAACAAGAAAGAAGACATTTCTCATTAATATTTATGAACCTTTTCTTTTTCCTTCTCTAAATAGCCTGAAGACATGTTTGTTTGTGACATCAATGAAAAGGACATAAGCGGACCTCCACCATCTAAAAATCTTAAGAAAAGCCAGTGTACTCCTCTTTTCATGAATGCTTACACAATGAGAGGTCGGTAGAAAATGTGCTCAACATAACGAATATTTGCAGAGTAGGCTCCCCTAAATGGGCTCTCCTGTTTGGCTCAGTGATAAAGAATCCTCCTGCTTATGCAGGAGATACAAGTTCAATCCATGGGTAGGGAAGATCCCCTGGAGAGGGAAATGGCAACCCACTCCAGTATTCTTCGCTGGAAAATCCCATGGACTATAGTCCTGGCAGGCTATACTCCATGGGACTGTAAAAGAGTCAGACATGACTCAGTGACTAAACAATAAAACTCCCCCCTAAATAATGGCAATTATTGTTGTGATTCAAATTTCTTAAATACCTGCTATGTGCAAGAATTATAAACATGTTCACTGATTTAGTCCTCACATCGTCTCTGTGGAAGGTCCATTAATACTTCATTTTATACATGAAAGGACAGAGGCTGTGGGAAGGTTTTCCCAAAATAAACAGCTAGTGAGTATTGGGGGGGCCAGAATTACAATCTAGATGAGTATGACTCCACTAGATTGTCAGATTAACCAACTAACTATTATATATACAATCCAATTCCTACTCTTGGTTTAGAGCTATACCTCTGCAAATTTATAGTAGAAATTAATCAAACTACAAAGGAGGGAAAATCATGGTCTTTTCTTCACTTCAGTGGGAGTGGTCCTCTCTTTTTTGAAAAATTTACTATATGACATTTTATTACTAATAAACATTTTATTACTAATTCCCAGAAATTGTGATAGAAAACTAACCTAGAAAGATTGAACCTAAAGGACAATGTAAAAATAAGAAAGTACAACTGAAGTACTGACTTAGCCATTGCAATGAAGTCATAAAGACCATGCTTTAGTATAGCCCCTGAATGAGATCAGTACACAGTGAATAATCATGCTAGGTTCTGTTCCCGGACATTACCAGCTACTGTTGACAGGATGAAACTTCAACAGCAGATTCTGCCAGCCTGAAGAATCTTTCCTAGTAAAAAAAAGCTAAATAAACTTCCAGTTGCAAAAATAGCCATTACTGAGTTTTAATAGTGTACAAATTCTTTTTTAGGTAAACCCATTGCATCTATATCTTAAAATCCTAATCATTCCTCATGTCACCAAGATGTGGCCTACACTATGAAGCCTATCTTGATCAAGGGTCAGACTGACCTGGGTTCAAATCCCAAGTTTTCAACTACTGTTAGAGTTGGACAGTGTAGTTAAATAACTGTGAATAAGTTATTTAACAATCTCTGAGCCTTGACCGTTAAATGGGAGAGATGGTTGTTGTGATGATATAAAGAGAAAACATCTTTAAAGGAGACATAGGAATCCCTAATTGAGTGGTCATAGTATTGTGATAATGACCTCTATTATTATAATAGCTGTACTTTAGACCATCTAAAACATGTTTTTGAGCATGTATGAAGTATTGCACACATTGTCCACTTGCTGGATAAAGTTTAATGTTTCTTCTTTTTTCTTTCTGACTCTTCTCTTTCCTACCTCCCTTCCTCCTCTCCTACCCACTGCCAACTTATTATTCGATGCCAAAAAAAACAAGTCCATAACCATATATAAATATATGTGTGTGTATGTCTGTATATGTGTGTGTGTGTATATATGTATATATAACTCTTTAAAAAGCGTAATTTACTTCTCACTGAGCATGTGACTGTATTCTTCCCCCCACCGCCCCGCAGATGCAGGCGCTGTGATCCATACCCATTCTAAAGCCGCCGTCATGGCCACCCTTGTCTTCCCAGGAAAGGAGTTTAAAGTTACACATCAAGAGATGATCAAAGGAATAAAGAAATGTACCTCGGGAGGGTATTACAGGTATTTCTGCCCCCACCTCTTTTTTTTTTGGTGCTTAAATAATTTGAACAGTATTTCTCCTTCTTGTGATAAACGGGATCCTGATATTTTTATGTATTTAATACGATGTTATTACCCTACTTAATATTATACTTCCAGATCTATTCTCAGTGACACCAATTAGGTGCCTTCCTTCCTTCTCCCCATTCCCAACCCAGCCTTGGGAAATCATTGCCAACGTGAATAACGAAATGTTTGTTGGAGTAAAAAGAAAAGGACTGGGCTGAGATTTCTGTAGAGATGGAAAGACTGTGTTCCTCTATTGAAACAACCCGAGAGTAAGCGCTCCTCACCTTGACTTTGTCTTCAGAAAGTTTCAGCTCTGACCAAAGTTTTATGCTTCGTTTGGATTTCATGTAGTATTTCTGTAAAATTTTCATTTAAAAAAATTTTATAATTATTTTAATGTAGATCTCTATATGCTTATATTTTTCAGTGTGGGAAGGGGCATAGATAATATAGAACAGAGGCCCTTTAGACAAAATCAGCTAAATCTACCAGCCCACAAAAATGTGGCCATTATTCATCAATCTAGAATATAGTGACACAAAGAAATATGTTCCTGGGACTCAGGGGCAGGCTCAGCATTTCATCTAAATGTTTGGGCATTCTTGTTCCTGAACCTTCACCCTTCTTAATTTCCTAAAGGGGCTGAATCCACTTTGGCTTGTTGAGAAGAAAAGGGTGCCAGTTTCACTAAAGTGTTCTTATGCCAGTATGTTACTGTTACTGCACGTAATAGACAGTACGTGTTTAAACTAGTGTGCTGAGAAGTTCATTTGACTTGATTTTAGTTAATATTTATTGTGTGCCTAAAGCATTCCTCAGCACTGGGAAACACCTGCTTACAGAAGTTAAATATTTAAATTATGAAAGTGTACATAGTAAAGCATAGCCGCGTACTGCCTTTTCCACGTCTGGGTCTTGAAGGAGAGGCATTTGTGTGTTACCAATTTCATCGGCATTTGATTGCTTCAGTGAAGAAATAAAAATAGGTCAGAAGAACATGTGAAACGGTAGGTTTAGGAGCAAAGCCCAGCAGAAAGTCTTTGGAATTTGTGGAGAAAAGAATGACGCGAATGCAGAGATGCCATTTGTTATGCATCACAGTGTATATACTTTTTATATGTTATGTTGAATGTTTCAGAACTTAAAGAGTACAAAGTTTTTTTGAGATGTTTTTGCAATTCTGTTTGAGCCTGGCTGGCTGGGAAATCAGTAACAAGGTCATTATCACAGCTCCTGGGCAGTGGTACTTAATCAGGTTTTGGGTAGAATCCTAAGTATCCAGTCAAAAGAAGGGGCAAAAAAAGGTGGATGAAGTCGGAAAAAGGATGGAGTTTTTACATTTTCTACTCTACTTTTAAAAAATTTTAAGTGCGTCTTAAAAATAACGATAACTTTCAAATGCCTAATTCTTATTGATGAGGTAACCATGTTAAATGTAACTGTCCTCCCTTTTGAAGGCGAATGCCTGTGGAAGGGTGAAAAGAACGCTGTTTAGTTGGAGGACTACCCCTGGCTCTGCTCCTGTAAAAGGAGGAGATCAGACTGGATTAGCTTTCAGGTCGTCTTTTACTGTGGAATTATTTTGCACCTGGAGCTATTTCTGACTGTTTGGTGTATGGTAGAGGAAAATATAAGTTTGTGGTTTTCATGGCCAATACTAGGAAAGACTTGGGACTAGCAATTTTTCCTTCCATGTTTAAGGATATTTTATAATTACCTCTGTTTTACTTAAGTGAAATAATGGGCAACCTCATTCTGTTAATGGTAATGATTGGCCAAGTTCTTTATCACATGACTGCTATTTATTCTGTACCTTCCCTAAAGTAGTAATTTCTGATAGTTTATTGATAGAACTTATTTTGGTTAACTGTAGCCATTACAAAGGAGGTGAAAAAGCAGATGAGACATTAACAAGGCAAGAGAAGTTCATGTTACAAGGAAAATATGTCTGAGTTTTGATTGGTTGTAAATGACCTCAGAAATAGTGGTGACTTTACCAGTGACAAATTATTTCTTGAGTATTATTGCAGAAACAAAAAATGAAAAATGCATATTTTGATTTCATCACATGTACTTAGTTAAAATAAGGTAAAAATAAGTTCTAACATCACAGATGTGAGAACGTTCTAAAAATGTTATCATACCCTTAATGGTTCACTCAAAAGGTTTTTGCTATCCCAGGACCATAAACCACACATGTATTTATTTGCCTATCCAAGACACTTTCAGGTCCTGCAGAGATAGAATAAAATGGTTTCGAACTGTTGGGAAATTCCTGCTTTAAGTAGTTCGGTTGTTAATCCTTCCTGTGTTCAAAACACTATGATTCTCTATGCTTCATGGAAATACTTGTATGATCTTGATTATTTCTTTGTTAGGTTTTGGTGTCCTGTACAAATTTCTGCCACTTCTACTTAGGATTAGAACAATGCCTGCCAGATTCCCAAGGCGTCTTTTGATATAGTTGTTCATGCAGGATACACAGACTGACATGCAACATCTTGTTCATAATTTGGAGTGGCTTCTCAGATACAAAGAGAATGTCTAGCTTATTATTTGAAATAGTGATCAGTTTTATATATGAATACGTTTGTTTTAAAAAGGAGCATGTTTTGTCTTACAGATATGATGATATGTTAGTAGTACCTATTATTGAGAACACACCTGAGGAGAAAGACCTCAAAGAGCGCATGGCTCGGGCAATGAATGATTACCCAGACTCCTGCGCAGTGCTAGTCAGACGGCATGGAGTCTACGTCTGGGGAGAGACGTGGGAGAAGGCGAAAACCATGTAAGTGTAAACCAAGGAATGTCAGGGCCAGTCACCCTTTAGTTGGAGGACTACCCCTGGCTCTGCTCCTGTAAAAGAGTAGACCGAACTGCATTAGCTTTCAGGTCTTCTTTTACTGGTATGATTTTTTTTGGTGTGTCACTGGTCAAATTGGTTTAATCTGAATTTAAACCAATTTCACGGTTTATCATTATTATTTCTAGACATTTTATTTGTATTATATATTCTTTGGTTAAGAAATAATTTTCAGGTCAGCTGTTCTTTGGCAAGTTACTGTGCCCTTTGATATAAAGAAGGAGCAACAGCTCTTGTTCTCTCAGTTGAGGGCTAGGATGATTTGCTACATTTATTTACAAAAATGGCACATAATAAAAAATTTAAATTTAGGTAAGTAGTACATTTTAAACTCTTTTATTTCCTGAGAAGTGTATGGTATGGTGGCATGATACGGTATGATTCCTTTTTTTAATAATTTTAGAGACAAAATAAGAAACGCTTTGCATAGAATTGAGGGGGGGAAATTACTAGGAACAGCGTTCATTTGATGCAGAGGAAAAATGTGATTATTAGAAGTGGAGAACTCTGACTAAACACTTTTAATGCTTTTTGCTTTTTATTTTTTTAAACAGGTGTGAGTGTTATGACTATTTGTTTGATGTTGCTGTATCAATGAAGCAAGTAGGGCTGGACCCAGCACAGCTTCCCACTGGAGAAAATGGAATTGTATAAGTAAATGGAAATTTACTATATAGAGAGATAAAGGATAGAGAGATAAAGGAAAAAGGAAAGTGAAGTCGCTCAGTTGTGTCCGACTCTTTGTGAACCCATGGACTGTAGCCTGTACCAAGCTCCTCTGTCCATGGGATTTTCTAGGCAATAGTACTGGAGTGGATTGCCATTTCCTTCTCCAGGGGATCTTCCCAACCCAGGGACCGAACCCAGGTCTCCCGCATGGTAGACAGACGCTTTACCATCTGAGCCATAGAGAGATAAAGCTTATCTTAATTATTACATAAATGACATGACCTTTTTGAAATGAATTGAAAATGTCCATGAAGATATTGATTTGTCACTAAACAATGCAGATCTTCTGACACTGGGTGATATTTGCTTATATTCTTAAATGACAATGCAATGGAATAAAAATTTTATAATGAATGTGTTTTGGGTTTTTTGGCTGTGCTCTCCTGCATATGGGGTCCTAGTTCAGGGATCAAATCCATGGATCGAATCCTCGCTTCCTAGAGTGGAAGCAAGGAATCTGAACCACACAAGAATCCCATGAATGTTTTTTATGTTTATTTCTAAACCCCTAATGGCAACATATTTCCCTTTGAATTAATCTTTTTTTGTATATACTCCCAGAAAATTCCTATTACTCTTCAAAGTTGTTGGTGATAATAGAACCCATTGGAAAATTTCTACTAAATTATAGAATGAGCATTTTCTTATTTTAATATTGGTAACATAAATTTGCTTGAAAAGTTAAGACCAGATGTGATACTCAATGCTAATGTCAAGTCAATTTTATAGATTTCCTCTTTATGCTGTACAGATTTCCCTATATTGTGAGGTAGAGCAGTCATGTTATAGTGGGATCAGTTGTAAAGTTAAAATCAAGTATACTCAAACTCTCCTGATGAAATAAACCATGACCAACACAGAGATGTAATCAGAAAATGCTTTTTTTAATGTAGCCAAAAGCAGCAGCATCTTGATCATAAGGTTTTATTTGGTTAATACTATTATTGAACTGGGAGAGAAAATAATACACCATCTCCAAAATCATCATCTCATCCTCCAGCCCCTCAGTTGATCATCTTCAACCATTTGAATTCATTTACCCCAGTTCTTTCTCTCCAGCAAGTCTGTAGCCTCATCTAGACTTCCAGTCCCTTTCCCCTACCATTTATCATTGTCCATGACTCCTTTCTTATCCTTGCTTCCTTCCTTATGAAGCATAGATGATGGCGTTTTGCACCACATTATTGGAAACATCCTAACCTGTGTGTCTTGTCCCCTCTGTCCTACCTGTCAGCCCTCGGTCTTTGAGACCCACTTTCTTGGCACCTGTACCCAAGCAGCAAGGCCTGATGGGAAGATGGGCACAAGTATGTTGACTGATCTCACTGCAGATTTTTGACCACACCTCTCAGGTGGGCACTTGTTGCTGCCAAACAAACCTTTAATTCCCTGGTGCTAGTTTAGTTGCTGAGTCGTATTCAACTCTTTCGCGACCCCATGGACAGTAGCCCGTCAGACTCCTCTTTCCGTGGGATTTCCCAGGCAAGACTACTGGAGCCGGTTGCCATTTCCTACTCCAGGGATCGAACCCTCCTCTCCTGTGTCTCCTGCATTGCAGGCAGATACTTTTACTGCTAAACCACCTGAGATGCCCTGTAATTCCCTAGTTAAGTTCACTTTCTCTCTCTGGTGACTATTTCTCATAGCGTTACTTATCTGACATCAAATACCCAACCTTCCCACATTACGTCTCAGATGATAACCTCCCAAGACTTTTAGAGATAAATAGATTGAAAGAGCTAACTAATCTCCCCATTTCACATTTCTGCCAGCCTTCCTACCTCCTACCTCTTTGTCACTTTACTGAATTCTAAGGTCAGTTCTTCCACTTATGCCTTGGATCCCAGCACCTGCTGACCTCAAGGGCTTTGCCGCTGTAAAGATCCCCACATTTTACTCCATTTATTTCTTGCATTGTTAAGTTTTACCTTCTTTCCTTGGTATAAAAGTACACTGTGATAGCTTTCATCTCAAACACACAAACTTTGCCTTCAATCATTTGGCTAACTCCCGCACCTTTACTGGTAGCTCAGCTGGTAAAGAATCCGCCTGCAATGCATGAGACTCCAGTTCGATTCCTGGGTTGGGAAGATACCCTGGAGAAGGGATAGGCTACCTACTGCAGTATTCTTGCCTGAAGAATCCTTAAGGACAAAGGAGCCTGGTGGGCTGCAGTCCATGGGGTCTCAAAGAGTTGGGTCATGACTGAGCAACTAAGCACACTCACAGCACCTTTCCAACAGAGCTTTTTGAAAGCATTATCCACTTTTCTGTCAACTTCTGTTTTCTCACTTGCTCCTTGACCCACCCACTCCAATCCAGTTGCACCACAGCCACTGAAACAGCTTTATTTAGCAAGAGTAAGAAATCCCCCCAATACTCATCCTTTCGAAAGCTTCGTTTGCTTGTTTTGCTCTAAGTGAAACCTGTCTCTCTCCCCTGGGGACACAATTTCCCCTGAAGCTCTCAGTGACTGTTTTCACTTCCGCTCTTACCCAAGCATTGCAGGGAGTGAATTCCTTGAACACTCAATGTCCTTCCCCTCCTGTTCCACTGTACTCTTCAATCCATCAATCACAGTCATTCCAGCTCTCTTCTGACTCCAGACCCATACTTGAGCACCTTTATGTGGCTGAAGAAAACTCTGCCGAGGTCAAGTGGGCCCTTAATACTGCCTATGAATTTTAAATTTATTACAGTGGTCTGTCTCTTCATTCCCTTCCTCCCCTTGACAACTGCTTCTCTCTTCACACTTGAAACACCTCCCTGCATATTCTTTCTTGGTTGATGACCTTGATTGTTATTTCACCGGAAGAAAAAAAAAATTAGAAACTACCAGGAGAGATCTTGCTTCCCCCTGCCCGCACGTACTTGCGATGAACTGTCTGTGCCTCCGCTAAGGCCAGCCTCTTCCTCCAAGCAGTAGATCTCCCAGTTCCAAAACCAGAATTTCCTGGTGTCTCCCCAACTCAACGGTAACTCCATCCTGCCAGTAACTCAGGCAAATAATTGCAGCATCCTGCTTGAGTTTATTTTCAGGCTTGCTAAGTCGTTTCAGTCGTGTCCGACTCTGTGCGACCCCATAGACGGCAGCCCACCAGGCTCTTCCGTCCCTGGGATTCTCCAGGCAAGAACACTGGAGTGGGTTGCCGTTTCCTTCTCCAGTGCATGAAAGTGAAAAGTGAAAGTGAAGTCAGTCATGTCTGACTCTTAGCAACCCCATGGACTGCAGCCTACCAGGCTCCTCTGTCCATGGGATTTTCAAGGCAAGAGTACTGGAGTGGGTTGCCATTGCCTTCATCCAGCTATCAGCAAATCCCATCAGCTTTACCTTGTGAACAGTCTCTACACTTCTCACTGCATTCAGTTATTCATACCTCCTGGCCCAAGCCCCACTATTCCTCACCTGTATGCTTAGTCTCTCAGTTACATCCGATTCTTTGTGACCCTATGGGCTATAACCCACTAGGCTTCTCTGTCCATGGAATCTTCCAGGCAAGAATACTGGAGTGCATTGCCATTTCCTTCTCCAGGGGATCTTCCCTACCCAGGGATCGAACCCGTGTCTCCTATGTCTCCTGCATTGCAAACAGATTCTTTACCCACTGCTAAATTACAGCAATTGCCTCCTAACTAATTTCCTTGCTTTTGACTTTGCTCCCCACCTCTTCCCGGCCCCAACAGCGTCTGCTCAATATGGAAGCAGCTGTGAAGTTGAAGTGCTCCTCAGCCCAAAACCCGGGCTTCCTGTCTCACAATGAAGGCTCCACTCCCCTCTTGCCCCATTCAGTCACCCTCTTCCTCACTTACTCTGCCGCAGCCACTCTGGCCTCCTTCTGAGTCTTTAAAGTTGCCAGGCACTTTCACACGCGTTCTTCCCTCTTTAAATGCTCTTCCTCCAGCCGCCTGCATCACTCATTCCCTCTGCTCATTCAAGGTTTCACAAGTCACCTCTGTGCTGTTATTTTACTTTATTTTTATTTCTTTCTTTAATCCCTGCCAGCTCTATTCTCAGAGCCGCTGTCCTTCCCGCATCCTCTTCCTGGGATGCCCTTCCCATGTGCAGCTCCCCAGCTGTCTTCTGAAGGTCTTCCTTGTGTGCACTCCTCGTCCGACTGCCAGCAATGGACAACTAGGAGGGCTAGTTCTCCCAACACTATAGGAAAGATTCTATTTGCTAAGGCTGAATCTTCAAGTAGGGCTTCAGCAAGGTCTTTTGTCCCAGTGTCCTTCATATCAGTTGAACAAGACCGAGTCAGGTTCAGAAGCAAAGGAAAGATTCATTATTAATGGAATAATGGACAGGCTCTGGGTCTAGAGCCTGATTACTCTTATTTAAATTGCAACCCTGCCCTCCACACCTGGAGCTCTTTCTCCTGCTATTCTTTGCTGTTGTTCAGTCACTAAGTCGTGCCCAACTCTTTGAGACTGAAAAAGCCCTGCTTGGGCATCCCTGGTAGCTCAGCTGGTAAAGAATCCACCTGCAATGCAGGAGACCCCAGTTCGATTCTTAGGTGGGGAAGTTCTGCTGGAGAAAGGATAGACTGCTCACTCCAGTATTTTTGGGCTTCTGAGGTGGCTCAGATGATAAAGAATCCACTTGCAATGTGGGAGACCTGGGTTCAATCCCTGGGTTGGAAAGATCCTCTGGAGGAGGGCATGGCAACCCACTCCAGTATTCTTGCCTTGAGAATCCCCATGGACAGAGGAGCCTGGTGGGCTACAGTCCATGGGGTCACAAAGAGTCAGACATGACTGAACGACTAAGCACAGCTTATTTAGTTTTCTTTTAAGTACTCAGAATCAGCTAGCATACTATAATTTATCTTTTCTCCCTCACAGATTGTGAATCCCATGAGGACAAGGATTTTCCCCTGTTTTGTTCACAGGTGTAGCCCTAGTCCCTTGAACAGTATCTAGTGTGGAGTTGGTACTCAATATGTATCTGCTCAATGAAAGACCACTTTTGTGCCAAAACTGGTGGTCAGTTCTCTAAATTTTATTTGAATTTACAATAACTTCACTGGTGATGACTCCCTCCTTGAAACATTTTTCTCTAGGCTTCCATGACCCCGGACTCATGTGATTTTCTACTTACCTCGTTGGTCACGTCTGCGGTTCTTGAATATTTCTCTTCTGTCAGATGTCTAAATGCTGGAGGGCCTCGGGGTTCTCTGCCCTTAACAGTCTTCTCCACCTATCCTTTTTCCTCAGGAAACCTCATTTGGCACCGTAGCTTTGAAATATTACCTATAGGCTGATGACACAGTATTTTATCTCTAGCCCAGATGTCTGCCTTACATTCCAGAAGTATCTCTTCACTTCCTCCACTGCACACCTTGGATGTCTAATAGGCCTCTTAAACCTTCCATTAGCCCAAAGCGGTGCCATAGAATTTTCTTCTATGTGAGCTGTTGCCCCACCCCCACCTCCAAACAGTTTCTGGACAGTTACACCAAAAAGCTCTTTGAGACAGACCTGTCTTGTTCACTGCAACCAAGAAAAATGCCTGACCATTGTAAGCACTCCATATATATTTGTACTCTTGGTTCTTGGTGAAGATTCTTCCACTGGGGAGAAACAGTTTTGGTCACTTCTGTTTCACCTCATTTTCCTCATTCTTATAATGGAGCGGAAGAGCGAGATGAAGTACGTGAAGGAACAAACCGCAGGGCTCGACCCATAGGAAAGGGTTGGCCAAAAAGTTCATCCAGGTTTTTCTGTAACATTGTATGGAGAATCTCAAATGAACTTTTTGGCCAATATCTATTACCCTCATTTATATATCGACTGCACTCAGTCTTAGTTGTGGGACGTGGCATCTTTAGTTGTGGCGTGTGGGATCTAGTTTCCTGACCAGTGATCAAACTCAGATCCCTGCATTGGGAGCACAGAGTTTTAGCCACTAGACCACCAGGGAAGTCCCAAATTACCCTCCTTTCTGTAAGACGCTTCATCCTTGGGAGGAAAGCTATGACAAACCTCAGTTCAGTTCAGTTCAGTTCAATCGCTTGGTCGTGTCCGACTCTTTGCGACCCCATGAATCGCAGTACGCCAGGCCTCCCTGTCCATCACCAACTCCCGGAGTTCACTCAGACTCACGTCCATCGAGTCAGTGATGCCATCCAGCCATCTCATCCTCGGTCATCCCCTTCTCCTCCTGCCCCTGATCCCTCCCAGCATCAGAGTCTTTTCCAATGAGTCAACTCTTCACATGAGGTGGCCAAAGTACTGGAGTTTCAGCTTTAGCATCATTCCTTCCAAAGAAATCCCAGGGCTGATCTCCTTCAGAATGGACTGGTTGGATCTCCTTGCAGTCCAAGGGACTCTCAAGAGTCTTCTCCAACACCACAGTTCAAAAACATCAACTCTTCAGCGCTCACCCTCAGACAGCATATGAAAAAGAGGAGACATCACTTTGTCAACAAATGTCCTGTAGATGTCCATGTGCAGATGTGAGAGTTGGACCATATAGAAGGCTGAGCGCCAAAGAATTGATGCTATTGAACTGTGGTGTTGGAGAAGACTCTGGAGAGTCCCTTGGACAGAAAGGAAATCAAACCAGTCAATCCTAAAGGAAATCAACCCTGAATATTCATTGCAAGGACTGATGCTGAAGCTGAAGCTCCAACACTTTGGCCACCTAGTTCAAAGAGCTGACTCATTGGGAAAGACTCTTGCTATGAAAGATTGAGGGCAGGAGAAAAGGGCAAGAGGATGAGGCAGTTGTATGGCATCACCAACTCAGTGGACATGAGTTTGAGCAAACTCTGGGAGATAGTGAAGGACAAGGAAGTCTGGCATGCTGCAGTCCCATGGAATTTCAAAGAGTCAGATATTAGCCACTTACAACAACTATAAGTCTTATTTAATTCTCAGGATTTTGAAGTGTTACCCCATTTTTTTTAACATGGCAAAGTTGAGCTCAGATAGGAATAATAAATATGTAGAATTTAAGAGAAAAAATATAAACTTCTTACAGCAATGCCTGTCATATACCAGGAATGCATTCAAACTGTAAAGACCTTTTTCTAAACACCCCTCACTTGGTTACCCTCAGGGCAATTGTAATGAAGTAAGTCATTCAAGCTGTACTGTAGTATGGCACATCTCTGATCGTGTTTCCCCGCCGCTCGGCCCCTCTCCAGCCCAATATGCAGAAAAGATGCATAAAACCTCATTTGGAGGTTGGGGCGTTTGGGGGGCACAGGTAGCTGGTGGAAGTCTGTATCTCCTAGTTAGTTGCTTTTAGTACTGTTTTTAAAGAAGAATATGATCCCTGCAAAGTGATTGCAGGGGCTGAGGTCCAAAGGTGATACGCATACAGTGAAGGAAGAGCTTATTCTCAGCACCTGGCATATGGGTAACTCAGTGACTATTTGTGGAGGGGAGCAACAGGCATTCTTCACATGCCCTTGTGACTGTTTTTCTCTCAATTATCCCACTTCTTTAAATAAGGAGAGGAAAATTGGGTTATGAATGAAAGATTAAACTGGTAAGAGATCTAGATCAAACACTTTTATTTCACTAAGTGCAGGACATTCCATTCACTCCCAGATTGAATAAGGGATTAACGTTTTAGTCAAGAGTACGTTATTTGTTTCTCAAATGATTTTAGAGCCTTATGGTTCCACCCAGCTCTCTTTTGTAAGAAGCAACTCAAAATACTATAGTTCCCCAGAGAATGCCCCAAACAATCATAATGGTAAAGTCATAACCTTAGGAAGAGTTTCATCTTCTATTTCAACTGGCTCAAATGTTTCCCTTTTGATGAAGAAAACTGCCATGTTTCATCAGGAATTCCAATCAGGGTAGTCAGATATGGGACTTATAACACTGACATCACTTTCAAGAAGCAGTAAGAATTCTCCCACCAAAGTTCTTCAAAACAGGACTATAAGAGAAAGAGAATTTGGTTTTCATCTCGCTGACCTGTAACCACTGAGTCATCATGCTTCTGATGATTATTGCTGAAATAAGTATCATTTTGTGGTTATAAGTTATAAACAGTGTTCATCTCTTTATCTGTCAGAGTTGTCTCTAATCATGTAATTTTATTATTTGAAAGTACATTTTCTGAAAATTACATAAACCTGACTACAGAAAAATTGGGGGGCTTCCCAGATGGTGCTAGTGGTAAAGAACTTGCCTGCTGATGTAGGGGAGAGAGACATAAGAGATATGGGTTCCATCCCTGGGTTGGGAAGATACCCCTGGAAGAGAGCATGACAACCCACTCCTGTATTCTTGCCTGGAGAATCCCATGAACAGAGGAGCCTGGAAGGCTATGTACAGTTCACAGGGTTGCAAAGAGTTGAACATGACAGAAGCTATGGCAAAGAAAAAATATAGTTTTCCTACATTTATTTTCTCCTTGTTTAAAATTCTGTAACTTTTTATTATTGAAATTTTAGAAGCCAGAGAATAAGCAAGGTGATTAAATACTGTATTAATCTCTTCTATGATTGTTCTTGAAACTTTATGATGTAGAAGTAAACGTCGTGGTGATAAAATTAATTTCTTCAAGTCATTAGAACTGCAGTCCAGGCCAGTTGTAATAATCATAGCAGTCTTTTTGGAGCTCTAAAAACTCACAGAGCTCCATTTTCTAGGAGCTCAAGCACCATGATGCGTGCATGCTCAGTTGCTCAGTCATGTCCAGCTCTTTGCAACCTGATAGACTGTAGCCTGGAGAAGGGGATGGCACCCCATTCCAGTACTTTTGCCTGGAAAATCCCACGGACGGAGGAGCCTGGTGGGCTGCAGTCCATGGGGTCGCTAAGAGTCGGACACGACTGAGGACTTCACTTTCACTTTTTACTTTCATGCATTGGAGAAGGAAATGGCAACTCACTCCAGTGTTCTTGCTTGGAGAATCCCAGGGACGCAGAGCCTGGTAGGCTGCCTTCTGTGGGGTCCCACAGAGTCGGACACGACTGAAGCGACTTAGCAGCAGCAGTAGCAGCAGCAGCAGCAGCAGACTGTAGCCTGCCAGGCTCCTCTGTTCATGAGATTCTCCCGGGAAGAATACTGGAGAGGGTTGCCATGACCTCCTCCAGGGAATCTTCCCCACCCAGGGATGGAACTCGAGTCTCCTGCGGCTCCTGCATTGCTGGCAGATTCTTTGCTGCTGAGCCACCAGGGAAGCCCCAAGCACTATGCTAAGGAACTTTAAATATACTACGCCCAATTCTTATAATAACCTTTGAAGGTATTATTACCTCCATTTAATAGATGAACAGAGTTAAATTCAGAGGTTAAATTACCCAAGTAAAAAAATTTACCAAGACCACACCACAAGCCCTTTGCACTTTCCCACATCAGATCAATTTTATTTCATCGATATGATATAATTACTTATATGGGTGTAAAGAAAGTTTTCCTGTTTAAACATAGGTGGTTTCTGAGATAGGCATTAGGGACTTAGGAAAAGAAGCATTTTTGTCTTACTGACCTAATAGTACCCAAAATTTCTTTGGGGACCATTTATTAATCATGCGTTGGGTTTCCATTTACTATACAATTTGATGATTAAGTTTTATCCTTTAAAATATCAAGTACTCTCTTCTGTTATTTTACTTATACTTTTACTAAGTATCTTTTTCTTTCATACTTGATATTATTTTTTATTTCAATGAGAGCTACATCTTTGCAAACAAAACCAAGAAATTCGTGTTTTTGGTGTTTTTTTTTTTTTTTTTTTTTTGGTTTACTGAAGAGCTGCATATTAGTTTTGAAGGTCAATGAGTAAAGTGAAACTCTCCAACAGTCAAAATTACCTTAAAAAATCCTTTAAATCATCTGTATAGTCCTATACATGTGATTTGTGCATATAACACAGTTTCTTTCATTTTTTCCAATAATAAGTGTTTATCTATGGCCCTCAATCACACTTTTTTCCTTTCTTAGGAATATTGATCAAGCCACTACCAACCATTTATCTACTACTGGAACAATGTGTCTTAAAATTACAAATGTTTCCATTGGTTTCACAAATATTCATTCTTGGTTTCAGGTTTCATTGCATCCATCACCTTTAATATGAGTAAGGAAAAGGGGGGATTGCCCTGGTATATGATCCCATTAAGTCAAGTTTAACATGCTTGAATACCAGTGGAACTCACTAGCCAGCTAAGATTAGTCCTCTTCCGTTACGCATGGTGAAACTTTCCAATTAATAAACTTTTCTTTCCCATATTCCAAATACAAAGATCTTATGCTCATTTAGGCTTGTGTTATTTTATGAAAACTGGCTGAAAACCAAAATACCCTATCCCAAGGAAATACAATATATACAATATATACAGTAGCAAGTATGCTCCTGAAGCAGGCAGTTGTGTCAGTGTCAAATATAAGTAGAAGCACTGAGGACCATCTGTAAGCTTGTCAGTTTCATGTAAATGATCTAAAAGAGGCCGCAAGAAGATACCATACCAAGAGAATGCAATAGACATGCCCAGAGCACTGAATGATCCCACCCAAATGGGAAACTGCTGCCTCTCAAATGATATTGCTGCAAACCTAGGATAGTAAGTAGATGCCAAGAGACACTGCATGAATGACACTGGGCCTCCCAGCAATATTAAAGTAGATGGGAATTAGGAGTAAGATGAAATGTCTGTCTCATCTCTTCCTCCCAGTTCTACAAGGAAAGAATTGAGCCTGGGAAGAATGAGCGTCATGTTAGTCTTTTTGTATAATTAATTAATTGATTATTTAGTATTTTTGGCTGTGCTAGGTCTTTACTGCTGCACGAGGGCTTTCTCTAGTTGCAGTGAGTAAGGTCTACTCTTTGCTGCCAGATGTGGGCATCTCATTGCAGTGGCTTCTTTTGATGTGGAGCACAGGCTCTAGGCTTGCGGGCTCAGTAGTTTTGGCTCATGGTCTTGGTTGCCCCAACACATGTAGAATCCTCTTTGACCAGTGATCGAACCCATGTCCCCTACCTTGGCAGGTGGATTCTTAACCATTGGGCCACCAGGGAAGTCCAGCCATGTTAGCTTTTACATCATGGACATTGTTGGTCATGGTGATTAATGGAGTAGGACTGGGAAAGTCTTAAATCCCTGTCTGGAACAAAATTGAAAGGGAGAGTTATAAATAAACAAATCAGTATTATATTATGTGCTGTGTGTTCTAAGTCGCTTCATTCATGTCCAGTTCTTTGCAACCCTATTGATTGTAGCCTGCCAGGCTCCTCTGTCCATGGGATTCTCTAGGCAAGAATGCTGGAGTGGGTTGTCATTTCCTTCTCCAGAGGAATCTTCCTGACCCAGGGATCGAACCCACATCTCTTATGTCTCCTACATTGGCAAGCAGGTTCTTTACCACTAGCACCACCTGAGAAAACTATTATATTACATCGCAAAAGAACAGGTTTGGAAGAATAGGATTATAAAATCTTGTGGAGGCAATAAAGCTTATCTAATATTTCATTATTAAATGTCTAATTTTTATGAGCTTTCCCATTAGCAAACTATGAATCATTTTATTCATTAATAACAATTGCATAAAATCTTATAGTTAAGCAAACACTTCCACTCTTCTTGTCATCTCAGCAATCCTGTGATTGCAGCATTTTCACCATCTGCCAAAGAATGCAAGCTTCTGGCAAACCACGGCCATGTCCTGTGGATCACTATTCCTGTGCCCACATGTACTAAGACAATCAGAAATGTTTGTTTCTTGAAGAATTCCCCCCTATTGCAAATGAAAACACAGATTCCAAAAGGTTAACTTGTCCAAGCCCTGTGAGTGGTAGAACTGGGAATTTGTCCTAGGTTTTAGCTCTGAATTCTGTGACATTTGCTCAAACTGGATGAACAAATATCTCAGCAAATGTAGATATATACATTTGATTCTTAAATGTTTTAATTGTTCAAGATAATGTACATAGGGACATTTTCAGATTGACTTCTCTGTTTTATTTTTTTTAATCTTTTTAAAAATTGGATAGCTATTTACAATGGAGGCTTCCCAGGTGGTACAGTGGTTAAAAAAAAAAAAAAAAAAAACAACAACAATCTGCCTGCCCACGCAAGAGATGTGGATTCGATTCCTGAGCTGATAAGATCCCCTGGAGAAGGAAATGGCAGCCCACTTCAGTATTCTTGGCTGGGAAATTCCATGGACAGAGGAGCCTGGTGGACTACAGCCCATGGGGTCTGAAAGAGTAGGACACGACTGAGCAATTGAGCATGCAGTTATTAATATTTACAATGTTGTGTTTGTTTCAAGTGTATAGCACTATAGTTCATTTATACACATATAGGATATCATTCAAACAGCAATTATGTCCCTGTCTTCCTCTGCAGTTCTTAAGAATGAACTTGGACTAGTTGATCAGATTGCATGTTTCTGCTCTTTTCATTTTTTTTAGTAGTTCTTCATGGACATGTTCAGTTCAGTTCAGTAGCTCAGTCATGTCTGACTCTTTGCGACCCCATGAATCGCAGTACGCCAGGCCTCCCTGCCCATCACCATCTCCCAGAGTTCACTCAGACTCACGTCCTTCGAGTCCGTGATGCCATCCAGCCATCTCATCCTCTGTCATCCCCTTTTCCTCCTGCCCCCAATCCCTCCCAGCATCAGAGTCTTTTCCAATGAGTCAACTCTTCGCATGAGGTGGCCAAAATACTGGAGCTTCAGCTTTAGCATCATTCCTTCCAAAGAACAGCCAGGGTTGATCTCTTTCAGAATGGACTGGTTGGATCTCCTTGCAGTCCAAGGGACTCTCAAGAGTCTTCTTCAACACCACAGTTCAAAAGCATCAATTCTTCAGCACTCAGCCTTCTTCACAGTCCAACTCTCACATCCATACATGACCACAGGGAAAACCATAGCCTTGACTAGACGGACCTTAGTCGGCAAAGTAATGTGTCTGCTTTTGAATATACTATCTAGGTTGGTCATAACTTTTCTTCCAAGGAGTAAGCGTCTTTTAATTTCATGGCTGCAGTCACCATCTGCAGTGATTTTGAAGCCCCAAAAAATAAAGTCTGACACTGTTTCTACTGTTTCCCCATCTATTTCCCATGAAGTGATGGGACCAGATGCCATGATCTTTGTTTTCTGAATGTTGAGCTTTAAGCCAACTTTTTCACTCTTGGTCAACTCTGAAATCAGATTGATTATATTCTTTGCAGCCAAAGATGGAGAAGCTCTATACAGTCAACAAAAACAAGACCAAGAGCTGACTGTGGCTCAGATCATGAACTCCTTATTGCCAAATTCAGACTCATGGACATGAGGATCCTGATAATCTCTGTCTCATATAACCTAGATATGTGTTCATTTTCAAAATTTCAACCTTTAAGGCCTTGCAGCTAAATGATACTTTCCAATGACACTTTCAGAACCATTCGTTTTACATAATGTCAGGTAGAATTCTGCCATTTCAGTTCCTTTTTTTTTTTTTTTTTTTAGCAATTTTACAGTTAATTTAATTGCATGGCATCTGTAACTGGTGAGTGATCTTATCACAAAATGGAATGACTAAACTCATTTCAACTTATATTTATCAATGCCGCATCAGCAATCGTGTGCTTTTTATAGAAAGTCTCTGAAAAAGACTTCTTCCTCCATTTTCCTAAATTTCAGAACCTACTATAATTTCCTCCGCTGCCTCTTTTTATCCGGAATCCAAATTAAATTCTTACTTCAAGTGCTGATTTCCCTTCCCAGCCAAAAATGCCTGTTAATACTTTGATGTGTCTTGTGAGGGTTAATACTTTTCCCCCAGGTAACTTCATAAGAATTACCATTTAACACTTAAAATGATTCTGACTCACCAAACTTAAAAGTAAGTGTGATTTTAACCCAAGCCTTAACTCCCTCTAGCTGTTCATCTTCAATCATGCAGTGCCATTCACAATATTCTTCAGGCATTTTTCCTATTTACTTAAGAAACAAATCACTATCTATAGTTCCAATATGAAATAAAAACTTTACCTTAAACCAAATCCATGACATATTAAAATATCTACTATCACTCATGATCTTTCTTAATGCTTTCACATCCTAGGACTGAGGTTTTCCTACTGGTTTTCCTGTCCTTCTATTCCTCTTGCCCATCCTTCTTAATGTGTGTGTGCATGCTAAGTGGCTTCAGTTGTTGTATTCGACTCTTTGCGACCCCGTGGACTGTAGCCTGCCAGGCTCCTCTGTCCATGGGATTCTCCAGGCAAGAATACTGGAGTGGGTTGCCATGCCCTCTTCCAGAGGATCTTCCCAACCCATGGATCTAACCCAACTCTGTTGCATCTCCTGCGTTGGCAGGCAGGTTCTTTACACCCTAGCGCCATCTGAGACAAACGTCCTTCTTAATAGGGGAGATTTTATTCTTTATTACTTTTTCTCCCTTCTTGTCTTTTTCTTGTTTCTCCTCCTTTTCATTCTTTGAACATGTATCTTTTCTTTGGTTCTTTTAACCTTCTGTCCTGACTTATACTTCTTTCTTGACATCTATATTCTCAGCATATGTATTAGTGTTTTTAATATTTTTACATTGACTTTGAGAAGAATCACTTAGCTTTCTTCCATTATCTTGGCTGACATTTATTAGGGATCTTTTTAACTCCTAATTTCAGCTACTCTTCCTTTTATACTCGGTACTTCTTCAGTACTCAGGGATTGGCACTCATGTAGTGGGAAGCTGTCACTTGAACTGTCTGCCCAGTTTCCTTGATTCATTGGACCCAGTTCCACATCCTGGCCATTCCACAGAATTTTGGAATGCCTTATCAGTCACAATGCCCTACCTGCCTTTGGCTATAGGCTTCAACACGTGACCAGGTCTGGCCAGTCATGGGCACCATCCCCCTGCCCACAGTGGTGGTTTCAGTATGAGGTTCCTGACTCAAGGAAAGCTGCCAGGGTGCATCTTCCCTACCTCAAAGAAGAAAGGTATCTTTGATTGAAGAGAGTGAAACCAACACACAAAGAGAAGCACTAAAAGCAGATATAGAAATGGAAAGTTCTAATGAAGAACTATCTACTGAAACAGTGAGTTTCATTGCCTCATTTCAGCCCTGCCTTGGGATTCACCTCAACCTTTAAGTCAGAAGGAATGAGCAGATTTGTTTTTTATTTAGTTTTTTAACCTGAGTTATTTTGAGATGAATTCTTTCTTAACAGAGTCTTAACTGATACAAAGCCTAAGAGTAGATGCTATGCAATTGTATGAAATAAAAAGACTAACTCACATTAATGTGAATGGGACTAGAGTTTTTCATGCACATTACTTTCTACAGAACTGGTAAACAGAGAAATGATGTTGGTATATTGCTATCACATGAAATTTGTGTTGGTTTGTACATAGCTTTTTTTTCCCATCACATTGTTTAAAGCAACCAGGGCAAGCTCTCATAATTAATGAGAAAACTTTAGAATTATATGAAAGCTTCAGGAGTAAAGCTGAAAATGGACACATGTTCATTCTTTATTGCAAAAAAAGGCAGGGGGAGCTGATTTAGTAGCTTCATCAGCCCTCAATGTTTCTACTTGTTAAACTGTGTTTCTACCTGTATAAAAAATGGGTTAATGAAGAAGGCTTTAGACTGGATCAGATTTCTAAATTTGATGAAAATAGAGTCTTTCAGAAGCAAATGCTCTCTAAGGCCTACATCTCAAAGAAGAGCAACCCTATGGGATTATAAGGAAGTAAATAGTTAACAGTGATGCTGGGTGCAAATACTGGAGAGAGCTAACTGCCAGCATTTTTATTAGTAGCAGTATTGCTTTTATTGGTGTTCTGGTTACATGGTATGATAAATTTTAGTGGTCTGCTTCAGCCTCGTTGATTCTGTATGCTTTATTACAGTCAACACAGCATAGAGCATAAAGATGGCATTAGAACATTTATATTTCATTTATATATATCCACACTATTTCTGAAAAGGATTGAGGACCATGCAAAATTTTACATAATAAGATGATTTGGAGGGACAGAAAAGGAAAGAAAGAAATAGAAACACAGGCATTATCATCAAAGGGCAATGTTAAGGCTAAAACAAAATAAAGTTGTAAGGCCCCATGCTATGTATACACTCTTTGGAGTTTGTGTAAAATCAGTGGCAATTCCATAACCGTTTATTACAATTCATCTCACGTAACCCAAATGGCTATGTTGGTTTAGATTGAAAAATAAGAATATAAACTTGGTAGAATTAAATATATGCACCCACTTGATTAACTAGGGATATAGTAGATTTTTAGATCCGTAAGAATAGGATGTTTGTTTGTATTTCATTCTTGGATCTTCAGGACTCTGGTGTTTAATGGGTATTCTATAAATATCTGCCAAGTGAAAGTAATTAAAAACAAACCATTTTATTTCCTTAGCTTCTGAATTAGTTCTTAATTTATTTTTTTCTTTTAAAACCATTTTTATTCTAAAATTAGATACAGAAAATGAAATAAAATATATAGCTTAATGAATTATTACAGGGTGAACACTCATGAAGTCCTGTCAAGTCAAGAAATAGAACTTTACCAAGCACCTCAGATACAGTCCATGGAATTCTCTAGGCCAGAATACTGGAGTGGGTAGCCTTTTCCTTCCCCAGGGGATCTTCCCCACCCAAGGATCGAACCCAGATGTCCTGCATTGCAGGCATATTCTCAGTATTCTTGGGCTTCCCTGGCGGCTCAGCTGGTAAAGAATCCACCTGCAATGCAGGAGACCTGGGTTTGATCCCTGGGTTGGGAAGACCCCCTGGAGAAGAGAACGGCTAGCCACTCCAGTATTCTGGCCTGGAGAATTCCATGGACTGTATAGTCCACGGGGTAGCAAAGAGTCAGACACGACTGAGAGACTTTCACTTCAAGCACCTCAGAAGCTTCTCCTGTGTCCCATCCCACCAAATGTAGCTGTTATCCTGACTTTTACATTAATTGTTTCTCTGCATTTTAAAGTAATATATTACCCAAGTGTACACCTTAGACCCTAAAGTGTTCCCCATTAAAAAAAATTGTCATAGCCTTTAAATTTCCTTGAATCCAAAGGTTATTCATTTTTCCACCCCTTATCTTTACAGTTTGTCTGTTGAAGAACTCAGGCCATTTCCAAGATTGAATTTTGCTGCTTTCGTACTCATGACGCATGATCCTCAGACCTCAGTATTTCTTATATTCTTATTTTTATCTTTATTTATTTACTGATATTTTAACTCAAGTCCATGTTTGTTTGCAATGTACATATACGTTTACCATAATAGAAAAATTCAGACTGTACAAAGGACTGTCTCTCTAGAGCATTTCCTCTTCCCTCTCTGCTCTCAGGGCCTGTATCCTCTCTTTGGAGGCAACCACTGATACCATTTTCTTCTGCAGTCCTCCACAGATAGTCTGTGCAAATGGAAGAATATATTACATCCATCTGTATTAGACACAGGGATACAACACCTGGATCCCTTTTCATGGCAGGGTTTGTGGCCTTAGAAGTGCTGCCAGCAGATAGCCCTTAGCTGTCAGCCTATCCAGAGGTTGCCACCCAAAGCCTTGCCCTCCCCAGGGCAGCCCATATCCAGTGTTTGAGGCAACAGGAATGTAAAGGTCTGGCCATTTCAGCCTGGTGCTGGTTACATCTGAAGGGCCAATTCTTTCTCAGGGTTAGCTGAGGTCATCAGGCCTGGATTACAGCTTGGCTTCTCCCTCTGTCTACCATAGGGTCACCAACACTCCCAGTTTTCCAAGGACTGAGGGCAGTTCTCAGGATGCTGTATTTTCAATGCTAAAACCAAAAATGTTCCAGGAAAACCAGGATGAATTGGTTACCTCAACCATGTGTGTTGATCCCAAAGATACCACCTAATAACATCCTATACACTAAACTTGGACTCAGAGTCTGCTTCCTGGGGTACTCAGTGAGTGACCGCCGTTAGAGTGATCCGAGAAAATAGGTATAAGATGGAGTTTTAGAGCTGAATCTCTTGCCACCAGGTTGGTACTGCAGACCCCATTGATCACTAGGTGGAGAAAATACCCTCTGACACAAAGGGACAGTTCAACTGTGAACTTTCACTGATGGTTAAGATTGTACATCAAGGAAGAGAAAGCCCTGGCAGACACAATGCATCAGGCATTTGAAAATTATGGAGGAAATGGTCACCATAGCGACAGTGGGGTTGGGTGGCTACTCTGATTATTGCGTCAGTAAAAGATAGCAAGAGCCTGACAGTGATTAACAGGCAATTGAAAGCCAACAGTGAAAGCCAGAGGGTTTCCCTGATAGCCAGGAGAGGCTCCTCTCCTGCAGTAGCAAAGTAAAGAAAGCTGAAGAACAGGTCCGGGTTTTAATGATCAGAGTATCTGACATTCAAAGAATGTTCAATGTGAAAATAAGGCCAGTCTGCCATGACAAGATCAAGGGTCTTTCTAAGAAAGAATGGGACCATTACACAGTCAATGGAGTAATCAGTATTCATGTTTCTGAAAATCTTTAATTTCCAGATTCCCTGAATTTTCTGAGCCTGCAGGAATGATTAGGAGCTGGCACCCCTCCTTTGCCTTTCCCCACTCAAGGCAGCCTCCTGCAGGATCTGTTCATACTCCCCTCTTGGCCATGAGGCGCATAAGTTGTATTAAGTCACAGAATAACCCAGTCAGGGTTTGTGTTAGGCCAGGAAAGAGAGGAAACAGACCCCCAAGGAGCTGCAACACCTAGCTACAGATACTAGCAGAAGATAGGGGACTTTCGTAGGAATGAATTCCAACAGTGCTTGACCAAGAAAGCTGGTATGTAAGGCTGATTATGGGAGACTTGGTTTATCTTTGGAGGGGAAAGGGGTCTATTTAAATGCTTAACCGCTGTTGGACACAGGGTCTGAAGTGACATTGGTAGCTGAAAACCCAAAGTATCATGGCCTCCCCATTACAGTGGGTTCAGAAGCAGCCAGGCTACAAACAGATTGTTGATCTGGTTCTGGCTGACTGCGGGCCCATTGTATATTTCCGATGTATGGTTGGAATAGACATAGTTGGGAGACGATGCAACCCTCACTTTGGATTTTTGGCCTGTAGAGTAAAAATTGTCTATCATTTTTGTAGAGGAGACCAAGAAAAGCCTTTAAAAGTGCTGATACCTCCATCCTGCTCCCAGCCAAGATACTAAATGAAAAACAAATTTGTATCCTCAGAGAGATGACAGAAATTAATGCCACCTTTAAGGATATGAAGACGTTGGTTCAGTTCAGTTCAGTTCAGTTGCTCAGTCATGTCCGACCCTTTGCGACCCCATAAATTGCAGCACGCCAGGCTTCCCTGTCCATCACCAACTCCCGGAGTCTACTCAAACTCATGTTCATCGAGTGGTGATGCCATCCAGCCATCTCATCCTCTGTCATCCCCCTTTTCCTCCTGCCCCCAATACCTCCCAGCAACAGGGTCTTTTCCAATGAGTCAACTCTTTGCATGAGGTGGCCAAAGTATTAGAGTTTCAGCTTTAGCATCAGTTCTTCCAATGAACACCCAGGACTGATCTCCTTTAGGATGGACTGGTTGGACCTCCTTGCAGTCCAAGGGACTCTCAAGAGTCTTCTCCAACACCACAGTTCAAAAGCAACAATTCTTTGGCGCTCAGCTTTCTTCACAGTCCAACTTTCACATCCATACATGACCACTGGATAAACCATAGCCTTGACTAGATGGACCTTTGCTGGCAAAGTAATGTCTCTGCTTTTGAATATGCTATCTAGGTTGGTCCTAACTTTCCTTCCAAGGAGTAAGCGTCTTTTAATTTCATGGCTGCAGTCACCACCTGCAGTGATTTTGGAGCCCCCAAAAATAAAGTCTGACACTGTTTCCACTGTTTCCCCATCTATTTCCCATGAAGTGATGGGACCAGATGTTATGATCTTTGTTTTCTGAATGTTGAGCTTTAAGCCAACTTTTTCACTCTCCTCTTTCACTTTCATCAAGAGGCTTTTTAGTTCCTCTTTACTTTCTGCCATAAGGGTGGTGTCATCTGCATATCTGAGGTTATTGATATTTCTCCCAGCAATCTTGATTCCAGCTTGTACTTCCTCCAGCCCAGCATTTCTCATGATGTACTCTGCATCTAAGTTAAATAAGCAGGGTGACAATATACAGCCTTGACATACTCCTTTTCCTATTTGGAACCAGTCTGTTGTTCCATGTCCAGTTCTAACTGTTGCTTCCTGACCTGCATACAGGTTTCTCAAGAGGCAGGTCAGGTGGTCTGGTATTCCCATCGCTTTCAGAATTTTCCACAGTTTATTGTTGGTTCACTTCAGTTCAGTTAAGTCACTCAGTCATGTCCAACTCTTTGCAACCCCATGAACTGCAGCACGCCAGGCCTCCCTGTCCATCACCAACTCCTGGAGTTTACGCAAACTCATGTCCACTGAGTCAGTGATGCCATCCAGCCATTTCATCCTCTGTTGTCTCCTTCTCCTCCTGCCCCCAATCCCTCCCAGCATCAGTCTTTTCCAATGAGTCAACTCCTTGCATGAGGTGGCCAAAGTATTAGAGTTTCAGCTTTAGCATCAGTCCTTCCAATGAACACCCAGGACTGATCTCCTTTAGAATGGACTGGTTGAATCTCCTTGCAGTCCAAGGGACTCTCAAGAGTCTTCTCCAACACCACAGTTCAAAAGCAACAATTCTTTGGCACTCAGCTTTCTTTACGGTCCAACTCTCCCATCCATACATGACCACTGGATAAACCATAGCCTTGACTAGACGGACCTTTGTTGGCAAAGTAATGTCTCTGCTTTTGAATATGCTATCTAGGTTGGTCCTAACTTTCCTTCCAAGGAGTAAGCGTCTTTTAATTTCATGGCTGCAGTCACCATCTGCCATGATGTTAGAGATCCCCATTTCATCTCCACCTAACTTACCCACTGGGACCCCTGTAGAAATGAGTCAAATGTCCTGGAGAATGACCTTAGACTACCATAAACCCAACTGCTGCCTCCATGACAGATATGGCGTTTTTGCTAGAGAAGATTAACATGGCCTCAGATACATGTTGTAGAGCGGCAATTTCTAGATCAGAAAAGAGGATCACAAACAGTTCACCTTTATGTGACACAGGCAATAATTCCACCCCCTCACCCCCAGGGCTGTATTAGTGCTGTCTCAAAATAGTGTCCAAAGAGATTTGGAGTTTCTGTATATCTCATAGATCATTGTATTGGCCCACTATATTGATGACATTATGCTAAATGAGCCAGGTGAGCAAGAACTAGCTAACATCTGCTTGAGTGGTTCGAGATAAATCTTATGAAGATTCAGGAGCTTAACACATGAGGAAAAATGCTAAGTATCTGATAGTTAAAGGCATGCTAGTATATTCCATCCAAAATGAAAGACAAATTGTTACATCCTATACATCCCACTAGAAGAAGGAAGCCCAATGCCTCATAGATCTCTTTGGGTTCTGGAGACAAAATATTCCACACTTGGGAATACTGCTGCAACATATACAGTGGTTGTCTTGGAAGGTTGCCACCTCTGAGTGCCACACAGTACAGGAAAGAATTCTGTAGCATTACAACTTGTTGTGGAAGCAGCCTTGCTACTTGGGGGCCATAGGACCCACAAGATGCTGTGATATTTGAGAATCAGTTGTGGAAAAAGCTATCATGTAGTTTATACCAACTCCCAGTGGAAAAATCACTATGCAGGTCCCAGGCTTCTGCAATGAAGGATTATTTGCCTTTTGAAAAAGCAGTGTACCCCTGAGCCTATGAAACACCAAGGATGATGGTTAATTTATGTGTTAACTTGCTTAGGCTATGGTGCTGGTCAAACACCAGTCTAAATGTTGCTGTAAAGGTACTTTTAGATGTGATTAACATTTAAATCAGTAGACTTTGAGTAAAGCAGATTACCTTCCATAAAAGGGTGGGCCTCATCCAATCAGTTGAAGGCCTTAAGGGAAAAGACTGAAGTATTTTAAAGAGAAATTCTGCCTCTAGACAGCTTTGGATTGCAACACTGACTTTAACTGGTATTTCCAGCTGACTGGCCTACACCACAAAGATTTTGTTTTTCAAATTTTTAAATTAAAAAAAATTATTTTGGCCAAGTCACCCAGCATGTGGGATCTTAGTTCCCTTACAATGGATGAAACCCACATCTCCTGCGTTGGAAGCATATGCGTTTTAACCACCGGACCACCAGGGAATTCCCTGCACTGCAGGTTTTGGACTTGACAGCTCTCACAATCATGCGAGCCAATTCCTTAAATAAATCCTTCTCCATCTTCAAATGTATATGTGTATATATGTATGTGTGTGCATGTATACATCTGTGTGTGAATATGTGTGCATATAAATATATATTTATATACACACATATGTTCTGTTGGTCCTCTGTCTCTGGAGAACCCTAATACTCCAAGTGACCATACATCCAGAACATCCAACATCATCATGAGCTAGGTTTTGTCAGACCTACCAAGTCATCACTTAGGTGGATCCACAATTCCTGAGATGGCAGTGATCCCCTTGGAATCAAGCATGAGTTGGGCCAGAGGTCACAAAGCAGTTGCAATAGCAGAGAGCTCAGGATTTTACCCATTCATTGTTGCACAAGCTCTTCTTTATTTCATATGTAGGGTCACATGGTGAGTGCCTTAATCAGCTGACAGAGGAGGAAAAGCCTGGGCTTGATTTATGGATGGTTAACTCAGCATGTGCTTGCAAGCCAGAAACTTGCCACAAGCTAAACTATATCCCCACCCAGGGGTGATCCAGAAAAACAGTAGTGAGGCAAAATGCTTCCAGGGAGGTGAGTGTCAGGCGATGAATTTGGTCACTTTGCATGGACCAAAGAAGTGGCTCAAGGGTAAAATATATACAGACTCCCTGGCAATGGCAAGTGACCAGGTGGGGCTCCTGTGTCTGGACGCAGAAAGATTGGAAAACTGGGAGGTAGGAGCATGAGGAGAGACCTATGACAGTGGCACAAAGTATGAAGCTCTTGAAATCACACGCTGATGCCAACCACAGAGCGTAAACTGTAGAACCGGCATGAGACAGTGAAGTGGACAGGCTGACTCAGTACATGCCATCCGGCCTCTAAGTCTCTCTGATAGCACCTCCCACAAGCCATCTGATTAATTATTTCAGACTAAACAAACCTTCAGTAGATCACATCCATCATAACTAAGGACAGCCACCAACTCTGGCACTCCCAGCCAAGTTTTACGGTAATATTTGAGGACTCACAGAAGCAGGAGCCAACCAAGGGTCAGATCTGGAGGCCCTGATAGGATGACTATTCATGGCTATGAGCTCATTGTTCTTCCATGCCTGGACTTGACCTGGCATTAAGTCTCCTTGGGCACTCAACACAAAGATGCATTTATCCAAAGAGTGTAATGTTACCCTTAAATGACTACCAGTGGCTTCTACCAGTAATCTTTCTCCATCTGTGTCTACTTAGAAAGGACTCCACCCAGTAGCTGCCTTGGGGTCCTCCCAAAGGAGCCCAAACCCACATCATTGAAAGGAACCAAGCTTCTATTCTCCTCTGCAGAAAGTCTATAATCCACTATGGTAATACAGCTGCCTCCAACAGTAAACCATGAGAGAATGCAACTGGTGTGACTGTCCCAGAAAATTGTTCAAACCCTCAGTGATTCCACCAAACTCTTACTGCAATGGCAGGAAACGGCCGAAAATATTCAGTAGGTAGCTGGAGATATGCATCTAAACATTGGAAAAAAAGTATCTGAGAATTTTCAGCAGATCAGTAAATTCTTATAACCATTCATCCATTCATTTATTCAATAGTATTTATTGAACATTTACTGTGTGTCAAGCACTCTGCAGTATGCTCAACATTTTCCAGCAAATAAGACAGATCTGGCCTCTATTATACCTATATTTAGACTCTGATGGGATCATGAAATTATTCACTGAAGCCATGAGTATAGATGGTCCTTCCAAGGGTGTGGAGAAACGCTTGATGACAGGACACGTTCTAGAGTGTAAAAGAGAAACTAGGAAAGGAGATAGAAAAAGAGGAAGTAGATAGAAAACCAGAAGAGCATAGCATTTTGTTTAAGATATGAGAATGGCAAAGAGAGAGAAAAGGTAAAATATATCCTGATAAAAAGTGCAGATGGTATTTAAGACACAAACTCTAGTCTCAGAAATATGTAACTTTGAGTCCTACCTCCACCATTTATTGGTGATATGACTTTGATTGGGAGATATGAGATCAATTATGACAAGTGTCAAGTATACTGCTTAACAAACAGAAGTTTGGTTTTTTATTTTGCTTTTGCGGGGGACACCTTTGAATTTCACAAAAAGAAGAATTGGTGCATTCTAGGAAATTTGCCCGAAGTCCTTAAACTTCAAAATTCAGTATGCTCTCCCTCATAAATGTACTTCAGAGCGTGAATCTTCCACTATGGGCCCTTTTGATCAAACATAGGAAGAAGAGCAATAAAGAGGATACTTGTAATAACTATTTCGGGCCCCCATTCAGTGCTCAGATGCCTCAGGGTTTTACCTTTGGGGATGTGCTCAGTCACACAACTGGAAATTTAAGCGAAGTATATCTTACAACTCAGAACTTGAAGCTGAATTGGACTCTTATAGTGTAGCATATGAATAAATCAAGCATCAGACTCACCTCAATTTGGAAGGCTACAAGACATTTTTATTTTGCCCTTACTTGGACATTGGAGGCAGGGATAGCAAAAGTCTACAAGCAATAAATGCTGGAGAGGGTGTGGAGAAAAGGGAACGCTTTTACACTGTTGGTGGGAATGCAAACTAGTACAGCCACTATGGAGAACAGTGTGGCGATTCCTTAAAAAACTAGAAATTGAACTGCCTTATGACCCAGCAATCCCACTGCTGGGCATACACACCGAGGAAACCAGAATTGAAAGAGACACGTGTACCCCAATGTTCATCGCAGCACTATTTATAATAGCCAGGACATGGAAGCAACCTAGATGTCCATCAGCAGACAAATGGATAAGAGAGCTGTGGTACATATATACAATGGAGTATTACTCAGCCATTAAAAAGAATACATTTGAATCCTTTCTAATGAGGTGGATGAAACTGGAGCTGATTATACAGAGTGAAGTAAGCCAGAAAGAAAAACACCAATACAGTATACTAACGCATATATATGGAATTTAGAAAGATGGTAATGATAACCCTGTATGCGAGACAGCAAAAGAGACACAGATGTATAGAACAGTCTTTTGGACTCTGTGGGAGAGGGAGAGGGTGGGATGATTTGGGAGACTGGCATTGAAATATGTATACTATCATGTAAGAAACAAATCGCTAGTCTAGGTTCGATACAGGATACAGGATGCTTGGGGCTGGTGCACTGGGATGACCCAGAGAGATGATATGGGGAGGGTGGTGGGAAGGGGCTTCAGGGTTGGGAACTCATGTACACCTGTGGTGGATGCATGTCAGTGTATGGCAAAAACAATACAGTATTGTAAAGTAAAAAAATAAAAATTAAAAAAAATAAGTAAACTCCTTCCAAATTAAAAAAAAAAAAAAAGAAAGCTGTGGTACAGATACACAATGGAGTATTACTCAGCCATTAAAAAGAATACATTTGAATCAGTTCTAATGAGGTGGATGAAACTGGAGCCGATTATACGAGTGAAGTAAGCCAGAAAGAAAAACACCAATACAGTATACTAATGCATATATATGGAATTTAGAAAGATGGTAATGATAACCCTGTATGCAAGACAGCAAAAGAGACACAAATGTATAGAACAGACTTTTGGACTCTGTGGGAGAGGGAGAGGGTGGGTTGATTTGGGAGACTGGCATTGAAATATGTATACTATCATGTAGGAAACAAATTGCCAGTCTAGGTTCGATACAGGATACAGGATGCTTGGGGCTGGTGCACTGGGATGACCCAGACAGATGATATGGGGAGAGAGGTGGGAGGGGGGTTCAGGATTGAGAACTCATGTGTGCCCATGGCAGATGCATGTCAATGTATGGCAAAACCAATACAGTATTGTAAAGTAAAATAAAAAATAAATAAATTAAAAAAAAAAAAACAAGCTCAGGGCCCAGAAAAAAAAAAAAAAAAGAGAAATATCAGAGGCAAGTGTATAAAGAACCAACAAACTGGGATCCAAAAGAGGAGATGGCCAAGCTTGGGGAAGACTGAGAAATAGAAGGCAGCTGTCAGAGGATCAAGGAGAAGACCCTGAAAGCAGGCGTAGACCATTAATTGGAGAAGTTTGGTAGTGAAAAGACAAGAGACAGAGAATTCTGGCTGTGCTGCTGTCAAATGCAACCTGAACTTAAGTCAATTACTGAAACCAAGTTCTGTTTGATGAGTTGGCTTCTCAAGCAAGCAATCTGTCTGTTTCCCAGGGCTTGGCTTTCTCATGTTCCAGAAACAGAGAGGATCATAATCTCTGCTGAGATGTCAGTGGAAAAACTCTACTTTCTAGTGTGTCCAGCCTGCAGATAATGATCTTGACTAGAAGATTACAAGGCAGTTAAAAGTAGTTAAGGTGCCAGGTCAGAGTGTCCTCATTCCAACTGGGGAAAGATCATTCTTTTGAGGTATTAGCTTAGGCAAATAAACAGTCACTAAAAGTCTCTGCAGTGACACCAGATTTCATGTCAGGTCCTACTTTGGGATGCAGGTACAGCAGCATCTAGGTCATCAGTGTGGATTTGGCTCCTAAATCACTGACAGGCTATGGATTAACTCTAGGATAAGATCATTTTCTTGAGGAAGGGAGAGTCAGTGATGGAGGATGAAGACTGTGGTTTGGCTCCCATCCCAAATCTATTCCAGAGCAGCTTCCACTACCCTGCAGTTGGTCCTAACTCTGTTCCTAATGAACAGGCGGAGAATGGAAGTTCCATTTCTGCTCCTCTCACTTCCAACTCCTGCCCTATTTTTGCTGGAGTGGCTACCAGCCCATGTCACCACGGCCGGATTTACCAGAGGGTCTGCCTTTGACCTGCTGTGTGCGCATATGTGCCAGTCAGGGTGGTGACAGGGGTTGCCAGAATATTCGCCCTGGTGCTCAGAAAGCATGGTGACCAAATGTTTATGATGCTGTCTGGCTGATGGGCTTTAAAACCCTTTCAGGCTTGAGATCCAAATTTTAATCTACACACTAGCCTCATGGCCATACAAAGAAACTTCAAGGGGTGTCCTTTCCAGGGCTGCCTTCTGAGTACATTGATTCCTGACATAGGTCATTGGCTGGCATGGGAAAAATGAGCCTCTCAAAGGTATAAGATGGGATCTTCCTACAGATTTCCACTGTTGGATTTAATTTTTTTTGCAGGTTATTAAGATAACGTTTTATTTTATGGATAGTATTTTCTGCTCTGTATACAAACATGTAGGGAAAGTATGTCTTTCAGAATTCACCAGTTTTGGTTTTTTGTTTGCTTGTTTTTAATTTTTAATTGGAGGATAATTGCTTTACAATGTTGCATTGATTCCTGCCATACAGCAGCAAGTCAGCCAAAGTATATATATATATGTGAGTATATATCCCCTTCCTCTCGACCCCCCTCCCACTCCCTGCCCCCCATCCTGCCTCTCTGGGTCATCACAGAGTGCTAGGCTGGGCTCCCCGCATTAAACGGTGCCTTCCTTCCAGCTCTCTGTTTCACACATGGTGCTATATGTATGTCAATGCTACTTTTTCCATTCATCCCACCATCTCCTTCCCCTTCTGTGTCCATAAGTCTGTTCCCGATGTCCGTGTCTCCATTCCTTTCCTACAAATAGGATCACTGTATTGTTTCCCATTTCCTAGATTCCATACATATACTTTAATATATTATATCAGTTGTTCCCTTTCTGGCTTACTTCACTCTGTGGAATAGTCTCTAGGTTCATCCATCTCACTATGAATGGACTCAACTCCATTCATTTTTATGGCTGAGTAATATAACATAGTATATGGCATACACCACAAATTGTTGGATTAAATTTAAGTAAAAACATTCTAACATTAGGTTGTTGGATGATGAGGACAGGAATTAAAGCAGTATGGCTTTATTTTTGTTTACTCATTTTTCAGCGTGTATTTGTTGAGAACCTTCTATGCACTGGGCACTGTACTAAATGCTGGAGGTGCAGAATGAGCAAAACCAGCCAGGCTCCTACCCTCATGGAGCTGGAAGGAATCAGCTAGATCATCACACAAGGAGACAGAAGAGGACAGTGCTTCTAAAGAGGGCCATGGTCTGTGAGAATACACGATAAAGAAGCTTGATCTGGTTTGGTGGCCGTGATGGTAGAGGGAAGGAATATCTTAAACTTTAAAGGCCAAGAAAGAACACAAAGACCATGAATAGCTCATCACATGTGGTAGCCTTGGCCAAGTCTTAGGTATGAGGATTCTCCTCTCTTCCTTTCAAGTTGTTCCATGTTTCTTTCTGGATGGAAAAGAAAAACTAGAAAATATCCACATAGGTTTAGGTGATGCCATTGGACAAAGAAATAATTCAATAATGGAACATGATTTCTTGATGTACTAAGTTCAAGGCAGACTAGGCTAGTTGCTACTTCCTAACTGAAAAGCCATCAAGTAGAATCTTAATAAGTTGACTAAATTCAGTCTTTTCTAACTATAAAAGCAGGAAATTTATATGAATTAGGCTAACTATATAGAGACTTCAGATACGGAACTTCAATGTGCAATATTGAGGAACACACTGACTTTAAACCACACAATGAGGAACCATGCCCATACATTATTTTTGTAGGACAAGAATCAGGAAACCTCTGTGAAAACAAAAAGATGTGAAAGAAAGACCCCTAGGCTGAGTGTCACCAGGCTTTGATTTTAACACCAGGAAGACCATTAACATTTCCTCTGTGACTTGGTAACATTGCTTTCTGTCTCTGAAGCAATTGTTCCTCATTTGTGAAAGTGTGGGGTTTGACCTGTGATATTTAAGGTCCCATCCCTTCAAGACTCTTCTTATTCCTTGCTCCTGTAAGATGGCCAAACTCAGAATAACAAATTTCTATATTTCCCAGCTCAGCATACAATTGTCTCCCATTTCTGATCCCTGTCTGTCCACTGCATGCGTTAGGTTCCACGTGGACCCAGATCAGAATAGATTTACCTGTTTTTGTCACATGATTTGTGAGTTAAGAGGTCAGATCTGGATCTCAGTTAATTAGCACTAACCATTTACTACCCCTGTGACCTGGATAACTTATTTCAACTTTCTGAGACTCTATTTGCCCATCTGTAAAATGAGGGTGACAATCATCCCCTCTCAGAGTTGTCATGTGCCTGGCATAAAATAAATGGTGGTAGATAACTTTGTGGTTATGTGCTAAAATGCTAAACTCAAGACTCCTGGGTTCAAATTACATGTCCACCACTTGCCAGCCTTGAGCACTTGCTCAGGTTACTTAACTTTCCCTGTATTTCACTTTCCAATCTATAAAATAGATTTAATAATCACAGTAGTGAGCATCAAACCAATAATCCCAGCATGCACATGAAACAGTACATGACTCTTAGAACTCAATACGAGTTAGCAATTATTATGATTAAGTGGTAGCTAATACTTTTTCTACTAGAGTGCATACTATATATCAAAAATGCAAACATCCAGCAGGAAATCATCACAGAGCATTACCCAACGAATCAGAAAAATAATGGACATCTCTACTAGTTAACCCAAACACAAATTAATTACTGTGCATTTTGTTTTAACCCTTGATGAAAATAGAGATAGTATGGCTTAGTCCTTAGATACTGAGTCCAAAGGAATCAGAAAGGAAATGCTTTCTGAAGACCTTGGCTGCTGGCCCGCCATCTCCGCCCCACTGACCAGCATGACCAAGAGCCAGAAGCCAAGCCTCACAGTGCTCAGCGGCGGGGCAAGTGATAACCACACAGGATGTATGCCTGTTGAGAGCGAGGTCGTGATTCAGGGGTTTGACTCTGTCAAACAGTGCTGACAAAGACATGCTGTTTTCCCTGACAGTATAGAATCAGATTACTGCACATACAAGTGTCTCACACCTGGAAAAGATGAAATTACACTGAGCTTAATCCTCCGAAACCAGATCAACAAGAAGTCGCTTAAACATTTAGGAGATCAGTTGTCTCCTGGCAAAGAAAATAATGCAAGGCAGTTGGGCAGTCTTCACTAATTAGAAGGGCCTGGCCTTGTCAGTTGAAAAACCTCTCTGATCCTTTATTCTCTTTATTAATTATACCTTGAGACGTCTGAACACAGTCTCTGGGCACTTAGGTCTTGTGTACTCATTCGAGTTTGCTGAGGAAATCAGTCCTTTGGTGAGGTTACGTAAGTGAAACAAAGCAGACTGATATCAGATACTTCACTAAAAATAGACAAATAAATTCATCCCTTTCAGCAAAAGTGAGCTTTGCTCCAGTTAAGGTCAGTGTAGATTATATCCATGCCCAATGTGTCAGTGAACACATATCCAGGGTTATAACCAAAACTGAAGCCAGACAGGAGTTTCATAACCTTTGTCTCTGGGTTTCACTAACCAGAAAGCCAGGGTTTGGAAAGGTGTTTAAACCGAAGACTCCTAGTGAACTCTGGTGCACACCATCCCCCTCAACACCTCTAAACACCCGGGCTCTCCCCGTGGCCCCACCTGCAGGGCAGCTCTGTCCTTGCACCAAGTGGACAGAAAACAGCCACCTCCCCACGCTATCTTCAACCTGCAGCCCCAGCTTACTGCAGCCAAGTTCTCCCCTCTGTTCCCTCCTGCAAGGAGACAATGTAGTTTGGAGTTTTAATGAAAATTAAACTATGGAACATATATCTCAATCGATTGTCTTACATTATGTAAAACTAATGAGGAAGGGTGAGAGTTGATCAACTCAAATTTTAAAATTCCATTTTAAAAACCAGATAATATATGCAAAAAACCCCACTGAAAACAAGAAACATATAACCAAAAAAATGCCAAAGACATCCCAATTATACAAAAAAAACAGGTGTTCATCTTTCCTCTCTCCCCAGCTACAGCTTCCTCTGGTGTTTTAGAATTGCTTTCAATTCTTCTCTAAGTATTTAATACATATTCAAGTTATATATATAGTCACATATATAGTATATATATCTATATTATATATATATATAACCTTCAACAACACGCACTTACAAATGATAACAAACCTAACCCACTGCTCTGCACCTTATTTTGTTTTGTTTTATACTGTATGTTGAAGATTCACGTCAATACATACAGGACAGCCTCACTCTTTCCAAAGACATCAAAGAACTCTATGGTATGGAGGCATCATAATGGACTTAACCAGTTCCTTAGTGAAGGATATTTAAGACTTTTTCTCCCAATCTTTTGCTTTTATAGACAATATGGTAAGACATGTGCCTTGTATGCACATCATATCCATGTGTAAATATACCTGTAGAAGAAATTCCTTGGAGTGGAACAGTTAGGTGAAAAAATACACACACGTGTAATTTGGATAGATGCTGACCAATTATCATCATAGAAGTTGAGAAATTGTGCCAATTTATCTTCCTACCAACAATGAATGAGACAGGCTATCTCCCCAAAACCTGGGAGGGCCAGTGTGTTAGCAAATTTTTTGATTTTTGCCAAATCAAAATGACGATTATATCTCACTCGATTTCATTTGCCTTTTTCTTATTACTGGACAGAGCACCTTTACAAATGTTTAGATGTCTTTTCCTGAAACTGTCTATTCATGTCCTTTGTCTCTTGGGGCGTTGGTCTCTTTTTTTTCCTTATTTTTTTTTCATCGAGGTATAATTGACACATAACATGGTATTGGTTTCAGGTGTACAACATCATGACTCGATATTTGTGTATATTGCGAAATGATCACCACAGTAAGTCTAGTTAACATCTGTCACCACACATAGCTCCCTGATTTGTAAACACGCTTAGTACATTAAGGAAAATCGGGCTATGCAGTACAAATATTGTATTCTAGTTTGTTGTTTGATTTTTTTTACTTTGTGTCATCTTTTTCCCAAGCATATTAATTTTTTCTTCTTTTGCATAATTGGATTTATCAAGTTTTTCTTTCATTTTGAATGGGTGGAAGTGGGGAGAGGCCATCAATATTTAACTGACCAAAGTCAAAACTGACCAAAAGCCAAACTCCTCCAAATAGCCTACACGTCTGTGTTATCTTTACTTCCTTCTCAAGCCCCATCTCTGTTGACTCTCCTCACACACATAAAGTTCCAGCCAAATAAGCTAATTGTATTTCCCAAAACAAGTCTTCACATTTATTTGTTTTTTTTTTTTTCTATTTGGAAAGCGTTTCTCAATCCCATATTCCAAATTTATCTGATGGGCAAATTCCTGTTTCACACAAAGCAATTCAGATATCATCTCCTTTGTGAAGAATTCCCTGCCTGTTTCATCTTTCCTGTGTGTGATTAGTTATGTAGCATTTTCTACAAACCACTCTGGTCCTGATCATATGGTTCAGTTCATATCCTAGACAGTTAGTGTGGGCTCTGGAACCAGGCTATGTGGGTTGGGATCCTGGTTTGGCCACTTATTTGATGTTTGCAACTGACCTTAAGCAACTTATTTCACTTCTCTGTGCTCTAATGTCTTCATCTGTAAAGTGAGGATAACAAAAATGCATCATAGAATTGCTTTAAGAATTAAATATTGCAGCATTTGCTTAAGTGTTAAACAGACCTACGTTGAGAACAGTATCTGACCCAAAGAAAATGATTACTATATAAATGAAAATGTACTGAACCCAGTCCCAGTCTAAGCAACAGAGAGAAATCCTCCAGGAAGCCATTGTGCTATCATTTATCTGCTTTCCTGTCTTCTTTCCTAGACTGATGCCTTGACGGAAAGGGCCAGATATTGTTCTTTACACAACTTTGTCTCCCAAGCACCAATATATGGTGGCTTCATTGAATGAACAACTGAATGAATACATGTTTTCCTGTCCAAGGTTCTCACTTTAGTTGAAATATAACATCAATATGTAAAGTAAATTTAAGAAAGCCCTCAAAATAAAAATAAAGATATAGAAGTTGTCCATAACACAAATAAGTACAAAGTCCTTATACCTGTAATTGTCAAAGAGACCAGTGGAGCTGAACAACAACAACAAAAATTCTTGAGGGTATTCTCTTCAAAGATTTAAATTTCAGAAAGAACAAGGATTGTTGAGACAGTTGAAGGTATCCCACATCGGGGAAATGACCCCTATACAGGGCCACTATAGGATCCTCTTAAGCCCTAGGCAGCTCCACACATATTTTATCAAACCTTCAAAGAGACCTATGTCTACCATAACTTGGGGTAAAAAATTGAAAGATATTTTCCAATTTGGCTTTTGAAATTTGCTGTGAGTAGCTCCTTTGAATCCCACTTGGTTGTGATTTCTCAGTCATCATTGGGTACCCATGAGAAATTTTAAGTCATAAAATCTAATCCACAAATTATTTTTCATTGTAATGAGATATTTATGAATATCAAATTTAATTATTGAAGCTGATATATGATATAATTTTCAGTAATGTCACTAAACATTTTAAAATTTTGATTTCACAATTTCCATATTTTGGAAGCAAAACATTTCTTTCTTTCTTTTTTTTTCTCCTGGTCTCAGGTATTTTAATCAGTTCTTGAAATGTTCTTGGGCCCCAGCCTAGGCACTATGCCTATGGTACCCAATGGGCAAAACAGCCCAGCTTGTTCAAAGGCCTGGAGGCAAGTGCAATCAAGTTTTATGCTGAATATGACAAACTTATTTTCTCTGTTGAAGCCAAGTATTTATGTGGAGGATTAGTTGGATACATACTTCCTAAGAGAACCAGCTGTTTTTGTAAGTAAAGACCTGTTGCAAAAAGAACAGAAAACCTCTTTCGGTTGGGAGGTGGGGGTAAGCGGGACACATTGCTTTTCTCATCATCTGCCAAGAACACCATGCCCTCATTTCATGTCAAAGTCTATTAACACTCAGTACCAGATACACGATCTGGAATTGAAATTATTATCTTCCATCACAGTCAATTCTTATGCCTTTTCCAGGACAAATTCCCATAGCTTTTTCAGGTTCTTTGGAGCAATTTAGACCATTTTCTTTTTTTTTTTCATCCCCCTTGTGGCTGTTGTTGTATATCACATCCCTAGGTATGGAGGGGAGGTCCCGTCTTTGAATGATGCACAGAAAAAGGTAAAAAATAGACTGAGGCTAAAAACTTCCTTGAACCTGAACCAGGCTGTGGGGAAAGAACACTGGGATGGAATATCCAGCTGGAATGAACATCATTTTTACAGGTGGTGGTATGAATAACTCCATTATAAAGGAATTAGGGTTGGCGTTTTGCACAACTCTAGGGGCAATTTGCACGTTGGGTCACAGTGTCCCCCCTGGAGTTGGGCAACTTTGTGGGTCTGAAAGCAATGGGTCATAGGCCTTTAATTTCCAGAGAAACAAGAAGCAAAATGGCCCAGGAGAAGAGAGAACATTCTACCAAGTTGCATGTATGTTTCAGACATTCTGGAGCTGCAGTTGATTTCATGCCCAACTCTTGCTACACCTAAGATTTGCATATAGTACTGGGGAGGTTTGGGGGGAAAACCAGGATTCCACCACTGAACCCAAGCCAAACCTTCAATGACTGGAACCTGAGAAAACTGCTCTTTTCAATTTTAATCTAGTTTCCCTTTCCCAATAGTATTTAAAGGACAAATGTGTTCTGTTCTGCAGCCCTGGAACTTACTATTCATGGTTAAGTCATTACCTGTGAGGACTTTATATGGGTTATTGGAAGTTTAGCTTTACAGTAAATGTACTATAATTTACACAGTAAAATGCAGTCCCTTGCTTAATTACTTACCTCACCTATTGGGAGTTTTTCTCATTTCTCAGGTCAAGGTTTTTACTGAGGGCCATAACTACAGAGTTGACATTGCTATGAAACACTTTTGAAACCCTCAGAATAAGATTTCTTGACAACACCTAAGAGCAACTCGCCAAAAACAATGAATGGTGTTTCACAATCTGAGTGGGTGTACTTCATCTACCTAATATGTAAATAAAGGAGCGGTGAGTTAACAGCTCAATACTGGAGGGACTTCTCAAGAAAGCTCAGCTACTAGAAATCAAGGGCAACTTGACTCAGATCTTGTGACCCTATGGAATTCGGGCTCTGGAAGTTCAGTGGACCTAGACCAAGGAGAGAATAAGAGGCCCCTTTTTCTCTCTGGTGTTCACCCATGTCCATAGAGATGAGATACCAGGAGGTGGGCTCCAGAGCTGTTTCTGAATTGTCTGTTGTGTCTATTCCCTGGAACCAATGATAAACTTCTGTCATGTCCTGTGGTTCACATCAGAGTGAAAGCCCCATAGACCAGCATGACCCAAAGGAGTAGAAGCCCCTAGGCCCAGCCAGACAAAGGAAAACAGGGACCGTGGAAGAGGAAAAACAGTAAGTACTGATAGAATCACTGTAGCAATTGCAATTCAATCATCCGTAGCTAGCACTTGTCCATGCTTATTTAAACATGGAAACCCAGATTCCCGAAATTCTGCCCACCTTTTAAGCTCTTCTGGAAGCCCCCAGGGGATGTTCCATAGGCATCTGCACACAGTTCTGTTGCTTTCCATCCAGTCTCTCTGTTGATGTCCAGTTCCTAAGATTCCCTCCATAGGCTCCATGCAAACCTGACATCTGGGCCAAGGCTGTGTCTCATGGCACTGCCAGAGTTGCTAACCTAAAAGGGGCCAAATTGTTAGTATCTTTTTACCTGGGCAGCAAAGCATCCAAGGTGTCACATAGCCCCTGTGAAAACAGCTCCTTCTTGCCTCTTTCTGGGATGGTTCAGATTAGAGACCAAGGGATCAGACTGGTTCACTTGGGAACTGATACCTGAAACAGATATACTTTTTTTCTTTCCACCTTCTCCCTTTCCTACACTTTATCCTCCCCCAGCCCTCCCCACTCACTCTATTTCAGGGTATCATAATGAGCCCCAATAATCTACAAGTTAATGAGTCCCCACAGAGGCCAGATAACCTTCTGAGAAGCAACACTGTGTTTATTAAACGGCTGTATAGTCTGGTGGCTGAAGCCATGAGTCACACTTAGATCTGAATACAGGCTCTGCCACTTACTATGTCCTTAAGCAAGTGGCTTAATGGTCTTTATGTCCCAGTCTCCTGAATCACTAAGTGGAGATGATAATAAGACTTAGCTCATAGGGTTGTGGTTAGAATTCCACGAGATCATTCATTTATATCTTCCTTGTATAAGTATTTTATTGAGGGACTATAATGTTTGAAGCAGTTTTAGATGTTGGAGGTATAGCAGAGAACAAAATATCCAATCCTTTATTATCATGGAGCTTAAATTCCATCTGGAGAAATAAACAGTAAGCACAAATAATATAATTCTGGACAGAGATAAATTCTATAAAGCATAAAGCCTGATTAAGGTATGGACAGTGACAGGGAAACTTTGATATAAGACAGTCAGGGAAGGTGTCTTTGAGGAGGTGGCATATGAGTGAAGACCTAATTTTAAATTATTTAGCATAATTCAAGCAGAGAGTGTTCCATTAATGGAACCTTTAATAATATTAGTTTCCAGGTTCTATCTTCAAGATCTTCATATGCCTAAAAATGCAGTAGATACTTCATTTTATTTTTAAAAAATACATCTATGCAACAACATTCAAAAAAAAACCACAACTCATTTCACAAACAAAACCGCACATTTTAATTATTGTATCTCATTCATTCTTAGTCTCTCATCCCTGGTTATCTTTCTACTGGGTACCAGAGAAAGTTCCAGAACTGAGTGCTTTGACCACTGGTACATTACCCCTCAGGGCTTCCCAGGTGGCACAATGGTAAATAATCCACCTGCCAATGCAGGAGATACTGGCTCAATCCCTGGGTCAGAAAGATGCCCTGGATTAGGAAATGGCAACCCGCTCCAGTAGTCTTGCCTGGAAAAGTCATGGACAGAGCAGCCTGGTGGGCTATGGTTCGTGGGGTCACAAAGAGTCAGACGTGACTTAGCAACTGAGCACTCACGCACATTACCCCACAAATGTCTGTCAGGACCTGAGAGGAGTAGCAACACACTTTCTAGAATGGATCCACTGTTAGCTCTATGGAAGCTGGACTACAGATGAGGAAGGAAGCATGGAAGGGGAGTGACCACATTTAGTAGACAGCACTGTACATCACTCAGGAGTATCATTCTACTGATGGTATGTAAGCCTGCATGAATGGTATCCCTGACAAATTATCTCAGACTACTTGGAAGCCATTGAAACCTGGTTTGGATGTAGAACAGACTTTTTCAAAATGTGTTTCTGGAAACATCTGTTCTATGGAGTTTCATGTTCAAAATCTTTGGGAAACACTGCAAACTAAATTTCGCTCCTGGAGATTCACAAGATATATTAACAGATTAGATTAAAGGTCTTGAGGGGTTCTTCAGTAAAGATATCCCTAGTTGACCCTATTATCCCTATTATCCCTGGTTGACCCCAAATTCTCTGATCACAGAACCCCTTTCTCTCTTAATACTTATTAATTTTCACTTTTTAATACTTATTTTGAGCTTCCCTGATAGCTCAGTTGGTAAAGAATCCACCTGCAATGAAGGAGGCCCTGGTTCAATTCCTGGGTTGGGAAGATCCACTGGAGAAGGAGGGATAGGCTACTCACTCCAGTATTGTTGGGCTTCCCTGGTGGCTCAGCTGGTAAAGAATTTGCCTATAATGCAGGAGACCTGGGTTCGATCCCTGGGTTGGGGAGATCCCCTGGAGAAGGGAACAGCTACCCACTCCAGTATTATGGCCTGGAGAATTCTATGGACTGTATAGCCCATGGGGTCACAAAGAGTCAGACACGACTGAGCAACTTTCACTTGGGCTTCCCTCATAGTTCAGTTGGTAAAGAATCCGCCTGCAATGCAGAAGACCCAGGTTTGATTCCTAGGTTGGGAAGGTCCCTTGGAGTAGGAAATAGCAACCCGCTCCAGTATTTTTGCCTGGAGAATCCCATGGGCAGAGGAGCCTGGCGGCCTATGGTTAATGGGGTCACAAGAGTCGGACACGACTTAGCGACTAAACCGTCAATACTTATCAATCTGCACTTTTTGAAATGTTACCCCAAAGGCTAAATTTTAATCTGCTCATCACAGCTCAGACTTCCAGAATCTTAGAAATGGCACAGGAGTAAGCAATTGGTAAATATGGAGTGTGACTCCATATAAGTGTCACAATAGGTAAAGCTACTATCAAATGTACGTTTGACTTATAGTCAAATTTTTATGTACAAATGAGTGCTCTTACTGCGAGTATCAGAGAGGCACCAGTATATTAATAGAAAGGTTTTGGAACTCTAGGTTTTCTGGACTCATTTTCAGAATCTAAAAGTTTGGGGGTGGAAAATAATCTTACCCTGCATTCCAATTTGGATTCTTGAATGAGAGGGAGGTATGGAGTTATATAGCCAGCTTGCTGGGAATTGCGCATAACCTGCAGCTTCTTCTATGGGCGCTGAGGGGCACACCCTTGAGAGTGTGTCATGCATGTAAATATTTTCTGTCATGTCTGTTATCTGATGAAATAAGGTGAAGAAATGCTGAACCAACATAAATCCCATATTTTACGTATGAGAACACGGAGGCCTGAGGGGGCAAAATAACATGCCTGGATCACTCAGCTAGAAGAAAACTCAGTAGATCTAAGACCCAGGTGTCTTGTTTTCTGGCTCTGAACAGCTTGGCCTTATTTGAAGCATCTGTCTCATGTCATGTTCCCTGGAAGCAGAGCCTGAGATGGGAATTCTAGTAAAGAGATTCAGTGGAAGAATGTTATAGACCCCACTCAATCGAGGATCCTTCTGTGTCAACCAATAAACGATCAATTTTGGGGTAGAATATGCTTTCTCCTAAACCCAAAGAGGCTTATTCTTAATTGTATAAAACACAAAGTACAAACATTTGACTTTGTTTTTAGATAGGATAATCCAGCATGCCCAGATCACTGGGTCCCTAAAAACTTCACCGTAGTAGCGAGTCACTGAATCTTTGTAGTGTTTATCTCCTACTTCCTGCTCCTTGAAGCACATAAGTGTTGCCAAGGCATCCGGAGAATATGCCACCTATCATCACTGATACGGGCTTCCCAGGTGGCGCAGGGGTAAAGAATCTGCCTGCCAGTACAGGAGACTCAGGTTCAATCCCTGGATCATGGAGAGCTTCTGGAGGAGGGGATAGCAACCCACTCCAATGTTCTTGCCTGGAGAATCCCATGGACAGAGGAGCCTGACAGGCTACATACAGTCCATGGGGTCACAAAAGTGTTGGACACGACTGAAAGGCTAACACTTTCGCTTTCATCACTGACAAAACTGTATCATATAGTGGATCAAGTCCCAGTATTATTCTGCATAACTGTCAGATCGTTTCAGTCTCTTTGGACTACACTCTGAACAGAGAGGAGGGACATAGACATAGCCTTGCGTCTATAAATTCCTGCTGTCCTTGCCATTAGGTTCTGTGCTTGCCCTTCAGCTCTCTTTGCCTTCTGGCTGCAAAGAAGTACTGTCTCTAAGTGCCATCAAAGAGGACCTCAGCTTTAAGTCACTGATTAACACATATGAGCCTTGCATTTTCTCTCTTCACTCAGTCAACAGCACTTAGCAGCAGCCTCCCAATTGCACAGTGTTTGACTTAGCTCCATATGTCTCAGATGCCTGGGCCATTATTTCCTATATCCCCCTGCTCACCAAAAGTGCAATTCTTAGCCACTGCCCTGCAGTAGCAAGCCAGAAACTATCAATACCCCACCTACCGACAGGAGAGATCCTCATTGCCATGCGGTCTGTGACTGATACACCTCTGAAATTCTTAGAGTCTATTTCCCACGGCTGTGATTGGTACCATCTTAGGTAGAATTCCCTAAAAGCAGAGCCTGAGGTGGGGATTTTTCATTGAAAAATTTCTCACAGGAGAAGAGAAGTAAGGGAAGCAGAGAGAGGCAAGAGGATAAAAGAGAAGTAAGGACATGTTCTCAGGTGAAAACCGGCATCAGTCTGGCCCCACAGAAAGCACTGAAGCAGGAATTCCACCACATGGTTGGTTTTCCCTTGAGGCAGGGATGTCAGCCTTTTGTATCTCTCTGTTTGTCATTGGCTACTGGCTGCTGTCAGGGTGTGTAGGGGTGTCTCACGTATGGGGTTGGCCGCTCTTGGTCGGCAGAGAATGCGCTGAGGCTGAGGCAGCTTTACCCACAGCATCCAGGGGATGGGCCCACCAGCCAGGTGATGGGGAAATAGACAAGGCACTGATGGTGACCACTCCAGATAACTTCTGTAATCACTCCTAGTCCCGAGGATTAAGAGTTGATAGTAGCAGAGAGCCAAAAAGTTACTGGGATCCAACCTGGTAAATCAGCTTAATACACAATATAGTATTGTTGTTTTTTTTAAAAAAAAATACAAATAACATTTTTTAAGGTGATAATAACGCTCTATATAAAGAATTTCCTGTTTTCCTTTGTGCTTTATAAACTACTCTGCAACCAAGGTCCATAAAGGACTCCAAATACTTTATATCCAGTGGTATTCTCATTAGAGTAAGAGTCTAAGTGACCCCTCTGATGTTGACAGCACTTACTTGGAGGCATAAACACAAGAATGTGTGAACAAAAATCAGGTTACTCTCATTATATTAAAATAGAGTATAAAATGGACAATTTACACTAGAAGAAAGACGTATGGCCAAAAACAGATTTTAAATGCCGTTCGGCTTCCCTAGAGATTAAAAACACATCTAGTAAATCAAAGCATTATCGTTCCTTTGCCTGGGCTTCCCTGGTGGTGCAGAGGTTAAAGAGTCTGTCTGCAATGTGGGAGACCTGGGTTCGACCCCTGGGTCAGGAAGATCCCCTGGAGAAGGAAATGGCAACCCACTCCAGTATTCTTGCCTGGAGAATCCCGTGGATGGAGGAGCTTGGTGGGCTACAGTCCACGGGTTGCAAAGAGTCGGACACGACTGAGTGACTTCACTTTCTTTCTTTCTTTCCTTTGCCTATCATGTGAGGATGAAGTGAGATAAATACTCTTCAAGTCTTTAGGGTGGAAATGTTAATGGGCACAGGCTTTTTGGAAGATAATTTGACAATATGTATCAAAATTCTGGGGAAAAAATGGATATTTCCCTCCCCCAACCTAATAATTCCGTGGCGAAGACCTGATTACAAGGAAATAATCAGTGAACCAGAAAAAGCTATGTTCAAACACATTCAAATGGTATTGTTTTACATTAGTGAAAAATTGGGAAGTCCAATTTAAGTTGGAAGTCCAACTTAAATGTCCAAAAATTATGGAATGAGCACACAAATTCGGGAACGTTTAGATGATGAACTATTGTGTATCAGGATTGCCTGAGTTTGAATTTCAGTTCTTCCTTTCCCTAGCTCTATAACCCAGGGAGAGTTAATTAACATTAATTACTTTTCTTAAAAGGGAGATTATAACAGATCCTATCTTAAAGCGTTGCTATGTGAAGTGCTTAAAACAGTGCCCAACTCATAGAAGAGCTATTGTTATTGTTTAGGAGGTAAAACATAAAGGTATATTAATGTCTTATGTAAATATTTATGTATTAGATAAGTGAAAAAGTGGGATACAAAGTACATATATTATGGTGCCAGGTTTTTTATGATTAGATATTCATAGGTCAAAGCCTGGAAAAAAAATAAACCATTAAACCACAAACATTTTGCTCTCAGGACTCCTTTATCCTTTTGAAAATTATCACAAAGAACTTTTGCTTGCATGAGTTCTATCTATGGATAGTTACTATATTCAAAAATTAACATTTAAAAACATAGGTATGCAGCTGCACATAAGCTTTTAGAGTGATGATACGCTCACGTGTCCTGTAACTTCCGGAAAGCTCCACTGTACACTCAAGAGACAATAAGAGTAAACCAAACAAACAATGGCTTGGTATTAGTAGTAAAAGAATCCTGGCTCTGTGGACCCCCTAAAAGAATTTCAGGGGGCCCCAGAAAGTCTTTGGACCATGCTTTGAGAACATTGCATTAAATCAATGTTAGTATAAATCATTATATACATTTTTCTTTGTCTTCTGTATTTTTCAACCTTTCTACCATGAGCGTATATGATATTATAATCACAAAATGTAAGATTAATTTTAAAGTGTATTTAGTTATAGTTATGCCAGGTGAATATACATCCAGTTAGATCAGAGATTCTTCTGCCTAAATGATCATCCTGCATTTTCCTGAATTCCAAGAAGCATGTTCCTCAATTTTACAAGACATCCAAGAACACAGGAATCAGTGGTTCTACCTAATTGAACTTATTTAGGATGCTTTTCTTAAATCCAAAATCTATTTAATAAAATGTTGAAACTCTTAGGAGGAAGCCAGGTCAGACTGGGAGAGTGACTGATGGCAAACTTTCTGCTTATGCACAGAATGGGAGTACTACCCCTTATGAGCAGTTTAGCCATAGAGGCCAAGATGCCTGTTCCCAGTGTCTTCACACATTGTGATCATACGATCACAATTGATGGTCACTTTGTCGTATTCACTCCTGTGTTCTCAGGGCCTAGTATAGCATCTGATGCACAGCAGGCATTCAACATTTGTTAAATGAATCAATGTATGAGCAAAAGCTGCCAAGAAGCTGGCAAGAGGCGCTATAATAATGGTTTCCATGCCAAGCACTTTGCATATATGTTTTCATCTCAACCACCTATATCTCACTGATGTGGAACTTTTATCATCCCTGCTTTCCAGACAAGAATACAGAAGCTTAGAGAGTTTTAGTCACTTGCTCGAGGACACCCAGCCAGGAAACAGCAGAGCAAAGTTTGGAACTCAGGTTTCTCTGAGGGCAGAACCGATGTTCCTGATTCTATAGAGTACCACCTTTTTAACAGGCTGCTATGATTTCTGGGGTTTCTGAGGACTGTAGCCCACCAGGCTCCTCTGTCCATGGAATTCTTGAGGCAAGAATACTAGAGTGAGTAGCCATTACCTTCTCCAGGAGATCTTCCCAGCCCAGGGATTGAACCATCAAACCTGGGTCTCCTGCATTGCAGGCAGATTCTTTACCATCTGAGCCACCAGGGAAGCCCTCTGAGAAGACCACTGGCCAGAAAATGCTTGGAAAGATCACTTGGAACTCTGATAGTAAAATCCCACCCTGAGAAATTTCTGCTTCTACTGAAGCCTGTAACACTTAATTTTCTGAGTATAGGTTACAAGGTGCATGGGGATGGGGGAAGCAAGAGGAGGGAGAGGAGACCGAGGTAAGTTGAGAAGGGGAACTGGAGAAGTTCAGAGATGTCAAGAACCCGTAGCAACAGGAAGCTGGAGGGATTGAAGACATAAATAACTATCTCGCCCTCCCAGGTGTCCTGGCAACTGAAATTGGGGGACCAATAGAAGGCAAATCCCTCTTAATGAGCTAAGCTGATACCAGAGCCCCCTGGAGAGCATGTTTGAGGAGGATGGAGGAAGCAGATGGGCTCCGTCTTCCTAAAATCGGTCAAAGTCCCTGCAAAACCCTGCTCACTCAAGACGGCTGCTTTCATTCACCCAACATCTCAGCAGAAGCCCCTGCTGTACAACATCCATTCAGCTTCCAATGAGTGAAAACAAGACAGAGTCTCAGGAACATGACAAAAAATGTCTGCTAGTGAAAACGAACATTTTCCATAAACATCTAGGGAGGTGGGGAGGAGGTGGAAATAGGAGTCAGGACAACAGCTGAAAAAGTTAAGAAGAACCTGACCAACAAATCAACAGAGAGATTGGAAAGTTTTTTTCAGGTGCTGCAGGAGGAAAATGGGTTTATCTGGTGCACAGTGTTTACTGAGTGTATATTAGATTGTTACACTAGAGCCAATACCTATAGGGCATATGCTTGGAATGTTATGCTGCCCCTACAGCCTGACCTTTGCATGTCCTATGCCCTCTGCTTGGAAAGTCTTTCCACTCTTCACCTGGCTACATCAAATTCACCATTCTTAAATGGTGAAAAGACTCAACTCAGAGACGATGCCCTCCAGATAGCCTTCTATGACTCCTAACACCCCTTAAGTCTCCAGCCAGATATGGGTTATGTTGATACAAATAATCTGTATCTATGACTGTCTCCCTGTCTCCCTGACGTTCTTTGAGGGGCTGTGTGATTTTTTTTTTCCCCCGGCTGTGCTGCACAGCTTGTGGGATCTTAGCTCTGTGACTAGGGATTGAACCCAGGCACTCAGCAGTGAAAGGCAGAGTCCTAACCACTGGATCCCCATGAGATTCCTGCTGTGTCTTTTTCTTATTCATCTCCCCAATGCCTGGCACTTAGTAACAGCTTGGGAAGTATATGTTGCCTTAATTTGATTCTCCACACCCCATACCACTGACTAATCAAATGAACTTAAGTAACAGACAACTCTTACTGGACTAAAAACATAGTCTGGGAATCAGATCTGAGCTCCGATCCTGGCCTCACCACTTTCAAGACCTATAGTCTTAGGCAAGTTTCTCAGCCTCTCAGAGTTTTAGTTTCCTCACTTGTGAGTGGAGTTAAAATCTTCCATCTCAAAGAACTGTTGAAAGGATTCAATGAACAAGTCCCTGGCACAGTTTCTGGCACATAGTGGATACCTAGTAACTATTAGTTCCCTGTGAAAGTATTAGTTGCTCAGTCATGTCTGACTCTTTGCCACCACGTGGACTGTAGCCCCACTAGGTTCCTCTGTCTGTGGGATTCTCCAGGCAAGAATACTGGAGTTGAAGCCATTCCCTTCTCCTGAGGCTCTTCCTGACCCAGGGATTGAACCTGGGTCTCCTGCATTGCAGGCAGATTCTTCACCATCTGTCCCACCAGGGAAGCCTATTAGTTCCCTGTAGTAATAAATTATTGGGAAAAGTCATGGAAAGATTGACAGGACCAGGGACTTGCCTGGGCCTTGATAGGGAATAAGGTCTACTGCCCTCTGGGGGTGTCTTGAGTAACTTGGGCCATGGGCCATATGCTCAGCTCTCAGCTGGAGTCCTCAGTGGTCCCTGAAGTGGGGTGTGGGGAACCTATTCCAGGACAGAGCTGAGGTGGGAGCTTCTCCTGCTGAGGTGGGCACAGAGCAGGACGGCTAATGAGGGAGGATTTCTGTCAAAAGGACCCACAGGTGGATAAGAGACTGAGGGAACCTTGAATAACAACAGGAGTGGCTGTAGGAGGCAGTCCCCGGGGCCCCGTTTACCTCGCCGCTATCCCAAGTCCTCTCCTTCTCCAGCCTGGGAGAACAACACAAGACGGAAAGTCAGCTCACAGGCCACAAAAGGGAAAAGGTGGGATGAGGAGGACAGTGGAAGGATTTAGGGATCCAGGGGCCCATGGGTGTGGGGCTTCTGTGTGATGAGAAAGGGCCCCCAAAGAGAGAGGCTCCCTGTAGGGCAAGGAGAGGAGACACCCTTCAACTGGTGACTCAGTCAGAATCTATTCCTGGGCTCTGAGGGATCACAGTGGTCAATTTCAGATCAAAGGAAAGAGTACTTCTATGTGTCCTGGACTCACCATTAATTATCAGAGAAATGTTGAAGTTAATGGTCTGTGCCTACTCCCCTTTCAATGTTAATAGTAAGTTGGGACATTTGGCAGAGACTCCAATATCTATTCTCTCCTTCTTCCTAAGCAGAAGACTACTCTCCATATTTTAGCTGAACATGCAGCTACCCAGAACAAGACTATGTTTCCCAGACTCCCTTGCAGCTAAGGCTGGCCATGAGGTTAAGTTCTGGCCCATAGGATAGATGCAAAAGTCTATGTACAGCTTCCATGAAACGTTCTTAAAAGTAGGGGGTGTGCCCTTCTCCTTCCAGTTGGCTTGGAATGTAGATGTGATGGTTGAGGCTGGAGCAACGAGCAACAGTTAGAAGAATTCTAGGTCTGAAAACGATGTAGTTGCCATACTAAGTGACAATGCATACCTTAAGAGGGAAATTTAAAAAAAACTTCTACCTCTTACTTTGGGTTTTTTGTCACAGTTGAGCTTAATTTTAACTGATACAAGGGCCTCCTCAATAGTTTCAAAAGCCAAAATCTTCCATTTCCCTGGGAAAAAATACCATGCAGGTTAATGACATTGAGTAACATCTATTGAGGGTTCACTATGTTTAGACTTTATCCTAAACACTTTGAGTGCCTTAGTTCATTTAATCCTCATCACAATCCCATGAAGTAAGTGCTATGTTATTCTTGCTTTGTAGATGAGGAAACAGGAATGAGGCAAGTTAACTGACTTACTCAAGTTCACAGAGCAAGTAGAAGAACTGGTATCTGAACCCAGATACTGGGCTCAAACGCAGACTCTTAACCATTGCAGTAGCTAAAATTTAATCATATCAGAGTCCAAATCAGCGTGCTTTTGGTGTTCCCTTTCTTGGTTTCTATCACCCAGAGTTCTTTCTGTCTTTCATTACTTTCAAAATGGAGAAATACATGCATTACCTAACACAGTAGTTTGGGAGGACCTTTCCTGAAACAGGGGCTTCCCTGGTGGCTCAGATGGTAGAGAGTCTGCCTGCAGTCCTGGAGACCCGGCTTTGATCCCTGGGTCAGGAAGATCCCCTGGAGAAGGAAATGGCAACCCAGTCCAGTATTCTTGCCTGGAAAATCCCATGGACAGAGGAGCCTGGCAGGCTACAGTCCATGAGGTCACAAAGAGTTGGACATGACTGAGCGACTTCACTCACTTCTTGAAACAGAGGACCCATAATAGAAATGGAAGTGTTGAGGGAAACTGATAAAAATGGGTCATTTTGTCGACTGGGTACCTCTACTCTAAAGTGGTGGTGTTCAAACTTTCTGAGTGGTGTAACCCTATCAGTATAACACACAGTCTGGGGACACAGAATCCCTTAAGCACGAGTGTATGTGTGTCTGTGTGAAACTCACATGTCCTGCTGTATGATCAGATTCCTATAGTGGGTCCTGGGGTGATCTGCCCAGAACCCCTCTTTAGAGCTGATTCCTCCAGCTCCTAGAAGTTCCCAGAAGAAGGCGGATCAGTTGCTGAAGGCTCACAGTTGCATTCCTCTCTGGAAACCACCCTTGGCTGAAGGAAACGGCTCATCCAAGGTCATGCCCTTCCAGGGTACAGCCGGCAGCCAGTGACTGAGGCAGGGTGCAAAAACCCAGCTCCTTTGCCTTAATTCAGAACCCCTCTGGGGGTCTCCCCAGCTCCAGAGCTCCCTGTACCATGGGGGCAGCCTCTGTCCCATATGCATTCAAGTCAGCTCCCCTGGGTGTATCACCTGAGACCACTCCCCAACAAACTTGCACACAGCTTTATATTTCATAGTCTGTTTCCAAAGACTCAATCAAAGACAATTAAGTGCGTTATCAGATAGACTTTCAAATTAAAACTCAAGCAAGGGTGAAGTGAAAGTAAATACAGAACGCTGTAACATCTGTTTACCCCCAGCAGTGGTCTTGTGCTATGTCTACACACTTTAGAGATAGTTTTCAAAGTTTATAATTTCACATATTATTCACATTGATCCCAGCCCAGGGATAGGAATAGAGGTCTGATAGGAAGACTGGGAGAAGATGGAGGAAGAAAAGGGAATCCTTCCCTCATTCTTCCCACCCAGTTCAGATTCTCCTGGCATAGACATTCATAGCCCCATTTTCTGCTCCTTTGGGATATTTATCACACTTGTGGAAACCTGTTTAACAACTGTCTTCTCAGAAGACTAATGATGCACGAGGTCACGTTCTGTGTGTGTCTTGTTCATTGCTGTATACGTAATACCTAATAGTTCCTGATATTCAGTAGATGCTCAATAAATACTTGTCTATTGGGAGGGAAAAGGCGAGAGAAAAAAGGAGAGACAGAATAAGAGAGGGGGTCAGGGACAGGGAGAGGCTTAATCAGGTTCTGTTCACCCCTCATTCTCGGCAATCAGTGCTACATACAGGTTTTCCCAGCTGTTTCAGTGCACAGTTCCTAAGGACTGCCTTGAACTTGGAGGGCCCTTCACTGGGCACATGGAAGGAGAATGTATCCATTAGTTCATCCAATAAGATCTCATTAGAACCTACAGTGTATCAAGCCACCTGCTCTGCTTTGGGGATGTAAAGGTGAGTGAGCCTAGACAAGGTGTCTGAGCTTATGCAGCTTGGAGCCTGGGAGCAGACATTAATCAAACAAAAGCACAGAAATTCACTGACAAATTAGGGTAAGCACTCTCGAAGAAAGAAGAAGTACGCCCTAAATATGGCATGGTCTGGTGTACATCTCGGGGAGTGGGGTTGGGGGTGGGGTGAAGATGGCAGGGAAGTTTGGTCAGACATGGCTTTCCCGTCAGAGGAGGTGATGCTTGACCTATAGCTGATCGATCTGGTTAGCTGGGCTGGTGTTTCTCAACCTCAGGACTGTTGACATAGGGGCCAGATAATCACTTCTTTCTGGGGGTGGGGGCTGGCTGTCTTGTGCACCTCACAACCTTTAGCAGTAATGACCTCTATTCACCAGATGTTATGGCACCAGCCCCAACATGTTGGTTGTGATAATCTCAGTATCTCCGGACATCGCCAAATGTCCCCAGGAGGACAAAATCAGGGAACAGAATGTCCCCAGGAGGGAAGGGAGAGGGCAGAAAGGGGAAAGGCAAGTCAGGTGGAAGGAGCCTCACCTCCAAAGACCCCAGGGTGAGAAAGCATTGTGGTTGGAGGGACTGGCGGATGGGGCCAGACCCTGAAACCTGAGAAAGAAGGAAATGAGTTGTCTACCCCTTGGTAAAGAAAACATAAAATTGCAGAGAAAGAGAAGGTGAGAGCCTACCAGGCTACCGACAGGATCTCATGACTCTAATCACTGGGGTCCAAATATTAAGAAATAAGCCCCTGTAAATCCAGAGCCCTGAGATGATGGTAATTGAGCTGGGTTAGCACATGTAGCCCATGAGCTCAGCTTGCAGGGTTGACGAGGGGATGACTGATGAACCAAGTGGGACAAGAGGACCATGCCAAGGGCTCCATTTAATAAATCAGCTGACACTCCCCGGCATTTGCATTGCTAATGGTGGTTCCTAAACCCCAGGTGTTGCTGCAGAAACTTGTCCGATGTTGCCTCCCCACCTGTAACTCCCAAGGGAGTTAGCAAGGGGTACAGGGTTCTGGGTGGTGCGATCTGAAACACATTTTAAAATCAGCCTGGAGCTGGTGGACAACATATCCAAAAGATCTGGCCGCACAAGTGTAGGCATGGTGTCCAACCGAGCACCTCAAAGCTGGAGTCACAGGGTCCCTGAGGCAACATTGCCCTGGAATGAGGCATCAGATGCCCCTTCTTGGGCTACTGAGCTCCCAGGCATTCCACCATGAACTCGTTTGCTAACCAGCGAGGACCTCCAATAAGTGAAAGTTAACCACTTTGGATCTCCGTTTCTTCTAGTCTATGCTGAAAATTTTCTTTTCTCTGTTTTTTTGGGAGTGGAGGGTGGGACATGGGACGCTGAATATCAGGGTCATGTAAGGAGTTTTTTTCAATGTATATCCCATGCTCCATTAGCCCTAAGACTCCCATATGCGCTCAGGGAGGTGTGTCCTTCAGGATCAGAGTCGCCAGTTTTTCTCTTGCCTCAAACTCCAATATAATTTGATATGACATTGTCCCTGATCCTGTTTTCTTTTTAAATTTTGGAATTTTTTTCCTTGTGGATTTTTTTGCATTAATTTGTTTGTTTGTTTAAAATACTGCATTAGGAGATTTCCCTGAATGTCCAGCGTTTAGGGCTCTGTACTTCCAACGCAGGTGTCATGGGTTCGATCCCTGGTCAGGGACCTAAGAGCCCGCAGGCTGCGCACATGCCCCCTTCCCAAATTAAATTAAAAATTTAAAAAGAAAAGATGCTAGAAAAGAAAAAATATTGCATTAGAATATTATTTATCTTGATGACTGAAAATTTTAGGGCCCCTTAATTTTTAAAAATTTTATTTTATATTTAATTGTAGTAAAACACATCTAACATAAAATTAATGATCCTAACTATATTTTAGTGTGCTGCTGCTGCTGCTAAGTTGCTTCAGTCATGTCCGACTCTGTGTGACCCCATAGACGGCAGCCCACCAGGCTCCCCCATCCCTGGGATTCTCCAGGCAAGAAGGCTGGAGTGGGTTGCCATTTCCTTCTCTAATGCATGAAAGTGAAAAGTGCAAGTGAAGTTGCTCAGTCGTGTCCGACTCTTAGCAACCCCACGGACTGCAGCCCACCAGGCTCCTCCGTCCGTGGGATTTTCCAGGCGAGAGTACTGGAGTGGGGCGCCACTGCCTTCTCCATTTTAGTGTGCAGTACAGTGGTATTAAGTATCTTCACTTTGTTGTGGAACCACCACCACCATTCATCTTCCCAAACTGAAACACTACAGCCACTGAACAGTAACTCCCCATTCCCTCCTCCCCCAGCCCCTGACCACCACCAATATACTTTCCTTCTCTATAAATTTGCAACTCTAGATGCTTCATATAAGTAGAATCTTACAACATTTGCCATTTGGTGACTTGCTTATTTCACTTAACATAATGTCCTCAAGCTTTGTCTATATTGTGGCATGTATAAGAATTTCCATCCTTTTTAAGATTGAGTAATATTTCATTGTACATATATACCACATTTTGCTTATCCATTCATCCATCCATGGATACTTGAGTTTCTTCCATCTTTTAGTTATTGGGAATGTTGCTGTTCAGTCACTAAGCTGTGTCCGCCTCTTTGCAACCCCATGGACTGTAGCATGCCGGGCTTTCCTGTCCTTCACTGTTTCCCGGAGTTTGCTCAAATTCATGTCCATTGAATCAGTGATGCTATCTAACCATTTCATCCTCTGCCATCCCCTTTTCCTTTTGCCTTCAGTCTTTCCCATCAGGGTCTTTTCCAGTGAGCTAGCTCCAGGTGGCCTAAGCATTGGAGCTTCAGCTTTTGCGTCAGTCCTTCCAGTGGATATTCAGGGCTGATTTCCTTTAGGATTGACTACTATAAACATGGGTATGCAAGTATCTATTTGAGATTCTGCTTTGCATTCTTTTTAACACCTAGAAGTGGAATTGCTGAATCCTTGATAATTTTATTTTTAGTTTCTTGAGGAAATGTCATATCGTTTCCATAGTGCCTACACCATTTTACATTCCTATCAACAGAGCACAAGGGGTCCAATTTCTCATCCTTGCCAACAACGTTTTTTCTTTTCTCATTTTGTTTCATTCTGTTCCTTCCCTTTCCCTTTGCTTTTTCCTTTCTTTTCCTTTTCTTTTGGTAGCAGCTATCCTAATGATTTGAGGTGGGTGTAAGGTGGTACTTGCAGGCATGCTAAGTCGTTTTAGTCATGGCCTACTCTTTGTGACCCCATGGACTGTAGCCTGCCAGGCTTCCCTGTCTATCACTAACCTCCAGAGCTTGCTCAAACTCATGTCCATCTAGCTGGTGATGCCATCCAACCATCTCACTCTCTGTTGTCCCCTTCTCCTCCTGCCTTCAATATTTCCCAGCATCAGGGTCTTTTCTAAAGAGTCAGTTCTTCTCATCAGGTGGCCAAAGTATTGGAGCTTCAGCTTCGACATCAGTCCTTCCAATGAATATTCAGGACTGATTTCCTTTAGAATGGACGACTTTGATCTCCTTGAAGTCCAAGGGACTCTCAAGAGTCTTCTCCAACACCACAGTTCAGAAGCATCAATTCTTTGGCTCTCAGCTTTCTTAACAGTCCAACTCTCACATCCATACATGACTACTGGAAAAACCATAGCTTTGACTCTACAGACCAAGGATACCATGTTGCATTTAGGGTGTAGCTGTTTTTCTTTGTTTGTATTTCTGCTGTTTTGCCTGAAGAATGTGTTTAAGAGGGAAACTTGGAAGCCTTTAGATAGGAATGATTCTACCTTCTGCCACTATCTTTCACCACTCCCTATTGTCTAGTGCCAGCTTCGGACATCTGCAATTACTGCCTGCCCCTGGAGACATGTGAATCTGTAAGCCCTTGCCTAGGTGTCAGGTTAATCCTTCCCCCTCCAGGAAGCCTTAATTCAGTGATTAATTCTTTGGGGTCTGCAGAAATCCGCCATTAAAATTCAAATACCATCAGCTATGAAATCTGTTCACAGTTAAATATCTTAAAGAAGTTAATTGATAGAGAGGAAAGCCTACTGGTTTGTTGTTAGTGAAAAAGTGCCAGGAGACGAGAAGGTGGTAGGGAGATAGGCAGGCACCTCTGTGGGAAGGCTGGCCAGGCTGTGACCCTGGATTCATCCATCTCATGTCGTGGGCTGGGCCCTGCCTGAGCTGGGCCCTGATTCTTACTGCTCAGTTACTTGACAGCTCCTGTCCGCCACCTCTGGGCCTCCTGGCAGTGCGGGTCTGTGAGCCCCCTAGAACCCATTATGTTGCTGACTTGGGCCATTCTGCTGGCTCTACCTCATTCCTTTCCAAAATGCGGGTAACTCAGGCCCTTGGTGGGAACCTGATGGGAAACAGAGGCTGGAAGAAACTCTGCCACTAATTTACTGAGGAGTTTCTCTGCCCCGAGCAATGCAAAGTGCTAAACTGGTATTTGAAAGTGAAGAGTTAACGTTTAAGCACAGCAGAGGCAGTATTTTCAACCAATTTTTTTACTCACAAATAGACCACAGGCTATGAGCAATCAACCAGCTTGTTTTCTTCCCCACATTTTTACATATCTGAATGTGCATATACATAATTTCATATAGGGACTTCCCTGGTGGTCCAGTGGTTAAGAATCTGCCTGTCAATGCAGGGGACACAGGTTCGATCCCTTCTCCAGGAAGATTCCACACGCTGCAGAACAACTAAGCCCATTTGTCACAACTACTGAGCCCTACCAGCCAGTCTGTACTCTGCAACAAGAGAAGCCACACAGTGAGGAGCCGTGCATCGCATCTAGAAAGTAGACCCTTCTCACCGCAACTAGAGCAAGTCTGTATGCAGCAATGAAGAGCCCATGTGCCGCAATGAAGACCCAGTGCAGCCAAAAATATATGAATAAATAAACAAAGAATAAACAAATAACTTAAAAGACTGCTCTTGTGGACGGCTGACACTATGGGCACTTCGGTCAGCTTTAACAACCACCTGCTTGTTATTTAGGACAAGCATCATAATTTTCTCCCCTTGTCAAATGAGAAAAGTGGAAAGTCTAGCTCGGAGAGTCCAAAAGATGCACCAGCTATGACACAGCAAAAAAAAAAAAAAGATGTAAAACTGGCCTTGAAATCGTGGAATGGAGTGGTTAAGAGCATGAACCCTGAAAGTGTGTACATTTTTACCACATTTGCCCTTTTTCTCACCCCTGCAAATCCCACCTCTGGCAACAACCAATTTGTTCTCTGTTTTCTATGAGTTCATTTATTTGAGATTCCACATATAAGTGAGATCATACAGTATTTGCCTTTCTCTGCCTGACCTATTTCATTTAGCATAATGCCCTCAAGAATCATCCATGTTGTCCCATATGTCAAGAGTTCCTTCTTTTTTATGGCTGAATAATATTCCATTGTATATACATACCTTATTTTCTTATCCATTCATTCATCAGTGGACACTTAGGTCGCTTCCATATCTTGGCTCTTGTGAATAATGCTTCAATAAGCATGAGGAGTGCAAATAACTCTTCAATGTACAGCATGGTAACTATAGCTAAAAATGCTATATTGTATATTTGAACTATTGAACTTTTAGTTACACACAAAATTGTAACTATGTGAGGTAATGGATGTGTTAACCAACCTTATTGTGGCGATCATTTCACCATATATACATATACCAAATCATCACCTCGTATACCTTAGATGAAGTACATAGTTAAATATCGATTATCTCTCAACAAAGCTGAAAAAATAAAAAGTGTTACCTGGTGTTCAAATCCTGCCTGCCTGCACCTTGGAATGCATGTGATGTGGGTGTCTGTTAGATTCTGCATCTCAGTTACCTTCTAGATGAGGATAATAATGGTACCTTATTGTGATATTACAAAGACTAAAGGGGAGGGATCACATCATCCCTTGTAGTCTTTATAAATATGTGGGAGATAAAACCTTAGAAACACAGACTCTCTGAGTCTGAATCTCTGGCTCTTTGGACACAGAACTGACTGAAAGAAGCACACTTCCTCTAGCCCCATTTTACAGATAAGAAAACTAAGGCCATGGAGATGGAAGGTTTTTTGGTTTCAGTTTAGGAAATTAAATTAGGAAAAATAAAATTTAAGAGATCAAAGGAAAGCATCTGAAATAAAAACACAGAGACAAAACAGCAAGGCCAGACTAAATAGAAGCTAGACAGAGTATCCGTGAAAATGGGAAGGTTGAGAAGGTTAACAAAACAGTGAACTCATTTCTGACAGGTAACCGGAAAGAACAAGCTGTGTTGTCATACTCCTCAGAGGCTGGCTGGGCAGCTGCCAACATGCCAACAGCAGTCCCCCGTATTGCCCCTCCCTGAGCACCGCCACGAGGCTCCACACTCCTAACCCTGCTCAGCCATGTTTGGGGGCTGTTCCCATCAAGCCCCTTGAGAAGATTCACCCTGTGCTCCTTTTTTTCCAGTTGGCTGCCTGTTGGCTGCAGTTGGCCTTGTTCACACCTTTATCTGCAGAGGAATGAGTGTTCAGAAAGCACTGTCTACAAAGCAAGCCCCTCTCCTGAAAGCTAAGGGCTGGGCGATCAGCATATGCTGTAGCACATCCTGGATCCTTCCAGAAACGTGGTTCCTCTTCTCCAGTCATCCCTGTACACCTTGACTTAGGTTACACACACGCATGTGCAAACACACACACACACACACACGCTTGCGCACAGCAAAAGAGAAAGGAACAAAAATCTCCTGCCTCCACTACTTGTCAAGCGATTCCATCCAAACTGACCAAGTTCACTCAGGGACCTGCAGGATGGCTCAGCGTCAGATGGTGGCAGAATAAGACAGATAAGAAAGCAAGGGGTGGACTGGAGGGAGGGCGCCAAAGTTTGTTATCTCTGGCCCCTTTAAACATTTTTCCTCTGTTATGAAGCAACGTCTGTATTATCTAACCCCCACCCCCACCCCAGCTCAAATGAAGTGGGTGGAGCAGGTCCATCCACCCATTCTCCTCTCGCGAAGATGAAGTCACCTCCTGAGTTCTTTCCTGTGTGTCTGAGTGTAGCTGGCAGGCGGTTTGATCTCCTGTCTCTCTCTCCTGCAGGTGTCCTCTGCGTGGCTCCAGGTGAGATGCCACAGGCTTGTGGGTAAAATGTTCAGCTCCTACCTGTTGGGAGGGGAGCCCAGCTCCAGCTAACCTCGGCAGGTCCCAAACCAGATCGTCCCAGCTGGCCCTCCCTTTGTATTTCTTCATCCTACTTAAGACAAGCAATTTATTAAATGTGCCATTTGATGAGATGGAACCTTCGTGCTTTGGAGGCGTGTTGCTTTAGATATACTCACGCGGCAGAGAAATAGCTTTTTCTGTGAAATTGTGAGCTATTTGGGGTTCTGGGAAATAATCCCTTATCTTTACAGATGGCTGGAACACACAGTATAGTCAGGACAGCGCAGTAGATTGGAAAGAGTAATAATCATTTGAAGGAAGATTGAGGAGATATACTTTGTTTTTTGAGTTTAAAATTTATCTCACATGGGATAAAATGCGCTCTTTTTAGGGTATAGTTTTATGAGTTTTGACAAATGTATACATTCATGGACCCACTACCTCGATTAAGATCTAGAACAGAGACTTCCCAGCTGGTCCAGTGGTTAAGACTTCATCTCCCAATGCAGAGGGTGAGTTCGATCCCTGGTTGGGAAGCTAAGATCCCACATATCTTGCAGCCAAAAATAGAAGCAATATTGTAACAACTGCAACAAAAGCTTTAAAAATAGTCCACATTAAATATATATATAACAGTTCTATAGACCTGTTCATAGGTCTATAGAAACTTCCTTGTGCCCCTTTTTTTGGGTTTAAATTGTGTTCCTGCAAAATTCATATGGTGAACTCGTAACTCTTAGTACCTCAGAATAGGGCCTTATTTAGAGATATAGTCTTCACCGAAGAAATCAAGTCAAAATGAGGTTCATTAGAGTGGCCCCTAATCCAACATGGCTGATGTGAAAAGGAGCTATTTGGACACACATGTATGTATGCCCAGGATGCCATGTGAACATGAAGGTGCCCACCTACAAACCAAAGAGATGGGCCTGGACCAGGTCCTTTCCTCAGAGCCCTCAGCAGGAGCCCACATTGCCAACAATTTGATTTTGGACTTTGAGGGCCATTAGATAATTTTTAGCACTTAAACCATTCAGTTTGAAGCACTTTGTCATGGCAACCCTTTGTATCAGTTTATTATCAGCAAACTAATACAGCCCCTTTACAGTCCACCACCTGCCCCCACCTTGGCCCCTGGCAGGCACTGACTGATTTTTGCGTCTATAGTTTGGCTTTTTTTCAGAATGTTGTGTAAGTGGGATTACATAGTATGTAGCTTTTTGAGTCTGTTTTCATTCAGTACAGTGCTTTTAAGACTCACCCACTTTTTTTTTTTTCCATTCAATTGCCGAGGAGGATTCCATTTTATGGAGGTACCACAGTTTTATTTCTCCATTCACCAGTTGAAGCCTATTTAGTTTATTTCAAGGTTTAAGGTATTGTGACTAAATTGTTCGTTAATATTCACATATAGTACTTTTTTTTTTGCATGTGGACCTTTTCTCTTGGATAAATACCTGACAGTTGGATTCCTGAGTCACATAATAAGCATAGGTTTACATTTGCATGAAGTTGCCAAATTTGTTTTCAAAGTGGCTGTTCTATCTTTGTATTCTTGCCAGCAATATATAAACATTTTAAGTGGTGTTTCACATCTTCCCCGCTGTACTTGGTCTGTTTTTGTCTTTGCCAATAGTATCTATGTATAGATATTTCACTGTGGTTTTACTTCCATTTTCCTAATGACTAAAGATGTTCAACAACATTTTTGTGGTCATTTGCCATCTATATAACTTTCTTCTGTGAAGTATCTAATCAAATATTTCCCCATTTTTAATTGTTTTTTAAAAATTTGAATTTGAGAGTCCTTTATCAAATAAATATTTGCAAATATGATTTTGTTTTGCAAATATTTTCTTCCAGACTATGACATGTCTTTTTATTTTCTTAACAGTATCTTTTGTAGAGCAGAAATTTTAAGTTTGGATGTAGTCCAATTTATCAAAAAGAATTTAATGGATCATGCTTTTGATATCACAGTTAAGAAATCTTTACTCAGGGTCACAAAGTTCAGAACACCAGCTTTTCTTGTTGACTGAGCAGCTGATTCTCATCTTAGATGGGTCACTCATCCTTTCTCAGCCTTAGTTTATCTCTCTGTGAAATGTGGAGACTGAAATGATAGTATTTTTTCAAACTAATAGACAGCAAGCGGAACCCACTTTTAACTGAGATCGTACATAGTACCCCAGTACATAAAATCGAAGTGTTCTTGGGATCTTGCCTTCCTGGGGTCTTGTGAGCCATGTTTCCTACCTTTCATGTGTACACAAACCACTCGATGCCCTTATGCAAATGCAGAAGCTGATTTGTAGGTCCGAAATAAAGATGAGGCTCCGCAGTTCTAACAAACTCCGGGGGATGGCTGATGCTGGTCCAGCGACCTCACTTTGAGTGGCAACGCTCCAGAGTGCTCTCAAGGACAAAATGTGAAGTCTGCTTTTGTCAACATAAGACTTTGAATTTCTGCAGTGGGTTTTTTTCAAAGAGAGAATAATTTTCCCACTTCAATAATTCTCTTTCCCTCCTATGAACCCCATTATTACCCCCAGTTAGCTGATGGGTACACCGAGGCCCAGGTTCGAGCGAAGTTCTCTGGAATGTGGGGGATCAGTAGAGAAGAATGCTGCCAGCAGCTGGGGACATGCACCGTCATGAACTGTATAGCAGAATGAGTGTAACACTGAGAACTTGTTCTCTTTTATCAGAAACTCAAGCTGGCTTAAGGAAGAGGGGGGATGTGTTTTGGCCAATGTAACTAAAATGTCTGAGGTTATGCTGGCTGCACATATAGTTGGATCTAGAGGTTTGAATGCTATCATACAAATAATGGCTCTGAAAATTTTAGTTCTGTGCTCCTCTGAATTGGTTTCACTCCCAGGCAGGTTCTTCACATGCCATGATAAGAAGACCACTGGTGGTCTAGGCCCACATTTGATCAGCTGAGAACCACGAGCAGAAAGGCTAGTCCCCTTTTCCAATTGTTTTGCCAAAAATTTTACATTTGAACTTCACTGGCTTAGCTCAGGCCACGGGCCTACGTAACAATGACTGTGGCCAACAAGCCTGTGGGATGCTGTCAGCTGATGGACCAGGCCTAAATGACGCTTATAGCCTGGGGATGAAGTCAGCTTCACCTGAACCACATAGACTTAAAGTCCAGAAAGAAATTTCCCAAAATAAAGGGTAATATTGTTTGCTTAATGGGCAAACAACAGTGTCTGCTACAGTCATTATGAATTGATATATGTGAAAACCTATGTTTTTGGTTTTGATTTTGAAGGAGGAAGAGGAAACAAGAATCTGTAACTCCGGCCACTCAGGAAACCTCTTCATGTGTCTTAGATCCCTCAACTCTTCCTTGGCACGCAATCTGTTTCAAGCTCCTTGGACTCCCTTTCTCCAATTTCACTGCAGCCCCCAACTTCCAGATTTTCATGCTGTCTTTTCCAGTCTGACAAATGCATTTCAAGGCTAAACATTTGTATTCTTGTTATCTCAGAGTTCCTTGGACTTGAAGTGAGAATTGCAAGTGAGGACAATACTTGATACAAAATAATTGTATACTAAAGGTGGAATTTTTATACTAAAGGCAGTGGGGGATTTCCACCCCCCAGGACGGAGGGATCTCCTTTGTCCTGCCAAATCATCCACCTGGTTTTACTGACCTACAAAATTGGCCAAGGTCACAGCCTTCTAGCCCTAAAGCAATCCCCTCTTTCTGTAGGGGGCAGAAGAAACAGGTAGAGTCAGGGCTGGGCTGATTCACGGCAATGTTAGGACTCTCTTGGGAGGAACCCTTAAATAGGAGTGCAAGTGGCAAATCCTGCCTACTGACAGTGTGAAAAGCCTGTAAATTGAGACCTCAGGAGAGGAACATTCTTGCTTTCTCTCTGGCAGACAGAAGAGGCTGGTTGGGGCCTGGCAGTCATCAACTTCAGTCATTCAGCTGGTGGGAAACACCCCTCAACTGTCAGTCTGCAGGCAGGTCCACACTGCTCCCCAGCAGGAGGATGATGGTTCTGGCTACAAAAGAGCGAGTTCTGGCCAAAGATGGGAACTTTGGGGTTGTGTGTGTGTGTGTGTGTGTGTGTGTGTGTGTGTGTAGGATCGAGTTGATGTCCCTGTAATGTCGGGTTAGTCTGATCGGGCATTTTATTGAATGACACAAATTCCAGCTTCAGTAACAGTACCCCAGTGTCAACAGTGGATGTAAATAGATTGTCTTATAAAATGAGACCATACGTGCACGGTGTCCCAACCTCCCCCTCCCGCGTGTGTGAGCTATGAGACCACACTTGGCACCCGTAGGCACCCCTCCCTCCCTCACCCGGCACACACAATGACCCCCTTTATGCGCTGCCCGCCGGCTTCCATGGGAAGGGCACTCAGTATGTGCAGAGTCTGACTACAGTACCACTGTACCTGGTAATCATTAACCCGAAATGGCATTTATGATGGTGAGAGGTAGTGTGTGCTGTGCTCCCTTCATCCCTCCAGCAAACAGAATGTACTGACTCTAAACAGGTAGGACCAGTTGCTGCTAGGCCCTCGGAGACACTGTGTTCTGCAGTGGAATTAGCCGTGCATAATGGGCCCATTCAAGCTGGCGGCAGGAGCTTTCCTCTGTGGGCCGCACAAATTCAGGAGCTAGGCCTGGACCGCAGGGGCTGGAGGGCAGGTTTAGGTTTCTAAATGGGCTTTGTTCACTCACTGGAAGAGAAAGCTCCAAAGCCGAGCCCTGGGAACCAGGCTTGAAGCTTCAGATAGATTCCCTCAGGAGTCAGGGGCTGAATAATCCCTTTGAGCTGCTTCAGATCTGATACAAGTTTCGATCACCTTAGGGCCTTTTCATGTAATGATTGGTAAGGGGAGGGAAAGCCATGCTTGAAGAGCAGCTAGGGTTGAGGTGAGGAAAAAGACCCAGAGGAGTTTTATCCTGCCAAATCATCCATCCGGTTTTACTGGACCTACAAAATGGTCAGGTTAGTCAACTACCTAACCAGAGGAGTTAGGTAGTTGACTCAAAACACGCAGCCAGCTTGGCCCAGAACTGGAGGCAACAGAGGCACAGGCCTCCTAATACTTGCTTTGGCCTCTTTGAGGGAGAGGCCACCAAGGCTCCTCACACAAGGAGGCAGGTGTCACTCTTTCCTCGGGCCCTTGCTGCTTATTTTATTTGGGTGGAAGAGGAGAAGCCGGGGTGTGGCAAACTTAGAGCAGGCAGGTTCCAGTCTGGGTTCTGGTCCCAGTAGTCGTATGATGGTCGGTCCACCTCTTCATGTCTTTGGACCTCGGTTTCCTCAGCTGCAAAGAGAAAGCCAGGACGGACGACCTCTAGAGTCACCCATAGCACTGATGCTCAGTAGAGAACATTCAGCCATGGACAGGGGCACCTGGGGAAGCCTCGGGCGATGGGAACGGTCCTGTGGGATGAAGTTGCTGAAAGGGAAAAGGAGAACTTAAAAACATCAATTTGTAACTTTTATCTTCCTATCATTGTTTCACTAGAGTTCTCTTAGAAAATGATAAAGTGCTAATTAGAATCTTAGAGTCCTGAGTCTTCTCTGGTGGTGCAGTGGCTAACACTCCAAGCTCCCAATGCAGGGGGCCTGTATTGAACCCCTGGTCAGGGAATTAGATCTCAAATCCACCTGCAATGCAGGAGACCAAAGAGACATGGGTTCAGTCCCTAGGGGGGACAGATCCCCTGGAGCAGGAAATGGCAACCCACTCTAGTATTCTTGCCTGGAAAATTCCATGTGCAGAGGAGCCTGGTGGGCAACAGTCCATGTGGTCGCAAAGAGTCGGACACAGCAGAGCACATGTGCACACCTGAGCAACTAGAGCTTGCTTGCCACAACTACAGGTCCCACTTGCTGCAGTCAAGACTGAGGACCCCACTTACTGCAACTAAGATCCAGTGCAACCTTATAAAAAAAATTTAGAGTCCCTTTTTCGTTCATTCTTTTCCTTGTCAAATGTAGTGTCTTGGCCAAGGTTCCAGGGAGAATCGGTAACAGATCTCCCACTTCCGGTCTGGAAAGCTTCCAGTGACTATGTGACCACCTGGGTTCGGTAGCTAGTGACTAGACCATCCCTCAGCAACTGCGGCAACAGTAGGAAGCATGACATCAGTGATGGAGCTCAGACCCTGTGCTATACACATTACCTACCTCGGTTCATTTCTTTCTTTAAATTAAAAACCTGAAACAAACAAACCTATGTCTCATTTAAGTGTTTTCTTCTTTACAATCTTTCTCTGTGCTTTGGCAGTCTTAAAACCTTCTCGAGGCTAAGTCCAAGATTTCTCTTGGTAAATGTCACATTGCGCTTGAAAATATGTGGGTTATTTTCAAGTATCTTTTAATATTGATTTCTAACATAATTCCACAGTGATAAGAGAACAGACTTTGTATGATTTCAAAACCTTTCGACCATGAAATTTTTGCACCATGTTTTACATGGCTGGATATGTTCCAGTATCTCCTGGTTTATAGTCTATGGGAACTTGACTAGAATTTGTACTCTGCTGGTGGGTGAAAACTGTATAAATCTTAATTATGTTGAATTGGTTCATAGTGTTTTTCAGGTCTACTATATCCTTCTACCTTTCTATTTATTCTATTAATTTTTGAGATTTTGATACTGAAAATCCAACCAAAAATCTTAATTTATTGACTTAAAAAATAATTGTAATATATAGTGGAACTATCTGTAACTTTGTTCTGTGTTTTCCAAGTCTCCTGTAAATGTGTTATCATACTTTCATAATTTAAAAACTAAAATTTTTTTTAAAAACCGACAATAGGTATGCTCGAACCTAATATAATGGTATATGTCAGTTATATCTCAATTAAAAATTCAACAACCTATGATAGGTGTGCTCTTACCAGTTTCATATAAAGATACGGAAAGCAAAGCTGGAGGACGATTTGTCTAAAGTCACAGGGTCTAAAACTCGAACCCAAGCAGTCTGGCTGCTGAATCTGCTTACCTAGTCATGGCACCATGTTGCCTTGATATAGGCTTTTATTCAGAGTTATGGAAACATCCCATAAAGATGGATTTTAAAGTGCTCTCAGCGTTCCTGATTAGAAAACCAGCTGGTGAATTGGGCACTCTCTTTATGGGCTGTGTGCCTTCCTTGGTACACTGGGACAAGGGCCTGGGGATGGATCAGGTTGTTCTTAGGCTCTCCAGCTCCTGAAACAGGGTTTCTTTTCCATGTACAGTGTTGCCAGGCTTGCTAACACCCTGGACCTGGCCAGTGGGTGATCTCACATGGAGTCAATTTGTCTAGAATCCTCCAAAGAGGAAGAAAACATTGTAATCATTCTCTTTCTCCTGCTGCTAAAGCCAGCATCAATCCCAAGGCCCTGGAAACTCTAGCCCCATAAAGATCCTGTTTCAGTGTCTTCGTGTGATGATTGGGTGGGGAGAGGGGGTTGGATGGAGCAACTGGAGTAATCAGTCACTTTCAAAATGAACAGAGCCTCTTGACATGCTTTTCTCTTATCTTGTCCTGGAGAAATTCATTTCCGATATAATCCTCAAAATAGAAAATGGGCAGTGTGCCTTTTCCCCAAATGGACAGGCCAAATCTGGCCTGAAGCGGCTCAGCGATTGGCATTCTGTCCCAGACCCCTGGGTGGAGGCAGAGAGAGACTGAGGTACCCAGTGTGTTGCCAGAGGCCTCCTTCGCTCTGGGGTATCATGACATCAGGTCACAGAATATGCCTCCTGATGACATTCAGTTCTAGGAAAAATGTTTGGCTTTATCAAACTAGAACTGGCTGACCTCAGGAGAGAACATCCCCGGGACTCCTTGGCCCTTGCAGCAGGCCTGAACTGGACTCACTTCAGTCTTACTAGCAGCTGACCCTAAAGGTGACTGGGCTTGTGGGGTCAAAGCTCACAAAACACAGCCTCTAAGGTTTCCCATTTGCCTTAGACTGTGGGATTCCCTGGTGGCACGGTGGTAAATTATCCGCCTGTCAATGCGGGAGACACAAGAGATGTGGGTTCAATCCCTGGGTCCTGGAGTAGGAGTGGCACCCTGTTCCAGTATTCCTGCCTGGAAAATCCCATGGACAGAGAAGCCTATTGGGCTACAGTTCACAGGGTGGAGCTCATGTGTGCTAAGTCTCTTCGCTAGAGTGGGTTGCCATGCCTGCCTCCAGGGGAATCTTCCCAATCCAGCGGTCAAACCTGAGTCTCTTACGTCTCTTGCACTGGCGGGCAGGTTTTGTGTGTTTTTTTAATCACTAGTGACACCTGGGAAGCCTATAGGGTGAAGTAGGAAATCCACTCCAGTGTTCTTGCCTATAAAATTCCACGGACAGAGGAGCCTAGCAGGCAGACTCTGTCCTCACCAGGCACCGCAGTCAAAATCCCCCTTCTTTTCTTTTTCTTGGCCACGTCATACAGCACGTGGGCTCTTTGTTCCCCACCCAGGGACTGAACACACACCCCTGTGTTGAAAGCACAGAGTCTTAATCACTGAACTACCAGGGAAGTCCCTGAACTACCCCTTCTCCAGGGAAGTTCTTCCATTACCCTCAGTCTGGGTTACATCCCCTGTGATTCTCCACTGTAGAACTTATAATTCCCTGTACAATCATACATTTAATACAAGTCCCTTCTCCAAAACTGTCAGCTCCACAGAGAAGATGAGTGCCTGATGGATCCATCAGTACTCAGAGATAGTGCATGCTTAGGCCCAGGCCATCACAATAAAGCAGATATCACAACAAAGCTAGCCACATGAAAGTTTTGGTTTCCCAGTGCAAACAGAAGTTCTGTTTATACTATATTGCAGTCTATTAAGTGTGCAATATAGCCTTATGTCTAAGAAAAGCACTGTACCTACATTAATTTAAAAATAATGGTTAGCCCTAAAAGGCTAACCATTATTTGAACCTTCAGCAAATTTTAGTAGTAACATTAAAGATCACTGATCACAGATCACCATAATAAATCTGATAATAATGAAAAAGTTTTAAATTCTGAGAGAATTACCAAAATGTGACCCAGGGACAAGAAGTGAGCAAATGGTGTTATAAAAATGGTACTGATAGACTTGCTCAATTTAGAGTTGTCATAAACCTTCAGTTTGTAATAAAACACAATATCTGCAAAGTACAATAAAATGAAGTACAATAAAACAAGGTATGCCTGGTCAGTGCTGGCACTTAGTAGTTCAGTCAGTTCAGTCGCTCAGTCGTGTCCGACTCTTTGCAACCCCATGAATTGCAGCATGCCAGGCCTCCCTGTCCATCACCAACTCCCAGAGTTCACTCAAACTCACATCCATCGAGTCTGTGATGCCATCCAGCCATCTCATCCTCTGTCATCCCCTTCTCCTCCTGCCCCCAATCCCTCCCAGCATCAGGGTCTTTTCCAATGAGTCAACCCTTCGCATGAGGTGGCCAGAGTACTGGAGTTTCAGCTTTAGCATTATTCCTTGCAAAGAACACCCAGGGCTGATCTCCTTTAGAATGGACTGGTTGGATCTCCTCGCAGTCCAAACAGCACTTGTAAGCATTCATTAAATATTTGTTGAATAAAAGAAGCAGAGGATATTACATCAAAAATCAATAAGAAAATATTGAAACTAGAAATGATCTTGCATGTTTATTTCAACCCTGGAAAGGGAGGCTCGGGCTGATCAAGTGACTTGTTCAAGGTCACGGGGCTGGGTGATGAGAGCGCTAAAATAGAATCCAAGACTCTCTGCTTCAGTTCACGCTTTAACGGGGTTACTTTTCATGTCTGCTCCTTACAAAAGCTCTTCTGTGGAGTGTTCCCATCCCTCTGCTCCAAATACAGCTGTCATCTATTCACTTCTTTGCATCCCTATGACCATACTCTGGGCCAACCCACCATCATCTCTTGCCTGGAATTTCAGGAGCTTCCTAAGAAGTCTCTCAATTTCTCCCCTCCCCTCTTCACTCCCTCGACACACAATAACTTCAGTGATTTTTCTGTTTTTAACGTATGCATCACAACATGTCATTCCTCTACTTCAGTCCCCTTGGTGATGTCCCAAATGTAACCACACTCACTCCTTATCTAGGGTTCTGAGCCCTGCATCCTCTGGTCCTTGCCTCCCTCTCCTCTCCTCATCACTCTTCCTTTTACCAGCTACTTTCTACCCCTGCTGGCCTCTTTCTTCTGTTGCTCAAATACTTCAGGTTTGCAGTTTCTTCTGCCTGGAATACTTTCTGCACATCTATTCATCCATCATTTCACACAGTCTCACCTCTGACTATCCTGGGTAAAGTGACTTCTCCTGCACTTCCACAGCACACTCTATCACATTTGCTAGCTTTGCAATACAAATCACTCTCTGAAACTATCTTTAAAAAAAAAAGTAACTGATTTGTTTTCTTGTATACTATCTGCCAAATCATACCCTGATGTAACCCCCATGAGAGCAAGAACTGTCTTATATCACTGGATGTCTGGCACCTCAATCAACATCCATATATGTTCAGTGAATTTGTTGAATGAATTAGTACTTGCAACCACTTCTGCTTAATCGGAGTTACTTTCATGGATTTGTTCCTGAAGGTAGTGACAAAGAATTAACTCATCCAACACCCTAGAGTGTTTATGGAGAAAAGGAAGATAATTCGGATAAGCCAAACATTTCCGAAACAACATCAGAATCGCCAGAAGTGCTGGTAAAAATAGAGCTTGTTGGGAGCCATTCAGCATCCAGGGCTGAGTCAGGAAGTTGCTGGGCTTCCCAGGTGGTGCTAGTGGTAAAGAACCCACCAGGCAATGCAGAAGTTCGATCCCTGGTTAGGAAGATCCTCTGGAAGAGGGCATGGCAATCCACTCCATTATTCTTGCCTGGAGAATCCCATGGACAGAGGAGCCTGGCAGGCTACAGTCCACAGGGTTGCAAAGAATCAAACACAATTGAAGTGACTTAGCACACAAGCACGCAGGAAGTTGCTGGCTACCGAGAAAAAGTGGGCCAGTTTGGAAAACCACTGTGTAATGGGATCCAGCGCCAAGTACATGTTCTTATCTTTGACTTTGTATCTACGCTTCTGGGAAATAATCCTAACCACAGAAAAACTTTGTGTTCAAAGATATTTATCACACCTTGCTTATAAACGTGCAAATTTGAAAACAAGAGAAACGTTCCAAAGTAGGAGAAATGATTAAGGAAACTATGATACGGTCATTTGATGGACATTAAACTTACAAATATGTTTCTACATGAAAAGTATTTTGACTTTGTCATAGTCTGAGTATTCATGATTGTTGGTTCACAGCCTCAGAAGTTTCCTGAATGAAATTTGAAACTGGCCTCCATACATGAAGCACAAGGAGTGAAGGTAGAGGGAGGCAGACCACTTTAGATGGGCAGGTGGCAGGTTTAATAAGCAAGGAGACTTAAGTACATGGTTTGGTTTGAGGGGCTGCAAGATGAGTAGATCTTCATACCCACCTGCCAGAATCTTAAAAGGTTATGCAGAGGACTTGATGGGGTGGAGGGAAGACTGGAAGGAATTATATTAAAAAGCTCACAGCAATTGTGTTAAGCTTGTCAGGTATGAGTGATTTTGCCTTTCTCCATTCTCCATGAAGTGATTCTATTGTCTCTGTAACTTAAAGCATGCATGCTCAGTTGCTCAGTTGTGTTTTTAGAATGAAGAGCAAATTTGGAGGACTCACATTTCAACACTTAACTATTAAACTATAATAATTAAAGCAATTTCTTCTGGGTATAAAGATAAACATATGGATAAAAATACAGAAATAGACTTATGTATTTAAAGAAAATTAATTTTTGCCAAAGATGCCAAGATAATCTGTGGGGAAAGAATAGTCTTTTCAGTCAATGGTGCAGAAACTATTGGACACCCATATGCAAAAATGTTGAACATTTTTTAGTCATATACACAAAATTAATTTTGAGTGAATCAGAGACATAAATTTCAGTTGAAACAATAAAAATTTTAGAATAAAATGTAAAAGATCTTGGAGACACTGAGTTATACAAAGATTTCCTAAAAAACAAAAACATTGTTTATAATCAAATTTAATTTAAAGTTTTTTTCTTCTCTTTGAAAGAGAATGCTGATAAAAATGCAGGCCATAGACTAGAGGAAATATTTGCAAAGAACTGCAAGTGTAAATGTTTGTGTAGGCTTTCTTCATAATCACCAAAAATAAGAAACAATTCAAATATCTATTTACTGGTTAATGGATAAACAAATTTTGGTACATGCACACACTTAAATGCTACTCAGCAATGTAAATGAATACACTAAAGACAAGTGTGATAAGTCTCAAAAACATTGTGCTAGGAGAAATGTCCCAGGTAGGGGGCTTCCCAGGTGGTGCTAGTGGTAAAGAACCCACCTGCCAATGCAGGAGACATAAGAGACAGGGCTTTGATCCCTGGGTCGGAAAGATCCCCTGGAGGAGAACATTGCAATCCACTCCAGTGTTTTTGCCTGGAGAATCCCATGGACAGAGAAGCCTGGGGGGCTAGAGTCCATTGAGTCACAAATAGTTGGACATGACTGAAGCAACTTAGCACACGAGAGAAACGTACCACATGCATAAGATTGTAGGACTGTAGGAATCCATTTATTTGACATGCTGGAAAAGGTGAAAATATAGGGACAAGTATCAGAGCAGCGGCCACTAAGGATGCAGATGGGGAGAAGGTGTTGAATGTGAAGGAGAACAAGGGAACTTTTTGAAGTAATGGATATTTGATGTATTTTAGATTGTAATGGTGGCTACGTGACTATTTATTACATTTGTTGAAACGCATGGAAATGTGTACTTCAAAAGGGTGAATTTTACAGTATGTAAATTATATTTCAATATACCTGAGCAAAGGAAAAATAAAGAGAATAGTAAGAGAGGAATTGTAGACATCAAAAAAAAGGCAAGTCTCTCAAGGAGTTTCGCTGAAAATGAGAGATGAAATGGGACATTTGCTGGCAGGGGAAGTAAGGTCAATGTGAAGTGAAACTTTAAAATTTTATTTTACAATCATTTTTTGACAATGGAACAAGAGCACTGAGTTTGTTCATTGATGAGAATAGTCCAATAGTGAGAGAAGAGAATTAAAGGAGCAGAGTCCCTGAATTGTTGAGCCCAGATGGACATACTGGTTTCAGAAAGGACCATGGGCAATATTCTTTACAGTGGGAAAGTAAAAGTGAAAGTATTAGTCACTCGTCGTGTGCGACTCTTTGTGACCCCATAGACTGTAGCCGGCCAGGCTCTTCTGTCCATGGAATTCTCCAGGCAAGAATACAGGAGTTGGTAGCCATTCCCTTCTCCAGGGGATCTTCCCTTCCCAGGGATTGAACCTGGGTCTCCTGCATTGCAGGCAGATTCTTTACCCTCTGTGCCACTGGGGAAGCCCTTATAATAGGAGGGAGGGCCCAATATGCGGGTCTCAATGCCAGCAGTTGGTAGATGCTGTGGTGGGCATCTGGGCATTTTCTTCTGATTGCTTTTGTTTTCTCTGTCAGTAGAAATCAAGGTCAACAACTGAGAGAGCTTTCACTGTTAATGACTACCAGCTCACCTAAATCTGGCTATTTCTTCTCATCTTCACTAAACTACAAGCAGCAAATGCACCGTGCCTTGCATTTGACCACCACCAAGTGACACTCCAAGGGCAGCCAACAGATCAGCTAATGTGACCGCAAAGTGTTAAGCAATTCCATTTTGTTGTTGTTGTTGATTTGTTTTTTATTTGAACTGACCAGAAACTTTGGGGCCAGATATTGCCAGCTGGAGTTCATCTTCAGCTTCAGTTTTATAGCTCTTGTCCGTCTGTCTTTCTTCCCTGTCCTTTATTTGGGCATCATTTGCTCAACTAAATAAAGTGCACACTGTGAACAGAAGTCCAGCCCAGAGATCTCTGGCCCTTGAATCCGCCCAACATCCCGTCTCTTTAGATGCCATTTATTTTACTAATGTCTTTCTCAGTATCTCAGTATCTAAATTAAACTTGATTTCGCTCTCCTCTAAAATACTTTTTTTTCCCTCTTTATCCAGTATTCCCACCTCAGTAAGTGCCACAATCATTGGAACTCTCTTTCTTTCTTCCCTTTATCTCCATCCCCTGTTGCTTCCATCTTTGGGCTATCAGCAAGTTCTCTTTGTCCTTTCTTCAAGACATCTCAAGGAACTGACTGCTTCTTTTCATCTCTATTTCCTTAATCTAGACCATGACTAACATCTTTTACTTGGACTACTGAAATGACTTCCTTAATTTTCTCTGCTTAAGCCCCTGCATGCATGGAATCTATTATTCATCATGGCATACAAAATTTTATCTGACCTGAATCTTACCTATTTCTCAAACCTCATTTCATGCACTCTCCGCTTGCTTACTGTTGTCTGGCTGCACTGATCTTTCATTTCTTTGAATATCACATGCTCTTTTTGGCTCAGACTATTTTCTCTGCCCCTTTTCCTGGAAGCTCCTCCATCTGCTCCTCAAATGCCTGGCTCTCTCTCACCTTTAAGATCTCTGCATAGTTGCCACCACCTCACTGATGGCAATGCCTTCACTAATGCCTTCCCCGACTACTTTATCTAAAAGTCATTCCCTAATTCCTTAGGCAAGTCATTGATTTTATAAGTCTAATCTCTTTTGTTTTGCTTCTGTTTCTAAAATCTTTTTTAGTTTATTTCTCTACTAGACTGAATGTACAAATGGACAATAGCCACACCATGCATAAAAATAGAACTTTGACTCACAGCCTACAGCAAACTGCCCAGTAAACCAGTCCCTTTATCTATAATAAACAACCCAGGAAGCCAGCCTGCTTTAGGTCAGACTTGCAGGAAGCCAGATTTCTATCTCCAATGACAATCTAGAGAGCTAAACAATATTTCTGTGACAATTGGCCCCAAATACCAAGAGTTGATTAATAACTCTAATTGTAGGTTCCTTCCAATTTAGGACTATATCAAAGGAAGTCAAATATGCATCCCTAATCGATTATATAGGATGCCCTGCTTCTAGTTTGGATGCCTATAGCTTCCCTATGCTAACAGCCTCCAATTAGGCCATAATGAAGTCTTTCTTTCTTTCCACTGTAAAGCTTTCCCATTCCCCTATTAGCCTTTGAGTTTCTGCCAAAAAGCATCTGCCTACCTGCCTACCTGCCTGCTAAGCTGCTTCAGTCGTGTCCCAACTCTGTGCGACACTATGGACCGTAGCCTGCCAGGCTCCTCTGTCCATGGGATTCTCCAGGTAAGAATACTAGAGTGGGTTGCCCTGCCCTCCTCCAGAGGATCTTCCCGACCCAGGGACTGAATCTGCATCTCTTGTATCTCCTGAATTGACAGGCAGGTTTTTACCACTGGCACCACCCGAGGTGAAGAGAAAGTTGCTCAATCGTGTCTGACTCTTTGAGACCCCAAGGACTGTACAGTTCCAGTACAGAGCTCTCCAGGCCAGAATTCTCCTCATTTAGTTGAACTGGAGTGGGTAAGCTTTCCCTTCCCCAGGGATCTTCCCAACCCAGGATTCGACCCCAGGTCTCCCACATTGCAGGTAGATTCTTTACCAGCTGAGCCACCACGAGGCCCAAAAGGTAGCTGACTCCCTTGCTATGGCAAGCTCAGAGTAAATAGCCTTTGCTTTTTTCATTTGATCTATAAAAAGAAATGGACTGTGCCTTGCTTACGATTGTATTATCAAGGTGACAGTGTCTACTCAATAAATACTTGGTGAATAAGTGAACAAATTAACAAATGGAAACCTAAAATCGTTAGTTGGATAGTCAATCTTTCCCCATTCTGGCTTCAAACTTATTCCTTGCCATATCCACTCTTACATCCTCCAAGCTTAATTTCTCAACCAAATCACATGCATTCTTCTCTATAACACATGGAAGTTTTTTCTTCTCCATGAAATCTTTTTTTTGATTACCCAAGCCTTTGCTTACTCTCCCTTCTCTGAATTAAAACAGCACAAACCAGCCCATTTGGTTTTTAATTTCTTTTAGTTCAGGAGATGTCTCTTCTTCTGAAGATTGATGGTTGAATTTTCTGGTACCATTCATGATGTCTAGAACAAGCCATAATGCAAAAAATAATGCTAATAACAGTTTAATCTTGTAACAATGCTGAGGGTTAAGTACTGCTACTATCCTCATTTTACATATGAGGAAACTGAGGCACAGAGACTGTCTTGCCTAAACTAATAAATTAGTAAAAGGTAGAGCTGAGGTTTGAATTCAGTTCTGCCTAAATTATACTGAATATATGTCAGAGCTACATACTATATGAACTACTTTTCATATACTGTACACATACTAGGTACACATACATGAAGAAAGACTTCATGTATGGCCTGATTGGAGGCTGTCAACATAGGGAGGCTATAAGCATCCAAACTAGAGGTTGGACCGTGAAGAAAGCTGAGCACCAAAGAACTGATGCTTTTGAACTGTGGTGTTGGAGAAGACTCTTGAGAGTCCCTTGGACTGCAAGGAGGTCCAATCAGTCCATTCTAAAGGAGATCAGTCCTGGGTTTTCTTTGGAAGGACTGATGCTAAAGCTGAAACTCCAATACTTTGGCCACCTCATGTGAAGAGTTGACTCATGACACTGGGAGGGATTGGGGGCAGGAGGAAAAGGGAACGACAGAGGATGAGATGGCTGGATGGCATCACCGACTCGATGGACGTGAGTCTGAGTGAACTCTGGGAGATGGTGATGGACAGGGAGGCCTGGCATGCTGCGATTCATGGAGTCACAGAGTCAGACATGACTGAGTGACTGAACTGAACTGAACTGAACTAGGTCCTCAATAAATGTTTCTGAAATTGATGAAATAACCAAGTTAAAAAGCTCCATAAACAAAATAGAAAAGGGAGCAGAACTCTTTAGGATGTCCAAAAGGTTAAGAGCAGCAAAGGTCATGGTGACTGGGTGAGATGAAGCAGGGACCCCAAGCCCTGTTCTAACCCTAGCCTCCTGCTGTGATTCTAAGACAAGCTCTTTCTTCTTCAGGGTTTCTTCCCCCATCTCATACTACATCGGCACTTCCATTGGCACTTCCACTCCCTTGAAACTGTTTCCCAGGATGGAACCAAACAGTGACTGTAGGATATTTGGTGATAGCGTTAACCATTCTTTCCTTCGTGAGCATGTTAAGATCAGTTCAACCATCTTTTCTGAGGAATGGAGCTGGATGCTAAGGAGAATGCTGTCAGCAAGCAGGCAAACTGCATGTGCCTTCTAGCAGTTTGTGATAAGGAAACATGGAATTCAATTCAATGAGTTCATAGACCTTCCCCCACCTGCTACATCAAAGTTGGAATGAATTGCTATTTCATATGATACAGATTTATGAGTAATTATGAATGTAAATCGAGTAGAGGAATTGGAAAGGTTGATCTTTTTGACTGGCTAGACACGAGGTGTTATAATACTACTATACCTGCAAAATCATCAGAAAAGATTTGAAAAATTTGCATTTCCCAGGTAGCTCAGTGGGTAAAAAACCCACCTGCAATGTAGGAGATGCAGGAGATGTGTGTTCGATCCCTGGGTCAGGAAGATCTTCCTGGAGGAAGGCATAGCAACTCACTCCAATATTCTTGCTTGGAGAATCCCATGGAGAGAGGAGCCTGGCAGGCTATGGTCCACAAGGTCACAAAGAGTCGAACATGACTGAAGCCACTGAGCATGCATGCATTCAAAAGTAGTGCTGGATTAAGCAGATATAAATGTAGTCTTTGTTTAGGGATGTTTCTTTGAAGGAGTCTGGGTTACATCATACCTCTCCTGGAAGCATGGAAAATTATGATGTGTGATAAGTATAATCAATGGAATGCAAAGCACCTGGTACAAGAAAATTCCCCAGGGACAGCTAACTCTGGACAATGGTCCTCACTCTCTTAGCCTTAATGCATCTTCAGAAAGCCTTGCTTTATATGATGCTTTGAAGAAATGGGTGGATGTGTCATCACTGAATCATTGAGAACTAATACCTCAGCATGATCTCAACTATGAAAATACAGGTAAATACATTGCATATACAGGTATTTGCATACACACACCAAATTAAGAAAAAAATCCCAGAATTCTAGCATACGTAATACATATATATTCTTTTCAGATTATTTTCCGTTTTAGGTTATTACAAGACATTAATGTAGCTCCCTGTTCTATACAGTAAATCCTTATTGTTTATCTTTTTTATATATAGTGGTATGTACCTATTAATTCCATACTGGATACATGTAATTTTAGTTTTCCTTCTTCAGACTGTTCGGTATTTTATGACTTTTCTAAAATGAGTACAAATTACTTTTAACATTAAAAAATGTGTTTAGTATATTTAAATGTTTTGCAACAGAAGGGGTAATTTCCTTTTAAGAGTAGCTCCTAAGAAATATTCTCTTATTCATAAGGTTTTTTAAATTGGTAGATTAAAAGCATATTCTATGAGACATCCAATATATTCATTTCATTTAACACCTGACCAACAGCTCCCAGTTTAAGACATATTGAAAAGCTGATAGTAGATATTTATTAAAAAGGAGTAGAATTTACCACTTATGATTAGAAATGTTGTCACAGAGTTTTGCAGTGCAGAACAGTCTCTCCTGGGTGTCTGTTGATTTTTCCTCTTTCTCTGTCTCTCTCTTTCTCTCCTACAGCCCTGCAGTTAGGGGTAAGGAGGAACCAGCAAGGACCTGAAACTCCTCTGCACACATTTCAGTAACAGTCCATGAGTGAGAGCTGATAAAGGAATGATTGCTTACACAAAAAGACCTTACCCAGAAATTGTTAGAAACTGTCAGACCTGGAGGGGGTGTCATGGGGAAGGACTTTTGATATTAAGCTGACCTGAAGTCCCAAAATTTTATCCCATTGTTATTATATAATAAAAGATGTGTTAGCAAAAAAGAATTTCAATCAAAAAAGAATTTTAATCCTGGTATAAGTTCAGGATTAGTTTAAGTGACAGTTACTAATGGTAAAAGGCAGTTAAGAGAAGCCCTAATTATAATTAAAATAGTCACGGAAATCTAGATTTTTAAAATAAACTTAGAAACCTTCCATCCCAAATGTTTTATTTCCAGAAGAATAAAGTCAAATACCCTTGGAACGCAAGGAGATCAAATTAGTCAATCAAAAAGGAAATCAGTCCTGAATATTCATTGGAAAGACTGATGCTGAAGCTGAACCTCCAATACTTTGGTCACCTGATGTGAAGAACTGATTCATTGGAGAAGACCCTGATGCTGGGAAAGATTGAAGGCAGGAGGAGAAGGGGGTGACAGAGGATGAGCTGGTTGAATGGCATCACCAACTCAATGGACGTGAGTTTGAGCAAGCTCTGGGAGCTGGTGATGGACAGGGAAGCCTGGTGTGCTGCAGTCCATGACGTCGCAAAGAGTTGGGCACAACTAAGCAACCGAACTAAACTGACTGAAAGGTCAAAGAAAATGCAGACAAATTATATTTTAGCTGAAGTCACACAGCTGATTTTTGCAGAGCTGGCTCTGTTACTGAGACTTTGAATATTCCAGTCTTTTAGACATTTAGCACTGCCTTCTATCCTAAAGTTAATATTTCTTATAAAAAGATTGGCATCACAGGTATAATCTTTAATTATTTTTCTGCTGACATTTATTTATAGCCAATAATTGCCGTTTTACTTTAAAAAACATATAGTCTGTGGGGGGGAGTGATGGAAAATTAATGGCTCTAATATGAATTTCACTTAATGCATTCAATTCCCTATGTTGTTTAGGTCATAACATCCCCATGGACCAAGGTACTCAATGTCATCTAGAAGTAGAACAATCAGTTTATCAAGTTTTGTTTCCACTGATTCATGAATTCAAATTCCACTTGAAATTCAAATTTACAAATTGTTAACCTCATCATCACAAACAGGTTTGTGCTTAGAGTTTGGAAAAAACAGTGACTGTTTTATTTGGCATGAGATTAAGAGAGTTGGGGAGAAGAGATTTGTTGTTTTCTTTGGCGGAATTTAAGAGTGTCCTTTTCCAGAGTTCAGTGGTAATGAATGGAATTATTTGCTATGCTTTAGAGCCTCATCTGAGGGAAATTCTAAGAGTTCTCAACTTTTACTTTTCTGAGCTTAATACTGATATAACTGTCCACTGGCCAAACTTAGGAAAGAAATGGAGCAACAGCAGCAGCAGCAGCAGCAGCAGCAGCAGAGAGAGAGAGCGTGTGTATGTGTGTTATAGGGGTAGGGGTAGTGGTTTCAGTTTTATTGCTTTCTTCTTTCAGCCATGTACCTTTTCTTTGGCATTACCAGGTTTGGAAATTTTTCTTTTCTTTCTTTCTTTCTTTCTTTCTTTTTTTTTTTTTTGGTGGACTGGAAACAGAAAAAGTCATTTCCTCTTGGTTTGGCTCTGAAAACAGTCCTGGTAGAGGCTTGGTACAGTTCTTGAAATCCTGGGCTCTCAAAAAACTATTTAACACCTTTGCCATGCTCTTGTGGTTACTGATTAGGTTTAGAAGAGTGAAGCAGGTGAGGAAGAAGAACCTGATGGGAAAAGCCTTGGCTACCTGACTAGTCTCACACCTCTTGGTCAAAGTGCCGATGTTCTCTGCCACCAAGTAGTATGTGGGGTTGCCAATGTTAAGAAAATGCTTTCACCTTTCTACTTGTTTGGACTCACGGGTATTCCTAGAACATCTTATGATGAGGCAAATAAAAATAGCCATCATTGTAACCCAGTATAGAAAAAAAAAAAAACAAAAAAACACTTCTTTCTTACCAGCCAATGAGGAGTTTATGTGCAATTTTTCTAGCTTTAGAGTACTTTCCATATTTTCCTTCCTAGCTACCAGGGCACAGAAGTCTAGTTCTGTCAGTAATATACAAAGTTAATCCACATGGGTGGGGGTTTCCAGGGAACTAAACCATACTTAGAAATCAAATCCAAGAATCATATTGATAATAGAAGTCTTGAGAGGGACCCAACAGTTGACTGACTCTAATGGGAAAAAAAATAAACTAGGCTGCTAGAGATAAATTGGAAGAAAAGTTATGACCAACCTAGATAGCATATTCAAAAGCAGAGACATTACTTTGCCGACTAAGGTTCATCTAGTCAAGGCTATGGTTTTTTCTGTGGTCATATATGGATGTGAGAGTTGGACTGTGAAGAAGGCTGAGCGCCGAAGAATTGATGCTTTTGAACTGTGGTGTTGGAGAAGACTCTTGAGAGTCCCTTGGACTGCAAGGAGATCCAACCAGTCCATTCTGAAGGAGATCAGCCCTGGGTGTTCTTTGGAAGGAATGATGCTGAAGCTGAAGCTCCAGTACTTTGGCCACCTCATGTGAAGAGTTGACGCATTGGAAAAGACTCTGATGCTGGGAGGGATTGGGGGCAGGAGGAGAAGGGGATGACAGAGGATGAGATGGCTGGATGGCATCACAGACTCGATGGATGTGAGTCTGAGTGAACTCCTGGAGTTGGTGATAGACAGGGAGGCCTGGCGTGCTGTGATTCATGGGGTCACAAAGAATCGGACACGACTGAGTGACTGAACTGAACTGAACTAACCTCACATGATTTTTCAAGGCAAAGCAAGAGTTCATCTTCTTTCCATGCTTCTTGTTTCATGCTATAATCACAATGTATAGATTTGGGGGAAATACTAATACCATTTCTGTAAAAACTCAGATATTTTGCTGACACTTCTGGGTTGACCAGAACCCTATATTGCTCTCCCGACTTGTTTGTTTGTCAATAACCTGGAAGCACTGCTGCAGATCAGGGCAACTCAAGTGAACCAGTTTAACCTGAAGACCTTAAAAAAAAAATCATTCTGCAGAAGTAGAGACAGATCAAATGATTGAGCTTCCACCACAAGTTCTAACACGTCAGGCTTATCTGTGTTTTCCCTGGTTGAAATGTTCTATCACCGAAGACTGCTTTCTCTTGGTTGGAGAGCTAATCAAAGCCTGTTGAGCAGTGAGCAGTTAGGAAGAGCTCACGTGGTCAACATCTCGGGGGCTGGGTTATGCATACCCTGGAAAACTTTACCAGCAGGCATCTCAAGAGATTATGTGTGGATAACTGCTTTATGGGAAATTGTTAATCTCTTTCAGTTTCCTAATGTGCTGGTGCAAGCGTAGACAGGGAACAGATCTTTGATTGCAGTGTCCCCAGCAGTTGGCACAGCAGGCTTGCAGTAAACTTGTTGAAAGAATGAATAAGCCACTGATTTCACCACACTCTACACATATAGCAATCAGGCAAAGAACGATAGAGGTGAGGGGACAGACACTTTTAAAAAGAAAATAATCTCTTCTGATTCAGAATGAAGGGATGCTGAAAATGACTACTTACAGGATAAGTCCTTCCTTAGATTTCATTGATGATACCTCTGAGTCTTGGTGTCTTCATCTGAAAAGTGGGATTGATACAGCACCTACGTCCTGGGGTTGCTGTAAGAGTTCATTAGGGGAATCTATGTAAACCACTCAGACTATCTTGGGTTTATAGTAAATACTGCTGCTGCTGCTGCTGCTGCTGCTGCTAAGTCGCTTCAGTCATGTCCGACTCTGTGCGACCCCATAGACGGCAGCCCACCAGGCTCTCCCGTCCCTGGGATTCTCCAGGCAAGAACACTGGAGTGGGTTGCCATTTCCTTCTCCAATACATGAAAGTGAAAAGTGAAAGTGAAGTCGCTCAGTCATGTCTGACTCTTAGTGACCCCATGGACTGCAGCCCACCAGGCTCCTCTGTCCATGGGATTTTCCAGGCAAGAGTACTGGAGTGGGGTGCCATTGCCTTCTCTGATAGTAAATACTAACTAAACATTATTATATAAACTTTCTGTCTTAACAATCTTGTGTATAAACTAGGAATAGTTCTTACCTCATAGTTTTAATGTACAAAGTACTGAAAACAGAAGCCAATACTTGAGTGCCTTCTGCTGCTGCTGCTGCTAAGTCACTTCAGTCGTGTCTGACTCTGTGCGACCCCATAAATGGCAGCCCACTAGGCTCCTCTGTCTCTGGGATTCTCCAGGCAAGGATACTGGAGTGGGTTGCCATTTCCTTCTATAAACATTATTTAAGGCACTTTCATTATTACTAATTCATTATAACAACCTGATGAATCATATGCTGTTATTATCTCCATTCTGCAGATTAGAAAATTGAAGTTCAGATGAGATAACCACCTGTTCAAACACAGCCAGCAAATAGTGGAGCCAGGATTGGATCCCAAGTAATTAATTCAAGAATATCAGTCATAGAGCTTTGCTGCTTCTAACAAACATGGGTAAAGCATTTAGCAGTGTCCAGCATGTATTATAGTACATGCTGATTTATTACATCTCAATAAATGTTGCTCAATAAATGCTGATGGATATAGCTGTTTTTTTGTAGTTAGCTGAATGACTTAATGTGCTTATTAACATTTTAGTTGTAAAATGTTACGACTATGGCAGCATTGAACTTCCCAGGTGGCGCTACTGGTAAAAGAATCTGCCTGCTAATGCAGGAGACGGAAGAGACACGAGTTTGATCCCTTTCGATCCTTGGGTCAGGAAGATTCCCCTGGAGGAGGAAATGGCACCTCACTCCAGTATTATTTCCAGGAGAATCCCACTGACGAAAAGTCTGGTGGGTTACAGTCCATGGGGTTACAAGGGGTCAGGCATGACTAAGCATCTGAGACACAATGGTAGCATCAGAAAATACTATAGCTATTGTCTCTGGGGCTTCCCCTGTGGCTCAGCGGTAAAGAACCCACCTGCAATGCAGGAGACGCAAGGGATGTGGTTCAGTCCTTGGGTTGGGAAGATCTCCTGGAGGAGGGCATGACAACCCACTCAAGTATTCTTAGCTGGAAAATCCCATGGACAGAGGAGCTTCTTGGGCTACAATCCATAGAGTCACAAAGAGTCGGACACTACTGAAGTGACTGAGCATATATTGTCTCTAGTTCTGGAGAGAAAAGCACTAGTTTTTCAAAGCAAAACAAAAAAAACCCCTCACTCTTGAGGGGTTTATTATGGTAGAATCACATTATGTGTGATTTAACCCATAAGAATTCAGCTATTCATACTGGCAAAAATATTAAAATACTGTGTGACATTGCAGAAGGAAATTTTGCATATAAAATATTTATTATGTACTGTAAGATGCTGAATGCATTATACATTTATATGTAAATATTAATTTACAGAATCATAAGTACAAAACCAAGTACATCATGAAAGTGAAAGAAAGTGAAGTCGCTCAGTCATGCCTGACTCTTTGCAACCCCATGGACTGTAGCCTATGAGGCTCCTCTGTCCATGGGATTTTCCAGGCAAGAGTTCTGGAGTAGGTTGCCATTTCCTTCTCCAGGGGATCTTCCCGACCCAGGGATTGAACCCAGGTCTCCCGCATTATAGGCAGACACTTTACCGTCTGAGGCACCAGGGAGATAGTACTTTGGGGGAACTGAAAAGTATTTTCAAGGGGAATTTTGAATACTTGTGACTTCCAACTTGCATATTACCTTTGGAAAATGACTTCTGTGCAGCGTGAGGATTCTCTTAATCCACACAAGCCTAGTATCAATCATGAGTAAAAGTGAATGGAGAGTGAGGAGACCAGCAGCAGCTCTTCCCAATGGTAACAGTAGTTAGGTCGTTGATAACATTTAGTTCCCTCTGTGTGCCAGGACCTGTGTTAAGCACTGAATGTGGATAATCTCATTCAATGCTCACAAAGATCCTATAAGGTAGATACAAGCGAGATCATCCTTCTTTGACAGATGAGGTACAGAGGTAATGAAAGGTACCATTATGGAAAGCCTATTACACAGCATACCTTATCTCTAATTTTCATCATAACCTTGCAACGTAGGTAATTATCCTCCTTTTATAGGCAAGAAAATAGAGGCTCATGGGGTTAGGTAAATTGCCCAAGGTCACACAGCTGGTAAGTGACTGAGGGCAGATTGGAGCCCAAAGCTTGTGCGCATTGCACCACACAGTGCTCCCTCGGGAGGAAGCAGCTCTCTGCGAGAAGATGCATCCTCATCTGCTATCACTTATCCGGGGAGCACAGCAAAGCACTGGCTTCACCAGCATCAATGATGATAACTTGATCTCCTTCAGGTTGTCTCTCTGCCTGTCTCTGCATTGGTGCCACATGGGATTCTAAGATTATCTTAAAAGTTTGTAGATTGCTTTGGCCTCTTTGAAAACAAGACACCATGTGAACTCCTCATTGACCATGGCTTTGACCCTAGTGCAAGACATTGTTTATTTGCCTGAAGTTCTGGAAGTTACTACACAATGAGGAGATGGTTTGTATTTCGATATTCTTCTAGATTAGCTTGCTTTCTGCTCAAAAAGCCCTGAGGCAGACAGAGAAAGAGCTTCCCAGGTAGATGAGCTGGTAAAGAATCCGCCAGAAATGCAGGAGAGCCTGGTTCAATTCCTAGAAATGGGAAGTTCCCCTGGCGAAGGGATAGGCTACCCGCTCCACTTTTCTTGGGCATCCCTCGTGGTTCAGAAGGTAAAGAATCCGCCTGCAATGTGGGAGACCTGGGTTCAATCTCTGGTTTGGGAAGATCCCCTGTAGAAGGAAATGACAACCCAATCCAATATCATTGCCTGGAGAATCCCCATGGGCAGAGGAGCCTGATGGTTCCTCTTTTCTTTTTCAATAGCAGTTTCTACCAACTGGTTAAAAAGGCCAGAATGTGTTTATAAAATCCTCCCCACCCTCCGCAATCCCTTTTGTCCTGTTCCTCAACAAAAGTCTTCTGTCTCTAGACCATGCATGTCCTTCCACTTAGTGTCATCCTATGATTCAGGATGTCATCATGTCTTACCTGGAGGGTGACTAATTTTTCTTAATTTGCCTGAGACTTTTCAGGTTTTATTGCTGCAAGTTCCACCCCCATGGAACCCCTCTGCTACAGGCAAACCAGGATGGTTGATCTCTCCATTAACCCAGTCTTCTCTAGGAGTCTCCTAACAAGGCTCCCATGTCCCTTGTTTGCGGGTCTAATTCTTTTTCCACCCAGTAGCCAGCAGCAATCCCTTGACATCACGTGTTATTGTGTCATCCTCTCTACTTAAAGATCTACCTTCTGAAGATAATTCAAACTTCTTACCTTGACTTACAAAACACTGCCTGATTTGGTCCTTTGCTATTTCTCCAACTTCTTCCTCCTTCACTGTGATGTTGCTGTCATTTCCTCAATTATGCCAAACTCTTCTGCTCCCCAGCTCTTTCCTTTGCCTGGAGTGTCCTTTCTCCAACTTTCTGTGTCCACACTTTGTCATTATGTAGATGTGTGATGATTTGATTAATGTCCTCTGGGAATGAAAGATCCTTGACTCCCCAGTTCCTAACTTAATCCTCAGTGCCTAGTACCAAGGCTGACACCTAATAAAGTCACACAGAATATTCACAGAATGAATTAGTGAATGAAACAAAGAATATAAATTTGTTAATGGGCTGTGCTACTGAGATTCCATGATCTGAAAGGCCAGGGTTGCCAGGACATGATAAGTTTGGAAACAGAGGCCAGAGCATGAAGAGGTTCATAGGTTGTGCCAAGGAGTTGGGACATTGTCCCAAGTACAATGGAGGAACTTTGGAGGTGTTTAGAGCCAGGAAATGACATAATCCCATACACATTTAGAAAAACTCAGGGTAGGACAGGTAAGTAGGGGACCACTCAACAAAAAGCCCTTTAATCCTGGATCAGCTCAGTTCAGTTGCTCAGTCGTGTCCGACTCTTTGTGACGCTATGGACTGCAGCACACCAGCCTTCCCTGTTCATCACCAACTCCCAGAGCTTACTCAAACTTGTGTTCATCGAATCGGCAATGCCATCCAATCATCTCATCCTCTGTTATCCCCTTCTCATCCTGCCTTCTGTCTTTCCAAGCATCAAGGTCTTTGCCAATGAGTCAGTTCTTTCACATCAGGTGGCCAAAGTATCGGAGTTTCAGCTTCAGCATCAGTCCTTCTAAAGAATATTCAGGACTGATTTCCTTTAGGATGGACTGGTTGGATCTCCTTGAACTCCATGGGACTCTCAAGAGTCTTCTCCAATACCACAGTTCAAAAGCATCAATTCTTCTGCTCTCAGCTTTCTTTATAGTCCAACTCTCACATCCATGCATGACTACTGGGAAAAACCATAGCTTTGACTAGACAGACCTTTGTTGACAAAGTAATGTCTCTGCTTCTGAATATGCTGTCTAGGTTGGTCACAGCTTTTCTTCCAAGGAGCAAGCATCTTTTACTTTCATGGCTCAGTCCCCATCTGCAGTGATTTTGGAGCCCCCCCCCCCAAAAATAAAGTCTGTCACTGTTTCCATCATTTCCCCATCTATTTGCCATGAAGTGATGGGACTGGATGCCATGATCTTAGTTTTCTGAATGTTGAGCTTTAAGCCAACTTTTTCACTCTCCTCTTTCACTTTCATCAAGAGGCTTTTGAGTTCCTCTTCACTTTCTGCCATAAGGGTGGTGTCATCTGCATATCTGAGGTTATTGATATTTCTCCCGGCAGTCTTGATTCCAGCTTGATAGCTGCAGAGATTAGGACTTGTGTTTGCAAGGGGTCTTGTAGAGCCAACTGAGTATTACTGTTTCCTTGCTCAATTTTCTGGAAACGAAGAGCAAATTATGCATCAAAGAGTTCTATAGCTCTGGCCCATAACTAACTGTGTTTTTAAAATGTGTGTAATCACAAATCAGAGATTATGTAAAGGGCCTAATTGATGCGGAGATTGCCTTCCTATAGCAAGTTACTGGTGCCATTTTTCTAAGGTTGACTTTCATATGTACGGCATTGGGCTCACACTACTGGCAGCAATGGCCTCTGTCCACTCTGAGGACCCTGTAGCCAGAGTTCATTGCACTGAAAGGGGGTCAAAGAGCAGTCTCAGGGAATGGGCAAGTGTTTCCAATGACAGTAAATATGGAAGAGTTGGCGGACTGTCACAGAAATAGCACTGAATTAAAGACAAAGAAGCCTAGTTCATGACACCTGAGTTGGAATCAAATGGCGCAGAATTCTAAGAAATCAACTGAAATTGTTTAAAAGCTATGCAATCTTAAAGAGGTGATGAGTTTCCCCAAACTTGCTTTCCTTCTCTGTTAAAAGTATGTGGTCTATTCTGTGATCTCCTAGTCATAAGTTATTTTCCCCTCCTTTGAATGATGCTAAAGCTGAAACTCCAGTACTTGGGCCATCTCATGTGAAGAGTTGACTCATTGGAAAAGACTCTGATGCTGGGAGGGATTGGGGGCAGGAGGAAAAGGGGATGACAGAGGATGAGATGGCTGGATGGCATCACCAACTCGATGGACACGAGTTTGAGTGAACTCTGGGGACTGGTGATGGACAGGGAGGCCTGGCGTGCTGCAATTCATGAGGTCGCAAAGAGTCAGACATGACTGAGTGACTGAACTGAACTGAACTGAACTTGTTTTATTTTAAAATGTGTGTAGTAAGTTACCACTTTTTTTTTTTTACATAATAACCAGGGTGCTCATGGCAGATCACCATCCTCCTTCTTTTCCATTTTCCATCTCCATCTGCTCATCAGCATTTCAGAACCGATATATCTCACAATGGACTTCCCCGATGGCTCAGCAGATAAAGAATCTGCCTGCAACGCAGGAAATACAGGTTCAACCCCTTTGTTGGGAAGATCCCCTGGAGGAGAAAATGGCAACCCACTGCAGTATTCCTGCCTGGAGAAGCCCGTGGACAGAGGAGCCTGGCGGGCTACAATCCATGGGGTCGCATGGACACTACTGAGCATGCACATATCTCATATGGAACCTACCTACCACCCTCCCTCTGAAACCTGTTCCCCACTTCATTAAAGATCCTGCCACTGAACCATCACTTTCAACACTCACCTTTGAAAACTGCCCCACGCATCCAGGTAGTTGCCAAGATGCTTTGAATCCACCTCTACAATGTCTTTCATCCTCCTGGCTTCTCTCCACTGCCTTTATCTAAGCCCCTTATTTACTTTCAGTACTCCAATATGGAAAGTCTCAAACACATACAAAATAAACAGAATGAAAGTCTGTATAACTATCACTCAGTTTCCACAGTTACCAATATTATGCCATCTTCCATTCTCTGATCAATTATTATTACTATTTTATAATTATTTTCTAGGTAAAGCAAAATTTACACAGCCCAAATCTTTGCTGTACAGATCTGTCAAATGGAGACATCCATTTAATGCAGGCTTCTATTATGATCCAGAATATTTTATCTCCCAGTTTCTTTGTCTCTACTCCATCTTCTCCCCTCTCCCAAAGTCACCACTGTTGTGATTTATCGTTCTTAGATTAGTTTGACTGTTTTAGAAATGTAAATAAATGGAATTATACACTCTGTCCTCATTTGTGGCAGCTTTTTCCACTGAGGATAATGTCTGTAAGATTCTTCCACTTAGTTCCATTCATCAGTAGTTCATTTTTAAATAGCAATGAGTAGCAGTCCACTGGATGAATAAATGTGCTTATCCATTCTACTATTGTGGATATTTATCTGGGTTGTTTCTGTTTTAGGCCACTGTGAATAAAACTACTATGAACATTTTTGTACAACCTTTTGATGGACCTATGTTTTCATTTCTATTTGATAATCCTAAATGTAAAATTTCTGAGTCTTCACATTAGTTTTTCTCTGGATGGCTGCAGAATTCTCCTAGATACCATGCCTGCCACCTGCTGTCAGCCCTCATTTTCTGGCATCAAGGCATATATATACCTTTTCCCAAAGTGGAACTCTCCATTGTCAAAATCTACTCAGGAAGTCTCCCGTTGTCTTCAGAGTGAAGTCAAGCCTGCCTGGTCAGACATTTGAGACCCCTTGCAACTCAGTCTCAGATTTCTTGCCCCATGTTTGTGTCCTGTGTCTTCCTGATGCTCGCTGGGAGCTGACAATGTAGTCTCATTGATCTTAGGGTCCTGTAGGATGGCTGCCTCGACAGCAGCACCTTACTTAACTCACGGCAGTCCTGGATGTCAGTGGCCTGGAACATGTTTGCCGGATGGAGCTCATACCTCTAACTGCAGACCCAGGAGCATCCTTTCACTGTCATTGCCGCTCTCACTTCGGCTTCATAGAAGGTAGGACATCAAACCAGGTGAAATTTCCCTGGATGCTAAGATTCTGGGAATTTTACCAAACCTGCCAGATACAGAAATTCCACGTGGCTCATGCCACTGATCTACCAGCAGTAGGAGGCCGAGTGGGGTAACGGCAGGAGCTCAGGAATCAGAGTTGGTTGTCTCAGGTTCTAGCCTTCCATCTACCAGTCACTGTGTAACCTTGCGTAGGTTTGTCACCTGAGCCCCCATTGCCCCGTGGGGACACTGGGATGAGGGATGAGAGGTGACCTTGATGATCACTAACATCAAACTTAAAGTCACTGTGTTCGATTTCAAGTAATAAGCTAGTTTTGCCGTTTCCTTTTGGTTGGCAGCCCCTTTTGCCTTTTTGTGTTCTCTTCCCTGTGAATTCAGTGCATCCTAAGTACAACCCGACTTTACTACTTGTCCTAAGCTATCAGTGCCAGCAGCCAGGGCACAGCTGTAATGCCAAGTTCCTGCCAGCAAGACCTCACCCCATGGTGTCTAGCTACACATTTGCCTGAAACAGGGATATCTGTTGCTATAAGGGCCCTCCATGGGGCATAGAATAGCCACCTAACACAAACAGTTACAAAACTGACAAGAGTCAGACTGCATTTTTCCACAGGGAAATAAAATCTTTATCCCCATCTCAGAGATACTATTCACTTTCTAGCTCTATGACTTAATTTTTCTCTGCCTCTATTTGCTCATCTGTAAGATGAGAATAATAAAATGTCTATCTTGATTTTTCAAAAAAGAAATTAAAAAATGTAAAACACTTTGAATTATGTCAAGCAATAGCAAAATCTCAGTAAATATTAGATAATGTCATTATCATCGTTAATGTTATTAACAGCATCTTACAGGTTGCAGATAACTTTGAGAAATGTGGATTCTGCACTACAGTCTTCAAGGCTTAAGGTGTTTACCAAGTTCACTAAATTATTTCCTTTTCTTCCCCTTAAACAGATTCAAAATGGAAACAGTGTTTCTAAGTGCAAGCAGCCTTTGTTCTCTTTTTTCTTGGAAATGGGATTTTTTTTTAACTGGAAAGCTCATTTCTTTGAGTCTCCCATCCCCTAGGTCCCATCCATTGGTGTCTTCCATGGCGACAGCAGAGGTGGGCAATGGACTCCTGGTACCATCTTGGGAAGCAAGGAAGGGACCTGACAAAGTCTTGAATGGCAGAAGCCTACCTCTCATGCCTGTGAGAGGAGCAAAGAGACGTGAAGAAAGGAGCAAAGAGAAGAACAAGGTGGCCATAAACAAAAGCTGGAATTGTTTGAGAAATGGACCCTTTTCAGAACCTTTCAAAGCCACCCTTTCACAAAGCCTGGCAGGGATACAGTATCGAGCCTGGGTGTCAGCCAAGCATGGCCTTAATTTATTATTGCCAAACTGTTTGTTGGGTCTATTTGCCAAGACTTACTAATTGAACTTTTGTTGGTCTGGCTGCCCTTCCAGAGAACTGGAGCTTTTGTTATCTGCTGCAAGAGTCCTTCCATGGAATACGCCAAAAACTTGACTGAGTGATGGCTGGTTTCCTTCTTCTGTTCAGGGTGCTTTTTTTTTTTTTTTCAGGAATGTTGTTGTTATTTGTTTTTGCTGTGTTATGCATTGTTTGTTCAGTTCCAACCCAAAGTAGGTGTTTGGACTGAACTAGAAAGAAATTCACTGAGCCATGATGAGATCAGAGAGGTCCCCAAAAAGGCCTGCATGGAGACTTCCTTCCTGGATTTTCCCATCATGCACCCTCTCTGAGCTTCTGCCACACATGGAAGGAAAGTTTTAGACCAATGGATCTCAAAGTATGGTCCCAAGAGCAGCATCAGTCACCTCTAGGAATGTCAGAATGGAAATTCTCGGATCCTACTCCAGAGCTACCAAATTAGGAAACTGTTTGCACAAGCTTTTGTGATTTTGACGTGAACTAAAGTGTGAAGCCAACATTAGCATTTGCAGCCTCGACATTGTTGACAATTTGGGCTCAACGATTCTATAAAGGGGCTGTCCAGTGTGTGGTAGGATGTTTAACAGCACTCCTGGCCTCCAACCACTAGATTCCAGCAGCTTCCATCCTCACCCAACAATTGTTGGGACGACCAACAATGTCTCCAGTCTTTGCCAAGTATCCTGGGGTCAAGGAGGTAATATCACCCCTGGTTGAGATGACAAGCAGACTGCTTGCTGTTTCTCTGCACTGTATTGACAACAGCTGCAGCCTTGTCTGGGAGGCTATTAACACACCACAGTGATGGGCACCAAAAGATAGAACTGCCTAACAGCATAGATTGTTTTTCAGTCCTGATAAATCTTCCTTTTAATCCACCCTCAGGCAAGACCATGTGACTCTGACTTTCTGAGCTAGTTCCCTTGCTCAGCTGCTTGGTGTATTCATGACAAAACAAAACAAAAACCCTTCAGAATTTAGGTTCTTCTCATCCTCTAATTTGTTTGTTACCCTAAAACAGAAGAGACAGAGGGACTGGATTCAGAGGTTCCATGATATACCTACCATTCAGAGCGACAAGAATGGTACTAATCTTCCAAATGTCCATCTCACCTTCAAAATAGAAGATTTCCTCGAGCATTTCTGGGCAAGCATTTCCCAATTTTTTCTATAGGGTTTCTATCATTGGATTCTTAATGTTGTTGTATTGGTGACTTGCATTTGAAGGATGCTCAGATCAGGGGATTTGCTATAGGCTTTATTCCCACCACTGTCATTTCAGAGTTTGGATAATGTTTCCACTTGAGGAAGCTGGACTTGGCCAAAATCAGCTCGAACAGACTCAGCCAAAACTAAAGTCAACAGCTCCTACAAACGCAAACTAAAGTCACAATTTGCTGGCTCCTTAGGTTGAGTTCTATCAAGCACCTGCTATATACCAACATCGTGCGAGTGCTGGATACTCGGGATGTGGCGAGAGAAACACAGTACCTCTGCCTGGAGGGAGCTCGTTGTTGGACACAGTAGAAGCCATTTCAAACAGAACGCGGAGTTCTTGACGTCAGAGGGATACACACAGCATCCCGACAGCCTGCTTCACTATTGAATCCTCAGTGTCTGACACATAGGAGGGGCTTAATAAATATTTGCTGAATGATCTTAGAGAGGCATCATTTTACACAGACTCAGTTCAGTTCAGTCACTCAGTCACGTCCTACTCCTTGCGACCCCATGAATCGCACCATGCCAGGCCTCCCTGTCCATCACCATCTCCCAGAGTTCACTCAGACTCACGTCCATCGAGTCCGTGATGCCATCCAGCCATCTCATCTTCGGTCGTCCCCTTCTCCTCCTGCCCCCAATCCCTCCCAGCATCAGAGTCTTTTCCAATGAGTCAACTCTTCGCATGAGGTGGCCAAAGTACTGGAGCTTCAGCTTTAGCATCACTCCTTCCAAAGAAATCCCAGGGATGATCTCCTTCAGAATGGACTGGTTGGATCTCCTTGCAGTCCAAGGGACTCTCAAGAGTCTTCTCCAACACCACAGTTCAAAAGCATCAATTCTTCGGTGCTCAGCCTTCTTTACAGTCCAACTCTCACATCCATACACGACCACAGGAAAAACCACAGCCTTGACTAGACGGACCTTAGTCGGCAAAGTAATGTCTCTGCTTTTCAGTATGCTATCTAGGTTAGTCATAACTTTTCTTCCAAGGAGTAAGCGTCTTTTAATTTCATGGCTGCAGTCACCATCTGCAGTGATTTTGGAGCCCCCAAAATTAGGTGCCTTGTATTTCTCAGCTCCTCTCCTTCTCCTCTTCTGTCTCATTTTCCATGGCCATTCCGTATGGTCTGGGCTGCTCATGACACGGCCAGCTCAGGATACTTGGGCTTCCACCATGGCAGTCAGCTTTCCCCAGAGCAAATATTCCAAGAGTGAATATTTCAAGAGGCCCAAGTGAAAGCCAAATCTTCTTACCATCTGGTTTTGGAGGTTCCAGAACATACTTTCACTGTATTTTAATGAGCAAGCAAGTCACTATAGCCAGCCCAGATTCAAGGGATGGGGAGAAATAGCCTTTTTCCTTAGTGGGGGAGTGACTTGGCTATAGGAGGAAAGAAATTGTACAGGCACCATCTTGAAGAAAAGCTTCCTCAGTGAGTCCCAGGGGCTGAAGAAATTGGAACTGAGAGAATTGAGCCTGAGGGACTTGGAGAAGCAAGCTATAGAGTGATTACCCTGAGCTCTGTGAGAAGCCACGGGAAGGCTGAAGCTGTGGCATGGAGGTAAGACTGTGGAATGATGGATTTCATTTTGGAATCATCCACCTCTTACAGCTATGAAGAACAAGGTGGAGTGGGATGGGATGGGAGGCAGGGAGGTGAAGTGAGCTATGATCAGAACTCTAGCCTAAGAGCAAAAGTGATCTGGGGGTGGAGGGATAAAGGCTGGGCATTGGACACGGGTGTCATATAGTGAGACTTTGAAGAAACTTCAAGTTCTCTGAGGGCTTCTGACACCCTTCTCCACACACCCAAAAATATCTCCTTTCAAAACGAGAGGAGAAAGGCATCGTTTTCCATTCCAGGAACTGAATGGGGGGTAAATGGCAGCTGGCAACTGAGCTTGTCCTGAGAGACTTAATGGTCACACTTTTTTCAGGCTGGGTACGAGCTGCCACTGAGGAAAGCAAACAGAATTGGTGTGAAAACTATTAGAAAAGGTCCTCAGAACAAAGGCTCCATTTGGCAGCTGTTGCTCAGAGCTGAGTGAAATAAACAAAAGAGTTTGTTGAGCAAACATGAAAGCAGCCTAATTGATGCAATTAAGGTGAAATTAAATAAAGGAAGGTTTTAGCCCAAAGTTCAAGGAAAATTTTTCACAAGGCTGTCACTGGAATAGTCATTTGGGGCTTTTAAATAAAGGGACGCACAGGATGTGGGAAATTGGCCCATTTGACCCTTAGGAGCAGACCAAACCGAGTGTGCCAATGTGGACTCCACGTGTCAGGCCCAAGATTGGCCCTGGCTGGCCAACCTTGGGATGGGTGAGGTGGGAGGTTGGGGTTAGGTAGGATCAGGGAAGGAGGGAACAGAGGCAGAAACAAAGGAACAATTCAGCAAGACCAGAATTATGCTGGTCACCACATTACTCCGTTTTGTTCACTTCTTGACACTAATATCTGAGGTCATCTTGTTCATCGCACATTGCTTGTTTACTCTCTGTCCTCTCCAACCAAGTATACACATTCGCAGACATGCACATACATATGAACACACACTAGGGAATTCTGGGTCTCCTTAGAATGCGGCTTTGGAGATGCCTATCTGGCTGGGTTAAGACTCCCCCAAACACTGAAACCCCAAAGCAAAGCTCTGTACCTGACACGTGTGCCGGAGCACCGCCCTGACACCTCAGCACTGTCCCACAGGAAACGCATACATGAAACCAACTCAAACGAGTACCTTTATTTAACAAACAATTACATAGCCCTTACTGTAGGCCAGGTACAATTGCAAGTGTTTTACAAGTATTAATCCAATCCTCATAAAAATCCTATGAGGTAAGGATACTCTTATCTTCATTTCAGAGAGGAGGAATGGCAATAGAAAGGTCGAGAGCTTGTCTGAGCCAGGATAAGAGGAGCGAAGGTCCCAAATCCCTAGCAGCCGTCCTCTTCCCCTTCACTAGGCCCCTTTGAGGGAGCTAGATGGTGAAGTACTGATTGCTAAGTACTAAGCTCATCCTTCTGCCTAAATGGTGGAAAACAGGAGAGACACCTAGAAAGGCTGAAAGCACATACTGATCAACAGTGCATTGACAATGATTAAACGTGGGCTTCGCAGAGTAAGGGATGAATGCATTGAAAGGAAGTCCCAGTCCTTTCTTTACAAGTAAATGTATGAAAATTTAAAAATCTGATCAGAGGAAAATTAGGAGCTTAAAAAAACAGGTAAAATACATGGGTAAAAGGAAAAGACACAACTTCATGAAGTTAAAAAACAATTTTAGAAATAATTCTAGTTCAATCCCTCCATTTCACAAATGATGAAAGACCTAGGTCAAGAGTTGTTCAAATTTAATGTTCGTTAAAAATGCCCAAGGAGCTTGTTAAAAATGTAAATACTGGATATTATTCCTAAACCCCTACCGGAGATCACAAATCAGTTAATACATGATTCATGAATTCTGGCATGAAGTTCTGGAATCTGTCTTTTGCTGGCAGATTTAAAGACAGGAGTTGGTCTTTAGATGACTCAGATGCAGGTGGTCCGGGGATCACACTTTGAAATACACCTAAAAGTAGACCAACCAAGAGATGAAGGACTTCATTCAAGCCTCATACCTACTCAGTGGCAGGTCGCTGCAACTTTGCACAGGTAGTCTATATAACAAGTTATCTTTTAAACACTTTTTTACAGATTCAAAGTCATTTCAGTAGTCTTGAACATCAACTATATTATGTATAATTTGGTTAGCACATCATTATTTAATTCTCTTTTCCCTACTTATGATTTAAAAGTAAGCTCAAAACATAAGATATTGAACTTCAAGGAAACATCCCTTATTTTTTGCCTCTTAATGATAAGCAGTAAAAAGGTGAGATAGAAATTATTAACACACATCTCAAAGGCTTTTTCTCTGACCCATCTCTTCTCTCATAGAATTAGTATGATAGAGAAATCATTTATTTTCAGAAGCGGAGCAAACAGAAAATAATAGCCCCGAACTCAAGTATTATAATTTGCTTTTAGGACTTAATTGGGCTTCCCTGATAACTCAGTTGGTAAAGTATCTGCCTGCAATGCGGGAGGCCTGGGTTCAATCCCTGGGTTGGGAAGATCCCTTGGAGAAGGGAAAGGCTATCCACTCCAGTATTCTGGCCTGGAGAATTCCATGGACTGTATAGTCCATGGGGTTGCAAAGAGTCAGACACAACTGAACGACTTACATTCACTCAGGACTTAATCGAACCATTTAAAATTTTTAACACTTTTACTGAGGTACAATTTATATACCATAAAATGTGTTTTGGTAAGTGAATGTTGCAATGTATTTCCATAAATTCACAAAATGGTCTACCATGATCCAGTTTAAAATATTTCAATCAGCCAAAAGTTCTCTTGTACTTACTTGCATTCAGTCCTTGCTCCCAACCACAGCTGCAAGTAACCACTGACCCTTCTGTCTCTATAACTTTTCCTTTTGTAAAAATTTCCTATTAATGGACTCATACTATGCAGTGCTTGTATCTGGCTCTTTTCACTTAGCATAATATGTTTGAGATACATCCATGATGTTGCCTGTGTTGTAGGATTCCATTGTATGAATAAAACACAATTTATTTATCAACACACAAATGGATGAGCACTGATTTTTTTTCTTTGTTATTACAAAAAAATGATGCTTGATCTCACTTGCATGTGAAATCTAAAAAGTAGAAAGCATGTAAGCAGAGAGCAGAAGAGTGGTTGTCAGGGTTGGAGAGTTAGGGGAAATGGGGAGATGTTGGTCAAAGGGTAAAAAATTAGCCGTTGTGTTGAATGAATAAGTCTAGAGATCTAATGTACATGATGCCTATGGTTAAGAATACTGTTTAAATACTGGAAATCTTTTGAGAGAGTAGAGTTCAAGTGCTTTCATTTCACACACACACAGAAAGTTTAACTGTGGGGAGATGATATGTTAATTAGGTTGACTGTGGTAAATAAATATTTCACTATGTTCTTGTCTATCAAATCATATTGTACACCCTAAATATACACAATTTTTATTAAGAAAAATACTGCTATAAACACCTGTGTGCAAGTCATTGTGTGGACATTTTTTTCCCACTTATCTTGAGCCAATTCCTAGGACTGGAATTTTTGGATAATATGGTAAGTTTATGTTTAATTTTTTGAGAAAGTGCTAAACTGCTTCCCAATGCAGCTGCACCATTTTGCATTGTCACCGGTAGTGCATGAAAATTTCAGTCAATCCATTTCCTCATAAGCTCATAGTACTGTTGGTCTTTTAAATTTTTGTCGTTCTGGATGTGCTTAGTTGCTCAGTCATGTCCAACTCTTTGCAACCCCATGGACTGTAGCCTGCCAGGCACCTCTGGGCATGGGGATTCTCCAGGCCAGAATACTGGAGTGGGTTGCCATGCCCTCCTCCAGGGAACCTTCCCAAGCTAGGGATCGAACCTAAGTCTCCCTCATTGCAGGCAGATTCTTAAGCGTCTGAGCCACCAGGGAAGCCCTTCGTCATTCTGGCTTATAAGTAATCATATCTTCTTGTGGTATTGTTTTCCCCTAATGAAATATGATGATCAGCTTTTCCTGTTTATTGTAGTCCACATATCTTCTTCAGGAAAGTATCTCTTTCAAATACATCTTTGGGTTGTTTGTCATCTTATTACTGAGTGTAAAAATTTTCTATATATTCTAGACATATCTGCATTATAAGACATATCATTTGCAAAATTTTATTCCAGTCTATGGCTTGCCTTTTTACTTTCTTAGTGATGCATTTTTGAGATGTAAAAGATATTTTTTTATGAAGTTCAATTAGCAAATGTTTTTAGTTGTTATAGATTGTAGGTTTGATGTCACATTTAAGAACTATTTGCCTAACCCAAGTTCACAAAGACCTTTTCCTATGTTTTCTTCTGGAAATTTTATCCTTTTAGCTCTAAAGTTTAGGTGTACACTCTATTTTTAATTAAAAGTTTATGGGTACAGAGAGGCAGAATCTTAGTTCATTTTTTCACATGGATATCCAATTATTTCAACTTCATTTTTAAAAAACTATATCCGCCCCCTCCCATTGAATTATCTTGATATCTTTGTTGAAAACCAATGGAACAAAATTATATGAATTTATTTCTAGATTCTCTATTCTCTTCTGTAGCTTTCTATGTCTACCCTTATGCCAATCTGCACTGTCTTGAGTGTGTTAGGTTCACAGTTAGTCAGTCTTCAAGTCAAGTAATATAAATCTCCAAACATAGTCTTTTTTCAAAAGTCTCTTGGCTATTCTATGTTCTTTGTATTTTCATATCAATTTTAAATACACTTCTCAATTTATTCATACAAGCCTTCAGGGATTTTTGTACGATTCCGTGTTGAATCTAGAAATTAATTTGAGAAGAATTACTATTTTAACAATACTGAATCTTGTAATTAAAAAAATGGCTTTTCATTTATTCAGATCTCTAATTTTTCTCAGCAATATTTTGTTGGCTTGAGTATCTTTCACTGCTAATGTTAAATTATTCCAAAGTATTTATTCTGTCTGGTGCTATTATGAATTGAATTATTTTCTTAATCTTTTTTTTGGGGGGGAGTGTTCATTGCTAGTGTTTTGATTTAGTATTTCTTCTTGAGTCAGTTTTGATAACTTATGTCTTTCTAAGAATTTGTCCATTTCTTCTAAGTTATTCAATTTATCGCCATAAAGTTCTTAATAATCTTCCTTATAACATTTTAATTTCTGTAGGTTTAATAATGATTATAGTGTAGTGGTTTTATTCATGATTTTATTACTGTCTGTTGTCTCTTTTTCTTGATAAACCTATCTTAAAGTGTATTAATTTTGTTAATCCTTACAAATTATTAACTTTTGGTGGATTAATTTTTGATTGTCTTTATTTTGATTTTCACTCTAATCTTTATTTTACTTCTGTTTATTGTAAATTTTATCTGCTCTCCTTCGTTTCTTGGGATAGAAGCTCAGATTACTGAATTTTAATCTTTTTTCTTTAGCATGTAAAGTGTTTAAGGCACTGCTGTAGCGGCATACTACAAACTTTTATATGCTGTGTTTAAATTTTCTTTCAGTTCAGATATTTTCCAGTTTCCTTTGTGATTTCTTCTTGTACCGTGGGATATTTATGAATGTATTAATTTCCAGATGGCTGGAAATTTCCAATATTTCTTTCTGTTGTTGATTTTTAATTTAGTTAAACTGTGGTCCAGAACACATAAATGTCATTGTTTCAATTTTTTAATATTTATTGGAACTTTCTAATGACTTAGAATATGGTCTATCCATATTCTAACATTCTACATATCCATGTAGAATGTTTCATGGCTGCTTGAAAAGAATGTGTATTCCACTGTTGAGGGGAATGCTCCATAAATGAGTATATGTTGAAGTGGAATCAGTTCAGTTCAGTTTAGCTTAGTTGTGTCCAAATCTTTGCGACCCCATGGAAAGCAGCACACCAGCCTTCCCTGTCCATCACCAACTCCCAGACTTTACTCAAACTCATGTCCATTGAGCCAGTGATGCCATCCAACCATCTCATCCTCTGTCGTCCCCTTTTATTCCTGCCTTCAATCATGCCCAGCATTAGGGTCTTTTCAAATGAGACAGTTCTTCGCATCAGGTGGCCAAAGTATTGGAGTTTCAGCTTCAACATCAGTTCTTCCAATGAACACTCAGGACTGATTTCCTTTAGGATGGACTAGTTGAGTCTCCTTGCACTCCAAAAGACTCTCAAGAGTCTTCTCCAACACCACAGTCCAAAAGCGTCAATTCTTCGATGCTCAGCTTTCTTTATAGTCCAACTCTCACATCCATACATGACTATTGGAAAAACCATAGCTTTGACTAGATGACCTTTGTCGGCAAATTAATAAAGTGGAATAAAATAATGAATAAGGCATAATTTTGCTCTCTAAATGCTTAAATCTAAATGAACAGTAGTTGTCAACTTTGGGAAATTTTGTCCCCAAGGGGACATTTGGTAAAGGAGACCAGTCGGCCACCTCATGCAAAGAGTTGACTCATTGGAAAAGACTCTGATGTTGGGAGGGATTGGGGGAAGGAGGAGAAGGGGATGACAGAAGATGAGATGGCAGGATGGCATCACCAACTTGATGCACATGAGTTTGGGTGAACTCCAGGAGTTGGTGATGGACAGGGAGTCCTGGCATGCTGTGATTCATGGGGTCACGACTGAGTGACTGAACTGAACTGAACTGTAGACATTTTTGGTTGTCACAACTAGGGGTCTGTGCTACTGGCATCTAGTGGGTAGAGGCTGGAGATTCAGCTAAACACTTTACAGTGTACAGGACAACCTCTCCGACAAAGAATTATGTGGTCCAAAATGTCGAAAGTGCTGAGCTTTAGAACCCCTCTTATAGAGGATATAAATGGTATTTCAGTTCAGTTCAGTCACTCAGTCGTGTCCAACTCTTTGTGACCCCATGAATCGCAGCATGCCAAGCTTCTCTGTCCATCACCTACTCCTGGAGTTTACTCAAACTCATGTCCATCGAGTTGGTGATGCCATCCAGCCATCTCATCCTCTGTCGTCCCCTTCTCCTCCTGCCCCCAATCCCTCCCAGCATCAGGGTCTTTTCCAATGAGTCAACTCTTCGCATGAGGTGGCCAAAGTATTAGAGTTTCAGTTTCAGCATCAGTCCTTCCAAAGAACACCCAGGGCTGATCTCCTTTAGAATGGACTGGTTGGATCTCCTTGCAGTCCAAGGGACTCTCAAGAGTCTTCTCCAACACCACAGCTCAAAAGCATCAGTTCTTCAGCACTCAGCTTTCTTCACTTCCAACTCTGACATCCATACATGACCACAGGAAAAACCATAGCCTTGACTAGATGGACCTTTGTTGGCAAAGTAATGTCTCTGCTTTTTAATATTATCTAGCTGTAATGAAAAGCTTCAGACAGTAATTTCTGTGCTATGGGAATTACTGCAGTGTAGCTGAAATTAATCAGCATTTTAGCAGTCACCACATTTCTGTCATGTTTGTTTGTCTGACTTTCTCCCTAGAATGTGAACCTCATGAGTGTGAGATCCACCCAAGTCTTTACGGTGGTTAAAAGCAGAGCATCTGGAGTCAGACAGACTTGGATTTCAACCTTATTTCTACCTTCACTAGACATTTGACTTTCTGCTGGTTACTTGACCTCCCCACGCCTCAGTTTTCTCTATTGTGTAATATGAACAATGTACCTATCTCATAGGATTGTTGTGACAAACAACCTAATCAAGGAAGCCACTTGATGTAGTCTTAGCACACATAGTCATCATTTTATTACTGTTATTGTTATCTGCAGCACCAAGCCCAGTGCCCTATAAATATGTGCAAACAAATGAATGAGTAATTAAGTCCTTTCTCACCTCCTTTACCTCCACAATGGAGCACTGGCTCTACAAAGTAATCCTGATTGGGATGAGAACTGTCCCTTCTTATTCCTGGACCAAGGCATAGCTCCCACAGAGGAGGTCTCCTGCGTCTACAGGAAATGGACGGCAGTCCAGACAGCACAAATAAGTATAAGACAAATAGAGGCTGACTCCAGTTCCACCCTTGAGACTCCTACTAATGTGATATGAAATGATCATGAGGGGAGTCAGTGAGGCTCCTGCCCCAAGGGGCCCCATGATGCTGTTCACCGTGCCCCACTCTGGACCATCTTCCCCAGTTCTGCTTCAGAGAAGCAGTTCTTTCTTCTTAGTGGCTGTCACCTGCCACAACGCTCTCCACCCCATTCCTGAGTCTTGGGCACTTCCTCCACACTGGGAACGTCTCCCAGACAGTCTCATTACCTATTAGGCAACTTCTTTTGATCAATTTTAAAGGCCTTTGGACCCCTCCCTATGTACCTCACCTCCTGTCCCCATCTGCTTCTAAGTGACCTGGCAAAGACCGCATCCATGAATTAGTTTGATAACTCTTAAAAAGGGTAGGTGAGAGCAAAGCTTTGACAACCTAATTTCTCACCATGTTTGCTTTTGAGGGAGGAGTTCACAGTGAAAGAAAGGATCACTTCAAGCCTCTAAAGAGCCCCTTGGTATCTGAAGCAGGATTTACATGGTGCCTGGGAACCACTGACCAATCAGAAAAACACAGCTTAGAAGCAGAAAGGGGTCACGTTCATTTGACATAGAGTTGTGTGGCTCCATTTTACTCTCTGGTTCCTAATATGCCTCAGGTTGGCAAGCATCTCAGGGCACAAACAAAATCTGGAACCATTCTCCTTATTGAAATGTATTATTTGGTCACTGATTGATGCCCTTAATCGTCCAAAAAAAAAAAAAAAAGAGGTAATTATTGGCTTTATGAGGTTTCTTTGGCATTGCCTTTCTTTGAGATTGGAATGAAAACTGACCTTTTCCAGTCTTGCGGCTACTGCTGAGTTTTCCAAATTTGCTGGCATATTGAGTGCAGCACTTTCACAGCATCATCTTTAAGGATTTGAAATAGCTCAACTGGAATTCCATCACCTCCTCTAGCTTTGTTCATAGTGATACTTTCTAAGGCCCACTTGACTTCACATTCTAGGATGTCTGGCTCTAGATGAGTGATCACACCATTGTGATTATCTTGGTCATGAAGATCTGTTTTGTACAGTTCTTCTGTGTATTCTTGCCATCTCTTCTTAATATCTTCTGCTTCTGTTAGGCCCATACCATTTCTGTCCTTTATCGAGCCCATCTTTGCATGAAATATTCCCTTGGTATCTCTAATTTTCCTGAAGAGATCTCTAGTCTTTCGCATTCTGTTGTTTTCCTCTATTTCTTTGCATTGATCACTGAGGAAGTCTTTCTTATCTCTCCTTGCTATTCTTTGGAACTCTGCATTCAGATGCTTATATCTTTCCTTTTCTCCTTTGCTTTTCACTTCTCTTCTTTTCACAGCTATTTTTAAGGCCTCCCCAGACAGCCATTTTGCTTTTTTGCATTTCTTTTCCATGGGGATGGTCTTGATCCCTGTCTCTTGTACAATGTCACGAACCTCCGTCCATAGTTCATCAGGCACTCTATCAGATCTAGTTCCTTAAATCTATTTCTCACAATTGTACTCATCTCACATGCTAGTAAAGTAATGCTCAAAATTCTCCAAGCCAGGCTTCAGTAATACATGAACCATGAACTTTGAGATGTTCAAGCTGGTTTTAGAAAAGGCAGAGGAACCAGAGATCAAATTGCCAACATCAGCTGGATCATTGAAAAAGCAAGAGAGTTCCTTTGACTATGCCAAAGCCTTTGACAGTGTAAATCACAATAAACTGTGGAAAATTCTGAAAGAGATGGGAATACCAGACGACCTGACCTGCCTCTTGAGAAACCTATATGCAGGTCAGGAAGCAACAGTTAGAACTGGACATGGAACAACAGACTGGTTCCAAATAGGAAAAAGAGTATGTCAAGGCTGTATATTGTCACCCTACTTATTTAGCTTATATGCAGAGTACATCATGAGAAACGCTGGGCTGGAGGAAGCACAAGCTGGAATCAAGATTGCCGACAGAAATATCAATAACCTCAAATATGCAGATGACACCACCCTTATGGCAGAAAGTGAAGAGGAACTAAAAAACCTCTTGATGAAAGAGGAGAGTGAAAAAGTTGGCTTAAAGCTCAACATTCAGAAAACGAAGATCATGGCATCTGGTCCCATCACTTCATGGGAAATAGATGGGGAACCAGTAGAAACAGTGTCAGACTTTATTTTTTTGGCCTCCAAAATCACTGCAGAAGGTGATTGCAGCCATGAAATTAAAAAGACGCTTACTCCTTGGAAGGAAATTTATGACCAACCTAGATAGCATATTGAAAAGCAGAGACATTACTTTGCCAACAAAGGTCTGTCTAGTCAAGGCTATGGTTTTTCCAGTGGTCATGTATGGATGTGAGAGTTGGACTGTGAAGACAGCTGAGCACTGAAGAATTGATGCTTTTGAGCTGTGGTGTTGGAGAAGACTCTTGAGAGTTCCTTGGACTACAAGGAGACCCAACCAGTCCATTCTAAAGGAGATCAGTCCTGGGATTTCTTTGGAAGGAATGATGCTAAAGCTGAAACTCCAGTACTTTGGTCACCTCATGTGAAGAGTTGACTCATTGGAAAAGACTCTGATGCTGGGAGGGATTGGGGGCAAGAGGAGAAGGGGACGACAGAAGATGAGATGGCTGGATGGCATCACCGACTTGATGGGTGTGAGTCTGAGTGAACTCCGGGAGTTGTTGATGGACAGGGAGGCCTGGTGTGCTGCGATTCATGGAGTCACAAAGAGTCGGACACAACTGAGTGACTGAACTGAACTGAACTGATGAGGTTTCTTTATATAGTTACATAAACACATCCCCTCCCTGATGACAGTATGCAACAGAGATCAAGGCAATATAAGATCAAAGTGATCTGGACCCAGAAGAAATACAGGTACAAACATCAGTAAGCATTAGGGACAGAGTATTGACCTTATTTTTTAAATATCAGAAAACAGACTTTTCATTTTCTGTTATTTTAATATTAGGGACTTATAACAAATATTCCTACTTTGTTGAAATTCAAACGTTACAAAGAAACTAGTAAAAGCTAACATTCATGAATGCTGACTGTGTGCTGGATATTTTTCTAAATCCTTTACATATTAATTCATTCACTTATTTAAGAAATCCTTCTTAACCATGTAATCCTTGGCCGGGCATTGTTCTAAGTTCTGGGCATAGAGCAACAAATAAAGCCCTCAAACATCCCTGCCTCCATGGACCTTACACTCCTTGGGGAAGTCAATAAACTTCAATAAATATGCAGATTATATAGTACATTAGGACTTCCCTGGTGGCTCCGGTGGTGAAGAATCTGCCTGCAATGCAGGAGACCTGGGTTCAATCCCTGGGTCTGGAAGATCCCCTGGAGAAGGGAATGGCAATCCACTCCATATTCTTGCCTGGCGAATCCCACGGACAGAGGAGCCTGGCAGGCTACAGTCCACAGGGTTGCAAAGAGTTGGACACGACTGAGCAACTAACACTATTACTATATGGTATATTACACAGCTGAAATAAAGCTGGGCAAAGGGATAGAGAGAGTTGGGTATAGGGTGCTGCAATTTTCAATCAGGCATTTAGTGAATGTCTCACTGAGAATCTGTCATTTGGCCGAAAGCTTGAAGGAAAGCTCACATTTAATAAAACAGGTTTGCTACTGGGTGTTTTATTTGATTTTTACTAAACCTTGTACTAACCCCCTAAGCCACCAGTAAATCTGTGTGAAACTCTACATTTTGCAAATGACTGAACCTTGGTCAGGTACAAGTGAGCTAAGGCTGAAGTCACCCGTGTAGTCACTGGTCTCATTTTGTGGTGGATCCAAGTGCTGTTGATTTTTCATGCTACTTGGGGGAACGAGCGGTGCGCTTCTGAGGGTACATTGATATCATGGGCATCTGGAGGGGTTTTCTCTGGACTATCCTTCCCCAGATGAATCATAACATACTTTTCTTTCTTTTTTAAATTGCCTTATTTCCAAGAATTGGAATTTCTTACTGATAGAATTGATCTGAATGCTAATATTCAGACCCTCCACGTGTGAAAAAAGAACACAGGGAGCAGGCCTTCCAAGAATTCTGGAGAGTCTCAGCCCCTGAACCTGTGACCTGATCATAACTTGGCTTCTGCCATTTTGTCCAGCATAAACCCAGGCTGTTGTTTTCCAAGTTCCTCCAGATACCTTCCCCAAGTCTCTCAGCTATCTCCTCTCCAACACCACCTCACTGCACCACCAAAGCCAAATCGGCTTTGAAAGATATAATATCAGCCATGCATCATGTTAGTTTGATTTTTCTGTATAAGGACCTCCTCTCCCTTAAAGCTAAGTGTTTTAAGACTTATTTCTAATTCGACAAATGGAATTTTAATCATCAAGGAGTCAAGAAACAAGTGAGAAAAGTATTTAAGACAAGTGACTCTTGGGAAGCTTTGAAATTCTTTCCATGTGATGGATCACGCAAGTACCTTGCCTTCTCTGATTTGCATGATCTGATGGTTTCCCTATAATGATACATAGGAAGGCCACAAGTGCCCCAATCCTTTGTGTGTGAGCTGGGCAGAATAGAAGTGCCCTTGTCCATAAAGGTCCTGAAAGGTACTTCGCAAAATTCACCTCTTGGTTTCTCCTACAACTCTGTGCATCAGGGTCAAGTTCAGTTCTTCTCCAACTTTTCACCGATAAGAATTCTTTAAACGTTTCCCCATTCTCCATTATTTAAAAGATTTCCCCTGTCAAGCATGTATTTAATAATAGTGATATTATAAACTCCTGGCATGGAGTAAATACTCAAGAAATAACCCAATATCAAGGCTAACTCTTTTTGTTTTTCCAGCACCTTTATATTTGGGAATCACCCTATCCTATATGATAGGTGGTAAATATATATCTATATATTTATAAGTTATATATATTTATGGCAGGGTGACCACATGACCCAGGCTGTCCAACTGAACATTTGCTTACTCTGGCCCAGTAATTGGTTTGGAAAATGTCATTTAACTCAAGACAGGTCAATCAGAGTGATCCCTAGAAACTCATTGAAACTATTAGGATACAGGTAGTCTTTGTTTCCTGGAGTTACTAGTTGTAAGGATCATGCAAGTTAAAAGCTGCCAGTGGTCATCTTTGCTACTGTGTCAGAATCTACCTGAGAATAAAGCCAATGAACTACACAGATGAATGAAGAAAGGGAAATGATGACCAAATGCCCTAGTTTTCCCAAGACAGAGGAGTTTCCCAAGATGGAAAACTTTCATTGTCCCTGACTAAACCAGAATGGTCAGCCACCCTGGGATGGAGCCCTGATGATATCATTTGAACACTTAGATTTTGGTGGGTCTGAAGCCAGCTTATCTTTGTACTGCTTAGTCATAAGAACAAATAAATTAACTTCTTTGCTTTAGCAAGTTGAATTAGGTTTCTATCACTTGCCGTGTCCTGTTCCCTAAATAAAGAGATATTTCTACCAACCTGTGGTGTTTTATTACAACTTCCAATAGATAACAGCCACAAAAGTTCAATGATTTATCATTATTTTTAAATTTATGGAACCCTAAGAATTCAGAGTACCTAAGCGGGGAACCATTGAAGTGATATGATCTTCTTATATAGATGCTGATTCTGAGTTTTACTCTACTGTTAATTCTTAAAGCTTAAGCTCCGTACCCACTTCCCTATGAAAGAAAGAAAGGAAAGAAGAAGTACGTTTTCCTCAAACATGTTTGGGAATAGAAGACTGAAGAAGCACTTTTGGAAGAAGGACCTTGGAAATAGAAATGGACTGGTATTTCAACCTTTTCTTCAGAAAAGACATTTATAGACTGGTAATCAAACATTTAGCAAATGTAACTACGTGCAAGGTGCAAGGTACTGTACCTAAGGTAAATAGGCAAATGGAAGCCCAGAGTCCTGAGGCATCCAGCTCAAAGCAAATTAGTCACAGAGGGATTTGAGGAATGCAAACTCCACCCCTGGTCATTACCACCATTTTATTGCTCGTCTGTCTTTCTTATTACTGCTGGTCATGGCTACTTATCTGGCTATTTTCCTAGCTAGGGCAAATATTTCAACTTATATGAGCCATGATAATCATCACCCACAAGGAGGAAAATAATAGAAGAAAGAACATCTAAAAGAAGTTAGAAAAAAACAAACAAGTCAACAAAATGGTATGTTAGATTGTAGAGTCATTGTTGTTGTTCAGTTGCTAAGTCATGTCCACCTCTCTGCGACCCCATGGACTGCAGCACGCCAGGCTTCCCTGTCCACCATCTCCCGGAGTTTGCTCAAATTCATGTCCATTGAGTTGTTGATGCCATCCAACCATCTCATCCTCTGTTGCCCCCTTCTCCTTTTGTCTTCGATCATTCCCAGCAGCAGGGTCTTTCCAAAGAGTCGGCTCTTCGCATCAGGTGGCCAAAGTACTGGAGCTTCAGCTTCAGCATCCATCAGTCCTTCCAATGAATATTCAGGATTGACTTCCTTTAGGATTGACTGCTTTGATCTCCTTGCTGTCCAAGGGACTCTCAAGTCCTCTCCAGCTCCATAAGGAGATTGATTTGTTTGCTAGACCAACTGACATTCTTGAGGTGTCAGAAAATTTCCCCTGCACTAATGTCTGTCTCCCCATTTTGTGGATCCCTGATGAGTCGGACACGACTGAAGCGACTTAGCAGCAGCAGCAGAAGATGAGTGCAAAGAAGCATGTTCATCACTGTGGGGAAATCCAAAAGGAACAGAATGCGTTTGCATATCACTGAGTAGCTCCTTGTTGGCTACCTACCCTTCCCTTTATCATCTCCTCACCTCTCTACTCATGTTCCCTGCATTTCCTAAATGAACTGCTGCTGCTGCTGCTGTTTAGTCACTAAGTCATGTCTGACTAGTTTTTAAAACTGAACATTGAATTTCCTAGCTCTTTGAGCTTGGATAATTTATTTAAATTTTTGGTGTCTCAATTTCCTCATCAATAAAATGGAGATAATAGTGCTCATCTCATAAGTTTTCTAGGGAGATGTGGGCTCGATTTCTGGGTCCAGAAGATCCCCTGGAGAAGAAAATGGCAACCCACTCCAGTACAGATGAGCCTGGAGGGCTACATTCCATGAGGTCACAAAAGTTGTACACGCCTTAGCAACTAAACAACAAAGGTATAAAGCGGTCAGAATATTGCCAGGGGCTTAAGAAAGACTCTTTCCTTGTGGTCTAGGGGCTAAGATTCCATACTCCCAATGCTGGGAGCCCATCTTCAATGCCTGATCAGGAAACTAGATCCCACCTGCCTCAACTGAAAGTCCTAAGACCCAGTGCAGCCAAATAAATAATTTTTTAAAAGCACTGATTGAATATATATATATCTAGCTTTTGCTTTTTCTGCCATTTTTGCCCAATCCTCTTCACACAAAGGATCACTTTTGCTTGGGCAGGTAGAAATAAGAAATCACCGTGCATTTTAAAATATCATCTTGCTACTTCCATAGAATTTGAGACTTGATATTTAGATGCCTCCTGTGCTCTGGGGGTATTAATATTCAAAGAGAGAAGAAAACAGAAGGTAGGATTCTTGTGCCTTGGGGGAATTACCTGCAATCAGTAAAGTCCTAACCGATTAAATACCAATTGCTTTCCGCTGGTCTCTTCTTCAGAAACATGACATTAAGTAAGTGATTTAGAGGGAAGAAACCCTCTTGACTTGGTTGTATATGCATCAGTGAAGCAGCATTTCTGCTGCGGAATTTCTGCCCCTGGCATCTAACACTTTGTCTTTTCTACCCTTTGGAAATTCTAATATCTTAAAAGCCAGCTCTGGCCTTCTGTTTTCTTGGACATTTGCCAAGCTAATTTCCCAACACTGAAGAGTGTTATAGAAGTTAACCTGCATGAAAAGAAATAATAATTTTGTCCTACCTATTAATATAGGGTTTAGGGTCACCACTGCCTTTGTAAATTTGTGTGCTTTTCTTGGGCAGCTGCCAAATAGTTTTCCTAGGCACCAGGACTTTACCCTCACATTAGCACATCAGTTAGCTTTTTATTCAGTTTAGTTAATTTGGCTGAGGGAATTGTGCCAAAAATTGCTATTAGGAAGCTAATCTTATTTGCCCCAAAGCAGCTAAAGGATTCTCAAAGTGATTATCTCTGATTTTTAAAAATTAAATTGTTGTAAACTTTAAAAAACCTCATTTTTTTCTCCCATTGAAGCAAGACAAGGAAACAAGTTGAGAGAGGCTATGTCATTCAGCTATAGTTGATGAGGGAGACAGAATTAGGTCGACTGTAGCTCTCTCCATTTCTCAGGTTCTAAGATCTGAATTTAAGGTAAAAAAAAAAAAAATGAGACAAATGAAGACAAATGGCTGCAAAGCAGACAGGAGTAAATGTCATTTTCTGATGCTGCAAGCTGACACATACAAGCAAGGGAACGCGGGGTCCCTTTGGATATCCCAGGTGCAACCTCTGTGAGGGAAGATCATCACTGTCTGACACTGGAAAAATAAACCTTAACGTGCTTTTAAAATTAAAAAAAAATTTTTATTGAAGTATAGTTGGTATACACTATTAGTTTTGGATGTACAACATAGAGATTCAGTATTTTTTGCAAATTATACTTCATTATAGGTTCACCATGGGCTTCCCTGGTGGTTCAGTGGCAAAAAATCTGCCTTCCAAGCAGGAAATGCCCAGGTCGGAAATATATCCTGGAAGAGGAAATGGCAACTCACTCCAGTATTCTTGCCTAGGAAATCCCATGGACAGAGGAGCCTGGCAGTCTTTACAGTCCAGGTGGTTGCAGAGAATTGGACACAACTTAGCAACTAAAAACAAAATATATCTTATTACCAAATAGTGACATTCCCTGTGTTTTAAAGTATATTCATATTGCTTATCCATTTGATACATTAAAATATATATCTGTTAATCCCATACCCCTAATTTGTCCTTCTCTCCCTTTCATCTCCCCTTTGTTAACCGCAAATTTGTCTTCTATATCTGCGAGTCTGTTTTTGTTTTATGTATACATTCATTTGGTGGTTTTATTTAATTTTTTTGGATTCCACATATAAGTTATATAGTATTTATCTTTGACTGACTTCACTAAGCATAATACTTTCTAGATTCAACCACATTGCTGCAAGTGGCAAGATTTCATTCTTTTTTATAGCTGAGCAATAGTCTATGACATATATATATATCATATATATCATATCTTCATAATTAAGAAAATATGTATATGTCACACCATCTTAATTATATTGTTTGTTGATGAGCACTTGAGTTGCTTCTGTGTCTTGGCTACTTGGCTATGTATCTTTTTGAATTAGTGTTTTCATTTTTTTCCATTAATATCTACCCAGGAGTGGAATTTCTGGATCATATTGTAATTCTATTTTTAGTTTTTTGAGGAACGTCCATACTGTTTCCCATAGTGGCTGCCCCGATTTGCATTCCCACCAATAGTGTACAAGGGTATCCCTTTCTTCATATCCTCTCCAGTCCTTGTTATTTGTACTTTTTATGATGGCCTGTCTGAAATGTAGGAGGTGCTATATCATTGCTTTGATTTGCATTTCTCTAATAATTAGTGATACGGAGCATCTTTTCACATGCCTGTTAGCCATCTATATATCTTATTTAGAAAAATGTCTCTTCGGGTCTTCTGCCCATGTTTTGATTGGGTTACTTTGTTGCTGTTATTGAGTTGTTTGAGTCGTTTGTACAGTCTAGATATTAATTCCTTGTCTGTGACATCATTTACAAATATTTTCTCCCATTCTGTAGGTTGTCTTTTCATATTGTACATAGTTTCCTTTGCTAAGCCAAAGTTTTTAAGTAGGTTCTATTTGCTTATTTTTGCTTTGATTTCTTTTGCCTTCAAACGAAGATTCCCCCCAAAAAATATCACTACAATTTATGTCAGAGTGTTCTGCTTATGTTATCTTCTAGGTGTTTTAAGGATTCAGGTCTTACTTTTAGGTCTTTATCCATTATGAGTTTATTTTTATATATGGTGTGAGTAAATGTTCTAACCTCACTTTTTTTTTTCCCACATAGCTGTCCAGCTTTCCTAGCACCACTTACTGAAGAGATTGTCTTTTCTCCATTGTATATTCTTGCCGCTTTTGTCATAGATTAATTGGACATAAATGTGAGGATTTATTTCTGGGCTCTCTATTTTGTTCTGTTGACTTATGTGTCTATTTTTGTGCCAGTATCATGTTATTTGGGAGAAGGAAATGGCAACCCACTCCAATATTCTTGCCTGGAGAATCCCATGGACAGAGGAGCCTGGCAGGCTATCGTCCATAGGGTTGTAAGAGTCAGACACGACTTAGCAACTATGCCACCACCATCATGTTATTTGATAACTATAGTCTGAAGTCTGATAGGGTTATACTTCCAGCTTTATATTTTCCAATCTCTTCTTAAGACTACTTTGGTAACTCAAGGTCTTTTGTGGTTCCACATGAATTATTAGGATAATTTGCCTGAGGTGCTTTAAGCACCAGCACCAAGTCCTTAAACATTTATCCATCTTCAGAAGCCAAGTATGTTGTTTTCGTCACTTGGTTGTGTCCTATGCTTTGCAACCCGTGGACTGTATTCCGCCAGGCTCCTCTGTCTATGAAATTCTCCAGGCAAGAATACTAGAGTGGGTTGCCATGACCTTCTCCATGGGATCTTCACAACGTAGGGATCAAACCTGGGTCTCCTGCATTGCAGGCAGATTCGTTACCATCTGAAGCACTAAGACAAAATAATAAAGACTGTTGAGCTTCAGAGGCCAACTGGAGTTGTGTGAGATTCCTTGGACCTGCCAGTGAAAAGCTGTTCTTAATTTGAATGATTACATAAGGATGTCCAAGGGGCTCTGAGATGCTGCAGTCAATAGCTTCAAGTGTTGTGCAGAAATTTTCTCACCAGCATGGAGTTATTAATGTTATGCAGTTAAGGTGACTCAATTTCTCTACATCATGGTACCTTCCTTTCTTCCTTTCTGAGAGGAGACTTTCCTTTTCTGTAACTTTATTCATCCCCAATTCTTTCTGTACTAAAAAATTAGTCCAAGAGCTTCTCTTGATATTTGCTTCCATTCCAAATCAACACATATTTTTTTTCAAGTCTGAGAGTGCACTGATTTTCCTAAAACTGAGTGGGAAATTAGCTAATCTTTGGAACCACTACTATCGATAGATGAGTTACAGTGAGAAAAATAACAATCTCAAAATTGTTATTTTGCCTACCAGATAGCATTCTGAGAAATGGGTAAGAATCGCTAAACTGAATTCTCATGGAGATCAAATATGTGTCCTAGAGCGTGGGCTGTAACACAGGTAGACCTGAATTTATTACAAAATATATAGCTTTCAGCAAGCAAGCGAGTGTCTTTTGGCCTCAGTTTCCTCATCTGTAAAATGGATATCATAATAACAATAATACCTGCTTCATAGGATAAATAGGGCTTCCCTGGTGACTCAGGGGTAAAGAATCCACCCACAATGCAGGAACCCAGGAGACATGGATTCAATCCCTGGTTGGGAAGATCCCCTAAACGAGGTCATGACAACCCAGTCCAGTATTCTTGCTGGAGAATCCCATGGGCAGAGGAGCCTGGCAGGTTACAGTTCATGGGGTTGCAAAGAGTTGGACACAACTGAAGTGACTTAGCATGCACACATGCATAGCATAAGTGAGATGATAAGTGGAGATTGTGGATATGAAGCAGTGAGAGAAAGTAGCTATCACAGTGTAATCATTCATTCTTCCTGAGGTGGTCAGGTGGGGAAGGAGTAGAAGTATTAATAGCTCCATTTTATAGGGGTGGAGTGCACGTGTTAGAGATAAGTGATTTCCATCAACCAGCCAATTTAGCTCCAGATCAGGAGCAAGAGCTCACATCTCCAGATTCTTTAGCCTTTTTCCTTTGGCTTGGAGACAAAACTTGAATGAGGCTTTATCCTCCTGCTAATGACAGGCCCCTCCCAAGTCCCCAGGGGCCCAACTTAACTGCTTTTCAGCTCCGAAACCAGATCACATTTCCCATTTCCATTTTCTAAGTATCCATGGAGCCAATTTCTGTAGTTATTTTTGCAGGGAATTAGCACGATCTGATTTTAAACAGTTCTGCTGTGACGGAAAGGACAATGGCTGAAGGACTTGGGAGCCTGGGTTTCCTTTTGAGAGGCAGCACAGCAGATTGTCTAGAAGCTTGGATTTGGCTTCATGCCATATGTCCTATTTTTTTCCCAAGATAGCTTATGGTGTGGATGTATCCCCAAAGTAATTCTTATTAGCATCTTTTTTAATTCTTAAAACTGTCCCAATTGGGGCTTTAAAATATGTAGTCACCCTAACTCTAGAGTCAAGACTGTCTAGACTCAAATCCCATACTGACTACGTACCATTTTTATAGCAAGTCACTCCATTCTGCCTCAGTTTCCTCTGATGTAAAAAGGAGATAATGATGATAAAAGGACCTACCCTTGGGACTGGGAGATTTCAATGTGTTAATACCTATAAAATGCTCAGAATAGTACCTGTCACATACTGTGTGCTATGTCAGGGTGAGCTATTATTAATCTCTTACTAGCAAAACCAGTGGACACCCAGCCCCATTTAAAAATGTGTTAAATGAGAATTATGACATCTGGCCTCCTCATTTTACAGAGTTCTTCTGGAGATCTGAGGAAATACTGTAATTAAAACATATGAAGCCATTTATGATTTAAAACATTATTGTTATTCTGGGAATATGACTAATACAAGAGTCAGTGAAGTATGGAAGAAAAAGCACCAAACGTCATCACGTCATCAGAGCTATAGCTCCATTTTCCTTTTCTTTTTTCCAAATTACTCTTTACATTTTAAAATGACTGGACATTTAAAAATTCAGTTTATCTCCATATCTTACTCTCGTACCTCTCTCATCCCCTAGACAATCCTGCCACTGTCTTAATCTTTTTACAGGTATGTATCATTGCAAAATAAATAGTTGTAGTTTTGTGTTTTTATGCTAATTGGCTTTATATATGGATTTATTTCTTAGTATTTTCACTAAACACTATTCTTGAGGTTCAGCCGTGTCTTCATGTGAATGTAATGTTTTGCATACTGTGATTTCTTAATACCCTATGGTGTGTGCCATGCTTTATCAGTGATGGACTCTGTGGTACTGTTATATGACGGTTAGCATTTTTTAGCATACCTTATTTTTAAATTAAGGTATACATGTTTTTAAACATAATGCTATTGCACACCTAATACACTACAGTTCAGTGTAAATGTAACTTTTATATGTACTGAGAAACCAAAAAACTCATGTGATTCACTTTCCTGATGTATTTACTTTATTGCAGTGATCTGGAACCAAACCTGCAATCTCTCTGAGACATGCCATGTATAAACACCTTTTCAATTTTAGATAGTATGAAAATCTCTATCTTTCCTGTCATTGGCAAGTAAATTTGTCCATAATGTCCTTTGTTGAAAAGAGATCTTTATTTTTGTTCATGAAATCTTTTCCTACCTTGAGATTACAAACATGTTTCACTTTGTTCCCTGACATTTGATGTTTTATCTTTCACATTTAAATGCTTTATTCATCTGAAACCTCTTTAGGTAGGGATCCTATTTTATTTTTCTCCAAATGATGAAGTACATCCCTGTACTCCTTCTACTAAACAATCTGGCCTTTCTTCCACAGAACTTTGATGCCTTTCTATGCCATATACAATGCTCCATACACACATGGGTCTGACTCTTGCCTCTCTGGATGTCTCCTAGATCTATTTGTCCATTTTTTAACAATTCCAAACTGTATTTTATTACTATCACCCTCTGATGCATCTCAATGACAGGCAAGGCAATCCTTTCCTTATATTCTATCCTGGAATGTGAAGTCAAGCAGGCCTTAGAAAGCATCACTATGAACAAAGCTAGTGGAGGTGATGGAATTCCAGTTGAGCTGTTTCAAATCCTGAAAGATGATGCTGTGAAAGTGCTGCACTTAATATGCCAGCAAATTTGGAAAACTCAGCAGTGGCCACAGGACTTGATAAGGTCAGTTTCATTACAATCCCAAAGAAAGGCAATGCCAAAGAATGCTCAAACTACCGCACAATTGCACTCATCTCACATGCTAGTAAAGTAATGCTCAAAATTCTCCAAGCCAGGCTTCAGCAATATGTGAATCATGAACTTCCTGATGTCAAAGCTGGTTTTAGAAAAGGCAGAGGAACCAGAGATCAAATTGCCAATGTCCGTTGGATCATCGAAATAGCAAGAGAGTCCAGAAAAGCATCTATTTCTGCTTTATTGACTATGCCAAAGCCTTTGTGTGGATCACAATAAACTATGGAAGATTCTTAAAGAGATGGGAATACCAGACCACCTGACCTGCCTCTTAAGAAACCTGTATGCAGGTCAGGAAGCAACAGTTAGAACTGGACATGGAACAACAGACTGGTTCCAAATAGGAAAAGGAGTATGTCAAGGCTGTATATTGTCACCCTGCTTATTTAACTTATGTAACACAGTACATCATGAGAAACGCTGGGCTGGAAGAAGCACAAGCTGGAATCAAGATTTCCAGGAGAAATATCAATAACCTCAGATATGCAGATGACACCACCCTTATGGCAGAAAGTGAAGAGGAACTAAAAGCCTCTTGATGAAAGTGAAAGAGGAGAGCGAAAAAGTTGGCTTAAAGCTGAACATTCAGAAAACGAAGATCATGGCATCCAGTCTCATTACTTCATGGGAAATAGATGGGGAAACAGTGGAAAATAGATGGGGAAACAGTGGAAACAGTATCAGACTTTATTTTTCTGGGCTCCAAAATCACTGCAGATGGTGATTGCAGCCATGAAATTAAAAGATGCTTCCTCCTTGGAAGGAAAGTTATGACCAACCTAGATAGCATGTTAAAAAGCAGAGACATTACTTTGCCAACAAAGGTCTGTCTAGTCAAGGCTATGGTTTTTCCAGTGGTCATGTATGGATGTGAGAGTTGGACTTTGGTCATGTATGGATGTGAGAGTTGGACTGTGAAGAAAGCTGAGGGCTGAAGAATTGATGCTTTTGAGCTGTGGTGTTGGAGAAGACTCTTGAGAGTCCCTTGGACTGCAAGGAGATCAGTCCTGGGTGTTCATTGGAAGGACTGATGCTAAAGCTGAAACTCCAATACTTTGGCCACCTCATGTAAAGAGTTGACTCATTGGAAAAAACCCTGATGCTGGTAGGGATTGGGGGCAGGAGGAAAAGGGGACGACAGAGGATGAGATGGCTGGATGGCATCACCGACTCGATGGGCATGAGTTTCGGTAAACTCCAGGAGTTGGTGATGGACAGGGAGACTTGGCATGCTGAGATTCATGGGGTCGCAAAGAGTCGGACACAACTGAGCGACTGAACTGAACTGAAAGTTGACTTAGTGGATCTCTCTTCCTCCAAAGACATTTTAAAAACCATTTTTTGATACTTCCTTGCCGGTCCAGTGGTAAAGAAACCATGCTTTCAGGGCAGGGACTCAGGTTCAGTCCTGGTTGGGGAAATAAGATCCTGCATGCCGTACTGTGCGGCCAAAGCAAATGAACAAAACACTTGTATTCAACGCCCACCAAAAGCCTAACTGGTATCTGATCACATTAAATGTATGGATTAACCTGGGAATAACTGTTACCATTATAATCTCAAAACACCCACTGAAGAGTGTAAAATATCTCAAATCGCCACATATTCAGGTCAGGTTTTATGTTTTTCTATGGAATTTAAAATGTTTCTCCATGGAAGTCACATGTATTCCAGGTTCATTTATAGATACCCATAATCTTTGTTGCTTTGGAGCATGTAGCAATTCGACTGAGACTTGGGTTCTAATGTTACTCTGTCACTGATTATGCTCTAGGAGTTTAGGCAAGCCATTCCACTGCTCCCTGGTGCCAATTTCCTTATTTATTAAAAGATCAAATTGCAGTTGATGGTCCCTATGCTTATCACAGATAACAATAACAATGATCAACCCAGATTAAAATCTCAAAATGTTAAAGTTTGCAGGAAAAAAAATCTCAAAACGTGCCAGCCTTTGCAGAGAGAGGTGACTACATGTACAGTGCTTAGCATGCCTGGGACACGGTTGTACTCAATATATGTTAACAACTACTGTTATCATGCCTACTTAAAACTGAAGAAGCAGACACTCTTGAGAGGTGAAGTAACTTTCCCAGCTAATAGGTGGCTGGTTTGGGACATAACACATGCTAAAATCTTCAGGTGAATCTCCTTGCAAACAGTGATATATCCTACCTTGATCAGCTCCTACAGCCTCCAAAGATTTGTGTGACCAGCTCAGAAATGCCTATCAATGTACTGGTTATCTTGCCTGTTGGAGCTCACACCAGGCCATCAGGTTAGAGTGGCCATCAGGTCCGGCTGCACGTATTTGCTCTTGTAGAACATCACTTTTCCTAGAAGTCCAGTGTGTTCCTGGATGCCACTGGCTGATAGTGGAGTCAGATAACAGCCTGGGACGGCAGCCGACATTCACAGGACAGGAAGTGGGTGCCATCCAGCCAGCTGGGTGAGAATCAATGCCTCTCTCAGCTTGCACATAAAGATTAAGGTGGGGATGATGGAAATCTCCAGAAAAGTGATGTTTCTCTCCCCAGCAGCCAGGGAAGGTAGCCTTGAAGCCCATGAAGGCCCAGCCTGTAGCCAGATATGAGGAGAGAATGTGAAGAGAATCTCCTGATGAGTTTTTCTGCTTCCAGGTTGTAGCCCATTTGTCAAGACCCTTCCAGCTGCAAAGGACAGGAACCCAACTCAAACCAGCTTAGTGATGACTAGCTTAAACTGGGTTGAAAACAAAAATGTTATTAGCTTAAGTAACCCCTAGATAGATTTAATAGAGTCAGATCTCGAATGTTAGAATTATTTCGTCAGTCTTTCTCTCCCCTCTTCCCCTCCCACCCCCCTTCCCCTCATCTCTCTACCCTACCCAACTCTTCAGGTAAGCTCTCTCTGAAAGAGGGAAATATGGCTACTGGCAGCCCCAAGTTAATGTCTTCCGTAGGATGTAGTCCCTCATCCAGCATCCATATCAATTCCTATAAGGATTCTGGATCTGTTTGGGTCGGGGAGCATGGGCAAAAAATAGAGAGCCATTGTTGTTTAGTTGTTAAGTTGTGTCCAGCTTTTCATGACCCCATGGCCTGCAGCATGCCTTCCCTGTCCTCCACTGTCTCCTGGAGTTTATTCAAATTCATGTCCATTGAGTCACTGATGCTGTCTAATCATCTCATCCTCTGTCACTGCCTTCTTCTTTTGCCCTCAATCTTTCCCAGCATCAAGGTGTTTTCCAAAGAGTTGGCTCTTCGCATCAGATACCCAAAGTACTGGAGCTTCAGCTTCAGCATCAGTACTTCCAATGAATATTCAGGGTTGATTTCCTTCAGGATTAACTGGTTTGATCTCCTTGCTGTCCAAGGAACTCTCAAGACTCTTCTCCAGCACCACAGTTCAAAAGCATCAGTTCTTTGGTGGTCAGTCTTCTTTATGGCCCAACTCTCGCATCTGTACATGACTACTGGAAAAACCATAACTTTGACTATATTGACTTTGTCAGCAAAGTGACACCTCTGGTTTTTAATACACAGTCCAGGTTTTTCATAGCTTTTCTTCTAAGGAGCAAGGTTTTTTTAAATTTCATGGCTGCAGTCACCATCTGCAGTGGTTTTGGAGCCCAAGAAAATAAAATCTGTCACTGTTTCCATTGTTTCCCCATCTATTTGTCATGAAGTGATGGGACTGGATGCCATGATCTTAATTTTTTGAATGTTGAGTTTTAAGCCAACTTTTTCTCTCTCCACTTTTGTCCTCATCAAGAGACTCTTTTGTTCCTTTTTGCTTTCTGCCATTAGGGTGGTGTCATCTGCATATCTGAGGTTCTTGATATTTCTCCCAGCAACCTTGATTCCAGCTTGTGCTTCTTCCAGCCCAGCGTTTCTCATGATGTACTCTGCATATAAATCATGGTGACAATGTGATTGTCATCAAGGAGCCTTGATGTACTCCTTTCCTGATTTGGAACCAGTCTCTTGTTCCATGTCTGGTTCTAATTGTTACCTCTTGAGCTGGAGCATACAGTTTTCTCAGGAGACAGGTGAAGTGATTTGGTATTCCCATCTTTTAAAGAATTTTCCACATCATTTTGTATCTTTCTCCTTACCTTCTCAAACTCTGGGAACAAGAGCTCTGTGCCTTGGCAGGATTAAGAGCTGGTGAACTCAGGTGGTATTGGTGACCTCCACGCTTCAGTAATTGTATGCTCTTCTAAGGAAATGGCAACCCACTCCAGTATTCTTGCCTGGAAAATCCCACTGACGGAAGAGCCTGGTAGGCTACAGTCCATGGGGTCGCAAAGAGTCAGACATGACTGAGCGACTTTCTTCTTCTTCTTCTAACTCTCTAGCACTGGTGCCTTTATTTCGGACTGTAAACTTTTGTGTGAGTGCTTATACCAGCAGAAAGTCATGTTTGTTTTTTTAAATTCAACAACTATTTATTAGGGACCTACCAGGTGTCGAGCACCTCCTTCCTGACTAGTTTACCAAGAGTAGCCCTTGCCTTCTTCTTGGCAGCCAGGGCTTCCCATAGGCTCAGCCATGCCCTGCATTACTCCAGAAATATGAGTCACACAGATAGTGAAGGCAATGGTATGTCCTGGGGATTGTGCATCACAGCAGCCCTGCTGGCAGCTCTCACTATTCAGTTTCTAGTGAATAAGAGATAATTAAAAACCATTGAATACATCAATTTAAAACTTAGGCTTTGGTTCCAAATCCAGCTCAGCCAGTTGCCTGTAATACCATTCAGGGCTTTCAGCTTCTTTTTTCTCACTTGGAAAACAAGAACCTTGGAGCCTCTGAGGATTATTGGGAGGATTAAATAAAATAACATGTATGCAAGGAGCTCTAAGCACCATAGTTGGCACCCAGAAAGGACTTGATAAATGTTAGCAATTATGACCTTCATGATTGATACATATTTGACAAAATTAATATACTGGGGGTCTTTCACAGTCATAAGTAATTTGAGACAGCAGTATAATCATCTCCTTTGATAGAATGAGCCTGTCTGTTCACTGCTGCATATGTAGGTTAGCCCAGGGTCAAGCACATAATAAGAGGTGGATAATGTTTGTTGAGTGAATTTATCATATCTTCTGTTTTCATAGTTGTTTACACATTTCCTCACACCTGGACTTGAATTCAGTTCTAGAGGTAATTGTGACAAAGAGAAAACAAGAAGAGCCTAATGCTGATGGAGGTATTGCTAGACTTTGGCCCTGTGCGTTATAAGCATGGTATCATGTAACATTCAATACAGCCTTTGAGCCCCATATTGCAGGTCAGACTGAGGCTCCCAGAGGCTATTACATGCTCAAGATCCCCCAGCAAGTGGCTGAACTAGCTTATGATGGAAGAGGCATAGTATTCACGGTTCAGTAAATACTCATTCAATTCTAACTGCACGGCAGCCAGAGCTAAGAACTGGGGTTCAGAGGGTAGAGAACAGACATCTTCTTAGTGTTTGGGCAAAAAGTTCATTTTTCTTCATCAAGTTGTTCTGCTCTAGCTTTATATGGAAACATTTTCTGCTCAAACCTGAAAATGAAAAAAAAAAAAAAAAAAGCAGCAGCAGCAGCTCGTGCTCTTTGTACAACATCTGGAGGTCCATGAGTAAAACCGGCATCATGATTATACAGTGGAGGAAACCCCAAACAAGGGAGGCATTTCGGCCCAGACCACAAAGTGTGTTATGACACAAGCAAGGCTAAGGCAAGGGGCCCTGACTCTCGGTGCAGAGGAATAGAGAGGTGAGTGAAAGCACAGGCGCTGGGGTCAGGCTGGCTGGGTTTGAGATCTGCCTCCACTTAGAAGCTTGAGTGAGTCATTAAATCAGCCTGAAATTTAATTTCCTCATATGTAAAGTGGGACAATGAAAGTAAGTAATTGACAGCCTGGATGAATCTTACAAGCACTGTGGTAAGTGAAAGAAGCCAGAACAAAAAGCTACATACTATATGATTCCATTTATAAGACATTTTGGAAAACAACAGAAAACAGATCAGTAGATGCTTGCTTGGGGGCCGAGGGGACAGGATTGACCACTAAGGGTCATAGACTCACTCTTTGGAGTAATGGAAATAATTTATATTTTATGGTGTGGCTATGTCCATGTATATGTTTGTTGAAATTCATCAGATTATACACCTAAAATGTGACCCCTACTGTATTTGAATTATAGCTCTATAAAACTGACTTAAGAAAAATAAATAGTTCATGAGGTCTTGTGTGTGCATGCATGCTAAGCTGCTTCACTCATGCCCCACTCTTTGCAACCATAGCCCTGGCTCCTCTGTCCATGGGATTCTCTAGGCAAGAATACTGAATTAAGTTGCCTTTCTTTTCTCCAGGGGATCTTCCCGACCCAGGGATCAAACCCGCATCTCTATATGTCTCCTGCATTGGCAGGCAGGTTCTTTACTACCAGGGCCACTTGGGAAGCCCTCATGGGTTCTTATTACTGTTAAGTTAACTAATAAGGCACTTGGAACATCACCTAGGAGACAGTCATCCCAGATGAACGTCTGCTCTTCTTGCCAAGCCAGCTCATTCAAGTGTGCGCATCTCTGAAAACCAAAAAGGATTCTGCAAAGCTCTGAATTTTAAAAAAAGGAAATTTCTTCATGCATTCCTAAATTTTTATATTTATCATTTAATGGAAGATGATGCAGGAAATGTTAAATTCACTGAAATAATTGCAAATCGTCTAATGTACCGTGACAAGACCAGCTCATATCAAAGTGAAAGATGGAGACAGGTAATGGGCTAAAATGGCCATTTAACCTATGATATCTTCATGTCCAACTCTTTGTGACCCCATGGACTGTAGCCCATCAGGCTCCTCTTCCTCTGTCCATGGGATTCTCCAAGCAAGAATACTGGAGTGCACTGCCATTCCTTTGTCCAGGGTATCTTTCCGACCCAGGGATCAAACCCAGGTCTCCTGCATTGCAGGCAGATTCTTTACTGTCTGAGCCACCAGGGAAACCCATAATATCTTCTCGCTGTGCATAAATATATACTTATTTTAAGAGGGTGGAAAAAAAAACAACTTGGGCCACTCAAATACGTAGACTATTCTCTCCCTTTTCCTAGAATCAACCTAAAGTTGCTTGATTTCTGACATTTCGGAGATTGTTTTTGTCTCCAAACTCTGATATTCGCTATTCCAGGTACGTAAATCTAACCCAGACACCATAGAGGAATGGGCTTGGACAGTTGCCCTATTCAGGAACAATTGTTCTAAAGCCTCATATGTTTGAGCTTTAGAGACACGAGGTTGAATCCTACTTCTTCCACCAACTGCTGACCTGAGGCAAGATTCCTATGTCCCCAAGCTTTAGTTTTCTCATCTGTCAATTCAAGAAGTAGGACTAGATAATATGCTAAACCTTTCACATCCCAACTTCTAGAATTCTACAACCCTTGGGATGAAGAGGCAGACATGTTTTGATCAACTTTCAGTATCTACCAGGTATAAACATTCTCTGGGCCAGAATTTCTTACGCATAAAATGGGATAATAATATCCACTTCAACAGGCTTTTGTTGAGTGAATGAAACTTCGTGTGTAAAAGCTCCTTATAGTTTCTGGTCCAAAGATTTAATCTCCTTTCCTCTCTTCTTCTATTCTTTCTTTTTCCCTCCCTCTCTATTAGCGTAATGGGGCTTCCCTGGTAGTTCAACTGGAAAAGAATCCACCTGCAATGCCGGAGACCCCAGTTCAATCCATTGGTTGGGAAGATCCCCTGGAGAAGGAAACAGCTACCCACTCCAGCATTCTGGCCTGGAGAATTCCATGGACAGAGGAGCCTGGCAGGCTATAGTCCATGGGGTTGCAAGGAGTCAGACACAACTGAATGATTTTCACACGTATTAGCAGAAGAGATTTCTACAGAATTTTAAGAACTCACATTTTCGCTCCCTTTATTTAGAAAGCACATGTGGTCTTGAACCTGTATATTTGTCTGTCACAAGTACTGATGCATGGTAAAAGTACTGGCTATTCATTGGAAGAAAGTTTAAATAAATTTGTAATTATTACAAAGGCAAAATAGCTCAGAATGCTAAAACTGACCTCTTGCTTTTTCAGATCTATCAGTAGATCGAAATTTTCTTCAGTGGGTAAAATTATCATTTACTTCACTCATTCATTGATTCATTTGACAGTCAAATTTTGACCCACTCTATGTGCCAAGCATAGTGCTAAGTCATACAGATACGATATGAATCAGATGTTGTCATTAAGCTCAAAAATCATCCAGGTAACTGGAAGGAGGCACAGGGGTTATGAGAGAAGTCCATTCAGGGTACATTAGAGGTCCAAAGAAGGATGTGGTGGAGTCTTCCAGGGGGTGGTTGGGAAGGCTGCACAGAGGAGTGGAGCCTGGACTTGAATCATAAAAGATGAGGAGGTATTCACCAGGTAGAAGCGGTAAAGAAGGGACCTGCACGCAGAAGGTGCAGTGTGTGCAAAGACCCGGGTACGTACAGTAGTCCTGAAAAATCTGGAAACACAAGTGGGTCAGGGTGGTAGGAGTGGAGGGTACCGTGTGGAGGATCCAGTGAGAGAAGGAGCTGAAAGTCCTAGACATGTTTTCTTTAAGCCAACGCAAATCTGCTCATAAAGGGAGGACGTCAGATGCTGCACAATTGTTGATGACAACAGAAGAGAAATCAACTATGGCCCAACTCAGCTGCCAACCACTGACCTTGACAGGTCATAGCTCTGTTGCATGTGATGAATCTGGACGTGGTTTTCCAGGCACTCTACACCAACTGGATTGATTTCTTTCTATGTCAGATCATCATCGTTAGAGACAGCAACAGGTGGAAGCCATTTGTTCGAATTCCAACACTTTGGTGGAGTTTTTCTTAGAAATGGGGTCATATTTTTTACTCTCTGCTAGTTGCTCAAGTGGAAGGACAGGAGTTACAGATTAAAAAATAGATTTTTTTAAACAAGGCAATGATCCACAAGGTTCTGGTGAGACGAGGTGAATTGTCAAGAAGGAAACCAAAAGTCGTCTAACACCTAAATTGTACTAGCTGCTTTCTAACTTTGTCAACACTCTGCCTACTCCAAAACATACTCATCCCACTTGACTGCCTTGCCTCTGAAGGGTCTTCTCGTAGAACCTTGGGTATGTCTTAGCATTTGGCTTCTAAGGAGCAAAACTAAAAGGAAGGTAATGAGAAGAAAGTGATCTCCTTCTCTTCTTACACAGTAAGGCCACTGACAAATACCCCTGGCTCCGGGTTGAGATTTAAATGAGGAATAAAGTCTGGGCTTTGGAGCTAATGAAAGAGCAGTGCTAGACTATCCTAAATGTATAAAACTAAGAGGAGCACCTTGGATGTTTTGACTTGTATTCTTTCATGGAAAGGAGGAGGGAAAAAAAAATAAACTTACAGATACAGCAATGTGCTGGAACAAACGTAGACAGGAAGGGAAGAGCAAAAAACAAAACGTCGTCTCTCTCAGAACCTATCACCTCTCTCCCATATTACAAAAAATTCTTCCCCCATTAAATGTCTGTATTGCTTTCTTGTTCTTGCCTTTGCTCTTTCACTCCTCCTTATAATCCTTTCTTCCATTATGCCTGCCCTTCATTCCCCCCCTCTTTTTTTTTTTTTTCATCTCTTGCTGTTGCTTCTGTACCGTCAGTCTCTTTTTTAAAGTTCAAATTGAAATACCAGAGTTAATCCCTGAGAAGCAGCTCTGTTTTCCCTGCCATCGCGTTGCACAACTTGTGGTGTGGCTTTGTGCCACCATCACCTATGCAGCGAGATTTTACGTGGCCAAGGAACATCTTGTACAATGCCACTTTTTATCAAAACCAAATAGCATAACAATGCATACAGGGCTCCGTTCACATCAACCTCATAAGATTTCACTATGACAAAAACAATGGGGTTGAAATCCATCTTTGTTTGTAAAGAAATAGCTCTGGTGCCTCTCCCAGGCCCCCTTCAGAAGCCCCCCGCTGCTCCTTCATTCTCTCTCCTCCCCACCCTCTTGTCATTAAGTGCTTCTTTTGGCCTCCAACTGTTCAGGTTTCACCAGTCTGGTGACCTATTAGGATGAGGTTGCACCATACTGGGGTGGGGCTGGAGGGGAGGGAGGGAAAAGGCTTAAGCTGAAAGTCCCACTGAAGCTGGGTTTTACTCCCCGACTATCATGGACCTCATAATCCTGGCTAGGCAGGAAGGTCTTAGGGATGAGTATTCTCACTGTGGAGATCAGAACGAAGAAAGAGAGAGGAACATCTCCAGATGTAAGTAAGTTACAGCTGCTACAGTTACATCAAGAGATGCCTGGCCTTGCTTGTCAGCTTAGAGATGTCCTTAGCCAAAGAACTCGAGGAGAGGAACAGGCGTCAAGAAGACACTGACTGGACAGCCCAAGAGCAATGACAGAAGCATGTTGTCATGGTGTGGACATGTCACAGGCTTGGGATTAGGGAGGCATGGTGAAGGATGCCCTTTCCCCTCATGACCCCTACAGAATACTTTCTAACAATACGGCTAAAAAGGACTGAGACTTCTCTTTGTCTTGACACAATCCTAACCTTAATCAAGATTAAGAGTCATAGGATCCCCAACAGGAAGGTTTTATGCTCTCTCCCTGAGCATGGAAGCAAGACCTTCAATGCTGGGTAGGTAGGAGAGTGGATGGAAACAGAGATGACTCGCTAAAGCCAATAAGAAGGATAATTCCGCAGTTGGAAAATCCTTGCTCTCCCTCCTACAACATAGACTCAAGACTGAGCCTTCCCCCTATCTTGTTTGTGGACATCATTCATTCATTTATGTCAGAAATAGTCATTAGATTTCTACTGTACATTAGCAGGGTTCTAAGGCTCTGAGGGTAATGAAATTTACACAAGACAGAGTCCTTGTTTTCACACAGAGGAAAAGGCATAAAATAAATATATAAGTATGATAAAAACATAAATTCAGCTAGTAATAAGTGCTATGAAGTCCTTTTTTTCTCTCAAAAACAAGATATGGGAAATCAATGAGCATAGGAAATAGGCGGCCACTTTAAATTTAGATGGACAGGCTGGCTTCTCTGAAAAGGTAACATTGAAATGAGACCCATGTGGGGAGAAAGAGGCAGGGGAAGAGTGTCTCAGACATAGGGAATAGCAGGTGCAAAGGCTCAGAGGTAGGTGCAGGTCTGGCAAGTTGGAGAAATGCAAAAAATCTCATTGAGTCTGGTACGAGAGACAGGCATATGGAGGGTGCACCAAGAGGTCATGGAGGCAGGGCCCACCTCCAGCCGACTTCCTGCTGCCTCTCTCCCCCAGCTATAAGTGCCTGGGTACATCCAATTCAAGGCTATCTGGGGCTGGATTGGAAAGTGATTCCTGCTGTGAGGGGGACCTTTCGAGAGCTCCACATGGCCTCCCCAGGAGAAAGCCAGCTCTCCACCTCCCTACTACAGCCCCAAACACAGAGATTAGTGAAAGATTCTCTGAGGGTCAGCCCTTGGGTGTGAGACTTAAACTCTTAATTCCAAACCATTACAACATGGGTATCCGATTGCTGCTGATGACTTCAAATGGTTTGCTTGTGAGTGCCAGGCATTTTTTGTCAATGAAGGATTTCTCTCCCGGATTTGGTTTTGTGTGAGTCTGATGTTTGCCAAAACTCCAGCTTAATTAAAAACAAGCTAGATGATTGAGAGAGTCTCTGAAAGGACATATGGGTGCTTGTGAGGAAAAGAATTAGTGTTAGTGTGGAAAAGAAAAGTGTGTGAATTAGAGGGTCAGAGAGAGAAGCTACTGACAGCGTGAGCTCTGGGTTTAAACCCTCTCCCTGGCCCTTGTAACTTATCATTTTTGGGCCTCAGTTTCCTCATCTGTAAACTGTGAAGAGTGATAGTACCTTTAGTTGTGGATGATTAAAGGCATCAGTAATGTGAAGGGCCTAGCAATTTACAAAGAGGCAATGATTGCCTGCTTTTTTGCTATAAGAGCAACATCACTGTGCTCCCAGGTCTGAATTCTCAGTGGCTTGGCTCAGCCAGGTATGACTGTGGGACACTGAGGCTGACCGTAAGCTCAGGGCCTTATGTCTGCCTGTTAGTTCTGTCTCTTTTTGGAATCATACCACATTCTCAATCCCAAAACATTCATCTCACAGACAAAGGTCTTTGGCCCCAGAAGGGAATAAATAAATTTAAAAATGTAAACAGGGCATCATGAATCCTTTTTTCCACTGGGGGGAAAAAAAAAAACTCAAGGTCATAGTGGTGAGAGAGAGGTCCTTCTCCCGCACCTGATCAGGGAGCCCCTAGGCTTGACATAAGGACCCACTGGACAATCAAAAAATCTAGTCCCTAGAAAGGTGTGTCTAGGTCTGTGCTTTCAAACTTAAAAAAAAAAAAAGTTTTTAAAATAATTGACCTTTTAAAATAAGTGAAATCTCACCAGGAACCCCAACACATTACACCAAAAAAAGTGTTGAAGAGCTGTACCTTCTCAGCCCCTTCTTTCCCTCTGTGACTGTCCCTGAAGCAACTGTTGGAATATTATGTTAAAAAAAAAAAATACAGTCTTAGCCGTCAAAAGCCGCAAAGAAAAGAAGTTTACATTAACTCCCTCAGTTACTCATCCTCAGGCACTTTTATATTAATTTATTTAATTTTTGAAAATCATTTGTGTACCCAGTTTTGCAAAAGTCAGTCTCAAAATGGAAAACAGCAGTTTCCACTCTACGTCTTCTTGCCCTTGAATTGTTCTCCCCAAAGGCAATGACTTTTAACCTTTCTAGCTGTTTCTTTGGAATTTACCTCTTTATCTTGAAATGACATTCGTATACTGCTGATTCTTTTAATCTCAGACATTTATCTTTTGACTTTCTATGACGAAAGATAAGCATCCAGCTCTTTACAACACTTTTCTTTAGCTCCTCCCATGTCCCTCCATAACACACACACTTGCCCTCCCCTATTCATTCACATGGAACGGCACCAGTTTTTCCTTAATCTAATATCAACTATTTACTTGATCACATCTATAAAAATATTGTTCACAGATGAGTCACATAATGTACCATGATTATATTTTTTCTCCTATATATTTCTTCCTATAGTTACCTATTGACTCATCTTGCCTTACTGGTTTTGTGTTCTCACATAGAATTTAAAACTTCTCTCAATGAAATCAAAGTCATCTAAAAGGTTCAATGTTCTTTTGTTGGGAATGCGTCCCTTACAGAGACCCTTGGTCCCCCTCCCCTCTGAATTGGCTCCTTTGTCAGTCTGCTGTGCTGCTAGTATTTCAGTCTCTCTTTTATCATCATCCCAAGAATCCTCTGAGTCTTCCCTGTAACTCAAATGGTAAAGAATCTGATTGCAACACAGGAGACCTGGGCTCGATCCCTGGGTCAGGAAGATCCTCTGGAGAAGGGAATGGCAATCTACTCCAGTATTCTTGCCTGGAGAATCCTATGGACAGAGAAGCCTGGTGGGCTACAGTCTGTGGGATCGCAGAGTCGGACACAACTAAGGGACTAACACTTCTATTACTACAAGAATCCTCTGAACTCCTTTCTCGATTGGATCCCTGGAGATTCGATGTCTTGATTTACTCCCCCTTTCCAGTGAAACACATCCTCCTGTAGCTTCCCAAAGAGATATGCTTGGGAAGTGACTTTTTGAGAACATGCCTCTCTGAAAATATTTTTACTATATGCTCACACAATTTATAGTTGGCAGATCAATCATTTTCCTTGCTGTAAATTTGATGGCACTTGTTAGATCCATGTATTTTGCTCTTTGCCCAAAAGTTGAAGAATAGGTGTGTATTTAACTTCACATATGAGGCATGATCCTCCACCTGTCTTGTGAAAGGATTCTTGGAGACATAAACATCTGACTCTGCGTACATGACACGCCATCTGTCGCAAGACAAGGCAAGAGATAATTAACCCTGTCCTTCACCCATTGTCACTAGCAAACACTTGTGGAAAAGTGCCTGCACTGTGTGCCAGGTACTGCGCTCAATGCTGGGACTTGTTTTGGTTTGGGATGATTAATTCATGTGTATTTATTTTGACAGGTTCACATGGAGGCCTCAGGCCATATAGCAACACTAAGACTTTTCTTTCAAGCTATTCTCCTCAACTAGGTCAGCTTCCCTTACTTTAGTCAGCAGACGCCAAGCTCAATAGATGAGCCTGCCAAGAGAAGGGCCCAGCAATGAATACTGGGCTCTTGCAGGTGTCACTGGGCAAACAGCATAGAAGACCTATTGTCTAGAGTTGAGGGGCTCTGAAGGCTCAGGAAAAGCTTACCTCACCTGCTCACACAAAGAATGTACCAGAACCTTTGCGCTATGCTCCAAGGGAAGTCAGTGGAGCTCCCAGAAAACGGCCCACTCCCCCGTCGTGAGACCAACTGGAGGGGACCTCACAGCAGGAGAACAGTACAGAAGATAATATTACAGCAATAGCAACAATGACAACAACGATAATAATTGTTTTTATTTTGCTTATAAAGCCAAAAGGGAAATTCTGCTTTCATGTGGGTATTTGGGACACTAACCCTGTGCTAGGGACTCAGTAACATTAAGATAGAATGCTCACATCTGCTTTGCTTCCCGGAGGCATTTTCCATTATCATTAAGTAAAACTACAAGAAAGGGATCCAAAGAAAATAAGAGCCACTGTGCTGAAAAAATACATTCCCTTTCTGACCCAACAGCATTACTCTAGGATTTATCCCTAGGAAATGATAAATGAGATGAAGTATCACTGTTAGAAACTATGATATAATGAAAGATGCAAGAAAAAATAGAATCTTAATGATATTTACTGAAATACTGCTAGAAAATTAATACTGTTCAAAATAGCCTACATATTTCCCCAATTAAGGGCAGTGCCTTCACTCAGTGAAATACCATTCACCCATTAAAAATTATGTAAGAGAAACGTGTCCCTTGATGTAGAAAGATATTTATGATATATACTATTTTTATATATGTATATGTACATGAATACATATGTGTGTATGTAACTACATGTATTTCAATAATATTGATAAAGAATACATCAGCAGTTAAGAGCAGTTATCTCTGCGTTGGTGGAGTAAACGTTGGTTGGGCTTTTTTCTTTCTTTTTTTTTTTTTTTGGTTTAGCTCTATTTTCCACAATGCTTTGCTCTGCAATTAAAAAAAATCCACCAAAAGGTATTTTGAGTATCTAGGATAAAAAAGAAAGAAAGGGCTTCAGCAAGCCAAGGGTAAACCTTTAAAGACACTTTCCCCAGAGGCACAATTTCCCAGCAGCTTCCTCTGTGCATCCCTCACTCCTGCAGTCTATAGTTCAGTCTATAGTTTCTGTAACACAGGCTTGAGCACACCTGGCTGCAGGTGGCCTGGAAGTTAACTGTTGGCTGTGGCCGCAAGGGTCCCAGCCACCCACGTAAGTTGGTGAGTCAGGGCTTGTTTTGCACTGTTGCAAGAAGCATCCAAGCATCAAGCCGGGAGGTCACAGAGAGGTCGTCTCCCATCAAGAGCCCATACAGAGGTGCTGATCTGGTAGACAAAGCCTTTCCTTAGGGCAGATTCTGGAAACCACCCTACAGTCCCCAGCTGCATTTCACATGCCTTCCAATTAGCTTATGGCTTAGATACAGCCACGCTCACATCCTTGAAACGTGGCACTATCTGCCCAAAATTAACTGCTCATTCTCAGAGCAAGACAATGACCATCACTCTCAGCTATAGATCACTTACTATGCACCAGACACCTTGCTCAACTTTCTGTACACATTGTTTCCTAGTTGTTATCATTCTGCATGCTGGATGTTATTATATCTATTTTCTCAACAGCAGAAATTGAACTCTCTGATTTGTCTGCCCTTCCCATGAAGGAACAGAGCCAGGATTTGAATTAGGTCTGTAGACGTCTCATACAAAAGACTGCTTTTCCACCATCTGGCTTTTGGTTGGGAGCCCCCATTCTGGCAGCAAACATATACTGCTTTGTGGGTGACTCTATTGTTTTTAGTCATGTCAGGAGCTATGTGTCTCTTCCTTTGGGTCCCACGGAGTGCCCAGCAATGGACTAGAGCATTGTGGATGAGAGAAACTGAAGTTCCGGGCTAGTGAAATCAGGTTTAGGGAAAATCGTAACTTCTAATCTTCCGCCTTGCTCCGTTCTCTGTTCCATCATCTCTCAGCAATCTTGGAGTAGGAGTTGTGCTCCTAAATGCCTGTGGTCATATTAAACATTCTTCCAATGCTTGAGGTCATTCTTGGGCAGCGGTGGAGGAGGGCACCAAGATCTCCTCTGGCTGTTTCCTTAACCACCTGTTCTGCCTTTTCACCCATGTTTCTCCACCTCAGTCTTCAAGCCCAAGCTGTCTTTCATTGTCCATCATTCCCACATTTCAGGCTGCATCCCCACTGTGTCTGCCAGCTAGATTGCCTGACAGTGAGGAGATAATACAGAGGTGTTGAGTAAGCGAATGCACCATGAGTGGATGGGTGAATGCCTTGCCCTTCATCTAGTTAAGTCCTGCCCTTCCTCCAAGGTCGGGCTCCAGTCCCACCATCTCTGTGAAGCCTTTCCTCCATTGCCCTGGGCCTCAGAACGAACTCTTCACTCAAAACACTTGGAACACGTGCAGTCATGACACTGGTGTGACTCAGCATGTGCTGTCTTATACATATAAGGTGTCTGTGTGTCCTGCTTTAGTGAATATATGGTGCTAGTCAATGATTTTGGGGCCAGAGAGACTTGGCTTCCAGTTTCGGTTCCACCCGTGTGACCTGGTAAACTTGGCTTAATCTCTCAGGCTCAGTTTCTTAACCTATTAAAAAGGGACAATGCCCACCTTCTAAATTGTCATGAAAGGGAACTAAGAAGTGCCCTTTCTCAAAATGCCAAAGAGTCAAATGACAAAATAATATGTAGAGCATAATCTTACTCTCTTAAAAATAGGCGTTTCTTTTTGTAGGCTTACTTGCAAGTGTTTTGTGAGGGAATGTATGTGTAAAGTCTGAAAGAACACACACTGAACTACTAACATATACAGTTAATCCCATCATGACTGAATGGTATAATAGCATTTGTTCATGTAATATATTATAATAGTTATTTGTGCAAATATTTATTTCCCTCCCAACAAATAGTAACAATCTGAAAGGCAGAAACTGATTTAACCCATTAGGATGCTAAATTATGCAATGGTAACTTCAAAATCCCAGATGCTGAAACAGCAAGGTTATTTTCTTGCTTCTGTTGCATGTCCATTGTGGGCTTGGCTGGCTCTAAACATCAAAATCTCTAAGGGATGCAAGCTGCCAGACCACTGCCATCTTACCAGGTAGCACATGAAAGGAAAAGAGAGAGGGACAAAGTGTTTGCTCAGACTTCTTGGCCACTCTGAACTTTAAGGAGGCACAAAGATGCAATCTTCCCATGTGTCTGGAAGGAGGTAGCATCCAGAGTATATGTGGAGCAGCCAGCTGATTCACTTGCTGGCAACTTCTCGTCTCTAAACTTGGGATGATGCCTGGCCCATTGTGGTCACTCGGGTAGTACAGAAGATAATGCAATGCAATAGAATTCAGGTGCTCTTTGGGGCTCTGGAGAAAAATATAAAAATGGAAAAGACCGCCAATTTAATAAAAGATCAGTGAGAGAAAATATACATGCTCAAGCAATTACAGTGGGTATGGTGACACACATGCTCTAATAAAATCATAACACCTTAGAAAAGTATATTAGTTTTCCATGGCTGCTATAACAACACATTTAGCAGCTAAAATAGCACAAATGTGTTAGTTTACAGTTCTGTAGGTCAGACTTCTAATATAGGTCTCACTAAACTGAAACCAAGGTGTTGGCCGGATGCATTCCTTTCTGGACGGTCTTTAGTTCATTTCCTGCTTATTCAGTTTGCTGACAGAATTTAGTTCCTTGGGGCTGTAGGACTGCCGCACCATCTTTTGTTGGCTGTCAGCTGAGGGCTCTTTTCAGTTTCTAGAGGCTACTACATTTTTTGGCTAGTGGGCCCCTTCTTCCATCTTCAAAGCCAGCAAAGTGGTGGGTTTAGTCCTTCTTGCTTTGTGTCTCTACATCCCACTTTCCTGATTTTCTCTTCTACAGTTTTTAAAAAACCTTTTGTCTTATATTGCAGGATAGCTGATTAACAATGTTATGATAGTTTCAGATGTACAGCAGAGTGATTCAGTTATACCTGTGTGTGCATGCTCAGTCGCTTCAGTCAAGTCTAACTCTGTGTGTTGTAGCCTGCCAGGCTCCTCCTTCACTGGGATTCTCCAGGCAAGAATACTGGAGTGGGTTGCCGGCCCTCCTCCAGGGGATCTTCCCGATCCAGAGATCAAACCAGCGTCTTCTACATCTCCTGCATTGCAGGTAGATTCTTCACCCGCCGAGCCACCTGAGTAGGCCCCTAGTTATACCTATACATACATCTATTTCAGATTCTTTTCCCATTTAGGTTGTTACATAACATTGAGGAGTGTTCTTTGTGCTCTACAGTAGGTCCTTGTTGGTCATCCATTTACATACGTACATCCATTTTACATCCATGTACATATATCCAGTATGTACATGTCCAACCTAAACTCCCTAACTATCCCTTACACTCACTCTTCTCTCTCTTCCGCTTTTAAAGACACGGTGATCAGATGGAGATGACCCAGATAACTCAGGACAATCACCACATCTCAAAGTCTTTAATCATAACTGTATCTGCAGAGTCCCTTTTGCCATGCGAGGTGTCTTATTCGGTGGTTCCAAGGAACAGGGCATGGATGTCTTTGGAGGACTATTTTTCTGCTTCCCACAGGGAGTTTTAAAAACTACAGATACATAAATATAAATTGTATATATATGCATATGTACATGTATATATATTTAATTATAACAATATATTTTGTGGTGGTGGATTCCAGGCTGAGGGTCAAGCACACACAAAGAGAACAGTGAGTCTGTGCCTGTTGTGTTCAAGGAACCAGAAGTGGGTGCCTGCAGTAAAGAAGTGATGCCTCAGGAGACACAAGGCAGGACAGGAGGGTGAAGCAGGCTTGACTGGCTGACTTGCTAGAAAAAGTGCACAGGGGCTGTGAGATCAGACAGACCTGGGTTTGAGGCTCAGCTCTACCACTCAGCTGTTCGATAATGAGCAAAGTGACTTAACCTCTGTGAACCTCAACTCCTAAACTGTGAAAAGAAGCTGCTAACAATAGTGCCTATTTCATAGGGTTGTTCGGAGGCTTATTTATGATAACATTTAAGGTGTTTAAAATTTAATGAAGGGTACCATTGTTGATATTACCAGCCGTGTCTTTCCTGGCTGTGGTTGGGTCACCTGCCCTGAAAGGCAGAGTCTGGGAGAACCAGAAAGGTGGGCTGCAGGAGAATTCTTCCCAGCCTCCTCTCCTACCTCTAAAGCCAACCCCATGGATTGCATGGATGACTTTCCCACTCATCAGATGCGCTTATTGTACCTTAAGGAGAGAGCCTGCTTCTACAAAAACTCTCTCTTTGTATGCTCTGAACTTGCCCTGATACTGTGGTTAACCATAATGGACAAAAAGATGGTTCCAAGACCAAACCTCAAACAAAATCATGTTCCCGTATCCTCAAAGGGATCTTAGGCACCTCTTCAATGCCCAGATACTTTTACCAATTCATTCTTCTATGATCCAAGGCAGTGAGCTTGATGTGTCCAGATCTTCTTTCCTCACAAAAAATTCTGGGCCCTAAATATGGATGGGGATGTCACAGATAATTGAACTCTGGCCAAATGTTCAGAACCCATCTTCAGAGAAGTGGGGAAGGAATAAATTGGCTTTTGTATATGTACATAAAGAGAGCAAATGTACTTTGCAGAATTATTGATTTTGATACACTTTGTAATTCTAAGCTAAAAAGCAAGTGAAAGAGGGAAAATACATGAAAACACAGAATTAACAGTGAGTGCCCAATTCTGAATTTTTTCTGCAAGGCTATAGCTCATATGTGGTGGTGGTGGTGGTTTGCTAAATGAACAGAACAGAGTTTTGAGCCCAAACTACCCCGGATGATGCAGGCGGCAGGTGAGAGCAAAGCCTTTAATCCTTGCCACCCACACCCTCTGCCCCGTGGTGAAGGATGACTTTTTTCATCCTAACAATGTAATAAATAATCATCTTAGAAGACACAGGTTACTAAACAAGAAAAAATTTATGTTCTGACCTACCTCCTAGATAAATCCCAATATTTTACAATATCCTTTCCATTTTATTTCCACACAAATACTTTTCAATTTTACCAAAACAGAATGACTTTGCATATGCTATCTTGAGAACATGAATATTCATTAAGCACCTGTATGTCACCTCCTGAACCCTAGTTTCCTGCTCTGTAACTCAAGGGTATTTGTAAACTAGTACTACAAATATAAACATAGTCAATACATGTTAAAAATGATCATATCATAAACAAGAATCATAACTATTATTGTCTTGCTTAATCATTACAGAAACTTTGCCAAATTATTACAGGAAAAACAGAGGCTTGGAGAATTGTCATGTAATCAACCTATATAAGTTGGAAGGGGTGAATTTATAAAAACCCAAATTTATTTGATCCACAACTCAAAGTCAGTGCTTCCCTAAAAGATAAAGAAGAGAGAGCAAATATTCCACAGACTTTTTAAATCTGGGATAAGACAGTTTGCTTCAGAATCTTCTTTCATCAGCTCATAGCCGATTTTTTCCACCCAGATTAATTGCTCCAAATCTTTCATTTGGAGAAGGATTTGCAAGAAAATCACAACTATTCAAGATGGCTTTTCCAAAGTGTAGTCACCTCCACTTTTGCCTGGTTCTCTTGACTTTTAGCTTTGGTCAATTCCTTTTTGATATTAATAACTTCAGCACAAATAATAGATCTTCCAGCAACAACTCCGTTCCCCTTCAACCCCTTGTAAATGCTGTGGAATTAAGAATTGAGCCCTTGTAACTTCTAAGTTCCTCATTAGAACACAAAGTTGAGAATAGATTTAAATGAAATTCAGCTATCATTGTCATCTATCTGCAGTTCATTAGATTTCATTTGTTGGGTTCCCACAGGCCTCCTGGCTAGAAAGACTTGGGCAGGTGTCACCCTTGCTGCCCTGCCTCACACACAGATACACGTGCATGTGTGCATGAGCGCACACAAACACACACACACAAATGCACACACTGAGCCACTGTGGGTCAGGTGTCTGAGTCTCCCAAAATCTGGCACCTCATGCTGGGCTGGTCCAGATCATACTAGGTAGAGGTCGGTTTGGCACACAGCTTGGCTGTCTGAGGGATGTAGATTCAGGGGGAATTAATTAAGGTTAAGGGAGACCCAGTTTCCAGCTCTTAATTAATGTGTTGCACCTACATCCAAGTGTGTTGCTCCTCTTAGACCAAGACCAAGTCCAAGCAAGACAAGGGGCATGAGGCCGCACCAGGACCAAATTCATGTTTCCATGGACTGTGGGACTGTGTGAGGAACTTCTGCCCAGAGAGCTCCATTGCTAACGTGGTTTGTCTACTGATGCTGACAAATGCCTGGAGTTCTACCATGAGAACTTCATTCCTGTGGATGAAAGCTGCGGAGTAGCAGAATATCATCTGTTAAAATGCACATACTGGGACTTCCCTGGCAGTCCGGTGGTTAAGACTTCACACTCGCAATGCAGTAAGCACAGGTTCAATCCCTGGGAGGGGAACTAAGATCCCCACGTGCCCCACAGTATGGCCTAAATAAATAAATAAAAGAAGATGCACATACCTGTGGGGGAATAATGTAAGGCTTATTAGCCAGTAATGCATTCATGTAAATTATTGCATTGGATGGCCTCATTATTTAACATGGCCCTCGAGGCATCAGGACACAGAAGTTTGAATGGAAGGCTTTACCAGGATAACTGGAAAAGGGAGTTAGACAGTAGGAGAGCATCGGGCCCTGGGGAGGAAGGTATGAGAGCACGGCTGGCTTCATAAACTTGATTTCCACTGGCTGGTGGGGTGACTGAGCTGCAGACACTGCTGGGTGACCTTCGGCAGATCCATGGCCTGTCTTGGTGACTAAGCCACACCCTGAAGGTGATTGAGGTGACCTACAGCTCCAGGCAGCTGGGTGAAGAATTAATTAATGACTATGAAAGGGACCTGAAAACACCAGGTTCTTTGACATGCAAGGCATGATTATTAAGTCATTAGGAGGACTGGCTAATTATTATTTCAAAAGTTGCTAGTGGAAGGGGCAACTACCTGTTGCACTCCATGGGAAAAACTTTGAGAAGGCTATGGGATGAGAAGATGGAAGGGATCCAGGTGTAGCCTTCACCACTTGCTCTCAGCCTATGATGGAAAACTGGTCTTTCTGCATCCAGAGTAACCAGCTTGTGGTACCAGGTTGGTATGTATTAGGATGTGTGAGGACCAGCAGTCTGCAATGAGTTTTCTAGACTTCTGGTTTGGCTGTTGGTCTTTTCACCACCATCCTCCCAGGAATTAGGAATACCAAGCACTAACAGGAGGAACTGGTCCTAGCAACTCACACCCACCGTCCTTTTTTGGATGGCCCAGGTGGTAGATGTGACCAAGTACTCCAGAGGTCAGACAGGGAGGTGGAGCCCAAGAAAGGTGTGGTTACACTCAGCCACCAAAGAGATGTGGGATCTTGTGCAAGTTATTTCCTTAAACTTCTGCATTTCACCTTCTTCTTCTACAAAATTGGGTCAAAAGCCCCTTCTTACTTCCCTTCTCTGAGGACTGATATTAAGACCAAGTGGGACAACAGATACTAAAGTTCTTCATGAAGCATAAAATGCCATCTTTGTAACTGGTCTTTAATATCAGTGTCTGAAACCGTACCTATTTATTCCAGAAGCTTTAACAAACTTTACTTGGAGATTGAGATGTCTTTAAGTTTGACATGATGAATGAAGAAGAAGATCCCTCAGGGGTATCATGTGAAGTTTTATTTGATCCATTGAATCTCACCCAACTGTCTGCCATGAGCACCTAAAATTTTGAGCACTTATCAGTGTTTTCATTAAAGGATTTTCCCTCTTGAAGGTTCATCTTTAAAATGTTCATCTTTAACAACAAGATGGAGGAGGAGTGGAAGAATCCATGTTTATCTTCTGATGTGTTCATGTGTAGTTGTGTCCGACTCTTTGAGACCTTGTGGACTGTAGCCTGCCAGGCTTCTCTGTCCATGGGATCCTCTAGGCAAGACTACCGGAGTGAGTTGCCATGCCCTCCTCCAGGGGACCTTCCCAACCCAGGGATCGAACCTGTGTCTCTTACGTTTCTTGCACTGGTAACTGAGTTCTTTACCACTAGCACCACCTAGGAAGTCCCTATCTATTGATGGATAAATACAAATTGGTTCATCACATGAGCCAGTTTTCCACCATGACCCTGACACATGGGGCTTGGGGTCTGTAACTTTTAATGAATGGAAGGAAGAGCTCAAGGAAACAGCAACCATAGAAGAGCAAGGATGCTTGGTGCCCAAAAGGTTCAGAGAGGAGAATCCTATAAAGAGAAGGATGAAAAATAGAAACATGTATTGCTAATACTATTAAGACTTTTGTATATGGAGGTGAGGGGTGGGAAGGAGGGTTCAAGAGGGAGGGGACATATATATACTTATACTTGATTCATGTTGTTGTACAGTAGAAACCAACACAACACTGTAAATCAATTGTACAATTAAAAATAAAATTTAAAACAAAGCAAAAGACTTCTGTATAACCCTTTAGATTGGAGCCTTTGTGTATATTTTCTCTCCAAATCCTCACAGGAGTCTGGTACATTATTATTAATATTTCCTTTCTAGAGTTATTTCCTTTTTAGAATTTCTTTTTATTATTTCCTTTTAGTAGAATAAACTAAGATCTAGAGGCTTAAATGGCAGATCCAATACGTGGTGGAGACAGGACTCAGATGCAGGTCCTGAGTCCCTAAGTCTGTGCTTTTCCACCACATCCTCATGCCTACGCTTCACATTTTACCTGGAGAGAATCTCTTTTCTAAGTTCAATTTTCCTTGCCCTAAAGATTTTATCTGTCCTCCTCTTAGAGAATGACTGAGACATTGGGAATGTTCTGTAAATAGCTGTCTCCTTTCTTCTCCTTTCCCTTTTAGTAGGTCATGTCCAATCTGTTCAATGGAGGAATAATGATAGTAGTTGACATCCATGGAACATTGCTATGTGCTGGGTATTTTGTCTGTAGTATATCTAATTCTCAGCACAATCTTTAAGATAGGTCTCATATACTCAGTCTATAGAGGCACAGACCAAGGCTTCCAGAGTATAAACGGCTTGCCCAAGGTCAAAACAGCTTACCAAGTAGCACTCATGTTAAAGAACTCACCTGCTGATGCAGGAGGTGTAAGCAAGGCATGTTTGATCCCTGGGTCAGGAAGATCTCCTGAAGAAGAAAATGGAAACCCACTCCAGTATTCTTGCCTGGAGAATCTCATGGACAGAAGAGCCTGGCAGGCTGCAGTCCACGAGGTCACAAAGAGTCAGACATGAGCACACAGCAAACAGGAGGGCCAGGATTCAAGCCCAGTCTGCCAGTCCTCAAAGCCCATGTAAGAGGCATTGTCATCAGTACACAAAAGCTATCAGTTGGTATCTTTTCCCTTTTTAAAAAAACTATCTGTTCTCAAATTTCTATGAAAGCTAAACCCTTAGAAGCCACTTTTACTTATAAATTTGATCCATTGAATCTATCCATGTTTCAGCAGGGCCCATGAGCAAGATCATGGCATCCAGTCCCATCACTTCATGGCAGATAGATGGGGAAACAGTGGAAACAGTGGCTGACTTTATTTTTCTGGGCTCCAAAATCACTGCAGATGGTGATTGCAGCCATTAAATTAAAAGATACTTACTCCTTGGAAGGAAAGTTATGACCAACCTAAATACATATTAAAAAGCAGAGACATTACTTTGCCAGCAAATGCCCGTCTAGTCAAGGCTATGGTTTTTCCAGTAGTCATGTATGGATGTGAGAGTTGGACTGTAAAGAAAGCTGAAGAACTGATGCTTTTGAACTGTGGTGTTGGAAAAGACTCTTGAGAGTCCCTTGGACTGCAAGGAGATCCAACCAGTCCATTCTAAAAGAGATCAGTCCTGGGTGTTCTTTGGAAGGACTGATGCTAAAGCTGAAACTCCAATACTTTGGCCACCTCATGTGAAGAGTTGACTCATTGGAAAAGACTCTGATGCTGGGAGGGATTGGGGGCAGGAGGAGAAGGGGATGACAGGGGATGAGATGGCTGGATGGCATCACTGACTCGATGGACGTGAGTTTGAGTGAACTCTGCGAGTTGGTGATGGACAGCGAGGCCTGGCATGCTGCAATTCATGGGGTCGCAAAGAGTCAGACACGACTGAGTGACTGAACTGAACTGAAATGAACTGACCTGACAGAGATTTTAGCTATTAATTTCTTTATATTTATCCTGCTTGTAATTTATTGAAACTGAACTCTCTGAATCTAATTGGTTTATTTCTTAAATATGGAAAAATTTAAATTCTCAATATCTTCTTAATATTGCTTTCTACAAATCTTTCTATTCTCTGGTACAGCAACTCCAGTTAGATATGTTAGCTTTTGCCAGTGTATCACTAACCCAGTTTCCCCTTTCATCCTTTTCTGTCTCTATACTTTTTTCATATTTTCCACATCTTGATCTCTGGAGGCTATTTACAGCTTACTGACCAGAGATGTATTAATATGTCCTTTGTTACCCAAGCCTTGTGGACCAGAGACATTTCAATATTCACCTACATAGTAAATTGCCAACCAAAGGCAATTATTTCTAAAAAAAAATCCCCCAGTCAATAATGCGTTAAGATAATTTCTTTAGATCTGTCTTTAATTCTATAAGGATTTTGACTCATTGCTATTTTTCTTAATTTCTTGAAGTTCTATTTTATTATTATCCAAATCTGCCTGCTCATCATATTCATTCATCCGATTAAAAATATTTTACTTAATTTTTATAGTTGCTTTACACTGTTGTATTAGTTTCTGCTGTACAGCCAAATGAATCAGTTATACATACATATATATCCACCCTTTTTTAGATTTCCTTCCCATTTAGGTCACTGCACAGCACTGAGTACATTTCAGTGTGCTATACAGTAGGTTTTCATTAGTTATCTATTTTATATAAAGTAGTGTGTTTAAGTCAATCCCAATTTCCCAATTTATCCCACCCCATTCCCCTCTTAGTATCCATAAGTTTGTTCTCTATGTCTGTGACTGTATTTCTGCTTTGCAAATAAGTTTGTCTCTACCATTCATCATGCTTTTTTAAATTAATTAATTAATTTATTTATTTATTTTTTAACTTTATTTTACTTTACAATACTGTATTGGTTTTGCCATACACTGACATGAATCCACCACAGGTGTGCATGCGTTCCCAAACATTTAGTTTTTATTCAGTATGAGCCAAGCATGGGTCTATTTCTCATTTATTGTGGCTTGTTCTCTCATGTATATAGGAATTTTTATTTATACCATATTCAAACATTACCTATGGGTGTTCTTTGTGTTTGGGTTTAAATGGCAATCCACCACAGAAGATTAGTATTTTCTCCTGCCAGTTACTTGAGAGAATGCACTCAGGAACTACTTTTGATATTTGGTTTGAAGTGTTTTTGTAAACACACAGGTAGTATGAATTTGAATCCAAGTTCACATGATGACTTACTTATGAATAGAAACTCTTGGAGGAAGCAGTTTTTCTCTTTACTCAGAGTCGTAGCTGAAACACACCTTGCTCCTTGCCAGCCTGCTTACTGGGTAGATCCTGTTTTCCTAGATATTGTTTCTCTGAAGGAGTGGCCCTCTTGAGGTCCTGATTTTATATAGCAATCTGTATTCTGACTCCTACTCTGAGCAGTCTCAAGTCCTATCTTCCTCCTCACGTGTTACAAGGATAGTTGTCAAGAACAAACAAAACACCTTAGGTTATAAGTTGTTGGAGAAGCTGCCAGATTTCGTGCTTAACTCTCTGGGACTGTATTGCAACTTTGGATTTAGCCTCTGAGGGATTCTTTTCTCGAAAAATCTGCTAGATTGCTTTAAATTTTTTAACTTTACCTTTTCTCTAGCATTTCTCATTTCTCCCCTCCTTTCTTTTTCTTTTCTTTTCTTTTTTTTTTTTTTTTGTAAGAAGGATTTTACACTATCCAGTCCTCTATATTTCTGGAAATAGAAATCTCCATAACATATTCCCATCTCCTTCTCAGATGGAGAACCCTCACTTATTGTTAAATTTCTCACTGAGATGTCATCTCCTCTGGGTAACATTCACTGCCTCTCTCTCTCTCTCTCCCCCCCCCTCCAAAAGCAGAATAAATGAGCCCATTGTCTGTGTTCTCAAATACTTGGAATATACATCTAATAAAGATCTCCCACATTTTTTATTATACTGATTTGCTTATCTGCTTCCTCCTACTGTTCTGCAAGATCCTGGCAGAGTGTTTTAATGATCATTTTACGTTCGGTATTTAACACAATGCCGGACACAAAATAAACATTTGAATGGATATTTATTTGAGTGTGAATAAAGAAATAAACAAAACATCTTTATTTACCAAATGAAGTCCAAACTCATTAGCATATCATTCAGGTACCTCCACTGCAACCCATGCTTCCAGCCTTATTATTCAATTCATGCATTATTAATGAGTGCATCTTTTCTTTATTAACTCATTCATTCATCCATTTATTCATTACACAAGTACTTTTTGAGTGCCTGTTATAGGCAAGACACCATGTCCAGAAGTGGGAATATCTTCATGATCTCAGTCTTTGTGGAATATGTTAGCAAAGGGGAGCAAGTATTAATAAGTAATTACATGATACTTAATTACATTGTGATAAATGTTATGAAGGAGAGATAAGAGCCCTACAAGATAATGAAATGTGATGTGCATGTGGAAAGAACATCCCAGGTGGGAAGGCTCTGAAACAAGAAATCACCTGGTGAATATACCCACTGCTATCTCTCACTGGCTCTGTAACAGCAGCAAAGGACCAATCCTTGTTCCCTCCACAGTAATATCTGGGCTCAACTTGTTCCCCTCTGCCTCATCTGTCCTTATCACTCATTTATCCCCCTCCACCTCTATCTGTCAACATATCGGGATCCTACTTCTTTCCCAAAGGTTTTGTTCCTGAGGCCTCCCTTGGTCTGGAAATGATTTTACTGCTCCTTGTTCCCACTTGGTATCTCCAGTTATGGTGTTTATCTTATAATTCAGTTATCTATGTATGCAAACTACGTGAGGGCAAGCAATATGTTTTATTCAGCTTGATGGGTTTGTGCTTGGTAAAATCTCAATTTGGCCACAGTTTACTTCTGTGGCAAGGTTATAACCAGATTGTGCCAGACCAGAAACCGCAATAACGTCAGAAAAGAACTTCAAACTGGTTTACCAAGAGGAGTTTTTTTAAAAAACCAACCATGCCAAACCACAAGTTCACAGCGTTTTGGACAGGTAGCCAAGACCAAGACCTTTTCAAGCTTCCTTAGCACTATGAACACACTGATCTGGCATGAAATTTAAAAAAACCCCAAACTATGTAACTTGATTTGGTCATGTTGGATAACACCAACTATCCAGCTCTGCAGGCAAGGAGTTAGTGAAATGGTTAACTTTTCCCTGCTTCTTCCATAAGGAATAGATCCCAAGTGCTATCTGCCCCAAACATGCTGGGTTGAAGGGCAAGGTATCTTGGGTGGGTGTACACTTAGGTAAAATCAAAGCAAAATTTATAATGAAGACCAACACACCATATTTTTAAATATTTAAAATTTATAAATTCTAATCATACACAGTTAATTGAAATATGTTCAATCTTCCTACCTTGACAAATAAACCCTGAGAACAATGCAGAAGATTAGGTGCAAGTGTGGAATTCTCCAGTCCTTTGCAACATGGTGCTCAAGAAAAGCCGGTCCCTACTGTTTTCGGCAATCCACTCTAGTACTCTTGCCTGGAAAACCCCATGGACAGAGGAGCATGGTAGGTACAATCCATGGGGTTGCAAAGAGTCAGACACGACTGAGCGACTTCACTCACTCACTCACTGTTTTCCAGGACCCCTTCTCCCGCTGACTGCATCCTACACCAAGAGTGTCTCGTATACACATAAATGCAAACATCCTAGCCCACACGTTCAAGCTGCACCATACTTCTCACAAAGTAGTGCCCATTGACTAACTCTCCCAGGTGCAGAGTTTATCCTCAGGAACAGTCTTTACTAGGGAAGAAGGCTGAGCAATCCCCAGAAGCAAGTTCAAGACCTCTTGAACAGGGAATTATTGGGTCTAGAAGCATGGTCTTGAAGGAAAGATATAGGCTTCATGTGAACACCTTTCTTTGGTCTCATGGACCAGGTGCCCTAGCCAGACAAGGGCCAGAGTAAAGTCTTCCAAAGGGTAGGGCCTGGGTCAAGAACCCCTCTTACTTGTAACTAAGGGTCAGTACCATAGAAAGTGACTACGATCTAGTTACTAACAGTGGTAACAAAGAGGAAAGCAGTTGCCAACACTTCAAGGTTGGATACAGTGGTAAAACCATGACCAGTGTATCTTAAAATATCTTCTATATTTACATTAACGCTCAGATGATCTCATTCAGTTTTACGAATTTCAATATCACCTCTATGCAAAGCAAACCTGTTAGTGCCATCATATCTACACTATAAGAATTGATACAGGAGGTTTATCAAGTGGAAGGACATTGAAACTAGAAGAAAAGTTGGATCTACTTTAAATAATGAAGAGAAATGAAAACTAAAACCAAAGTCCAAGAAGTATAAATAGTAAAACAGTATTAGTGATAAAATCAAATCTTAAAGAAAATCATTTAACCCAAAATAAGGCAAGATAAGGGAAAAGAGAAAAAGAGGAACAAAGACACATGGCATAAATATAAATCACAGGATACTAGATTTAAACACATCAAATTGATAATGATACTAAATGTAACTGGTCTAATCACTTGACTGAAAATGCAGCATCTTTCAAAAAGGATAAGAAGGTAAGACATAACTAAACTATGTCTAAAGAAACATAATTTAAATAAAAAGACACAGGTAAATTAAAAGTAAAATGCCAGAAAGTGGTACATCATGAAGTACCAAGCAAAAGATATGTGGAATGGCTATATTTTTATCAAACAAAAGAGAATTTGCAATAAGGAATATTCAGTCAGTTCAGTGGCTCAGTCATGTCCAACTCTTTGTGACCCCATGGACTGCAGCACGCCAGGCTTCCTTGTTCATCACCAACTCCTGGAGGCTACTCAAACTCACGTCCATCATGTCAGTGATGCCATCCAACCATCTTATCCTCTGTCAACCCCTTCTCCTTCCCCCTTCAATCCTTCCCAGCATCAGGGTCTTTTCCAATGAATTGGTTCTTCATATCAGGTGGCCAAAGTATTAGAGTTTCAGCTTCAGCATCAGTCCTTCCAGTGAATATTCAGGACTGATTTCCTTTAGGATGGACTGGTTGGATCTCCTTGCAGTCCAAGGGACTCTCAAGAGTCTTCTCCAACACCAGTTCAAAAGCATCAGTTTTTTGGTGTTCAGCTTTCTTTATAGTCCAACTCTCACATCCATACATGACTACAAGAAAAACCATAGTTTTGACCACATGGACCTTTGTTGGCAAAGTAATGTCTCTGCTTTTTAATATGCTCTCTAGGTTGGTCATAGCTTTTCTTCCAAGGAACAAGCGTCTTTTAATTTCATGGCTGCAGTCATCATCTGCAGTGATTTTGGAGCCTCAAAAAATATAGTCTCTCACCATTTTCATTGTTTCCTCCATCTATTTGCCATGAAGTGATGGGACTGGATGCCATGATCTTAGTTTTCTGAATGTTGAACTTTAAGCCAACTTTTTCACTCTCCACTTTCACTTTCATCAAGAGGCTCTTTAGTTCTTCATTTTCTGCCATAAGTGTGGTGTCACCTCCATATCTGAGATTATTGATATTTCTCCCAGCAATCTTGATTCCAGCTTGTGTTTCATCCAGTCCAGCATTTCTCATGTTGTACTCTATAAATGTTAAATAAGCAGGGTAACAATATACAGCCTTGACGTACTCCTTTCCTGATTTGGAACCCGTCTGTTGTTCCATGTTCAGTTCTAACTGTTGCTTCTTGACCTGCCTACAGGTTTCTCAGGAGGCAGGTCAGGTGGCTGGTATTCCCATCTCTTTAGGAATTTTCCACAGTTTGCTGTGATCCACACAGTCAAAGGCTTTGGCGTCAATAAAGCAAAAGCAGGTGTTTTTCTGAAACTCTCTTGCTTTTTGGATGATCCAACAGATGTTGACAATTTGATCTCTGGTTCCTCTGCTTTTTCTAAATCCAGCTTGAACATCTGGAAGTTCATAGATCACATACTGTTGAAGCCTGGCTTGGAGAATTTTGTGCATTACTTTGCAAGCATGTGAGATGAGTGCTTAAACAACGATTCTTTGGAGGAAAGTTTATTTGTCAATGAAGACAACTTTAATGAGTTTCTTGAAGAGGTCCTGAGCCCTTCATTTAAAGAGACAATACCCCTGCCACCACCATTAATTGAATTTCCTTAGGTTACTGATAGTAGGACTGAAATACATGCAGTTGCCAAGAATGCAGTAACTGTCAGCAGCTCCGTGAAAAAGAAGAGTCAATGAAGGAAGTCCTAACAGAAGAAGAAAATCTAGAACATGCTACCACCTCAATTACTGATTCTGATTCATCTGTAGCAGTCACAGTGCTAGAAGCAGACAGTTGTAATTAAGTTGCATGCTTGCAACAAGAGGCTCCTGATGTTTCTCAAAAGCTGTTTGCAAAGTCTCAGCAATCTAAGTTAGAAAAGGAACCTGAACTTATAAAAGACAAAAGTGCTGTTGATGAAAATGAGAAAAAAAAAGGGATAATTTAAAAGAACCAGTAATAACTGAAGAGAAAGAATTGGATGGAAATAACCCATCTTCATTAGTGAACAAAACCGCAGTTCACAATATACCTGGTTTTGACCACTAAAGTAAACCAATATGCAAGATGATAGTGATCAGGAAGCTTCCATAACCCTCTTATCCCTGTCTATCAGAGGGCAGACAGAATGAAAACCACAATCACAGAAAACTAACCAAACTGACCATATGGACCACAGCCTTGTCTAGCCTAATGGAACTGTGAGCCATGCCGTCTATGGCTTGGGCCACCGAAGTTGGATGGGTCATGGCAGAGAGTTCTGATAAAAAGTGGTCCACTGGAGAAGGGAATGGCAAACCACTTCAGTATTCTTGCCTTGAAAACCCCATGAACAGTATGAAAAGTAATATTACCAGGCACAAATAGGAATTATTTTATAAAATTGATCAAATCATCAGAAAATGAAAGTCACTCATTTGTGTCCAAGTCTTTGCAACCCCATGGACTATACGGTCCATGGAATTCTCCAGGCCAGAATACTGGAGTGGGTAGCTGTTCCCTTCTCCAGGGGATCTTCCCAACCCAGAGATAGAACCCAGGTCTCCAGAATTGCAGGGAGATTCTTTACCAGCTGAGCCATGAGCGAAGTCCAAGAATACTGGAGTGGGTAGCCTATCCCTTCTCCAGTGGATTTTCCCAACCAGGAATTGAACTGGGGTCTCCTGCATTGTAGGTGGACTCTTTACCAGCTGAACTAGCAGGGAAGCTGGAAATCATCAGAGTTCAATTCAGGTCAGTTCAGTCCCTCAGTCATGTCTAACTCTTTGCCACCCGATGGACTGTAGCAAGTCAGGCTTACTTGTCCATCACCAACTCCCAGAGCTTGCTCAAACTCATGTCCATCAAGTTGGTGATGCCATCCAAGCATCTTATCCTCTGTCATCCCCTTCTCTTTCTGCTTTCAATCTTTCCCAGAATCAGGGTCTTTTCCAATGAGTCAGTTGTTCTTCACATCAGGTGGTCAAAGTATTGGAGTTTCAGCTTTAGCATCAGTCTTTGCAGTGAATATTCAGGACTGATTTCCTAGAAGACCTAAATAATGCAATCAAACTAACCTGAACTAACTGGGATTTATAGCTGCTGCTGCTGCTGCTAAGTCGCTTCAGTCGTGTCCGACTCTGTGAGACCCCATAGACGGCAGCCCACCAGGCTCCCCCATCCCTGGGATTCTCTAGGCAAGAACACTGGAGTGGGTTGCCATTTCCTTCTCCAATGCATGAAAGTGGAAAGTGAAAGTGAAGTTGCTCAGTCGTGTCCGACTCTTAGCGACCCCATGGACTGCAGCCTACCAGGCTCCTCCATCCATGGGATTCTCCAGGCAAGAGTACTGGAGTGGGGTGCCATTGCCTTCTCCGAGGACAACAGCAGAATATACTTTTTTTTTTCGAATATTCATGAAACAGTCACTAGTCCACATTCCTGGTCAGAAATCTGCTTCCTTTATTTTAAAGCATTGAAATTATACAGAGGTTGTTTTTGAACAAAATGGAGTTAAATTGAAAATCATAATAAAAATATATGGATAATGCCAAGTTTGGAAATAGAGCATTTGGAAATTTTAAAATATATTTTAAATAATTCATGGGTCAAATAAGCTATCATAAAGGAAATTGGAAAATGTTAAACTTGTTAAACATTTTTAACATAACATGTTAAAAATGACAACAAAATATATTAATACCTGTAAGATAAAATTAAAGTAATGCTTAAAATGAAATTTTGGTGGCTCAGAAGATAAAGAATCTGCCTACAATGCAGGATACCTGGGTTTGATCCCTGAGTGGGGAAGATAACCCTGGAGAAGAGAATGGCAACCCACTCCAGTATTCTTGCCTGGAAAATTCCATGGACAGAGGAGCCTGGTGGGCTACAGTCCATGGGGTTCCAAAGAGTTAGACTTGACTGAGTGACTAATACTTTCACTTTCACTAAAATGAAATTTACATTATTAAATGCTTACATAAAAAAGAGAAAGACCCAAAGCTATTTGTCTAAGTTTTCAAATTAAGAAGCTAGAGAATAAGAGTAAATTAAACCCAAAATAGCAAGAAGGAAGGAAATAATAACAATAAGACAGAAATCAATGAAATAGAAAAATGACAAATAATAGAGAACATCATGAAACCAAAATCTGAGTCTTTGAAAAGATTAATAAATTTGGCAAATCTGTACTGATCAAGGCAAAAGAGAAAAAGTATAGATTATCAATATCAAGAATGCAAGATGGGTATCACTGCAACTCCTACAGACATTAACAATATAACAAGTTCATATAATAACCAACTGTGACAATAAAAGTTAAACAAATCTAAAGCTACCAAAAGCATCTCAAGATGCTTTAAAATTTTTAAAATCTTTATAGTCCTGTAACTATCAAATAAGATTGCTTTATAATTTAAAATGTACCTACATTTAAAATGCAGGCCCAGATGGCTTCATTGCTATATTCCAACATTTAATTAAGAAAGTATATCAACCAAAAAGCATGTTTCAGAAGGGCTTCCCTGGTGGCTCAGATGGTAAAGAATCTGCCTGAGATGTGGGAGACCCAGGTTCAGTCCTTGGATCGAGAAGATCCCCTGGAGAAGGAAATGGAAAGCCACTCCAGTATTCTTGCCTGAGAAATTCCATGGAGAGGAACGTGATGGGCTATAGTCCATGGGGTCGCAAAGAGTCAACGTGACTGAGTGACTAACACATTAATTCATAAACATGTTTCAGAAAACAGATGAGGAGAAACTACTTCTCAATTCATTTTATGAAGCCAGTATTACTGTAATTTCAAACAGATATTTCAAAGAGGAAAAGAGAGCAAAAGCAACAGATAAGTATTTCTTGTGAACATAGATGAAAAATCCTCAACAAAATTCTAGCACATTGAATTCAGCAGTATATAAAAAAGATAGCATATTATGACTATATGTGATTTATCCCCCCCCAAAAAAAACACTATGCTGTAGGAATGTGTCTATTTACATAAAGTACATTGGCAAAGAGACTGGAGGAAAATATCAGGCCACAAAGAGTATCTCTTAAAGGGGAAAATATATAAATGTGTACAAACAGAAAAGAATCTCAGTGACTTCCATACGTTTGATGGAACCGTCTGATTCAAGACCAGAACAATGACATTCCATATGAACATAACTATTGGAAAGACATTGTTAAGCTCAACAATAAGATGTACTAGAAACACAACAAATGTAAAGTTATGAGTGTTGGTTAAAGTCAAAGATGCACTTGGCTCTGGATCCTGAAGCACATAGTAACAGCTGAAAGTCTGTCCCTGGGAAGTAAAAGGAGCACAGAGTTTCATCTAATAAGTATCACTGCTAAGTCACTTCAGTCGAGTCCGACTCTGTGCGACCCCATAGACGGCAGCCCACTAGGCTCCTCTGTCCCTGGGATTCTCCAGGCAAGAATACTAGAGTGGGCTGCCATTTTCTTCTCCAATGCATGAAGGTGAAAAATGAAAGTGAAGTCGCTCAGTCGTGCCCAACTCTTAGCAACCCCATAGACTGCAGCCTCCCAGGCTCCTCTGTCCATGGGATTTTCCAGGCAAGAGTACTGGAGTAGGGTGCCATTGCCTTCTCCAGGAATAAGTATGACGGTACTGCATAATCCGCAGATGGTTGAATCCAAGGATACAGAACTTGGGATAAAGAAAGTTGACTATAGAATTACATGTGGATTTTCCACTGTGTAGGAAATCAGTGCTCCTAACCCCTGAGTTGTTCAGGGTCAACGGTAGTTAGAAATATTGAATATAAAAAATAAATACAGTCACAAAGGAAAGAAATGCAAAAGATAGAATCAACTTTAAGTTAACACAAAGAGAATATCAGTTCACTATAATGTGCTGGGAAGCTCATCGAAAACATAGCATAAAGAGACAAAGACCTGAATAATTAAGAGAGGAGATAAGAGACATGAAAGATAGGTTGTCAAGCCTCCAAAGAGAAGAGAGAAAGAGGTAATAGTAGAGAAGCAATATTTGAAAGAATAAGAGCTAAGAATTTTCTATGATTGGAGAAGAAACTGAATCTTCACATTTGAAATTTGAATGTCAAGCAGGATAAATAAAGATAAATCTACCCTTTAGGCAAAATGTGGTAAAATTGTATAACATTGATGATAACTAAAACTATTAAAAGCTACTAAAAACAACCCAGTCTACAGCAATATTGATTTCCAGAAACAATAAGGTAATTTCTTCACACCAATAAGGAAAAATACCATTAATTAAAAATTTTTAAACAGTTAACAGTTAAGTGAAAGCTAAATTAAGACATTTTTAGACACAAAAGTACCAAGAGAAACTACTTCACCAACCTCAAGAACTATTAAAAGATACGTTTCATCAAGAAGAAAAGCAAACCCATAGAAAGAAGGTCATTGACAAACACAAAACTTATAAAATATGCCAATAAACTTAATTAACTAATAACTTTTATTTTAAAATTGTATTTTGCTTATTTTAGAAGGTAAAAATAAAACTTCACACAATACAAACAAGGATATATTCCTCACAATATATGAGGAATACGCAGTAGATAAATGTAAGGCATGCTTAGTTCTGAGTCTTGTCTACTATGAAAAAGTAGACATATAAGGCATTGATAAACTTTGGACTGTCAGAAAAAATTTACACGTGCGTTTGTATGGCAAGTTGTAATTCTATGCAACAAAGTTTTTTCTTCTTGTGAGGTTTCCCTGCCTTTAAAATAATAATATTTCTCTGAATTACTGACATTAGGCTTGGTCATTGGACTTCTTTGACCATTGCAATGTATTTGGTAATAATATACATTACTTCCAGAACCTTTCAGAACCACTGAAAGGAACTTTCAGAACCATTGTGTACTCCATGACTTTTTTTCCCTCTGCTTTCAAACCGGCATTGCCAGATAAATTACAGGCTAGCCCATTAAATTTGATTTTCAGAAAAATAACCTACAAGTTTTAGTATATGTCCCATACAATATTTATGACATGCTTACACTAAAAAATTACTCACTGCTATCTGAAATTCAAATTTAACTGACATAAATATCCTTCCCCAAAATTAACTCAAATGTATCACAGAATTAATGTAAAATACAAAACTGTAAAATTCCTTGAAGATGACATAGAAGAAAATTTAGACAACCTTGGGTGTGGTAGTGACTTTTAAAATGCAAGATCAAGGACCTGATTTGTGAAAGAAATAATAAGTTGGACTTCATCAAAATTTAAAACTTGTGCTCTGAAAACAAACAAACAGTGTCAAGAGACTACCAAGACAAGACACACACTGGGAGAAAACATCTGTAAAAGACATTTCTGATACATTTCTGTATATTCTCCAAAATATACATAGAACCCTTACCAACAAACAACCTGATTTTAAAGTGAATCAAAAATCTTAACAAGCATCTAACCAAAGAAGATACATAAACGACAACTAAACATATGAAAGATGCTCTACATAATATGACATTCAGTTCAGTTCAGTTCAGTCACTCAGTCGTGTCTGACTCTGCGACCCCATGAATCGCAGCACGCCAGGCCTCCCTGTCCATCACCATCTCCCGGAGTTTACCCAAACTCATGTCCACCGAGTCAGTGATGCCATCCAACCATCTCATCCTCTGTCGTCCCCTTCTCCTCCTGTCCCCAATCCCTCCCAGCATCAGAGTCTTTTCCAATGAGTCAACTCTTTGCATGAGGTGGCCAAAGTACTGGAGTTTCAGCTTCAGCATCATTCCTTCCAAAGAAATCCCAAAGCTGATCTCCTTCAGAATGGATTGGTTGGATCTTCTTGCAGTCTAAGGGACTCTCAAGAGTCTTCTCCAACACCACAGTTCAAAAGCAACAATTCTTCGGTGCTCAGCCTTCTTCACAATCCAACTCTCACATCCATACATGACCACTGGAAAAACCATAGCCCTGATTAGAAGGACCTTTGTTGGCAAAGTAATGTCTCTGCTTTTGAATATGCTATCTAGGTTGGTCATAACTTTCCTTCCAAGGAGTAAGCATCTTTTAATCTCATGGCTGCAGTCACCATCTGCAGTGATCTTGGAGCCCCCCAAAATAAAGTCTGACACTGTTTCCACTGTTTCCCCATCTATTTCCCATGACATGATGGGACCAGATGCCATGATCTTCATTTTCTGAATGTTGAGCTTTAAGCCAGCTTTTTCACTCTCCACTTTCATATTCATCAAGAGGCTTTTTAGTTCCTCTTCACTTTCTGCCATAAGGGTGGTGTCATCTGCATATCTGAGGTGATTGATATTTCTCCCGGCAATCTTGATTCCAGCTTGTGTTTCTTCCAGGCCAGCGTTTCTCATGATGTACTCTGCATATAAGTTAAATAAGCAGGGTAACAATATACAGCCTTGACATACTCCTTTTCCTATTTGGAACCAGTCTGTTGTTCCATGTTCTGTTCTAACTGTTGCTTCCTGACCTGCATACAGGTTTCTCAAGAGGCAGGTCAGGTGGTCTGGTATTCCCATCTCTTTCAGAATTTTCCACAGTTTATTGTGATCCACACAGTCAAAGGCTTTGGCATAGTCAATAAAGCATGTGACATTAGGGAAATGCAAATCAAAACAAGGAGATATCACTACATATCTATTGGAATGGCCAACATTCAGAACACTGACAACACCAGATGCTGACGAGGCTATGGAGCAACAGGAATTTCTATACATATAGCTGATCCACATTATCATACAGCAGACACTAACAGAACATTGTGAAGCAATTGTACTCCAATTAAAAATTGTTTGAAAATACGTTGGCCAAGATTAAAGTGAGGGAGAGGAATGAATAGGCAAGCAAGAGATTTTTAAGGTCATGAAAATGCTCTGTATGATAATGAATATCATGAATATATTTTATTATATGTTTGTCCAAACCCATAGAATGTACAGCACCAAGAGTAAATCTGAAGGTAAATGATAGACTTTAACTGATTATGATGCATCAATATAGGCTCATCAGGTATAACAAATGTAACACTCTGGAGTATATGGGAAATCTCTGTACTGCCAATAGGGAGTCATCTGCATATCTGAGGTTGTTGATATTTCTCACAGCAATCTTGATTTCAGCTTGTGTTTCTTCCAGCCCAGCGTTTCTCATGATGTACTCTGCATAGAAGTTAAATAAGCAGGGTGACAATATACAGCCTTGACGTACTCCTTTTCACCCAATTTTGCTGTGAACCTAAAACTGTTCTAAAAATATTCTTTTTTTAAAAAAAAAAAAAGTATGTACTGATTATAGATACATTCAGTTCAGTTCATTTCAGTCACTCAGTCATGTCCGACTCTTTGCGACCCCACGAATCACAGCACACCAGGCCTCCCTGTCCATCACCAAATCCCAGAGTTCACTCAGACTCACATCCATTGAGTCGGTGATGCCATCCAACCATCTCATCCTCTGTTGTCCCCTTTTCCTCATGCCCCCAATCCCTCCCAGCATCAGAGTCTTTTCTAATGAGTCAACTCTTTGCATGAGGTGGCCAAAGTACTTGAGTTTCAGCTTTAGTATTATTCCTTCCAAAGAACACCCAGGACTGATCTCCTTTAGAAAGGACTGGTTGGATCTCCTTGCAGTCCAAGGGACTCTCAAGAGTCTTCTCCAACACCACAGTTCAAAAGCAGCAATTCTTTGGCACTCAGCTTTCTTCACAGTCCTACTCTCATATCCATACATGACCACTGGAAAAACCATAGCCTTGACTAGACAGACCTTTGTGGCAAAGTAATGTCTCTGCTTTTCAATATGCTATCTAGGTTGGTCATAACTTTCCTTCCAAGGAGTAAGTGTCTTTTAATTTCATGGCTGCAGTCACCATCTGCAATGATTATAGATACTTGCAAAGTTATACCCACAAATGGTTTCTATCCAGCATGTTATTTAAAATGCTTACAAATCAATAAGAAAAATAATCAATGCAATGAAGTATGTTCAAATGACCTGGCAATTTATAGGAAAGAAAACTTGAATAATAATAAATGTATGAAAATGTGCTCAACCTCATTAACATTTGTGGAATGCAAATTATAACAAAAATGAAATATAGTTTCACATCCCTCACATTCATGAAAATTCAAAATTATGGCAATGCCAAGTGTTGATGAGAACATGGAACAATGGTAATATTCATGCCTGTTGGTGGGAGAGTAAATTGATACCACTGCTTGAGAAACATATTTTGGCATCATCTCAGAGAAGGCAATGGCACCCCACTCCGGTACTCTTGCCTGGAAAATCCCATGGACGGAGGAGCCTGGTAGGCTGCAGTCCATGGGGTCGCACAGAATCAGAGACGACTGAGTGACTTCACTTTCACTTTCCTCTTTCATGCCTTGGAGAAGGAAATGGCAACCCACTCCAGTCTTCTTGCCTGAAGAATCCCAGGGACGGGGGAGCCTAATGGGCTGCCATCTATGGGGTCGCACAGAGTCGGACACGACTGAAGCGACTTAGCAGCAGCAGCAGCAGGGAACGCAGAAGATATCTGTGCTCTCCGACACAACATTCTAGAGAAATTTTAACACATGAGTGCAAGAAAACATGTGCAAGAATACTTATTGCAGCTTTTACATGGGAGTAAAAACTTGGAAATAGTTTAAATATCTATGAGAAGGATGGGTAAACTGTGATACATAATGGAATATCATTCAGCACTTTAAATGAAGCTGAGAGAGTAGCGCATATATATATATAAGTAAAATATCAATTACAGAATGATATAGACAGCATAAAGCCATCTACATAAAATTTTAAATTGTGCAAAATTTGCTACTTACAGCTTAGAGATGGATACATAGATAGCAAAAGTATTAAATTCAGCATGAGAATTAAGGAGAGTGGTCATCTTTCAGAAGAGAAAGAAGCTAATAGGGGATAGGTACCCAGGGAATTCCATTTGTATCTGTCAATGTAATTCTTTATTTCTCTAAAAGAAAAAAGCCTATATGCTTCTTTGTATTTGAAATATTTCACAATGACTTAAAAATTCAGAAGGAAAAGTAAAATCAAGGAGTTGACAGTACTTCTCTCTGAGTATATGAATTTATCTTATTGTTGTTTTAGGATTTCTCCTTTTCATTGTTGTTCAAAGAAGCAAATTCTTTTTTTTCCTGAATATTAAATAATTAGGCTTTTCTCCGACCTGAATATTTTGGATGTGTATATGAGTATATATATATATATATGTGTGTGTGTGTATCTCTATATATACACACATACATATATGTGTGTATGTGTGATATAACATATGTATATATGTGTGTATGTGTGATACTACACATATTTTTAATAGTAACAATGACAACACAGTTGGAGACTTTTTTTTTCTCCATCAGTTTTCTGGAACGCCTGATGGAAAAGGATTTTTCTGGACCATGCAGACGGTAACCTCACAAAGGTCATGGCATGTGAGGAATGGCCTCACCCATGGTGGTTTCCAGGGTTTGGATGAGAACCAGTTTCTGGCTATTTCACCATCTCAGGAGAGGTGAGAGATGTTGCTCTGAGACACCCAGTCAGCACTGCTTCTACCTGAGAGGCCCTGCCCAACCTGGAAATCATTTCTGAAACTAATGAGATCAGCAGCTTTTCACGAAACCATGAGTCATCTCTATCAGTGAAGATTTCCAGGGGCCTGAGGAGAGCCTTCAAGTGCTGGCTTCACCAGGTGTGCTAGAATCACCAACCCTTCCCCAACACCTAGTGCCACATCCGGCCCATTGCCCACAGTCATGAGGTCACAACAGCCAAAGAAAATTTCTTGGATTTCAGGTGAAGACTGTAAAAGTAACGCAATCCCAATAAAAATTCCAGTCAGATTGTTTTTCAGGAACTTTATCATTTAACACTTACATTAGCTCACAACTAATTAAGACATTACTAATTTTAAGACACATTAGAAGACCAGTAATAGAAACTGTATGGTATTTAACAGAAACAGACAAATCAGTCAGTGGAAGAGAAGAAAGTAGTGTCATATAAAGACAGATAGATAGATAGTCTGAAAGATTTATTGAGACACTTGCTTAATAAATAACATCGAGAAACTAGAAAATTGACTATTATAGGAAAAAATACTGAAGCTAGATTACTAACCCCATTAATAAGGGTAGATTTTAACAGATAAAAACCTCAGATCTGCAGATGACACCACCCTTATGGCAGAAAGTGAAGAAGAACTAAAGAGCCTCTTGATGGAAGTGAAAGAAGAGAGTAAAAAAGTTGGCTTAAAACTCAACATTAGGAAAACTAAGATTATGGCATCTGGTCCCATCACTTCATGGGAAATAGGTGGGGAAACAGTGGCTGACTTTATTTTTGGGGGCTCCCAAATCACTGCAAATGGTGACTGCAGCCATGAGATTAAAAGACACTTGGTCCTTGGAAGAAAAGTTATGACAAACCTAAACAGCATATTAAAAAGCAGAGACATTGCTTTGCCAACAAAGGTCCATCTAGTCAAAGCTATGGTTTTTCCAGGAGTCATGTATGGATGTGAGAGTTGGACTATAAAGAAAGCTGAGTGCCAAAGAATTGATGCTTTTGAACTGTGGTGTTGGAGAAGACTCTTTAGAGTCCCTTGGACTGCAAGGATATCCAACCAGTCCAGCCTAAAGGAAATCAGTCCTGAACATTCACTGGAAGGACTGATGCTGAAGCTGAAACTCCCAATACTTTGGCCACCTTATGCAAAGAACTGACTCATTGGAAAAGACCCTGATGCTGGGAAAGATTGAAAGCAGGAGAAGGGGACGAGAGAGGATGAGATGGTTGGATGGCATCACCGACTCAATGGACATGAGTTTGAGTAAACTCTGGGAGTTGGTGATGGACAGGGAGGCCTGGCGTGCTGCAGTCCATGGGGTCACAGAGAGTCAAACACGACTGAGTGAAGAACTGAACTGAAAAACCTAAATGTGACACTAAAACTATAAAATTAATAGACTAAACTATAGAATATGGAGAGAATTTAAAACACTATTATACCTATGCTACCCACTCCAGTATTCTTGGGCTTCCCTTGTGGCTCCACTGGTAAAGAATCAGCCTGCAATGCGGGAGACCTGGGTTCGATCCCTGGATTGGGAATACCCCGTGGACCAGGGAAAGGATACCCACTCCAATATTCTGACCTGGAGAATTCTATGAACTGTATAGTCCATTGGGTCACAAAGAGTTCCACATGACTGAGTGACTTTCACTTTCACTTCACTTTCATAACTAATGTAAAAAATAATTGAATGAGGTATATAATCAAACATAATTTACATAAAATAGAAGTAATACCCATAGTGTTAGTCACTCAGTTGTGTCTGACTCTACGATCCCATAGACTGTAGCCTCTGTCCATGGACTTCTCAAGGATACTAAAGTGAGTTGCCATCTCCTCCAGGGGATCTTCCCAACCTAAGGATCGAACCCAGGTGTTCCACACTGTGGGCAGATTCTTCACCATTTGAGACACCAGGGAAGCTCTACTATATAATTAAACATAATTTACATAAAATTGAAATAGTACACATACAATATATGTTTGAAGAACACGTATTTTTAAAAAGACGTGAATGTGAAACACCACAAAAAACACATAGAATAGAATGGTTATTCATGGAAATGGGTATGAAAAAAAAGACAATAAATAAGTAAGTCAAGTAAAAAAGAAACCCTTGAGGGGCCACTAAAAATTATGTCCCATAAACTGAAGAGTGTGATTAACCCTGCAACTGAAGATACACTTGCCCTGTAAATGTTCATAGTCTCATATGGAAAAAGATACTACAAACATTAAAGAAATTGTATATGTATTAATGAATTCACGTGCCATCCGGCAAAGAAGAGATACTCATTATACAGATGCTCCTATTTAAGCCAGGCAGACTGTAATAAAAGCCATCATATAGGAGGTATTACAGCATAATAAAGACTGTAAGTAAGTAAGTGTTAGTCGTTCAGTCATGCCTGGCTCTTTGCAACCCCATGGACTGTAGCCCACCAGGCTCCTCTGTCCATGAGATTTTCCAGGCAAGGATATGGAAGCGGGTTGCCATTTCCTTCTCCAGGGGATCTTCCCAACCCAGGGATCAAACCTGGGTCTCCTGCACTGCAGGCAGATTCTTTACTGGCTGAGTGACTAACATCTTTTTTTTTTTTTAATGGACAAAAGATCCTAGGTGTCTTCTTCTAGAAGTATATTAATGGAACTGTTTATTCAATAAAAATCTAAGCACAAATTACCTGAGGCAATGCATCACAGATGCATGTGTGGGAATTGATGGAAATGCATTAGGGTATTGCCATCTTCATCAGCACTTTGGATAATAAGTGACAGAAATGTGAGCCTATCCATCTTTTGCAGTATCGATAAACAGTATATTACTTACACTTATCTAAGTTTTTAGATTTTATTATTTTGTAGAAGAAAAAAGTACAACAAAGAAAATGAACCTTTCCTTTGTGCTCTTCTCTCTCCCATCTCTAGAATTTCTCCCCCATCATCTTCTAATACTTTTCCTACTTTAATTAAATAAGAATAATCTTAAAGATTTGTTGGGCTTCCTTGGAAGCTCAGACACTAAAAATTCTGCCGGGAGTACAGGAGACCCAGGTTCAAACTCTTGAGTGGGAAGACCCCCTAGAGAAGAGAATGGCTACCCACTTAAGTATTCTTGCCCGGAGAATTCCTTGGACAGAGGAGCTTGGTGGGCTATAATCTGTGGGGTCACAAAGAGCTGGACACAACTGGGTGATTTTCACTTCACTCACTTCATTCACAGTCCTAAAGGAAATCAACCCTGAATATTCATTGGAAGGCTGTTGCTGAAGTTGAAGCTCCAATAATTTGGACACATACTGTGAAGAGCTGAATCATTGGGAAAGACCCTGATGATAGGGAAGATTCAAGGCAAAAGGAGAGGGAGGCAGCAGAGGATGAGATGGTTACATAGCATCATCAACTCAATGGACATGAATGTGAGCGAACTCTAGGAGATAGAGAAGGATAGAGGAGCCTGGCATGCTGCAGTCCATGGGTTTGAAAAGAGTTAGACATGACTTAGTGACTAAACAACAAGAACAACCTTATTTAAATGGTAAAAAGGTTGAAATAACAAAAATACCCCTAAAATAGGAGAATAGCTAAGCCAATATGGTTCCCGTTTGATAGACTATTATAGACTCATGAAAATTATATTAAAGTAGAAGAGGAAGCATGAGCACTAAGGAGGGGTTGATGCATTGTGGCTGGAAACACAGGTCCATGAACAGAGCTCAGTTTCTCCCCATGAGTTGTTCTGGCTGGAACCTCTGGTGATTTGTCTCATCTGCATTGCAAGCATTATTTAACAAATTCCACACTTCTACCAATTCTTTAGGAATTCAGAATGGTTTTTGCTGACAGAGGGAGGTCATGCAGGAAAAAACAGTTTTTCAAAACTGATTGGATGGACGAGGGCATAGAGATTTGTAGAGGCATCATAAATAATTCTGGCATAGCACTACTTAATTTCATCTGTGTTAATTGAGTGTAAGATACTCCATTATTTTATGTATCATTAAGTAAGAAAAACACTGTCAATTTAGCTATGACATAATAGAGCCCTAAAAAAAACAATACAACATTCTGGAAAGCTGGGGTGTATGTCCCAACCCTTCTACTTCTAGCTATGCATCTGTGAACACACGAACTAACCTCTCTAAGCCTCAGTGTCAGCATTTGTAATAAGAAAACAGTAATAGGATCCACTGAGAAGTCTGTGTAGAGATTAAACGAGAAGAAAACACAGTGTTTAGCATGGTGTCTAGAACATAATGAAACAATGGAATGGTTACAAATTGAGAAAGGAGTATATCAAGGCTGTATATTGTCACCCTGCTTATTTAACTTATATGCAGAGTACATCATGAGAAATGCTGGGCTGGATGAAGCACAAGCTGGAATCAAGATTGCTGGGAGAAATATCAATAACCTCAGACAGGCAGAAGACACCACCCTTATGTAAAAAAGCAAAGAGGAACTAAAAGAGGAAGTGAAAGAGGAGAGTGAAAAAGCTGACTTAAAACTCAACATTCAGAAAACTAAGATCATGGCATCCAGTCCCATCACTTCATGGCAAATAGATGGGGAAAAAATGGAAATAGTGACAGACTTTACTTTCTTGGGCTCCAAAATCACTATAGATGGTGGCTGCAGCCATGAAATTGTTGCTTGCTCCTTGGAAGACAAGCTATGACAAACCTAGACAGCATAAAAAGCAGAGATATTACTTTGTCAACAAAGGTCCATCTATTGGTCAAGGCTATGGTTTTTCCAGTAGTCATGTATGGATGAGAGAGTTGTACTATAAAGAAAGCTGAGTGCCAAAGAATTGATGCTTTTGAACTGTGGTGTTAGAGAAGACTCTTGAGAGTCCCTTGGACAGCAAGGAGATCCAACCAGTCAATCCTAAAGGAAATCAACCCTGAATATTCATTGGAAGGACTGATGCTGAAGCTGAAGCTCCAGTACTTTGGTTACCTCATGCAAAGAACTGACTCATTTGAAAAGACCCTGATGCTGGGAAAGATTGAAGGCAGGAGGAGAAGGGGACAACAGAGGATGAGATGGTTGGATAGCATCACCAACTCAATGGACATGAATTTGAGCAAGTTCTGGGAGTTGGTGAAGGACAGGGAAACCTAGGGTGCTGCAGTTCATGGGGTTGCAAAGAGTAGGACACGACAAGCAACTGAACTGAAATGAACCAGTACATACAGGCCATTGATGTTTAAAATATATTAGAAATTTTAGGATGAATGGAAAGTTTGTAAGAATTTAGAATGTGCTCCCAGAGTTAGCATGCTCAGTCATGTCTGATTCTTTGTGACGCCATGGACTATAGCCAGCCAGGCTCTTCTGTCCATGGAATTCTTCAGCAAGAACACTGGAATAGGTTGCCTTCTCCAGAGGGTCTTCCTGACCCAGGGATCGAACTCGGGTCTCCTGCATTGCTGGCAAATTCTTTACCATCTGAGCCACCAGGGAATCCCCAAAAGTTGGTAATAATATAGTATGTGTTCATGGTATGATGTAATGAAAAAGCAAGAGATAACATTACTATAATCTCAACCATATTTTTTTAAAGTAATGTATAGGAAAAATACTGCAAAGAAATATGTCAAAATTTTCACATATGTGTTAACATATATAATACACATTTGGAAGGTAAAACTATGGATTGTTTTTTCTTTTTTTTTTTTTCTTTTTGTATTTTCCTGGCTTCCTAACTTCTCTATAAAATTAATGTTAATGGGAAAAAGGCATTTGACTACTTTTATGATTTATTCCTGGGTGCTTTTTTCATACTTGGGTACCACCATTGAATGAGGAAACAAATGCACCCTCAATGTGGCTACAAAGCATCAGTCCTACCACTTCTTATTCTAGCCTGAGGACATTGCTAATTAAACAAAGCCTTCTGTGATTCTCACCCTGAATTCTAGTAATACCTGATATTTACAATCTTTAAAACAATAGTCCAGCTCTTTCCTTCTAATCAAAATAGCTTGAAATAGCACAAACTGGTAAAGCTATCTTTGGTCTCATGCATTATTCCTCCCCAGGATATTTATGCATTAACTATTAACATATTTGATCACTAGATCAAAACTTCAGGCTAAAGACAAAAAAGAAAAAAATCAAGGTGGAATTTTAGGAGGCCAATTTTTGGGAAAGGAGATTTGGAAAGAAGGACCCTTCAACTGCAACACCTTCATTTTCTTTTACCAAAAGACCATAGGCTTACCAGCAGAGTTTCATGTCTGTAAACCTCTGGCAGGATGTCAGATTTTCCTGAGCAGTCCTACTATTGAATGTTCTACCACTTGTGCTGGTCAGGCACTGTACTCCAACCTTGGTTTTACCTCTAAGATCCTGTCAATTCATCCCTTTTTATATTCCAGGCACCTGGCTCTTGGCAGATGTTAAATCAATTGGTTGCTCAGTGATCAATTTCTTCCAGCAAAAAAATAGACCTCTTCCCTTCCTAGCAAAGCCATAAATTTCCCCTCACTCTCAGACTTTGTGCCTCACCTTTTCAGACCTCTTCTACCAGGATGGCACAGCCCACTCTGCCCGATGCGTGAACTAGACTAGTCCTCCCAGACGTGTCCTGGAGCCAGTTTCCCAGCAGATGAGAACAGGTGGTCAGGGCCATGCCATGCCCATGCTGTGGAAAGCCACTGGAAATGACTGGTATGTGAGTCATATAGCTGTGTCACTGTTTGTTCACAGGGACCAAAGCTACATTTGTTCCAAGCCTGTAGATTCAGAGAAGAAAAAAAATCTCAGGAAAAAACCAGAGGCTCAGATTATTCCAAACTACCTACCAAAGGCAGAGTGATAGGCGGCCTGCAGGTGGAGATAAGACAGCTCTTGAAATTCTACTGAAAGGCTGCAGGCACCTGTCCCCAGGTGTCTTGGGTAGCTGGCAGACAGATGTTTCCCTATGAAAAGACTGAAGAAGAGATATTGTCTTTGGTGTGCCCAGAGAGGGGGTTCTTGGACGGCCTTTGGAATTGTTGGTTGGTATGGCAGAGAAAACTTGTGACTTGGTTTCAGAAAGCGTGCATTCAAGTTCTGCTTCTCTCGCCTAATGATGGTATGATCTTGGGTGAGTCTCTTAGTTTCCCTGAGTGTCAGTTTTGTCATCTGTAAGCTGGTGGCAGTAATTCCAGGGTGCTGAGATAATTCAGAGAGTTTACATGACTCTCCTGGTGTATAGGAAGTGCTCAGTGAAGGTTTCATTCCTTACCCATTCTCTTTTCAGTGTATTCAAGTGTGGAAAGGCTAGGAGAGATTCTGTGATTTGCCAAAGGTCTCCCATATCAATGGTGAATGAATGACTGACTTCCGTTTTCTGTCTGGAAAGTGGGAGAACTGGGATTCGAGTCTAGTTAGTTGCCTGTTTTAAAATCGAGGAATTTCCCTGGTGGTCTAGTGGTTGAAACTCTGTGTTTCTAATGCAGGGGTCTGGGTTTGATCCCTGGTTGGGGAACTATGATCCCAGATGCCATGCAATGTGGAAAATAATTAAAGTAAAAGAAAATTACTTACAAAAATAAAATCAAATGCGTTTTTCTGAAAATTCTTTTTGCTCTTGCCAATCAATGCCAACTGATGGAGGCCTAGTCGGAACCGAAGTTGAGGAGGGGGGAACACACATTCTTAGGGCCGAGAGGGGGAAAAAATCCGACAGGCAGAGCTCACTGAAAAAGCCCTTAGTTCTGTGCTGCTGTCATCCTTAGCAGCCAGGGAACCAGGCAGAGGCAGCACATGGGAGCGTCCAGCCCAGCATCGTCACATGTGGGTGCTCCCTGCAGTCACCTGGCACTGCTGACCCAGGACCCTCTCACTGTAACAGCAACAACCATACAATGACAGCTCCCACTTACTGACTGCTTTCCGTGTAGCCAGTCACAGGCCAAACATGTCCCTTCTCAAGGTTGTTGTGAAGATGCAATAAGGTACTGTCTACAACACTGGCCAGAGCAAGTGGTCTATAGTAAGTGTTCAATTAATGGTAGCTTTGGGCACTTTATATACAGGCCCCTTTCATCTTTCCAATGACTTTATAAATTGCTTATTATCAAAGTCTCTGGGCTTTCCTGGTGGCTCAGACAGTAAAGAATCTGCTTGCAATGTGGGAGACTCAGGTATGATCCCTGGGGAAGATCCCCTGGAGAAGGGATTGGCAATCCATTCCTGCATTCTTGCCTGGAAAATTCCATGGACAGAGGAGCCTTGCGGGCTACAGTCTATGGGATTGCAACGAGTCAGACATGACTGAGTGACTAACGCTACCATTGAGGATATTTAGGCTTAGTGGATAAAGGAACTAGGTCACAGACAAAAAGCTGACCATCAGTAGAAATCAGGATTCAAAGTTGATATATCTGAGTCCAAAGCCTGTGCTTTTAAACATTAGGACATAGTAGCTCATAGGTCAGCTAGTGAAAGTTGTGAGTCACGGGATAGTCGCAGTGTAATGTTGCCAGAGTTCCCTCTTTCGCGGGGAAATTGTGCTGAGCCCTAAACAGCACAGCAGGAGGGCAGCAAATGCCAGGCCGGCTGGCTCCCTTCTCTGCATTGCAGGAGCCTCTCTGAGACTGAAGACTGGTGGCTCAGAAGGAGAGAACTGAACTGGGTTTTTATAGGAGAATACTTAGAGGTTTCCTGATCTCAAGGTCAGTAGACTGGTTTGTCTGTTCCAGTTTGATTTGGTTTGATTTTGCTTTGGAACACTTTGCTCAAATGAAATTTTATAGGAAAGTCTGAAGAGTGAAGTCAACAAAAGTGAAACCACTCTGTTGAAAATGAGGCCAGAGCCTCACCTCCTCCAAGGAACTCTGACATATGCACCTCTTAATGTAAGAAAGGAGGCCATGCATCTGGGGACAAAGGACCATGCCCTCTGCACATGGATGGAGACAATATGGGCAGTGCAATGGACATGGGGCTTTGAAATCAGATAGACCTAGGTTCTCATCACATCTCTCTTCTTTAACCTATGTCTGATTTGAGCAAGGGAAATCATCCTTCTGAGCATGTTTTGTCTCATGGAAAATGGAGCCCTGATCCCAACCTGAGAAGGTTGTTGAGAGAAAATGGAATAATCGGTGAAAATGGCCTCAAACAGTAAAAGACACAGAAAAGAAAGGAAACAACTGTTAGCTCTTGGATCACCAATCTGAGGTTTTGCTTCTTTTATTTTTCATGAAAGAAAGAAGACATTTTTATGGGTTAAAATGAATAAAGAAAATATACCTTTAAAAAAGCATATATAATCACAAAACCTGAAAAAAAATGCACATCCTGAGACTCCCCTAGTGGTCCAGTGGCCAAGACTTCCCAACACAGGGCACCCAGGTTCGATTCTTTGTCAGGGAACTAGATTCTGAGTGTTGCACCAAGAGATCTGCATGCTACAGCTGAGAGATCCAGAACGCCTCAACTAAAAACCTGGCATGCCTCAACTAAAAACCCAGCATGCCTCAACTAAAAATCCGGCATGCCTCAACTAAAAACCCGGCATGCCTCAACTAAAAACCCGGCATGCCTCAACAGAAATCGAAGACCCAGTGTCCCACCACTAAGACCCAGTGCAGCCGAATAAAGAAATAAATAATAAATAATAAATAAATAAATAATATGTTTAAAATCCACACCCTTGCCTTTATTCAACATTTCCCACGTGTGATACCAAGATGGAACAAGGAATATGACTAGCGTCTGCCCCAGATCTTACAGTCCAGTGTGAGTACAGCTACACACACACACACACACACACACACACACACACACACACACACAGAGGAAAAATTTCCAAACTCGTCCCAGTGTGGCAAATGATGACAGTGCAGCAGCTTGAAGTCCTGAATCCTGGGAATCCCTCCTCTAGTTCTTGTCAGAGCAGGAAAAACACCAAAGCAGTGAACCAGACCATCACCCTCCCAACTTAGATATGGTAGAATTCCAAGACTTTATGTACCAGAACAAAGGCATTTTTCTACTATTTTTTGTCCAGCGAGACCAGAAAGGTAAATATAGATAAAATATAGTGACCATGCAACTCTTTGTTGCATTTGTTGAGTGCTCACTCTATGCAACGTGCAGACACTACATGGATTATCTTTGGGCGCCAAACTACTTGAAAGCAAAGAGTTTTGTGTTCCCAGAGACAGAGCAAAGGACTAGACTTTTCAGCTCTTTCCCGACTGAAATAATTTTTTTTGTCCCCGAAGAATTCCTTTCAGTATTTGTCTTGGTGTAGCCAAAAATAACTAAAATTATAAATTAAAATAATTCCATCTATATAACCTATCTATTCTTTTTTTTTTTTTTTACTGAATAGCTCATCCATTAATAAAGCTTATATGTAAGGTTTTACAGTGAGAAATCACGCTTTCAACAAGATCCTCCAACCTCCCAAGTCCCAGCCCTTAATTTATCTATCTTTTTATTAGTCTAGAAGCCTGGAATGACATCCACCAAATGTGTACATGATTATTTGGAGTGGTAGGATTTGAGTTGGGTTTTTTTTTTCTTCATGTTTTTCCATACTTCTTTTTACAAATAGTGATCAGATATAATTTAAATCCCACTGTTCTGTGAAGACTTTGCTGACTGTGAGGACCAGAAATGACTTCTTTCTTCTCCATCATCCATATCGCTTACTCTGCAGCACGCACACATCATATACATACTCTCTGAGACCAATGCTATCTGTAGACATGCAATGCATTCCTTCTGTAGCAGCTCCCTGGAAGTCCAATCTGTGGTTCCACCATTAGCATTGAGTTCAGTTCAGTTTAGTCGCTCAGTCGCGTCCGACTCTTTGCGACCCCATGAACCGCAGCACACCAGGCCTCCCTGTCCATCACCAACTCCTGGAGTTTACCTAAACTCATGTTCATTGAGTCAGTGATTCCATCTAACTGCCTCATCCTCTGTCATCCCCTTCTCCTCCTGCCTTCAATCTTTCCCAACATCAGGGTCTTCTCAAATGAGTCAGCTCTTCACATGAGGTGGCCAAAATATTGGAGGTTCAGCTTCAACATCAGTCCTTCCAATGAACACCCAAGGACTGATCTCCTTTAGGATGGACTGGTTGGATCTCCTTGCAGTCCAAGGGACTCTCAAGAGTCTTCTCCAACACCACAGCTCAAAGGCATCAATTCTTCAGCACTCAGCTTTCTTCACAGTCCAACTCTCACATCCATACATGACCACTGGAAAAACAATAGCCTTGACTAGACGGACCTTTGTTGACAAGGTAATGTTTCTGCTTTTTAATAAGCTGTCTAGGTTGGTCATAACTTTCCTTCCAAGGAGCAAGCGTCTTTTAATTTCATGGCTGCAATCACCATCTGCAGTGATTTTGGAGCCCCCAAAAATAAAGTCAGCCACTGTTTCCACTGTTTCCCCATCTATTTCCCATGAAGTGATGGGACAAGATGCCATGATCTTCGTTTTCTGAATGTTCAGCTTTAAGCCAACTTTTTCACTCTCCTCTTTCAGTTTCATCAAGAGGCTCTTTAGTTCTTCTTCACTTTCTGCCATAAGGGTGGTGTCATCTGCATATCTGAGGTTACTGATATTTCTCCCAGCAATCTTGATTCCAGCTTGTGCTTCATCCAGCCTGGCATTTCTCATGATGTACTCTGCATATAAGTTAAATAAGCAGGGTGACAACATACAGCCTTGATGTACTCCTTTCCCATTTTGGAACCAGTCTGTTGTTCCATGTCCAGTTCTAACTGTTGCTTCCTGACCTGCATACAGGTTTCTCAAGAGGCAGATCAGGTGGTCTGCTATTCCCATCTCTTTGAGAATTTTCTACCGTAAGCATTACAGGGACCAATCAACCTCAAGAAAAGATTATATCTATCATGAGTTTTGAGTTTCAAATTACACTCAGTGCCCCAGGAAGCTGTTTATATTTGCATTTTTGGCAAAATTTGACTTCCTGTTTCTAAGAAAGCCTACTCAACAAAAGAAGGGACTTTGCTCAGCTGTTTAAATTTTAGGATGTTCTTCCTCTAGCAGCTTATGGGTTCATGCAATAAGAATGTCATTGCTTGGGAGCTGCGTTCAAGTCCCAATTCTGCTACCCGGGCAAATTGTTTAATCATACTAAGTCTCCATTTCCTCCTCCCAAGGGAAAGACGGTAACAATGCTTTTTACCTACTTCATAGAGTTAAATGAGATCATATAAGTAAAGTGCATGGTACTCTCCCTATCAGAGTAAGCACTCCATAAATATCAGCCCTCACTGTTACCCTTGAGTCATATTCCCAGGAGCTGCTTTCCCAGGTGGAAATATACTTCTTAGATCCTGAAGGGCAGCTTTCCCTGGAGTTGACCACATATGTCCAAGGATCCAGGCTCTGCGGCTTTTGTCTCGACACCCCTCCCACTTTCACAACCTTACAAAATCATCAGAGATAATTTCACATTTACCTTAGTTCACCAATGCTTCCCAGGGCAGAATCATAAATACTTAAATATATTTCAGACTACATTCAAACTTACTTTTGTAAATTCTTGAAACTTTCTATTTGGGACAACCTCAGACGTGATCTAGTCCAACTTGTTGACTTACGAATGAAGAAACCAAAGCAAGAGCTTTTAAGAAACTTGCCTAAAGGCCCATGGCTAGTTAGTAATGGAGCCATGCCTGGAACCCAGGTCCCATCTTCCTGCAAGTCCCTATTATGGATTGCTTTGCCATGTAATATGTTGGTTAATTGGCTGTCTCCCCCAGAAAGTATAAGCACCAGCTTAGAACACCTGCTTGTTCATGAGGAAGCTGGGGTTTAGAGGTTAAGTCATCGGTCACCGAGGTCACCCAGCTGGTCAGTGAAGGTATGAGATTTGGAACTTGGATTGTTCCCATTCAGAAGCCTGTACTTTTTATTCTACTAGCCTGTTTTCTAGTCTCAGTGACTCAAAGATATCTCCTTTCTCAAGAAAGAATGAACATCAATGGTGGATGCAGAACAGTAGTGTAGAACAGGAAGTCAAGTGGGCTCATACACTAACCTGCTGTGTGAGCTTGGACCAGTCCTTTGACCGTGCCTTGTACTGTGTCTTGAGCAGCAAGACTGTGGCAGCCTGTGGTGCAGTGCATGGCACCTGCGATGCCATGGAGATCCATATGGAGCTGAAAATTGTTGACTGTGGGAAGCCTTCTTCCCCCAGTACCACATAGTCACATTCTTTACTTCTTGTTTTCCCTCTCACAGGACACCTCAGCGGAGAGTCCATCACAAGCCCGGAATCCTGCGTCTCCCTCCCTACTCAGGTGAGGTGTGTCCTCAGGTCAAAATGAAGAGATCGCCTCTGTTTTCACAGCTTCAGCAAGGATCACCGGCTCTATCAAGTGTGAATACCCTGTTTGTTTTCCTTTTTGTCTCTCTGTTTGCCATTGGAAAAGTCTATTAGTGCTGAATGACAAGACTAAATAGTCAAAGGGAGAACAGTTGATGTGTTAATAACTCTTGGGTAAATACCATTTGTTATTGTCACCACTGAGGCTTTCAGAGAGATGGCACCATTCCGGGCCCTGGACTGGAACTGTCGTCTTGTCAGCTCTCCGTCTTTCAGCAACCTGGAAAGACAGGTTTGGAGAGGGAAGGAGTCTGAAAAGGATTGGTGAGCAAGAGGAAGGGAAGGTATGGGAAAGAAACAGGGACTCTGAAAGCGATACAGAGAGTGAGAGAGAGGAGGGTAGGCTCATATACATGCCCACACGTGTCTCAGCACATACACACACACAGTGATGCCAAGGTGCGACGTCAGAGAGCTGGTGATTAATGGAATTTTTACCAGATTTCATAATCTCTTATATTCCTTCCTTCCCAGTGCTAGGGATCTCTGCATTCATCACATTTTACCAGCTCTGACTTGGTTCCTCTGGTTCCACATCTGCTCTTCTACTGACATCCAAGATGTGCAGTTTGTCCTACTGAACCGTCTGGGACCCAGAGGGGAGGTGATGTTGAAGAACCAGTATAAGATTCAAAGGGTCAGCATAAGAAGGTCACATGGCATCACCATGAAGGTCAGGAGAAAAAAACTTTGTAAAGGATATCTCCATGTTGCGGGGGATGGTGGAATCCGCAATCAGGAAAGCTCACATTTGCATGAAAAGATTTGTGAATAGGAAAACTGGAAAACTGGCTTCTGCTCTTAGTTAAGAGCCTGGGTGACCACCTTGGGTCTGTATATTAAGTTCTCTGCACTTTTATTATGGTGTGTGTGCTTGCATGCTCAGTTGCTCTGTCATGTCCAATACTTTGCAACCCCATGGACTGTAGCCTGCCAGGCTCCTTTTTCCATGGGATTTTCTAGGCAAGAATACTGCAGTGGGTTGCCATTTCCTCCTCTGGGGTTTCTGATGGCAGTTTAAACCAAATGATCTTCCAGCTCCAAGCATCTCTGGGACTGAGATATTAAGTCAGATCAGACACTGAATACTCTTTGAATCATCATCTCTGGCTAGGGATGATCAAGTATGACTTTAACACAAGGTAAACTGGCTTGAAAACAACCGTGTTAGTTAGAGATCACTGGGTTCCCAGACTAAAGACCTTAAATATCTCTCTTAGAGTTGTCACAAATTTAGTAATAATTCTTTTACATTGTTTAGTGGTTCATTCTTTTCATAGCACTCTCCAAGACAGACAGTAGAGCATCAGGATTGAGACACCAACTCTGGACTCAGCCAGTGTGTGCTTGCAAGCTAAGTGGCTTCAGCTGTGTCCCACTCTTCACGACCCTATGAACTGCAGCATGCCAGGTTCTTCTGTCCATGGGATTCCCAGGCAAGAAAACTGGAGTGGATTGCCATTTCCTACTCCAGGGGATCTTTCTGACCCAGGGATCAAACTGGCATCTCTTATATCTGCCTGCATTAGCAGGTGGGTTCTTTACCACTCAGGCAGAGGTTCAAATCTCAGCTCTGCCACACACCAGCAAGGTGAAGTCAGGTAAGATTCTTTGCCTCTCTAAGCCTCAGTTTCCTCAACTACAAGATGGAAATAACAGTGAGTCTATCTCCTGGACAAAGATTTAAAGAATCAAATAAATAAATGCAAAATGTTTGGCAAAGTGCCTATCTGTATAAACCCTCCATAAATATTAGATTCCGTCCACTCCATTCCCACAGCACTGCTGGGAATTTAGTGCGTATTTCCATTTAGGAGACTAAGAAACTAAAGAACGGAGAAGTTAACTGACATGACCGCAGTCTCCAGCCAGTTAGAGTTGAAGCCAGGACCAGGAAGAAAATAGCCTGTTCATCCCTCATATCCTCACAAAGTCTCTAAACTGAGCTTTCGAGAGCCTAAGCTTTGAGGGTGAGAATGTAAAGAGACGAGGGTAAAGGCTAAGGATTTTATCTTGGGGAACACATGTCATTAGAAGGATGGGAAGAGTAAGAACTTGAGATTGAGGAAAGCAGGAGAAGAAAGCTGGTGCAGGAAAGGAAACGGATCTTTTCCAAAGTAGAGAGGGGGGTCAGCAATGTCAAAAATCATGAAGTCAAAAGAAAGTTCTTGGAATTTGAAAGCAAAAAAAGTCCTTCATTTACTCAACAAATATTCATTGAGCCAGCTACATATGTTCGGCACATCCTAACGCTAGGAATATGTTGGTGTACGTGGTGGACAAGATACCTGCTCTCTTGAAGCTCCCATTCCAGCAGGGAATATAAATACTGTAAGAGTAACCTAATGTCCTAAAAATGTAATTTCAAGCAGTGATAGTTCTAAAAAGAAGATAAAATGAGGATAGCACAATAGCAAGTCATGGAGAAGGTGGGTGAGGAGCTGAGGCTCAAGTGATTAACAAAGGTGGCTTTAGGAATCCACCAACCACAAGACCATCAAAAGTGTATTTTAGGTGAAGGGAACAACTGAAATCAAGTCCCAGAGGTATGGATGAGTTTGACTATGACCTTCAGGGGGCATTTTCAGTGTCTCGATATGAACAGAGGCCAGATTATGGGTTAACAGAAGAGAATTGAGACATAAGGAAATAGAGAGTCTATAGGTCAACTGGGCTTCCCTAGTGGCTCAACAGTTAAGAATCCCCCTGCTAAGGCAAGAAACACAGGTTCAATCTCTGGATCAGGAAGATCCCCTGGAGAAGGAAATGGCAACCCACTCCAGTATTCTTGCCTGGGAAATCCTATGGTCAGAGGAGCCTGGCGGGCTACAGTCCATGGGGTCACAACTTAGTGACTAAACCACCACCACCATTGGTCAACTACTCACTCAAGAAGTTGGTCTTGAAAAGTAGGAAGAAAGTGGTATTCATGGCATTTATAGCTGACAGTGGGCAATACCAGCTATTCCTGTTTTGGATGTTTCATTTCCCTTCCCATTTCAGTGATATCTCCTCAATATCAAAATTTTCAACCAGAGAGCCACATTCTTGGAACATTCACATTATAGATGGGGAAACAGTGGGAACAGTGGCTGACTTTATTTTTCTGGGCTCCAAAATCACTGCAGATGGTGATTGCAGCCATGAAATTAAAAGACGCTTGCTCCTTAGAAGGAAAGTTATGACCAATCCAGACAGCATATTAAAAAGCAGAAACATTACTTTGCCAACAAAGGTCCATCTAGTCAAGGCTATGGTTTTTCCAGTGGTCATGTATGGATGTGAGAGTTGGACTATAAAGAAAGCTGAGTGCTGAAGAATTGATGCTTTTGTACTGTGGTGTTGGAGAAGACTCTTGAGAGTGCCTTGGACTGCAAGGAGATCCAACCAGTCCATCCTAAAGGAGATCAGTCCTGGGTGTTCATTGAAAGGACTGATGTTGAAGCTGCAACTCCAATACTTTGGCCACCAGATGCAAAGAGCTGACTCATTTGAAATGACCCTGATGTTGGGAGAGATTGAAGGCAGGAGGAGAAGGGGATGACAGAGGATGAGATGATTGTATGGCATCACTGACTCGATGGACGTGGACTCCGGGACTTGGTGATGGACAGGGAGGCCTGGCATGCTACGGTTCATGGGGTAGCAAAGAGTTGGACACAACTGAGCGACTGGACTGAACTGAACTATAAAGTATTTGTGGGATTTGGAGATAAGCATACTCAATTCCTCCCACTCCAAGACTCCACTGACAGCATGGAACTTGTTTGCACTCGTAGATAACTGTCACCATTCCAGCAAACACAGAGATATTTGCTTTGGATCTTTATTAATTTTTTGTTCTCTAGAATTCAGGGTCACCTCTGGTTTCTAAGGCTTAGAGGATCTTATTTCACTGTTGATTATTTTTGCTTACTGCCCTTTCCCCTTTCCACCCTTATCCCATCTTCCCAAGTCAGATTCTAGAGCAGTGCTGCCCATTGGGACTTTCTTTGATTATAAAAATGTTCTATATCTGTTTATCCAATATGTATACATTTTCATTTATATAATTTTAATGAACTAAAATGTTAATCACCACATGTGCCTAGCACCTATGGTTTTGGACAGACAGATATTTCTAAAGAGTTAAAATTCAGGAGAGTTCCTGTTTCCCAAAGAGGATACACTCTGCAAGCTCTTCATGATTACTGAGAAATATGTCAATGCAAATATTTCCTAAGGCAATGAGGGAATTTCTCCTCCTTGGAAAAAAATGGAATTTATATAAAGTGGGCTGAGTTTGATGTGCTTGAATATTATCAGCATACTAATATGGCCTGAAAATGAAAATACTGCTTCTTGTAGCTCAGAGAGGTAATCTCAAAAGATCACTTCCCTAACAGTGTTCCAAAGGGTGCTGATTTCATGAAGTCTTCTTTGATGAAAAAGTTCCATTGCCAAATAGGCTTGGAGAATTGGGAATGCTTTTTTACCTCTCTTACAGATTCACAATGCACGTCATAACACAAAGGCTCTGGAAAATCCTACAGTAAATAACTCTGTAATACATCATTTGACTCAGTACTATTTCTTCAATGTCTTTAACCATGAAACTCTGTGTGTGTGTGTGTGTGTGTGTAAAACATTAGTGTTCTGACGCACTAAAGAAATGTTAGGGTTATAAGTATGGACTTTGGGGGAATTCCCTGGTGGTCCAGTGGTGAGGACTCGGTGCTTTCACTGCCGCAGCCCCTGTTAAGTCCCTGGTCAGGCAACTAAGATCCTGCAAGTTGCCTGGTGCAGCCAAAAAAAAGAATGCGGACTTCAGGAAAAAAAGAGCTGGGTGAACAATGCCAGTTCTACCAATTACTACTAACTGTGTGACCTTAAGAAAGTCGTTTAACCTTTCTGACTGTCATTTCCTTCACTTGAAAATTGGAGATAATATTTATATATAACAAGTTGCATGTAGGTTAAATGCAATCATGTATACAAAGAACACATCCCAGTTCCTGGGATCAACTGGTTCTTCCCCAAGTTATTTTCATTGTGACTTATGAACTAAAGTGACTGAAGGACTGAAGACTCTGCGCCCCCAGGAGAAATATGCTATCAACAGGTAGAACACATGTCCTGCCTGGAAATATTTTTAAGTGTGGTATTGGAAAGCTGGATGTAACAGTAGTCTTTTCTGCCTCCCTTTGTTCATCCTTCACTAAGAATGTACACTCAGCATTGAATGGCTTCCTGCAATATATTCTTAACAGAACAGCTAGAAGGATCCTTTCAAACCAGCAATAGAACACGACATTCCTCTCTGGCTCCCCATCTCACTCAAACTAGAGACTTCAGCCTAGCCTCCAAGCTCTCTAACATTATTTCCTACTATTGCTGAGTCTATCTTGCAAACAGACTACCCTCCTTTTCTTTGGACATCTCAGGAACAGGTGTCAAGAACCTCAGGAACTTTGCATTTGCGGTGCCTCCAATAGGGTACCATCCCCTCCCCCGCAGCTATCTCCACGGTTCCTTTCTTAACCCTGCCCAAACTTGCAATCACCCCTACATACGAGCATACTCTACTCTTCCTTGCTCTGCATCTCTTGACTACACATCTGATATGCCACGTTGTGTGTCGATATTTTGTTTCTTGTCTATTTCCATCCAACAGAACATAAATGTCACAAGAGCAGAATTTTTTTGTCTCTTTCATTCTCTGCCATAATTCAGTGCCTAGGACAATGCCTGGCATGTAGGCGTAGATGCTCAGTAAATGATTATTGAGCAAACACATGTAGAAACTGCCTACATTGTGTTGCTACAGACTAAGTGCATTCCTCTAAGCCCAGTTTTGGATGGCTTGTTGAAGCATGAAACACACAGTTACAAGCTGGTCTCTGTAGTTTTTATTAGTGTTTTCTGGGACCCATCAAACAAACAAACAAAAAAAAAAACACCTGTATTTTGAAAAAAATAATTCTTTCATAAAACAGAAATACTCAGTTTGAATTTAACACAGTTTCAAGGGCAAGGTTTCTGATTGTTAAAAAAAATAGCGGCAGTAGGGTTGCTTCCCCAAAAAATGTCAACCCAGAAGCCAGATGGGAAGAAAAGCAAGAATTAGGCAGACAGTTACAGAAAGATAAATCCCAATTAAGCTAAACTCATGAAGGCTTACACATTTCAGTGGTTTGCGACACCCAGTCTCAACAAGTTTTTATTCAATGTTCTCTCTCTTATTCCAGAAATGGAATCCTGAGAAGCAATGTTGAGGCTAATTCAGCTCACGTACTTCCTTTCACATAGGAAGTAGCCATTCCATGGGCTCCTATGGAGTTTCTCTTACACCCCATATAGTTAGATAAACTCCTCCCAAAGATGGTTCCAGGCTGTGCACACAGGTAGGCACTCAACAAACTTTTTTTTTAACTATAGAAGAATAACATAACTGCCTTTTTCTCTTACTATTTTAACTTCTCCTATATTTCATACATTTGAAAAACAACACACTTGCAAAGCTAAAATCTAACGTGCATAACTAACCTTATCAAAAGATCCCTCAATATTTTTCAAAAAGAAAAAAAAAATACAAACCAACCCCAAAATACTAAAACTTAGAACTGCTTTACACTTAAATAGAAATTTACATCATAGAAACATTCATAATCTTCATCGTTTAAGACAGGTTCAAGGTTCATGACTGGCTTCTCATATACCAGGTAATTCTCACAGTTCCCAGGGAGGTGACAGAATTCTCACACAACATAGGTTGATTCGCGGAACCAAATAACCTGTCTTGGTTTTATTTCAGCACAGGTAGGAAGGCAAAGTAAAGAACCTCACAGTAAAATGTTCATCTGACAGATAGTAAGTCCTTGAAGTTTTGGCTGTTGTGCTCTTCGTCCAGTAAAGAAACAATTTACATCACAATTATGGATATGGGCTCCCAATCTGAGGAGTCTTCCAGAAGACATTTATTTATTAACTCATCATATAGTTTACTAAGGACATATCTCATGTAGGTATTGAAAAAACAGTATTGCTAAGATATCATCCCTGCCCTCACAGAGCTTACAGTCTAGCAAAAGAACAGTTTGAAAAAGAACAAGCACATTTCAAAGAAAAGCTCACTGCCCTGGTCTGTGCTGCTCAGAAAGCAACTTCCAGAAGTTGTAGGCATGTCGCTGGGGGTCAGAGCTTTGCTCGTTTCATTAAGTCAATTATCTAGAGGCCCCAGATGCTCTGAATCTCGTAAAGTCTTAGCACCTTCCTAAGACTTCTCCTACATTTCCTTCCTCAGGTTCCCATGCAAAAATAAAATAAGAGCCCAAGCCTTTAGTGTAAGAAGGGTTTAAGGAGGCCATGTGTAGTGATCATAGGAGTGTTGGCTCAGATGAGAGCTTCTCAGATGAGAAGCTGTGAGTTGCCAAAAGAAGGGGGCTTCACCTGCTGCTGGCTTGTTGCTGAGATTTTGCTCTCCCTTGCAACATTGGGGTGGGAAAGATTCTGCTCACACCCCAAGTTGGCATGGCTCAATTACCTTGAGTTCTCCAAGTCACGAATAGCACATAGAAAACGCATCAAACTCAAGCCAAGACAATAGAGAGATATGCTGAGAACTTAATACGCCAACCTATTTAAGTAGGAACGAGGTGCCAAGAAACCGTCACTTTCAACAAATAACACAATCTGCTAATTATCTGCAGTGTTCCAGGCAGTACACCCCAGACTCACTACCTAGCAGGGGTTGCTCTTCAACAGAGAGGGTGAAGAAAGAGCCAAGACCAATTTGGAGGAACATGAGAAAGAAACTTACAGTTTTGAAGAAGGGAGAGCTCAGAGAATGATCCAGGCAGCTTAGATGATGAACAGGCCAAGCCAGAGGACAGCAGAGAGCAAATTAGCAGATGTCTCTTAATAACTACGCACAGACATGCAAACGTTCACGTGTTTACATTAATTCAAATATCTGGAAGTTTAATCTTTTCTTCGGAAAGTATGGTCAACTGCTGGGAAAGCCTCAGTTCTATAGCCTTGCTTAGAGAGCAAGGTTTGTCTTTCTCGTGGGAATGTCTCAGATCTGTGCTGCTCATCATCCTTCTAAGGAGAGCCACGATGGCCAGTGACCTTGGGGCACAGCTTAGTGAGATGAATGACCTTCTGAAGGTACAACTGAGTTGTTTTTCTTTCTGCCTGGCTTGGTCACCTCCAGAGGTGCTACTCAGCATTGTCGAAGTACAGATACTGAGGAACATCTATAACTCTTTCCTGACCACAGCTCCTGATCTGAGTTTTCTGTTTTTCTCTTCCATCCTTCCCTTCTTTAGTCTTTTTGTTTGTTTGTTTGTTTGTTTAACATTCCTCTAGATCCAAATCTAGGCAAGACAGCGTTCACTTTGGAATGAGTTAAAATGAGACAGGAAGGTTATCCAAAAGAGGAAAGATTATAAGAAGCAATATCTACGAATGTATCTCCCTGGCACTAACCTCTCTCTGTCTTGTCTGTCTCCCTCTCTCTCCTCTGTGTTTCCTTCCACAATATCATTTTTTCTCTGTTTTGTCATTCTACTGAAAATGTGTTGTATTGTTAGCTCTTGTTTAAGCTATCTGATTCTAGCTCTCATCTGAGGTTCTGAAAAGAAGTCCCTCTAGCAATTTCAACCCATTGTCCCAACATTTTAAAAATGAAAAATAGGTTGACTTTAAAGTCTTCACTCCAGGGATTTTTGCTGCTGTTGTTCTAAGAGTAAATCACCATCTTCATCTTGACTAGCTAAACCAGTGGTTCTCCACCTACCCAACCTGGGGGACTTTTGGCAATGTCTAGAGACATTTTTGGTTGTGACAGCTCTGACGACCACAGTGCTATTGGCATATAGTAGGTAGAGGTCATAGATATGCTAAACATCTCAAAACACACACTACAGCCAAAATAATACACAACGAAGAAGAATTCAGCCAAAAATGTCAATTGTGCCAATTTTGAAACCACAGACAATGGGAATACAAGAGAAAACTCATCATCTCCTTTTCCCACTTATTTTTTAAGCAATTAATATAAAAATAACCAAAGACAGACCTTCTCTTAAACAACCAAAAGTAAGCAGAGGTGGCAATTGAAGTTTTTCACCAATGAGTCGAAAAGGAGGAGGGAAGATAGACTTCACACCAGGTAAATCATTCCTGAATGAGTATAAAGCCCCCTGCACCATTATTCTTCTCTGATTTAAACAGGAAATTTATGTGATTATGCAGTGATTACAGTCCACCCTGGACTGCAGAAGTCCTCAGTCTCCACTCACTCACTCCTGAAGGTCAAGGTAAACATCCCAAGCATCCTTCTGGTTCATCCCATCAATCTGAGACCCTGAAGTTCATCCTGGCGACCACATCCACCTCACTTGAGGAGGCCACGTGAATGCTTACGTGTGGAGGACACGTCACCTTTTCCTAAATCATTTTGCATATAAAAACATTTAATGCCCTCTGATTATTTTTCTTTCTCTTAACAAGAAGCACAAGACTCTGTCCTTCTTGCAGCAGAAAAGAACTTCACGATAGAGTCAAAAATTACAACCAGACACAGCGTCATATTTCACAGAAAACTGTGTACGTTTGTTCCCCATATAGGACATACTTCAAAAGTAACAAAATAATTTTATCAACTGTCATGTTCCTTCTTCCTGTTAGAAGTAGATGTATTTTTTCCCCCTTGTGGTACATAAATATCAGAAAACAAGTAGTCTTTGAAATATTTACGTCCGGGAACTTCATGGTTGGTTATCATTTGGGGGGGTATTTAGCTTTGTGTTCAAAGGTGTCAGCAGCTTCAGTTTTCATTTTCCCTCCACCCACGTGCATTCTTGCCAAATTTATATACCAGTCTTCGTCCATCTACACGTTCCAGAATTTCTCTTTTGTAGTAATATCTGTAACAAAAGACATTGTGTAAGGGGCCTGGTCTTATTAAGACGGCTGGGGGAATAAATGGTCGTGTGGTCTTATCATATTTGGAGACATGAAACTCCTAACCTCATGGCTCGGCTGAGTTTTTCATAGGTCATGCTGCTGTTGTTTTTCTTTTTCCCCCATAGCTGAGCCACAGCCTCTGATTTCAAGAACCTGAAGATGCCCTCAGACCGGTCTTCCCACTTGATTAACCCTGGATTCTTGTCTGGGTTTAGCAGGATGTCGCGGATGAATTCCCATAAGTGGGTCCCTCGTGGATCTGAGGCCAAGTGGAAAAGAAGAGTTTATTCACAGCTTAAGTCACAGCAAAGAACAGCTCGCGGAAGCCTAGAGTTGAAACATCTTCCATCAAGTAAGAAATACTCAATACCTTGCTACCCACCTATGATACCGCATCACAGCATCTCCAGCATTGAGTTTAAGAATGAACTAGCACAATTTTTTAATTTTACAAATCAGAAAGCTGAAGCATGGAGAAGTTAACTGACTTGACCAGAGTCACACAAGCAAATCAGTGGCAAAGCCAAGACAAAAGAATAGGTCTCACCTAGAGAACAGATTTGTGGTTGTCAAGGGGAAGGGGTTGGGGGATGGATGGAGTGGGAGGTTGGGGTTAGCAGATGTAAGCTGTTATAGATAAAATGCATAAACAACAAGGTCCTACTGTATGGCACAGGGAACTATATTAGATATCCTATAAAAAAACCACAATGGAAAAAATATTTTTAAAAAGGATGCAGAGGGAGGGGATATATATAGATATAGATATAGATATGACTGATTCCTGTTGATGTACAGCAGAGACAACCACAATATTATAAAGCAATATCCTCCAGTAAAAAATAAATAAAATAATGAAAAAGAATGTGTGTATACATATATATGTATATGTATAACTGAATCACCTTGCTGTACAGCAGAAATTACACAACATCGTAAATAAATTTCAATAAAAAAAACAAATTTAAAAAATCAGTCCTAGATCACCTAGGCTAGTGGGAGTATCTTCAAAATATGGTTAACAGATTGCTGGGGACTCATTTCAACTTGTTACTTCCCAGGAGAACAATGCTCAGCCACTTTTATTTATTAATAGGATCTCAACCAATTTGACAGCTGCAACCCAACAATTGTGTGTCAGCCAAATACACAGGGTTCTAGAACTCTTAGGCCTAGAATATATTGCGATGGGGTTTCACGGGGGTTGAGGGAGTCAATCTGAAAATAAAACAACAACTGTAATGACATTAGCAACCAAATTCAATTCTATCCCCATTGGATTTGTGACACACAACTCCCTCCCCAAGCCCCAGTTAGCGAGGCTGTGTTCCTTCAGTCCTTGAGGATGACATGGAGTAGCAGATAGCAAAGATGTCCAACCACTACAATTTCCAGATTATACCGCCTTGATCCCTTTTCCCCACCAACTCCACATCTCTGATATTTCATACACTTTCATAAGATTTTATTATGGGGGGAAATATAGCTCCACAAAAGCACTGCTGACGCTTAAGAATAAACAATATTTCTTGGAACAGTTACCCAACAAAAGAAAGAAGCCAACACTCAGCAAAAGAAAAAAAAAAAGAATATACCTCTTCCCACCTTTCTCCTCACCCCACCCTTTTTTTTTTTTTTTTTTCCTGGAGAAAGGGAGATAGCCCACCACATGCCGGTAAGAAGTTCCCATTCGCAGAGGTCTCAGTGTTAGAACAAATAGAACAGTGTGAGGAGGAAATATCCATTGAAACTCTACTTTGAGAAACCACTGCAGAGGGGTTGCTTGGCCCGCAAGTGATGCCTCTCTTTCCACACCCCACCCAGTCTGAGGTGAAGAAATGCAGGCAGCAGGAAGAGGCAATGTTTGCCTTAAAACTGGTAGCTTCCAGCAACCCTCTGCTTGAACGATAAGAATGGCTGGGAGGCAACAAAAGCCAGCCAACTTACTGTGCTTTTTGGTGTGGGGCTTTGTTGGGTGGTCTTGCTCCTTTTTCATATCAGGTGATTCTGCTAAAGAGAAAAAAAAATGAGAGCTGCTTCATTTCCCTGTCTCCTACAATTGTTATCTTCATTCATCCATTCAGTTCACCAGGATTTATTGCACACCCACTACATGCCTGGCACTATTCATGAAGTTGGTCATGACCAAAACAGAGCAGAGATAAGTGCTCCAGAGAAAATATTTCAGGATAAGAAAAAAAGGGTAGACATGTGGGAATGGGAATAAATTGCGATTAAATATAAGGTGGTCACAGAAGAACTGATAAGGGGACCAGAGGGTGTGAAGGAGACAGCCACACAGAGACCTTGTGGAAGAACCCACTGTGCCTGAGAATAGTAAGTGCAAAGGCCCTGAGGTTGATGTGCACAGAATGGAAGGGAGACAGTGGCTGTGAGCAAGGGGCAGAGGGCAAACAGTGACGTTCAGATCACTAAGGCCTTATAGGATATTTTGAGGATTTTAGTTTTTATTCTGTGAGAGATAAGAAGCCATTGAAGGATTTATGTCATCAGTTTTTTTTTTTTTAAGTGAAATACCAAAATGTAAACATTTAAAACAAAGAAAGATGACTTTTAAGCCAAAGGAGTGCCTTTTTTTTGGCATGCAAAGTTACATTTTAATCAGCCAGACAAAGGTGCCATTGACTGGCCTGAGCTCAGCACAGAGGGCCACAGTGGACTGTGGAAACACAAATTAGTTTAACAAATGACTCATGATGGTGACCCTTGAGATTATCAACAAGAGAAAATGACAGAGGCAAATTTGTGAAATAAAACTTGTTAAAAAGAAAACTAAATGACTAAGCAGTATGTGTGTGTCTGTGTGTGTGCTTCTGTGTGTGTGTGCCTCTGTGTGTGTATGTGTGTATTTATATCAGTGGGCATGTCCAATATCAGGAGAACTAACGCAGATCTTACCAAAAAAAAAAAAAAAAAGCCCACCATCAAAAATCTGCCAACTTGAATACAGAGCTACTCGTAAGCGGTAGCCAATTCCGATCAGAAATTGGGCCAGTATATCACATCTCTTCTGTGAGCATTACATCAGAGTTCCCTCACTTAGAGTTTGCTAACCCATGTGTGGCTTTCAAGAGCATTTTAATCAGACCAACACTGCTGGCAAAGGAAGAGGATCCAAGCGTTCAAGATTGTCAAGAGTGGTCCATTATTCAATAAGGTTTGAATATCATTAGATCCTAATGCAAATGGTAAAGACTAACTCTTTTTTCTTTAGCACTTACTATGTACCAGGCACCGTGGTCAGTACTTTACATGAAGCACCTTATGTGATTCACACAATAACCCTACGAGGAAAGTACTAGCAGGATCCAGAGGTTTTACTCATAACCACTATTCTTTGCCATTTACAAAGATGGTGCCGCATAACAGATTTCATAAATGCCTTCCCTGCCAAGAATCAGGTTCAGTTCTGCAACACTCTAGTCAGTGGGGAGAAGTCATTCCAATTTGATGATTCTGTATTTCCCAACGTGCATAGGCACATTCACCTATCTGAGTACCCAGATTGTCACAACTCAGAGCTCCCAGCAGCTTGAAAGTCATGGTGGGATGGATGAAAGAGTTTTAATAAGATCTGGTTAGAAGAGAAACCTCTTTTTCTGGTGGTTAAATGCACCACCACCCTCCACTACCCCTCCCACTTCTTCCCCATACAACAATGTCAGCAGGAGGCTTTGCACCTGACTCAGATTTCTCTAAAACTTGGAAAAACAAATTCACAGAAAATGCAAGGAGACTCCACTCTCTCTCTCTCTCTCTGTAGGTTTCGCAGTGAGGTTGCGACATCCCATCAGGATGTGACAATATTGCGACAGGTTGGCACCCACCCCGGTTTCCAAGTGATGCATCACGCTGACAGGGCCACGTTGTTCTGCAGACAAAGAGTGGCATTTACCCAGCAGGCCACAAGGAAAGCTTATTTTCAAATGGCATCCAGGAGTGGTGCAGGGCCATTATTTCAGAGCCAGGGTTGAAGTCAGAAAAACCCAAGTGTAAGTGTCTCTCGGCCTATTGGCCTCAATCCTTACTTAGGGGTTGCAAGCACATGTAATGCAAGAATCAATTACTTTGGGAAATTAAGGTATCTTCATGAATAAACTGGAAACCTTGGACCTTCTCCCCAGAAAGAGGCACATATGTGTGTGTACACTCATCAAATTCTGTAACAGTTTCAGGAGTTTGTGGGTCATTTAGCTGTCCATGGGTTCCAGAGTAAGAACCCCCAGACCAACTACACCAAGAGGAAATGTTCTTTTTAAGATGTCAACCATTTACTCAAGCTAGACTTCCATCCATCTTAAGGAAGAACCTCAGCCAAAAAAAAAAGCCCTCAATAAAAATGTGGCCATCATCGTATGGAAGAATATGCAGCCACAGGCAAAAAAAAAAAACACTCGAATTTCTTCCAGCCTCTTCTTCTAGTCCCCAGTGCATGGGGGGCAAGCTGTAGAATCACCCACCTGCCTCAGCACTAAAATCTTTTGATCTGAAACGTCACCTTAATACGATGGCCTCTCCCCCTGGCTCTTCCCCTGGCCCTCAAATAAAAGTCAGAAGCTTTGAAGTTAGCCGTGTGGTTAGGTGACTCATCCTTATAAAATAATAGCTTGCTCTGAGGAAGTTGTCCAGCTTGGTTTTCTCCTGCTCTGCTTCCAGACACCTCAGGCCAAGGTCCAGTCCGGACCGGGGCAGCACCAAGGCACAAGTTTATGAAGAGCTCCAGAGCATGACTTCAGCTAAGCTGCTTCGCATGAAGCAAAGATTAGAAGCATTTGCATATGATTCAGCTGTGAGCCATTTCTTTACGGGATATACAAATTTCAGTGTTAGAATAGACCATGCCACCCTCGCTCTAGGCTCAGCGAGTCGGTGAATAAACACATCAAGCCTGCGTTGGCATGATTAGCTTGAGGATTATCGGGCAGATCAGGAACACTGGCGGCAGCCATTTTATGAAATGAGCAGATGACAGAGAAATCAAAACACGGCCCGCTTCCCCACCTGTGTTTATCAGTGAGGGCATCAGTTTATGTGTGGCCTCGCCTCAGTGTGGCTTGTAACCTGCATTAAAACACATAAAGATACCTAACTGCCCTCCATTTCATGGGAGCTGGAAATCTGAAGACTCAGACGAATAACAGGTCTCTGGGGCAGGGCTGGGGGGTTGCGGCAGGGTGAGGGGTGGAGGTTCGGGGGTCCTGGTCCCATTCAGTAGAGACTAAACTATTCTGAAAGGGACTGATCCTTACAAGGCTATAATTAACTATTCTACCCGGAGGGCTTGTTACCCCCAAGAATTTACCAACCCAGACACTGAATTGATTAAGTGATCATTCCAATAGAGCTCCTGAATGGCTTATCTCTTTTTTCAGCCTGTGTTACAATTTCAGGATAGGAATCCAGGATAAAGAGATTAAGAATCAATGAAGGGACTTCCCTGGCGGTTCAGTGGTTATGACTGTGCTTCCACTGCAGGGGACGTGGGTTCAATCCCTGGTCAAGGAAGTAAGATCCCCACATGCTCAATACCAGAAAAAAAGAAAGGAAATTTCTTGAACTGAATAAAAATGAAAATACAACATATCAACTTTAAAAAAATTAAAAAAAAAAAAAGAATCAAGGGGTGTGAAGGAGAGTAGATTTATAAAGCTCATTTTAAGAAGGACTATTCAAAAGTTGAGTAAGTGAACTCAGAAGGCAGTGAGTTCCCCATTACCTCCACGGGATCTTCCCTACCCAGGGACCGAACTCAGGTCTCCTCCACCTCCTGCACTGCAGGTGAATTCTTTATCCCTGAGCCACCAGGGACGCCCACAAACATGAAAACAGACATTGGTCCCTATTGATTCTGAGATTCTAGCAGGTAAGTCAGGATGCAAAAGAGAGCAGGGGCGCCTGGCGTGAGGGCAGCCAGAGCTGTGATGACTGCTTTTGATTTCCCAGGTGCCTTGAGATCTAACCACCCCTGAGGCTCAGGAAGTGGTTGGTTCAACTTCATTCTTAGTTGCAATCTTCTGCCCTAAGCCAAAGACTCAGGAAATGGGATGTAATACCTTAGGAAGTGCGGCAGGAAGTCAGAGGGTGACGAGGGTGGTCTCTTCAGCTCTGAAAACCTTAGTCTTAACTGAGTGGCAACAAAATTTTACCCTGACTGGCTCAATTCCCCCAGAATGGTAAATCTACCGCAGAACGTTTCAGTGTTTGATCTAGTTCCCTAATTTCAGCAAATATTTAGAGTGACACACAACGGGATGGGCCACCGGGGCTCCGGAGGGGGAAATCAAAAAATGAATTGGCCTTCACTCTTCACCTCGATTCCAGAAGCATTTACCCTGGCTCCCAGCCCTGTCTCATTCAAGAGGCTTGAACTGAACAAAACCTCAAACCGAAAGCTTTCGTTTTTTCAGTTCTCAAAACACACTCAACAAAAGCCAAAAAAAAAAAAAAAAGAGAGAGAGAGAAAGAGAGAAGGGGTTGTTGTTTGACTCTTGCCTTTTACAAACACACTTTTAAAATCCCAGTTCTGAAGCTGCCCCAAATTAAGTTCCAGGAAAAGACAGAGTCACTTGTAACAGGTCTAAGCTCTACTTTACAGAGCCAGACAGAGCCACAAGTTCCCAATGAGATCAAGAGTTGGCATGAAATCATCTCTTCACCTTCCTTGTGCATTCATTCCTACCAATAGACCTATTTGTAAGTGGATGAAGAGGAATAATCTGAAAGCCCCTCTCCCAGACTCCCAACAGACCAACCCTCTCACTCAGTTTGACTTTGACTGAGTCATGGATAGATAGCCTCCAGACGAATCCAATCTTGAACACAACAAATATGAACATAACTCATAATGTGCAGGTGGTCTGACTAATTAGAGAGTCCTGATGAGCCTTCAAGTGCAGACTTTAAGACTGACCCATGATTCCCAAGGTTCTAGATGTTTTCAGCAGCTGCACCTTCAACCCAGAGACCATCTTCCCAAGTCCACTGACTTCTGGATTCCATTGTGAGACATTCTTTTTCTAAAGCCAAAGACAGCTTGTTGAAAATTAAATAGAGCCTTCTCCCCTAATATACCCACTTATTAATAATTTTATCAGATAATTTCACAAAAGCAGGTTTTTATTGAAAAGAGAGTTTTTCTTGTCACAAGACAGTGATTTGGATTTACAGGAGGAAAATACCTTTTCTAGAGGCATCTTTGCTGATCATTTTCCATAGATAAATATGAACTCAAAAGCAGTTCTTTTATAAACTTTTCCCAGACCTTCATTGGAAAAGTGAAAGTGAAAATGAAGTCACTCAGTCGTGTCCAACTCTTTGTGACCCCATGAACTGTAGCCTACCAGGCTCCTCTGTCTATAGGATTTTCCAGGCAAGAGTACTGGAGTGGGTTGCCATTTCCTTCTCCAGGAGATCTTCCTGACCCAGGGATTGAACCCAGGTCTCCCACACTGTAGGCAGACGCTTTACTGTCTGAGCCACTGGGGAAGTCCTTGAAGGACTCCGGCAAAGCTGGAAATGTAGAACATTGGTAATTCTCATTAATTCTCAATAAGCAGTTGTATATGGTACACTCAGCCTTGGGTGTCAGGACAACTTACCAATGGGAAGGTGACCAGTGGTTGTCATGGAGATCTGGGCCCGGCAGAAAGTTTTGCTGTCCAGCAAATCTGTGGCAGTGAAAACGTAAGGGACATTAAGATCCCCCTGCTTACAACATCAAGCTTTGGCTTTTAGAAAAACAGAATCAGAATGTAACGGGGGTCTTAAGTGTTGGGGAGTTAGTTACCTACTGTGCTACCATAGTTGGTGTCGTATAAATAGTTTTCTTCTTTCCAGGTGTTCATGATGGAAGGGTCTGCAAAGGACAGAAAATGGAAATGTCAGCAGTCACCTTACCCAGGTGGGGAGTTTGCCTTTTCTTACTCATTGTTCATTATCAAAAAGGTGTGGGACAAGAAGGTGGTTTTCAGAGAGAAAAGATCAGATTCTACTTCAGTCACATGTGGATTTACAATAATGCTAGCCCAGTTTTTCTTCCAGCGCCCTGGGGGAGATGGACTTTGTTACAGCCTCATCCAGGTGTTCTATGCCTGTTGCATTTTGAGGGGCGTGAGAGCAGTTGCAGCGGTGGGATCCTATCCTAGCCCAGCGCTTTCCTGGGGATGTGTCATCTGCACTTGGGGGTGGGGGAGTTCAGGGGCCTGGCATCGTCATCCATTCTATTACACTGTCACCAGAATACTTTTATACTAGTTTAAAAAAAATGGTAAGGACAAAAAAAATTTCATGATGAATGAGCATCTTTTCCTAGTAATATCTTCCTGGGAGAATTAATTATGTTTCTTTCGCAAAAAGTCTGCTCAGTCTTATCGTAGAATCTTTATTGCTAAAATCCAGAGTGAAACTCTTCTTAAGCTAGGTGACAGCTCCCTCCCTCCAGGACATCTCCAATAGTCTTAAGGGGTGGACATAAAATTTTCAAAATAAAACTGAAGAGAAGAAGAGGAGATTGTATCTGAATCAAATAAACAGCTTTTAAGAGTAGAACCTCATTCTAATGGATAAAGAAGACGCAGTACATATATACAATGGAATATTACTCAGCCATTAAAAAGAATGAAACAGTGCCACTTGCAGCAACACAGATGGTCCTAGAGAGTGTCATACGGAGTGAAGTAAGTCAGAGAGAGAAGCAGAAATATCGTATGACATCCCTTATATGTGGAATCTGAAGTGAACTTACAAAACAGAAAGAGACTCTTAGAAACTTAGAAAATGAACTTATGGCTGCCAGGAGTAGATGGGATAGTTAGAGAGTTTGGGATGGTCATGTACACATTGCTGTATTTAAAATGGATAGGTAACAAGGACTTATTGTATAGCACATGGGACTCTGCTCAGTGTTGCATTGCAGCCTGGATGGGAATAGGGTCTGGGAGAGAAGGGACACGTGTATGTGTGGCCGAGTCCCTTCGCTGTCCACCTGAAACTATCACATTGTTCATTGGTTCTGTCCCAATACCAAATAAAAAGTTAAAAGAAAAAAAAAGAGTAGGGCTTCATTGCTTCATCTTGGAAAAGAAGTTCTTTCTTTTTTCAGAGTGCTGGGTAAGCACATCTCTTGACTCTTTAGATTTCAGACTCAAAGGAAACTCCCCTCCACCTACCCCAAAAGCAGCCCAACTCCTACACACCCCCCACATCTGGCTGATCTCCAACAGAAGATCTCTTTTCTTCCTGGCTGGACAAGAGCTGAGCGATCTGGCAGGAGCTGTCACCTCATCCCCGCCAGGAACTACCTGCATGCCCCTCCTCACAGATAGAGATGCCCTCAGCTCCCTCCTGCCCAGCATCTGAATTTCAGGGCTGGGGTGGTAAGCCACTGGCCGAGTTTCATTTTGTTTTTATAGCATAAACGGTATAAAATCTGACTCACTGGCTAAGTCCTCTTGTTTACGACATAGGGATTTAGCTGGTATTTGAACTAATAGCTACGTGCTTAGGCACCCCAAGCCCAATCTCTTGGGGTTACACCCTCTCTCCTCGTTGGGTTGCCTCGTACACCTGTTGTTGTCTCTGAAAACAAACTGAACCAAAAGAGGTTTGGGGGTGTTGGCCCCTGCATGAGCCTCCTCTCCCCTCCTCCCAGGGTGCACCTTCTTCCCCACCCTTCAGCTCAGCTTTCCTGAACTGGCACCACGAGAATGTCTGGATGGTCGAGGAGGAATTGTCAAGTATTTGGGACCTCTCTAGTATCACCTTCTGGCTCTTCCACTGGGGCTATCTGTCTGGCCAATAGTGGGGGTTAGAGGTGAGGGTGTACCACCCTCTTGGCCGAGTTCTATTCCTGCCTCTAAGGCAGTCGGGCCCATAAAGCACAAACCATCTGAGTAACTCAAGCCCTGGTCTCTGGAGTGGGGGAGGCGGGAAGGGCAGGGCTGGAAAACCTAATTAACATGCTTAGCAGCTATTGTTTTTTCTTTAATAATGGTAGACCAGCCCCCTTATACAAGAGTAAATACCTGCATGGGGCCAGTTTCTGCCCCTAGTGACTCACAAATCACCCCAGGTCAAATTTTGTCCTTGGTGACTGGCACGCAAGCCTCAGGGAGGCCTGTGGCAGACTCTGTGGTTGGCCCATGTGGCCTGCATTCTCGCTGATGTGGGCATGGGGAGAGACCCTGGGGCGGGAGCAGTTCCTGGGGACTTGGGGCAACTTGCAGAGTTCTCCCTAGACTAAGAGGTCATAAAAGGGCAATATGCCAGGAAACTCTGATTGATACCAGGCTCTGGGGCACAACTTCTGGAGGCAGTTACTGTTCTCTGAAGATCCCCTGGTGGGGGGAGGTGGGGAGACAGAAAGTCCCCAGGAGAGAGAGTTCAGGACAGAGAAAGGAGGGATGATTGGGCAGAAGGAGGAGTACAAAGTGAATGTAATGGCTCTGGGACCGCAGACTCCACTCGGGGCTCAGAGCAGCAGCTTTTGTCTGAAAGTGCTCTTAAGGCAGGAGTTGGTTCCACAGCTGCTTTGGATATCCTTACAGAAACTCCAAGGTCCTCAATCTCTCCCCAAGCCCAGTCTCTTGGGGTAACACCTTCTCTCCTCGTTGGGTCACCTCATATACCTGTTGTTGTCTGTCGTAGAATCTACGACACCCAGGCCAGTGCTTCCTGCTCTTAACAAAACACACTCCCTCCAAGGGAGAAGGGGGAGAGGAGATACTGACACTTCCTCTTCTCTGCTCTTGCCTCTCCTGACTCGGCTAAGCCCAACCCCCTGACTCTCTGCAATGAAGAGGATGCGCGCTTAGACTCTGCATTTTTCTGGGCTCTTGGATCAGAGCCTGGATGCGCCCCTGACCAACCACGGGAAGCAGAGACGTGTGGGAGGAATTAGGCTCACCACCAGTCTAGAAGTCAGAAACAGTTGGCAGGCATGGTCCCAAGGACAAGGAATGAGATTCCTGGCAGGGTGGGTGGCCCATTGGAGACAGTCAGGGAAGAGGAATCCCTGGATTTCCTGCCCAAACACCGGCTCCATCCTGCTCCCACACTCTCCCTCACAATCCCTCCCAACTTGTGTTCCCCAGGCCTTTGCTTCCCAAGTTGGCTCCCTTCATCTACCACGACTCACCGGTTTGTTCAGTTTTGACAATGACATTGTGCGTGGACTGGAACAGGTCACTGCTGCACTGGCCTGTGAAGGGCAGATTGGGAAAGTCAGAGTGGGCCCACACGGAGCCAAAATGTGTTGCTTGGCTAAGGACAAAGCTGGCTTCATGGAAGAGTTTCTGCTAAGCCCACTGCCTAATCATTATCCTTTGCGTCTGAGAGGGGGCTTCCCTCTCTGCATCTGTAATCTCAAGCCTGGGGTCCTTGGCCCAGAAAATCAGTAGCTGGGGCACCCACCTCAAATGGAATTATTTAGCTTTTCAAAGAGAAGATATCCAGTATAAGGGAACTAGAAGTTTAGATGTTAGAAGACCAGTTTCTCTACTAATAGCTGCAAGTCACTTCAGCTTTGTCGGTCTTGGTTTCCTCAACTAAATTTAGGGGATTAAACTAGATAAAGTCATTAGATGGCCTCTAAGGTGCTTTCCCATACTAAGATCTGACGCAAAATGCAAACAAAAACACAAAGCCATCTTAATCCTTTTTTGATCTTAAATGTAACCCTTTTTGGTTAGATCCAATCTGTGAGACACGTCTAAGTACGTGCAGTGATTCTTCTCTTACATATGCCTTACAACTTCTCTTCAGATATATCACACATAAAAGCATATGCATGCATGTGTGAAAAGTAGCTTCAGATGTGTCCAGCCCTATGGATTGTAGCCCGCCAGGCTCCTCTGTCCATGGGATTTTCCAGGCAAGAATACTGGAGTGGATTGCCATTCCCTTCTCCGGGGGATCTTCCTGATACAGGTATAGAACCCATGTCTCTAATGTCTCCTGCGCTGGCAGGCGGATTCTTTACCACTAGCGCCACTTGGAAAGCCCCATTAAAGCACATATATACAGGTAAATTCATTTTGTATGTTTGTCTTCCCCAGCCAGATTACAAACATCTCAGGAGCAGAGGTCACACTTTAACGTCTCTGACCTTCAGTTTTCCCAGATGAAAACTTCCCCTATCAAATGGGCACGATGTTTATTTTCTCATAAGGTCACCAAGTGAATCTATTCACTTGGAGTCCTTGTATAAATAAATACTCAATAAATGTAAGTTAGAACGTTTACAAAAAGGCAAATGACAAAAACTAGGTGAGAAATCTGGCCAGGAGGCAGTCAGAGGCACCGGCCATACGCAGTGGGATCAGACAAGTCATGGAAGGCCAAAGATGGAAGGCCAGAGCCGCGAAGTCAAGGGTGACCACATCCCATCCCACGCCTCCCTGTCTTAAGCTTCAATCAGAGCAAAGCTTTAAAGGAGTGGATTTAATTGGAGGTGGGGAGGTAAATATTTTTAATTCTTCAAGTATAAGTCTGCTCTTTCTGAAGACTCCTGGGCGTTATTTTTAGAGCCTTGTTTGGTTTGGTTCTAGTAAAAGAAAAATGAGCAACCACTTCTGAGGTGGGCAGGAAGCAGGGAGTGCCCCGGAGCTGAATGAGGTCATCTCAAATGGCCACCATGCTGCCAGCTCAGTGGCCAGACATTGGGTCTCTTCAGTGTTGATGGCAGCTGTCGGGGTCTGAATCTGGTCCATAGCCCTGGAGCTCATGCTTCCCACAACCCCAGCTCCACGTCCAAACACAGGTTCTGCTTGGATAGATGTGCCCGTTCCAAAGTAGACAGGCCAGCCCACTATTCATACATATCACTGCTTCCCAAAAGGGTTCTCAGAGAAGCTAGTTTTTTAAATAACCATTATCAGAAGAACTTCAGGCCGGTGTCAAGGGCATTCTGCAAGATAGCTATCTCCCCTACCAAGCCTTCCAAGCCAGTGTAGCATGCATGCATGTGTGAACCAACTATCACTGATGGATAGCCTTTGAATGCTTCCTGTCTATATGCTGGGTGAGGCATCAGAAGAGACATCTGGGGCTCTAGGATAGCCCCAATCCCAGAAGTCACTGCAGAAACATACCAAACCTGTCCAGACCAGTCATTCTAACCCTTTTTCATTTAGGACCTTTTAAGAATCTGTTGTAATAACATAAGCTTTCTCTCCTCCACCAAAACAAACTATATGTAATTTCACCTATTTTTTTGTTTTCCCATACTTATGTCCCATTGTAAGAACCTAGTGAAGTGAGGTCACTCAGTCGTGTCCGACTCTTTGCGACCCCATGAACTGTAACCTATCAGGCTCCCCTGTCCATGGGATTTTCCAGGCAATAGTACTGGAGTGGATTGCCATTTCCTTCTCCAGCGGATCTTCCCGACCCAGGGATCAAACCCAGGTCCCCCGCATTGTAGACAGACGCTTTACTGTCTGAGCCACTTTTTAAAATAGCCATGGCAATCTTAACCAGCAAGTGATTGAGAATGAAATAATCAAACCCCATTTGTAAGAGAAATAAGTGGTTTTCTGAGAGCACCAAGTATTCTGTGACTACCCAGCTAACCCTTGTCTCCTTGGAAATTAACCATAAGAAGAGAATTACATTACCCTAGATTTGTATGGGATTTGGTACACCTTGTACCCTAGGCTTCAAGCCTGTCCCCTCTCATCTCCCTTCTACTTCCCTGTTTTGGAAAACAGTCATTTGGAGGTAAGACCATCCTCAGATGTCCCTAAACAGGAACCCTGCCAGTTGTAGAGTCTCTGCCCTTCCCAGCTGGCTCCCAACAGGGTAGAGAGAGTGAAAGAGAGTCACCATTCCACTTGAGATGCTGCAGGTTGCTGTAAAGAAGCTGCCCCGCCGTCCCCGCAGCCCGGGTGAACTCCTGCAGACTCATGCTGCAGAGGTGCTCGCCGTTGATGTCAAACTCCTGGAAAGGGATGCAGCTGGCGTCCAGCTGGTTGGTGTCCAGGAGATGCTGGAGCCACTCCCACACCTGGTACTTGGTCCAGTACTGAGGATGGATTTCATGCCACTGGCCTCCAAAAAACCCACTGGAAACTGCAAAAGAGGAGGCAGCCCTGTGAGTGAGCCGTGTTTGCTTCTGAGCATGATCCCAGACAGGGAGGTACACTGCCAGAAGTCACAGGGATTGCCCCCGAGGTGTGCACGCATCAGCAGAGGGTGGATTTGGAGAGGAGGCTCTGGGAAATGCAATTCCTTCCCTCGTTGTGGTAGGAGCCAGTCATTCAGCCTCCCTACATCTTCCTATTGTTCCTCGTATACTCACGCCTGGGCTCTGGATAGAACACAAGACTTGAAATGCTCTGAGATCATGAGCTTCTTCCCCATCTCTCACAAAGTACCATGAAAGCTAATGCATTGCTGCAGGTTCAGCAACATGTTGGCTTCCTGCCCACACCCACAGAGTTCGCATGGTTTCCCCCCCCCCCCACACACACACACCTGTATACACACATATACCCTCAATTCAAACCATTTTCAACCAGAAGCCTGAGACTTGGGTTCTCCTCTTTATGATGCCTTTGTTTCTCCCCAGAGTGGTCCAGATGATTCATCTGCTCGCTGTGCTGATGTCCCCCTGCCCATTATGATGGTTACAACCACTGTGATGTCACTTCCCTACCCAGTCACCTTCAGCAACTTCCCTTTATCCACTGAAATTAGGTCCAAAACTTCCAAGCCAGGTACTGAGGCTCTTCACTATTCCTCAAGTGACCTTTTTTCTGTATTGTCCTTTAGGCCAGTTTGAGGCATACCTATGGCTCCCTCCCTGTTGAATTCCTGCCCAACTCAGTGACTCTGACCACCCATAAAGCCATCAGGGACCCCCCGACCGATTGCTGAGGGCTGCTGTCTCTAAATCTCCAGGAAACATACTTCCCATTTCTCCTCATGACTTCTGTCCTGTTTTGCCTTCTTTGATGAGTCTTTACAGTCCTATTCTTCATTGTAAACTGTATGCTCAATTTACCCAGCCTTATATACGTTCTTACCCATCCTTGTATCTCCCATAAAAACTACTTAGAGATTTTGCCATTATAGGTACTTTCTCTCCACTTCTTCAGTAAGTTTATTGCTGAAGAATAACATTGGAACCTGGAAGAGCCTGTGAGATCTATCCACAGGATGGCTAATTCAAGTACCAGTGAAGAGGAATTCCTCCAAGTCAATAAATATTATTGAGCTCACTATGGACTAACTATCTATGTATGTGACTCTCATACTCACTTAAGAGAGCATCACTAAATCAACCCAGAGTCCTGGAGGGATGGAGAAGAAAGAGCCAGCTTCTGTTGTCATGTGACCAGGCTGAGAGCTCTTACAATCCCTTCTAAAGCAGGGACCAAGGAAGGGAGCACTCTCTTGGAAGAGGTGAGGGGTAGGAACAAGGGGGAGACCCTATTATAGCCCACCAAGCTGAAGAAGGGGAAATCTAACTGAGCATGACACACAGATATTCCCACCAACTCAAGGATGGACCAATAAAGGAAAATGTAGTGCAAGAAAATGGTCCCTAACTTTTTCTTCAAGGTCCTGCTAGATCTATACTTCTCTAAACTCTAAAGCAATTATGAATCACCAGGGAATGTTGTTCAAATGCAGATTCTGATTCCATAGACTTGGGATGAGGCCTGAGATTCTGCATTCCTGGTGAGTGTCCCAGGAATGGGGATGATGATGATGTTTGTCAGTGGACACAGTTTGCGTGGCAAAGAGATACAGAGCTTCAAAAGGTCTGATCCCCAAAATACCCACAGCCTGGCCCTCAACACTCCCAGAGGAGAAGCTCAAGGGGGAATGCTTCCAACCCACTCCTGTTTTTGCTCACCCTCTTGGACTTCATCCACTGCTCCCAGACTTAAGGATTGCTAAGAACAGGGAGTCAAGATCACGTGGGCACAAAGGTGCTGTCCTGGGTCATACCTGCTGCTCACATTAGGTGCCTTACTCCTCATACCTCATAACCACACAAAAGTAGGCCTGAACCCTCAGCTGGGGTCCTAAAGGCAAAGCCAACAGTGAAGGGGGAAGGGATAAGGATTGGGAGAATCTAGTCCCCAAATTTAATTACATAGAAATATTCCCAAATATACTAACACACTGAGCCTAAACGGGATGTCTCTCATTCCTCCCACTTTTTTTGGTGTCTCACCAACCAATACAGTTGTTGAAGGGTGGGCTATATTTTTTGAAGCTCCCCCAAGTCTCTGTTCTTTTATTTTGAAATTAATTGTTTTGCTAACTGTGCAACTCTGAGTTTGCAAACAAGAGACAACAACTCTCAGTAACCCCACACCAGGCCTACAGTACATTCTTCTTTCAATGTCACATGATTCAGATGAGAGGAGGGTTCCTGATAGTGCAGCCTATTAGAACTTGGCAGAACCAGAGAAATTTTGTCTGAAGTTGAACAGGGCAGACTCCCCACTAGCCTGCAGAAGTTTGGGGAAAAGCATTGAAAAGCCTATGAGTTCAGCTTCTCTCTGGCATTCAACTGGTCTCCCCAGTCCCATCATTCAAGACCAGGAGCTTCTGGAAGTGAGAATGTAACAGTGATGAGTGGATTCTACTCCCTGCACAGCAAACAAGAGGAATGCTGCCATAATGGAGGGTCTAAGGGCTTGGGATGCAAAAGACTTTCCAGCCTGAAGAGCTTTTCCCTGTTTAGAATTATCCTTCAAGGTCCCCACAGGGAAGCTCATGCCCAGAAAAGACAGCAGTTCAGGAGGACGGGTGATCAAATAAGAGAAGGTCTCCCCTTTCTGTTTTCCATGCTGTGTGGCTGGGGATTCCAAGTTGAAAGGTGGAGCTGCCCAGGAATCGGCTGCTTCTTGGAGAATGCAACCTTCCACTGGCATCCCACTTCTGCCTTCCAGACATTGTTCGTCAAGAGCCACTTCCCTGTTCTTCAAGGGAAGCAAGAGCAGCAGAGTCTCTAGGGAGGAAATTAGTAGCAGGCAGAGGGTGAGAGAAGGCCCAGACCCCCTTACACCTGCTGCGGTCCGGTGCATAGGAGGTTGCCCCAGCTGACTGCCTTCACAACAAGGTGCACGGCTCTGATTAGCAACCACTGTATTCAGCCTGGCTTCTACAGTAAGCCAGGGCTGGATCCACCCTCTGTAGGCCCCAGACTAAGCCCTCCCTCTTCTAATCCACCAGTCTTAGATTAAAGCACCACAGGCAGGCGCATGGTCTCCTGACAAATCTACCCACCCTTTATAGAGGGAAGTCACTGGAGAATGAAACTGAAGGCTCTCTCTTCTCCTTAACGTCCATGCTTCCACGTCACACACACACACACACACACACACACACACACACACACACACACGCACGCACAGAGTTTTCTTTCCTATCCCATCTTCATATCCCAGCCAACACTATTAAAATGGCCTTACTTCGGGGTATCTCTTCTCTCACCCTCTCTGTCAGCTTGCCAACCTGGAACTTTGAATATTGAGAGGAAACCACAGACTATCTCGAGTGGGCTTCTGGCTGGGGCTCCAGGGACCTGTGGGGATCTCCTGCTTAAAGAGTTTTCTCCAGTCCCCCTGGCCCCCGCATCCCCTGTATTTCCCACAGGCCTCCTGGCTCCCAGACCCCCTGTAAGCTTCATGAAGTTGGGGAATAAAGTCTAATCAGAGCAAAAGAAGAAGCTGGAAGAAGCTGCATGGGGAGGGACATATGCAGCCCCCTTACCATTGCACGTGGAGTAGCTGTCTGTCCAGGCTGGCTGCTGGTGGAGAAGATTGTTGCTGGGGTTGAGATTCATTACACCACTTCCTTCCAGAATCATGATCTGTAAGGGGATCAAAAAGGCCGTTCCGTCAGTGCCTCTGGGACAAATGTCATTTCAGAGTATGGATCATAGAGCAAATTTAGGAAGGAAGAAAGAACGTGTCCTCCCGACCACTGCCTGCCAAGCATGTTGCCACAGCCCTTTCAGTAAAAGCAAAACTGACTGGCAATTAAAAATTTCCAGGTTCAGTTTTCATATGCATGAGGCAAGTTTTTACAGCCACCCATTCATAAATGAATAATCTCTGATCGGGAATGAAACAGGAGGAAAATGTAATACCTGCTCACCGGGTGAGTCTGGCTAGCAGCCAACTTTTTCTTTTTTTCTACAAAAGTGAAAATATCAGAGAGATTTTGTTTAAGGTGGAATTGCCATTCGGTAAAATCCCAAATGGCTAGCAGAACAGACCCAGCACCTGTGTGGGAACCCTGACTTGAAATCAGACATGTACGGGTTCTGACACACCTGAGCAGCCCGCCCCTCAGCATCCAGTAAATTTCCTCAGTGAGGATATCTGCCAAGAGATGGGCTGGTCTCAGGGGATCTCAGCCATATTTGACCTAAAGCTTTTCAAGCACTTAGTTAGCTCTGTGATAACGTTATAAATCAACTGGTTTCTCCAATAAGACACTGACGCTTCCTTCTTGGTAAAAATTTTATCCTCACATTCCCTTTCCTTTTAGTTATCACCATTCAGTCACTCAGTCAATATCTGACTCTTTGCAATACCATAGACTGCAGCACACCAGGCCTCCCTGTCCTTCACCATCTCCTGGAGTTTGCTCAAACTCATGTCCGTTGAGTCAATGATGCCATCCACCTGGAGGATACTGCAGGCTTCACAGTGTACCTGAATGGGACTTTCTCAGTATGAGGCTCATTTTCTCAGTAAAGGATCAAGGAGAAGAGCCTTTCTTCCATGAGCCTGTTTTTGGATTTTTTTGAACTGTATGAAAATTTTATGCTTTAGAAATATTCACCTCGGTCCTCCAGCACTTACAATGTTCTTACCCTCATGCCAGACTCAAAGCCTCAGAAGTGCGTTCAATCATTTTAAGGATGAACAGTCTGTTTCCAGAAGGTGACTGAGCCTTACCTGGGACCTCTAAGGGTAACCTGCTCCTTCTAAATGTTGGAGTGGGGAGAAGCCAGAATTACAGTAGAAGATCATGGAAAATTCTCTGCCTGTTTGGGTGAAAACTTGCATCTTCATGTGTCACCAACATCCCCAGGATGGAAATTGCCCAACCAGAGCCATTCCACTCCCTCAAAACCCCTTCCTCTAATTTAACTACTGCTCCTTTGGGTCAATGTAGGGCTTAAGAGGGGAGAAAAGGGGGTCTGGAAAAGACATAAAAATTCATTCATGTATTCATTCTTTCAACAGATATTTATTAGCCTTGCAATGGGTTGGGCACAGTTCTAGGAACAGGGAGTAGAGCAGTGATTAAGGGTTGAATTAGGCTAAACAGAAACATTTATGATGATCGTTAACATCATCATCCTGGTTGTTTGGCAAATAATTAGGCCTGAATCCAGCCTAAGTAGAAGGTAGGAGAAGGCAAGATGGGGTGGCAATGATGAGCTCTGTAACAGCCCACAGGGAGGGGAGGTAGCAGAGCTGAGGTGTATGCGGTGGTGCCATAGAGATGAGTTTTGACATCAGAAAGAGCTGGAGTTTATCCCAAGTTCCACCACTTAATACCAGCTAAGTTCTTAGCTGGTTTGTACTAAGTCAAACAAGTTATTAGCCTCTCTGAACCCCAGTTTCCTTGTATGTAAAATACAGGCCATTGTAGCCACCGTATGTATTGGTTGGGACTTAAGTGAGTCTCCATACCTCGAGCACTTGGCACCAAATAGGACATAACTGCATAGCAGGTATGTTATGATGAGGAGGCATTCTATGCCTATCAACAACCTGAACCAGAAGCAACAGTGGGCCTCAGTTTCCCCGGGCAGAAATTGAAGGGCTAGTAAATTCCTTTTGAAGTTCATTTCCAGAAATGTCTTGGATTCTCACTCTCAGAGAAAACCAACCCAAGTCAAACTTTCTTTTCTTTTCCCATTGAGCTTTCTAAAGCAATTGCCCTAAGCTAAGAAATCAGATGGGGGGACTTGAAGGCAAAAGAAAGCTTCCAGGTCCCCAGAGGGGTGGCTGGGAGAGGGAGAGGGCATGGCACCAAGCTCCTGTTTGCTCAAGGCTAGGCTTGTTCCTTGCCAGCATTTGCTCAACTACAAGCAGTAGAAAGGTTACTGTTTAACCCTGAAAGGGCTGAAGCTCAGAGCCCAGTCCATGTGCCCTCCAGGCTGGGGGTGGAGGTGGGGTGTGCAGGGGAGGCTTCCCTGAAATTCTTTCGCAAGGGCTGTTTCAAAGTGGCTATTTCAGTGGAAGTCAGATCTGCTGGGGCCAACTATGACCCACTTCCTCAGCCGGCTGGCACAGGGCTTCTCTTTACCAATTCCCCAAAATCTAGAAGGCAGAGTTGGCTGAGGACCGAGCACCCATCTTCGGAGTTGGGGAGAGGTGGGCTCAGATCCTAGTTCGCCTGCTCCCGGTGGGTGACCTTGAAACAAGTTCAAGTCTATCTGACCTGAATCTTTCTGATCCTCACTTTCCCCACTTGTAAAATGGGAACAACCCAAACTCAAAGGGCTGTGGGCATCAAATGAGCTTGTGCGCACAGAGAGCTCAGCGGGTACTAAGAATTCAATAAATTTTGCAGGAACACATGGGCCAGACTTCCTCTTATGACTAAATGCCCCACAAGCCCCTCTCCTCCAGGCGGACATCATTTCTCACCATGAGGCATCCAGAACTACTCTCAGCCAGAGAGAAGTACTGAGGATTACAAGGTCACAGCTGCCCCATTGCCATCTGGGCCCCCAGGAGGCTGAGCACACTCCCTGCTGGCACCCCCTTTCCAAGGGAAAGCAGCCAGCACAATGAGGGGCCCTTTTTTACAGGGCCCAGTAAATGGTTAGCACCCATAAAAGAGTTTATGTGGCTTATTCCTTAGTGAGTCAGAGTTCACTGAGCTCACCCAGGCTGCTGAGGAGAGAAGGTCGGTGTTCTCAACCCAGCTTGGAGCGACAGGGACCATGCCCTCAGGGTGGGCACTGAAGGCCCCTGGGGCCAGCACGGCTGAAGGCCTTTTACCAAGTTCTAACCCCTTGGAGACCCAGCTTTTCAAGTGTGAAATAAGGACATGTGCCCCCCAACAGCCTCACAAGATTGTTGAGAAGATCAAATGAGATAATAGATAAAAAATCTGCCTTGAAAATGGTAAAAAAAAAAAAAAGAAAGAAAGAAAAAGCATTATTATTATAACCAACTCACCCACACTCCCATATACAAATGTAGACTTTCCATGTTACATGGTGATTACCTTCTGCTGTGCTTAGTTGCTCAGTCGTGTGTCCAACCTTTTGTGACCCGTGGACTGTAGCCTGCCAGGCTCCTCTGTCCATGGGATCCAGGTAAGAATACTGGAGTGGGTTGTCATGCTCTCCTCCAGGGGATCTTCCCAACCCAGGGATCAAAGCCAGGTCTCCCACAGTTCAGGTGGATCCTTTACTGTCTGAGCCACCAGGGAACCCTGAGAATACTGGGGTGGGTAGCCTATCCCTTCTCCAGGGGAACTTCCTGACTGACCCAGGAATTGAACTGGGTTCTCCTGCATCACAGGCAGATTCTTTACCAGCTGAGCTACCAGGGAAGCCCAGGTGATTATCTGATGGAGTATGAAAAGCAATCCTTTTAATTTAGAAGTATTTAATGCTTCTCGTTAATCTTTTTACTTTACCTTCAGCATAACTTTTCTTATTTTCTTTAAAAAAAGTATCAATTATGGGAAGTTGAGACTTCGGAGACTTTGAGGGCTGGGTTGGAACCCAGACTCCCCATCTTTGTCTTTGAGCTATGTGACCTTGAGTGTGTTACTCCTTCTGAGCTCAACATCTTTACTGATTCCAAAGAGGGAGTCAGGGAACAGTGGATGTCTTCCAAGCTTAAGGGCTATTTGAAAGGATAAGTAATGCTATGAAGTTAAAGGTCCCTGGGCTTCCCTGGTGGCTCAGATGGTATAGAATCCACCTGCAATGCAGGAGACCCGGGTTCATTCCCTGGGTCGGGAAGATCCAAGATTGGAAGCAGTAAATTCAGAGCCTAAGGAAAAACAGTTCCACCCTTTGAGCTAAAAGCAAGCTGGAGAAGGATCCACTTCACCTCATTTCCAGCTAGAGAGAGAATTCTAGGGTGAAAAGCAGGGTTTCTCAGCCTTGGCGTGACTGGCATTTTGGTCCAGGATGGTACAGGTTGGGAGGGCTATCTTGTACACTACAGGATGCCCAGCTGTATCTCTAGCCTCTTCCCACTAGACTCTAGCAGCACTCATGCACCAACCCTGGAAGAAAAGCCCCAGAGCCAGATCACACCTAGCCATGAGCACCAGTCAAATCAGAGCCCATGGAAACAACAGCTCAGATTTTGTTCTTGCGGGGGGGGGGGGGGGGGGGGGGACTTTGGACTAGCCTTTCTGAGCTGCTATATCCTCTCTTGGGAAACTGCCACCTAGGCTTGCTGGAGGACTGAAGGAGATTCAGGACTATGGGGCCCCAGGCACAATGCCTCATCATACCCATACCTGGTAAGTGCCTCCTAGGTGGAAGTTTATGAAAACTCACCGAGTATTGGACCCCCCTTTGTCTAGTCTCACATAGTATGTATTCTGGGAACACAGCATAAATTGTTACTTGGGGTACTGAAAAATGCACATCACAGAAAAGAAAAAAGTAAATTTTAATTCAAACCGAAAGATTGAAATGCACTGAGATATACAAGATTTTTCCATCTGCATTCTTTTCACTGATTCCTCCACATTCGCCCAAGATGTCACCCTTTGCACCACAATTCTAAGACTGACGCTTTGGATGACAGAAGTCTGCTCTTTATTTCTAGAGGAGGAACCATGGGTGGGATCCAATAAATTACAGCAGATGGTCCCTCATGCCAGCCTTCCAGTCAGACACTCTTCTATCCTAGGGAGCAACTCCCTGGGCCACTAGGGTTTGGCCAATCCAAACTCAGTTTGGCAGAGAGGCAGCACTGTGCTCTGCTGGGGTGGCCAGAATCACTCTTTATTCCCCACTTGGTTAAGGGGCCCCTTGGGATTAAACACAAGCACCCGCAGTACCCCCAGCTGCTACAGACTCAGACTACTTCTGAGCCACTCGCATATAGAGATGACCCACCACGTCTGTACCCACCCCACCAGACCTTCATCAAGAGTGGATTCCCTTCCAGCACCAGCTTGACCAGCATGCACAGGGAAGACCAATGGATCAGGGAGGGGGCCAGCAGAATGCCTAGCCTGACCCTAAAGTTTAAGAGTCTCACGTTTTAACTGTTGCTCAGCAGCTCAATTGGGAGTGGGTGAGACTAGTGGCAGAGACAGAATCTCACTAACATCTGGGTTGAAAGGACATACTCAAGGTGTGAGGAGCTTCAAACCCAGCCCAATGTTGCCATGCTTCTGGAGGGCAGTTCTCATGGTGACTCAGATGGTGAGGATAGAAGTCTTGATTCTGCTCCTTGGCAGGCTGTGTTGACCCTGGGGAAGTACCATCCTGTTAAAGTTTCACTTTCCCCCATGATAAAAAGTGGGAGAAATGGAGTTGACGTGTGGATCAAATGAGAACGTTTGTAAAATTCTCACACAGTGTGTCAGAAAATGTTAGCTGTCACTGTGGGGTCTGCCCAGAAGCTTCTCTCTGAACTGTGTTGGTTGGCCTGGGCAATATTCTTAGGGTTGAGGTAGACTCTTCAGAGGCAGGATGGTGCAATGGTGGGAAGCACCAGGCTGTGCAGTCAAATGGCCATGGTTCAATACCTGGTTTTGCCAACTGACTAATCACTTGGACAAGTGACTCAACTTCTTTGGGTCTCAGTTTCCTCGTTGATAGAATGGGGATGATATGAAAACAGTTGTTGAAAGACAAAATGGATACCAGTAGAATGCTTGGTACATATTACATGTATCACAATATACGTATTAAGTACTTGGTGAATACAAGCTAATTGGTGTTAGTCGCTCAGTCGTATCTGACTCTTTGCAACCCTGTGGACTGTAGCCCACCAGGCTCCTCTGTCCATGGAATTCTCCAGGCAAGAATACTGGAACGGATTGCCATTCCTTTCTCCAGGGGATCTCCCCAACCCAGGGATTGAACCCAGGTCTCCTGAATTGCAGGCAGATTCTTGACCATCTGAGCCACCAGGGAAGTCCCTAATTATTATTATCTTTTATTTGTTGTGTTGTGACTTATTATTTCATTGAGTCTCCAAGGTGGAAATTGAGGGTTAAGTTCATTTCAAGCAAGGCTTCTAACTTCTACAGTCTACATCATGTTCAGCAGTCCCAGTGAGCTGGCACACTCTAGCCTAGGGCTGGACTCGGGCTCCCCAGCCCCATCCTGCTCTGCTGGGTGACACACCATTAGGCTGGGTGATGGACAGCATCTCTGAGCCCCTGCTCACAGAAGCCGTGCTCTGCCCCTCCGCCCGCTTCCTGCTCCCCTTCGTGCCACCAGACACACACTGCCTGAGGCTGCCAGCAGCAGTGGGAGGGCACACTTCTGCAGGCCCTGGGTTACCGCCCCAGCATTTTGCTCCCACACACCATGGCTGGTTTGCAGGTGCACAGGAGAGCAGCTCATCTCAGATGGGAGCTCCTGGCGGAAGACGGCCTGTGGGTCTCTATCCTACAGGGTCCCTTAGCACCTGAATTGCTCAATTACTAGAAGAAAGGGGTCTGGGATTTGACCTCTTAAGGACAGAAAAGTGAGCAGAAGGAGATTCCCTTGGAACTTTGGCAAAGGACCAGAGCCAGGTCTTCTGGAGCCCAGGAGGCTCTGCCCAGCCTTGGGACTCCTAACAAGGCCAAGCCCTGCTCCACTGGTCTCTCTTAAACACACAGAGAGGACCCGCCAGCATAGACAAACACAGTCCAGCTTGGGCTCGCTCATCTAGAGCAAGGTGTGTCTTTTGCTCTGTGGTGGGGCTACTGAGACCTAAGACCAAGTGCTGTACTGCTACTACTAATAGTAGCTATATACTATAGTAGCTAGGGCTTATTGAACATTTAAATGGGCTGCCTATTTTCTCATAGTTTTAAATCCATTATCTCAGTCAATACTCACAATTGCTCTGTAAGGCATTATGCCATTTAGCAGATGGTTCATCTGTGGCTCCAAGAGGTTGTGTCACTTGTTCAAGCTCACACAGTTTTGAAAGAACTGAAACTAGCAGAAAATTCAAACTCTGTCTAGCAACAAACCCTGGGCACTTTCTGCTGAGCTGGGTGTGCTTTGCCAAAGAAGAAAGATGCCCTCAGCTCATCCTCAGCCCCAGCCCCATCCTACACACCGTCACAGCATTCTCCCTGTGCCACCTGGGGTCTCACACCTTTACCAGGTTTCTCCTGGATTTCAAAGCTCTCTGCGTCCATTCAATCATGCAGGGACCCTGATTGAAACATGTTTCTTTTTTGCCAGAGCAACCTGAAGTCATCTCTCTTCTCAATATATTCAAGAATTCTTTTTAGAATGAAAGGGGAGAATTCCGTTATCACTTTTCCATACTTACAGTATACTCAGGTAGGAATATTTAGGGCCAGTTTTATCTGTGATACTTTTGGCCATTAAAATAGATTTATGTGTGCCAAGTTGCTTTAGTTGTGTCCAACTCTTTGCGATCCTATGGAGTATAGCCCGCCAGGCTCCTCTGTCCCTAGGATTCTCCAGGCAAGTATACTGGAGTGGGTTGCTGTGCCCTCCTCCAGGGGATCTTCCCCGATTGAGGGATCAAACCCAGGTACCATAAAAGGAGTATTTATGTATTCATGCAAATATATTAATCTATACATGTAAATACATGAATATATTTGCATACACATATGAATATTCCTTGCATGATTCAATAAAATGATTTTTAGTTTATATTTTAGAAATAAACCAGTTCACAATGCTTTGTGCTTCATCTGGATTAGAACTGAATTAGTTCAAAAAGTAGTGTTTTCTTCTGTTGGGAGGGTGAAGATACACCGGAAGCCACCAGGGCCACAGAGCAGATCATAAGCAGGGCTTCGCTTGCATTCCCTGCTCCCACCCCTCGGGGACCGAGAGTCAAAGCCACAGTCTGCCTTCTTCCCAGATCCTTGATTCATTCAACCACATCATCCCCAGACTGCCTCAGAATACTGTCTCATGTGGGTATTTTTACTCCTCAAGCCCAAGGAGCAATTAGGCACTTTAATCGCTTTTGCAATGACAGCACTATCCAGACCATTCTCAGTCCTTAATCAAAGTTACCAGCAGGTGAATTCACAGCATTTGCCCAAAGAATGTTGCAACAGCTTACTGACTTCCTGTTTCAATATGACTGTCATTTCAAGAGAACTACTCCCAGTGAGGAGAAAAGAAAATTCAAGTACATGTGAAATCTAACTGAATGTAACAAAGATGATAATTCATGTATTCCAAATGAATCAAAATATGAACCAAGCTTGGGGAATGTATTTGATCCTCTTAGGATTACATCGCAGGTAATTTCATACCCTCATAATGTGTTTCAAGACAGACATTTCATGTTCCCAGGGGCAGCATCGGAAGCACTATTCCTGGGCTTTCAAGCGTTTCCATGAGCAATGATGCCATAGTCGGAGCCCGAGAGTCGATTCATTATAGATACACTTTACTAACTATAAGCCAGTTGAAAATACACCTCTTATGCTGATTTCTATCAGTCTTAGTGACAGTTCAGACAAGAAACAGACACTGACCGGAGACAGGAACCAAAATTGATCTAAAAACAAGATTCCCTTACATGACCTCAGGGGCCTTTATCAATTGTGTTCAGCTATGGCAAACTAAAAATAGGGCAAGCTTCGAAACATGAATGTCACGGAGTCTTTTCAGACCTCAAGGGAAACTATGGTTCTCTCCTCCCCAGACTGCATACTCACACCAAGTTTTGCGCATATTTTGTGCAAAAGGCCCGCCAAAGACCATCCACTGACCCCTACAAATCTATTGACACCGTGGATCTTTAAATCAAAATCTCTGTTGCACTCATGTAGGATTGAAATGAAAAGAAACCTTGTAGCAGAGTCAGGGTCAGAAGAAGAAAGTCTACCCCGACCTCTGAGAGAAGCCCTGAGAGTTTTTATTCTTGCTCTTTCTTGACGTGAGTGCTGCACAGTTTTCCCACAGTGGCAGTAGGAAGGGCCTCCCCTCTCCCTCTCCATCAGCAGCAGAAGGAGGGACCATGCTGCACCCAGGACAGTCATTCTGGACCTCTGTTCAGCAATGTAGTAAAAAATTCACCGTATACCCCACCACCTTGAACCTCAGTATTTCTTTCCTGACCAATCCTTGATCTCTCTTCTAAAACACAGTAGCCATAAGCAACAGATAGCAAAAAATAAAACCAAAAACAAACAAACCAAAAAAAAACCCCGCCTACTTTTACAACAGAGGTCTCCATAGGTGTTTGGAAAGGCATAGGTATGGAAACTGGGAGATTACCTTTACAATGCTTATTTTCCTACTTGGCTGAAGAGGCCACACGATTGGTCTATGGGCCACTTGTATCATCAGCACCTAAGAAGAAGTTAAACTTGGAGTTTCCTGAGGTCCCACCTAGACCTGTGAATCAGAATCTATGCTTTTAAGACCCTACCTTCACCAATCCTTAAGCACCCTTGCCATTAAGAGCTTCTGGTTAAAGACTCATCTACTTGAGTTCTCTCAAGTTCCCAAAACAAGATAACGAACTCCAGCAGATATTGGCCCTAAAATAAACATCCACAAACACCAGGAAGTCCTCGTAAAGTCAGAGGCAATACATTTCAATCCGAAGAACTCAAGCTTCAGTTCGTCTGTGGAGATTCGCTCCCTGTCTTATTGCCTAACTTGAAGTAAAGCAGTTCCTAACATCCAATACCACCTTGTTCAATGCAACAGTGCTCAGCAACTTAACAAGTATGAGTCTGTGAAGGCCAAAGTCCTCAGAACACAGCATTTGTAGAGGATTTTTGTAATGATTATTTTCATCAAGGGGATTTCATAGCTGGCTGAGTCACACCTTATTCCATCCCACCCCCACCACAGCTCTTCCAAAGATTAACCACCCTACCAAAGAAACCTGGTATCTTAGCCTTCAATGGAGAGAAACAATCATCAAGAAATGTTTGCCCTGCTAGTATATTGATCCCTTCCAATTAATAGATATTCATTGACGAGCTACTAGATGTTGGCACTGTACTAGGTGCTGGGGGCATAACAGTGAAAAAAAACACAGAAGCTGCCCTGCTCAACTGGACTGTCCAGCAAGGGCACCACTTCTGAAAATGTTGTAATAGCTTTTTCCAAGGTCATCTGGCCTCATTGGCCATCTCCTGCTGGAGTTACAGTAGAACAAGAGCAGGGAGAGCCAGGTGACCTGCTTTGGCATTTGGAAATGACCAAGCTTGGAAAGAACTTCAGCTCCCTTAAAAAACAGGACTAGGGCAGGAATAAAGATGCTGATGTAGAGAAGAGACTTGTGGACACAGTGGAGGAAGGAGAGGATAGGACAAATTGAGAGAGTAGCGTTGACATATACATACACTACTGTGTGAAAAATAAACAGCTTTCGTGCTCTGTGACGACCTAGATGGGAGGGACAGGGGATTGGGAGGGAGGCTCAAGGGGGCGGGAATATATGTCTGCATATACCTGGTTCACTTCATTGTACAGCAGAAACCAACACAACATTGTAAAGCAATTATCCTCCAATTAAAAATAAATAAATTAATCAATTAAAAAGAAAAACCAGGACTGGTCCTCCTTTCTCCAACAACCCCAAACCCTTGCCTTCACAGGAAACCCTCACCAAGACCTGGAGTTGGCAGCCATGAGTTTCGCAAAGCAGCCTCAGCCAAAACCAATCTCCACGCAGGACAGAATAAAGCAGCTGGTTGTCTGGATGGCTGCATGTCTCTCCCTGAGACAATAGTGTGTTTATGTGTCAGAGGGTTAGGGGCAGGTTAACATAAAACCCACCGTAAACAGAGCTGTTAATTCAGTTGCTGGCAGGGGCTTCTGTTATCTTCTGAATACCTCCCAGAGGGTATAAGCCCTACTTTTTCATTTGAGTTGGCAGCAGAGTTATTTTTTTGCACCTGTTGCTCTACTCCAATAACAACGCAGTTAAGCATTGATTTGTTGGAAAATAAACAGAAAAAAGCAAAGAAAGGCATCTGCCCAAACAGCCTGAGCTGGTTTGACAGAGCGTTCATGCCAATTTGTTTTTCCCATAAAAACCAAAGAAAAACCTGCGCTTTCAGTTTAAATGCTATCCTCCCACTCCCTAAGAAGAAAAGGTGGTATCGAAGAGACCGGCCAGAGCTGGCAGGGCCCAGGAGCCAGAAGACATTGTACTTTTCCATTGGCTGGCTCCACGAGGGCACTAAGGAGTATCTGAGATCTGTAGAATGGCATGGCCAGCCTCCAGCCAGCCCAGGTTAAGATCCTGAGTCAGATTAACAAGGCCAGAGAAGGGGCTGCCACGGCATGGGCATAACCCAAACCACGCTCTTCCAAATGGTTCATTTCTGAAAGTCAGTAAGTTCGGGGAGTAGGTGTGGTCTCTGGGTTACCTCCCCAAGCAGAGACTCAGCGTGGCTCTCCCAAAGGCTTCTTTCATCCAGCCCTGGGCAATGAGCATAATTTGAAAACCCCCAGTCCCTGGACCATAGCTTTCCCAATGGGGAAAGGAGGTTAGCCATACCTACCTCCAAGGCAAGCTGTGTAGACTCACTCATGTCCTGCCAAGTGACCTGAGATCCCAGGTGTCCTGTCGAAAGGACCTAAGATGTTCACTGTATGATGCCCACATTAATTCAAGCATCACCGCGCTCTCATTTCCCAACAGTTTGTCAATACCACATGATGTGCTCAAGCCAGAAAGGGCTACAAAGAGCTAAACAAATCACTCAAATGGAGATCATGACAACACTAATTAAGCAGTGGCATCATCATCCAGCCTTCAACACACTCTGTCAGGTGAAGCCTCTTAATATCTCTTATTTAAGCCTTGAGCGGAAAACCTGGGATGTGCAGGCAATGCGTGATGTTCCTCAAGATTACCACCTCCCCGCAGCTTTCTCTCAGCCATTGGGCATTCATTATCACCAGACCATTGGCTTAATGCGGAGGGGAGGTCACAGCAGTGGGGGGAAGCCTCCGAAACGCCTCTTCTCAAGGAGCGTTAAGAACAGAGTGTTCTGACAGAAGAGGGATATGGCTGGCTGAGCATTCCCAAGCATTCTTGTCATGAGCAGGACAGGGAGGGGACTGCCTCAGAACCAAATTGGGCGGCCAGAAAAATAAAAGATTTAACAACACCCTCAGTTGACTGAAAAATAAATAAGACCCAGGACGCAGGAATGCGGGAAGGGTAGAGGGAGGTTAAGAGGATGGAATCGGAGCCAGGGAGGGTTGGGATGGACTGGGACAATGGATTTGACCAGGTCGAGATTAAAGTTTCTTCCCAGAGAAAGACTGAGATGCCCCAGTCAGGGAAAGATCAACAGCCGCCGATTTGGGATCTCACAGATGGTATAATTACAAAACAGCAGTCAAAATTATCCTGACGAGGATGACAGTTTATATTAATTGAGTGTTTATGATGTGTTAAGCATTGAACTAGGCTTTACAGGAATTGTCTCATTCACTCCTTGCAATAACCCCAGACGTGGATACTAATATCTCCATTTTCACAGAAAAGGAGGCACAGAGAACTTGAGTGACTTACTCAAAGACACAAAGCTAGTAAATGGTCGGATGTATTATAATAAATGTATTGGGGTGTAGGGGGAAAGTGCCATATAACTTTTTGTAGCTTTGAAAATGGACTCTTGTATTTCCAAAGACAAGGTGATTGTCTTTTAGGATTGCACACTTTTATTTTTGAAACTGAGCTCCTTTTAAGTGCAGCTGTATAATTTTTCCCCAAAATGTGAGCATGAAGCATACTAATCATCCTTGTGCCCTTAATTGAAAGTTATTTTAGTGTCCATCTGTGTGGATGCTACCGAAACACCCGTTCATGTCCACCCAAACCCATCTGTCAAAACTTCAGCCTGGCTTCCAGTTGAAAGCCCCAGATTGACTCAGCGATTGGGTTTGGCTGCTTAAAGTCACCTCAGACTTATTAGCCATGATAAAAGAGTGGTAATAATCACAAGGAAATTGAAACATTAAGGGGAAATTATGCCTCCTTTGGAAAAGCATCTGATGACTAAGCCAACACACACAGGTCCTGATGTCAGACCCACTGTGTCGTGGACGTCACTCCAATGAGGGGAGGGCTCTGGGAGCCTGCATTCCATCCCTCTGAGAAGTCTAGGAAAGTTTTCCCCGACCTCCGTCATACCCATGACCCTGCAAATGTTTGTAAAAACGTAGCCATAAAACAGACAAGACTTCACTAGACTCATTCCAGCATCATCTTTGCAACTTAAGAAACAAATAATACATGAATTTTCTCATACATTAGAGCAACTCCTCTTTAGAAGAAGTAGGGTTTTCTCTTTGTACAGACAATCATTAAACAACCATAGACAAGAAAGTCGTATTCCTTTCTAGAGCCTTGCTGCAAGACCTATAGACTCTAAGCATACCAGGTCTCATTTTCTCTTCCAGAACACACTTCATTCTGCTTCCTCTAGCTTCCTGACCTGTAGAGTAAGCCCTCTGGAAAATAACACATGAAAATACTCCTTAGCAAGGCAAGTGACTTCCAATCAGAAAGGTTTTCCCAGGGATCAAACTCCTTCCAGCTGATTATTCACGTATTCCTCCCCTTGCTTCAGTGGACATCTTTGACACTCAAAATGATCAAATCAAATAGCTAAGATCAGCTAGATGAGCATGATAAGGAGGAGCCGGGGTTCTCCCTGCAGCTTCCCAGCATCAGGAGTTGTCACACATTTGAATAATTTCATCATATCCAAGGGAGCCCAGCTACGTGACTGGCAGGACTCAGTGCAAAAGGAAAATCCAGAGCCCCTTGCCCCAAATGTGTTAAGAACTTCAAGACAGCAACAACAGAGTGTTAAACCAAGCACAGGTGCTTTCTAAGTGTTGGACCCTGCATGACTGAGGTGGCTGTATTACGCTGACCCCAGCAGTGTCTCAAGGCGTCAGTCCCCACTCTTGCCTTTATCTACACCGTTGCTCTATCATCATGGAAGGCAGGGAGACACTTTGCTGTCTAAAGCTCCTTAAGGAGTTAGGAGAGTCCAACAAAATATGACATGGAACATGCCTGTAATAGCACCTGGCCTATGGCAGCACTCAACAAAGGTTAGCTATTATTAGCATGATTATTATTGTTATTATCTTCATGATGCCAAGGTCCCTTGACAACTCCAAAGCTACCCATAGACAAGAACGATGGGTGGGAAGAAAACACACCCCACTCTGATAGGAACTATTTATTAGCTACTGCTGTTCATTTCATCAGTCGTGTGTGAGAGAATGCTATAAGTTAGGGGCTCTTAGCCTTCTCTTTATGCGGTGAACCCATCTTGCAGTCCACTGAGGATTATGGACTCCTCAAAATAACACTTTTGAAATGACAAAGTAAAATACTAAGATTAGAAAGGAAGTTTATATTGAAATAAAATTTTCAAAATACTTTTAGAAATAAATGTGCGATAACATAAAAATGTATGTGCTTCTTTGTTGTTCTTTAGTCACTCAGTCTTGTCTGACTCTTTGCAACCCGATGGACTGCAGCATTCCAGGCTTCCCTGTCCTTCACCGTCTCCCGGAGTTTGCTGAAACTCATGCCCATTGAGTCAATGATGCCGTGTGCTTCTTTATTCGTACATTAAATAAGAATAGCTAGTCCAGGTTCAATAACTTCCATGGTATCAAAGTAGTGATGAATATCAATATTTTAAGACATCTGTAACAAGTGCAATGTGATATAAAAATATCTGTAATTTCTCTGCGTGATAATCAGTTATAGCTGTTGCTACTGAGGAGTTTAGTGTGCCACACTCATACTGAAATTGAATTGAATTCACATTGAATATTGAATTTTAAATTACTGAAAATAAAAATTTTATTTGTTTTCACATCCAAGTCCACAAAGCCTCTGATTTCTCCCCATGGACACTAAGAGATCCTTGGATCCCAGGTTAGAAACCTTTCCTGTTTTTGTAGCAAGGACTGCTTGTTTAATTCAAAGAGCCTCTAGCTACCACTTCTACATGGCCAGAAGCCTCATTTGAACAATTTACAGGAGGTAGACCCCATAGTGCCTTGCCAAAATAAGTAGGAATTTTTTTCAAAGCCTCTAGAATATCCAGAGCAGTTAATGCCTTAGCTGCCCTGGTCAGTAAGTATCCGAGGACTCTCAAGAATTTAAGGGGTGGGCAACATACATAAAGTTGTGATTAGTCATGTGGACTGCCGGGAAGGAGATCAGTTTCTTCTGGAGGCCTATACATGCCAGGCATCAAGACAGGATAAAAAAAAAAACGTGCTATGTACCTATCCCAGGTCTTCCCTGAGGCTCTGGTGGGTGGTGGTTGCAGCCAGCTCAACACAAGGCTCCACCAAGAGATCCCCCTTCACATGGCTCATCCTGCCTCCCTGCTGCCCACCTTCCCCGCTGAAAACCCCGCTGCCTTTCTTCCCCAAAGTCACAGTGCAGAGCCAACGTCGATCATTTTGACAAACAAAATCCCAGAATTATCCAGACACTCCTTCTCAAGAGAGACTCACTGAAAACACCCAGGTTGAGGACTGATCCTCCGATTCCATTCCACAATTACTAATTGTTTACTCACAAGCATGGGTCCGGATGCTTTCAGATTCTTTGTCTAATTTAATCCTTATAACAGCCTGTGCAGATGTTATTACCCCCATTTTCCAGATGAGGAAACTTATATTCTGGAGCTTAGATAATTCACCCAGTGTCACTCAGCTGCTCGGTGACAGAGTCGAATGTGAACCCAGGTGTTCTGACTTTAACCTCGTGTTTTTTCTACCGCATTCCAACTGCTTCCAGGCAACAAAAACCCATAGCCTCCTGCCTTTTGAGATGCGCAAGCGGCCAAAGTCTACACTTCACCCATGTTCCTCAAGCCACAGCCTCTGGTCAAGGGAGTTAGAAAGGTAAGCTAGGTGTCTTCTGATTTTCTCAGTGGACATAATTGAGACAGAGGCTGAATTGAGGCCAAATCTAAAGTCCAGTTGTGAAGAGAACAAGTCTTGTCAGTAGTTACCATGGAGACAGGCTGAAATAATCTTCACCTTTCAGGCCCCACTTACCTCCTCCAATAGAATATATCAGTAGTCGTTAAGAGAGAATTTTTTTAAAGTTTCCTCAAAGGGACCCCCAAAAATCTCTTTGAGACAGTCATATGCTCCAAGCCCCATTGTCATATTTAGAAATAGAAGACTTCTTTCATATTCCAACAGAGATTTGATAGACTTTTGGAAGAAGTCTGCATCAGGTCAAGAAAGGGATGGCAGGTGAGCTAAAATTTCTCAAATCCACAATTGCACCAATAAAGGTCTAGCTCCAAAAGCCCTTTATGTGGTGTCTATGACATAGAGTGAGGGATATGTGGCCGAATAGGAACTTTTAAATTTGCCACAATCACGCCCATAAAGCCCTAGCCCCCAAGGCCGTTTGTGTGGTGACTATGATACAGAGTGAGGGGTATGTGGCTAAAAAGGAACTTTTAAATTCACCACAATCACAACATCAAAAAAAAAAGTGTGCATCTGGAGAAGGACCTACAAAAGTAAAAATAAGTAGTTATTATAATAATGAGGCAGTCTAATAGTCTAGTAATCAAAATATTATAGTAGGCCTTTTGGCTCCTTTTGATTTGGGACTTGGTTTTCATCAGAGGCACAGTATGAAGCATGTTTAAAATGCTGGTCATATTTAAAATAAATAAACAGATACCCTTAATAATAACAAAGATGCTGCTGAAAAAGGCCAGGAAGGAAACTCTCAGGGCCAAGGTGTTGGGGAAAATTGGAAGAGAATCCAATGAACCAGAACAAGGGGCTCAGCCCCGTAAAACAGCCCAAAGACAGAGTGTGGTTAGGTGCTAGTGAAATCAATTTTCAAAGGGGTATTTTACAGGGTATTTCTTTTTAAACAAGGCCAATTAAAGCCCTGGGAGCCTCTTTAAATGGGCCATCCTGCTTGACTCTATTACAAGCTCTGATTTTTCCAGACTCAGGCCAAGGGCCTCTGTAAAGACTGGAGTCTCTAGATGGGCTGCCCAGTGGCTGGGCCAGCCATGTTCCTCTTCTGATGACCCCTCAGGTCTTCCTCAATAGGAGGTGAGCCCACACCCAGCCAATCTACCCAGTAATTCATGGGCAATCAGTCAAGTGAGCTGACCAGCACCACACAATCTGAGTGGCTTCCATGGGGGCCTGAATATCCACTTTTCAGCCAGCTGCTTCGGGGTTTTACAGAAGAGGGCATTCGAGTGCCTACCCGGGTATGCCAGCGGCTTCCAGTGGTCACAAAACAGTCAGCTGCATCTGCTTCTATGCTCATGCTGACTTCGAATAAATGAGACAATTGATAAAGACGGGATATTGTCATGGGAACTGACCCCAGCACCCCTAGGAAAGTCTCCCAGTATCCAGTCTGCAGTACCTCAGCCAGGCATATCCCTGGGCCAAAGTTCTGAAGACCCCAAGGAAGCCATTTAAGACTTCCGACTGGTCTTCCTTCCTGTCTCATCCTTAGGAGGGCATCTCTCATCCCATTCTCAGCTTTCACAGCCTCAAGTTAAACCTGCTGACCTCTAGACGTAGCTAGCTTTCCCCAGTCACAAGATTCTGAGGACCGAAGTGTATCTTCAGGATGATCAGGTTTCAAAATGAGGGATCAAAAGCCCAGAGAGGTGGAGTATGCTGCTGTGGGCACATAGTTTTGCTGGGACTACAAAACCAGGTCTCCTGACTGCCAGTCCGGGACTGTCCTGCACCCTGCCTTGTCCACACCGTGCTCCTATCACTCGAAACATGAGTCTGGGATTCTTCAAGGAGAATTCGTAAAGACATTTTTTTTCCTTCTGAAGTCCAATAATTCTTTAATCGAATAACTCTGAGGGATCCATGAAAACTTCTACTTCTGCACATCTTAGCTTCCTGACGTCAAAACCACTTGGCTTGAATATATGTTCCATCTGAACATGACCCATTCTCCCTCACTGCATTCTATTTCCTGCACAGCTTAATAGCCTGGACCTCTAAAGCCCTGTCTGATTTAAATACACATAATAGTCACATATATCTAATAAGAGCACAATTGCTGCTCCTCAAAAGAAATCATATGATTTAAAATCCTATTATGAAAAATTAGATAAGAAAATATTAAACAAAGTTTATTATCTTCCCTGTCGCTTCAGTGATTGTGCAACAGATTTAAGAGAACCCACCAAGACAGGGCTGCCGTCCTGCCTCAGTCTTCAGACGACCATCCCCCGTGCATTGCCGGCGTGCCTCACCCCAGCTAAGAGCTCAGCATGGTTGGTTACCCAGTAACACAACCAGGGTGAGAAGCCAGGTCTCCAACACCAAAGCTGCATGGAGCCGAAGCCTCTCAACTGGGGCCTCTCCCACAACAGAAATGATTGTCACTTCAATTCTACCAGAGAGGGATCTTAACAAGAGAAATGGTCTGAAACGGCAGAAAAAGGTATCACCGAAAATCACGTTCCCACTTTGTATTTGATTCCTCCAAACCGTGGCATTGCTTCTCAAGTGTGTTAGCAGTTTCTACCACGGCGTTCTTGGTATCCACCCCACCCCATCTCCCAGAGGTCTTTGAAAATCCCATCTGTTCCAAAGGACTTAGGGAGGACTCTAACTGGAGGAAGCGAGGCAAAGACTGAATCACTTTTGAATGATTTGTGTAAACCTCTGCGACTGGGCTTGATGCTTGAACATTAAACAGGGTTCCTACACTGAGTTTTCAAAAAGCAAGATGGTCTAAAGAACACAATTCAGGGCTAACCTTAATTTAGGGGCGGGGAGTAGGTAGGGATGAGGAAGAAATATAACATTACAAGAATCCACAACACTAAATTCTACTTCCTAGAAGTGAACTTTGACCCATAGCACTCACATTCTGGCCTAGGACCTGATATGAGTTCCTTCCAGTTTCTGGTTAGTTAACTGAATGCAGTGGAGTAAATATTTTAGCCTCTCAGTTTCCATTTTGTCTCAGCCTTTGAAATCATCAAAAAGGTACTGAAAGAGGATCTGCATAAAGTTAGTAAATTAAAGGGAGCACAAATGTGGAATTGTGAGTGTGAACATAAGACTTCTCAGAGGTCCAGAAAGACCCAAGGCATTTCCATCTAAGGGCACTCATAGTATATTTATTTTTAAAAGGAAAAAAAAAAAATCAAAAGGGCATTGTTTGAATTTAACAAATAGATGCTTTTTCACTCAAAAGAAAAAATATAATTGAATTTGAGATTTGCCATATATAGGAGGCCTGGATCTAAGGCATCATACTCCCCACAATCACCCAAAAAATTTCCAAATAATGCCGCCATTTTGAACAGTAATGCAAGAGAACTGAAAGCACAGTTGCTCCCTCAAAGTTACTTTCTTCTAAAGTGCCTCTCGAAAATAGTTTGGAAATATGGAGGATTATCTCCATTATATTTATTATTTTTTCAAATATGATCACGCATTTTCAAATGACGTTCATTTCACGTTCCACTGTCTTTTAAAGTCTGTCCACATGAGCCATTAGTGATGGTGCAGAATAATGTAATCCTACCCGATTTCAGGTTATAAAAAGATGAATTTGATGAGTTATTTCATAGTCTCTGTACTCAAGTTCTCAAAAAGAAGATTAGATGGAGCCTTCTACAAAATCCAAATGCAGCTATTAAAGTCATTCTCCTTTTTTTAGAATTAAAGATTATTCACTTTTATAGGGCTACATAAAATCATTCTTAAAATCTCTTAAGAGCCTTTCCTGGTAGCATCCCTTACCCCTAAAATTCTTCCTAATAACACAACTTCATCTCTCCTGTTGGAAATCAACTCTTCCCTTGACTTCAGTGGAATTAGCACATGGCCACTCATGAGCCCCAACTATACCTTTATGCAGTGAAAAGCTCTATCTAAACACATCCTCACAACCATGCCTATAGAACAAACTCCTGAATTAGACCTTCCATTGAAAAGTTTTCCAGTCCAAACACTCACTCACTCTATCCCTGTTACTAAGGTCAGTGTGGTGAGACACCTATGAACTTAGGCCCAGAAGCTTACGCTTCATCTTAACAAGGTCATGCTCCCACAATCCCAGCAGTATGCTAAATCTTGGCAAAGACAGATGGTGAAAATGTCACTTTCCTGACTCGGCATTGTCATTACCAGCAAAAGGATGATCTCCCCACTGTTTCCAGTTCTATCCACATGGAGGCCAATACTTCTCCACTGAGACCAAACAAAATCAAAAGAACCCCTGTCTTAGAAGACATTTGGTGCTGCTGACTCACGTCTGCCTGTCTGGTCACAGTATCCCGTCTTGGAACAAAGGGCTGGTCTGTCTCCTTATGATATGGCAAAACTCTTTGCCAAAATTGCTTTTGTTTTCTGGACAGAGGTGTGCAATGCTCCCCCATACCCTTGCCTACCCACACTGCCTGAACACTTTTTCTAATTTGAATGCATACACCTTTGCCTGTTTCCAGCCATTTTCCAACACCAGAATATACTGAAGATGAATCTACCTTTCCCTACAAATAATGGAACAAGTCAGGAAAATCACCAACAGAAGACATCTCTAGAAAATAAGAATGTGTGTTCTGAGCCCCAACAGCAATTTAGCCAACCAGTTCATCACTGAGAAGAACCTGTTTTAAAGTCTGTGGACAGACTTTAAAAAGCTTTCAGAATTTCACAATTCAATCCAGGGAAATGGCTTTGTCACAGAAAGAGAGGGAAACTAGGGGACTTTTAAATTCAGTGATTGGAAGCCCAGACTCCACCAGGGAGTTCAGATAGCACTCAAAGTCAGCCTGACGCCCTCCAAAATCAAATCCTAAGACGACCCAGTGAGATGAACACAGCTGAGGCGTGTTCACTTCCTGCCAGCTGCCTCCGGGAGTCTCTTTTATTTTCCTCTGTCTGATTCAAGGCAGGTTTCTCTTTCCACTCAGGTATTTGAATTCCAGACTCCAAAGAAGTTTTAAAAATAAGGACTTACCTCATCTACCTAAAGATTCTGGGTGGGAAATCCAATAGCTGTGGCAAATGGAGGGAAGACTGCTAGAAGCACTCACGCCCAGCTTGTACGGGGACAGGGAACCAGGAGTGTTATCACGTCTGAGCCCTCATCAGAGTGAAGATCAATGCACATGACAATAATTTTAAATCATTTTGTAGGATGTTAAGCAATAAGCCACCAACCGGGAATTCCCTAAGTCACTTCCCCCTCTTCTGATTGGCTGCCGGGCCCTTTAAAAAAATAAAATAAAGGATTACAAACATTTGCTCATTTGCATTTGGCCAACTCACACGTTAGTGTTCAAACAAAACAGGTCTAACCAGGTTATGCCTGTGTCTCGAGAACAGACAACCTGTTAATGGATGAGGAATTGATTCGGTGGTGACTGTTCTTTTCAGCTTAGAGGCTGTTTCAGGTGAAAAACACCAGGCTTGCTCCCCAAAGGCACCACCAGGAGGGGAGAATGTAAATGCAATGTGAGCAGAAGCTCAAATCTGGAGGAGATGGTGGTATAGGGGATTCAGGGGCTCTCTTAAACCTCTGTCTTCATGTACTAATTTATGTTCAGTCCACTCTGCTTCAATATCAAGAACTTTTTCCTGCCACACAGACACCAGGTTTTTATGGGGCTCCCGGCCAGGTTGCTGGAAGCATAATTCTCTCTCCAGGCACCATGATTACCTCCTTGTCATGGACCCTTGGTAATTTCAGTGGACTTTGAAAAGCCAATCCCCCCGGTCCCAGTAATGAGCTTTGGAAAATTTGAAGGAAGGGTCCTGGGAGGGAGAGTCTATCCTGAGTTGACAAAGTAGAAGAGTCAGCTGTCAACAACGCAGAGGCCTGACTATCTGGTTGTCTGCTTAGCCAGATTCTTCCTCTTGACACTTCCATGGTTTTTAACTATAAATCAACCCTCCCTATAGGAGCTCGAGAGAGAAAAACCAAGATGCTGAAATGAGAAATACAACACACTTTGGGCAAGAAGATGGAATTTGAGGGAGGATCCATGGATTTCAAATATCCGCACAATTCCCACCCACCCTGGCCAGGGGCCTGCTTCACTGGCTCACAGACGCCCTTCCTCCAGTTCAGGTGAATGTCAGCTCCTGGCAAGGAAAAATACTATGAACTTTCTCTCTTGGGTCTCCTTAGACACTGGCCTGGCGGATTTCTTGAACTCACCAGGCCTCCCCTCTATGGGAGGGGAAAGGGAATTTGAGTTTTGGCAAAGAGACAAAGATTTTGTGATCAAAACCAAGAAGTTTCTTGTGCAAAAAAGGAAAGTCTGAAGAAAAAAAAAAAAAAAAGGGAAAGTCTGTATATGGGCAACAACTTAATAGAACAAAAAGTAAGCCATTGCCCAACAGGAGGTGGACTAGTAAGTGGACAGTAGCCCTCTTTTTTCGCTGGTTGTCCTAGTGTGGGCACCATGTTTGCTGAGGTTCTGGAAGGTGTAAAAAACTTGGTGGGAGGGTAAGTAGGTCCAGGAGGGTCTCAGGACTCAGGCAGGACCTGAAGGTTTTGAAGGTTTTGTAAGTACAATTTAAGGGGGCTCTGAAAAACACTTCTATTTCCCTGGCTTTCACTAAACATTCCCACCATTCCCTACCTTCAACCTGCATGTTTTCCAAAGGCCTTGTTAAAACACAAATATCTGATAAACACAGTAGATGTCATTATTGCCTATTATCACATTAGCCCTAATTAGTCTATCAGCTCCAGATCTGAGAGCAGAGCCCTCAGGGAACAGACTGGGTTTTGCTTAAAGGATGAATCAGGAACAATCTGAACTAGCAGCCCCACTCACTTCAGGGGGGTGCTGTGTGTGTGTGTGTGTGTGTATGTGCAGGTGTGTGTGTGTGTGTGTGTGTGTGTGTGTGTGTGTGAAGGGGCGGTGGGGTGTTATGAGTACCAGTGTAACTCTGGGAAGCAAACTTGATCTTCTTTACAGTTTTGCCTGAAATTAACCAGGGACATATGTGGGAGGTAGGGGGTGTGATCAGGAAGTGGTTAACTTCAAAAACAACTCCAAAAGTGATGTGATTCTCAGGTCCAGTCCCAGCCATCTTTAATTGTAGGCTCTTTTATTAATATTTCTAGTTAAGTTCCAGTTACATCTCCAATGTCTTCATCCACTCTTACCCTGCTCATTTTCTATCCGAGGACTACTCCATTAAGGCACTCCTGAGAAGTCATTTGAGGATGGAAATGATGAAAGGAGAAGGAAAGATGTCACCTTATTCTCATAAACCACTTTTTTTGTGGAGTCTTTATGTATATATATATATGTATATATATATATACATATATATATATATATATATATATATATATAATGGAGAAGGCAATGGCACCCCACTCCATTACTCTTGCCTGGAAAATCCCATGGACGGAGGAGCCTGGTAGGCAGCAGTCCATGGGGTTGCTAAGAGTTGGACATGGCTGAACGACTTCACTTTCACTTTTCACTTTCATGCATTGGAGAAGGAAATGGCAACCCACTCCCGTGTTTTTGCCTGGAGAATCCCAGGGATGGGGGAGCCTGGTGGGCTGCCATCTATGGGGTCTCACAGAGTCAGACATGACTAAAACGACTTAGCAGTATGTATATATACAAAGTACCTAACAATGTGTCTGGTCCTTAATGGGTTCTTACTAAGCATTGTTTCTTTTCTTTACTTGAAACTTGGCTATGCCTCCCTTAAAAGCAAAAACATCTTCCTCCTCCATCCAAAAAAAAAAAAAGATTTTTAGGCCTGCTACGTCCATAGAGAAATCCCTTCAGAGTATGAGGTGTTTTACCCTACGATTAGCTTCAATATGACACCACTTACATCAAATTAGACAGATGTGTGGTTACAAAGATAGACAGATGAATCAACGGATATCACATCCATAGAGAAATTCCTTTAAAGTATGAGGTCTTTTACTCTATGGTAAAAGAGGCAGCACTTTTATCATATTAGATTGATGGATAGATAGATAGATAGAGATGAGAGAATGGATGGCAGTCTTGATTTTTACAATCGAGACAAGCTTGATTTTTACAATCAAGACAAGCTTGATTTTTATAATCAAGCTACAAGGGCTTTCCTTGTAGCTCACTCAGTAAAGAATCTGCTTACAGTGCAGGAGACCCAGGTTTGATCCCTGGGTTGGGAAGAGCCCCTGGAGAAGGAAATGGCAACCCACTCCAGTATCCTTGCCTGGAAAATCTCATGGACAGAGGAGCCTGGTGGGCTGCCGTCCATGGGGTCGCAAAGAGTCGGGCATGACTGAGTGAGTGACTAACACTTACTTATTTACTTGATTTTTAGCTGAAAACCCCAGAAGTTGGATTTGGTGATGAGACCTTCAATTGCAAGAGCATTAAACATATCAAGCACGTCGTTCATGGGTAAGTTTAAAAGTTTAACCACAAAACCATTAAACATACCAGAGTCTGTTTATGAACACATTGTTAATTTCTCTAAAGTCATAATCTTCTCGAGGAGAAATCAGGTAAGAGTGTCATTATTCCATCAGAGTTCTAACCCCAGTATAGGTTCCATTTGCTCTATGCTCCCAGGATCTCCTGGAGACTGATAAAGACGAGGGAGGCAATGAGGTGATGAGACAAAGCTGACTGCCTAGGTTTTAAGGATGTGAAGACATAAAACAGAGAGGCAAAGCAGCCTGCCCTCAGGTTAAGATCGAGATAATACCGAGAACTGGAACCAACTCTGCAAACTCAATTACTCTGAAGAGAAACCTTCCTGGTTTCAAGGCTGTAACACTGTCTCAGACCTGTGCAAAGACACAGGTCAAGGCCTTGGGTCAAGTTGTAATGCTAGTTCCCATAAAAGAAAGAGTGGGGCAGAGCAAACCAAGCCGGAATTCGTGCAATGACCTGGGGACCCTGAGTTCAGTTGAAATGTCTACTAGGAGATCCACACCTCAGAATCAATGAACCCCAGGGACCTTAATTCCTACACCAAGGCCAAGACAAAGAATCTCTCTGAGCCAAGTATCAAGCCCTAAGGGGTCGAGTCTTAATACCAACACAGGCTGTGGTTACAAGGTTAATGAGAGCACTGTGCTTGCTGTGAAAAAAAAAAAAAAAGGATGCTGGCTTACTTTACACAGCACCTTTTAACTAGAGGCCCTATATTTATTTTTGAAAGCAAATGTGTGTTTATATATGTTTCTGTCTATCATCCCCTCTTGATGACATGGAATTACCTCCAGGGCAGAATGTGGCAATTTAGTGAGAGCCACACAAGAATATTACTCTAGAATTGACAGGAACAAGAAACTCTGGTGAGAGGAGGGGGCTGATGTAAAGAATTATCTGAGTAGGGGGCTGGCTAGAATTAAATAAGGAACTAGGGTTAATAAATATCATCTGGCCTCACACCCTACTCCCTCCTAAGAGCTGTGCTTCCAAAATCTTGCCATCTTTCTTAGATCTAATTCCCAAGGGTCTACACATCCTCTGGGGAGCAGCTTTCTGGGCTCTGAAGGTCGCACTTGAGTTCCATTTGGAAGGTCTGACACTGACAGCTCTTAACAGCTATGCAAGCACTTTGTGACCGTGACTTTTGCTGTAACATTTGTGCCTACACACTGAGAATATTCTCTGCCAATGGAACATCCTACTTGCCTGCTGAGGTGGGGATAAACTTGGTGCTGGAGTAGGGGTGGGTAGTTCACCATTTCTGGAAAAAAAAAATTATGCAGTGCATGTATACATATGTGCACACACACCCACAAATACACCTCAGGCATCTGGACGCATCACCAATGCACCAAAGGTAAGTGTTCTGAACTCTCCTCTCATATTTTAATTATTCTCCAAGACATCGTGATTCTTGCCTTTTTAAACGCACTCCTGACCCATTCCTTCTGCCTCATCTATATCTTATAACTCTCTTTCTGGCCTTATCTCTCTTCCCAGACAACTTTACATGGTGCCCTGACTTAATGCCAACTCCACTATTGGCATGAGCACTTTGCTTCTTGAATCAAACTGCTTTGAGAGTCTAAACAACATTTCTATCAGGGTCTTCAGGAAGGCTCGTTTCTCCATCTCACAACAGGAGACCAGACAAGGCAAAAGTTCTCCACTTCCAGGCCACCTTCTTGCAGCCTATATTTTCTTCTTTTTTGTGTGGGCAAGAGCTTCTTATAATTATAGGGGTTATTTTAATGTATTACTTAACTGTGAGAACTTTTTCCACTATCATGGAACCCCCAACTTTAAAACAGAGTAAGGAGATGCTGCTGAAGATACATCAAGAGGTGAGGCACGGCAGCCTGCCCAGATCGGTCACCCATCCCTGCCCGCGCAGGCACTCAGCCTTTTCTGACCCATGTATCCTTGCTCTGCCCTAATGCATCCTCAGGATCGCCCATACAACTCAGGGGCTCCTGCCTACACCGACCAAATTGACACCTCCAAAGGTGAGTGACAGCAGAGACAATAATTAATATTGCATTCATCACCATCTATTTATATTTTGTGGGCTCCTGTATTATTCCGCTAATGATAAATCAGAAGACTAGGTTCCTACTGTCCAAGAGGTTCATTATAATGGGGCTGAACTTGAGTGAAGTTTTCAGTCCCTAATCTCTTTCAGCCAGGGGTCATGAGAGACAGCAAACTCTCAGATCCAAGTAGAAAACATGTAAAATCACACTCTGAATGTCTAATGACTGGGGAGAACCTGTGGCGTTGCAAGATCAGGGTGCTCGGAACCTATTCCCTCATCCTCAAAAAAAGAAAAAGACAACTCAGCTTTCTCAGAAGCAGCCGGTCAAGTGAAAACGACAGAGATGTTGGAGTCAGACTGACCAGGATGACCTTGTCGCAGTTACTTATGCTTTAGCTCTCAGCTTTCCCATCTGTTTATTGGGTATATAAATACTTTCAGTGAGCTATTTAGATATTTAAATTAGAAATGTACAAAGCACTAGCAGAGTGTCTGGCATTTGTTGGGCTCTCAGGAAATGCTTACTCTATCCTTAAAGTATGGAGCTTAAATCTCAAGAGATCCCCTTAGGAATCTATGAAGTTACATAAGGGTGCTGTTGTTCAGTCGCTAAGTTGTGTCTGACTGTGTCTGGACTGCAACATGCCAGTCCTCTCTGTCCCTCACCATCTGCCAACATCTCCCGGAATTTGCCCAAGTTCATGTCCATTGAATTGGTGATGCTATCCAACCATCTCATCTTCTGCCACCCTTCATGGATCACTGGCTTGTCATGGCGAAGGGGCATGTGTAACTCAATGAAGCTAAAAGCCATGCCATGCAGGGCCACCCAAGACAGACGGGTCATAGTGAAGAGTTCTGACAAGACCTGGTCCACTGGAGGAAGGAATGGCAAACCACTCCTGTATTCGCACCACAAGAACCCCATCAACAGTGTTAAACGACAGAAAGATGAGACACCAAAGGATGGACCCCCCAGGCTGAAAGGTGTCCAAGGTGCTGCTGGGAAAGAACAGAAGGCAATTACTAATAGCTCCAGAAAGAATGAAGCTGCTGGGCCAAAGCAGAAACAATGCTCTGTTGTGGATGGGTCTGGTGGTGAAAGTAAAGTCCGATGCTGTAAAGAACCATACTGCATAGGAACCTGGAATGTTAGGTTCATGAATCAAGGTAAATTGGACGTGGTCAAACAGGAAATGGCAAGAGTGAACATAAGGGTGATGAGAGAACTAATTCTCCACATTTCAAAGACAAAGTAGGGAAGGGGAGAAGTGATACTGGACATGTTATAGGAAAATGGAAGCATGATAATGGCTCTTCATATTTATTCATTTTTAACCATGTCCCAGTCACTAGAACTTAACTTGCATCACCTCATTTAATCCTCACAAAACTCCATCAGAAAGGTACTAACTCTCTTCTTACTTTGCAGAGGAGGGAGCTGAGCCTCCTAAGCCTGAGAAGTAACTTGGCCAAGGCCATACAGTAAAGCAAGTTGCTGGAGCTCAGACAAAGCCAGTGTCATTCCAAAACAAGTCAACCACAACCATCTTCAAAAAAGAGAAGCTCAGTGGTATGTTGAATTTTGGATTATAGAAAGTCGCTCAATAGTGTCCAACTCTTTGTGACCCCATGGATTATACAGTCCATGCAATTCTCCAGGCCAGAATACCGGAGTGGGTAGCCATTCCCTTCTACAAAGGATCTTCCCAACCAAAGGATCAAACCCAGGTCTCCTGCATTGCAGGGGGATTCTTTACCATCTGAGCTCCTAGGGAAGACCATAATATCTTACAGGGACAGGAAAAGCCAAGCTCAATTCTGGAAGGCAATTGGAGATGTGACTGTTTCTTGTAAGAGCAAGATTGTAAAGTTGAAATGAAAAAAAAGTATAAGACAGGCAAACAGATCTGGATCTTCTAGGACAGTCTTCAACCCCTGTCCTTCCATACCAAATATTTAAAAAGCCAAATGCCCAGAATAATAATTGAGGGGAAACCCATTGGAAAAAGCTGTGACTTGGTCTTGCCTGGGAATTCATGAGTCTCTTGACACAAAGGTCACCCTGCCACCCACCCAGCCTAATAGCCCTAGGCAGGCTAAGTCCCACAGCCTCTAGATGCAGAAATGGCAGAAGAATAGTCAAGAGTTGGAGTGATGATCAAAGTATTACTAATGACCGTTGAGGGAAGCAGTGGGACTTCATTAGAGGTGGAGGTTGTCATCAGTTTCTCCATCCCATTCTTCATGAGCAACTGAGAGTGTCTCAAGAAAATGTAAAATACTAATCAGTCAGATTCTGCTCCTCAATGCCTTCCAGATAGAAACTAGAAATTCTAGACTTGCTCATGCCTCTGGAAAGAATGCACCTAAAAACCTCCTGGAAATGATATCTGATCGTTGACAAGCACAACTGCTGGGACTATACAAATAGCCTCATTTGCATAAATAAATTATTCATTTAATCCATTCAAAGCATATGCACCTGCACGTTGGTGGAATGTCAAGAAAGAAGCCTTTGGAATTATTTATGAATAATTCCATGTTTGGGGGAAATCCAAATGAAATCTCCCCACATGTATCATGGCATGTGTATGATTTTTCTCCCCTTTCTCACCAGCCCCCCCAACTCCATTCTTAGCAACCACATGTTGAGAACAGGGTTTGGAATTAGTCAATTTGTCTTCCTGGAGAAGGACAGTATATCAAATACCTATTTTGAGACCTAGTTTCTTTTATGACTGTGAGCCAGGAAAGTTTTATGAGAATCCTGATTTAAGGTTGGAGGTTAATAGCTCTGAAATTCTGAGAACCAAAAGACAATTGTGTAGGTGGGTATACAGTAAAACTGAAATAAGGAACTCCTCTGTAAACTGAACCAAAAATCTGCAGTCAGTTTATCTGAAAACTTCTCTCAGGAGGACAGCCCCAAGCGAAAGAGACTGGCCACAGTCTGCCCGCTTCCTTACAGTGGAAAGTATGGAGGCCCTCGAACTCTGTTCTGCTGGAAAGAATGAGAGATGGAAGGTGGGGGACAGAGCAACCTGACCAGGGGAGCATCCAAAAAGGGCATGGTCAGCTTGCCATAGACATTCTCCATCAACCCCAAAACCAGATGGTTCAGGGGCTTTTTCCATCAGCACCAAACGACTTCAAAGTCTCAGCAAGGTTTATCATCCTCAAGTTCACCTGTTTGTGGTTCTCCAGGAATTGCCAGACTCACTAGAGCAGAAAAGCTCAGGGAGTCCAACCTTAGCGCTCACAATCGTATGTGGCTGTGTTGGAGGAAGGGAGCCCCTGGCAAATTTCTGATTTTTGCCAATCCATTTTCTTTTCAGTTGGCAGGTCACCTTAACTTGGACGCTAAATGCACAGCTGGGAAAAATAGGCTTGTTAGGGGATGGGTCAAGGCTCCGTGAACATGAGCCTTGGCTGGGGGTAACATTCTTTGAACAACCAGGTAAGAGGAGCCTAAGAAGCCATAGCACTGTGCTGCCGTGGACTTAATTGTTGGGCATCGAGACCCACCGTGGATCCTGCCCAGCCCATGGCCTGACCCCCAGTAGACAACTCTTTGTTCTAACCCGTCTCCACTCCTCAGACCTGTTGGCAGCAAGCAGCAGGTGGTAGGGCAGAGTTGCTGGGAAAGAGGGTAAACTGAGACCAAAAAGGAAAGAGACAGAGAGCAGTTACTGTGTGCTTCATTGTGAAGCCCTTAGAGAAACTGACTTGCCCCCCAAAACTCACCTTGGTAATTTCCCTTTCCATTCTAGCCACAAATGAACCAGAATTGTATTTACGCACCACCATTCTTCATGTTTGCTGCCTTCTAAAAAAGCAACTAGATCATTCTCCTGCTCAAAAATCTTTATGAGGATTTCCCTGGTGATCCAGTTGTTAAGAATCTGCCTGCCAACACAGGAAACACGGGTTCAATCCTGGGAAGATCCCATATTCTACCGAGCAACTAAACCTGGACAACCCAACTACTGAGTTCACCCACCTGGATCCCATGCTCCACAGTGAGAAGCCCATGCACCCCAACTAGAGGACAGACCCTGCTCACCACAGCTAGAGAAAGTCCACATACAGCAGTGAAGACCCAGGGCGGACAAAAAAGAGTCTTTACCAGTTTCCCCATTCCCTGGAGCTGTGGCCCTCAAAGGATGACAAGATGATTTTTAAGCACAAATCATAATTTCTATTTTAACAGTTACATGTTGTCACATGAAAACTAACTTAGTAAAGTAAAAAAGAGTCAGTGCCGGTCAAAATGAAAGTTATTAAGCAAATAATATAAACAGGTACATAGACATAGTGAAAAATAGAGTTAATAAAATTGGAGTGATTAAAATTTGGAAAATAAAGGCTCAAAAGCAGACAGTCCCAACTCTCTGAGGGCACACCATTGCTGGTCCCCATCACTTGGTCTCCACCTGTGTCCTCAGGCCCATAGTCTCCAGCTGCACCTCTGATATACACCCCAGACACGATGGACCCACAGGGCTTCTGCACATGCGCCACGTGCTTCTCTGCTTCCTGCCAACCCACCACGTGGACCTTTCTGCATCTTTGCCCAGCGGAACCCAACCCATTTTCTCCACTCAGTCTTCCCCAATTGCTTCATTAGAATCTGTGTTCCCAAATGGTTTGTTTGTACTTGGAACCATTCAGTAGTCAACAAATGTTTACCAAGTTTCTGCCATGGGCCAGGCACTATATGAGGAAATGGGGATTTAGCCACAGGAGAAAAAAAAAAAGATAAAAATTCCTGCTATCATGGAACACAGATTCTAATGAAGCAAGACTTCAGTACATTTCCTAGTCTGCCATGTAGGGCCATTTGGGGTTCTGCATTTCCCCAGCCAGCCTGGGTAACCCAGGCAGACAGGGTCTACATTGCCTGTCCCTAGAAAGGCTTAACATACTTCTCTCAAGTATCAGGGCACTGAGTCGGTGAAACTCCAAAGTTGGGACTTGGGTATCTAGAAGCAGTGGCATAACCTACACACCCTGTGTGTCTATGGTGCTTTAGAACCTGTTTCTTCTGTGTATCTCCTTAGATGCTCCCAGTATCCCTGGGAAGTGTGATGCATACAAGATGGTTGAAATGATACACCTCCCCGCTTGGTTTGGCATCTATCTGGAGGTCATTCAGTGACTGCATGGTGCACAGGGGTCTGAGGTCACATGCGTGGTTCCCAGCGGGTCCTCTGGGTCCTGCACACTCTCCTCCAGCCTCAGGGGAGGCACCTCTAGGCACAGACAGCTCTAATTCCCTATGGGAATCAAACCCACAGAAGGAGCACCTTCCCACGTCAAGACTCTGTAGTGACCTCAGGAAAGAGGAGGGTGCCCGAGAGCACTGTCAGGAGGGGAAGTAGCCGCAGCCGTCTTCCCAGAAAGAAGCAGTGCTAAGTTATTCCTGCTGCTCTCTCTCTGCATCACCCTCCTCTCCTCTTTCTCAGTCTGACAGTTTTTCAGAATCACTGCCCGATCTTGTCAGGGAGGCACCATATAGAGAACCCAGCTCATGCCAGACTTCCCTGGTTTTAGCAACGAATGCCCCACCTTCCAGGAAATGCCACAGTCCAGGAAATTTCTGGTAAACCAAGAAGGTTGGTCAATCTACCAGTTTGATCTTCTCTAACAGCTATGGGTCCTTGGGCACTTACCTACCACCTCTGAGTCCCCATGCTCTCATTGGCAAATGGAGATATACCATCCCCCAGAACTGGAGAGGATTAAAGAGGCATTGTATGTTTAGGGAGCACGCCAGTGCACCATAAATGGTGGCTGGTATTAATACCTTTGGAGGCTGGACCGAGACCTGGAGTTGAACCCAAGGTCCTATGAGCTGGTCTCTTGGACGAAAAGGAGATCCAACCAGTCCATCCTAAAGGAAATCAGTCCTGAATGTTCATTGGAAGGACTGATGTTGAAGCTGAAACTCCAATAATTTGGCCACCTGATGTGAAGAACTGACTCGTTTGAAAAGACTCTGATGTTGGGAAAGGTTGAAGGCGGGAAAAGAAGGGGACGACAGAGGATGAGATGGTTGGATGGAATCACCAACTCAATGGACATGAGTTTGAGTAGGCTCTGGGAGTGGGTGATGGACAGGGAGGCCTGGAGAACTGTAGTCCATGGGGTCGCAAAGAGTGGGACACGACTGAGTGACTGAACTGAACTGAACTGATGAGCTGGTTAATGCTTGCCGAGTGACTCTTTTAGAGGTGGCCATGCAAAGGATCTGGCGAAGGCGATGGCCCCCCACTCCAGTACTCTTGCCTGGAAAATCCCATGGGCGCAGGAGCCTGGTAGGCTGCAGTCCATGGGGTTGCTAAGAGTCGAAGACGACTGAGCGACTTCACTTTCACTTTCCACTTTCATGCATTGGAGAAGGAAATGGCAACCCACTCCAGTGTTCTTGCCTGGAGAATTCCAGGGACGGGGGAGCCTGGTGGGAGGCCATCTATGGGGTCGCACAGAGTTGGACACAACTGAAGCGACTTAGCAGCAGCAGCAGTGCAAAGAATCATGTGGCCACAAGGACATAGTCTCATCAGGGCCTCCGACTGGCAAGAAACAAGAGATTTGCTAGCAAAGTGCTGTAAATCAATGCCCCAATCCACCCATTTCTGGCCTTACTATTTTTATTAACTGTGTATTGTATGCCAGAAACTAAGTACTTTATTTACATACAATTTCTTATTTAATCCTCACAACAGCCCCTCAAGGTAGTACTATAATCCCCCATTTTAATGATGAGGAACCTGAGGCTGAGGGAGATTTAGTAATTTGCCTGAGGTCACACTGCTGGGAAGGACAGAGAGAAACTGCCTGACCTCAGAGCCTCCATCCCTAACCATCTCTAACCTTATATGAAAAACATCCTCTCTGGTGGGAGCTGATCACTTTCCTCCCCTACAATAGAAGAAACTGGGCAATCCAATTAACCTCATGGAGAAGGGGAATTAGCAGGCAAGCCCTTGCTTGCTGGGAGGTGATGGTTTATCCTGCAACTCTGCTGGGTTTCCCAGAACCCTGAATAAATATTTACATAATCTTGTTACATTGATCCCCAGCTTGAGACTGCAGAAAACATAGAACCAACCCATGCTGGCAGACCTTTGTTGTTTGGATGTATTATTTTTCAGGCCATGACAGTCTTATAGGCAGACTCATTCCTGTAGACTGCTCAGTACAGAGGACAGGACTCTCGACTTGGAGACAAGTTTTCACCCCAACTTCACCGCTGATGAGCTATGCCACTTTGAACAACTTGAGGCTCAGTGTTCTCATCTGTAAAATGGGTATAAAGTTTGTCCCAGTATCATCATCATCACCCGTCATGGAGAACTCACAGGTATGCTAAACACTTACTTGTATCTTTGCTTTAAATCCTCTCAAAAGCTCTTTGATGCAGTTACTATTTTTATCTCTGTTTTACAGTTGAGGAAATAGAGACTCAGAAAAGTTAGGAAATTTGACCAAAGTCATAGGTCTAGTAAGAGGCAGAGCAGGGTCTGAAACCCAGATGGCTCGACACAAGATTGCTGCCCTCTACCCCCTGCCTCATCCCCCCATGTACTGCCTCTTGTAATAAGTACTATAGAGATTTCAGTGAGATGGGAGGGACATGTGAACATGCCCACCTCAAAAGTCACCCTGTGGTAGCATCCTCTGGTCCACAAATCTCAGCCCACACTCCTTACCGGTACCTGAAGAGTCAAGAGAGGGGCTCAGGGTGGAAGTACCCTCTTCACCGGGGCACCTCTTCCTTCCTAACTGGACTGCCCTCCAAGATGGTAGGGAGCAATGGGCCAGCTGAATCGGCACCTGTGAGCGTGACAGTGACTCAGGAATGGAGAGAACCAAGGAAAGAGCCTCCCGCTGCAGAACAAAGCCAGGCGGCAACCTGGGCTGTGGCTAATTACAGGCTGGAGAGGCGGCTCGTTGACCGAGGACTGGCTGATTTTACACACTGATGAATCACAGCCTCAGAGCCTTTGAGGTCTAAAAGCTCCACCAGGCCACTGGGGACCCAGCTAGAATTTCTAAAACAGAAGCCCAGAAGTCCTACCCCTCATCCCAACTACCGCACCTCATACCCTCATGCCTTGCCGGCCTTCATAAGCCCATGCCTAAGCCTCCGGGGATGGCTCCATCCAGCCCAAAACTCTCAAAGAGTGGGAGGAGAGTGTACTGTACCATTGGAGTGTGGTAGAATTGTCAAATATACAAAAATCAGCCACCTGGTTAAAAAATGGAAGCCAGGCAGGATCTTCATGTGGTTCTACAAAAGGGTAAAAAAGGTCATTTTCCATCAATATTAAAAAAAAAAAAAAATCCTCCCACTACCATATCCAGAGGTATGGGGTGAGTCCTGCCAGGTCATGATAGAAGTTCTCCTCAGCACTGGGGTTTCGGGTCAGAGAGACGTCAGTTTCTGTTCCAGATCTGTCAGTTGTGGCTTTGTGACCTTGGCCAAGTGACCTGACCTCTCTGAGCCTCTACGTCCTCATGTATTAGCGGTGCGCCACCACAGTACTAACTCTGTAGGATAATTGAAGGAATTCAACTAGGGCTGCTTCTGTCAGTTACTTGATTCATTGCTCCTGTCCTGAATTCTGCCTCTTCTCCCTCCCGTCCTCACGCTCCATGTCTCACAGTTTTCACTGACTACCTCCCCAGAGTCCACTGGACTTGACTCCCTGTCCCTGCTTAAAGGAGTTTTAGAATGAGCCCAGTTGAATTGGTAACCCAGCCCAAGTTGGCTGTGTTTGGTTAACACAAGTGGGCCCCATGTTGTCAGTAATTGGGTCTGGTGAACTTTCCAATGGCTCCTTGCTTCGGTTTGAAAGGCTGGCAAGGCCACCGTCTACCCCTCCCCACTCTCATCCTTCTCTTCTTTCCATAGCACTATGTCACCTGCACACAGCACCAGGAGGTCATGGGCTCTTTCCATGGAAATGTTCTTTGGTTACCTGGTGATTTGCATCCTGTAACACCAAAAGCCAGGATCGCACCCAGGACATGTGACCAGCCGCAGCCTGACAATGACCAAGTCACACTTTTTTTTTTTTAAACTCACACCTCAACCTGTCCACGTCTTCCTCCTCTCTCTCACTACCAACTCTCCAAGCACAACAAAGATCTATGTGTTAGAACTTTCTAGAATAACAAAACCAATAAAAAGTAATACTATTTTGTGTCAAGCACACTGCTTAAAGTAGATGACTCTGTTACTTCGAGATTTTATGTTTGGAAATGTGAAGACTCCACTGAACACTCAAAGCTTTCCAGATAGTCTTGGGCCTGGTTCCTACCATTTCCTCCGGTAACCATTTCTCAGATGGCCCCTGCCCACAGCTGTCACATGGCACTCAGCTTGTCAGGCAGAGGAGCAGCGGAATAAACCTGGTCAGTGGCCCACACGGCCAGTGCAAGGTGTGTGTATGGGCTGTGTGGGGTCTGAGAGTTTTAAAAGTGCCGGCTGAACTGTTACTGTTAACACCCACTATTGGTTCAAGCACGCAGAGGAGGAACATTGTTTGGGGGAGGGTATGTTTGTACAGTCTTTATAGAGGGCAATTTGGTGTTATCTACCAAAATGTGAACGCTCAGATCCTCTGACCCAGCAACCCCATTCCTCAGAATCGCTTGCCTTGGTATATGCACAAAAGACCACAGAAATACATGATGAAAATTTGGAAATGATATTAATGTTCACCAACAAGAGAAAGCTAAGACAAACTATGCAGACTTCCCGGATGGTCTAGTGGCTAAGGCTTGGTGCTCCCCATGCAAGGGGCCCAGGTTTGATCCCTGGTCAGGGAACTAGATCCCGCACACGGCAGCTGAGACCCTATACAGTCAAATAAAGAAATAAATAAAATACTGTGAAAACAAAATAAACTGTGGTCCGTCTAAACTATGAAGTATTGTTAGGAAGATAGTGTTAGGTCTGTATGTTGTTGTTGTCTGGTCACTGGGTCATGTCCGACTCTTTGTGACCCTGTGGACTGTATACTATGACATTAAAAAATGCCACATACAGTGAAAAAAGCTAAAAAACAAGACTTACAAACCTGCTGTGGTTTTTGGTTTAAATATTTGTACTTTGCATATGACTGAGAGAGAATACAATGACCGTGTTAATAGTTGCTGCTGGGGGCGGGGGTGGGACTGGGAGGAAATTTCCCATTCTTCTTTGTTTACATTTCGTGACAGGTATACATTTACCTATTTATATCTATATGATTAAAATATCCCAAAGCAGTAGATCCCTCCATTTTTCTCCCTGACATCTTTATTGCAGAATCCTCCAGCAGTGCATAATAACCCCAAATAAACATTTATCCAAAACTTTGCTGTTTACAAAGCACTTTCACAGATAAAAGAACATCAAAATCTCACACCATCCCTGTGAGACTGTCCCCATTTTACAGATGAGAACACAGAAACTCAGAGAGGAAAAGTGGTTCTGCCGCATGTCTAAGGGCTGGTGGCTGGCACAGCGGGATGAGAAGCCTTGGTTTTCCTGCTCCAGTGCCAGGCGCCCTCCCAGCCCTCCCAGCCAAGGCCTGCAGTGGTCCTTCAGGGCCAGGATCAAGTGATGCTGCCTCAGATCTGCTTTGGTCCAAGGTAAAAACTAGGATACCCGGGCATGGCTAAGAAAGCTAAAGGGAGAGAGAAGAAGAGCAGAGTGGGGAAAGGTGAGGAGCTTGGTGGAGAACAGAGATTCGAAAGGAGCTGAGAAGGACGAGAGCATGTCAGAATGTTCAGTAATTAAATGTGTAGGCCATCAGAGCTTCCCAGATGGTGCTAGTGGTAAAGAATCCGCCTGCCAAAGCAAGAGACGTAAGAGACATGGGTTTGATCCCTGGGTCGGGAAGATCCCCTGGAGGGAGGCATGGTAACCCACTCCAGTATTCTTATCTGGAGAATCCCCACGGACAGGGGAGCCTGGTGGGCTACAGTCCATAGGGTTGCAAAGAGTCAAACATAACTGAAGTGACTTAGCACACAAGCACGCATGCATCAGGAAGCCAGCAAGACCCTAACATGTGCCTCCTTCCCAGAACTGCTTCATTGTCTGGGGGCTGAGTCATTTATCACCGTCTTGCTCTCAGCTGGATGAGAGCAGAGCCTCAACCTCCGCATGGTAGTGAGATGGCTCCCCTCTAAGGTATGCCACAGGAACTTCTGCCCAGAAGACCCTTAGGGATCTGTCCTCAGAGCCTCCGGTGGAAGAAGCCATCTCAGAGGCCTTTCTATAATGCTCATCTGCTGGTTTAACATGCTCCTGTGACTCCCATGCTCTTTGGAGTAAGCTTAACCTCCATCACCTGATTCACCAGGCCTTTTGTGATCTGGCTCCTACTTCTTCAAGCTCATCTCCAGTTATTTCCCACTGGACATTCTTGTGACCAACCTAGACAGCATATTAAAAAGCAGAGACTTTTGCCAGCAAAGGTCTGTCTACTCAAAGCTATGGTTTTTCCAGAAGTCATGTATGGATGTGAGAGTTGGACCATAAGGAAAGCTGAGTGCCAAAGAACTGATGCTTTTGAACTGTGGTGTTAGAGAATACTCTTGAGAGCCCCTTGGACAGCAAGGAGATCAAACCAGTCAATCCTAAAGGAAATCAACCCTGAATATTCACTGGAAGGACTGATGCTGAAGCTGAAGCGCCAATACTTTGGTCACATCATGAGAAGAACTGCTGGGAAAGATTGAAGGCAGGAGGAGAAGGGGACAACAGAGGATGAGATGGTTGATTGGTATTACTGACTCCATGGACATCAGTTTGAGTAAGCTCTGGGCGTTAGTGATGGACAGGGAAGCCTGGTGTGCTGCAGTCCATGGGGTCACAAAGCGTCGGACATGACTGAGTGATTGAACTGAACTAATTCTACATACTGGCTCCAGTTAGCCACACTCCTCTCCTCTCTCCGTCTCTGTCTTCTCTGATCTATCTTATATGCTGAACCATCTACCCGGGAATACTCACTGCCGCTGTTTCTCCAGGCCAACTACTACCCAAGCTTCAAATCTCAGCCCAAACAGAACGTCATTTAGGGAAACCTGCTGATAGATGGCCCTGACATCATCCCCTCCCCCATCACCCCCGAGTAGTTCCCTCTCTCTCCTCGGGTCTTCCTCCCTCTAGCACTACACTGCTTTTCAATGGCTTCGTCACTTGCCTCTCTCCTTGGCTAGATTAGCTCAGAGGCAGGTGTGCTATAGGAATCCCTGCTGCTGCTGCTAAGTCGCTTCAGTCGTGTCCCACTCTGTGTGACCCCATAGACGGTAGCCCACCAGGCTCCCCCGTCTCTGGGATTCTCCAGGCAAGAACACTGGAGTGGGTTGCCATTTCCTTCTCCAATGCATGAAAGTGAAAAGGGAAAGTGAGATCGCTCAGTCGTGTCCGACTCTTAGCGACCCCATGGACTGCAACCTACCAGGCTCCTCCATCCATGGGATTTTCCAGGCAAGAGTACTGGAGTGAGGTGCCATTGCCTTCTCCGATAGGAATCCCTGAGAACATAGTTAATGAATGAGGGATGTCATGGTGTGGTGGTTGCCAGTCTGATACCCACCGTAGGTGACAGGTATCAGACCTCAGCGATGGAACTTTGCCTTGCAGCCCTGGCAGGTGTCACAGGAATCTTACTGCCTTCATCCACAGGGCCAGTTCCTCTCTGCCTTTGTCTGGCAAATCTAAAGCTTTGAATAAGGTATGTTACAAAGGGCAGTAACTACTGGAAGATGTGCTGTGAGAATTTTCTGGCAGATTCTAACCACCATTCCTTAGGGGGGGAAACAGGACACCCTCAGGTGTGCAAAGTGCTAATAGAAGCAGAGGGCTGTGGCCAGGCTCACGAGGTCCGGAGTCCACTCCTGCCTCCTGGCCAGACTGGCTCAGTGGCAGACAAGAGGGTGCCTCCTTGGATTATCAGTAGAAGGGTATTTTATTAATATTCTTAGCTGTGTAGCAATGGTTCCACGAAAGATAAGCACTCACAGGGAGGGTGGCGTCACGACCTCCCAGCGTTCGGGACCTAGAAGCAGGTCTCCACATCGTGAGGTCTGGGTGCATCCCTCAGGCCAGCCTGAGTGCCCAGGGAGAGGAGACGGAAAGCCAGCAGGCTCTCTCAAGAGAGGGCAAAGAAAACACTGTAGGATCAGACCTTGGGCGCACAAAATCTTCAGGGTCACAATCAGGCACCTGCCGTTTACAATCAACCTAGCCCTGCCCTGGGCACACAAGGTCCTAGCCACCCAGCATCTCACTGGCTCCTCACAACCTCTCCAGGTTTGGGAAGGAGCTGAGCTGAGCAGGCTTTGGCTCTGGCTCCCAGGGGTCTCAGTCCTAAGCAAAGAGCTGGGAATTAAGGAACCAAGACGTTTGGTTGCCAGTCTGAAGCCCTCTGCTTTTGACATTCTGCTTCTCAGTCCCGAAAGAAGAGAGATGGAACAGCCCAGGCCACGCGCCCCACTGTCCACAGAACCCACAGTCCACACTTTCAGTAACTATCTGGGCACCTACTATGATCCAGACACTGTTCCACGCTGTCAGAAAAGTAGGAATAGAAAAACAACTAAAACAGATTTTAAAAACATAAAATACCCTCATGGAGCTTCCATTCTCATATTGTAGCATTCATTAGTGGCCACAGGTGACATGATTTTATTTTTTCTTGGCGTATAATTGCCTTACAGTGTCATGTTAGTTTCTGCCATACAATGAAGTAAATCAGCTCTGTGTATACATGTATCTCCTCCCTCCTACCCTACACCATCCCACCCCACCAAGTCATCATAAAGCACCAAGTTGAGCTTCCTGTGCTTTATAGCAGGTTTCTGCTACCTATCTATGTCACATTCGGTAGTGTATAAATGTCAATCCATGATTTGAAAGGACGCACGTACCCCAGTGTTCATTGCAGCGCTATTTACAACAGCCAGGACACGGAAGCAACGTAAATGTCCATGGATGGATAACAGATAAAGAGGATGTGGTATGTGTATGCAGTGGAATATTACTCAGCCACTAGATGGAATGATGTAGAGTCATTTGTAGACACTGGTGGTCCAAGAACCTGTTATACAGACTGAGGTATGCCAGAAAGAGAAAAACAACTGTATATTAATGCACATATGCAGAATCTAAAAAAAAAAATGGTACTAATGAACCTATTTCCAGGGCAGGAATAGAGATGCAGACATAGCAAATGGACATATGACATGATCTTAGATGATACGAGGGTCTGGAATTCAGCAGCACTGGGTCATATCATGAGAAAAGCGTACCTTTCAAATTCTTTTTTCTTTTCACACACTTTAAAAGCAGTCTCAGTCTTCTGACAGTCCCTTTAACAAAAAGGGCATGGTGGTAGGAGCCAGTGAGAAGTTTATCCCATTGCTGGATTTTCACCCTATTTAGTAAAGGGTTTCCCTGATGGCTCAGAAGGTAAAGAATTTGCCTGCAATGCAGGAAACTCAGGTTCAATCTCTGGGTTGATCCCCTGGAGAAGGCAATGGCAACCCACTCCAGTATTCTTGCCTGAAGAATTCATGAACAGAGGAGCCTGGTTGGCCACAGTCCATGGGGTCGCAAATAGTCGGACACAACCGAGGGACTAACACTTCAGTAACACTTAACATGTATCTGTGGCCAGTGATGTTAATTTTCCATCAAAGGTAGATAGAGTCGCTTTCTAAAATAAACGTAAATTCTCTGATCAGGGAGTCATTTTAAAGAAGGCTGTAAGAGGCTAGCCATAGGACAGCTGACCAGTGGCTAAAGCAAAGCACTGGGTTTGGGGAGCCTTGAACTAGGCGGTGTGACTGAAAGCACTTCTGCACCTCGAGACTGAGACAGGTTCATGTCGCCTTTTGGGGGGGTTTCAAAGAACCAGGCGGGGAAGCTCCACTGCTTCATGCTTAAATGAATCCCACGCCCATCTCCCTCACTCCTGCACCCTCCGATCTCCACTGGGCTGGCCCCATGCTGTCTCCAGCAGAGAGGCCACAGCAGCTGAGTCTGGAGCCAGACAGCAAACACCCTGCCCGCCCGACCTCTGCCGCCAGTAATCTCTCTGCCTTATCTCAATCCCCACACTTTCACTGAGGGCAAAGGTCATTCTCAGGAAGCTCCCTCCACATCAATGGCCCTTCTTCCCAGAAGCTAGGCTCCTCCTGCTCTGAATGAGAGAGAACTAACTGCCTGCAGCCCCCACCGAATCCCATTTATCTCTAGATCCACGGCTTCATGCTGGCTGGATGTCAGAGGCACCAGAGGAGACTTACCAGAAGGTAAGGGCCTTGGGCCCTGCGCAGACTCGATGAGTCAGAGTCATTGCAAGATGGGGCCTGGAAGACTGCATTCTGTGACCCTGCCAACTGTGTTTGTGAAACCATGTAACTCAGATTGGGACTTGAGCCCACATGCTTTTAACTGAGTTCACACACCTTGTTTTAGGACTCAAGGAAGCTCAGGTTCTTAATGTCTCATCACAGAAAGAGTTCATTGAGAGACAAAGTGATAGGTAAGAAAAGGATTTATTTAGGGAGAAACAGACTCCCCAGACAGAGTGAGGGTGATCTCAGAAGGAAAGAGGCCTTGGGAGAAACACATTCCACAGACAGAGTATGGCTCATGCCAGAAGGCAAGAGTGGCCTTGAAATATGGTGTGGTTAGTTTTTATAGGCTGGGTAATTTCATAGGCTAATCTGTGGGAGGAGTTTTTCAACTATTTGGGGGAAGGGGCTGGGATTTCCAGGAACTGGGCCACTGCCCACTTTTTGGTCTTTATGGTTGGCCTTGGAACTGTCTTGGCACTAGCGGGTGTGTCATTTAGCTTGCTGATGTGTTACCATGAGCATATACTGAGGGCTCAAGGTCTGGTGGAAGTCAACTCTTCTGCCATCTTGGACCCGTTTGGACCCATCTTGGACCCAGTTTATGTCGTGTCCTATAGCCATGTCATTCTTTCAAAGCTGTGCCCTGCCCCCTTTCCTCCTGTTTCATTTGGATCTGCAGGTCAGGAAGTTCTTTGTTTGAAAGGCCTGCTCAGTGGGCTTCCTGTGCGGCCAAAGAATGACCCACAGTTGCATTATCAAGGCAGCGAGTGCAGGTGCCTGGGCTCTGGAGTTGAGCAAACCTGGATTCAAATCTCCACAAGGAAGTGGCTGAGCTGCCTCAGGCAAGTGGCTTAACCACTCTGAGCCTCAGTCACCTTGGCTGGAAAAGGGGGTAACAGTGGCTCCTATGCATCATCTGGCTGTTGGAGGATTCTGTGACCTACTGTATATAAAGTGCACGATACAGGGACTGACTGAGGGCAAGAGCTAATGGAGTCCTGGCCAGCACTGTTAGGATTGATTGTAACCTTGGCCACCTAAAGGGACTCAGAGTGGTCGGCAAGAGGGGAGAAGGAAGGAGAAGAGTGAGAGGAGGAAGCAGAGCCCAAACGACCCACACCATCCAGGTATTATCTGCCCCTTGCCCTTCAAATCCCTGAAGTCCCTGAAGCCAGAGGCCAGGATTCTCAGTCATCCCCCTGGACGTGGGGCCGAAGTTACCAAGAGATCCACAGATGCGAGGCAGAACTTCCCCAGGAGCAATCCACTGTGTGGATGGTGAACAACCAAGAAGGGCGACCTAGGACCCCATATTATGGATGAGGGGTTCAGGAAGGCCCTGCCTCTTCACCGACAGAGGGGGTGCTCCTGCTGCCTCTCCTTCTTTTCTTCACTTGTTTGAGGTTACAAACAGGAAATCCACATGGAGACCAGCACTCTCATTCCTTCCCTCCTCCCCTCTTTGAGCAGATCCTCGCTGAGGGTCTGCAGGGTGTCCACGCTTGGCATAGAGAATCCACCACTGGACAGGTGTCCTCTGCTTCACCTGCCTTGTTTTGCAGACGAGAAACCTGGAACCCTGGAAGGTGAAGTGACGCAGCCACCATCACCGCCAGCGAGTGGCAGCCCTGGCACCCTGGCTTGAACCATTTCTTCCTACTCCGCTCCCTGCCCGCATGAAGCACAGGCCAACAGTGTCTTGAGGATGCTTTTCTCTCAACCTCCATCTCTGGCATAATGTCCAGAGCATGGGAATTCTACGCGAGTGGAATGAATGAACAGTTTGAAAGCTAATCTCCTACTGGGAGTAGAGAGTATAACACAGTGGGGGCAGTGCTTCTCAGACTCCAGTGTACACGTGAATCACCTGGGGATCACGTTCAAATGCAGATGCCAGATGCTGATCCAGGGAGTCTGGGATGAGCTGGGGGTTCTGTGTTCCTACAAGGCTGCCCGCCCTAGACCGTACCTTGAGCTGTATAGAGCACCCTCTGGAGCCAGACTGCCTCGATTTGAAGCCCAACTCTGCTACTTACCAGCTGCGCAGCCTTGAGCCAGTTACTGTGGCTGGATTTTCTCACCTGCCAAGGCGGATGGGTGACATAAGAGGACTTTCTTTACAGAGTCAGTGGCAAGGTTAATGAGTTAATATGTGTTAAGCACTTTGCCCAGTGCCTGGCACATATTAAGTGCTCAAAAAACATTGGTTGTTATCACAAGGTACAAGGAGAACTTTCTTTATAGTAGGGCAACCCCCCCTCCCTACTGTCCTGGCTGCACCCCCAGGGGACTCAGTATATTCCTCCGCAGTGTCCAGCCAGCCTTGGTCCAAACCATTCTTGAACAGCCCAATCAGCTCACAGAGATGATGGTCCAAGCAGCACAGGGCTCTTCCCCACCCCACCTGCCACCCCCAACCTGAATGTCACACAGCTGTGTAAGTGGGATGGATTAGAAGGTGCCACAGGCAGAAAGAACAGAATTCTGCCTTGCAGAACTCGAGTTCCAGCTGGCAGGCATTTAGGTCTGTTTTCTCCAAAAGCCTGTCAGATCTTTCAGGAGGCAAAGAGCTTTTATCTGCAAGATCCTGAAGAGCCAGGAGACAATAAAGATCCATGCAGTAACTGCTGAATCCCACTGATATCATCAGAAAGAAGGCAGGCATGCCTATCAGGGAGTTTTCAGAAGACATAAATTAACAGTTCTTTGGGGCTGGCAGGTCAGCAAGGTCTTAAAAAAAAAAAACTAGAAAAAACTCAGAACCAGGTGCCCAAAGTTTGGCTTCTCTTTTTTTCCTGGTTGGAAGATTGTTTTTCTCTATTCTCAGCAACCCACCCCCCCACCCCCCGCCCTGCAAACTGCAACATTCCTGCCCCCCAGTAATGTGTGCCTCCCACAATATTGTTCATACTGACGCATGAACAGCTGTGAGCAGCTCGAATGAAGTCTGAAACTTTTGTTTTCCCCAAGATCCACATCTTTAGCTAAGGGGAAAACATCCCAGTAAGAAACATCTTAGACATCAGTCATGGGGAAAGGGCAGCTGGGTAGAAACTGATGTGGTTTCAAGGTCGGGAAACCCTAAGTTAGAATCCCGGTCCTAACATTTACCAGCTTGGGCGAGTCACTGAGTTCCTCATCTGTAAAACAGGGCCAGCACCTCCTGTGCAAAGCAACCTGGGATTAGAGAGAATGTATAGGACGCACCAAGGATAATCCCAAACACTGGCAACTGCTCAGTTAGTGGTTGTGTTTATGACCGCCTGGGAGTACCCTGCCTGACCTCCCCAGGCGGGACTCAGCCTACCCCTTGGTCCCAGCCTGTCTCCTCCACTTGCACTCAGCAGCGAGACCACTGGAGGCATTCATTCCTTTGTGTGTATCCTTGCCCTGCTCTCCACGGTGAGCTCATTGAGGGCAGGGACCTCGTCTGATTTATCTCGGATCTTTGTGTCCCACACAGGGCTGGCATCATAAAGGGGCCCATCTGAATTCCAGACCCTGACCTTAGAGATAAAGGGAGCCCTCCTGGGTGCCTGCCCTCATTCGTCCTTGGGGCTGAGGCTTGGCTGAAGGAACAGGGTCTAGTGGGGAGGCACCGTGGCCACCCCCAGACCCTCAGTCTCTGGGCTCTACAGCACCTCCAGAACTGGTGTGTGGTTTCTCTCTGGTGAACAACCTCAGTTTGATCCCAGCTCCCCAGCCTGGGAGAGGTCCTGGCGTGTGCAGGCAGGGAAGCTCTAAGCTCTGGGTTGGGCATTGGCTCCATTGTTTCGTTCTCTCTCTCTTATCTCGTTAGTTAGTGATTAACTGCTCTTTGAAGGTTTCCCAGCCTCCAAAGCTCCCCCAGGAGCACAGGTGGCCACTGAGTTGGAGCAGGAAAGCCTGACTCAGGCCCCAGTTCTCTCTGCTAGACAGACAGAACCCAGAGGCACAGCCTTGTGGGGGTGCTGCGGCTGGCGCTGTGCTGTCAGGGTTTGCTGGGAAGGGCACTGGAGGCGTGTCCCCAAGTGCTGGTTCCTTGGAAGAGAGATAGAAGAGTGGGGAGAGGGGGGAGTGCGGGGGGAGGGGGAGGTGTGCACGGGGGAGGTGTCTGGAGGGAGAAAACCAAGACCTGGGAGAGAGAGGCTTCACTCTCACCACTCCCGCCTCCACCCACCCCCAGGACCTTTCTGTACAAACCCTGATCCATGCAGCTTCATCAGATAAAAGCTACATTAACAGACAGCCACCAGCTTAGGAGCCAGAGGGGGCTGGAGGGCTTCCCTAGTGGCTCAGACAGTAAAGAATCTGCCCGCAATGCAGGAGACCTGGATTCGATCCCTGGATTGGGAAGATCCCCTGGAGAAGGGCACGGCAACCCACTCCAGTATTCTTGCCTGGAAAATTCCAGGGACAGAAGAGCCCTGGCAGGCTACAGTCCATGGGGCCACAAAGAGTCAGACGTGACTGAGCGACTAACACTCTCACTTTCCCGTAAGCTGGAACAAGCACCTCCCATCTCTCTCCAGCAACCCCTCCCTGAGGTGGGCCACCAAGGAGACCAGGTGGAAACAGGTGGCTTGGAGGAGTGTCATCTAGAACTCTCCAGGAGACACGAAGAACTTTTCATTCAGAATGTCTGTCTCTCCTCCATCTTTTCTTTTCTTTAACAATTTTTGATTTGAGGTTTGGACCCATAGAGAGACTTTCAGGAGACCTATGAATGCCAACCCCCAATACACACAATCAGCAAACAATTGGGAATAGGAATCAAAGTACAGTTTTCTGGGAATGGACTTCTACATTCAGCCAACATGATATAACTATGTTTCACCCTAAAACGCTTGAGTGACTTCCTGTTTATTCCATTGCGTTTACAGGGGAGGAGAGGGTAGCAAACCGTTATGACATGGATGGCCCTTTCGGCCTCTGTTACCCTCTTCTTTGGCTCTGGGCGGGGATCGTGGCATTTGGGCCCCTCTAGCGCCTTCTTTGCCCAGGCCCCTGGCCTTTGCCATTGCTGTTCCCTCTCTCTGCCTTGAGATTTCCTCCAACACTTCTACAGCTGCCCCTTCTCATAGTTCAAGTTCAGCTCCAGCATTTCGCCCTCAGGGCTGAAGCAGCATCACCCCCAGTGCTCCCCAGGTCCCCACAGCACCCTGTTTATGTTTTCGCTGCACGTGCTGGGTCTTGCTTTGCTTATTCATCTAGTCTTAGTTTACTCTCTAGGATGCAAGCTCCCCAAGGGCAGAATTTTGTGGGGCTCCTGCCATAGCTCCAGTGGCTGGCAGAGCAGTTAGGATTCAAAACACTTACAGGAAGAATGAATGTGTGTGGAGCTCTCTTTGGGTTCTCAGAGGGGTTGGTTTTGAACTCCCAAGTTTAAAAACTAAGACGCAGATCCAGAGAATGGACTTGTGGAACAAGGGGTAGGGTGCAGGGTGAAAGAGAAGGGTATGGATTAGGAGGTTGGGATAGACATATACACACTACCCTGTGTGAAAATAGATAGCTAGTGGGAAGCTGCTGTCTGGCACAGGGAGCTCGGCTCTGTGCTCTGTGATAACCTGGAGGGGTGGGGTGGGGGAGGGATGGGAGGGACATCCAAAAAGGAGGGGATACATATGTCAGTTTGGTTCAGTTGCTCAGTCGTATCCGACTCTTTGTGACCCTATGGACTGCAGCACGCCAGGCTTCCCTGTCCATCACCAACTCCCGGAGCTTGCTCAAATTCAGGTCCTTCGAGTCAGTGATGCCAATCAACCATCTCGTCCTCTGTTGTCCCCTTCTCCTCCTGCCTTCAATCTTCCCCAGCATCAGGGTCTTTTCCAGTAAGTCAGTTCTTTGCATCAGATGGCCAAAGTATTGGCGCTTCAGCTTCAGCATCAGTCCTTCCAATGAATATTCAGGGTTGATTTCCTTTAGGGTTGACCGGTTTGATTGACTGGATATACGTATACATATAGGTGATTCACTTCGTTGTACAGCAGAAAATAGCACAATGCTGTAAAGCAACAATATCCCAATAAATAAAAATAATAATAATATAAAGCCAGGGCTCTAAATTAGAACTCAACAGAATATAGCCCTTGAGCCACATCCCGTCCACTTTGTATTGCCTTCAAGATAAAATGTTCTTTACAATTTGAAATGATCAAAAGGAGAATAAGATTCAATAGCACATGAAAGACATATACAGTTCAAATTTCAGTGCCCATCACTGAAATTATACTGGGACACAGCCACAGTTATCCATCTATATATTCTCTGAGGCTGCCCTCACATTGTAACAGCAAAGCTGAGTAATTGTAACAGAGAGGGTCTGGCTGGCTAAGTCCAAAATATTTACTGCCTGGGCCTCTACAGAAGAAATTTGCCAACCCATTAGATGTAGAGGGGGAATACAGTTACATATGGGAAAGGGTGAAGCAAGGCAAAAAAAAATAAAAATAAAAGAGTAGAGAGAAAGGAAAATGGAAACAATAAGGAGAAAAGCAACACATTTTATTGAGCACCTACTGTGTACCATGCAGTGTGTTTAGTGCTTTACTTGCTTTATTTCTTGCGTGAAAGTGAAAGTGAAATTGCTCAGTCGTCTCTGACTTTTTGTGACACCATGGACTATAAAATCCATGAAATTCTCCAGGCCAGAATACTGGAGTGGGTAGCCGTTCCCTTCTCTAGGAGATCTTCCCAACCCAAGGATCAAACCCAGGTCTCCCGCATTGCAGGCAGATTCTTTACCAGCTGAGCCACCAGGGAAGCCCAAGAATGCTGGAGTGGGTAGCCTGTCCCTTCTCCAGCGGATCTTCCCATCCCAGGGATTGAATTGGGGTCTCCTGCATTGCGGGGGATTCTTCACCAGCTGAGCCACCTGCGTGTGTGCTAAGTCACTCTGTGCGACCCCACGGACTGTAGCCCGCCAGGCTCCACGGTCCTTTGGACTCTCCAGGCAAGAACACTGGAGCGGATTGCCACGCCCTCCTCCAGGGACTCTTTCCGACTCAGGGATCAAACCCATGTTTCTTACATCTCCTGCATTGGCAGGCGGGTTCTCTACCACTAGCGCCATCTGGGAAGCGCGACTTTACTTCCTAGCTCCGAACAAAACTTCAGGTAGAGGCATAATCTTTGGTCAAAAAGCCTCCATCTTCAAACTCTATGCTTCTTCTGAGCACCTATTGCCTGACCGCCCAGTCCTCTCTCTGTCATGAAGGCATCCAGTCCTGCCCCTTCCTCATAACATTTCCTGTTCCAGACATTTCTTTCTGCAGAGATCAAAACTTCCTTGCCCTCTTATTCTCTTTAAGTCCTGCTGTCTGCTAAGCAATAGCAGAAGTGAAATTTTTTCTCTGTATCACTTCTACCCTCATCCATGCTGTCTAACATGGTAGATGGCACATAGTAGGAATTCAGTGAATATTTGCTAAGTGACTAAATCACACAATCAACCACACAGAGCCTGAGTTCAATTAACCACCATGCCCTAGAGCAGAGGACCCCAGTGTGGGGCTCTTCTGAGAGGAAGATGGTTGGCAACAGAAAGATCCTTCCTGACAACGTTGTTGTGTTACAACCCACCAAAGACCACTCCATAGACACCTGAGGGCTTGCAGCCTGCTCCCCCTCCCTCCTGCTCTACTGTTCTTCCTATGCAGCTGCCCACCTCTGGTCCTCAAAGGCCCTCCCTGTCCATTCTGCTTGTCCTATCACTGTTCGAGGCTCTTGGCTGATCCAGGGGAAAGCAAGTCACAGGATGAGAGTTGGCTAGAATGGACAAGCAACAGGAGTGGGAGTGAATTATATCTGGAAATTGCACTTCCTCTGTGTTTGTGTCAAGACAGGAATAGAAGGAACCAGCCAGGAGGTTCCATCAGAAACCAATCCCAGGCAACCTCCCCTTGTGATAAGAGATGACAACGCATCTATCTGGTATTTCCTGTGAGAGGTGGTGACTCTTGCTTTGGTGGCTGGTTTGTGAAAGAGACAAGTCCCCTTGTGAAAGAGAAGAAAGTTCATGAGCACTAGCTCTGGGAATTCAAAGAGAGAAGGGAGTGTCAGGGGACGGGGAGAGAATAATTTCAGAAGAAGTATGACTGATACGTTAGTGGTGCCAGCTGGGAGAGATGTGTGCACTGCTGGCTCACGTATTCCATGTGTTTTAATGACACCATCAGCCGAAGGCTCTCCATTTCCTTGTGTCTCCTCCATGTTTGGCTTCTGGGGGCAGCTACCAATAATTCCTGGGGGAATCCCAAGATTGGAAGTAGGGTAAAGACCCTGGGTCACAAAGTCCCTCTTATCAGGCAACAGTAAGAGCTGGAGAAAGAAAACCAGACGGCAGCAAAAGAAAAGAACAAGGCAGATCAATCCTGGAAACCCACAGTAGCAAAAAGCTGGACTGAGTGGATTGCTCTGACTTTTGATGTGACCCACCATTTCTAAGGTAGAGCAGGAAACTCTTGAAGAATTTCCCCACCTGCAGCTTCAGTTTGCCAAATGCTGTTGTCTTTTCCAGGGTGAGTGGCCATTTTTGCACCAGCAAAATACAGCTTACTATCTTTTTCATTCAGATAAAAGTGACTTTATTGAAGGGAGTCCAGGGTTGAAAGAAATATATATTCATACAACTTAATTCACTGCTAAAAAACATAGAAAGTGAAAATGAAAGTCACTCAGTCATGTCCAGCTGTTTGCGACCCCTTGGACTATACAGTCCATGGAATACTCCCGGCCAGAATACTTGAGTGGGTAGAATTTCCTTTCTCCAGGGGATCTTCCCAATCCGGGGATTGAACCCAAGTCTCCCGCATTGCATCTTTACACATGGGAAGCCCCCAAAAACATATAAGAAAGCCAATTTAAAAATGAGCATCATTAGGGAATTTCCTGGTGGTCAGTGGTTATGACTCCATGCTCTCACTGCTAAAGGCCCAGGTTCAATCTCTGGTCAAGGAACTAAGATCTCACAATCTGTGCAGTGCAGCCTAAATAAATAAATACAAATTGTGTGTGTTTTTGACCAGAAATGTAAAGTCAAAAGCTTAACTTGAAAAAAAAAAGAGAGGGAGCATCCTTGAAGGCAGAAAAGGAAGTTCAACCTCACTGATCATCAGAGAAGCATAAACCAACACAGAAAAGGTCACTCACATCCTTCGAACTAGCAAAACTGTCTGATGATAATAAAAAAAGTCTGATGATAATAAATGTTGGCCAGAGGGTAACAAGGAAGGCATTCTAAGCCACTGCTAGTTCAGGACTGGGGATTGTTGTAAACACTTCAGAGAGCTATTTCCCAGTTCTAGTCAAGAAGATGATACACATGCCCATGACCTGGTAAATCCACGTCCAGACATGACTGCTGGGAAACTTTAGCACATAGTCACAAGATGATAGGACAAAGAGATTCATTGCATCACTATTTGTAAAATGAATGATTGGAAAACCCTAGATGTGCTTCAGTGGGAAAATGGATGAATAAATTGCAACAGCACCCACAGTCATTGTTTCATTTATTCTTTCATTCCTTTTGCATTTCACAGATTTGCAAGAGTTTTTATTAATATGAGTAAAAATCACCTGGGAAGCTTGTTTAAAAGGCAAAATTCCTGGCCTCATCCTCAGAGTCTGAGTCTTAGATATGGGAGAGGTTCAAGGAGGAGAGATTTTTTGCAAGTACTATGTGTGATGCCAATGCATGTGGTCTTTGAGTCAGTGTGTATCTGATCATTCATCCTGAGGTTAGATTTAAAGCTGACTTACAAAACTAGGTGGGCTATATGTGGACCCTGGTTGTTCATCACATACTAGGTAAAGAGTCCTGCATTGCCTGGGTTGGGAGGATCAGAAGGAAGGGCTTTAGGTGAAATTTTTCCTCTATAGAATTCAGTCCTCTCATGTGAAATAAGAAAGCCAAACCAGGATGGCTCAATTTCCCCTTCCATTCTTCATTTCAGTGATTCTGTCTCTAGAGGGGCACACTGCTGAGTCACTAAGCACAGTTTTCCAAAGGAGCCCACAGCACTACCTCTACATTCAACAGCATTCCTTTAACCAGAATTCTGTTATTGCCACTTCCGGCTCCTTAAATCCCCATGCAAAGCATTTGCATCAAAGAAGCATTAAGTTATGTTTAGAGACTATTTCCCCGTTGAAACGCAGACAATTGGATTCTAGCGGCTTGAAAAGTCAATAGGTACATGGCAGATATCAAAACTGTAAAACCCAGAATATCTGATTAATTATTTGACAGTTGTTAAACTGGATAGGGTTCAGGCAAAGGTTGGCCAAATTTCCTACACGTACTTCCCTGCCTCTGTGGACAAGGAAAAATAATATTGACTAAAGGTTCAAATAAAACCTTGATTCCATGCCATCTCTTTTCTCACGAATTTTGGCCATTGCGGCGGCCCCAATCTGACCTAAAATCTTTGCCTTTGGGTCTTTTCTAACTTTTGAATTGTATTATTAAGTGCTGATGAGGTACAGGATAGGGTTTCCCAGCCGGTTCAGTGGTAAAGAATCTGCCTGCAATGCAGAAGACCTGGGTTCGATCTCTGGGTTGGAAAGATCCCCAGGAGGAGGAAATGGCAATCTACTCCAGTATTCTTGCCAGGAAAATCCCATGGACAGAGGAGCCTGGCGGGCTACAGTCCACGAGGCTGCAGAGTCAGATGCAACGGAAGCGATGGAGCCGACAAGGTACAGGCTGGAGCAAGGTGGGTTTTGTATTCCAAGACACGTTCAGTTAACACATATCTGTGGGTAGACCTGGGCCCAGGTGGAAGATCAGATGTGCTTGTTCTGGCCTGATGGCCCTCAGATCCATCCCCTATTCCTTTGTCTTCTCAGCACCCCTCCCTTTCTGCCCTCTTCCCTGGGTCTGATACCTGAGGGTACAAGAGTTTCTCAGGCTCCTGTGTCAGCCAGCTTTGCTTGGGTCAGCCAGAGGTGGCGCCAGCAGGAGAAAGGAGGAAGGAAGTGAGAAGCCAGGGTATTTCTTCCCTACCCTCTGTCCTGGGCGTGTTTCAAGAGGCCACCTCATTTCCTCCACGGCTCCAGCTCCCTGCAGATCACACCATCAGGGGTTCTTTTTTTTTTTCAGCCTCCTTTTCTTTTTTCAGCCTATATGTACCAGTGAACTTCTGCTCTTACTGACCTGTATTTACCTTACCATCTTCTATTTGACTTCAAAGATCTTCCAACATTGGGGTGACCCACTCCCTACATTAAATTCTCTCTATTGAAAACACCTGAGTTTCTATTTTCCTGTTTAGATCCTAACTGATACAGAAGGTAACTAGCCTTTCCTTTCCACCCAGTCAATTTTATAATTCTTTGTCTTCCATGCACATCAAGGAGTTTGTCCTTTTCACAACCTGTTCATCTCATTTAAGCCCACAGAATCCCTGAGACGTGGACAGGGCAGGAACTCATTTTACAGAAGAGAGAACAGACCAAGAGATATTAAAGTGATATATCAAAGTTGCACAGTTAGTGAACTACAGAGCAGAAGTGAGAATCCAGGTATCTTATGAGCTGGTGTTAATTTCCCTATGGCTCTCAGGCCCTTGTCTCTCTCTCCAACTCTTACCACCAGAAGAATTCTTTAGGGGTCAAAATAAGGATTCATTTGGGTCTCATTTGCACTTGATGAAAAGGTGCTGTAACTATGCAAACTGCACACCCAAAGGAGTTCAAGGGAGTATTCATTTCTATTTTGGTCTTTATAAGAATATTTTGCATTTATGTCATCCAGGCTTTGTCAGTTCGGTTTAGTTCAGTCTCTCAGTCGTGTCTGACTCTTTGCGACCCCATGAATTGCAGCACGCCGGGCCTCCCTGTCCATCACCAACTCCCAGAGTTCACTCAGACTTACGTCCATAGAGTCAGTGATGCCATCCAGCCGTCTCATCCTCTGGTGTCCCCTTCTCCTGCCCCCAATCCCTCCCAGCTTCAGAGTCTTTTCCAATGAGTCAGTTCTTCTAATCAGGTGGCCAAAGTATTGGAGTTTCAGCTTCAGCATCGTTCCTTCCAAAGAACACCCAGGACTGATCTCCTTTAGAATGGACTGGTTGTATCTCCTTGCACTCCAAGGAACTCTCAAGAGTCTTCTCCAACACCACAGTTCAAAAGCATCAACTCTTCAGCCCTCAGCTTTCTTCTCAGTCCAACTCTCACATCCATACATCACCACTGGAAAAACCATAGCCTTGACTAGACAGAACTTTGTTGGCAAAGTAATGTCTCTGCTTTTCAATATGCTATCTCGGTTGGTCATAACTTTCCTTCCAAGGAGTAAGCATCTTTTAATTTGTCAGCATTCTGGAAATCCTAGAACAGTGTTTCTCAAAGTCAGAATTATATAAGGAAGTGGGGTATTTCTTATAAAAACTCAGATTCCTGCCCTCCCTAGAAAATAGAAAAGCTGGGGAAAGGTACTGGGAAAGTGTATTTTCATCTAATATTCCAGGTGATGCTAATGAAAAGTAAGTTTCAAGGGGCTGCTGTTCCATGAGACAGAAAAAAATTTGCCATTTTCCACAGAGAAGGAGGAGGAATCAGTAAGGCGAGGACAGGACTGCTTTGTGGCCAGTCTAATAAAGACCCAGCCCCTCAAGCTTCCATCCTGGCTAAGAGACACCACTTATGACACCCTACGTTGTGTCCAACTTAGTCTCAGACACTGCCTGGGTATGGTTCCAATTACTCTTCACAGCAACCCTATGAAGTAACTGTCGTGGTTCCTATTTCCCACATGAGAAATATGATCATAGATTAAATAACTGCCACTGGGTCACCCAACTATGACACAAATTCCAATTAAGCTCTGCACAACTCCCAAGTTGGGCACTTGTCTGTCCATGTCACCCTTCCCAGAATGGAGCCCGCTTGATCATGGCAACAATTATACAATGAACTGGCTCTGTAGGGGGCCTAGGATACTCTCCATGGGGTCTGGGTTTCTTACTGCTTGTTCCTGAAAGAGGCATCAGTGTAGCTGCAAAGAAGGCAGATGGATGGCATCCAACCCCCCTTCACACCTGCCCTTCTAAACCACCAGGTTATAGGAAGGGATTCTGGCAGGTGACATGCCCAGTGGTCTCTTGATTTTCCTTCTCAAATTTTCCCAGAGGCTCTTCTACCCCTGAACTTGGCTCAGAAGCTTCTGGTTCTGCCCCAAACCAGTAGGAAACCAAGCAGAAAGCCTAAAGCAGCAGATGTCTGCATTAATCTATCCACAGAGGCCCCTGGGGAGGCAGCCCAACTGTTGTTCTTATCACAAATGTTTAAAAAGTTAATAACATGAATGGGCAAGTGTACAAGCACAAGATGCTTGACATCTGGATAATCTTACATCATCTGAGCTGCTTTTTTTTTTTTTTTTTCCTTCCTAATACATTGCTTTACATGTCTGGTCACCATTCTGTTGACACAAGTATTTGGATCAGACAGGCTAACAAAACTGCCAGATGGAGACTGAGTGAGGCAGAGCAGGGCTGGGGGATTCTCAGATCAGGATGATCATGCAAAGAGTGCAGAGAGGGCTTCTGACCCATAAGAAAATGCCTGATTCTTCCCCACAGCTTCAGGGTTCTCTTTTATCCTTGCAAGAGCTGCTGTACCCCAGCCTACCTGCCCATTTTTATATTTACATCTCAGTAGACATTGGAGAAGGAAATGGCAACCCACTCCCGCGTTCTTGCCTGGAGAATCCCAGGGACGGGGAAGCCTGGTGGGCTGCTGTCTCTGGGGTCGCACAGAGCCAGACATGACTGAAGCGACTTAGCAGCAGCAGCAGCAGCTGCAGACATGTTTTATGTATGTGAGGCTGTCCTGGAAACAGGACAGCTTAGCTTTGGAAAACAAAGGTGTGAGTTCAAATCCAAGACCAATCACTTGCTAACCGTATCCTCTTGGACATGTTCAATAAATTCTCTGAGCCTCAGGTTACTCATCAGTAAAATGAACACAATTAAAGCATATTAAACTTTTAGAACTGCTGAAGGAAAAACATTTTTTTTATTGTTTATGAAGCAGTTATTACAGCACCTAATTCAACAAATATTTCTTGAGTGCCTTCTACATGTCAGACACTGTTCAAGGCCCTAGAAACAATTGTAGTAAACAAAAAAAAAGTCCCTGACCTCATAGAGCTTATAAACTAGTGGCAGAGGCAGAAAATAAACAAGCAGATATATTTACAATATACCATAGCTTGACAATGGTCTTCCCTGGTAGCTCAACTGGTAAAGAATCTGCCTGCAACATGGGAGACCCCGGTTTGATTCCTGGGTCAGAAAGATCCCCTGGAGGGGGGCATGGCAATCCACTCCAGTATTCTTGCCTGGAGAATCCCATGAACAGAGGAACCTGGCAGGCTACAGTCCACAGAGTCACAAAGAGTCAGATATGACTGAGTGACTAAGCACAGCACATAGCTTGGCAGTAAGTGCTGCGAAGGAAAATCAAGCAGGAGGAAGTGGAAGGAGTGGCAGAGGGGAGAGCCAATGCTGTTACCGATGAGACGGTCAGAGACGATCTCTCTGCAGAAGTGACGTCTGATAAGAAGTATGAATGAGATGTCAGAATAAAGAAATGGCTATCTGGGGCAAGAGCATTCCAGACAGACCGGAGAGCAAGTGCAAAAATCCTGAAGCTGGAGCATGTTTCCTTATTTAGGACCAGCCCAGAGGCAAGTGTGGCTTGGAGAAGTTTTAGAAGAAGCCAAAAAGCAAAAAATAACTGATACATAGGCAGTTAAGCAGGTAGGTAGGTAGATAAGACTAAATTCATTCACTTTTCATAATATCGTCCTATCTTGGGTGGAATAATGCTAGGTACTAAGATAGACATAAAGTTGAACAAGATAGAGGATTTATCTCTGATGATCCTTGAACCATTCATTAGTCTAGTAGGGGATAAAATATCTAAATAATGAGAAAAGAAAATAATAGATGTCATAAAAGAAGTGTGGTAAAAAGTATAGGAGCCTGAAAGAGACAGTCTTTGTCTGTCATAGTTACTCTCACCACCAGAAACCTGGAGCGATTAATGAAAGAAATGACAGTTATGTAAAGACGTAAAACAATGCTGCTCACTGTGCTCAAAGAGACAAAAATAGAACTTAAGACATTTCAGCATTAACTAGAATAATACCATTGTAAATTTGAGAAAAGAATCAAACAGAAATCCCAGAATGCTAATATTTAAAACTAAATAACAAAGGAAAAAAACTCAACAGATGGGATTAATAGCAAACTCAATACCGGTAGATATAGACAGAATTAGTGAACTGCTAGGTAGACCAGAAGAAATTACCCAGAAGGAAGCAGAAAGAGACAAAATGATAGAAAGTACAAAGATGAGTAGAATATAGTGAGCAGAAAATATTTTTTCAGGAATACTAGGAGAAGTTAGAAAAAGAATAGCAGAATAATGGCCTAAAAATATGGAAGGAAGGGGAAAAAAGAGTAAAAATTAATGAAATGGAAAAACTAGAATAAATTGAAAGAAAAAGGTCAAAAGTTGGTTCTTTGAAATGACCGATAAAATTGATAAAATTTTGCTGGGACAGATCAAGACGAAAAAAGGGGGGGAAAAGGCACAAATCAATAGCATCAGCGTTGAAAAAGAGAACATCATTATCTTTGCTGGAGACATTAGCAAGATATTAACAGGAGATTATGAACAACTCTATATGAATAAATTTGAAATGAGCTAGACAAAATCCTAGGAAAACACTACTTATCAAAACTAATGAAAAAAGAAATTTAAAAATCTGAATAATTGTGGAAATATTAAAATAACTGATTTTTAATTAAAAACAAACTTATAAATAAAATGTCTCTGATGGCTTCAAACAAACTTGATGAACTATTTAAAGAAGGTATCAGTTCAATTCAGTTCAGTCACTCAGTCATGTCCGACTCTTTGCAACCCCATGAATCACAGCACACCAGGCCTCCCTGTCCATCACCAACTCTCAGAGTTTACTCAAACTCATGTCCATCAAGTCGGTGATGCCATCCAGCCATCTCATCCTCGGTCATCCCCTTCTCCTCCTGCCCCCAATCCCTCCCAGCATCAGAGTCTTTTCCAATGACTCAACACTTCGAATGAGGTGGCCAAAGTATTGGAGTTTCAGCTTTAGCATCATTCCTTCCAAAGAACACCCAGGACTGATCTCCTTCAGAATGGACTGGTTGGACCTCCTTGCAGTCCAAGGGACTCTCAAGAGTCTTCTCCAACACCACAGTTCAAAAGCATCAATTCTTTGGTGCTCAGCCTTCTTCACAGTCCAACTCTCACATCCATACATGACCACTGGAAAAACCATAGCCTTGACTAGATGGACCTTTGTTGGCAAAGTAATGTCTCTGCTTTTGAATATGCTATCTAGGTTGGTTATAACTTTCCTTCCAAGGAGTAAGCATCTTTTAATTTCATGGCTGCAGTCACCATCTGCAGTGATTTTGGAACCCCCCAAAATAAAATCTGACACTGTTTCCACTGTTTCCCCACCTATTTCCCATGAAGTGATGGACCAGATGCCATGATCTTCGTTTTCTAAATGTTGAGCTTTAAGCCAACTTTTTCACTCTCCTCTTTCACTTTCATCAAGAGGCTTTTTAGCTCCTCTTCACTTTCTGCCATAAGGGTGGTGTCATCTGAATATCTGAGGTTCCTGATATTTCTCCCAGCAATCTTGATTCCAGCTTGTGCTTCTTCCAGCCCAGTGTTTCTCATGATGTACTCTGCATAGAAGTTAAATAAGCAGGCTGACAATATACAGCCTTGATGTACTCCTTGTCCTATTTGGAACCAGTCTGTTGTTCCATGTCCAGTTCTAACTGTTGCTTCCTGACCTGCACATAGGTTTCTTAAGAGGCAGGTCAGGTTAATCTTGATTCAAAAAAAAAAACAAAAAACCAACAAGAATAGTATGAGAAAGAAAATTACCGGCCAGTTTTACTCATGAGCATGTGAAAAAATCCTAAATGAAATATTAACAAGCTGAAGCCAGCAATGTATATGTAAAAAGGAATCAAATTCTGTCCACCTTTTGCTTATTCTTGGGTGCTAGAATCCCAGGGACAGGGGAGCCTGGTGGGCTTCTGTCTATGGGGTCACACAGAGTCGGCACGACTGAAGCAACTTAGCAGCAGCAGCAGCAGAGTACATGCTGCTTTAGTATCAGAAAACCAATATAATTTGCCACCTTAACAGATGAAAGAGGAATGGAAACAACCCAAGTGCTGGTCAGCAGAAGGTGTGGCGCATATATACAATGGAATTCTACTTCGCCATTAAAAGGAATGAAATATTGCCATTTGCAGCAGCATGGATGGGCCTAGAGAATATTATACTTAGTGAAGTAAGTCAGAGAAAGACAAACACTTTATGCTATCATTTATATGAAGAATCTAAAAAAAATAATAATAATACAAATAAATCAATATACAAAACAGAAGCAGACTCAGGCATAGAAAAGAAACTCATGGTCACCCAAGTGGGACGGAAGGGAAGGAGAGACGAGTTAGGAGTACAAGATCAACAAATACAAACTACCAAACATGAAATACACACACAACAAGGAGTTACAGTATGACATAGGAAATTATATTCAGTATCTTGGAATAATCTATAATGAAATATAATCTGAAATATATATAACTGAATCACTTTTCTGTATACCTGAAATTAGTACAATATTGTAAATCAACTATACTTCAATTTAAAAAAAGGAAGAGAGGAATCATAGTCCTCTCAATATATGCAGATAAAGGCATTCACTAAAATTCAGCATCCATTTATTATTAAAAATCTTAGAAACTAGAAAAAGGGGGCCACTGAACTAATCTGGCAAAGAGTATCTACAAAACTCTTTGATATGAAAACTATATCAACTAATATATTTTAAAATGAAAAAGTAATGAAACTTGGAAAATAATCTTCTGAAGGTTGTGAAGAAGCAAGAATGCTTATTATCATGACTGCAGTCTTACCCAGCAAAGCAAGAAAAAAAATTAAAAGACATAAGGGAGAAATAAAGTTGTTATTATTTGTGGATTACATTATCATCTATATTGAAAATTCATGGGAATCAGCACATCAGTTTTGGACTTTAAGAAATTTAGTTCCTCAAGGTCACTGGATATAAAGTGAACCCAGAAAAATGAATTAAATTTCTATTCACTGACCGCAATTTTTTGTAAATGGAAAAAAATGTTTAATGTAACATTTACATTAGCATTTAAAAATATCAAAAATCTAAAAATCTAACAAAGCATGTGCAAGACCTCCGTGCAAAACATCCATTATTGAAAGAAGTTAAAGAAGACCTGGGTTAAAGGAGAGAAATTTTGTTACTGAACTGGAACACTCGAAATTTTAAATGTCAGTTCTTCCTAAATTGAACTATGGCTTCAATAAAAAAATCCCAACAGGATTTTAAAGAATTTAACAAACACTTCCTAAACTTATATGGAATTGCTAAAGTCCAAGACTAGTCAAGACCTCCTGGAAGAGGAAGCCCAGGGTTGAAGGACTTGCTTTACCAGCTATTGAGTCTTACTACCACAGCGGAGTAATTCAGACTGTCATTTTCATTCTAGGATATGGAGGGAGGAAGACGTCACTAGTGTTTTTTAATATCTGGGTGTTCCCCCTTTCCAGGCACCTGGCAGACAGCTCTTCAGGGCCCCTTACAGGTAAAACTCTCTGGTTCTAGCAAATGAGCTGCAAGAGGAAGTAAATGATGGATGATGTTTTTATGCGGAGTCAGTGAAAAACTCAAGAGGAAACCTCAGTGACTCTTCTCTGTATGGAGAGTGCTCTCAGTGAAGCAACCACTTCACGTCATGCAGATGGCTGCCCTGATGTGTCTCCTGTATCACCAGTGGCCTGATGGTGAAGGAGTCATAACTTCAGTATGTTAAGCCATGAGAAGTTGGGCTTGTCTGTTACCAAAACAGAGCATAGCCCTTCTTATCTTATGCAACATACAGACAGACCAGTGGAACACAAGAGCACCCGAAACTGTCTACGTGTAGACAACTGATTTTTCAACACAAAGTCAAATTGGAGAGTAGTAAAGAAAGAATGGTCTTGGAACAACTGGATGTCCATTTGGGAACTTATCCTTACCTCACACTACACACGGAAATCAATTCCAGGTGAATTTCCAACCTTACTTGAAAGGCTATACTATATAAAGCTTTTAGAAGAAAATATGGGTGGATTTTTCATAATTCAGTAATCGATTTTTTAAATAAGAAGCAACAGATGGTTAAAAAATATGAATGATTATATGAATGAAAAGATAGTTAAATTGTGTCCTACTCAATTTCACAAGAAAAAGTTTTGTATAGCCAAAAAGAATGCCTAAATGTTAATAATAGCATGACTACATTATTGGCTGAATTCATTTTCCTATTTTCCTTACCTCTTTTTTTCAAATATTCTATGATGAATACAGATCTCTTCTGTAATAAGAGAGTAAAAAAACCCATAAGAAGTTATTAGGTTTTTTTGTGTATTTAAAATCAAGAAGAGGCAATCCAAAATTTGAGGATATAAAATAAGAAATTTCCAGACCTTATTCTCACTTGTTTGTTAACCAAAAGGGAAGACATCCTAATGACGGCATATCAGGCAATGTGGCAGGTGGGCTATGTGGCCTTTACTATGGCTCTATTTAGTTACTAGAACATTATCAAGGCACCTGACACCACATTTCTTAGTTTATGTTTTTATTTTGTACGGGAGTATAGCTGATATACAGTGTTCTGTTTGGTTCAGGTGTATAGCAAAGTGATTAAGTTATACACATACATATTATCTATTCTTTTTCAGCTTCTTTTCCCATTTATGGTTACCAAAGGAGAATGTGGGAGGGAAGGATAAATTAGGAGTTTAGATGAATGTATATACACTTTGCTGTTGTGGTTCCTTAGTCACTAAATCATGTCCGATTCTTCTGAGACCCCATGGAGAATAGCCTGCCAGGCTCCTCTGTCCATGGGATTTCCCAGGAGTGGGTTTTCATTTCTTTCTCCAGGGGATCTTCCTGACCCAAGAATCAAACCTGGGTGTCCTGCATCTCTGCACTAGCAGATGGATTCTTTACCACTGAGCCTCCTGGGAAACCCATATATATATATATATATATATATATATATATATATATATATATATGCTGCTAAGTCGCTTCAGTCGTGTCCGACTCTGTGCGACCCCATAGACGGCCTCCTACCAGGCTCCTCTGTCCCCGGGATTCTCCAAGCAAGAACACTGGAGTGGGCTGCCATTTCCTTCTCCAATGCATGAAAGTGGAAAGTGAAAGTGAAGTTGCTCAGTCGTGTCCGACTCTTAGCGACCTAGTGGACTGCAGCCCACCAGGCTCCTCTGTCCATGGGATTTTCCAGGCAAGAGTGCTGGAGTGGGGCGCAGTTATAACCAACAAGGACCTACTGTAGAGCACTCAGTATTCTGATATCACTGTTTAAAAGCCTTTCTGTTGCAGATCCACAATCTCTATTCCTGGAGGGAGCTCCCTTGTGAAGCCTCCTTCTTTCTTATGCTTCCATTTCTGTTCTCCTTTTTCTGATAGGAAATATGTTTTGACCTGAGCATCTTTCATGGACTTTATCAGCCCTGAGGCTGCAAGGTCTCCAGCCTCGCCCCAGGTGGCTGTCCATCTGGTCTCCCAGGGCCAGGCACTGGAACCTCTCTCTCCTTTTGGTCATGCTACTCCAGGCTCTTTGTAAAATCTTTATTAGACACACATTTGACTCTGACCAGCCTGAACATAAAGGCCTTTTAAGATCTAAAACATATGTAAGGATACTTATTTTCGCTCCTGGTTGTACTCTTGGTTTTTATAGTTTTATTGGCTCTCACTTATTCATTGAACATTTATTGGGCATGGGCAGTAATTTCATCATAGACCACAGCCCCTGAAGCCCTGGGATTTCACTTCCTAAATTCCAAGGCCTGGCAAAACATGAAATGGAGATGTGGATGATAAAGGTCATTCCAGAGACAAAGAGCCATCGACATGCAGAAATGCCGGGATAAATGGGCTTTACCTGGATTCAGAGATTCTAAAAGTGTCTCACAATGATCATGAAGAAGTTTCTGGAATAAGGGTGGCAGCTCGTTGGAAGGGCAGTAATAGCAACCACCTTTATCAGCATCATTGGTATTTACGGAACACCTACTATGCTGTAGAAATTATGCCACACATTTTACATACGTCATCTCATTCAAAACTCATGGCAACCCTGGGATATATGGGGCTTCCCTGGTGGCTCAGCAGTAAAGGATGTGCCTGCCAATGCAGGAGACACGGGTTCAACCCCTGGGTTGGGAAAATCCCCTGGAGAAGGAAATTGCTACCCACCCCAGTATTCTTCTTGCCTGGGAAATACTATGGACAAAGGAGCCTGGAGGGCTATAGGCCATGGGGTCACAAAGCAACTAAACAATAACAATTGGGATGTATATTAGATTATCTTCTTTTTGAAGATGAGGAAGTTGAGACTCAGAAGAGGTTAGGTAATTACCCACAGTCCCATAGTGCCAAGGTGGTAGTTTTGAGCCAGGAATCCACATCCGTCAATGGGAAATTCTTCCCTCTTTTTCTGACAGTAACTCCAGCCCTGGGCACTGTTATTCATCTACATTTTAGTAAGATGTTTTAACTTCACACTCTTAGAGGGAGAACAAGGAACCTTGACTTCTGAAGGCCTTTTGTATCTAGCATCATTTTCTCTAGGACAGCTTCCTGTATTTGAGACATTGTCCCCAGGAAGCTGGGGACAGAGCAGTCTTGGTGTCAACAGTCAGTCAAGAGACCCAAATGAGACCACGCTTGCAACACGCTTGGCTCAGAGCATGCACAGAAGAGGCCCTTGGTGGCCTTCATCAGTATGTTGATTCCTCAGGCCCAAGGAATGCCAGCTATCCTTGCCTTTGCAGGTAGTGGGAAAAACTTCCAAACACACAGATTCTAATGATTTCTTGGATTCTGACCCAACCACTGTCTTCAGGAGCATCCCTCATCCACCCCGGCATCCACATTCTGACTGTCCAGGAGGTATGACATTTCATCACCAAGTCCCTAAGCCCTGAGCCGACTCACTGTCACCGAGCCTTCACGTCACAACAGGAGAATGATGAGATCCTGACTAGTGCTCAGGTAAGAAACTCCACTAGTTTCTGTATCAGATCCTATAAAAGACAATATCATAAAGCAAAACATGGAGGCTTAGAGACCAAACCCAGAGACAAGCGGAGTGGGAACGTTGGTTTGCTCCTTCCAGGTGTCTGACCTGGGGCAGTTTACTCAACTTCTCCTTTGAGCCTCTATAACAAGTAGATAGTAATAACTGCCCCCACAGTTTGTTAAGGGGATCACTATACAATACAATGACGTCAAGAGCTTAACACAGAGCCTGGTGCATAGGAAGGAATGAACGAATAATTGCTCATCATTATTTTATTATTATTAAATGCAAAAAACAATCCTACTATGAGATTTGTTTTTCAGGTTCATAAATAACTATCTTAAATGACTTATCTCCCCTCCTGGATCAAGCAGTCTGCTCTTTGATGTCTTGGAACAAGTCAGTCTGTGGAATCTTGTTCAGTGCCGTGTGCCTGGCACGCAGAGGTGCAGGGGCTTGGCAGGCGGGAGGACAGAGGATTTAAGCAGCAATTTTAGCTGAGTGTACCAAAAGGGACATTTGAAAAATCTATTTGAAATGCTAAAATAAAAGGTAATTTGTGAAGCAGGTAGAACAGGAGAACTCGAGGCCTGTTTCCCTAATGGCAAGAGAAGGGGTCTGGACTATATGCTGCTGTCTTGCATCTCTGACATTCCTAAATAAAGCAGCCTGATTCTGCAAGGATCATCCTAGCTGCTACTGTGTGCATTTGGCAACTTCTAGTCCCTCATGGCACAGGAAAACTTCTAGTCCCTCATGGCACAGGAAAATCTGATGCTCTTCTCTGGGCGAAGGGCTCACACAAGCCCAGCCTACTGCTAGGGTGTATCTTCACTTCCCACTAAGCCTGGAGGCTTACATTTGATCCCTGGGTTGGGAAGATCCCCTGGAAAAGGGAAAGGCTACCCACTCCAGTATTCTGGCCTGGAGAATTCCATGGACTGTATAGCCTATGGAGTCGCAAAGAGTCAGACACGACTGAGTGACTTTCAAAAAAAAAAAGCCTCCCTAGGAGCCACCCAGTTCCAGCATCTCCCAGTTCCCACCATATGCATCCTCAGAAGACAAAATTCCAACCAGAATTCCCAGAACTTGCAGAGGAGAAATCTCTGAACAAAAGGCTTGTCTGTTTTCAGCATAAACTGCCAAGGTGTTCAGAAGAAAATGTCCTTCTTTCCACCACAGCTTTAGAGAATCATTCTGTTTTTAATATGTTCAGGGAAGAAAAAGCTAGCAAAGGATTGTGTCTTGCCTTCTCCAGTGAAAATTTGCTTTGGGAGTAAGGAAACATCGCCACCTGGTGGAATGATCAGCTGCTGTCTGCTGTGCTTAGGCGTGTCAGATTCTTTGTGACCCCATGGGCTGTAGCCCCTCAGGCTCCTCGGTCCATGGGGATTCTCCAGACAAGAATACTGGAGTGGGTTGCCCTGCCCTCCTCCAGGGGATCTTCCCAACCCAGGGATCAAACCCAGGTACGTCTCCTCCATTACAGGCAGATTCTTTACCACTAGCGCCACCTGGGAAGCCACGTGCTGTGTTGGTCGCTCAGCCATATCCGACTCTTTGTGATCCCATGGGCTGTAGCCCACCCAAAATGACTTACTAGCTAACACAGTCAGGATCATTTTCATCCTTCATGTCCCCTCTTACTTCTTATCAACCTTATGGAGGCAGAAGAGGAAGACCAGAGGAGTTGCACCTGGCATGCAGAGAAGGCCGCTCAGGCATCACAGGGAAGTTCGAGATCTGAGAACTCTCTGTTTTATGTTTCTGACTCAGAAGTTATTGATTGTAATGGAGCTAGATCAATCAGCTCATTCTCTTAACTGGGCCAGAAACAGATATAAGCCATAGCAGTGGGGGGTGATTTCACGTCTGCTTGGAATATTTGCTTCCTGAAGACAATATGTTCAGTGAGGTGAGTATAGAAAACCTCATTATTTATACAGTGTGAAAACCCATCACTGTGCGAATTGAAGCATCTTATTACAGGCAAGAGGCTCCCCTCGTGGCTCAGTGGTTAAAGAAATTCATCTGCCAATGCAAGAGATGGGGGTTTGATCCCTGGGTTGGGAAGATCCCCTGGAGTAGGAAATGGCAACCCACTCCAGTATTCTTGCCTGGGAAATCCCATGGACAGAGGAGCCTGGCGGGCTACAGTCCACGGGGTCACAAAAGAGTTGGACACAACTTAAGGACAGAGCATAACAACAACAACATTATAGGCACAACTGTTTCCTTCTCTTATATGTCCCCACCACCTTGCAGTTCACTACATGCGCATACACACCATTCAATCTATTTAAATGATTTAATCTTCACAAGCAGCCTATGGTCGGCGTAATAAGTCATTACTGAGGAGAAAATAGAGGTTCAGAGAAGTTAAGTGATTTTCCAGTGGTCACACAGCTACCAATGGCAGCGCTGGGACTTGAAAGAAAGGAGGAAACGGTATTTAACCTACAGTGGGGCAGGAGAGGTACGCACGCTTCCAATTCTGCTGTCCATGGGCTCCTCCACTTGGCAAGTAGCAAGGCGGCATTCATCTGGCCCGACCACCGCAGGAGCACCCAGTCTTCCTATGGCTACCGCCACATCCTATTGTTATTTACTTGACTGTGGAGCACACTGCAAAATCCTAGGACATACGCTTTCATTTAAAACTGACTTTGAGGGACTTCCCTGGGGGGCTAAGACTCCATAGTCCCAGGACAGGGTTCGATCCCTGGTCACGCAACTAGATCCCACATGCCACAACTAAGAGTTCACATGCCACAATAAAAAATCCTGCGTGCCACAACTAGGACCCAGGGTAGCCAAATAGATAAACAAACATTTAAAAGAGTTGAGAAATTTTGCCAAATGTCACAGTCTCTCCTCTGAGTGAGCGACATAGCAGAACCACTCACTATCCCTTAGGCTGCCGACTGGGGTCCATGGGACTGCCAGGAGGGCTTTTTACCCATTCACTACCTAAACCATTTCAAGGAACCCTACTGTAAATCCCTGACAATGAGGGTTCTTTGTGCCTTATAAATACAGTCCTCTACTGTGTTGCCTCCTCTGAACATTGGGACCCAAAGCCCAGTCCCCAAACCACGTGTGTTCTGTGTCTAGTCTCCCTCTCTACGTGGGATAATCTCATCACATGCCTTTAAATGCCACCTATACGCTGATGATCTCTACATGTATACCCACAAGCCTAGCCTCTCTGCTATATTCCAGCCTCATGTATGCAACTGTCTACTCAACACTGCAACGTCTAACGCATCGAAACCAGCATGTCCACATCCCAGCTTTCAGTTGCCTTCAGCCCCTCCACTCTCCTTTCACAGTCTTTTCCGTTGCAGCAAATGGGAATTCCACGTTTCTCAGTTTCTCAGTCCGAAACCTTTGGAGTCTTCCCTGGATTCCTCTCCGCCTCTCAGAACCCATGGCTCATCTGTCTTCACAGAACATCGAAAATCTGCTACTTCTCACCACCTTTGTTGCTATGCAGCCACCTTCACCTGGACTATTGCGATGGCTTTGTACCTTGTCTCCCTACACAGCAACCAGAGTTGTCCGTTTAAAATGTACACCAGAACTATCATTGCTCCAAACCTTCCAAGGTATTTCCACCTTTCTCTCATGGTTGCTACATAATATTGTTCCACTCACCTCTCTAACCCGCCCTCCAACCATCACTCCCTTGCTGCCACCATCTGCTAGAAATGTAGGGAAATGAGAACAGGGGCTTCATTTTATCCCACGAAGCATGGAGCCCAGAGCCTAGGCAAAATCTAGAACATATAAGACACTGAGTAAATAGAGGTGGAAACACAAATGCCTTTTCCCTCTGTCTGGTTGATTCATGAATGCCTACAGTCCAGAGCCTGACCGCAGCAAAGAGTACCCCCTGCTCACCGCAGCTAGAGAAAGCCCACACACAGCAAAAAAGAGCCATGTGCCACAAAAAGAGACCTGGAGCAGCCATAAGTAAATAAATAAATAAATTTCAACTAAACAAATAGGTTAGGGGGCCCGATGTGGCCCACAGACCATGGTTTACTGATCCCTGATCAAGGAAATACAATGGAATATTACTCAGCTCCTAAAAAGAATGAAATAATGCCATTTGAAACAACATGGATGAACCTAGAGATGGTCATGCCGAATGAACTAAGCCAAACAGAGGAGAAATACCGTGTGATATCCCTTATATGCAGAATCTAAAAAGAAGTGTTACAAATGCACTTACAAAGCAGAAACAGATTCACAGAGGGGAAGAATGGGGGAAAGGACAGGGAGTTTGGGATCAACACGTACACACTGTTGTATTTGAAATGAATAAGCAATAAGATTCCACTGTACAGCACAGAGAACTCTGCTCAATGTTATGTGGCAGTCTGGATGGGAGAGGAGTTTGGGGGGAAATGGATACGTGTATACGTATGGCTGAGTCCCTTTGCTGTCCTCTTGAAACTATCACGATATTGTCAATTGTCTGTTATTTATAAAGTAAAGAGATTTTTAAAAGACTTTTTAGAAAGGGATGGAGACCTCATTTGGGGAAAGAATCTAAAGAACTTGTCTGGATATCAGCGATTTTTAGAAGACGGCTGCTCGCATCTACAGATTCTGTTGACTTCCGCTGCAGTATTTCCCAGTCTCCAGCCACCCCCTTCCTGCTCACTTCAGACTGTCCCCCGCAGTCTGAATCATCTCTGGCCAAACTATCCTGCTGGGCTTCCCTGGTGCCTCAGATGGTAAAGAATCCACCTGCAATGCGGGAGACCTGGGTTCGATCCCTGGGTTGGAAAGGTCCCCTGGAGGAGGGCATGGCAACCCACTCCAGTATTCTTGTCTGGGGAATCCCAATGGACAGAGGAGCCTTGGTGGGCTACAGTTGATGGGGTCACAAAGAGCTGGACATGACTGAGCGGCTAAGCACAGCAGAGCACAATCTATCTTGTTACCGTTTGTCCTGAATTCAGTGGGGTTTGTACACTGACGGGCACTCTCGGTTTGTCTCAAGTCTGAAGTGAAGGGGGGATTCTGTCAGCAACCAAGGACCTCTGTTCAGTCCTGAATGGCAGGTTTTTCTTCCAGTTCCAGAACTTGTCCCCATACATGTGCTAAGTACATGCTTACACCAACTCTAGCTTGTCTACTTGGTTAATAGATAGTGCAGCATTCAATACATTGCTCCCTTATATCTGTTTGTACGTTTTATTTTTGTTTCAAAAAAATCTGAACTAAGGCTGGCATATCCTTGAACTCCTGGCAAAATTTAAGTAGTAATAAAATAGTATACCCATAAAAAAGGGATAAAGAAATGTTAAACATGCAGATTAAATTTTTAATTGTGTGCATGGGCAATACATTATGAAACACAAAAAAACTGAGAAAATATTCTTGCAATATTTAAAAACTATCATCCAATTCAGCAAAGTTATCTATGTCATTGACATTGACATAGATTGATGGTCCAACATATCAGCCATGCTGTTTCCCTTTCTACTTACTTGTCACATAAAGGAAAAAATCATTCATGTAGGAACTGCATTTGTTCATCAACTGAAACAATAGATCAGCTACATTCTGGATACAAGAGCCCAGAGCAAAATTCAGCAAAGGCATTTTAGCGAACTCCATTGGCTATAAGAAGTTTGGCTTCCCTGGTGGCTCAGATGGCAAAGAATCTGCCTGCCATGCAGGAGACCCAGGTTCGGTCCCTGGGTCAGGAAGATCCCCTGGAGAAGGGAATGGCAACCCACTCCAGTAATCTTGCCTGGAAAATCCCAAGTACAGAGGAGCCTGGCAGGCTACAGTTGATGGGGTCACAAAAGAGTCGGACCCAACTGAGTGACTAATACACACTCATAAGAAACTCACAATAAAGAGTATTATATGATTTGCAGTTTGTAAATTGTGTTTGCTCTTTGTTTACGTCAATAAGCACTTATCAACACACCACTGAACACCAGTTCTTCCTGTACTTTAAACTATTTTGTTAAAGCCTGGGCCTGGTAACACTCCGCTTTACAACTTTTGAGAATAAGTCATGTACTGTATGGCAGCTCAGAGAAGGTCCCTGAGCTACACAGCCCATCTGCCCAAGGCATCCATAAGGAACTGGCTAGTCTAGAAGCCATGAGCTTTGCAGGGTCCTGTACTCTCCTAGTTGAACCCCAAACATTCCAATGGAAACAGACATTCTCAAGTTCCTACACACTCCTGGGAAAACCCTATTTTCAAACCAAAATTGAATACGTGTTCTGAAAATGCCTGTGACACATGAAAACTAAGAATATTATAGGAAAGTTAGGTCTTATATTCTTGGACTGCATCGCTTCTAGCCTTATGACAAAGGCCTTCACTCTTGAGATAGTTTTAAAACATTGACCAATCAATCCATGCAGATCAATTATTTAAGAGAATACTTGGACTTCAAAAAAAATTAAATAATTTCAAGTGTATTACTGTTGTTCCGGAGGATGACAATTTCTGGCCGGGACAGAGAATCAAGCCAGTCTAAAAGAACTGGTAAGTCTATTTAGAAAATGTGCACCCCAGTTCCAGGATCACGAAAGCTATTTCTGGGTCTAGTGTAGTCAGACAGTCAAGAGTTGTAGCTCTGGAATTATGACCCTAAGAACTGTGGGAGATTCTAGGGCTTCTATAACTGCCTTATAATTTTGTTTGGGGACTCTGTTTACATTCCTATGGCCTGTCTCAGGATGTGCGTGCTCTTAGAGGCAGTGACTATGTTTTCCTTTTAATCCCCCAAATGACAGATTGCACAGCATAGCGTAGGAGCTCTAACACTGCACAAGGGAGAAAGGGACTCCTTGTAACTACTGGTGATAACTTAGCATCCTCAACCACTGCTCCGGGACAGGGAGGGTGCCGGGGTCCCAGCTCACACTTGCACGGAGGGAAAAATAGCTTTCATGCATCAGAAAGAACACAGGCCTTGTCCACAGAAGAGCTGGATTCAGAGCCTGGCTCTGCTCTGTGTGACCTTGGAAAAACTTCTTTCCAAATACGGCCACCTCTCCACCAGCACCCTTTAATACAAGCAACCGTCCCCTAGGCTGTGATGTCTGAGTCAGCCTTCTCTTGGCTCTCCCCAAGTCCACTCCCACCCCCTCCAATGCAGTGTTCTCACAATAACCAGAAGGAGTTTTGACACAACAAATCTCATCTCATTCCATGGCTCTTCATTGGCTCCCTGTGTCCTCAAAGATAATGTGTAGATTCCTTTTCAGAACACACGCACCCTTCACCATCTGTTCCCTGCACTGGTCCCCGCGGTGCTTTTGGCCACACCATTCACACCATTCCATTCTTTGCTCTGGGCACACTGGCCTCTCAGTAGCCTATTCCTTCTCCAGTGGATATTCTCAACCCAGGAATTGAACCGGGGTCTCCTGCATGGCAGGCGGATTCTTTACCAGCTGAGCTGCCAGGGAAGCCCCTGCTCCTCACTTACTCAAGCCCATTCTAGTCTCCAAGTCTTGCCTGGGCTCTTCCCTCCCCGTGTCCCATCCTCACACCTCATTTCATCCAGTTCACTCTTATCAGCTTATAGAACTCATGCACTGCCTCTGGAAAACCAGCTCTCGTTCTCCAGACACACCGTCTCACGTGTCTTCTTCATGCCCTTATCTCAAATGCATTGAATGAACTACTTGTAAAAGTATTTGTTTGTTGTCTGTCTTCCTCAGACAGACCAGAAGCTTGAAGCAGTCAGGAACACGTGTGTGTGCCTCCCCCATCACCGCTCCCCAGTATCCTCACCAGCTAGCCAACGGTAGGTTCTCAGTAAATGTCTTGAACTAACAGCTGGCGGAGCTTTATTCTTTGAAATTGTTTCTTCATTTACAAATGGCAATAAGGCCCGCTTCATAGGACTGTCACGAGCATGAAGTTAGACAACTCATGATAAAGCTCTCCCATGGTATTCTGTATATAGGAGACACTTAATAAATGTTGGTTGAGTGACTATAAGAACTACAGCTTCTAAAATCGCACTTCTTTAAGTGGGCCCAGGAAGCAGACTAGGCTAGTAATTAGCACTTGTGAAGATTTCTTTATTAGGTGATTAATACAACTTAAACCCTGGTTATTGAGGCTAAGCTATTATTAAGGCAAGTGCTGTTGATTGGCACTTGCTGGGCATGGGCTGTAGCTCCGTGCCAGACCAGGACACTTGTAATATGGTCCTGGGTGATGGGTTCACCAAGATTTAGGAGATATAGACAGAAAGGGGGCTGTTTAATGGTTGGGAAGTACAAGGAAAATCCTAGTGTACACATAGAGGCACGAGGATGCTTCCAGGCTGGTGACTTCAAAATTCAGCCCAGAACTTGGCAACCCACTCCAATATTCTTGCCTAGAAAATCGCATGGATGGAGGAGCCTGGTGGGCTACAGTCCATGGGGTCGCAAAGAGTCAGACATGACTTAGCAATTAAACAACAGCAACAAATACTTAAAAAAAAAAAAAAAAAAAAAGGTTGATTTGTTAAAATTCAGCCCCAGGACTCAAAAAAAGGTATCTTTCATTCTTTCTTGGGAAATTCATAGGTTGTGAGTTCAAACAAAGCAAATGAGTAAACCCAAGAAACAGAAAGACAGAAGTTCAGGACACAGGTGATCCTACACCGGAAATGGAAGATTGCTGTACCTGGGAAGATGGAAGGAGGGGAGGCTGGGAGAGCCAGCAGGAATGGCCTCCGGAGCTGGGTGGAGGGGACTGTGAGAAGGGTCTGCAGAGGAAATAGTAGAGTTGACAGACTCTCTGGTGGGAGGATCTTGTTGACAGACGAGTAGGAGAAAAGAATTGGGGGGAAAGTTGGTGGTTAGAAAGGCAATCAAAGGAAAAATGAGGTAATTGTGAACTCCAGGGTGAGGGCGGTTGATGAGGTCTAGTAAAAGAAAGAATATGTGCTCTTAACACATAATGTAGCTCAACTGTGGAAAAAAGGAGGCAATGCGGAAAACAGTGCTTGATGGATTTATTTCTATTTTTCTGTCTTTCCCAACTTAAAAAAAAAAAAGGCCATCTTTGCACTTTATATTGCAGGAAAATAAATCAACTTTTTAAAATTTTTATTGGAGTCGAGTTGACTTACAATGTTGTCTTAGTTTCTGCTGTACAACAAAGCAGATCAGTTATGCACAGACATATATCCATTCTTTTTTAGACTCTTTTCCTAGATAGTCGCTTACAGAGCATTGAGTAGAGTTCCCTGTGCTATACAGCAGGTTATTAGTTATTTATTTTTTATACGGTAGTGTGTATATGTTAGTCCCAATCTCATGATTAAAATCAACTTTCCAAAACCTAAAACAGAACATCAGACTTGAACAAGAAGAGGAACTGGAAAGCATGGCCTGGAGAGAATCTGTAGAAGGGAGAGGAGATTGCCCTTTGGTGATGAATTTCCACATGGTGATGGGTTAGTGCATAAGGATATGTTTGGTCCAGAACAGCCTCTTCCTTTCTCCCACATTCCCATCCACCGACATCCCAACCTGGCATCCTTCTAGCATTCAGGTCCCCCAAATTACAGGGCCTGGAGTCCTCTCCATGTCACCCCCTCACCATCCCGGCACTGAGTCAGTGGGTAATGTGTGTGAGTGTGGTTCATTTCTGACACGTTGCCATCAATAGGAGTCACAAAGCACTTGGTGCCTGTGTAATTCTCCTTTATAGCCCCCGGTACAGGGCATGGGGAATTAGGTACTAGAAATACCCAAGGAGGATGCAGAGGAAAAGTAATAAACCTGCAAAGTTAAATCCGTGAGCTGCCGAGTCTCCTAGACCTGGGTTGAATTCTAGTTCCACGCCTTCAAGCTGCAGGACCCTGAAGGACTGCCTTCTCTGGGTTAATTTATCTATAAGGAGGAGAGTAAAAGAGCCTCCATCACAGGGATGTTGTGTAGATTAATTGAGATGATACTGAGTGGCTGATGTTGTAAAGGTCCAATAAATGCCAACAATTTTAACTATTTGCAGTATTTGTGGCATGAATATAGGGAAGTCCCCACAACCAATCAGTCTTGTCATGCATGCCATTGATACACTCCACGTTGGCAAATATTTTTAACTAATAATTATTTTTTATTTTCAGCATTTTAGTTAATGGTACTAACATAACAGGCTTACAAAAACAGCAACAGCAACAACATAAAACAGCAAGCTCCTTCCTGTTCATCTCCCAAGTCTTATTCCCAGAAGCAAACACTTTTGCCTCTATTAGTTTTTCTTTTGATATTGTGTCCATTTTCCTAAATAATGTCCTTATGCCAGTATTCTTTGACATGTCAATTTTAACATAATGGTCAATAAGCAGTTAGCTCTCTTATACCTTATTGTCCCTGCCCCTTCCTCCAAACTTCAGGTTAAACCAACAACCATCATCTGCATTTTAATGACTACACATGTATTTATTTTTCACCCATTAGTCAAGTAATACATCATGATTGCATATCCTCTTTTGAAAGGTTTTTTTGTTGTTTTCCAGGAATTAAGCATTGCCTTCTTCACTCTTCATTTGCTTGATTTTCTCTGTACTTTTCATTCTTTTCACAAATGTTCCAACATCTTTGTTACACACATTTTAAATACTACTTCTGAATGCGTAAGCTGATCAGATATTCCTTTCATCCCCTCCCCTGGTGCTGTCCTTCTGGAGCCGTCCATCCTTGCCAGCCTCACGTGTAATCAGGACCCTTTGGCTGTTCCCTGTACCGTGTGCTGTGAATACAGGGAAGTCCTGTTTCTCAGAATCCATTTCTTCCTCTTTTTTGATTCATGTCCTTGTTCTGATGGAGTATGTCTTCTAATACTTTGTGAGACTGTGTGCATAGGAGGCAAATTTTTCATCTTTATTTGTCTGATAGTATTCTAATTCCTGCCTCACATCAGGCTGTTGGTTGAACTGGATATAGAATTCCAGGTAACAACAATTTTTCTCTTAAAAATTTAAGGAATTGCTCCCTCCTGGTGTCAGATTTCTATAGAGAAAGCTGATGCCATTCTAAGTTTATCATATGTGATCCATTTCTCACTCTGGAAGTCTTTAGGAACCTCTTGTCCTAAAATTTCCTAAGGATGGGTTTCAATGTGGTTTTTTCCAACATTTTTATCCATTTTCCTGGGTACAGGGTGAGTCTTTTTAATCTGGAAACCCACAGCCTTTTGTTCTAGACTCTTCCTTTTTTTTTCTCTATTCTCCTTCTCATACTTTTTTGGTCATTTACAACCTTCTGGGTTGATTCTCCATTGTTGTTTTTGAAATCTAAAGTTTTATTGCTTAAACATGATCTTCTAACCTTCTGTTTAAGTTTTTGTTTTTATTTTGCCATCTATGTTTTAGATTTCTAGGAATTCTTTCCTCTTCTCAGATTGTTTCCATGGCAACTTGTACTTCTTTCAGAGATATTTGGGTGGGCCAAAAAGTTCATTTGAGTTTTTCTGTATGATGATGGTACAGAAAAATCCAAACTAACTTTTTGGCCAACCCAATATATCTTTCCAAAAGACAATAATTATATGAAGGCTTTTATTTTAAAACTTATTTTCTTTTCCTTGGTGTTTCTCTGCTCTTTCTTTACATTACCAGGTTCTTTTTTCTCTTTTGGTTATTTTATTCTGTCACTGATGTTGAAAGTTTCATCAAAAGTAATCGTCTCTTTCCATAATTAAAACCAAGTTACTGTGACAATTGATTAGAAGTTCTGTATTAAAGGTCAGGCCTCACTGGTGGCTACCCTGGAAACTGATCCAACAGTGAGCTGCTCTTTTACTGGGGTGCTCTCAGAAATAAGGGTCTGGGTGTTCTCTTGGATGACTCAGTTTCTCCGGAAAGAAATCTCCCAGTCTTCTACCTGGGGGCAGGCTGCAAGTGCTGATCTAAGCCTGGCTGCAGGCATCCTAGAAGGAGCCAAGATCTCAAGAATAGTCTTTCCTTTCTTCCTCATTTTCAGGATGGGATTTCACCCTGAACTCCACCATCTCTCAGTCTCCCAGGGCAGAGCAAGGGGACAGGCTGTAAAGTCTCCTGACTGTTCGGCATGGGGAGAAAAAAAGACCTTGACATCCAAATTCTCTATATTCTGAATTTCAACCAGAAGTTATTTATTTATTGCTACTTATCATAGCACCTGTTATCTCTAAGCCTCAGCCTTTCTATAGTGTCTGACCAGTAAAGTAGCTCCTTTCTCCATTGGTTACCCCACCCGCATTCCTCATTCTCTCGAAACCACTTAGGTTTTCGCTTCCTCTGCTCTGGTAAGTCAATTTCCATTTCTCCAAATGTTTTCCATTTTCTAAAATTTGTTGAATCGTCTTGTCCAATGATATTTCCTCTTCCCCTCTTCTCTTTGTTTTACACTATCCCTTTTTTTAAGTTGAAGTAAAATTCATATAATAAAAAATTCATTTAAACCACTGTAAAGTGTACAGTCCAACGGCAACTAGTACATTCACAAGGGTGTGCAGCCATCAGCTCTCTCTAGTTCCAAAACATTTCATCACTGTTAGAGGAAAGCCTGTGCCCATTAAGTAGTCACTCCCTACTCCTCCTTCCTCCTAGCCACAACCAACCTGCTTTCCATCTCTATGGATTCACTTGTTTGGAATTTTTTTTAAACAAACAGAATCAAACAGTATGTGGCATTTTGTGACTGGTCTTTTTCATTTAGCATAACATTTTCAAGGCACCAAGTTGTAGCTTACAAAAGCATTATATTCCTTTTTATCCCTTCATTCCTTTAGTCCCTTTTATATTTCTTTAAATAATATCCCATTGTGCATATTCAACAATTGACGGATATCTGCTGTTTTATTTATTTCCCATCAGAGGGGGATGAGAATTGGGAAAGGTAGATGATAAATATGAGTGGTGCCGTGTTTAGACAAAAGAATGGTCCTAAGCAGGATGCAAGTTCCATTCTATCAACCAGACATAAGCTTGGCTTTCATTTTCACCTCTTGTTTCAAAACTAAGCTCTGTGACCAGTCCTTGTTAGAACGACCATCAAAAGGTTGTAGTCCATCCCATCAGAGTCACAGGTAGAAATGCTTTCCTCTTCCCTGGCCTAGGATCTCTCAGCCAGCTGAGGAAATTCCCAAAAAGGTGTTTGGAAAGACAGTCCCAAATTGTTTGGGGTTGCGTGACTGTGTGATGATTAAATAAGTGTGTCTTAACTCCAAGAATTTTTAGAAGTAAGCATAAAACTGATAAAGTATTTCAAATACATAGAATAATATTTCTGCATCTAAGAATGCATAGATAGTTAACATTTTGTTTGTTGTTTAGTCACTAAGTCATGTCTGACTCTTTTGAGACTCCATGGACTGTAGCCTGTGAATCTCCTCTGTTTGTGGGAATTCCCAGGCAAGAATACTGGAGTGGGTTACCATCTCTTTCTCCAGGGGATCACATTAGAACATATACTCTCATTCTACCTTATCATATATTCCATTCCCTGGAACTGGAGCCAGGTAATTCTAAAACATGGGCAACACCCCAGTTGGAGAATTAATGCAAAGTGATAAATGTATATTCTTAGGTGTCACGGCTTATTTTCAGAATATCTTAGGTGGATATAAAATAGCCTATAGAGAAAGAAAATTAAAATAAAAGGTTATGTGGTGCTACTGTAATGTAATTTGCCAAAGATTAATTCCTAAGTCAGTATCTAGAACAACAGCATTCAGTGTGCTTATATTGAAGTGTCAACCTCAGACTCTTAAATTTCTTAAAACTATAAAGTCAGAACCACTCCTGGAAAAGGTGGGGGCATACTTCCCTAATGCCCAGTTGATCAGGTAATGGAAAAAAAAAAACCACAAGCACCCAGAAAAAAGAGTTCAAGGCAAATTCTTATTTCCACTTGGCCTTATACTTTGGCACCACCGGACATGACACTGACCTTCCTTTGCTCTGATTTCCTCTGCCAGCTTTCTCAGGATTCTGAGCCAGAGGGGTTTCAGCCCTTCCTGGGAGACCTCTCAGATCACATGAGAAGCAGAGGCCGCAGGGCTGGAAGCAGATTCCCTGGGCAAGCAGATTCCCCGCGTCCCTGCCTGACCAGGTGAGGGCACTGGACCCAGATGTGCACCAGTACACGAGTTTGCTTCCTATCACATCTGCCCTCTCTCAGGACAGGAAAGTCATGGGCGCATCTGAATCGAGGCCAGAAAGGGCCACACTGGAGGTTTCCAGCTCTCTGATCACCCTCTTCACAGGTTGAGAGGCAGATTCCATGAGATGAGTACCAAGTAGCCGCTGGAGGAGGTATCGCAGAGCTCTGGTCCATCTCCCATGCAGGCAAGCACAGCAAGGCTTGACAGAAACATCGACAGGTACACAACAGTAGGACACAGCAGCAAAACATCAGCAAGGCAGAGAGGCTGGGAAGGGAGACACAGCAAAACAAGTTAGTCAGCATACTTGTCAGGTGGATAAGGGAGGGGCAAATGCAAGTATTGATGATGTTATTCCAGAAGAGACTGCAAAAAAGGCTTCCTCTCTGGTCCAATTCATCACCCCCAATGTGACTATCCCTGTAACCATCTTCATCCCATCACCATTATCCCATCATCACCGTCATCTTTAATACAAATAAACAATGAATGGGGCTTCCCTGGTGGCTTAGTGGTAAAGAACTCACCTGCCAATGCAGGAGACGTGTGTTCGATCCCCGACTCTGGGAGGATCCCACATGCTCTGGAGCGACTGAGCCCATGGACCACAGCTACAAAGTTTCCATACCGCAACTACGGAAGCCCACACGCCCTAGAGCCCATATTCCACAACAAAACAAGCCATCACAATGAGCAGCTGCAACTACAGAGTAGCCCCCACTCGCCACAACTACAGAAAAATCTTAACAACGAAAACCCAGCCCAGCCAAAAACAAATAAATAAAAAAATACCTGGATGAGTGGCGGCCTGTGCTCTGTGCTGATCACACCCGACATGATCATCCGTGGCAGGATTATCACAGCATCCCCACTGGCAGCATCAGCAGCACCACAACCCTTGGATTAAAAAGTGTCAATGTACCCATTGTGCTGTGGTACTCTGCAAAAAAAGCAAGAAAACGCTAGACCCAGGCCAGTCCTCTAGGACTGCACTATCGCTATTGCTACTATTAGCTAAAATGAATCTGATGTTTACCATGTCTCAGACACTCTGTAAGGATTAAACCTTACAAAACCCTATGAGGTATTAATGCCTCATCCTACTGAGAAGATAGATTTAGAGAGGTTAAGTGATGTGTCCAAGATCCCATGTCTAAGGAGTGGTGGGGCCACGGATTTAGCCCTGAATTTGAACCCAGGGTTTCCAGCTTTACCACCCTTTGCTGTATATTGCCTCCCACAGCCTTCCCAGTGGTCTTCAAATTGGGGTACCCACAAAAAAGACCCACTGAGAGCGGCAGAAAAACATTAGACCTGCTATTCATTTCATCATTTAGTTTCTATTTTATATGTGTTCCATAACATACTTAACTTACCACCATGATAGAGTATGTGTACAACTTATAAATAAATCATTCATCTCTGGATACGTGCTGAATTTTTTACTGATAGAAGTATGTAGTCAAAAAAGCTTAGAGATCACCCATTTGAACAAAACTGACATGGGCTAATTAGCTACATAGCTAGGTAAATAGAAAATTAAATCAACTGGACCTGAGCGTACCTCTGAGGAAATGCATCCAGTGTATACAATTCTGAATCATGATAATAATTGTATCCTGCAGAATTGAAGTTTGATTTCAACAAGTGACGAAAAATGAGGACATATCCTCTTTAATGGCGCCTCTTTGTTTATCATACAAACTGAGCTTCTATTACTAATGTACCTGTTTTAGAAACAATAAACATGGATTAGTTGTCTAATAAATGCTTTAATTAAAGAGATATAGGATTAGTTGTCTAATAAATATTTTAATTAAAGAGCTATCATTTCAGACCTTTCTAAGTCTTCTTTGAAAATGTCCCAAATTTTTCTTCACTTAAAAAGTAAATATATACTTTTAAAAGGAATGTTTATCTTTCAGAGATAGATAATACAATTCTTGCGTATAAAATGACACAGGCTTCAAAATAATCTGGAGTCAGGGAATGAATGGGGTTCAGAAGAGACAGAATTAGCGGAGAGCTGATCACTATCGAAGCTTGGAGACAGATATCTAGAGTATATGAGATCTGCCAACTTCTGTTTTAGTTTTAATTTCCTAATAAATAGTTTAAATGTTTTTTTTTAAGTTACAACTTGACTTCTTTTTCTACTGAGCACTGTCAAATTTAACATCTTTATACAGTCCCTGAAATTCTCCAGGCCAGAATACTGGAGTGGGTAGCCTTTCCCTCCTTGTCCAGGGGAATCTTCCCAACACAGGGATCAAACCCAGGTCTCCCGCATTGCAGGTAGACTCTTTACCAACTGAGCTATCAGGGAAGCCCACTTCAAAAAGAGTTACAACTTGATTTTTTCTATTGAGCACTGTCAGATTCAACATCTCAGCTGAGAAAGGAGAAGAATGATCAAGTGTTGGATTTCACAGAAAATATTATATGCCCTTTCCTATCTTCATAAAACCATGATTTTTTCTAGTAAATATGCATTCATTGTTTGCTATTGTGCTAGAATCAACCTCACATGAGGATACAATTAAGAGGGGAAAAAGAGGCTTTAAAGAAAAAAAACTGCACTAGCTGTATGGGGAAAAAGTCAGAAAAGAAACAAACTTCATTATCATTGAAAGGAGTCCTTGGAAATGGAAAGAGACTTACAGACTTAGTATACTGAATGTATGATTGCCAGGGGGATGGGATAGTTAGGGAGTTTGGGAAGGTCATATACATACTGCCATATTCAAAATGGATAACCAACAAGGACATATTGTATAGTACATGGAACTCTACTCAGAGTTATGTGCCAGCCTGGATGGGAGGGGAGTTTGGGGGAGAATGGATACATGCATATGAATTCCATGGACAGAGAAGCCTGGCGGGCTACAGTCCATGGGGTCGCACACAGTCGGACACAGCTGAGTGACTCGCACAGTTCACATATGGCTGAGTCCCTTCACTGTTCACCCGAAACTACTGCAATATTGTTAATCAGCTATATCCCAATACAACATAAAAAGTTTGAAGTTTGAACAAAAAAGAAAAAAAAAAAAGAAATGAGTCCTTGCAAAACACTTTTCAGCTGACCCTCTTGGTGTGGGCGACAATGTTAGGACATTTCACACACAGACGGTTGACACAGAATCTGGTTGGAATCTGGAAATCATCACTCAGAAGCAGAGCAAACAGTTTGAAGGAGCCCAGGTGACATCTCAAGGGACATGCAGTGAGATGCAAGCCGCAGTTCCCAGAGTTCTCAGAGGGACAAGAAGAACCAACAAACGGTGACCACTCTGCCATTGGTATTAAGCCGCAGAGCATCTCGCCCGTGTTCATCAAATAATGCAGAGAAGGCAGGAAATGGCAGTGTTCACTACGGCGCATAGCTCCTGAAAGAGCGGGAAGTCACTCCGGAAGGGAACACCCACCTGTTGGCCTCACCAGTGCTCCAAGAAACCAGAGCCATCCCTGCCAAGAGGCCTCAGGCAAGAGTCCTTCCAGAGTTCAGACTCCAAGCCCTCTTCCATCCTTCGTGTTCTGAGTAAGAGTTTCCACACTGAGGGCTCAATCCAATTATACCCCAAGATAATAATCAAAATGATAGGTAAAGATAGGCTTGGCTTTCTGGCCCGGCAGCCAAAGCACAGAGTGCTGCAGGGAGAGAAGGGGCTGATTGGGATCTCTCGCGGCTGTGACGTCTTGTTGGAGAGCCGCTGAGGGCAGCTGGGGCCCTGTCTTCAGACTGTGCTACCGAGAAAGCTGTGGGGTACGAGCACAGACATGCTTGTTGCGACACGGGCTTTCCTGGGAAGAGAGAGGAGGTGGACCCATCCGGCCCACCTCCCCAGGACATTTGAGACAGAATCAAAGAGGCTACAGAGGAGCCAGGATGACGTGAGAAAGGCGAGGCTGTTGGGCCCAAATGGTGGACTCTGCAGTGGCCGAGCCCCGGAGTCACAAAAATTCAAAGACAGGAAAGGATGAAAATGTCACTAGTGTCACCTCCGTCCAGGCGAAGGAGCCCAGGGACGATATGGGGTGGAGGGGAGCTTTAGACGCTCCGTGATCTCCATCAACAGGCCTTCAGGTTGCCTGGAAGTAAATACACAATCCAAAGAGAAAACAGGGCTTGCTCTGCACATGCTGCTTCAGGGAACACCTGTCACCCCTTCTGAAGAGATCAATGTCCCGAAGCACCTCCCATCGAGGAATTTTGAAAGCACCCTTGCCCATCCCACCCTCCCAGACAGTTAATGCTTGAACGGACCCTACAAATGGTTAACATCCTTAGAGAACAGTCCCCAGAGAAAGCCTACCTTGGGTCCGAATGGCACCATCTGAAACCATTTCCTGGCCATTTGGTAATAGATATTAAGAACCTAAAACTTTTCTCATTCCTCTTAACCCAGTCATTAATTTCTTGGATCTACACAAAGGAAGCGACCTTCAATATGATAAAAGTTCTGCATAACATTCTTTAAGACAACAAATGACTGGAAACTATAGGGGGATAATAGTAGACACTACATCCACTCAATTGGATAATATTCAGCCATTAAAATATGTTCATACAGACAATGGAGCAATATGAAAGACGCTTACAAGGTACAAGTGTTGAGAAATCAGGATGCTGAATTCCGCACTCATTAGGGTCGATCTATTTATTTTTAAGAAGACTTATTCACAAAATGACTAGAAATGATCCCACTTATATGAGGCACCTGGAATAGTCCAATTCATAGATACAGAACTAGTGGTTATCAGGGGCTGAGGAAGGGGATAATGGGGAGTTGTGGGTTAGGGGGTACAAAGTTTCAATTTGGGTTAAAGAAAAGTTCTGAAGATGAATGGTTGTGGTAGTTGCTTAATAATGTGAATATACTTAAGTCCACCGAACTGTACACCTAAAATTGGTTCAGTTCAGTCGCTAAGTCGTGTCTGACTCTTTGCGACCCCATGAATCGCAGCACGCCAGGTCTCTCTGTCCATCACCAACTCCCGGAGTTCACTCAGACTCATATCCATCGAGTCAGTGATGCCATCCAGCCATCTCTTCCTCTGTCGTCCCCTTCTCCTCCTGCCCCCAATCCCTCCCAGCATCAAAGTCTTTTCCAATGATTCAACTCTGTGCATGATAGAAAGGTAAATTTGATATGTGTATTTTACCACAATTTTTAAAGACATAAAAATATGCCTAGAAGGAAATAAACAAAAAATTAAGAGAAACTGTATTTGAGTGGGACAATTTTACGTGGGTTTTTTTTCCTCATTTAGGATTTTTTGTACTCTTTAAATGCATATGAGGAATATATCTAGTTGACCATGGAAAAATCCAAAATACCTTATTTAAAAAAAATAAATTTCAACATGAGATTGCATAAAGTGTACCTAATATCTTTCTACAGAGCTTTTCAAGGCAATAATAATAATACACTTTCCTCAGGTTAAATGTCTTGCCTTGACTGAGTGCCCATTTTCCAGAGGAGGAAACTGAGGCTTGTCGAGGTGGGTAACTTCTCAGATCACAGAGTGTGTTGGCGGAAATGGTTTTGATGGTAATGACCTTTGCAACCTCAAGCGTTGACAGCGAATGTGACCAACACAAGGTCATTAGGTCTAGACACTCATTTTGTCCTCAGATCTAAGCTCCTCTAAGCCATAGAGAAAAAAAACCCATCCATTGTTTCGGAATTCCAGCTAGCCTCCACCTACCTTAACTTTCCAGCTTTCGTGAGAAAGAAACAATTGGTTTGAAAAAAAACCTCCTGGATTTAATCCAAAAAAGACAACTTCTTGATGGATCCCACAGCTAGCCAACAAATTTCAGTAAACTTCCTCCACCCTCTGCTTCTCAGGATTAGGACCCTGAGGCCTTGAAACTGAATCATTAAGGACTTAGTTACGCTCAGGAGGAGGGACACCCTGAGGTAGGAAATTTAGACTCATCTATGCTGGAACCGTTTTTTTACAACAAGGGCTATTAGCTGTTTAATATTATAATTTCAATCATTTTCATCACTTGGAATATTGAGTTACCTGGAGTGGCTATTCCTCCCACATTCTGGTTGTTTTTCATTTTAAAAAAGGTAATAGAGTATCCAGTGAACTTACATCAAAGGGTCTGAAAAGCTTCAACAAAGAAAGCGAATTTCATTCTATGTTCTAGGCATCTCTTAGTCTCATTTCACATTGATTCCCATTCACTCCGATTCGCAGCTAACTTTAATTTCCTCTGATAGCCAGCTCCATGACCTTTGCAATCCTGGAAGTGAAAAATCTGGCAGTTTGTCTCAAGCACAAGAAATATTCATGAGCCTTTTGCTAAATCCACTGAAACAAAGGAAAACAGTTCTGGTATCCAGCAACCAGTAATTAAGGAACAACGCCTCATTAGTAATAGCAAGAATATGGGGCAATGAGAGGTCTCAGCCAGAACTCCTGCCGAGCCTAGAGAACCAGCTTGGTTGGTGGAGGAGACAAACAGATACCAGTGAGTCAGTCAAGTTTAGTGTACACTGAACACCATTGATCCAGAGGGTATTCTGTGAATCAACACCAAATTGTCCTCTGAATCTCCAAGTGCTGCGGAAGTCACAACAACATAATAGGATGCCTGGAAGACAAGTCACGATAAAGAATCCATAGCCAAAGCGTGGAGCAGGCATAGGGAGTGGGCTTCATCTCAAATGTCAGCTTTGATTGACAGAGGCTGCATAGAACACTGCACCAAGAAGGATCTGGGGCTCCTGTTCCAGTGAGCGGTAAAGTGGGGTCTGTGCTAGGGTGTGTGGAGGAGGCAACGCCAGCGACTGTGCCAGGCATTTGCCAGCTGTAGCCCCAACTCTCATGAGAATTACTTTTCTGAAAAAAAAAAGAAGAAGAAGAAGAAGAAGTTGCCCAGGCAATACCAGCCACAGGCAAAATCAAGAGGAAGACAAAATTTGCTTTTAACAAACCAAGTTTCCCTCTGACATTTCCCTTCTCCAACCACCCAGATAACTTTCTGTTCTTTCACTAATATGTCAGACCCTCCATTTTCTTCTGGGAGCTCATGACAAACAGTTAAAAGGATTCACATTTCAAAAGAAATAAAAATGTCCTTCAAAGGAGCTGATAAGAGGAAACTGGGACCACTAGTCAGCAGGAGGAGCTGGGAAGAAGAATTCTGCTTACTCCTGTCGGTGGTGATGGCTCCTCCAATAGAAGGAAATCCCTGAATCTGAAGAAAGGAGGAATTCATGTTTCCACTGCCTGATTCTACCAGCCCTAACTCTGACTTTCTTCCTCTGCTGCAACCAAACACACGAAGATCTCTCTCACAAAATCTGGAGGCACTGAGTGGAGAATTCAATGATCCAGAGAAGCCTAAGTAGAAGCATCACACTGGACCAGAGAGAAGTCAGTCATGTCTGACTGTAACCCTACGGGCTCTAGCCCATCAGGCTCCTCTGTCCATCGGATTCTCCAGGCAAGAATAATGGTTGCCTTGCCATGCCCTCCTCCAGAGGATCTTCCCAACCCAGGGATCAAACCCACATCTCTTATGTATCCTGCATTGGCAGGAGGGTTCTTTACCACTAGCACCACCTGGGAAGCTAGATAGATGTCAGTTCAGTTCAGTTCAGTTCAGTTGCTCAGTCATGTCCAAACCTTTGCACCCCCATGGACTGCAGCTCGCCAGTCCTCCCTGTCTATCACCAACTCCCAGAGTTTACTCAAACTCATGTCCATTGAGTTGGTAATGCCATCCAACCATCTTATCCTCTGTTGTTCCCTTCTCCTACTGCCCTCAGTTTTTCCCAGCCTCAGGGTCTTTTCAAATGAGTCAGCTCTTCACATCAGGTGGCCAAAGATTTGGAGTTTCAGCTTCAGCATCAGTCCTTCCAATGAATATTCAGGACTGATTTCCTTTAGGGTGGACTGGTTGGATCTCCTTGCAGTCCAAGGGACTCTCAAGCACCTTCTCCAACACCACAGTTCAAAAGTATCAATTCTTTGGTGCTCAGCTTTCTTTATAGTCCAACTCTCACAAGTGGTCTTTTTTTCTGGCTTTATCGCCTTCCTCCTAGAAGTTACAGCTAATTCATCTAAACAGTCCTTTCTCTCCCCTCCACCGGACCTGGGTTCCTGGTGTCAATAAAGATGGAAGGACAGAAGAGACTCAAAGAATGGAACAAGAATAAACTCTGTAGCCAAAACAAAGAGAGCAGCCGTCCAAACACAAGTCAAACTTGTTTTTCAATTGACTTCGTCCCACAGAGAGAGATACCCCTCAAAACCTCTCTTCTTCCTCAAAGTGCCAATACTGTTATTTCAGAGCAGCTGGCACTGAGTCTCTGGCAGCCCCGTTCAGGCCTCAGAAGCCACTGGGGATGGGAGAAGGGAGACACAGCCGGGGAGGTGGGGGCCATCTTTCTTCCTTCATCAGGGTAAAAGCTTGGACAAAAGGCAGAAGAATTTAGACAAGGCATTCTCCTTTTCATGTCCAGAGTAGCACCAAGTCAGGTCCCAAGGTGAGACTCAAGCTCATAGCTATGAAAACTAGATCCAGGTAGCAGAGTGAACTCATCGGGGGAGAGCACCATCTCTGGTCTTGCCACGCATGCTCACTTTACTCAGGAAACTGAGCCAAGGGTCCTGGATGGTACTTTACCCTCCCTATTCTGAACCAAAGGAGTTTAGAGGCTGCCCTTACAAACCTCTAGGTCCCTGCACCTACCTCTCCACTCTCCAAGATAAGCTAAGACATCTAGTAAATGATGAGTAAATGGAGGACTCAATAGTTGACTCTGGGTCTTTCAGGCTGTGTGGTCCACCCAGGGTTAGACCTTTCTGAGTAAGTCCCCAGCTGGTGAGGATAAAAGGCTGTTCCCCTCAACCATTCCGTGGACGCAGCTGATCTTATCAAGCCTTATAGCTAAATAAGCCTCATCTAGGGACACTCTGTTAACCCCTGCGCTGATCCTAGTCCACCCAGTCAGGACACGTTTCCTCTACTGGGCCATCCAACCTAGCCCTGCCCTTCCTAGCCTGGTTACCCCTTCATCCCTATACCCGCTGGCACATACCCAGCATGGGTGAATTGCAAGGACTTTAGGTCAGGTCAACTCTGGTATAAATCATATAGCTCAGTCATTTTTGGCTGAAAAACTCAGCAGGTTTCTTAACCCCTCTGTGTCTCAAACTGAAATAGAAGGATAGTAACACTTCACTGATATTCTATTACCTCCATTACTGGCAGGACTGCTAGGATGCTCAATGCCAGGGCACTCTGTTTGCAAAGTGGCCTATGCATATGGCACCCCCTGGAGTTGTGCTTGGTGAACTGCATGTAGCAGCCCTACAGCAGAGACAGCCGTCTCGTCTGTCCCATCCCTTGATCTGCCATAAGTGCCCAGAATAGCGCCTGACTGTAAGTGTGTGAATAGGACCCTTGTAAGGACTCCATCACTGATTCAATGGACATGTGTTTGAGCAAACTCTGGGAGACTGTGAAGGACAGGGAAGCCTGGCGTTCTGCAGTCCATGGGGTCTCAAAGAGTCGGACATGACTGAGCAACGGAATAACACCAAAGGACTCCAATAAATGATTTGTGTGAAGAGCCTAGTTTTGGAATAGATGCTCAGTAAATGGAAGCAGTGATTACTGTTCTCGATGATGTTACTGAGTATAAAAAAAAGTAAAAGCTTCCAGGCCTGGCTTTTACAAATTCATGGGGTGCTGGGCGTAAATGTGGAGAGCCATTCTCCATCAAGCCCCCAGCTCCTAATGAAAGTTGCTTTTCTTACATCCTTTTGAATGGTTGCTGGAGACTTTGCCCTGCTCTCCTGCTTGGCCTGGTCTGTCCTCTTCCTACCCCCAGCCCAGCTCTGGCCCGAGCCTGACCCCTAAACCACAGCAGGACAGCAGAGCTGCCATCTGGCTCCCATGAGGATTGCTATCTCACCTTCAGGTAAAAGTCAGGACTTTCCTCTCCTTTGGCTCTTCTTGGCTCCTTCGTTTGGCATCAGGACCACTATTCAGTAGCCAGTCCTACTCAAAAGCCACAACTCCTTCTTGGAAACAGCACAGAGCTGAAAACAAGGGGCCCAAACATCTCTGCCAAAAGGAACATTGCACAACACTAGCGCCATGTTCCGGGTGAAGGGAACCCAGGTTTAGAGAGGAGGGCATGCATTCTCCCCTGATCTTGAAGGAGGTGGAGGGGTGGGGGGTGATGATGGATGTTTAAGTGCCTCTCATTCAAAGGGCCATTTTGGTTTTGTAAGTCAGATGACTCTGGCTTCACCCTAGATGTGTCTCCCCATATTCACTATCACCACACCCACGGGGATAATCTTTTTTCAAGGGACAATAGGTGGCTGCCACCTTTGTATAATATGAACAATGTCAGGAAGGAATCCACCCCAGAAATATGATCTCCCTGGATGACTGGAATTCCACCATTAATGATTCACTCCTTTGGGGTGAGCACACCCACTGTCTGGCTGTGCTGGAAAACACAAATTCTCCTGGGAGAGGTAACACATTAAGCTCCTAACAGCTGGAGCGAATAACTTCATCATGCTCCTATCAGGACTAATATCCTCCTGATAGGAGAGATAGGGAGGTGCTGGGTCCATGGGGTTGGGATGGGTCTTGTAAGAATCAGAGAAGAGGGAAGGTGCTGTAGTCAAACTTTGTTCTCATCACCAGGTATCCTGGAGCAGGCCTGCCTGCTCCACCAAGCCAGCTGGCTCTGGAGCTGTTGATTTTCATGAGTTGTTCAACAAAGGATTCAAAGAGACAACATATACAAAGGACTAACTCTGTACCCCTACATGTAATTGGTATTCAACACGTGTGGGTCTATCTTGTCCATTCCATGGATGGAAAGATGTATTTGCCTTGAGAGGAGAAGGTTGGTCCACATCTGCCCCTCATCTTCTGGGAAAGACAGGTCAAAGAAATCAGGTTTCTCCTCTACTCCTTATTTGAGCAAGGGCCTTCCTCTGTCCCACCAACCCATCTGACTCATGGATATTTCACTGCTGTTGTGGGAGAAAGAGGGGGTTGAATATAGGTATTTGTTCAGCTCAGTTCAGTCGCTGAGTCGTGTCCAGTTCTCTGAAACCCCATGGACTGCAGCATGCCAGGCCTCCCTGTCCATCACCAACTCCCAGAACTTACTCAGACTCATGTCCCTTGAGTCAGTGAACTGCTCAATGGGGAACTGGTTTCTTGGTCCCAAGGCTGTGAGAGTTGGAAGAGCCTCTTACTTGGTATTGATTCTGCTGTCCTTCCCAGCTCTGTGAATTCTCTCCTGTAGACCAGGCCCTGCTGGGCCTCAAGAAGCCGAGCTCCACAAACTGCATTGCCAGCCTCCTTTGTCCTCTGCCTTCGAGCTACAGTTGGCCAATGGGAGGTGCCAGAGGAGATTGGGAAGCATGAGGAGAGAAACAAGTGATTAATTTCCTCCACTCCCTCCCTGCTGGCCAGGGTTGTGGCAATAGCTGAACCCACAAGCTATGGTCACAGATCCCACGAGGCAGCCCCTCTCACATGGTTGCAGTGCCCACGGGGATCATCTACCCAAGAGTGGGAAAGATTGCTTGCTTTTGCTGGTCCCTGGGGGCACTGCCATCTCTTACTGGCCATCATCCGTTTATTTCCCATTCACCAGGATTACTGGAAGGACCACATGGGATTTCAGATGCAGTTTCTTCACCAGTACTTGCTGAAAGACGACATGCCCAAGAGAAGAAGCTCCCCTTTAGGAGAAGCCATGTAGACATGTAGATTAATATAAAAACTAACCTATTGCTCAGCCAGTCCATTCCCAAGACTCTTGGGCTCACCCTGGATGCCCAGATTCACTTGCTCCATCAGCAGAAACACTTTCTCCATTTGGGGCAGGGACTTTAAGGAAGATTTCTTTCCTTTTGGTTTCTCACAGTCATTTTCATCACTTCTTTAGTTAGTGGCGATTTTTCCTAAAAGTCTCCACCTTGGCTGAGCCAAGGAGTTGTCAGTCAAAGATGTTACACTTTCACGAAGAAAAACAAAATGTTACACAGATGCAGGTTTGTCCTTTTTAACCTCTTTATTGAAATTGTCTAATTCATACTTTAAACCAGAATGTTGGTTATTCCCCAGTTCTAAAATCTCCACATGACCAAAACCAAAAAACTTTTGTACATGCTATAAGGGCCCATAAAGTTCATCTCATTTCCAAAAGCTGGAAGGGATCTGCCCAAGAGTACATCAGTGGCAGAGCCTGGGCCAAAACCCTAAGATTCCTGATGCCCAGGATCAGTAGGCTTCCTACTAGTCCATATATGTGGGCAGCCCACCTACTGAATCAGAGCTCTTAGACTATTGAACTGACTTAATTGTTTCCCCTACAAGACTGTGAGCTCAGAACCTTCAGCCAGCTGAATTTACATACCTGTTCCACTTTTTTAAGTGAAAGCTCAATAAGGAGGGAGCCAAGCCATGTTCACTATCTTACCTCCAGTCCCTACTTCTGTGTCTAGAACATTAATTCCAACTTGAATGCATGACATTCTGTGTGCAGATCTTTGTGGTTCCAGGCATCAGATGTTCTCAGACACACTCACTCCCCCCAGCACTCATGAGTGAGCACTGATGGAGAGACCACTGAGAGTCACCAGCCCCTTACAGCAGCCCCTCAAGGCTGTCTCATGCAAACTTCATGACTGGGGCCCTCACTCTCAGTATTGGGCACAGGAGAAATCTAGGTCAAATGAACATCCAGAGAAGTCTTAGAAAGAAAGAAATGGGAAGAGATGGCTTCAAAGAGCGTGGTGGGTCTGTTTTCACAGAAGGCAGCCCACTGTTCAGTGACTCCTAGCTATTAGCAGCTCCTATGATTGAGTGTTGAGTCCTTGCCAGGCCCAGTCTGCATCTTCATGTGTATGTGTGTGTACACATGCTCAGTTGCTTAGTCGTGTCTGACTCTTTCCGACCCCATGGACTGCAGCCCACCATGTTCCTCTCTCCATGGGATTCTCCAGGCAAGAATACTGGAAGGGGTTGCCAATTTGCATCTCCATACATGCTCTCAATTGATCCTTATAACTGTCCTACAAGCAAAGTATTATGTTCCTTAGTTTTTAGCTGAGGAAATCAGATTCAGGGCAGTTAAGCCACTTACCAAAAATCACATCACTTCCATGTCTGCATCCATCCCTCTTGACTATGATGCTTCTTCCAAGAGAACCCTGGATTTTCTTAAAACACCAGTTCATAACATCACCTGACTACCCCTTTCCCTTGTTCATTACAATCCACTTCCAAAATGGAAATTCAGGGAAAGGTGTTACGCACGCATGCTTAGTCGCATCTGACTCTGTGACTGTTTGAACTATAGCTTGACAGGCTTCTCTGTCCATGGGATTTTTCAAGCAAGAATACTGGAATGGGTTGCCATTTTCTCCCCCAGGGAAGAGGTGAGGATATTGACAAAGTGGAGGGTTCTAGACAATCTGTCTGGTTCGCTCTGAGAAATGGCTTTGAGCCAACAGAGGAGCTGGTGTCCAGGGGGCTGTTAGCAAAGTCTAGCCCTCAGTATGCCCCTTTTCCCACTTCCACCTCCCACTATAGAACTATCTGGACTCATCAGAGCAAAACATATTAGAGGTTTTCAATTCATTATATCATTTGTGCTGCTCAACAACCCTGAGGTAAGAAAAGATTACTATCACCATCTTAAGATGAGGAAATATCAGCTCAGGGAGGTTGTTACTTGTCCAAATTTCCACAGCTAGTAAGAGGAGGAGACAAGCTCCAGGCCAAGCCTTCTCTTACCAGGATTGGTTCACCTCTCCCTGCCCCTATCCTTGTAGAGAGGAATGTGAGGGATGTGAATTAGATGAAGCCAAAGTAGCCTTGGCATTGACCCAGCCTGCTCTGAACCACAACCTCAGCCTCCACCACTGGATGGAGGAATTAAGTCATTCCATGGATGACTTAATTACTCTTTAACACCAGCCAAGATGGCTGCCAAGCTCCAGATACAGCAGGTTGTTCTCTGCCTCTGGTGCCCAGGGACATCCTGGGAAAGGCAGACAGGCTTTGGTGGCAGGGTCTGGGAGGAGAGCAGGGCTCCCTTCTGACAACAGAAAGCTGCAAGGCACACAGACTGGCCGCAGGACAGAGTTGGAGCAACCATGCTAACTCAAGGAGCTTACAGCGTGGTGACCAATACTGTAGAATCCCATTTGTGCTATGTGTCCAGAGGACACAGGGAAAGAAAAAGATAGGGAGACAGAGGCAACAGGTAAATTCCACTTTACAACTCCTTTAGCACTCAGACTGGTTAATATGAAGGGTGGTGTTTGGGTTCAAACCCCAGCAACATCATTTTCCAGTTCTTACCTGAGTCTGGTTCCACATCTTCATAGGGTTGCTGGGCAGACCTGAGATGCTGTATGTGGACATAGCTCTGAGCACTTGCTATATTCCAGGCACTCAGTACTGGATATTGATTGCACCTTTCGTCTGAAGGGCTCTGTGAGGTGGAAACTCTTCTATCGCTATCTTATGATGAGGACAGTGTCTCAGAGAAGGTGAATAATTTACCCAAGACACACAGCCAAAAAGTGCTGGGGCTGGGGTGATGAATGTGAGCTAGTTGCAACAATTCTAATTCTAACTTATGAGCTCTTTGAAAGCAGACATCAGAACCTGGATTTAGTTTTATTAACTATGAAATATTTCCAACAGAGAGAAGTAGTGTAATATTACAAATGCTTGGGTAACAAAAACTCAGGCTAAGACATAAAATGTTAAAACTGAAGTCTCTGCACACGTCCCTAATCCTTTACTCCTCACCCTCCTGAAAGAATGAATCATTCATGCATCCAGCATTGTTTGTTATCTACTTGCTCCGTGCCATGACTGGCTTCTAGCTGTTGAATTGTTTTCAGCATTTTCCTGAATTAAGAATTCATCATTTCCATCCCTGTTCTATACTTTTACCGTAATTTAGGTAAACATGTGTGCGTGTGTGTGTTAGTCACTCAGTCGTGTCTGACTCTTTGCAACCCCATGGACTATAGCCTGCCAAGCTCTTCTGTCCATGGAATTCTCCAGGCAAGAATACTGGAGTGGGTTGGCATGCCCTTCTCCAGAGGATCTTCTCAAACCAGGGATTGAACCCAGGTCTCCTGCATAGCAGACAGATTCTTTACTGTTTGAGCTACCTGGGAAGCTCAATTCAGTTATCCATTAGCAATATTTGATATTTGTTTCATGGTTTGAAACTTTGTATAAATATTAAAGCATTTCTAAATTGTTCAGAAATATCAGTTCAGTTCAGTCACTCAGTTGTGTCTGACTCTTTGCAACCCCATGGACTGCAGCATGCCAGGCCTCCCTGTCCATCACTAACTCCCGGATGTTTATTCAGACTCACGTCCATTGAGTCGGTGATGCCATCCAACCTTTTGAGATAAAAGAAAGAGACAGAAACAGAGAGGGAGCATCCAATATATTAATCATATATATCATAGCAATAACAATAAATACGTTAAGTTGAACTGAAAAAATATACTCCTTCTTAAGAAAAGAAAAATAGGAGCATCTCACTTTATCTTGAGCAATCTCACTTCAAATGGCTCAAGACCATCTCCAAGAAAAAGAAATGCAAAAAAGCAAAATGGTTGTCTGAGGAGGCCTTACAAATAGCTGAGAAAAGAATAGAAGCTAAAGGCAAAAGAGAAAAGGAAAGATATACCCATTTGAAAGCAGAGTTCCAAAGAATAGCAAGGAGAGATAAGAAAGCCTTCCTCAGTGATCAATGCAAAGAAATAGAGGAAAATAATAGAATTGGAAAGACTAGAGATCTCTTCAAAAAAATCAGAGATACCAAGCGAACATTTCATGCAAAGATGGGCACAATAAAGGACAGAAATCATATGGAACTAACAGAGGCAGAAGATATTAAGAGGTGGCAATAATACACAGAAGAACTATACAAAAAAGATCTTCATGACCCAGATAACCATGATGTTGTGATCACTCATCTAGAGCCAGACATCCTGGAATGCGAAGTCAAGTGGGCCTTAGGAAGCATCACTACAAACAAAGCTAGTGGAGGTGATGGTATTCCAGTGGAGCTATTTCAAATCCTAAAAGATGATGCTGTGAAAGTGCTGCACTCAATATGCCAGCAAATTTGGAAAACTCAGCAGAGGCCACAGGACTAGAAAAGGTCAGTTTTCATTCCAATCCCAAAGAAAGGCAATGCCAGAGAATGCTCAAACTATCACACAACTGCACTCATCTCACATACTAGCAAAGTAATGCTCAAGATCCTCCAAGCCAGGCTATAACAGTACGTGAACCATGAACTTCCAGATGTTCAAGCTGGATTTAGAAAAGGCAGAGGAACCAGAGATGAAATTGCCAACATCCGCTGGATCATTGAAAAAGCAAGAGAGTTCTAGAAAAACATCTATTTCTACTTTATTGACCACATCAAAGACTTTGACTGTGTGGATCACAACAAACTATGGAAAATTCTTAAAGAGATGGGAATACCAGACTATCTGACCTGCCTCCTGAGAAATCTGTATGCAGGTCAAGAAGCAACAGTTAGAACTGGACATGGAACAACAGACTGGTTCCAACTAGGAAAAGGAGTACGTCAAGGCTATACATTGTCACCCTGCTTATTTAACTTATATGCAGAGTACTTCATGAGAAATGCCAGGCTGGATGAAGCACAAGCTGGAATCAAGATTGCTGGGAGAAATATCAATCACCTCAGATATGCAGATGACCCTTATGGCAGAAAGCAAAGAAGAACTAAAAAGCCTCTTGATGAAAGTGAAAGAGGAGAGTGAAAAAGTTGGCTTAAAGCTGAACATTCAGAAAACTAAGTTCATGGCATCCAGTCCCATCACTTTATGGCAAATAGATGGGGAAACAGTAGAAACAGTGTCAGACTTTATTTTGGGGGGCTCCAAAATCACTGCAGATGGTGACTGCAGCCATGAAATTAAAAGATGCTTACTCCTTGGAAGAAAAGTTATGACCAACCTAGATAGCACGTTAAAAAGAAGAGACATTACTTTGCCAACCAAGGTTCATCTAATCAAAGCTATGGTTTTTCCAGTAGTCACATATGGATATGAGAGTTGGACTATAAAGAAAGCAGAACACCAAAGAATTGATGCTTTTGAACCATGCTGTTGGAGAAGACTCTTGAGAGTCCCTTGGACTGCAAGGAGATCCAACCAGTCCATCCTAAAGGAAATCAGTCCTGGATATTCATCAGAAGGACTGATGCTGAAGCTGAAACTCCAATACTTTGGCCACCTGATGCGAAGAACTGACTCATTGGGAAAGACCCTGATGCTGGGAAAGATTGAAGGTGGGAGGAGAAGGGGACAACGGAAGACAAGATGGTTGGATGGTGTCACCAACTCAATGGACATGAGTTTGAGTAAACTCCAGGAGTCAGTGATGGACAAGGAAGCCTGGCTTGTTGCAGTCCATGGGATTGCAGAGTCGGACACAACTGAATGACTGAACTGATGGGGGTTATAGAAGCTGATACTGCAATCTATTCTAACCAAATTCCAAACTAAGATCAAATCGGAAAGAGACACTGATAATAATACAGCATTACGTTTGTATAGTGTGTTGTCATTTTTAAGGTATTTTCAGAAACATTACTCTCACGATTATAATATGTTAGAAGGAAGAGATTGCAGGAATCCCCGGTCCACAGAGTTTCAGAGTTCATTTTACCAGCAGAATACATTTTTTCCAAACTAAATCTTACCTAGAATGGCTCCAGCTTAAAATAAGAGTGGATGAACTTTCCTGGTGGTTCAGTGGTTAAGACTTTTTTGCCTTCCAATGCAGGGGATAGGTGCAATCAGGGAGCTAAGATTCCACATGCCCCAGGACAAAACCTAAACATAAAACAGAAGCAATATTGCAATAAATCAATACAGACTTTTAAAATGGCCCACATAAAAAATCAGTTCAGTTCAGTCTCTCAGTCATGCCCGACTCTTTGCGACCCCACGGACTGCAGCCTACCAGGCTCCTCCATCCATGGGATTTGCCAGGCAAGAGTACCGGAGTGGGGTGCCATTGCCTTCTCCGAGAAGCAAATTAGTTTCCCCCAATAATGCCTGTGAAGCACCAATATGACTGAAACATGAGCGATTAGAGGCATTTCAGCCATAGGACTCCTCATACCAGTGTCCAATCACCAGCTGCATGGATGCCAGAACCACTTATGGTAAAAGTAGCTGGGGCATCAGCTTTCTAAGCTCTGGATCATTGCTATGGTAGGATGACTTTGAAATAATTTAGTGGTACCCACCAGACATCCACTCCTCTAGCCTTTACTACAGTTCTATAAGCTCTTAATCCCCTGAATTGAATCCATTTCTACTTAAAATTCTCAATTTACTTCCTTCACGGAACTCTGACTGAATGTATGTTGCCTTAAACAGTTTGAATCTCATCAAAAAAAAAGATAACAGAGCAGCAAGGAAAATGATGTAGAGCATCCCAAAGGCTCAGAGCAGGGAAAAAGTAAATTCTCCAAGATGTCAGAAGTTTGGAGTTTGTGGTAGGATGAATTTTCACAAAACCAAGACTTCATTTTAAAAACATTGCAGCAAATGACTTAATGCAAATCCTTCACATTGTAATTGAAAATGCAAAGGATACAATCTACCAAAACTGAATGATGAAGAAATAGAAAATCTGAGTAAACCAATAGTGAGTAAGACGATTATATCAGTTATCAAAAAGTCCCATCAAATGAAAGATAGAACCTGATGAATTTACTGGTGAATTCTACCAAACATTTAAAGAATTAATACTAGTCTTTCTCAAACCATTCCAGAAAACTAAAGAGGAGGAAACACTCATTTTTTAATTTGTTTTACAAGACCAGATTGTCCTGATGCCAAAGCCAGACACAGACTTTGTAAGAAATGAAAATTAAGAGTCTAATATCACTGATGAATATAAATGCAAAAATTATCAACAAAATACCAGCACACAGAAATCATATAGCACCGTGATCAAGTAGGATTTATCCCAGGGATGCAAGAATGATTCAACAAATGCAAATCAGTAAATATGATACCTCACAATAAAAGAATGAAGAATAAAATAATTATCTCAATAGATACAGAAAAAGCATTTGACAAAATTCAAAATTTCATGATTAAAAAAATTCCTAACAAATTAGATATAGAAGAAATGTACCTCAACATAATATAAGCCATATATAGCAAGCCCACAGTTAACATCATACTAAACAGTGGAGAGCTGAAAGATTTTCCCCTAAGATCCGGAACAAATTACAGATGCCCACTCTTGCCACTTCCATTCAACATAGCCCTGGAAGTCCTAACCAGAGCAATTAGGCAAGAAAAAGAAATAAAATGTATCCAAATCAGAAAGGAAGAAGTAAAATTGTCTCTGCAGATGGCATGATCTTATACATACAATATATGTATACCTATGGCTGATTCTTGTTGAGGTTTGACAGAAAACAACAAAATTCTATAAAGCAATTATCTTTCAGTTAAAAAATAAATAAATTTTAGAAAAGGAAAATCCTAAAGTCTCCACCAAAAAAAAAAAACCAAACCTGTTAGAACTAATAGATTCAGGAAAATTGCAGTATACAAAAGCAATATACAGGGAGTTGCCTGGTGGTCTAGTGGTTAGGATTTGGCACTTCACAGCCATAGTTCAGTTCATAGTCCAGGTTCAGTTCCTGGTCAGGGAACAGAGATTCCACAAGCTACATGGCACATTTATCCTCAAAAGAGCAATTTTACAAAATCAATTGCATTTCTGTATACCAAAAATGAACTATCAGAAAGAGAAATTAAGGAAATAATCCCATTTACAATAATGTCAAAAACAATTAATTTAACCAAGGAATAGGAATAAATTTAACCAAGAAGGTAAAACACCTGTACACGGGAAACCACAAGACACTGATGAAAGAAACTGAGAAAGACACAAGTGGAAATATCTTCTATGTTCATGGATTGGAAGAATTGGTAATGCTGATAAGTCCATACTACCCAAAGCAATATACAGAGTCAACACAGTCCTTTGTTCCATTGATATTGTCCACAGAAAGAGAAGGACCAATTCTAAAATTTTCATGGAACCACCAAAGACCAAAAAGAGCCAGTGCAGTCTTGAGAAAGAACAAAACTTAAAGTATCACACTTTCTGATTTCAAATTATATTATAAGCTATAGTAATCAAAACAGTATGGTACTGGCATAAAAACAGATACATACACCAGCAGAACACAATAGAGAGTCCGGTATATACCCACACATATATAGTCAACTAATCTTTGACCAAGGCCCCAAAAATACACAGTTGGAATAGGATGGACTCTTCAATAAATGGTATTGAGAAAACTATATATCCACATGAAGGAGAATGTAAATGAACTCCTATTAAATACCACTCAAAAATCAACTCAAAATAGATTAAAAGCTTGAATGTAAGACCTGAAACCATAAAACCCCTAGATGAAATCAGAGGAAGACTCCTTAACGTTGGCATTGGCCATGATTTCCTGGGTAGGATACCAAATGTTCAGGCAACAAAAGCAAAAATAAACAAGTGAGTCTATAACAAACTGAAAAGCTTCTGCACAGGAAGGAAAACAATCAGCAAAATGAAATGGCAACATATGGAATTGGAGGAAATACTTACAAATCATATATCTAGTAGGATTGATATCCAAAATATATAATAAACTCCTATCACTTAATAGGGGAAATAAGAACAGAACAAAACAACAAGTCACCCACATACACACACACACATACATGCACACACATATACACAGAATACACTGATTTTTAAAATGCCCAAAGGACCTGAATAGACATTTTTCCAAAGAAGACATGACCAACAGGTATATAAACCAATACATGACATTGCTAATTATCAGGAGAATGCAAATCAAAACCACAATGATATATATCACCTCACAACAGTTAGAATGGCTTTTATCAAGAAGACAAAAGATGTATTGGAAAGGATGTGAGGAAAAGGAAACCCTTGTGCACTGTGGGTGAATATGTTAATTGCTATAGCAATTATGAAAAAATATAAAGATTCCCAAAAAATTAAAAATAGGACTATCATATGATCCAGCATTCCTACTTCTGGGGCTATATCTAAAGGAAATGAAATCAGAATCTCAAAAAATATCTGCTCTCCCCTGTTCACTGCAGCATTACTCACAATAGCCAAAATAAGGAAACAATGTTAAGTGTTTAATCAATGGATGAATGGATAAAAAAGATATAATATGCATATACAATGGAATATTATTCAACCATGAGAAAGAAGGAAATCCTACCCATTTGCAGCAACATGGATTTACCTAGAGAACATTATGTTAAGTAAAATTAGCCATACAGAGAAAAATAATGTACGATCTCACTTTGAAAACAAAAAGAAATCAGACATAGAAACTTAGAAGAATGGTGGTTACCAGGGGCCTGGTTGCAGGGTGTGGGGGGATGTGGCAGGGATGGGAAGAGGTTGATCAAAGGTTACAAGCCTTCAGTTGTACAATGAATAAGCCCTGGGGATCTAATATACTATGACTTTAATCACTACATCAGGGTAACTATAGTTAGTGAGACTGTGCTGTGTATTTGAAGTTGCTAAGAAAGTAGATCTTAAGATCTTGTAGCTCACCACAAAAAAATTACCTATAAGATGATGGATTTATTACTTAATAGTATGATAACTATTTCACAAAGTATACATACATACGTCAAATTATCGCATTGTACACTTTAAATACATACAATTTTATTTGTCCATTATACCTCAATAAAGCTGAAAAGAATTGGAGGTCCTCTGAGACTCTGATCATAGTTCCTTCCATCACATAAGGCCACCTTTGAGTTCTGAACCACTGGGGACCCACCTGAGTGTTTTAGAGGACAGGTGTGCAACTAACAACTCCTTCGAGTGGAGGAAGTTCTGCCACATGCTGAGAGCATTTAAGATTGTGGAAGACATGCTGGAAATGGAACCTAATGAGTGGTATTCACTTTTATGCCAGGATTTATAAAGATATACAGTCCTCATAAAGAGCGGCCATTGCCAACCAAAAGCTTGTTAAGTGCCTACAGATTTTATTTCCGACTTAACAACCAGAGTCCCTCACATGTCTCTAGTAACGATGCCCGGCGTGACCTCGGGCCTCTAAGCTTAAACATCTTGTGCCTCATTTTCTCTCTGTAAAAGGGAGATAATGACGCTAGCTGCTGGATCATGTTGGCAACATGCTTGGAGATCTCCAGATCAAAGGGTCTCTGCCTGGACCAAGCAAGCTGATGACAGTGCTTACTATCATTAGTGTTGTTGTTGTTATTGTTATTGTTGGGAGTGGCCATGTTGCAGCCCAGGAAGCAGTCATGACTCTCAGGCTGATTCAGCACAAGGGCAGAATGAGGATACATTTTAGTTTTGCAGAAGCCATTGACAGAACAGCCCATTTCATTGACAGCTCATGATAGCACATTCCGGAGCTGGTGATGGACAGGGAGGCCTGGCATACTGCAATTCATGGGGTCGCAAAGAGTCGGACATGACTGAGCGACTGAACTGAACTGAACTGAAGGCTCCCCAAACAGTAACCCCATGTGACCCCTCAAAGTAGGACCATACCTACAGCATTTCCCAGAGGTAAATGGTCTTTGGAGAAGGAAACAAGTGAGGACGACCCCTTCACTTCTTGGGTTATACGGTCCTGTCATCACACAGTCAGCAAAGGAGCCCTATACCAGATCCCATGATACGTGGAACTTGGGCTGAATGTCAACTCCCAAGTGTCTTGGCCAACACTTTTGTGCAGTGTACACACTACACAACTGTACATGGCAATCCTGGATCTGTAGACTCCTCAGCCAATGAGGCCTTTCACTAACTGCAGAGAGTTAATGGAAAGCATCCTCCCCATCCCGCCAACTGATACTTGCTTTATATGATATTGGCCATCCTTGAAACTTTTCATGTTAACAAAATGGTACACTAAAAAGCTTGATAATCACTGTGTATATGTAACATAGAAATAAAGGGAGATATTTTTTGGAGATATCAGTCGATTCAGTTCAGTCGCTCAGTCACGTCCGACTCTTTGCAACCCTGTGGACTACAGCCCTGCAGGCTTCCGTCTTCATCACCAACTCCCAGAGCTTGCTCAAACTCAAGTCCATCGAGTTGGTGATGCCATCCAGCCATCTCATCCTCTATCGTCCCCTTCTCCTCTTGCCTTCAATCTTTCCCAGCATCAGGGTCTTTTCCAATGAGTCAGTTCTTCGCATCAGGTGGCCAAAGTTCTGGAGTTTCAGCTTTAGCATCAGTCCTTCCAATGGATATTCAGGACTGATTTCCTTTAGGATTAACTGCTTGGATCTCCTTGCAGTCAAGGGACTCTCAAGAATCTCCTCCAACACCACAGTCAAAAGCATCAATTCTTCAGCGCTCAGCTTTCTTTATGGTCCAACTCTCATATCCATACATGACTACTGGAAAAACCATAACTTTGGCTAGATGGACCTTTGTCGCCAAAGTAATGTCTCGGCTTTTTAATGTGCTGTTTAGCTTGGTCATAGCTTTTCTTCCACGGAACAAGCATCTTTTAATTTCATGCCTAAAGTCACCATTTGCGGTGATTTTGGAGCCTAAGAAAATAGTCTGTCACTGCTTCCATTGTTTCCCCATCTATTTGCCATGAAGTGATGGGACCGGATGCTATGATCTTCATTTTTTGAATATTGAGTTTTAAGCCAGGCTTTTCACTCTCTTCTTTTACTTTCATCAAGAGGCTCTGCAGTTCCTCTTCACTTTTGGAGATCTGCAAAGGCTCAAATCTGGAAAACATATTTTATTATGCCATGGTAGTTTAGGAAGTATGTATAGTTGGTAAGGAATTTTCAGTCAACATGAACTCGAAACTGCAGAAATTTCTTTCCTCCCCCTCTTTCTCTAATTGAATGAGCTTTCTGCCTGGGATGCATATTCTGATCAATGTAAAATTATTAGTCTAGTTACTTTAAAGTAAAGTAAGTCAAAATCAGCGTTTTTAGCCACCCTTTCAGCTCAGAGTGTGGTGTGTGTGTGATAGGAATGCCACCCAGCGTGCAGTGTAAGAAGGCAGTGACCTCTGCTTAGTTAAGTCCCCTGCTTGGTCTCATGCTGGCTTCTGGTTTCAAATGTAACTCATGTTATCTGGTCCTTACACCCAAGGCTTGCAAATTCTCTGAGATGCAACTATCTCCTCATCAGACATCTGAAGTATCAGATCAGCCTCCATCCTCAGCCCTGGGGTCCACACATATTCAAGCAAGGAGCTCTTATATGCCTCCCAACTCTCATTTCTTATTTTCTCTGTCTTCCCCTCCCCTCTCTTTCTTTCTCCTCCCCTTCCCTCCCCTTCCCTCTGTATCCTTCCCTTCCCTCCCTTTCCACCTCTCTCTCTTCCTCCTCCTCTATACACCAATACACCTCCTCCTGTATACACCAGATTGGTGTCTCAGTGTCTCCCATTGAGATATTCAGATGCCCAACCCTCAGAACTCCAAGGCTTTGCGAAAATCGGAAGGTTATGTCTACACTTTTTTCTCCCCATTAGATATACCACCATTTCTATTCTATGGCCATCTTTCTGTGATGAACAGAAAACTTATCTGAAGCCTGAAGACTCCCTTAGACTGCTTGTTGAGACACAGAAGTGAAGGCCATCTACACAGGCCATCTTCACTTCAAGGCAGATCCTGTTATGTCCCTTGGCCAGGATTCACCTCTCAGAGTGGAGAGAGGCACAGGGTGGGCCACCCACACTCGTGTCCAACCCTCTGACTTCACCTCTACCTCTCTTTTTCTCCAAATATCAGAGGTCAGAGGTGAGGGAAGGAACTGACTGACTACATCCACTTCCAAAATCTTCCATCTGAACCCTCAGCACATGAACTTAAAAACTAAGTTCGCACCACCTTAGTTGGGAAGTTCCACCGCGGCTTGAATGTAAGCAGCCTTCAGGATGGAACAAGTTGAGTATGGAAGGCGTTACAACACATACATTAATGTGTCAGATGTTATCCAGCCTCAAGCTAGGTGGGGGGCCGGGGAGGAGCTGAAGCTAGGACACCACTAGTGCTCTATAAATGAGAAACTTCTAGAGCAGAATGAGAGCCAAGCAATGGCACTAGGGCAACAAGCAGGATGGGAAGGCAATGTAAAGATATTTATCAGAAGTTCTTTCAAGAAAAAAAATGTGTCCCTTACAGCCCAGTAATTTCATTTCTCAGGGGTTATCTTAAGGTAACGAGGCAAGTACACAATGATTATCTACAAAGATGTTCCATGCAGAACCGTTTACACTGAAAAAAACTTGGAAATCACTACATGTTCAACAATAGGCAGTAGATATGTAAATAACTAAGTTCTTGCAAAGAAATATTACATAACCACTAAAAACGGATGTTGTTCAGTTGCTAAGTCATGTCTGACTCTTTGTGACACCATGTATGCAAAGAATGATGATCTAAACTATATCTTTTGGAGTAGAAAGATATTAAGATACCTGGTTAAATGAAAAAAAAAAAAAAACAGATTACCTAGCAAAATTGACACCATAATCTCATTTTTAATATATTATATGTATTCGGTGGGAGATGCTCTGTTTTACTTATCTTTATTTTCTACGAAGAACAAGTATTACTGACTTAATAAAAGACAGTAATGGGGGAAAATTGTTGTATTCAGAAGATAAGCTGTGTGTTTAAAGGAAACGGGGAAAATTACTTGCAGGCAAAACAGAGTTGCCAATTCTGAAAAATTGTTGACAAATTCAGCGTGCTCCCTTCAGAGTACAGATCTTCTGTGGTTCCGCCCTTCTCTAAAGGCACCAATCTGGTTCTTCACGGCAAACAACAGAGCCAGTTTCAGCAACAAGAGCATTTGTTAAGTGATATTGGGACTTCCACTTTTAGGAAGGTAGAGTTGATGTACTTCTTCTTATTCCTCCCACTAAGTACAAATAAAAATCATAGACATTACGTATATAATAATTATAAAATTCTGAAAGTTGGGGAAAGGAAGGCAGACAGACTGGGAACTAAGGAATGATATGGTGGTAAGTTTTCTGAGTTTTCTTTTTGTCTCATATACCCGAGAATGGGAGCTGAAGAAACTTGTAACCAAGAAATGTAAATAAGCAGGGACATAAATAAGCCGTAATAAAAACCTATTCTTTGTAGCCAAGAAGCAGGAAAGGACGGCAAGATAGAAAACTTTTAGATAATAACTGCTCTATTCCAGTCAAACATAACCAAAAAGAGAGAAAAACAGTGCCTACTCACACCCAGGCCAGCAAAGGCAAAAATGAGGAGCCTACACTTACACCTTCCCCAGGCTATGAGGGTCCCCAACACTTCTGCCCACACGGTGTCAGAGAAGCCCAAGTAAGGATTTGGGGTCTTCATCCTACCAAATGGCAACAAGCACCTGACTCACCACGTAGGTGTCATGGAGCCGTCATGGTGAGCATGAGCCTCCACCTCCACCTCCAATTATCAATCCACCCTCTCCCCTCCCCACCGGGGTGGTATTAGAGGAGGCCTAGGGAAGAGTCAGGACTTTGTCACTACCCAGAGATAATCAGGTCACCTCCCTTCACTGTGACATCAGTGGAGGATGGGTGGTAAGAAGTAACAAGGCATTCCTACCCCTCCCAACCAGGGTGGTATCAGCGAAGGCCTAGTGGGGAACCAGAACTCCCACCTCCACCCTAATAATGAGAAATCCCTGCCCCACTCAGGTGTCAACAGAGGCTAAGCGGGGGCTTGGATTTCTACTCCCCCCTGGCAGGAGCAGGGCAGTGCCTCCCTCTTCCTGTAACAGAGAAGAGTCCAAACATGTCAGTACAACAGAAGATGTGAATAGGATCCAGAGTATCAAAACATTATAGCAAAAATGTCCAGTTTCAAAAGACTGTAACTCTTCATCCGAAGAACCAAGAAAATTTCACCTTGAATGTACAATCAAGAAAGGCCAGCACCAAAATGATAGAGACATTAGAATTAGCTGACAAGGATCTTCAAGCAGCTATCTTACACACAATTCAACATAAAACTGTGGACATGCCTGAAATAAGTGGGAAAAAAATGAAGTTTCATCAAAGAATTAGAAAGTTTCAGCAAATAAATAGAAGATATTAAAAAGAACCAAATGGAATTTCAGAACTGAAAAATATAGTAACTGAAGTTAAAAACTCAGTGGATAAGCTCAACAGTGGAATGGAGGGAACAAAGAAAAGAGCTCGTAAACTTGAAGATAGAATGATAGAAATAACCCAGCATGAAAAACAGAAAGAAATAGATGAGAAAGAAAATAAGTAGAGCCACAGGGACCTGTGGAACAAAAATCTAACATTCCTGTCAGAGTCCCAGAAGCAGAGGAGAAAAGGGCAGGATTGGAAAAGCATTCAAAGAGAGAATTGCTGAAAATCTCCCAAATTTGCAAACGACATAAACCTCAGATTCAAGAAGCTGAGTAGCAAGCCCCAACCAGAATAAACCCCCAAAATGACATTCCAGGCATATCCTAGTTCAACTTCTGAAAACTAAAGGCAAATTTAAAAATATTTAAAGCAGCCAAACAGAAACAACATGCTGCCAATAAACGGAAAAACAATTTATATCACAGTGGATTTCTCATCAGAAACTGTAGACACCAGAAGGGAGGGGCACCATATTATTCAAGTGTGGAAAGGAAAGATCTGTCTGGTCAGAATCCAGCAGAAATATCCTTCAGGACTGAATGAGAAATCAAGACATTCTCAGATGAAGGACATTGAGAGAATCTGTCACTGGCAGACCTATCCAAAACTGATGGCTGAAAGAAGTTCTCTAAACAGAAAGAAAATGACAGAAGAAGGAATCCTGAGACATTAGGAAGGAAGGAAGAACATAGGGAGAGCAAAATTGGGGGCTAAATGCGACAGTCCTTCTGCCCTTCAGTTTTTTAAAATTATGTTGCCTGGTGGAAGCAAAAATCCTAACAGTATCTGATGTGGTCCTAAATGTATCTGGAGGAAATATACAAGGCAATTTTATTATAAGTAGGGGTGGACCTACAGGGAGATAAGTTGCTGTGCTTCATTTGAACTGATGAATGTCAATACCAGTAGACGGTGATGTTATGTACATATAATATAATATCTAGAGCAGCCACTAAATAAGCTATCGAAGAGACATAGTCGAAAACAGGACAGGCAAGTCAAAAGGCAATTCTAAAAAACAAATATTCAGATAACCCCCAGGAAGGCAAATAAAACAGAGAAATAAATAAAAAGAGAGAACAGAAAAGAAGAAACAATTTGGTATAAAGATTATGATACCCAAAACTATACTAAATGGTCTAAATATAGAGGTTAAGCAAGAAAAATCATCAGAGTGGATTTTAAAACATGCCTCAACTATATGCTGTTACTTCAAATACAATCATATAGGTAGGTTGCAAGTCAAAAAAGATGGGAGAGGATATGTCAGGCAAACTTTAATCAAAAGAAAGCAGGTGGCTATATTAAAATCTGATAAAGTAAACTTGAGCAAAGAAAATTACCAGAGGCAGTGAAGAACATTACACAATGATTTTAAAAGTGAAAATTCACAAGAAAGGGAATATGTGAAGCAAATTACCGATAAAACTTGAAAAGAGAGCTAGACAAATCCAACAGTTATAGTTGGAGACATCAGCACCACCCCCCTCAACAATTAATAGAACAAGCGGACAGAATATCAAAAATATAGACAAACCCAACAACACTATTAACCAAGGAAATGTAACCAACATTTAGAGAACACTACACCCAGCAACAGCAGAATGCATATTCAAGCACTCACAGAACAAATACTAAGAGAGACCAAGTCATTAGCAAATGTAAAGGACATTGAGGAGCTCACAAATCTCCTGGAGGGAGGCTCAGAGAATCAGACATAGAAGCTCTGCCACCAAGAACAACAAGAACATCACTCCAGGCCCTCCGTAGCCTGCCTCTGCAGAGATACCTCCACCGCCACCACTTGACTGGGCCACACACCAGGCCATAGGTGACTCTGCCAGGACCCCAACCACTGCTGCCCCTGAAAATAGATCCCTGGCACTGCCATCTTCCTCATATGATCCCCTTCAAGATCAACGTCTACTGTGGGGTTGTCTTACAGAAGGTGCCTAAGTCATGAAAACCCACCCAGTTGCAAAGGGGGAGCAGGGGCAGATTAAGAAAGCAGGCATCTAGCCCTGCATTGGGGAATTGAGACTCAGAACGAAGAGCCAGGCTAAGAAAGGAAGCCAAAAAAGCTTGATGCCAAACAAGGGATATGTCCCCCACAGAATGGATGGCACTCAGAGGCCTCTCCTAGCAGCTGCACCCCACCCGCTGCTTCTGGCCCAGAGTCTGGGCTCCTAGTGATGGGAAGGCCTGGGCTCTCCTGGAGAACTTAGCTGCTTTTCCAGCCTCCCTCATACACACCCCTAGATCCGGACTTCATTTCTCATACATGAGAATTGGGTGGAATAAGTCACCAGTTAAAATGAACTCATTGCAAGCTTCACATTATCTCACTCTCCAATCTTGCTTGAGTGAATTCTTATCTTCAGATCGAGGTTGTTTTTCACTAGAAATGAATCAAATTCAGGCACAGGAGGAGCAGGTAAGGGCGGAACACGCGCGTATACACACACATTCACTCATGACAGAGCTGTTCCTGTCAAGCTTCAAGAGACAAGTGACTCACTGACACTGCTTACACTCTGCCCCAGACACGCTGCACCAGACACCCCGGTCTCAGATTGAAGAGATCACAGGCGCACAGTGGGCACAGAGAAAACAGCAATTAGCCTCACTCCCCTTCATCACCCAAATCATCCAAGTTCTCACCCATTCTGAAGTTTTCAGGCTTCAGGACGAACAAAGGAAAAGGTGTGGAAGGAGAGAAATGGGAGGTTACATGGATAGTGTCTAAGAATTTCAGTGTCAGGGTGACCTGGGCTCAAATCCTAGCTTGGCCACTTCTGACTGTGTGCCTTTGAGCAGATTAATCTCTGCACACTCAGATTGTTCAACCGTAAAAACAGGATAATCACGCCTTCCTCTCAAAGTTGTTAAGAGGATTAAAATGAGATGCTTTTTGTAAAGTGTTTGGCACACAGTATGTGCTCAATAAATCACAGCTGCTCATATTATTATTAAGGCAGAGTTTTTGTTGTAGTCGTTTCTTAAGCAGAGACTACTGAACACAGAAAGAATGCTACTATATTTGCACTTTTGTAAAAGTGGATGGACCTAGAGGTTATCATACTAAGTGAAGTAAGCCAAACAGAGAAAAACAAACATATGATATATGATATATGGACTCTAAAAAATGATACAGATGAACTTATCTGCAGAACAGAAATAGACTCACAGACATAGAAAACACACTTAAGGCTGCCAACGAGGATGGCAGGAGGTGGGGGAGGGGGGCCACAAATTAGGAGATTAGACTTAACATATACGCCCTAGGTAGTATAAGATAGGCAAACAAGGGCTTAACTGGATAGCACAGGGAACTATTCTCATTATTTTGTAACAACCTATAAGGGTAATGAATCTTAAAAAAAAAAAAACCCAGATATGTGTGTATGCATAACTGAATTACTTTGCTATACAACTGAAGCTAACACAAAATTGGAAATCAACTATACTTCAATAAAATTTTTTTAAAATAAAAAAAAAAGTTTTTACGTGAAAGGATTGAATTAAAGAAAAATCCAGAGTATCCCTTCCCTGAAATAGAACCCCCAGGTGCGTAGTTGTACTAGGACACGGCATGTAGCCCTGGGCCAGAATGCTGACCCCCTGTGGCCAATCTCTCCAAAGCCAGAGTGGGCTGGTGTTCTCGGCTGGCCGGAGACACCCAAGGGTTCACCAGCCACCTAAGACAGGATTTAGACCTGGATCCAAGGTCTGGGGACACAGGGGTGACCTGCAGAGAAGGGTGTCGCCTGAAACAAGGCAAGAAAGCACAGGAGACCCACTTCCTATAAACAGAGCTCCCCCTTCATTGAAGGAGGGCAGGACAGGGCTTGGTCGACTTGAGAGCCCAACTGAGTAAGTGAGTCAGGGCCAAGTTAAATAAACATCAAGTCCATGGAAGGCTACATGCAGCAAAAAGTAAGAGCTGTTTCAAATTCGCTCTGAAACTCCACCCACCAGGAATGATTGTTTCCTCAAAATGAAGTAAAGAGAAAGCATTTCCCAGAGAACGTCCCCCCATTGGAACACTTCTCGAGGCAGCTGCCAATCAGAAGTCAAGTCATAAGGCCATAGCATCTGCTTCCAGAAAGTTCTGCCAAGTGGTATCCGGGCCTAAGTGCACGGTTGAAATCCCAGCTCCACAGTGACTAGCTGTGTGACCCTAGGCAAGTTGCTGAACTGATCTGAGCCAGTTTTCCATCTGCAAAAACAGGGAGCGTAATAAGTCAACCATATAGGAGTGTTGTGAGGATCAAATGAGATGAGGTCTGGTGAGTTCTTGCAACAGTGTCCGGAACTTATTAAACCCTTGGAACATAATGTTAGTTGTAATTATTGTTAATATTGTATCAGTGCCGCTCTCCTCCCAACACGGTGCCTAGGAAACCGCCCTTTCTGATTATTGCAGGACCTAGGAAATAAGGACGAAATCCACAAGGAAGTGAAAGAATGAACTGAAAACACACGGATGACCTCATTTCTCAGAGTCACCAGGACACATTCGGGAAGGTTCAAGCAAAAGCAAAACAGTAGTTGCCTCTGAAGCTGGGCTTCCCCGGTGGCTCAGCTGGTAAAGAATCTGCCTGAAACACAAGAGACACAGGTTCGATCCCTGAGTTGGGAAGATCCCCTGGAGAAGGAAATGGCGACCCACTCCAGTATTAGTGCCTGGAGAATTCCATAGACAGAAGAGCCTGGTGGTCTACAGTCTATGGGGTCACAAAGAGTTGGACATGACTGAGCGACTAACACTTCCACACTCGAGCCCGACAGACCTTGGTTCAAAGTCCAGCTTCAACACTTAACTCCGTGACATTGGGAATGCTGCTTAACTTCTCTGAGCTTCTGAATCTTTGCTTCCAAAATAGGTATGAAAATCTGTAAGACCTCCCTTGCAAATTATTCCTGGGAACTAAATAATGCACAAATGTACCTAAAGAGGGTTTGCACAGTGCCTAGCACATAGCTGGTACCAGCAAAAATTGGTTCCTTTTCCCTTGTTCCCTGTAGAAAACTACAGCTTCTGGCTTAAATGGCATGGCTATGAATTCAACCCCCAAAGTAATTTTTCTAAAAAAACCTTCCCTATTCTCCAGGTCATCTTTTGTCTCCTCTCATCTGAATTACTAAGCAACATCTGGTAAAACAGCTAACCCACTATTGATGGCTTACCGTCTAGCTTCTTTGATAGCTGTGTGACACGGGACACGTTTTTTCATTTCTCTGATTGTATCCTGATTGTAAACTAGAGATACAAATCTACAACAGCTAGTTTGCTGATTTAATTCTATTTAGGTTCAATTACATATCATGTATAAAAGGGCCTTAACTTTTGCACAGAGAGGTGAAGTCCAGCACTTGGCACATCCGTGCAGGTCCCCCACATTTTACATCCGTTATGTCATTTCATCCTCAAAATAATCCTATATCCCTAGTATTTCAGCCTGAAACTAAAGCTCAGAGAGGTTATGCCACTAACCCAAAGTCACACAGCTAACTACCTTTAAATGGTGGTCTTCAGACTCAGGCTTTCAGTCAGCCACATAGAGGGAAGGGCTTGGCTGCCCCCTGTGGAGAGCAACTCCAGGAGACCCCAACACAGGCTGGGAAGCTTGGTCACAGCTCTCTCCCTGCCATTGAGAGGACGGTCCCTTGGTCTCAGGGAGCCCCACACAAGGAGGGGTCCCTGTTTCTCCAGCAGTCAGTGAACATGGCTCATGTTCAGAAGCCAGGTGCCTGCCAGTTTCACAAGGACATTGCTGGCAGGCCCCGCAGTCTCTGTTACTAGGGACTGAATTGCCAGTGAAAGAAGCCCATTGTGTGTCCTGTGAATGAAGAATACCCCATTTAGAGAAAGAATTCAACTGGTTTTTCACAGAGAAAGAAGACAGACAGGCCTGGTGAACAGAGAGAACAATGTCCATCATTCACCAGAGTTTTACTTAACATCAAAGGCGGGTGACCAACCAGGTGAAAGGCCACCCAGGGCCACACAGCATGGAGCCCACTGAGGCCACCTTGGTGTACGAGGAGAAAGATCAGTGGTTGAGAAGAACGAACACAGAGTCCCAGGCCCGGCTCCCTCACCGTGCACCCTGGCCAACTTAAATCCTGGCCCTTTCTAGATGATTCATGGGGAGAGTGACCTGGATGGTCTATATGTAGCTGGTTCTCAAATGTGACCACACGTTGAAATCACCTGGAGAGGTTTTCAAACTGCTAATACTTGGTCCTGCTGCCAAGAGATTCTGATTGTATTGCTATGGGGCATTGCCCAGGTACTGGGAATTTTTCAAAGCTCCCCAGGGTGGTTTTAAAGTAGAGCCAAAATTGAGAACCAGTGAGCCCCAGGGGCAGAAACTGTTTTGTCCACAGCTGTATCTGGAGCCGAGCACAGGGCCTGCTGTACACTTGGCGCCCAATAAATATCTGTGGGATGAATGAGTGCGTGGACTGGTCTAAGACATTTGAAAGAAGCCACCCAGTCCCAGCTTCAGTGATGGTTGCTCTGTGTTTATCACTCTATCATCTACTGGGATTTGGCACAAGTTTTCTTTAACAAAAAAAGAAAAAGTTTGTCTGCTGAAAAAAAAAAAAAAAAGCCCACTGGACCATAAAATCGCTGAGATTCTTTCCAACTCCAAAGCACACCGATTCCAAGACCATAAATCCCTTCTTGCCCTTTGAGAGCAGTCATGTTTTTCAGATAAATTATCAGGGCGAGCAAGTCGTGGGCAGGGTCTCTCTGAAGGCTGGTCTGCTGAAGCCGAAGACTTTTGTCTCCCATGCTGACCCCTTTCCTCAGTGGGCCCCCCGGGGGTCCGTGTGCCCCAGCATTCCATTCTTATTCTTCTCTCACTTTAAGTTCCTTCTCTGAGTGAACTCAGCCACTCCCAAAGCTTTAACTCTCATTTATAAATTGGTGACTCCAAACCAGTACCTGGAGCCCTGCCCTGTCATTCTGAGCTCCAGACTCGGCCATCCAAGTGGCTACTGAGTATCACCACCTCGATTCCCTTAGGCACTTCAATTTCAAGCTGTCCCAGAAGTGAACTCATTACCTTCCCCACCCAAACCTGCTCCTCCTCCTGCCTCCCCTATCTTGATGAACAGCATCACCTCCACCCAGTTACCCAAACCAGGAAACTGGAATCATCTTCGACCTCTCCCTCTCTCTTGCCAGGATCACGCCCCACTCCGGGAATTTTATCTCTAAAACAGCCATTGACTTTACCTTTCTATTAGAAAGGTGAATTAGAAATCCTTCTAATTTCTCTATCTTCCACAGCTCTTCCAGAGTATCTTTCTAAAATCCAGATCCAAAGATGTCGCTAAGAATAAAGGTCTGGTTAGCAAGGAGGACAAGCTAGGAAGTCTACACCACGGAGACGGCCACATTCCAGGTTTCCCCGTCATCTCCCTCTCACCCATACATCCTGACCACGGTGGCTGACCTGAGACACTAATTAATAATAACACATTTGCTGGGACTTCCCTGGTGGTCCAGTGGTTAAGACTTCACGCTTCCAAAGCCAGCGATGCAAGCTCAGTCCCTGGTCAGGGGGCTAAGATCCCACCTGCCGCACAGCATAGTCAAAAAGAAAGAAAGAAAGGATAATAACTCATTTGCCGCTTATGCTGCCTCTCCTTTATGTTAGGTCCAGACCAGGGGCCTGAATGTATAATATCTCTCCCTCCTTGCCTTACTCTCCCGACTGAAATGCCCTGGCCCTCTCAAATACCAACTTATTCTTCAAGGCTTAGCTATAACTGGCTTTCCAAGCTTTGCCTCATCCCTCATAAGGCATGCCTGATCAAGGGGCTTCCTCTATAGAAGACAGCAAATACTTGGATAGATTTGCTATATGCTAAGCAGTTTTCTAAGCACCTTACATGTTTTACACTAATTTCATTCTCACAACGGCCACTGACACACGACTACAATTATATCCATTTTGCCAATGAGTAAACTGAGGTACAGAGAGATGAAGTCCAGGAGCTGGGACTTGAACTTCCTCTGATGAGGCTCCCAGTCACGGCCTCCTAAGAATCTATATCCGGAAACCCATTTTACTTGCCATAAGAAAACCCTCATATTTTTCAGAGGGCTCTTTTCTTCAAACAAAAGTCCACCCTGACAGCTAACCTGTTGCGTAGAAAATAGGGGCTGAGGGTGGTCGGTGAAGATAATGTAGCTCTGACCTCCCCATCCTAGCATCAATATTTGAGAGAACACTGAAGAACCCCCAGAGCTCCAAAGAGAAGCATCTGAAACACAGTATCCTAAGATACCTTTTATTTACCCTTCTGTGATTTATTGGCAAGATGCCCTCCATATCCAAAAGTAGTTACGAGATTGCAGGACTGTCTCCAGATGAGCAATGAAGTTTCTGTGATAAAACATTTAAGGAGCAGCTTAAGGAACAGTCCCAGACCATTTCCAGGTGGCTAAAGCTTATACCATTAAAAACCCAATCAATAGATTCCAACTTTGTATTTTGAGGTAGAATATACAAAGCATACTGTAACTTATTTATAAGTTATATATAACTTATAACTTTCAGTAACTTAGGGCATTCCTTTTGAATGTTGGACAATGTAAATATCCCGTGTGACATGCTCTGTGTCTAACTGCTTTCCCACATTCCAAACAAGGGCTTCTATGAGCTCCAGGTTGTGTGTTTTATACTTTTTCTGTTCCTATCACCATCAGAGGGTCAAGTGTCATTTCTCCTTTCACAGGTTTATCTCCAACAGCTTCTTCCTCACCCCTCCTAATGTGTTCTAACAGCTATGGATTTTCTGAAACTCAAACTTGTTATAATCATGCCCAAAGTAGGAACCTATATTCGGAAAGAAATTAAAACAGAGAAGTTTTCCTTGTAGTAAAACGATCTTTAGTACAGTAACTTTGCTACTTTTCTAGTGAGTTTTTGTGAGATCTTTTCTCATCCTCTTCGTTCGTTTAACATGTACTAAGCCTGTGTTAGGTACTGGAAAACTGCACTGGATGCTGAGGGCAAAAAATGGATGAAGCACAGTCCCTGGCATCAAGGACTTGCCCGTTTAGAAAGAGAGACAAGTAAATAGAAATAATGATATGGGCATGGTATAAGCCCTGGGGCAATGATGTCTACAAAGCTTAAAAGCACTTCACTCTGCCTTGGGGAGTGGCAGCAGTCAGGGAAGTCTTTCCAGAGGAGGTGGCATGTGAACCAATTCCTGAAACGTTTATTATTAAGAGGTCAACCAGCAGCAAAGACAAAGAAAATAGATTGAGGAGAGCGCATGGTAAACAAATGCAAAGACAAGGAAGGATGAGAAAACCCAGCGAGTCTTGGAGCTCCAAAGAGTTCAGTCAGGCTGAAGCATGCATATGTTTGTAGGAAGCAATGAAAATAGCAGCTGAATAGGGGAAAAAACTTGGCGAGTAAATTGCTCATATATTTTAAATGCTTGAAGGAAAGATAATGCGAACTTCTCAAGTCAGATTAATAATTGACTTTATCACACCCATATGTATTCAATGAGCCAAGTCAATTTGCTGCAGGGGAAAAAAGAAATACTAACACTGGGCAACTCCCACTGGCCAGACACTGCTGTAGTGTTTCACACGTATAATTTCATCGAATTATCCCAACAATCCTATGAGGTGGGAGCAAATATTACATATACACATGAAGAAACAAGTCAAGATGTTAAGTAAATTCCTAAGGACCCAGCATAAGAAAGCAGTCTACTGCACCCATGGAAGCGTTAGCATTCTGGTTTCCTTGGAGTTGAAGCAGGTGAGCTGAGAGGGAAACAAGGCTGAGAGTCTTAAGAAGGGAAGCAGATGGGAGGAGAGAGAAAGATGAGGGAGTGAGAGTCGGGGAGGAGGGCAGGGGTGGACCTGGAGGAGGAAGGGCCTTTTGGCTGGAGTTCCATGTGGGAGACCCTCTGAGCTAAGGTCCAGGGCTGGTGGCCCAAGCACAGCAGAGTAGATGGATCCCAGGATTCCTGTGGGTGGGGTCCAGTTACACAGGTGAGGGAAGAGGTGACCAGCAGCCCAGCAGTGGGCTGGAACAAACCTTCCACCCATGCCTGGAGATGTCAGAGCAGATGGGACTCAAGGATTCTGGGCTGGGAGGAGAGCAGCCAAGGCAGAGCCCTCATTGGATAGTTGACGAAACTGAGGGAGGCTAAGTGACATGTCCACAGATACCCAATGCTCATGTACGTGCCTTTTCTTTCTTTGCTTCCCATCTGGTAAGGAAAGAGACGGGACTAAAATCCGAGTCTCCCGATCTCCTGGAATCCAAACAGCCATTCACCATCCCTTCCTTCCCACCAGGTCATTTGCTAAGCCAACATCTGGAAACTAGAAATCAAGTGGGCTTACCTGAAGAAAAGGCTAGAGCTTCAACGGGAAGAGCAAAGGGGCTTAGAAGACATTGTTAGCGTAGTAAACCTTGGCCAGCTTCCTGAGAAACAGGCGTCAGTCTCAGTTACACCCATGCCATGCGAGGTGAATCCCAGTGTTCTTTCTCATTCTTTTCTTGAACAATGTATACGTTCCCTGAGCAAAGGAAAGGGAGACTTCGGGGGGAGAAAAGTAAATGGTGAAAGGCTGGAAGTCAGAGAAGAACCTTTTGTAAAGAAATTTCACAATATTTGGTCAATGAATGAATGCCTACCAGGGAATCCTGAAAATGTTCTTTATACTGCACTCTACACAATAGCCACTCTGATGCTTTTCTAACATGTATTCTAGTATTGCCTCGCTAGCTGTTAAAATTTGTTTGACAAAGAGACACTGTCCTCGACTGTTCCTGCTTCCCTGACTCATAATCCTGGCAGCCCCTGGACTGCCCCATGAACCAGCAACTAAAGGGTGCTATCCCGGAAATTGATACTGTAATCAGAAATCTTCCAGCAAACAAAAGCCCAGGTCCAGATGGCTTCACAGCTGAATTCTACCAAAAATTTCGAGAAGAGCTAACACCTATCCTACTCAAACTCTTCCAGAAAATTGCAGAGGAAGGTAAACTTCCAAACTCATTCTATGAGGCCACCATCACCCTAATACCAAAACCTGACAAAGATGTCACAAAAAAAGAAAACTACAGGCCAATATCTCTGATGAACATAGATGCAAAAATCCTCAACAAAATTCTAGCAATCAGAATCCAACAACACATTAAAAAGATCATACATCATGACCAAGTGGGCTTTATCCCAGGGATGCAAGGATTCTTCAATATCCGCAAATCAATCAATGTAATTCACCACATTAACAAATTGAAAAATAAAAACCATATGATTATCTCAATAGATGCAGAGTAGGCCTTTGACAAAATTCAACATCCATTTATGATAAAAACTCTCCAGAAAGCAGGAATAGAAGGAACATATCTCAACATAATAAAAGCTATCTATGACAAACCCACAGCAAACATTATCCTCAATGGTGAAAAATTGAAAGCATTTCCCCTAAAGTCAGGAACAAGACAAGGGTGTCCACTTTCACCGCTACTATTCAACATAGTTCTGGAAGTTTTGGCCACAGCAATCAGAGCAGAAAAAGAAATAAAAGGAATCCAAATTGGAAAAGAAGAAGTAAAACTCTCACTGTTTGCAGATGACATGATCCTCTACATGGAAAACCCTAAAGACTCCACCAGAAAATTACTAGAGCTCATCAATGAATATAGTAAAGTTGCAGGATATAAAATCAACACACAGAAATCCCTTGCATTCCTATACACGAATAATGAGAAAGTAGAAAAAGAAATTAAGGAAACAATTCCATTCACCATTGCAACGAAAAGAATAAAATACTTAGGAATATATCTACCTAAAGAAACTAAAGACCTATATATAGAAAACTATAAAACACTGATGAAAGAAATCAAAGAGGACACTAATAGATGGAGAAATATACCATGTTCATGGATTGGAAGAATCAATATAGTGAAAATGAGTATACTACCCAAAGCAATTTACAAATTCAATGCAATCCCTATCAAGCTACCAGCCACATTTTTCACAGAACTAGAACAAATAATTTCAAGCTTTGTATGGAAATACAAAAAACCTCGAATAGCCAAAGCAATCTTGAGAAAGAAGAATGGAACTGGAGGAATCAACTTGCCTGACTTCAGGCTCTACTACAAAGCCACAGTCATCAAGACAGTATGGTACTGGCACAAAGACAGACATATAGATCAATGGAACAAAATAGAAAGCCCAGAGATAAATCCACACACATATGGACACCTTATCTTTGACAAAGGAGGCAAGAATATACAATGGAGTAAAGACAATCTCTTTAACAAGTGGTGCTGGGAAAACTGGTCAACCACTTGTAAAAGAATGAAACTAGATCACTTTCTAACACCGCACACAAAAATAAACTCAAAATGGATTAAAGATCTAAATGTAAGATCAGAAACTATAAAACTCCTAGAGGAGAACATAGGCAAAACACTCTCAGACATAAATCACAGCAGGATCCTCTATGATCCACCTCCCAGAATTCTGGAAATAAAAGCAAAAATAAACAAATGGGATCTAATTAAAATTAAAAGCTTCTGCACAACAAAGGAAAATATAAGCAAGGTGAAAAGACAACCATCTGAATGGGAGAAAATAATAGCAAATGAAGCAACTGACAAACAACTAATCTCAAAAATATACAAGCAACTTCTGCAGCTCAACTCCAGAAAAATAAACGACCCAATCAAAAAATGGGCCAAAGAACTAAATAGACATTTCTCCAAAGAAGACATACGGATGGCTAACAAACACATGAAAAGATGCTCAACATCACTCATTATTAGAGAAATGCAAATCAAAACCACAATGAGGTACCACTTCACACCAGTCAGAATGGCTGCGATCCAAAAATCTGCAAGCAATAAATGCTGGAGAGGGTGTGGAGAAAAGGGAACCCTCCTACACTGTTGGTGGGAATGCAAACTAGTACAGCCACTATGGAGAACAGTGTGGAGATTCCTTAAAAAATTGCAAATAGAACTACCTTATGACCCAGCAATCCCACTGCTGGGCATACACACCGAGGAAACCAGAATTGAAAGAGACACATGTACCCCAATGTTCATCGCAGCACTGTTTATAATAGCCAGGACATGGAAACAACCTAGATGTCCATCAGCAGATGAATGGATAAGAAAGCAGTGGTACATATACACAATGGAGTATTACTCAGCCGTTAAAAAGAATTCATTTGAATCAGTTCTGATGAGATGGATGAAACTGGAGCCGATTATACAGAGTGAAGTAAGCCAGAAAGAAAAACACCAATACAGTATACTAACACATATATATGGAATTTAGGAAGATGGCAATGACGACCCTGTATGCAAGACAGGGAAAGAGACACAGATGTGTATAATGGATTTTTGGACTCAGAGGGAGAGGGAGAGGGTGGGATGATTTGGGAGAATGACATTCTAACATGTATACTATCATGTGAATTGAATCGCCAGTCTATGTCTGACGCAGGATGCAGCATGCTTGGGGCTGGTGCATGGGGATGACCCAGAAAGATGTTCTGGGGAGGGAGGTGGGAGGGGGGTTCATGTTTGGGAATGCATGTAAGAATTAAAGATTTTAAAATTTAAAAAATAAAAAACTAAAAATTAAAAAAAAAAAAAAAAAAAGGGTGCTATCCTAGCAAGGGGGCCACCAGACTCTCCAGGGTAAGTTCTGACAGGTCAGAACTTGTGTGAGTACTCTTTGTTAAATAATATCCCCCTCACTTATAAAAAGAAAAAAAAAAAAAACAACTCTGCACTTCAGTTTGACTAAGTTACGCAAAATGAATGCTATACTATGCAGTCTTTCCATCAACTGGGTGCATATAACTCTTGAGAATCCAGTAAGGGTCAAACCCTGTCATAGGCACCAGAAAACAATAGAGACTAAAACCTACTATAGGTTTGTTTAGGTTTCATGGAGCTTTTAGCCTAGTAGGGAAAGTTCTATGCTCAATTTCACTCCATCATCAAATAAGATGACCTACATGCTCCCTGATCCTGTGGTTCACAACAGAAGATGGTGCAGCGTGCCTAGGAGGTTTTGGAAACTGGGATAGGTATTTTCCATAGTTGCAATAACTGGAATTTGTGACTGGCTTTTACTGGGAATGCAATGGACAACCCTGCAAAAAATAACGGCTTTTTTACCCCCGCAAAGCCCTGAGATTTGAAAGAGAAAAAATTATATGCAATCAACCTTGAACCAGTTTTCAGACAGAATCGTCTGCATGGTGAACCCCAGCCTACTAGAGTTTTACACGATGCTTATCACTGGGGCCAAAAAGAATTTCAGGAGCAAAGTTCTGGTTACAGAATCCTGCTCTATGATGGGCAAAGTGTGGCATATAGCCAGCGAGGGACCCTTCACCCAGAGCCAGCCACCGAGCTCTGTATTCTGCACACAGTACCTGAAGGAGCACAAAAGAAGAAACGTGTTTATTGAAAACTATGTTACCACTTGCGTAAGACTGTTTCAAATACTGAACTTCAGCCCAGAACATAAAGAGTTAAGTCCCTTGCTTGCTCCTTTTAAAAAAGGTAGGGGAGGAGAGGGCAGTGCAGCCCCCTAATCCTTGTGGTTTCATTCCTTACCAGCCAGAAAGCATTGTCTGAACCCACACATTTCTCTCTAAAGCTTTCTTTACAGCCCCTCTGTTGCAGAAACAGAGGTATTATTTTCACCCTTGGCATTCCCTTAAAGTAAAGCAAAGATCTCTTGTCCTCCACCACAGGGCTGGGAGCTGACAGGGAAAAAAAAAAAAAAAAGATAGTGAAGAAATCAATAGTCTAGAAGGCTAGTCAATCATTCAGCCAAAACTGCAAAGTATGTTCCTGACCTTACTCCTGATTCCCGCAACGCAACTGTGGGGGCTGTACCTTAAAGAGAGCGGACACATAAGAGATGGATGAGAAATACCTGCTGAGTGAATGAATAAAATGACCAAAAGAAAGTACAGTGGGTCACAGTGAGACCCTGATGCTGCTTTAGGTCACCAAGAAGTCAATTCCATGTGAGGTTCAGAGGCTGGAATCTAAAACTCTGGCCTGTCTCCTATTAGATATCCAACAGAACTTTGTTGAATAATAATAGCAATAACAGCTAACATGTGGCAGGTACTGTACTAAACGCTGTACCTGGCTCATTTTATTTAATCTTCACATAAATGCTGACTAGTAGGACTAGTCGTTATTGCCCAAATAAGGAGAGTCAGGTCATGAGAAGTTCAGCTACATGCCCAAGATCACGCAGCTAGAAGGGAAAACAGCAGGTTACCAGTCTTGCCCTCTTGTATCCTGAGTTTATCCACTCGGCTCTCCAGAGGGGGGAAGGTGAATCACTAACTTCCCATTTGTTGGAGCCCATAGGGTTTTTGTTTTACATTTTTTTCTTTTTTAATTAATTAATTTATTTTAATTGGAGGATAATTACAATGCTGTGATGGTTTCTGCAATACATATGAATCGGCCATAGGTATACATGTGCCCCTTCCTTCCTGAACCCGCCTCCCTCTTCCCTCCCCACCAGATCCCTCCAGGTTGTCACAGAGCACCAGCTTTGGGTGCCCTGCTTCATACATCAGACTCACACTGGATTCTAATATGTCCCACTGAGCAGTCTTGAGAAGCTGTCTTCGAGAAATAGGGGTTGAAGAAGCTGCTTCTGAAACCTGGAGCATCCCCACCAAATACTTAAGGAGCCCTGTGCCAGGCTCTGTGCTGAAAACTCATGAACTTAAATGTGTATAAAGAGTGTTCCAAAAGCTTTAAACCTGTAGAAATCACACCAGCCTGAGTGCGGAAGCGGGTCAGAGATGGATTCACTGATGAGGTAGCGTTTGACAGCCTTGGGAGGAGATGGGGATTTGGACGACGAGGAGAGGTATGGAGGGAAGAATTTGATCCTTTTGGCAACTCATTCCAGACCCAGGGGCCAGGTCTAAACATACTAAAAGTAATCAACAAGATTTTGGGAGGAACCCTTTAAGAAGGCACTCCCAGGGTGATAGGAAAAACCCTGGGGCTGGTCGTCATGATGAGTGAGAGGAGTTTCGCTCATGCCAAGAACCCAAGGGGCAAGAGTGAGGGTGTACAGGTGCTCGGATCAAAAGAGGCTACTCTTCTGCCCCTTTGAATTTAGAGGATTATACAATAGAAGCGTATACATCTCTCCAGAGGGTCAGCTTTCACAGGATCCTTTAATCGTTCCAAATTGGCACTGAGTCCCCTCTTAGTTATTCATGTGTGTTCTAGAGTTTCTCACATAACAACTCCCCTGAAGTTCCCAGGCAAAACTGGGGCTCTGTTCAAGATGAGTCACTCAGGAGCTCTAAGGGGTTTCCCTGGGATGCTGAGAACAACTAGCTGTAGGGTGTTTATCCTTGAGTCAGGGGTCATGAAGGGAAAGGGGCATAAATAACTGATGAAGGTGCCTAGATCATCAAAGCATTGGCATTTTGGATGTACTCCATTAATTCTAATGTATGGATAAGATCCACCCTCCCCCACCTCCCGCCAAGGATATTCTTAGGGAAGTAGCATAACCAATATCCTTGGTTTTTGATAGTAACAATGAATTTTCAAAGACTAGGTCTGTAAACTCTGTGCTGTCATGCATATTGTCTAATATTAGTCTCTGATACAGACAACAGAAACCCAAAGTGAACTAGCTTTTAAATAAAAGAAATTATTGGCTTGTCTAACTGAAATCTCTAAAGGGAGTTCAGGCATGGCTGGATCCAGAGGCTCAAACAGTCACCAGGATTTGATTTCTCTCTGGGTCAGCTCTGCTTTCTTGTGTGAGGGTTTCACTCTTGAGCAGTCTCCTATCACATGATGGACCCTTAGCAGCTCCAGGTTTATACCTTTCTTGCTTCAAATCTAGGAGAAAGAAATCGTTTTCAATATCTTCAAGAAAGATCCTGATGTTAAGTCTCTTCTCAGGCTATTGGCCAAGTTCCAAAAACAAAAAAAAATTTTTTTTAATTGCTTCCACTATAGTAATGGTCCCACCTAGACTCAACAGGAGAGAAATAGAGCTCACGTCTCTATAGGAGAATGTCAGTGTTGTATTATAAAAAGAAAATGTGCACTGAGATTTCATGTTGAGCCACCTGAAAAAAATACAGTCTGCAGGGCAGGGAACTAGCATGCACATCAAAATTTGAGAAGCCCAGCACAACACCAATGTTAGGCTCACTTGTTATTTGATACTTAACTTATCTGTTTTCCAAAGTTCCAAGTGTATATCTCAATCAAAGAAATAATATGTCATTTTATCATATAAATGATAAGAAATATAGAATATTTTCTAAGTAATGTCCTATTTTCACTCATCTGGTCAACCAGTGAATAGTCAAAGAGTCTCTATTATGGTCAAGGCATGGTCACAGATGCTAGGAATAGAGTGATAAACAGGATAAGACCGACCCCGATTTTGTAAGGCATACTCCACTCTTTAAGGTGTCAAGGGTCCAGAACCTCTTCATGGGAGTCCCAAAGGGTCCTAGGGGTCTCCCAGATCAGCCCCCTGGAATTCTCCAATAAATTTGAGAAGGGTTCTGCCTTCCTAAAACCGTTGAAATTCTTCGCTGGACTAGCCTTAGTCCCCAAAGAGGATTTTGGTCAAAAAAGGACCCAAATCATCACATGGTATAGACATCTGAGAGAAAGTGGCCCGCAGAAGCCAATCTTGATGCAAGGTTACCCTGGAGTCTTTCCTGTCCTCTGAGAGGACAGAAGCTGTGAAAGACACCACCTCCCCACGACCACTGCATCTCCACCCTCCTAAGTATTCTCTGCCCTTGGGCAAAGGCAGGCTCCTGAAAATAATGACTAGGTCAGGATGCATATAATCCACCCCAATGCAAACTCTGTAAGAAACAAGATGTACCGGTTTTCATAACTTAAAAGTCCAAAGGCACCTGGATTATTCAGGAACGCTAGATCCTGGAGTTCAAACACTGTCTCTCTACCTTCAGATCGCTCTCTCTTTCTCTCCATCCATCCATCCATCCATCCAGCTCCATCACTTTCCAACTCTTGGGTTTATTCCTGTTCTCACCTTAGCCTTCTTCCCCATCCCAAATGTGGCTTCTTCCATGTAGTCAGGAAAAGTGGCCCCAAGAAGCACGAAGTGTATTGTCTTTACTGTTCCTCATCCCAGAGGAACAGAGACCCTCCCTTTCGCAGGATCCATACCTATGCCTAATGAGAACTCCGATTGGCCCTGATTGGGGCATATGCCCAACACACACACCCCCAACTCCTGCAGCCTGGGGAAGGGCAGAGCCATGATTGGAGCAAGGGAGGGGTGACTTTACCAAAGGAAAACTGAGCAGCTAAAGAAGGAAGAGAAAAGAAACGCTGGCCAGGCAAAAATAACGAGAATCCCCACATTACCCAACAACCACTTGCACCTGGGCCAAAGGCAAGACTGTAAGGGCTGAGTGTATGTCCTTCTGGGACCAAGATTTCATTGCAAATGGCAGTTTCATGGACCCCTCCTCCTATACCTTTTCCCAATCTGCATATCCTATCCAGCTTGCCTGCCTTAATCAAAATGTCACCTCCTCTGCAAGGCCTCATGTCATTTCACCAGATCAAGAGAGATCACCCCACCCACAGTTATCAAGCACTTCAGTTCAGTTCAGTTCAGTCGCTCAGTCATGTCCAACTCTTTGCAACCCCATGGAGTGCAGCACGCCAGGCTTCCCTGTCCATCACCAGCTCCCAGAGCTTGCTCAAACTCATGTCCATCAAGTCAGTGATGCCATCCAATTATCTCATCCTCTGTCATCCCCTTCTCCTCCTGCCTTCAGTCTTTTCCAACATCAGGATCTTTTCTAAAGAGTCAGTTCTTCGCATCAGGTGGCCAAAGTATTGGAGTTCAAGCTTCAACACCAGTCCTTCCAATGAATATTCAGTACTAACTTCCTTTAGGATTAACTGGTTGGATCTCCTTGCAGTCCAAGGGACTCTCAAGAGTCTTATCCCAGACCACAGTCTTCTCCAGCACCACACTATATACCAAGTACTATGCTGATCACTTTGCTTATTTTTCTCCCCTAATCCTCACATCTCCATGAGACAAACACTATTATTGCCCCTATATTAGTTTGCGGAGAAGGCAATGGCAACCCACTCCAGTACTCTTGCCTGGAAAATCTCATGGACGGAGGAGCCTGGTAGGCTGCAGTCCGTGGGGTTGCTAGGAGTCGGACATGACTGAGCGACTTCACTTTCACTTTTCACTTTCATGCATTGGAGAAGGAAATGGCAACCCACTCCAGTGTTCTTGCCTGGAGAATCCCAGGGACTGGGGAACCTGGTGGGCTGCTCTCTGGGGTCGCACAGAGTCGGACACGACTGAAGCGACTTAGCAGCAGCAGCTGCAGCAGCAGCAGGGCTGCCACAACAAAGTACCCCAAACTGTGTGGATTAAACAACAGAAATGTATTATCTCACAGTTCTGGAGACTAGAGGTCTAAAATCAAGATGTTAAGTTTGTTTCTTCTGAGTGCTACAAGGAAGAATCTGACCCATGTCTCTCCCCAAGGCTCTGGTAGCCCTAGTATTCCTTGGCATGTAGATAGCACTCTCCTTGTGTCTCCACATCATCTTCCCCCCGACATGTCTGTCTTTGTGCCCCAATTTCTCCTTTATATAAGAATATCAGTCATACTGGCTTAGGACTCACTATTATAACCTCATCTTAACTTGATCATCAGCAAAGGTTTTTTGTTTTTGTTTTTTTTAAAATAAGGTCACATTCACAGGTACTGGGGCTAGGATGTCAACATCCTTGCAGACATAATTCAACCCATAAAATAGCCCCCCTTTTTTTACACAAGGAAACTGAGTCTCAGAGGATTATGAGCCAGAGTTATATACCTGTGAAGGCAGCCCCTATGCAAAGGTTTGGGATCTGAACAACTCCACTCTGTCTCTTTTCTCACCCTTCTCCAGAAATCTCTTCTCTCTTCAACACTGTTTACCTTGTAACCACTATTCCCTGGATTTGTGTGTAATTTTGCACCACCCTTCCAGACTCTAAGCTCCTTAACAATAGGAGTTTATCATATTTATTTCTGTTTGCCCAGCCAACCTACCAAGACTTAATCCTTATCACTCAGATAAATAGAGATGGACATCAAGGTGAGGATCTAAACTGAGCACTGTCCTTCATAGATCATGTCATTGATGAACCAGATAAGTCTTGACAAGTTCATTTTTTAAAGCTTTTTCATTGGTCGGTCTGACTTCATTCTTTCAGCAAATTTTTAATAAGCCCCTCCTATGAGTCAGGCACAGTGCTAGGCACTGAGGAAACAGATAAATCAGACTAAGTCCACACCCTCTGAGAGTTTAAAACCTGGTAGACAAGACAGATAAGTCAATAAATCATTGTAATACAACGTCTCGAAATACAAGCTGTCTTGATGTCAGGAGTTCTTAGAAAAGCAATGAAGGCAGGCAGGCTTGGACTTGTACAACTTCTAAGAAGTTGGAAAAGAGACCCTACAAATCAGAGACCATCTTGAAACACTGAATTTTAGTATAAGAGAAAACCAACAAATAATCTCCGCCCTCCTGTTGCTGCAGACAACCACACTGAACGATCAGTGTGTAAGAAACTGCCCAGAAGCTAGCTTTAGTCTAAGCCAGTAAACCAGAGAAAAACCTCACATGGGTTCCAAATCTGGGCAGACCTGGGTTTAAATCCAGGCTCTGCTACATCTGTTGTTGTTCAGGCACTAAGTTGTGTCCGACTCTTCGACTCCATGGACTCATGTCCACTGAGTCTGTGATGCTATCTCACCATCTCATCCTCTGCCACCCTCTTCTCCTTTTGCCTTCAATCTTCAGCATCAGGGCCTGCTCTTTTTAAATATACGTAACATAAAATTTCCCATTTTGACCATTTTAGGGGCACAGCTCAGTGGCATTGAGCCTGCTCACATTGTTGTGCATCTATTATCACCATCCATCTCCAGAACTTTTTCATCTTCCCAATCTGAAACTCAGCACCCATTAAATAAGAATTCCTCCTTCACACCTCTCTTTACTACCCCTGGCCACCACGGTTCTACTTTCTGCTTCTATGAATTTGACAATTTTAGATACCTCATATAAGTAGAATCCTACTGTATTTGTCCTTTTGTGACTAGTTGATTTCATTTAGCATGATATCCTCAAGGTTCATCTTCACGTTTCATGGTCGTAGCGTGTGTCTGAATTTCATTCTCTGGCCATTTTTTTTCAAGTTCAAGTCCATCTCTTGTTCCTTCCTTCAATTTCTGTCACCCTCTCCTCAAAATAGAAACATAGGGACACAATAATGTACAAGACAGTGACTACATTAAAATACACACACACACAAAAAATTTTTTTCTCCCGATTACAAATGTATTCTTTCTTACGCCGCATTTGGTGATGGCTCCAATTTCTGAAGTCTTCATCATCACCCATTGCCCTTTTGAGGAGGGATGTGTTTCCCGCAGAAAATGGTTTTGTTTAGCTTTGCATCCCATTGGGTGGGGCAGGGCTGAAGCAACAGGCAGCCTCTAAACAATGTTTACTCCGATGGACACTATTGCATAGCCATAAATCTACATTCACCTGATCAGCTGTCTTTCTCTGAATCCAAAATTGAAAACACTCTCCTGCTCTTCTCAGCTGGGTCACAATTTTTTCCTTAATCCTAGTCATTCAAAAGAAAAGTGTTATGGGTGTTGAAGTCGCTCCTTTGTGCTAATAAGTTTGGCCTGTTCTGCCCCACCACCACCCTCCACCAAATTCCCAGCCCCAACCCCAAGTGACCTCTCAGTCACCAGTTCCCAGGCTCAGCTCTGGGAGGCTCACTCAGATGGTGGAGAGGTGCCCTATCCAAGTTGCTACCATCAAAAAGATCTGCAGCGGCATTTATAGCAGTGGAAAACTAGAAATAACCAAAACATTGAACACGAGGATATTGGTTAAATAAATTATAGCACACACATTAGACAGAGTAGGATGGAAGTCATTAATATAATGATAAAAGAAAAAAAAAGATATGCAAAAGCTTTTAAGTTTAATTAGCTCCCATCTGTTTATTTCTGCTTTTGTTTCTTTGGCTTTAGGAGATCTAAAAAAAATCATTGCTACAATATATATCAAAGAGTGTTCTGCGTATCTTCTCTTTTAGGAGTTTTATGGTTTCAAGTCTTATTTTGAGTTTATTTTTATATACAGCATGAGAAGATGTTCTGAGTTCATTCCTTTAGATGCAGCTGTGCATTTTTCTAAGAACCACTTGTTGAAAGACTGTATTTTCTCCACTGCATATTCTTTCCTCCTTTGTCATAGACCAACTGACCATAAATGGGTGGGTTTATTTCTGGACTCTCTGTTCCATTGACTTATGTGTCTGTTTTTGTGCCAGAGCTATGCTGTTTTAATTACTGTACTTTGCCATATAGTCTGAAGTCAGAAAGTGTGATTCCTCCAGCTTTGTTCTTTTATCTCCAGATTGCTTTGGCAAGCCCAGGTCTTTTGTGGTTCCATATACATTTGGGGACTGCTTGTTCTAATTCTGTGAGAACTGTCATGAGCATTTTGATAGGAATTACATTAAATCTGTAGGTTGCTTTAGGTAGTATGGATATTTTAACAGTATTAATTCTTCTAATCCATGAACACAAATATTTTTCCATTTCTTTGGATCATTGTCAATTTCCTTTACCAATGTTTTATACTTTTCAGAGTATAGGTCTTTCAATTCCTTGGTTAAGTTTATTCTTAGGTAGTTTATTCTTTCTAATGTGATTTTAAATAGAATTGTCTTCTTCTCTTTCTGATAATTCATTATTAGCGCATAGAAAAGCAACAGATATTTATATAGTAATCTTATACACTGTTGGTGGCAATGTGAATTGGTACAGTCACTATGGAAAACAGTATAGAGGTGTCTCAACAAACAAAAACTAGAGCTACCATATGAGGCAGCAATCCCACTTCCAGAAATATTTCTGAAGAAAGTGAAAACATTAATTCATAAAGATATAAAGATATGTTCACTTTAATATTCATAGCAGCATCATTTATAATAGCCAAGATATGGAAGCAACCTAAGTTTTCATCAACAGATGGATGGATAATAAGATGTGATATGTATATACAATGGAATATTAGTCATTAAAAAATGAAATTCTGCCATTTGCAACAATGTGGGTGGACTTAGTATTATGCTTAGCAAAGTAAGTCAGGCCGAGAAAGATGAATACTCTGCTATCATTTATATGTAGAATCTAAACAATAAAATGATTGTATATAGTAAGACAGACTCACACAGAGAACAAACTGGTGGTTATTAGTGGGGAGAGGGATGGCAGAGGGGCAAGTTAGGGATATGGGAGTAAGAGACACAAACTACTATGTATAAAATAAATAATCAATAAGGATACATTGAACAGTACAGAGAAATAGCTTATTAATGGGTTGGCCCAAAAGTTCATTTGGATTTTTCCATCATCTTACAGAAAACCCAAACGAACGTTTTGATCTACCCAATATTTTGCAATATCTTAAAATAGAGTATAGTCTATTAAACTAATGCATCACTATGTTGTGCACCTGAAACTGACATAATGTTATAAATGATACTTCGACTTAAAAAGAACAATAAAGCATGGGAAGATGTTCGGAATAATCCTCGTGTGTGTGTGTGTCCCTTAACTACAGAATAATTTAACTATGGAATTACCATAACATTTCCTTTTTATGGATTTGCTTGCACTTTCTGCAAAGCGTACATATTACTTTCTTTATTTAGTCCCTAGACCTGTCATGACAAATGACCACAAGCTTCCTGGCTTACCACAACTGAAATCTATTTTCTCACAGTTCCAGGGGTCAGAAGTCTGAAATCAGCTGTCGGCAGAACCACGTTCCTTCCAAAGTCTCCCTGGAAAGTAGGCTTCTTCCAGCTTCAAGTGGTTGTTGATGTTTCTCAGCTTGAGTCCACCTCTACCCACTCTCTGCCTCTACCTCCTCGCCTTCACCTCTTCTGTGCGTCTGGCCCTAAAAGCCTTCTCTGTTGTAAGGATACACGTGATCACACTTGGACAATCCAGGATAAACACTTACTGTCAAGATCCTGAACGGAATCATGTTTTATTCACTCTTAACCATATAACATAATAGTCACAGCTTCTAGGAATTACAATGTGGACGTATTTGGGAGGAGCTACCTTCCAGTCCACTACAGTTTATAATCAGCAAAAAGAAATCTTATGTTTTCCATTTAGATATGTGGTGTTGGAGAAGACTCTTGAGAGTCCCTTGGACTGCAAGGAGATCAAACCAGTCAATTAACACAATTTTTAAAATTGCATTTAAAAATTTTTTTAAAAAACTCAAACTAAACACAACAGGGTAAAAACAAAGTTCAAGGTATGAGGCAGCATGAAGCAGTGACCAAATGCTTCTCCACACACATCCAAGAAATTACTGCCGCAGCACTGAGAAACTAGTGATGCCAGATGTGACTTTTAAAAAGAAATTGGTGATCTGGATTTGCCTATAAATTTCCTGATTTTCAAATAAGGCAACTAATTCACAGTAAGAAACAAAACACCACCTCAAATACAAGCAACAAAAAATGTGTGTTTGTATGGAAACCAAACAAAAACATACCTGTGGGCCTCACTGGTCCATGCACTCCATCTTATGAGGAGAACTCTGTCTTCAGAAGGAAAGGTGGTGGGGTAGATCACTCCCCTATATCTCCTACATCTTTGGGGCTCTCTAGGAATCTCCATCTCTTAAATAGTAGGAAACATTAATAGAAGGGCCATCAAAGTTCCATATAGTGAAACCTATGGTTTTTCCAGTAAACATGTATGGATATGAGAGATGAACCGTTAAACCATAAAGGCTGAGTGCCCAAGAATTGATGCTTTCAAATACTGGTGCTGAAGAAAAGACTCTTGAGAGTCCCTCAGACAGCAAAGAGATCAAACCAGTCAATCCAAAAGGAAATCAATTCTGAATATTCATTGGAAGGACTGATGCTGAAGCTGAAGCTCTTAATACTCTGGCCATCTAATGTGAACAGCCCACTCATTAGAAAAGACCCTGATGCTGGGAAAGATTGAAGGCAGGAGGAGAAATGGCATCTCAGAGGATGAGATGGTTGGATGGCATCACTGACTCAGTTGACATGAGTTTCAGCAAGCTCCAGGAGCTGGTGATAGACAGGGAAGTCTGGCATGCTGCAGTCCATGGGGGCAGAAAAAGTCGGACACAACTCAGTGACTAAATTGAACTGAACGCACTCACTACTTTATGCATTGCTCTAGCCCAGAACCTGGTGCCTGATTCATGAGGGACACAAAGTAAATATTGTTGGAGGGATGAATAAACAGCCCAGAGTAGGAACTACATTCAGGATGAGAAATCATAGATGATTTCTTTCCTTTTATTTTTTCCTTTGCTATTTTTTCTTGCTATAATTTTCAGATGCCATTAAAAGCTATTTCCTTCTTTCTTTTTTTTTTCAGTTGCTCAGTCGTGTCCGACTCTCTGCAACCCCATGAATCACAACACGCCAGGCCTCTCTGTCTATCACTAACTCCCGGAGTATACACAAACTCATGTCCATCGAGTCGGTGATGCCATCCAGCCGTCTCATCCTCTGTCGTCCCTTTCTCCTCCTGCCCCCAATCCTTCCCAACATCAGAGTCTTTTCCAATGAGTCAACTCTTCACATGAGGTGGCCAAAATATTGGAGTTTCAGCTTCAGCATCATTCCTTCCAAAGAACACCCAGGGCTGATCTCCTTTAGGATGGACTGGTTGGATCTCCTTGCAGTCCAAGGGACTCTCAAGAGTCTTCTCCAACACCACAGTTCAAAAGCATCAATTCTTCAGCTTTCTTCATAATCCAGCTTTCACATCCATACATGACCACTGGAAAAACCATAGCCTTGACTAGATGGACATTTGTTGGCAAAGTACTCTCTGCTTTTGAATATGCTATCTAGGTTGGTCATAACTTTCCTTCCAAGGAGTAAGCAGCTTTTAATTTCATGGCTGAAATCACCATCTGCAGTGATTTTGGAGCCCAAAAAATTACCCATATTCAGATAGTTGTTCCTCTAAATCTAGGATGCTAAGACCTTCTTAAAGCCCCATACTATAGTACAGAAGGAGAGGGGTCAAGTTTTCTTGGCTTGAGCTCCATCTTAAGAGACTGAACAAATGAAGAGCTTGCATCCTTTCCTTCCCCTCTTATAACAGTTTCTTTTCTGCAGCCACCAAAAGCAACATGGAGCCAGAGACTGCCATGTTCAGAAAGGCTCTCTCCTATCATTTTGTCCTTCTCCCTCCTGGTACAAGGAACCTTGATGAGATCCACATCTAGAAACTGGGCACCTGAGAGTGGATATATTACCTAGACTTCTACCTGAGAACTCCTTTAGTCCTCAGTTCAGTCGCTCAGTGGTGTCCGACTCTTTGCAACCCCATGAATCGCAGCACACCAGGCCTCCCTGTCCATCATCTCCCGGAGTTCACTCAGACTCACGTCCATCGAGTCAGTGATGCCATCCAGCCATCTCATCCTCTGTCGTCCCCTTCTCCTCCTGCCCCCAATCCCTCCCAGCGTCATGAGTCAACTCTTCGCATGAGGTGGCCAAAGTATTGGAGTTTCAGCTTTAGCATCATTCCTTCCAAAGAAATCCCAGGGCTGATCTCCTTCAATATGGACAGGTTGGATCTCCTTGCAGTCCAAGGGACTCTCAAGAGGCTTCTCCAACACCACAGTTCAAAAGCATCAATTCTTCGGTGCTCAGCCTTCTTCACAGTCCAACTCTCACATCCATACATGACTACTGGAAAAACCATAGCCTTGACTAGATGGACCTTAGTCGGCAAAGTAATGTCTCTGCTTTTGAATATACTATCTAGGCTGGTCATAGCTTTCCTTCCAAGGAATAAGCATCTTTTAATTTCATGGCTGCAATCACCATCTGCAGTGATTTTGGAGCCCCCAAAAATAAAGGCTGACACTGTTTCCACTGTTTCCCCATCTATTTCCCATGAAGTGATGGGACTGGATGCCATGATCTTCATTTTCTGAATGTTTAGCTTTAAGCCAACTTTTTCACTCTCCTCTTTCACTTTCATCAAGAGGCTTTTGAGTTCCTCTTCACTTTCTGCCATTATGGTGGTGTCATCTGCATATCTGAGGTTATTGATATTTCTCCCGGCAATCTTGATTCCAGTTTGTGCTTCTTCCAGCCCAGCGTTTCTCATAATGTACTTTGCATAGAAGTTAAATAAGCAGGGTGACAATATACAGCCTTGACGTACTCCTTTTCCTATTTGGAACCAGTTTGTTGTTTCATGTCCAGTTCTAACTGTTGCTTCCTGACCTGCATACAAATTTCTCAAGAGGCAGGTCAGGTGGTCTGCCTGCCACCTGACCCATCTCTTTCAGAATTTTCCACAGTTTATCGTGACCCACACAGTAAAAGGCTTTGGCATAGTCAATAAAACAGAAATAGATGTTTTTCTGGAACTCTCTTGCTTTTTCCATGATCCAGTGGATGTTGTCAATTTGATCTCTGGTTCCTCTGCCTTTTCTAAAACCAGCTTGAACATCTGGAAGTTCATGGTTCACGTACTGCTGAAGCCTGGCTTGGAGAATTTTGAGCATTACTTTACTAGCGTGTGAGATGAGTGCAATTGTGTGGTAGTCTGAGCATTCTTTGGCATTGCCTTTCTTTGGGAATGGAATGAAAACTGACCTTTTCCAGTCCTGTGGCCACTGCTGAGTTTTCCTAATTTGCTGCCATATTGAGTGCAGCACTTTCACAGCATCATCTTTCAGGATTTGAAATAGCTCCACTGGAATTCCATCACCTCTACTAGCTTTGTTCGTGCGATGCTTTCTAAGATCCACTTGACTTCACATTCCAGGATGTCTGGCTCTAGATGAGTGATCACACCATCGTGATTATCCGGGTTGTGAAGACCTTTTTTGTACAGTTCTTCTGTGTATTCTTGCCACCTCTTCTTAATATCTTCTGCTTCTGTTAGGTCCATACCATTTCTGTCCTTTATCGAGCCCATCTTTGCATAAAAATGTTCCTTTGGTATCTCTAATTTTCTTGACGAGATCTCTAGTCTTTCCCATTCTGTTGTTTTCCTCTATTTCTTTGCATTGATCTCTCCTTGCTATTCTTTGGAACTCTGCATTCAGATGGTTATATCTTTCCTTTTCTCCTTTGCTTTTCGCTTCTCTTCTTTTCACAGCTATTTGTAAGGCCTCCCCAGACAGCCATTTTGCTTTCTTGCATTTCTTTTCCATGGGGATGGTCTTGATCCCTGTCTCCTGTGCAATGTCACAAACCTCATTCTATAGTTCATCAGGCACTCTGTCTATCACATCTAGACCCTTAAATCTATTTCTCACTTCCACTGTATAATCATAAGGGATTTGATTTAGGTCATACCTGAATGGTCTAGCAGTTTTCCCTACTTTCTTCAACTTAAGTCTGAATTTGGCAATAAGGAGTTCATGATCTGAGCCATGGTCAGCTCCTGGTCTACTTTTTGCTGACTGTATAGAGCTTCTCCACCTTTGGCTGCAAAGAATATAATCAATCTGATTTCGGTGTATGTGGTTATGGACATCTGGTTATGTCCATGCGTAGAGTCTTCTCTTGTGTTGTTGGAAGAGGGTGTTTGCTATGACCAGTGCATTTTCTTGGCAAACCTCTATTAGTCTTTGCCCTGCTTCATTCCACATTCCAAGGCCAAATTTGCCTATTACTCCAGGTGTTTCTTGACTTCCTATTTTTGCATTCCAGTCCCCTATAATGAAAAGGACATCTTTTTTGGGTGTTAGTTCTACAAGGTCTGTAGGTCTTCATAGAACCATTCAACTTCACCTTCTTCAGCATTACTGCTTGGGGCATAGGCTTGGATTACTGTGATATTGAATGGTTTGCCTTGGAGATGAACAGAGATTATTCTGTCCTCTTTGAGATTGCATCCAAGTACTGCATTTCGGACTCTTTTGTTGACCATGATGGCTACTCCATTTCTTCTGAGGGATTCCTGCCCACAGTAGTAGATATAATGGTCATCTGAGTTAAATTCACCCATTCCAGTCCATTTTAGTTCTCTGATTCCTAGAATGTTGACGTTCACTCTTGCCATCTCTTGTTTGACCACTTCGAATTTGCCTTGATTCATGGACCTGACATTCCAGGTTCCTATGCAATATTGCTCTTTACAGCATCAGACCTTGCTTCTATCACCAGTCACATCCACAGCTGGGTATTGTTTTTGCTTTGGCTCCATCCCTTCATTCTTTCTGGAGTTATTGCTCCACTGATCTCCAGTAGCATATTGGGCACCTACTGACCTGGGGAGTTCCTCTTTCAGTATCCTATCATTTTACCTTTTTGTACTGTTCATGGGGTTCTCAAGGCAAGACTACTGAAGTGGTTTGCCATTCCCTTCTCCAGTGGACCACATTCTGTCAGACCTCTCCACCATGACCGGCCCATCTTGGGTTGCCCCGCAGGCATGGCTTAGTTTCATTGAGTTAGACAAGGCTGTGGTCCTAGTGTGATTAGATTAGTCCTATGCACCACTTAATCCCATTTGAGCTAATAACATTCAACCTCTGCAGAGTCTAGCTCAAGAATAGTAAATGTTGTGCCTATGCTCTGCCCCACCACTCCAAGCACCCTCCCACCACTCCCTCCCCTCCATACACACACAGAAAACATTGCTGATAGGTTGTGGCACTCTTTACACACTGTGTCAGGATCCTTCTAAACACAACTCCCCAGGCAGTCATAACCATCAGTCCAACTTGGCAGGCAAGATAAAAGCTATTTTTCATCCCTCATCTAGTCCATGCTAGAGAATATATCTTTATCATCAGCAAACGCTTATTGACTTCCTAATGTGCACAAAGGCTTACAATCTAGATATGAATTCAGGAAACCCTTAAAGAAAAAGAGATACAAGACAATGCCATGTAGCCCATGCTAAAGGCCAAATGCGTGATGGATTGACTTGCTGGAGGAACTTAGATGTTGCTGGAGATGCATGAGAGCTTCTAGAAGTTTACTGTAGAAAATTAGACTGTAAGGAATCATTGAAGGAAAAACGGAATTTAGGTAAGCGAAAAAATATGGAGAGAAAAATTCCAGCTTCAAGAAGAAAGTGATCAAGAGCTCAGGGACAGACAAGTATACATGGGGTACTTTTAGAAATGGAGAACAAACCCACTTAGCTAACACCAAGTCATTCAACTCAAATGCCACTTCCTGGGTTGAGGTCTTTCTGGATCAAACTGGTGAAAACAGGGATTTGTTTTTCTTCATGGACCTCCCGACCATGAGTTCCATAGGTCAGGGACCTTGCTTATTCACCTCAATGTTCCCAGTCACTAGAAGAGACCTAGGCACACAGTAGGTGCTCAGAAAATATTTACTGGATAAATGAATAAACCACGGGTTCCTATAGGGGACGTTATAGGTGCTCCATATGGAGAAATATGTGGGTTTAATTGTTACTGCATTTGGATATCAAACTAAGGACTTGGGCCTATGGAAAAGTATTCCAAAGTGTTTCTCGTCTAATCCCATCAAATGTATTAGGTCAAAACAGGATTTTATTTTAATATTTTTTTGACCTGGACCATTTTTAAAGTTTTTGTTGAACTTATTACAGTATTTCTTCTGTTTTATGCTTTGGCTTTTTGGCCCCAACACATGTGGGATCTTAGCTCCCCGACCAGGGATCGAACCTGCATGCCCTGCATTGAAAGGTGAAGTCTTAACCACTGGACCACCAGAGAAGTCCCCAAAATGAGAATTCTAGATTGAATGTATTTTTGGATCACTGGATAACTTCTTGAAGTTAAACAAAGTTGACCATGTTTATTTTCTGCAATTCTTTCTTTCAGGTCTACCGTATCTTTCCAGGTGGTGCTAGTGGTAAAGAATCAGCCAGCCAATACAAGTAGATAAGATGTGGATTCAATCCCTGGGTCAGGAAGATCCCCTGGAGGAGGATATGGCAACCCACTCCAGTATTCTTGGTTGGAGAATCCCATGGACAGAGGAGCCTGGCAAGCTACAGTCCATAGGATTGCATAGAGTCGGACAAGACTGAAGCAACTTGGCACGCACACACCGCATCTTTGTGGATATTCAAGTATTCTCCAAGCATTATCCCATAGCACTCTTCTTTTATTTTCTCTTCTTTATTTTTTTCATTAAATGCAGCATACTGAATTTAGTGTTTACATTAACGTGAAGACAATTTGGAAAATGGAGCTGTGGAACCTTTAGAGATGCTGGAATGGGAGTTTCTGCATATGCAATGATATTTTAGGAGGATCAGTGTGGTAGAATGGATTAGGAAAGGAGAGAGGCTTAAAACAGGGAGCCTCACTTGGGGAGGATAGCAGAAATCATCCTCTCAAACATATGCCACAAATAGGATATGCCAGACACGAGACAGCAAGCATAAAGCAATAAACAAAACAAAGTCTACCCCACCTGGAGAGGATGCCCATATGTTCTGGTTTGTCCAGGGCAGTCCCAACTTTTGTCTGTTGTCCCCATACAATTAGTAAATTGTACCATGTTTATTCAGCGCTTCCCTGGTGGCTTCCTTGCAAGTAATGAATCTGCCTGCAATGCAGGAGACCAGGGTTTGATCCCTGGGTAAGGAAGACCCCCTGCAGAAGGAAAGGCCAACCCACTTCAGTATTATTGCCATGTTTATTCTTGAAATTGCCACGGTTTGGATAATAAACTAATGGCCACTCAAATCGTGGAGCTCACGTTATGGAAGAGACCAAGACGTGAGCCCACGTGGCACCTTTGTATAAGTCAGAATCCCTTTCTGGGTGGACACAACTTGAATAAAGGCAGTTTTGTGGGAAGATGCAGGCTCTCACAGGACGCTCAGAAGGCAGAGCTCAGGCTGGGTGTTTATCTCCTCTCGCTCATTGCATGCAGGGGGTTTTGTAAGCTAGGTGTGGATTCAAGAATGATTAAAAAAAAAAAAAGGCACAAGATAACGCCTAGCCCTGCCTTCTTGGGCAGTGAGCCACCTGCACAACCACCAGCTGGCATCCTGGAGATAATCAGTAAACAAATAAATATATAAGTAAATGAAACATTAAGTACTGGAAAGTCCTGTGAAGAAAACTAGCATGAAGCAAGGGGATCAAGAGTGAAGGGCAGCCCTAGTGCATACTCCAGCAGGCACCACTGGTGTTGTAGGCTGTGGAGAGGGCGCCCCCTGGGGTTGAGCAACTTGGCCACCCAGACATGAGGTGCTTTGTTAGAAAGGATGGTCAGGAAGTCCTCTCTGTGGAGGCGGTGGGTCATTTGTCACTGACTGTAAAGGAAGACGGATAGACAGGAGAGAAATGTCACAGTGGTGTGGAGTCAGTGTGACATGGTGCCAGCCTTGGGAAGGACTTTGAGGAGTGAGTGTTAAAGATGACTTCAGGCTTCCATGCGTGAGGAACTAGGAAAACGCTGCTGCTGCCAAGTCGCTTCAGTCGTGTCCAACTCTGCGCGACCCCAGAGACGGCAGCCCACCAGGCTCTGCCGTCCCTGGGATTCTCCAGGCAAGAACACTGGAGTGGGTTGCCATTGCCTTCGTAGAAAATGCTCGCACCGCTCAAATCTACCCACTTGAGCCTGCCACAAGTGGGTGGTGAAGGCAACACCCCAGGGAAAGAGGCGCAGTCCCTTCTCTTGGGGAGTTGACTGTCTCCTTCAGAATTTCCAAACCTGTCTGGAGGAACACTAGCTAGGTATGCTAATAGGTGTTACTAGAAAAAGTTGCTCAAGTTTGAGAAAGACTGGATTAAGCAAAATCAAAGAGGTTTCTTTACTAGACGAATTCTCAGAGATTTTAATATACCCCCGTGAGCTTCGTGAATCCGAAGCAGGGACTATAAAGGGTAACCCGTCCTGAGTTAGCTGACCGGAGACATTTTTCTTCGCAAGGTATTTCAGGATACCAGACCCCACATCTGTTGGGGCCCACGATTGCTATGGTGCATTGGCAACCTCTGAGTCAGCCCCCCTCAGGGCCAAGATTAGCCTCTGACTGACTGGCTAAAAGCAGTTGTGTAACCTCCTTGGGCCTCCACTTACCCTTCTATAAAATGGGGATAAAGATATTGCCCTCCCTCTCCTGGGTGGCACGAGGCACTGATAATTACTATTTGGCCAGGTGCTGAGGTGCTGATGAGCTCTGTCTGACACATTTCTTCGTGCCTCCTCCAGACGCCGTGCCTCACCTCCCCAGACACAGCCCTGCTGCTCGCCCAGACCTCAGCCACGTCGGGCAAGGCGGCAGCTGTCTCTCTTCTTCATAGCTCCCGTCAAAACAGGAGACTCGCCTGACCTCCAGCCTCCACCTGGGCATTGTGGAGGTGGGAGGGCCGTCTGCCGGCGGCCATTCTGGGACCCTGCTGCACGTGGGAGGCTGTTCAGGGCTGGGGCACCCCGAGGGGGTGTCGCCGGCCTGGAAGCAGCCATGCGGTATCCTTGTTGCTGAGGAGCCCAGCCAACTGGGGCCTTCTCGGGGCCAAGCAATGACCACGTCAGAGGACCAGAGCCCGGCCCAGCCTGGTGGGACAAGCGAGCAGAGGTGGGTGCTGCATGTCTGAGGGTGCAGGGAGAGGAAGGGGCACCTGATGGGAGAGGAGACAGCCCATGGGCAGGGCTAGCCTTGCTCCAATCCTTCCACCGAGAGTGAGGAAAAGGGGGTGCTGAGAAAACTCAGAGGTTTCTGTATATCCACTGAGCCTGCAAACCAGACTCTATCACCATGCCTCGGGCGTAGGACAAGCATCCTCATGAAGCATGGTGGCCTTTTGTAGTTACTTTTTGCTCTTTAGTCTAAGCCGTTAGATTCATTTTTACCCAATTTCATCCAGATAGGAAATGTTGGGGAGTCAGAAAAGCAGCACGTGGCACCCCTAATTCGAGGCTGTAGGTACTTGGAACAGCTCTGCAGGTGACTAGAATAATGCCTGGCCCTGAATAGAAGGATGGAAAAGGAGTGGTTGTTGGATCTCCCTGGGTAATTTTGAAATGCCAGTGTGCATCTGCAGAATGGGATCATAGTAATATGCAGTCCCTTCAGTTGGCTGGTGTCAGGACTCATTCCTGTGTGCTGGGCATTCTCCTGTGATCCAGTGGTTCGTTTTGATGCACATCTTGCTTATTTGTACTGACATGCCTTCTGCCCAGCCGAAAAGCGTCCCATTGGATAGTAGGTTCTTACTTTCATCCTCAGCTAAATTCAGCTGCTCTAAAATGTGTAAGACAGAGGTGAGACCCAAGCGGATGGCAGTCCCCATCTCCAGGCCCATGGCATCAAATGCCAGTTGAAAATCAAGATCTCTTAACTCTTGGAGATGGGGTGGGGGGCACTCGGGGTCTAATTCCAGGGGAGGGACTAAATTAAGGAGTGACATCAGGGGCCTGTCTAGCTCAATTTCTAGCCCCCACCTTCTTTAAAAGCCACCAGTGTCTGCGTGTTACCAAATGACTTGTCAATGTTAGAGGAGCCATGCAAAGAATATTCAGCACGTCATTAACCTCATTCCAACATGTAATTAGCCTAAAAGGCCTCTTCGCTGCCTCCATTCAGCGTTACATCATAAAGAATCAGATATTTTCAGGACATCGTGAAGACTTTAAAGAGTTAATTATGGCTCAGTAGAGCCCATCCCCGACAGCCTAAGATCCAGGAATTAAACTGTTTATTTTCAAGTGTCAGTCCTCCAGACAGCATTCACAGTCACTTCCTCCAAGGAACCTGAGACTGACATTGGTTTGGACGTAGAGCCACCAGAGTATGCCATGTGAGTTAGAGGAGGTAATTGAATTCAGGCCTTCCTCCTACTTTGGGCCGTGTGTTCTCAGAGATATCATCTGTACAGTCTCAGAGAGAAAAGGGAACCAAGGCGAGCTGGAATTCTACTTACCCTCCTAGTTCCATGGGGCGAATCCAGCTAAAGCCATTTTAATCTCTGAGCTGGAGAGACCAACAGTGTGTCCAGAGTTCAAAGGGAGTTCAGTCCTAATCTGGATGTTACCATCTGAGCCAATCTAACCAAGCAGGCTCTGAGGACATTATTATCAGTCAAGTGTAATTATAGATAAAATAGTTTTATTAATCAGCTTCCTAAGGAGACTGTGTTTATCTGATGGCTGTGCATGGCATGGGAGGATCTGTGCTGTGTGTGGTGGATTGCTGGGGAGGACAGGGTGTCTAGGGGAGAGCATGGAAGATATAAGAGGGGGTGTGGTTGGGAGTTGTGTCTAAGACTGTACATGATGAATGGGAGTACAAGCAGTAGAATTTGGCCTGTTCTCCCTTCTATGTTGAATCTGTCATAACTCTTTTCCCCCGAGAAAATAGACCCTTCTATATTTCTATTTAGCTAAGACCTCTGGAGCTCCTGATAGCTATCCAATAGCTATCAGGTTTCCCTGATAGCTCAGTTTGTAAAGAATCTGCCTGCAATGCAGGAGATGCCAGTTCGATTCCTGAATCAGGAAGATCCTCTGGAGAAGGGACAGGCTACCCACTCCAGTATTCTTGGGCTTCCCTTGTGGCTAAATTGGTAAAGAATCCACCTGCAATGCAGGAGACCTGGGTTTGATCCCTGGGCTGGGAAGATCCCCTGGAGAAGAGAAGGGCTACCCACTCCAGTATTCTGACCTGGAGAATTCCATTGACTGTATAGTCCATGGGGTCGCAAAGAGTCGGACACAACTGAGTGACTTTCACTTTCATGGGGCTCCTAACTGCCAATTCTACCTGCAAGTGCCCTCTTTAGCCACTGTCTGCCACATTTTCAAATCTTCCGTCCAGGCCTATCTTGGCTTGTCTTCAACGCCTATCACCTTAAACTAGTTTGTAAGTTGCAAGGGCTCCTGAAACAGTACTGCTCCTGAATATTGTGTGGCCTGACTGGAGTCAACTCTACTCACCTCTGGTCCAGATAAATGAACTCCTCAAGGGCCAATACTAAATGGGTCCTCCAGAAAGTCTCCAATTCTGATTTAAACTTGATTAAACATCAGTGGTTTCCTAAAGGAAATCAACCCTGAATTTTCATTGGAAGGGCTGTTGCTAAAACTGAAGGTCCAATACTTTGGCCACCTGATTGAAGAGCCAATTCATTGGAAAAGACACTGATGCTAGGAAAGACTGAAGGCAAAAGGAGAAGGGGGCAGTAGAGGATGAGATGGTAAGATAGCACCACTGACTCAATGGACTTCAATTTGAGCAAACTCTGGGAGATAGTGAAGGACAGAGGAGCCTGGCATGCTGCAGTCCATGGGGTTGCAAAGAGGCGGATATGACTTAGCAACTAAACAGCAATAACAAACATCAGTGGTCAGATGGGTGTAAGGTAACACTTCAAAGCTAGGTTCCCCGCTACAGCAAGGGCTGAGCACCTATCCCCATGTGGGGCAGGCCCAGAGCCAGCCTGGTCATTTCCACCCTTCCCCTGAGTCTACTCACAGCCTTAAATACTTGGACGGCCTCTCTTAGCACAGCCATGGTCTGCTGGTCAATTGTGCAACTCACCGCTTGCTTTGGCTGGAACACTTGACCCCAGTTGGTTATTTCCTCCCTCAGATGGCCTTGTGCAAAATCTGCCATCTGCCTTAACGCCACCTGAACTTTACTCTAAGTGACAGCTGCAGCCTGGGGTGAAGACAAACCCCTAATCAAAGAGACCCTGTGCCTGTTTCCCCCCCATAAAGGCGGGTGGTATCCATTCTCTCCTAGGTACAGCAGAAGGTGAATTTGCCAAAGCCCACCCACAGGGCTTGTGCAGAAAGATGGAGAGTGGGCCCTGGCCAGGTGGCAGAACTGTTGGCCACTCTATAAAGTGAGTTGTTGGGATTTTTGGAGCATCTTTGTTCCCAGAAGGGCACATGGGAGGTCAGGACAAAAAAGTTTGGGTCAGGGAATGAACATTTTATAAAAGTATAAGATGGATAAAAAAGTGTAAGTATAAAAGTACATCTTATAACATCTTATAAAAGTATTACTCTGTTTAAGATAATTAATAACTGTTGGCCAGATATGCTGGCCTTCTCCTAACTTCCAAGGTTAGTGCACTTTTGACAGACACCAGGTAAGAGACGGAAAATGAACAAATGGATGGATGAAATCAACTAAGTGCCAGGGGCACACACCTGTATTATCTCAATTAATCTAGTGAATAGCTAACATTATTCTCATTTTGCTGATTAGAAAATTGAGGGGTGGCTAAGTTTAATAACAACAGCAGCAGCAGCAAAAATAATAATATAGTAAGAAGTATAACCATTATTGAGTATTTAATAAATGCCAGGCACTGAGCTAAGTACTTCTTGTTTTATATTATTTCCTTTAATCCTTACCAAAACTCTATGAAGTAACAATTTATTTCTCCAGGTTTTTAGATGAGGAAGCTGTGTCTTAGGGAGAGGATTATCAGTGGCTACCAAGTGATAGCACCAAGCTTTGAACCTGCAACTGTCAGACTTGAAACCTAGTGGCCTTTCTTGTTCTTGTTTTTCCTTTGCTACCTTCTTATCTGGTTTTTGCTTTTAGCAACACCACAATTGTCTGTTTAGTTACTGTTTCATTTAAAACTGTTCAGCCATTTTGCACAGCAAAGGAAACCATAAACAAACCAAAAAGACAACCCACAGATTGGGAGAAAATATTTGCAAATGATGCAGCCAACAAGGGCTTAATCTCCAAAATATACAAACAGCTCATGCAGCTCAATATCAAAAAAAAAACAAACAACCCTATCAAATAATGGAAAGAAGACCTATATAGACATTTCTCCAAAGAAGACATACAGATGACCAAGAGGCGCATAATTCTCAACATCACTAATTATTAGAGAAAAGTAAATCAATGAGATATCACCTCTCTCCAGTCAGAATATGTGTTCTTAATCACTCAGTCATGTCCAACTCTTTGTGACCCCATGGACTATAGCCTGCCTGTCTCCTCTGTCCATGGGGATTCTCCAAGCAAAAATAATGGAGTGGATTGCCATACTTTCCTCCAGGGGATCTTCCCAAACCAGGGACCGAATCCAGGTTTCTCTCATTGCAGGCAAATTCTTTACCATCTGAGCCACCAGGGAAGCCCATGAATACTTGAGTGGGTAGCCTATCCCTTCTCCAGAGAATCTTCCCAACCCAGGAATCGAACTGGGGTCTCAAGCATAGCAGGCGGATTCTTTATCAGCTGATCTACCAGGGAAGCTCTCACTCAGAATTGCCATCATCAAAAAGTCCACAAACAATAAATGCTGGAGAGGGTGTGGAGAAAAGGGAACACTCCTACACTCTTGGTGGGAACGTAAATGGTACAGTCACTATGGAGAACCGTATGGAGGTTCCTTTAAAAGTCAAAAATAGAGCTATGATATGATCCAACTATTCCACACCTGGACATATATCTAGAGAAAAACATAATTTGAAAAGATACATGCACCTCGATGTTTACTGCAGCACTGTTTACAATAGCCAAGACATGGAAGCAATTTAAATGTCCATCAACCGAGGAATGGATAAAGAAGACGTGGTACCTGTGTATAATGGAATATTGTTCTTGTTTAGCCACTACGTCTTGTCTGACTCTGAAATGTGTGTCTGACTGTAGCCCACCAGGCTCCTCTGTCCATGGGATTTACCAGGCAAGAATACTAGAGTGGGTTGCCATTTTTCTTCTCCAAAGGATCTTCCCAACTCCAGGATCAAACCCATGTCTTCTGCATTGGCAGGCAGATTCTTTAATGCTGAGCCACCAGGGAAGCCCAGTGGAATATTACTCAGCCATAAAAAAAGAATGAAATAATGCCTTTTGCAGCAACATGAATGGACCTAGAGATTATCGTACTATGTGAAGGAAGTCAGAGAATCACAGATGTCAGATGATATTGCTTATATGGGGAATCTAGAAAGAATGATACAAACGAACTTATTTATAAAGCAGAAACAGACTTAGAAAACAAACTTATGGTTAACATAGGGAAGGGAGGAGATAAATTAGGAGTTTGGGATTAACCTATACACACTACTATATATAGAATTGATAACCAACAAGGACTATAGTATAGCAAAAGAACTCTACTCAATATTCTGCAATAACCTGGAGGGGGAAAGAATTGAAAAGGAATAGATATATCTGTATATATAACTGAATCACTTTTCTGTTCACCTGAAACTAACATAGCACTGTAAATCAACTATACTCCAATAAAATTATAATAATCAACTATACTCCAACAAAATAATAATTTAAAAAGGAAAAGAAATAAAATGTTCAGCCAAGTCCCATATTTCATATTGGTTCTTTGGAACCAAAGGATGACCATTGACTTAGAATGAAACTGAATCTGACCTACCTGCTTTTGTACTTTGAGAGGAATTAAAACATCATTTCACAAAAAGAGATGAGGGCAAGTGATGTCCAAGACCAAAGAAGACACTTATCTTCTCTTTAACTCCAACAGCTCAATCATAACTTCCCCAAATGTGGACCCTAGACAAACACCTTGGGGAGTGAAAAATACCTCATTGGAACCTTCCCGGGTTTGCAAGTTCAAGGCACAAACCAGTCAACATTGATGTGAAACTCTCAGTGAGGCCAGGCAGCTTCCCAAATTTGAAGGCTCACCTCTCAGATTTATAGGTACTCTTAAGTACCAGAATTGTTGGATTTCAGTTAGCACATGATGACACACTCTAGAAGAAGGTGGTAAATCAGAAAAGTTCATAACAATGAAAGGCTGAAATTTTGTAAAACACAGTGCCTGAGTTCTTAAACCATCCTGTGTTTGCAGCTGAGACTGTTTCTCTAAGACAGTCTCCAAGAAAACCAAACTCAGGAAATTTCAGTGCGCAGTCCAGACCTTTGTACTTTTTAATGGCAAATCAAATTGTGGGAGATAGCAGAAGATTGCAAGGAAACAACCTAAGAAAGCAATATTAGTTTAAAATGAGTGGAAGAAGAAAACCCAACAGTAACCTCCATAAGAAATACAGTGTAATCCTGGAAAAACTCATGGACAGAGTAAGAGAAAAATCAAAGTTGTTGACCAAGCATCATTGCTGACCTGCAAAAATCTGACCCTGAAGAACAGACAAGATCTGAGACCTCCTCAAACTCAAAACCCCTCATCAACTAGCCAGAGACCCGTGCTAGTTCTTAGTGGTTGACGTCCCAGGACTGCCATGTGGTGGCATGTGTTAGACGTGAGCTCCTGGGCCATCCCATGCTCATTCTCTCTGCACACCTGCAAGTTTCCTCTTGTTTGAAAGGGCCTGTCCTTCTGGCCGTCTCAGACACCACAGAGTGTGGTGGGCCACGGCCTGAGCTCTGAATCAGGCAGTGGGACCCTGGTTCTGCTGCTTGTTAGCTGTATGACTTTGGGCAAATTCCTGAAGCTCTTTGAGCCTCAGTTTCCCCTTCTGTAAAATGTGGATAATAACAGGCCCAATTCCTATAGTTGTAGTTGGCACATAATGAGCAACCATTTTTAGCAAGTCATTCCAATTTTTCATAACCCAACTCACATGCCATATCTCACAAGAAGCAGTTTCTGACTGTTTCAGCTCTTATTGACCTCCCCCTCGCTGAAGTCTTACAGTCCCTAACTCAAAATTAGACTTGGATTCTATACTCGCTCTAAATGTCTCTTTTTGAATTCTCTGCTAAAGTGTTTGTTACTTGAAGGATACAACTAGATCTTGCTTTTTTAAAAATATTCCTGAAAATATTGGCCTATTACATATGCTTTAATTACTATATTTACCAAGTTCACATTTTAAACATTTCTGAAATCAGAATAAGCTTTACCATCTACCTATACATTTAATATAATGTTTTCTGCCTACAAAGTTTACCTAAATCAGTGTTGTCTATTATAATCAACAGCATCTTAGAAATAAGATTTGCTTGACTAATAAAAGTAGATCTACGTGGATCCACTACAGATTTCCCCTAGCATCCCCCCCAAGCCAGCCTCCATCCTCATAGGTGCCATCGCCCCCAGTCCATTGACCGTAAGCATGCTTTTTGATGACAACTGACAGAAGAGTTCAGTGCGGAGATATGGATATCAGTGTGAAGACACACAATATCAAGCAACATGTGTGGTGTCATGCCTACCGATGGATGAGGAAACTGAAGTTCAGATAAATTTAGCCAGCAAGTGTCAATTCACCTGTAGGAAGATTAAGTCTTCAGTGATTGACTGATGGATCATCTAATGATAGCCTGTCATTAATGTGGTTCCTGAATTAACGAAGCGAATGAGCCATAGCTGAAGGGACTGGTCCATTCAATACTCGTCAATGGCAGCACCGTCAGCACCACACCATCCTCCAACCAACATCATGAACTGGCCGCAGGAGTCAATGGCATCCATTCTTCGCATTGTCGCCCCCAGCAATTCTCTCAGGAAGCAAGCTCATGCCAGCCAGGGTATTGATGATTGGTAGGAAAACAGCTGAAGAAAATACTCTTTAAGAATGCTTCCTTTGAGAAAGCTTCCCTTAGCTGGGCCTCTCAGATGCATTCAACGTATAGCCATTATGACTTCAGATTCAACTTCAAAACATAGCACCTAGCTAGGTGGCACTGCTGCTGCTGCTGCTGCTAAGTCACTTCAGTCGTGTTGCGTCACTCTTAGCGACCCCATGGACTGCAGCCTACCAGGCTCCTCTGTCCATGGGATTTTCCAGGCAAGAGTACTGGAGTGGGTTGCCATTGCCTTCTCCATAGGTGGCACTAGCAGTAAAGAACTTGCCTGCCAATGCAGGAGAGGTAAGAGATGCAGGATCAATCCCTGTGTCAGAAAGATCCCCCGGAGGAGGGCATCACAACCCTCTCCAGTATTCTTGCCTGTAGAATCCCATGGACAGAGGAGCCAGGCAGGCTACAGTCCTTGGGGTCGCACAGAGTCAGACATGACTAAAGCGACTCAGCATGCTCCAGTATCTCTACAGAGAGAGAGGAGACCAAAACTACTGTCATGCAATTGTGTCTGCTGTTTTATAAACATTACCATAATTAAACCTTAAAATGACAACATCCGTATATCTAACCTCATTTTCATTATGCCTGCCATTGTCTTTGCTATTGTTTAACCTTCACGATGCCTTCTGTGATGGAAATCACACAAAGATCCATTTCTTCCACGAAGCTCATAGCCATGGAAGGATTATCAAGGCAGCTGCCTCACTGCTGTTCTCTGCTGAGTTGGGGTTCTTGGCCAGGAGAATGGACAGCGTGAATAGCTAAGGGATGAGCTGGATATAGGAGACTGGGGAAAGACCCAAAGAGGAAATAAAGCAAATACACAACCAGCAACAAGAGTTGCTTCAGCACTTATTTGTGCTTAAGTCCATCCTGGGTGTTTCCGTGGATAATAGGTTTATAATGCTTATCCTTGATTTTGATCCCCTGAGAAGCCTAAGAAATTGATATCAGGACTTCCCTGGTGGTCCAGTGGTTAAGAATCCTCCTTCCAATGCAGAGGATGCAGGTTCAGTCACTGGTCGGGGAACTTAGATCCCACATGCTGCAGGGCAACTGAGCCTGCGTACTGCAACAAGAGACACCACAACAAAGACCCAGCACAGCCCCCCCGCCAAAAAAAAATTGTGTCTCCACAACTTAGATTGTGCCTCCTCCAGAGGTACCAAATGATAGCCTAATGGGGAACCTTGTGACTCCAGTGCCACCTGTGTGTACATGCTAAGTTACTCAGTTGTAACCGACTCTTTGTGACCCCATGGACTGTAGCCCACCAGGCTCCTCTTGGGAGTCTCTCACATCAGTTCAGTTCAGTTCAGTCACTCAGTTGTGTCTGACTCTTTGCAACCCCATGAATCACAGCACGCCAGGCCTCCCTGTCCATCACCAAATCCCGGAGTTCACTCAGACTCATGTCCCTTGAGTCAGTGATGCCATCCAGCCATCTCATCCTCGGTCGTCCCCTTCTCCTCCTGCCCCCAATCCCTCCCAGCATCAGGGTCTTTTCCAATGAGTCAGTTCTTCGCATGAGGTGGCCAAAGTACTGGAGTTTCAGCTTCGGCATCATTCCTTCCAAAGAACACCCAGGACTGATCTCATTTAGGATGGACTGGTTGGATCTCCTTGCAGTCCAAGGGACTCTCAAAAGTCTTCCCCGACACCACAGTTCAAAAGCATCAATTCTTCGGTGCTCAGCTTTCTTCACAGTCCAACTCTCACATCCATACATGACCACTGGAAAAACTATAGCCTTGATCAGACAGACCTTTGTTGGCAAAGTAATGTCTCTGCTTTTGAATACGCTATCTATGTTGGTCATAGCTTTCCTTTCAAGGAGTAAGCGTCTTTTAATTTCATGGCTGCAGTCACCATCTGCAGTGATTTTGGTGCCCTAAAAAATAAAGTCTGACACTGTTTCCCCATCTATTTCCCATGAAGTGATAGGACCAGATGCCATGATCTTCGTTTTCTGAATGTTGAGCTTTAAGCCAACTTTTTCACTCTCCTCTTTCACTTTCATCAAGAGGCTTTTGAGTTCCTCTTCACTTTCTGCCATAAGGGTGGTGTCATCTGCATATCTGAAGTTATCGATATTTTTCTCGGCAATCTTGATTCCAGCTTGTGCTTCCTCCAGCCCAGAGTTTCTCATGATGTACTCTGCATAGAAGTTAAATAAGCAGGGTGACAATATACAGCCTTGACGTACTCCTTTTCCTATTTGGAACCAGTTTGTTGTTCCGTGTCCAGTTCTAACTGTTGCTTCCTGACCTGCATACAGATTTCTCAAGAGGCAGGTCAGGTGGTCTGCCTGCCACCTGACCCATCTCTTTCAGAATTTTCCACAGTTTATTGTGATCCACACAGTCAAAGGCTTTGGCATAGTCAATAAAGCAGAAATAGATGTTTTTCTAGAACTCTCTTGCTTTTTCGATGATGTTGTCAATTCGATCTCTGGTTCCTCTGCCTTTTCTAAAACCAGCTTGAACATCTGGAAGTTCAAGGTTCACGTATTGTTGAAGCCTGGCTTGGAGAATTTTAAGCATTACTTTACTAGCATGTGAGATGAGTGCAATTGTGCAGTAGTTTGAGCATTCTTTGGCATTGCCTTTCTTTGGGAATGGAATGAAAACTGACCTTTTCCAGTCCTGTGGCCACTGTTGAGTTTTCCAAATTTGCTGCCATATTGAGTGCAGCACTTTCACAGCATCATCTTTCAGGATTTGGAATAGCTCCACTGGAATTCTATCACCTCCACTAGCTTTGTTCGTAGTGATGCTTTCTAAGGCCCACTTGACTTCACATTCCAGGATGTCTGGCTCTAGATGAGTGATCACACCATCGTGATTATCTGGGTTGTGAAGCTCTTTTTTGTACAGTTCTTCTGTGTATTCTTGCCACCTCTTCTTAATATCTTCTGCTTCTGTTATGTCCATACCATTTCTGTCCTTTATCGAGCCCATTTTTGCATGAAATGTTCCCTTGGTATCTTTAATTTTCTTGACGAGATCTCTAGTCTTTCCCATTCTGTTGTTTGCCTTTATTTCTTTGCACTGATCGCTGAGGAAGGCTTTCTTATCTCTCCTTGCTATTCTTTGGAACTCTGCATTCAGATACTTATATCTTTCCTTTTCTCCTTTGCTTTTTGCTTCTCTTCTTTTCACAGCTAATTATAAGGCCTCCTCAGCAGCCATTTTGCTTTTTCGCATTTCTTTTCCATGGGGATGGTCTTGATCCCTGTCTCCTGTACAATGTCACAAACCTCCGTCCATAGTTCATCAAGCACTCTATCTATCACATCTAGTCCCTTAAGTCTATTTCTCATTTCCGCTGTATAATCATAAGGGATTTGATTTAGGTCATACCTGAATGGTGTAGTGGTTTTCCTTACTTTCTTCAATTTAAGCCTGAATTTGGCAATAAGGAGTTCATGATCTGAGCCAGTCAGCTCCCAGTCTTGTTTTTGCTGACTGTATAGAGCTTCTCCACCTTTGGCTGCAAACCATAAAATCAATCTGATTTTGGTGTTGACCATCTGGTGATGTCCATGTGTAGAGTCTTTTTTTGTGTTGTTGGAAGAGAGTGTTTGTTATGACCAATGCGTTCTCTTGGCAAAATTCTACTAGCCTTTGCTAATTCCGTACTCCAAGGCCAAATTTGCCTGTTACTCCAGGTGTTTCTTGACTTCCTATTTTTGCATTCCAGTCCCCTATAATGAAAAGGACATCTTTTTTGGGTGTTAGTTCTACAAGGTCTGTAGGTCTTCACAGAACCATTCAACTTCACCTTCTTCAGCATTACTGCTTGGGGCATAGGCTTGGATAACTGTGATATTGAATGGTTTGCCTTGGAAACAAACAGAGATCATTCTGTCGTTTTTGAGATTGCATCCAAGTACTGCATTTCAGACTCTTTTGTTGATCGTGATGGCTACTCCATTTCTTCTGAGGGATTCCTGCCCACAGTAGTAGATATAATGGTCATCTGAGTTAAATTCACCCATTCCAGTCCATTTTAGTTCTCTGATTCCTAGAATGTCGACGTTCACTCTTGCCACCTCCTGTTTGACCACTTCAAATTTGCCTTGATTCATGGACCTGACATTCCAGGTTCCTATGCAATATTGCTCTTTACAACATTGGACCTTGCTTCTATCACCAGTCACATCCACAGCTGGGTATTGCTTTTGCTTTGGCTCCATCCCTTCATTCTTTCTGGAGTTATTGCTCCACTGATGTCCAGTAGCATATTGGGCACCTACTGACCTGGGGAGTTCCTCTTTCAGTATCCTATCATTTTGCCTTTTCATACTGTTCATGGGGTTCTCAAGGCAAGACTACTGAAGTGGTTTGCCATTCCCTTCTCCAGTGGACCACATTCTGTCAGACCTCTCCACCATGACCCTCCCGTCTTGGGTGGCCCCACACAGCATGGCTTAGTTTCACTGAGTTAGACAAGGCTGTGGTCCATGTGATCAGATTGGCTAGTTTTCTGCGTTTATGGTTTCAGTGTGTCTGCCCTCTGATAACCTAGACTCAAATCCTGCTTCATGTTCTACCAGCTATGTGATATTTGGCAAGTCCCTTGAACTTTCTATGCCTGTTTCCTCATTAGTAAGTTTTAGATAATAATAATAGCACCTTCCTCACAGGAGTGATGCAAAAATTAAATGATTTAATACATGGAGCATGCCTAGGCAATGTCTGGCAAGTAGTAAGTGCCAGATAAATGGTAGCGATTGTGATTATTCATTGCAGAAGGGCAACAGTATCCTACTTGGTGTGATAATCTCAAAGGTGGGTGATCTCAACCAACATCTACATTTCTCTCCATAGACCATAGGAGTCACCATTCAGTGAGAACTTAATGTGTACCAGGAATCAGAGTAGGTATGTCCAGATGAGGAAACTGAAGCCTTACAGTGTGAGGCCTCATCTAATGGCTCCCAGGTGGCAGGTGCCAGGAGCTTGTTATCATACATATCCACAAACAGAAAACCTTTCATTCTAGATATTTAAGCCAATAGAGCATAGAAAATGTAATTTCTCCAACAGACTCTTTTCCAAAAAAAAAAAAAAAATGGTTTTAAGATAATGGAGACAGAGATCCTAATCCATAGCTCATATATTTTATCTTCACCCTGAAAGTCTGTTCCTGCTAATGGCCTCATCTCTGAATTTAGCTAAATGTATTTTTTAATTCACTTTTGTTTTCAGCCTGTGCTGCCCCTTGGGTCATGAGGGTGATAGACTGAGGGAGAGAAAAATGACTAAAGAAATGCTGGCTCGGGTTAACCAGAGTCAGGGTCTAGGAGAAGAAGGGAACCCATTACATCTAGTGAAAGGAACTGGGTAGGAACCTCCAGCCTTATGTCAGGAGGCTTGCCTTTTAATTCACTCCCATGATACATGCATGTAAAGAGCGTCTTCTTTGTCCCAAGAACCACACTAGACACCAGAAAATCAAGGAGGTAACAGAATTTCTATTCTACTCTGAGAGACAGACTGTGGGTGCAACAGTCATGAGACCCAGGGATCTTAAGCCAACCGAGAGGGAAGGACCCCCTCTGAGACCAGCTTGAACTCTTATGTCTACACTGTGATTTTAACAGTGGGAAGCCTTGAGTTCAACCCAGGCTTGGCCACTGCCCAGCTGGGTGACACCCAACAAGCCTGACAACTCTGATTCTTCATCCTTTAAAAGAAGGTAGTCATAGCTACTTTTCAGGATAACAGTGAAAAATAACCACGGGACAACAGGTGAGCGGTTCTAAAACAGTTCTCGGCATGTGGTCGATTCCCTCCTCCTGTCCCCTCTCATGAGGGAACTAGGAGCACCCAGGGACCAGTCAGCATGGTGGTTAAGAGGATGGGCTCCGGAGGCAGAAAATACTCCTCTGCCACTTACTAGCTGTGTGACCGTGGGCAAATTACTTCACTTCTCTATGCCTCAGTTCCTTTATCTGTAAAATGGGGATAATAAGTAGCATCCTCATCAGAGAGTTATGAGAATTTAAAGTAGTGAATGTATTACAAGATAAGGCACATGAAAGTTATCAAGTGTCTATTTGAGCAAACATCAATTCCAATCCGGCATCCCCAGACTGCAAGTGATTAGTTTAGAAGCACTCCACCAACAAGAGCCAGGGGAGTGACTTTTTTATTTTCTTCTGTTTTCTGGTCACACCATGTGGCACGAGGGACCTGAGTTCCCTGACCAGGAATCCAACCCGTGCCCCCTGCAGTGGAACACCCTGTCTTAACCATTGGACCACCGGGGAAGTCCTGGGAATGGCTTTTATAGTGCAGACATGGAAGAAAGCAAGGAAATTATTTGATTGGCTTTCGCTTAAGCAGTTGCTTTATCTGGGAAATCCTAGTTGGCTGTCTGTGATTGGTGGTTTCGAATTTCTTTTTCTTTGGACCTGAGTGCCTTTACAATCAGCTTTGACTGAGGCATCAGTTTGCTTGTGTAGGCTAACCGGGCATTAAAGGCACCACAGTCAAACAGCCTCCTTGTTTAATTACTTTAACAAATGTAACAGGCCAGCATGTAGATAGGGTCTTCTGTGGTGGCTCAGAGGTACAGAGTGCCTGCAATGCAGGAGACACAGGAGACATGAGTTCTATCCATGGGTCATGAAGATCCCCTGGAGGAGAGCATGGCAGCCCACTCCAGTATTCCTGCCTGGACAGAGAGGAGCCTGGTTGGCTACAGTCCTTAGGGTGGCAAAGAGTCAGACACGACTGAACACACGCACACACAGCACGTAGATAACAGAGTTCATTCTAGGGCTCTCACCTCTTCTCAGCTTTTAATTCATTTAACTCACCCAACACCCTACAAGGGAGGCATTCTTTCCGCGCCCCCACCCCCGCGACTTTACACATGAGGGAACTAGGATGTAAGGAATTTAAGGGAGTTTCCCAGACTCACTCAGCCAGAAAATGGCAAAGTCAGGATTCAAACCTATAAAGTCTCTCTGCAGAATCCAGGCTTAGAAATTTCACTGGTGGTCCAGTGGTTAAGACTTCACCATTCAGTGCTGGGGGTATGGGTTCTATCCTCGGCTGGGGAACTGAGACCCCACGTGCCTCATGGCCAAAAATCCAAAACATAAAACAGAAGCAATATTGCAACAATTTCAATTAAAGAAAAAAACTTTTTAAATGATCCACATCAAAAAATCTTTTAAAAAATATAGAATCCAGGCTTAGTCACTCTGTGGTTCTTGTAAGCCTAATTCATGCTACCTGTATTGCTATGTGGTTGAGACAGCAGAGGGAGGTTGGGCTGGAAAGTCTAGAATGCCTTATTCCTTTGGTCCTCCTCTGACATTCAAATACAGGTTTTATGAGCTTAGTGTTTGATATCATTCAAGATCTCCACTCCAACCAAATTTAGGTTCAATGTGATAGTTAGATTTAATTAGAGTCAAATTCCTCTTTTATTTCGGTTTTATCTTAATCACCCTTTTTATTCACTAGCCCAGAAGCCTGTAATTTCCCACATGGGCACCCAGATATGCTGTATTACACACTCAGGTCCAGGAGACCAACAGTTCTGTGTCATACACGTTTACAGCCAGAAACTTTTCACTCTGAAATAGCTGAGCCAAGACAGCACAGAAACAAATGTAATTTCTCCAAAGACTCTTTTCTAAAAACAATATCAGAATACGATGTTTTCCATGAAACTCTCTCCACTAAGAAGAACATATGTGTGTAGATATAAACATAAGAAGACTTTCCAAGACTCGTGACAAGATGGGAAATTACCCAACAGTGGGAAACAGTGTGTATGACCAACCAGATCCCCCAGACACAGAGGAGAAAGAGGCAAATCGCAGAATTTTAAAGCTCAAAGGAATCTCAGTGACCACCTAATCCCATTCTCTGCAGACTCTTTTCAAGTGTGGATTCTTTTGTTCAAGAGAAATCTTATCCTGAAGATTGATATAAAAGCCGAGATGCTCTTACTGAATCAGGGAGGAGCCGCCTGGAGCCTAACCCACTCTGATCCCATTCTCTCACACCCCCAGCAGCTCCAAGGGTTCCTCAGAGCACAGTTTGAAAATTTCAATTCTAAGCCAGCCTCCTCCTTTTACCATCAGGGGATGTGAAGCCCAGAGAAGCTACCTGACTTGCCTGAGGTTACACAGTTAGTCAGAATCCCCAGCAGTCCTCTTATCTTCCTTCAACAAGTTTTCCATGATGACGCTTGAGTCCGCTAATGAACTGCCTTTTGTTTCCCCAGACTGTATGTGTGTTTGTATTTGCGTTTGTACCCATGCCTGGTGCTCCCAAGAAAACCTAACAGACCAGTCCCTGCTCTCACTCTAAAGCTCAGAGTCTGCAGTTTGGACATAGGTCTCGGCTGCCCGGGAGAGCTGGAAGCACAGGGCCAAAAGGCAGGGGGCCATCAGTGCCATTCTGCAGGTGACCGGGGACTTCTGTTTTCAGCCTAAGATGGGTCCAGTTTCTGCTCTTATAGGGATGCAGGTAGTCTTTGTCTCACAAAGACACCTGAGAGCTGGCATCCAAGTAAGACCCCAGCCTCATAGCTGTGGTCACCTGGCCGAGCCCCTAAACCTCTTCTTTTCTCCATCTGTAAAGGGGAGGTAAGAGAGAAAACAACCCCATGGCACATTATGTCCCAAGAGGTTAGAAGTTGAATAAGTTAATGTGTGCGATGGCTGGTTATGCTTTGGGTGAAAAAGTAGAAACAAGGCCCCAACATTGGTTCAACAAACTGGCTGTTCCCTTCAGTCTGCTGGGAAGGCATGAGTTTAGAGGAAGTGGTGGAGAAGGGTCAAAGAAAACACTACAATCAGATCGAAACAAAGAGCTCACACAGTGCTTCACTCGCAGGACCTCATATGAGGGTAGGTCCTGTTATTTGCATTAGAGCGACTTAAGCTATTAGCTAACTAGTTAAGTGGTTCAAGGTGACATGACTAGAAAATGATGCACCTAGATTTGAATTCAGGCATCTAACTGCCAAAAAAAAACAAAAAAAATCGTCTAGCTGCAGAGTCTGTTCTTAACCACTGCCCTATCCTACCCTTCCACCTTACTGCTGGGGTGGGGGAGGGGGAGAAGGGCTGCAGAGATGGGCACCACGGCTAGATTCCTGTTTCCCCTCCAGCTTGCCCAAAAGAGAGTTCCCAGCAAACACAGGATCCAGCAAAGCTCCCAGAGGCGAGAAGAATTCTCAGCTTGTTTACTGACTCCCCGGGTGGGGAGCAGGGGAGCCGCGGTGGGGTGGGGGGAGCTGTGCACAAAAGCAGGATAAAGGTAAACTTTCTGTGTGTGAGAACCGTTCCCCCTCCAAGGAGCCGTGTCACTGTATGTCACCGTCATCAAAGGGGTTGTGCATAAACCTGAAAAACCAAACGGACCTGTCTGTAGGTGTTACTTATATCACAAGGCTACAGGTGCCTTTATTTCCACCGTACGCCGGTGCTGGGAGTGCCTGCCTTCTCTTGCTTTGAAAACCTCCTCTTTGGACCCAGCACTGCCGTCCTCACGTAAGCACCTTTTCTTTGCTCTTTTGGATAAGTCGTAAGGGGCGTCAGGGCTTAGTAGCTCTGGTGGGGGGCCTGGGTCTGTGGGTCCGTCCCCAGCTCCAGATGGCCAGGCCTCCTGCCACGTCCATCAGTCACAGTACCTCCCCGGAGCTGTTTGACTGGGATTTAACTGCTGGCCTGAGAGAGACGTTTTTGCTTCCTCAGGCTGTGTAGCCACCCAACTCCTTCGTGGCAGCCCCTGCCCCCTCTGGGTCACTTGATTAAACCAAGGGGAACTCACTGAGAGAGAATGGCGTACGGGCACGCCATTCTCTACCCTTCTTCAAGCTAACCTGAGGAAGGAAAGCTGGATTTTACACCAAAAAATATTCAGCTTCAAGAAAAGCCCACCTCCTCCTGCCTAAGTGCCTCCTTTTCCCATTGGCCTGCTCATGGAGCACCCCCTTGAAACAGAAAAAAATAATAGTTGCCTTATTACAGTTTGGGGAATTTTTCAGGAGATTGTCTGAACATAATAGCTTAAAAGAAACCCATTGTGCACTCTCACACCTCCTCAGTACAAAATGCTTCCAGAAAAGCAATGGTTAGGGTTTTTCCACTGTGTTCTCAGACCTTTTCTAAGACGCTGCACTATGTGAGGTTCTTGAGCGTCCGCCCCCTGCTGGCAGACTGGTGTAGCACATGCTCCCTTCTCCCGCTGGAGCTGAGAACCCACATTCATTCTGATGTGCTTCATTCTGCTGTGTTGAGAATTTTACAAACTGGAAAGGCTGTCAGAGATCATTAGGGACAATGATCCCTAATTGTCTTTACAGAGGAGGAAACTGAAGCCTAGCAAGGTAAAGTGATTCTGGGAGACAGCGTCATGTTTCAGCCTCAAGCCCCAGGGGAAGAGGTTGTTTGCCCTTCTGAGTGAAAGCTTAATCCTTTTGTCCTCATGTTTTCTGTGAGAGGGTTTTTTGGCAATTCAAAGTGTTCTTGGTAAGAGTTTTCACAGATTGGTTGTCTGCTTTTCTCAGAAGTTACCTAAGTAGCAACCTTTTAGAATACTGATGACAATTGATTCCCCCATCCCCTGCTGGGACAGTAATAGACATATATGTTATATCTGTTCATCTACATATATTACCTAATTTTGTTAAATCTTTGGGTTATCCTGAGTATTGCATGTTAAAATCTCCATTTGAGAGATGAGCTCAAAGTGGGTTGTGGATTTTGACACAACACACCTTATATGAAACAAAAATAAAGAATATAAAAATTAAAATTTCAGTAGGCTGAGTAGTAAGAAATGTGTCCCACATCCCTTTCCTTGTGGGTGGCAGAAGTAGGATTTAAATCCCAATGGATTTAATATAGCTTCCCAGGTAGCTCACTGGGTAAAGAATCCACCTGCAATGCAAGAGCTGCAGGAGATGCCGGTTCCATCCCCAAGTTGGGAAGATTCCCTGGAGAAGGGCATGGAAACCCACTCCAGTATTCTTGCCTAGAGAATCTCATGGACAGAGAAGCTTGGCAGGCTCCAGCCCATAGCATTGCGGAGTTTGGACCCGACTGAGCACACACACATGGGTTTAACCCAAACCCAATGAGCCTTGTATGGGAGCCCATGGTAAACTATTCAGCACAACTCCTATGAGTCTTTGCCAGCACCTTTCGAAAAACAACTAAAAAAGAACAAACTAGCAAACTTCTGATACAAACCAAAGGAAGATGAGGAATCACTTGGCAAGACATTAGCAAAGCAGTCTCGTAGCTGCTCTGGTTTTTCCCAGAAGAGCAAACACTCAGGCACCCAACCCACAAGCCTTTAGCAGAAAGCATTGAAATAGTTCAACCAATGGGTTTTCCTCCATGTGTCTCTTCTGAGGGAGGTCCAAAAGGTAGGAAGTGGACCCTGCCTTGCCCGTAGGGCTCGGGACCTGGTGGGCATTGGGGTATCACTGGGACTTTAGAGGAAGAAAAGCATTATTCTTCCCAGCAAGATGGCCCTGATGGTGGGATCAAGGAAGGTCCTCCCGAGCCCCTTTTTCCATGGTTTACACCTTCACAGCCCGTTCTGCGCAGTGATGCTTTGGTGCATAAACAGCCAATGTGTAGGTGCTTAATTGGGTGAATTTTTGGTCACATGCCCAGAGTGAAGTTGATGATCTCTGCCAGGGTCAGGAAGGAATTTTCCTTGTCTGGCAGACTGGCCAAGGCTGGGTGGTTTGCGCCTTCCGCTCTCTCTGGAAGGCTGAACAGAGGTGCCATGGACACCACACCTGTGACTGCTGCCTCTGACTCGTGTGAGGGCAAGAAGCCCACAGGCCTGTCTCTCTGACTGTGTGGACCCTTCCGGTGCACCCTTGGTGAGTGAACCAAACTGTCAGAAGGGTTAGGAAGCCCCCGGAGGCACCAGGGACCTAAGCGTCCATGCCATTCCCAAAGGTCCAGCCAGGCTTTCTCGTGCATGGAAGAGAACCCACTTGATTCTCCCTTCTTGTGCTGAAAGTACTTGATTCTTTCCTACCTACTGGGCAGCTAAAGTGCTGATTACACTTTGGGGAGACTGAATTCTACCGCCATAGGTCTGCAGATGGGCAGTGAGCGAGGGTTCAGAATACTTAAGGGGTCTGGCTAATCCAGGCAAAGAGTGTCCAGAGATCATGGCTGAAAGTGGGTATGGGAGGAAAAGGAGAAGAGAAAATCATGGGAATTTTTTATAGCTAAAATTTCGTCTCTGTATGATTGAATTGTACTCCAATTTGGTAAGCGTACTCGACCGCAATATCCAACTATAACCATCATATGTGCCTACATGTATGTGTGCACGTGTGTGGCTGTGTCAGCCAAATCGGGTGGGATCCTGAAGAAAATCACGCAGCTAGGGTATGGGTTAGAGTCCATCTCATTGTTGTATTCATGCAGCCGATGAAGTATTGAGGCTCCAAGAAAAGCAAGAGGCAGAATCATGACAACTCTCAAAAAACAAAAATGTGGGGTTACAATAGCAGGCCTAGTAAACTCCCTAGGCTTCCCCTACTTGTCCTGCTGCTGACTCTTAAGTCTAACCCAATGCTTCTCAACCTTTCTTTTTCCATTATCACCCCCTTTTTGTTCTTTTTTTTTTAAGAATTTTTTAAGGTGGACAATTTTCAAAAGTCTTTATTGAATTGGTTGAAATATTGCTTCTGTTTTATGTTTTGGTTTTTAGGCCACATATGGGGTCTTAGCTCCCCAGGCAGGGATTGAACCCACTCTCCCCTGCATTGGAAGGTGAAGTCTTAACCACTGAACCACCAGGGAAGTCCCCTAGATCATTGTTTCTTAATCTTACCCCCTCCATGACATGTTAATGTCACAGATTTTCCATTCATCATTTATGTACTGTGGGCTTTGAAGAGTCATAAAGGATAATGCTGGTTAAGATTTTTTTGACCCTCAAGACCAATTTTTTTTATGAATTTTTTCCCTCTGTGGTCACTGTCCCCCTGTCGGAATACATATTCTAACTTCAGGCCTAAAACTATATATTACTGGGCCTCTATGTCCACCCTGAGAAGAGGGAACCCAAAAGCTGTTGTTGCCCACCACCCTCTTCCACCTACATTAAAGAAATCTGAAGAGCTAAAGTGTTCAGTGATTGCAAGGACTGTAGAAGGCCTAAGAACCTGGACTGCTGAATACAAAGCAGCCATTATTCCTGAACTTTCACACCTAGGGCCTGCTGGTTAAGTGGCCAAGGTCTTTTGTGGAGAGTCCAAGAATTAACAATATCCCCTCCTCCCACTGCAATAGAAAAAAGAAAAGCTGCTGCCTTTTATAAAACACACTTTTCCACAAAGCAAAAAAATAATTACGGAAGAAAAACAGCAGGTTGTATACTGGAAACAGACCTTTAAGAAAACTTAATGGATATAGTTTGCCATAGAAGGAACCCCCAAAGGGAATCAGATACAGACACCACTGAATATAGCACTGGAGAGATCACAGTGCCAGAGAGTAGGGTGGTGGGAAGAGAAAAAAAGAAATCCTTCTAAGAGGTAAATATTGTACTGGTCATAGAGATTCCTACTTTTTCTGTGATCAGATTCAATTTGCCGAATGACTTTTGAGAGCTTTGTCAGGCAGAGATGAAGAAGCACATTCCTACTGTTGGATCCTATATCTGGAGGGTTTCTAATTAACACCAGAGACCTGGGAACTGTTCTCCACATGGAGGCCCCCTCTCCTTTCTCCAAGCCCACCCGTGAAGGTTATGTCAGAGGTCTGCCACCCTCTTCTCCCATTTTCTGAGCCTCCAACCCAGAGGGGTAGGGGGTATTTTTACCTTGAACCGTCACTTAGGAGAACTTTTCTGGGGTCAAGCCCAGAAAGTAGAAAAGGCTTTGGGCTCCCACCAAGCCTCTTTCTCCCTCATAGCCTCCCACCCCCATCCCTCCTCATCCAGCCACCTGCTCAGGGATATAAAACCAGTCAATCTGTGGGAAAATCAGAGTCCAGACCCAGGCAGCCTTGACCTCTGCTTGATACGGCTCCCAGGGGGAGATCCAGGAACATGATAATCTGCGGGGCACGTTAACCCTCTCCGGGAATCAGGAAGGAGACTTCCTAGTGAGGTCTGGCAACTTTCCAGTGATGCCCAGAGAGGGTGCCTGTATGTGAGAATCTGAATTCAGGTGTTTCTCTGTCTGGAGCAGAGTTCTCGTGCATATCTGATAGTGATGATCATGACAGACTTGCAAATATCCCCAAAGAATTGATCTCTGATTCTGGAATCACACAGTCCCTGACCCTCTCGGGATCAAGATCCGGATTGTCCTGGTAGTGAGCCTGGGATGTGTCTGTGAGCAGATGAGGCTGTGAGCGTTTGTAGAAAGGAAAGCAGATGGGTTGAACACTGGAAAAAACTTAATTCCCTACACTATAGGGTGTGTGACTTTGACAAAGTTACACAGATTTCTTAGGCCTTAATTTTCACAACTGTAAAACGTCTGGATGTGGGAAAGATTGGACTGACATTAATTTCCAACATGCCAGGCCACTCATGATACGTGCTATAAATCCAGCCAGGGGTAGCAGACATTTTCTTAAAGCACCAGATAGTGAATATTTTAGGATTTGCAGGCCTAAAGGCAAAATCAAGTGCATTATGCACATATTATATAACCATTTAATATGTAACCATTTAAAAATGTAAAATCATTTTTATCTGTGAGCCATTCAAAAACAGGTGGTGGATTAGACTGTGCCTGTAGGTTGTGCCTAGACCCTCTGATCCAGGCAATGAATGGATGACTTATTTTTATGTCAAAGCTTATGTCTTTATTTTTATGTATATTAAATGAATCCTGGCTTTCCATTTATAGTAATGATATAAAGTTTTCCTTTTAAGTAAATGCAGTTATGTTAAACAATAAGGGAGGTGATTTTTTTAAAATAAGTAAGTTATCACAGGGCAGGTGAATAACTAAAGTTTGGAAAACACTGGACTAGATGATTTATAAGTTCTTGACCATCTTAAAATTCCATGCACTTAATAACCCAAGACGTGGAATCTAGTCTTTGCTTTGCCACTTCCCAGCTGTGTGACCTCGAGCTGCCGTATCCTCTTTGCTGAAGGGGTAGAGCCAAGTATCTCATCAATATTATTGCAATAATAATAAGAGAATATGGGGGAACAGGTTTTTCTAATTCACCAAGAATGAATTCTTTTTTTTTTTCCTCTGAATTGTGGGAATATGGAAAACAACAAAGGGAAATTTGAAAGAGGAAACTAATGTGGGCAAGAATGTTTGCCCCTTCTTTTCTATCCCCTCTCCAACCTCAATCAGACATCTTTTCCCAAAAGTTCCCACTCGCTGGTATGCACAGCAGCTAGGATTATTTCTTCTTAAATAGACCAACCTGAGCTGTCACTCAAACTCCGTCACCTGCCACCTGGGTGGTATGGGGTGTGTCATCTGGAATCTCAGAGCTCCCATCCCTCATCTTTAAGACAGAATGCCTACCAGACCCTGACTCAGAGTGGTTGTTCTGGGGACACCACGAATAATAAACTGCTCAGCCCAGGGCACTCAGTGAAGCAAGTGTGTTACAGTGGTGACAAGTCCCCACTCTCTTATCCAAAACCCTGGGGTGGGACGTGGTGCAGAATTCAGAATTCTTCAAGTATCAGGAAGCCACCCAGGGTATATACTGCAGAGCACAGATTACTCCTCTCAAGGTATTGCCTGCTTGGACTGCTTAAATGCATCAATATTTTCTGCAGTGTATCACATGAATACTCATCAAGTAGAACAAATGAAACTATAGCTATAGATATTAAACTGTATGGCATACTATAGTTATATATGTTTAATAAATGTACAGTTTAGTTTACATACATATATAGAAGTATAGATATATATAAAAGTTTTATAGCAATCAATTCGCGACTGTTTTTGCTGGGAGATAAGTTGACACCAAACACATACAAATATAGTTTCAGTTTCAGAGCTTTCAGATTTCAGAATTGTGGATTAGTGTTTGTGGGCATATTCACTTATAATAATTCTTTCCCTGTTTTCAGAAGTATATTTTTAGACATTATAATCCAGAGTTCAGGGGCCAGGTGAGAGAGAACAGGAAAAGTAAAGAACGAGGCATTATTGCACAATTAAAACCTTCATCCTCAAATGCCAGCTTTGCCACTTACTGGGCATGTTACCTGGGCAATTGTCTCAACCTCTCTGCCTCAGTTTTTCTCATCTATAAAATGGGGATGCACACACAAACCTCGCAGGATGCTGCAAGGATTAAATAATGTCCCCGTGGAAGGCACTTAGAGGAATGCCTGGCTCCTGGGAGGCTGCATGTTTGTGTTTGCTGACAGAATTAAAAGCCAAATGTAGGGACTTCCCTGGCAGCCCAGTGGTTAAGACTCTATGCTTCTACTACATGGGGCATGTGTTCAGTCCCCAGGTGGGGAACTAAGATCCCTTATGCCAGTGATACAGTCTAAAACCAAAAAGCAAGTGCTGCCCTGCTGGGGTCTCCTGCAGCGTGGTTTACCACCTCCTCACAGCCTCTTCTGCTATTACAGGGTGATGTTAGACTCAGTGACACACAGCACCTTCCTGCCCAACACGTCCTTCTGTGACCCCCTGATGTCGTGGACTGACCTGTTCAGCAATGAAGAGTATTACCCTGCCTTTGAGCATCAGACAGGTGCGTACGACTGGAGAAGCCCATCTGAGCTGGGACAGGCTGGGGCAGGAGGTGGCGCTGGCCTCAGGTGGGCGGCAAGGCCAGGCTGGCCTGAAAAGGCCAGCTCTCACCAGCGTTCAGGACAGAGGGTTGCCAGAGTCCGGGGCAGAAGGAAGAGCCACTTCTGCACAGAAGAAAGCCCTGGAATCAATCCTCACTGCAACCTCTTCCCGGCTCTGTGGCCTTGGGAAACTCCACTAACCTCTCTGAGCCTTATTTTGCTAATGGGTAAAAAGGAGATAACACCAATCTCCTGGAGCAATTAATTTAAACAAAATAGTAAAAACCCTTAGGCTGAAGCCTAGTAAGTACACTGTGATTGCTTGAGCATCCTGGCTTTAGCCAACATTTGCTAAATACTTACTAGCTGTGCCCCAGACCCTGTGCCAAACACTCATTTCATCCTTACAGAAACCGTAAGAGAAATTAGTAATTATTATTCCCATTTTATAGATGAAGAAACTGAGGCACAGAGAGGTTTCGTGACCCACCCAAGGTCTAACAGTTAACTGAGTCTCATGCACATTGACAACTATCCTACATGCTCATCTTACATATGGTGTAATGCTGTGGTTATCAGTATTAATATTATAGCTATTCTCTGAACTTTTATTTCCTTATCGCTAGAGCAGGGATGATGAGTTCTATAAGGATCAGGAGAGCCAAACTGTGAAATATATAACCTGGCAACCAAGGAAGCGCTCAGTAAACAGGGGTCCCCTCATTGTCCCCCGGGGCCGCCCTCCCCACACTTCCTCCTCTCCTAGTCCAGTTCTCTCCACCTAAGAAGGAAGCACGGGGCCTTGTGCAGGCCATAAGCCAAAGCGAGTCCAGCTGAGCTTTGCCCCAGAAACCCTCCGAGGGCTGCTGTCCCCAGGTGCCGCGTGACTGCACATCACGGCAAGCCTGGCCGACTCTAGCACAGCAAGTACACGACCCGCGGTGGGGGTGACGCAAGCGCCGATCCAGCCCTCGGGCCTCACCACCCGGCCTTGACCCTGTGTGTTCCAGCCCAGTGGGGCTCACACTCGGGGTCAGAAAGCAGGTGGCATCAAGGAGAGGGTGAGTCTCCGAGGTCAGTGTGAAATGCCCCCCTCAAGGAGTGCCTGCCTCCAGGCCAGACACCAGCACTGCACAGACAGACCCGAGGCACGTGCTTACATAGACCAATCCCACACCCTCCCCTAACCCTACACGTGACATACACGTGCCTGTGACATGGTTCACTCTCACCAGGGTCCAGATCATTGCATGGGGACCTGACTCATCCAGCTGCACAGGACAGTTCTTCTTCAAGCCTAAAGAGCGCCTCGTTCCCAAAAAGACAATGAGAAATGTACTCAGTCTCTCCCTACCCTCCCACCCAGTGTTCCGTCAAGAGGCTAAATCTGAAGGAGGAAAACAGAGGTTTCCAAGTCCTCGTCTCTTCCCTGAGTGTCCCATGATGGTGGAGCCCAGCCCCACCCACACATAACCCAGACCTGCCATCCTGGGAGCCCCCCCTTCCTGCTTCTTCTACCAGGTGCTGTCAGAGTCGGATGGGAGAGGGTAGCTTCAGGTGCCTACCCCATGCAGTGTTCCAGGAGCTTCTGTAGTTGTCAAGAGCTCAGACTTTGGAGCCAGGCATGGCAAGAGTGGGCCAGCTTCCTGCCATTACCAAGGGAGGGGCCAGGTTTGGGGCTTGCCCTCTCGCCCTCTGGATTCCAGGAGCTGAGTGTTTCTGAGCTTAAAAAGGTCAAGTTTGGGTGTGAAACAGTTCCAAGTGAGGACCAGTCTCCCTGGGTCCCACTGGTGGGAGGAATGCCCTGCAGGGCCTTCTGTCTTTTTTTCTCCCAGGAGGTGACCTGGGAGATACATCTGAGAGGGATGTATCAGGAGATAGCCAAGTTCTCCTCCAGACACTGCTCTGCCAACTTGCCACCTTAGTGGCCATCTCTTCTGAAGTCCTTGCCCACCTCCTAGGAAATTCCAGCTTGAAGTCAGGGTTGTCCAAATGGCAGCTTCCTGTTTGGGTCCAAGGTGATGGGGCTGGTGCTGGCACTGACTGGCCCCGTGACCTTGGCTAGGTTTTCCCTAACATCTCTGAGATAAGTTTTCCTTGGCTAAAATAGCATCTGCTTCCCTGTGTTGGGAGGATTGACTGAGATTCTGCATATGTGCTTAGCAAAGTGCCAGGCACTTGGTAGGTTGTCACTGCAGCCAAGACACCACATGGAAAAATAGGTTTCTCTCTCCTTGCCTCACTTTTCATATTGAACAAAAGCAACACAGGTCTCTATCTCAACCTATCCAGTTCAGAATTGTTGGCAGCTTAGACACTTTGAGACAAAAAAGGAGAGAAAAGGAGACAGAAATGGTATGCTTGCTGGATAAATGATATCCATGAACAAAAAGGGCAGGGAGGAATAAGCAATATGGTCAGGAGAACCAGCTGTTTACTGACTCTTAAATGGCTCTAGCAGAGGCAGCCAAACATTCACCCTCCGTGTGTTAAGAGCTCAGGACCTGGCCTCTCTTAAAACCAGCACTTAGAGGCTGCCCTGCAGGCTGGCGAGTGGACGGTCACAGATTGCACAATGCTCTAGAATGTCATGAGTTCACCTTTCAGCTCTTTTAAAATAAAGAATTACAGGTACTGGAACATTTTATCCAAGGTGGATAGTGGGGAGCTGTGTATATTTCACTAGCAGGTAATGTTTTTAAAAGATGATTTCTCCAATCGAGTTCCAGTAGCCAAGCATCTGACAAGTCATGGAATATCCTGACTCACCCCTACTTTCTGGAACTCTATCCTGACCCTCCACAAACCCACACCTCCCTCCCCTGATGGCCAAGATGGCCAGGCCAATGTGCAGTGTACCTTGGCTTTAGGATCTTGCTTATACTTTGCAGCAGAGTTTTCTAGGTTGGGGCAGCTCTAGGGGTTCTTGGGAGGTCCCTTGAGGACCTGGAGTGACAGCTGAGATGGACAAGCTTTAGGCCCCCCTCTCCACCCCCACCCTCACTTTGATTCCAAAGACAGTGCAGCATAGTGGTTCCCAAGGCTTGGCTGCAGGAGCTGGGTTACACCTAAATGACCTCCTCCTTGGGCTTCCCTTGTGGCTCAGCTGGTAAAGAATCCACCTGCATTGTGGGAGACCTGGGTTTGATCTCTGGGATGGGAAGATCCCCTGGAGAAGGGAACGGCTACCCACTCCAGCATTCTGGCCAGGGGAATTCCATGGACTGTATAGTCCATGGGGTCACAAAGAGCCAGACACAACTGAGTGACTTTCACTTGCACTTTTCACCTTGCTCGGCCACTTACTCATTGTGTAACCTCCAGAAGGGCTTTCACCATTCTCTGCCTTTGGTTCTTCATTTACTTTGTAAAATAGGCTACGTGATCTAGGACCTCGAGTTGAGGATGGGATGAGAAAACTCAACAGTGTAGCAGAGTAACTGGAACGTACTAAGTGCTCAACAAATACGTTAGGTGTAGGAGAATTCATGGCTTCCCTGGTGACTCAGCAGTAAAGAATCCACCTGCAAGGCAGGAGGTGCAGCAGACTCGGTTCCGTCCCTGTGTAGGAAGATCCCCTGGACGAGGGCATGGAAACCCACTCCAGTATTCTTGCCCTGGGAAATCCCATAGACAGAGAAGCCTGGCGAGCTACAGTCCATGGGACTGCAAGCAGTCAGATATGACTGAAGCGATTGAGCACAAGCACGAGATTTTATTTGATGGAAAAAAAAAATTTTTTAAGGTACAAAATGCTGATCTTGGATATTAACATCCAGATACTCAGAAAGAGAGGTATCTGGGTTCCAGGGGGGGCTTTTCTTAAGTAAGATTCCTATTCCAGGTAGAGATACTTGAGATCAGATACAAAGAGAGTCTCAGAATTTCTAAATCAATGCCAAATAATGAAATATAAAATCATCAGAAAGCCTAAGGTGAGCCCCGTGGCACTGGTCACACCCCAGCACACTCCCAAGGACAGACCTCACTGCTGGCCACCTCCAGCCTCTCCCGCACACATCTGAGCCTTTGGGCAGCTGTGGCCTGAGACGGCTTAAGGCCTGGTGCTCTCTGTCCTTTCTAACCACACGGTCATGGCCTCGACTTTTGGATGATACCCAGCCAGCCTTCTCATCTCTGCCCCATCCAGTTTCTTACACTGCTCCAGGCTCTTTTTTTTTTTTTTTTAATCTCATGGTCTAAATCACTCCACAGGCTTAGAAGGAAAGTCAAAAAAGACTATTGGATGGGGCTAGACCAACTCTGGAGGGAAACCTGGAAGCCATATATCATTTCAGGTCCCTCCTCATAAAGTCCTTCCTTTCAGTGACAAACCACAATTGACAGTGCCCTATGCTACCTAGTCCATTCACTGGCCCTCTTCAGTACTGCTCCAGGCAAAAGACTTTCCCAGTTTCCGATGCTAATAAATCATGCTAATAACAGTCCAGGCTGGCTAACTCAGGTCTCCTCTGACCCAGACTGTCTGCCTCCCTCTCACTGGGTCCTTAGGTTCCTTTGTTCTGCGTGTCCCTCAGTTAGACTGAGGCCCTGGTGGAGACAGCGTCATTTCCCTGAGAACAAATGTCGTCCCCAAATAATAACTAATTACAAGTGACACAGGGAACTGTTGATCTGAATTGTCATCCAGATCACTGGGCTAAGTTTCTCTCAGCCCATGCATCATTTCTCTTCCATTTCACAGCAAGCTTCCTAAAAGATAGACACTATTATTATTCCTCTTTTACAGATGAATGAAGCTGAGGTCCAGAAAGGTTAGAAAACTTTACTAAGATTGCACAGCTAACAAGTGGAGGAAATGCAATTAACATAGTGGTATGGAGTGACCCCAATATTAACAAGTACATGTTAATATTTAACATTAATGGTATTGAACGAGCACTTACTCTCTGCCTGTTCTGTTCCAAGCACATTGCATGCATTGATTCACTTACTGTTTGTAACAGCATGGAGAGGTAGATCCTATTATTTCCGTTTTGCTAACGAGTTCTAGGAGGCAGGCCCCCTAAGTGTGAGATCACACACACTTTCAGCTTTAAGGGAGAATTCAAATAGCAAGCTCCAGAACAGTAATTTTTCAAGGAGCCTAGTGGTGTTAAGGAGAGGAAGCCATCAAGTACCTTCCCCTCAACTCCCAGTAGAGCAGCACTGCTTTTTTCCAGATAAAACTTCAATTTGAAGAAAATACTATTCAGCTAAAAATAAAAATTCTGCCTCTACCAACCCCAAATTCCCAGCCCATCCCTCTCCCTCCCCAAACTATTACATTCGGAATGGATAAACAACAAGATGGTACTGTATGCACAAGGAACTATGTCCAGTCTCCTGGGATAAACCAAGATGGAAAAGAATATTTTTAAAAGAATGTGTATATATGCAAAACTGAGTCACTTTGGGCTTCCCTGGTGGCTGATGGTAAAGAATCTGCCTGCAATGAGGGAGACCTGGGTTGGATCCCCAGGTCAGGAAGATCCCTTGGAGAAGGGAATGGCAATCCACTCCAGTATTCTTGCCTGGAGAATTCCATGCACAGAGGTTATAAACCACGGGATCAGGAAGAGTTGGACACAATGAGCAACTAACACTCACTTTCATAGATTAGCATAGCATTATAAATCAACTATACTTCAATAAAAATAAATAAACTCTTAGCATGCCCACTCTAAACAATAATCTGGAAGGAGACAACTGTCCAGAAGCTTGTCAAGTTCTCCCTCAAAAGTGACCACCAGGAGGGAGCCAGCCTGTGGAAGATTTTTAGCTGCCCCTTGGAGTGATTTTTAAAAACTAAATAAGTCAGCACTTAAAAATTGTGAGATTTCACATAACAATCTGGGCCTGGCAACACAGGGCCTAACTTCCTGCCTGGCAACAGCCAACTAGCAGACCTGGGCCACAACTGTCCACTTGGCATGAACTTGCCCATTCTCACTGTCCCCATCGATGGCCACTTTCGGGCATGGGCATCACCTGCTGACCCTGTGGGCATCTGAGTGCACTAGCCCAGCTCTAAAAGCTTAAGCTCTCCCTCTGAATTTGAATGCATCCCAGGTTATAGCATCGTCTCTGAGAACGTCACCCCAGAATTGCTGAAAACTCCCTTTAACCCCATAAATCTTCTTCCCAGTGCAGCTAACCCTTTAAACAAGTTTCCTGACCTAGTTTCAACTTCAAAGGAGCTGGCCAAGCCTGCTGTGTAATCCTGGCCTGGGGACCTTTGGATTAAGTCTCCCAGACATGGGATATCATCTGTCCCCAACTGGTAAACATAGGCAGAAGTGCCTCATGGCACAGTTTCTCTATAAAGTCTAGATTATTTTGTGAATGGTAGACATGTTGAGGAAAACACTACATTTCCAGACAGTACAACCTGTTGAAGGTAATATATTCTCTGGGTGAATTACCCTGTCTTTTATTTTCTCTGAGTTCATTTTGTCCAAGCAGTAAAATGGTCTTCATGTCATTCAAACAGTGTTATCATCAGCCTCTCTATCCTTCCTCTGATTTTTCAAACCTAGGTTATATATGTACATTATATATATAAATATATATGTGAAACATAAAACATAAATATACATACATACACTGTACTATATAAGCATTTGTATAAACTATGTACATATATTTTAATTTAATTATATGTTTATATATGTGCATGCATGCTCAGTCACTCAGTTGTGTCTGACTCTTTGAGACTCCATGGATCGTAGCCCACCAGGCTCCTCTGTCCATGGAATTTTCCAGGCAGGAATACTGGAGGGAGTTGCCATTTCCTACTCCAGGGGATCTTCCCCATCCAGGGATCGAACCCACATCTCTTGCTTCTCCTGCATTGACAGGCAGATTCTTGACCACGGCGCCACCTGGGAAGCCCCTTCTATGTATATACCTTCATCCAAATTGTTTAGCCTGTGTGTCCAGTTTGGTCCCTGTCAACCCAGAAGAGGGAGGCAAATATGATGCAAACTTCCCACCTGCAAAGATGGAAGAGTTAGTGGGGGCCTAACTCCCTTACTGACCAGCCATGCAGCCTTAGTAGAGTCAGGTAACCTCCTAGGCCTTCAGTTTCCTCCCTGTGAAGTGACGATAATAGCTATCGAGTCCCAGGCTGGTCATTTCACTCCCCAAGCACCCACAGGGGGCTAGGCCAGCTCCCAGCCCACCCGACTCAGGTTGAACAAAGCAGAGCTGGGCCCGCCCACCTGGGGGAATGGGGAGGGAGGTGACAGGAGGAGCCCTGAGTCGGGGTGAGGAGGGGGCAGTGAGCTGTGCTCTTGAGGATGAGCAGGAATTAGAAGACAGGTTGATGCCATCCTAAGTGACCAGAAGTGCCCGTGAAAAGACCTGGGGCTGGAGGCAATGCTGGCGGGGCGGGCTGGGTGGAGGGACGGGCGGAGTGAGGAGGAGGAAGCAGGCCTTCCTCACCGCTGTGAGGACGGGACGGCGCAAACACCCCACAACCAAACGTCTTCCCGCCATGTTGCTCTTCGCCCCACAGGGCCGAGAACAGCCCCTTCTCTCTCCATTCTGGGGGCCGTGGGAGGCACTCAGCCGGCGAGGAGAGCCGCCCTGTTGGCCCCGGGCCGGCCTCCCTCCAGGGCCGGGAGCCGCACACAAAGCCCGCTCTGTGGGGAGCTTCGGGGCAGACAGGGCCCAGGGGAAGGAGGCGGAGCCGGCGATAGCTTCCCAGTGTCCAAGACACCTCTGTGAATCTCTCAGGCCTCGCTGGCCTCCAGAAACAACACGGCCATGGCCATCTCCCCGGGCCAAAGAAAATAACGCGGGGGTGGAGGCGAGGAGCGGGGAGGGGCCTGGAGGCTTGGCGAACACTCTCCATGGAAAGAAAGAAAGAAAGTGTGTCCTCCAAGGGCAGCGCCCAGATAGGTACCCCCCGGCGGGGTTCAGCTCAGGACTGGGCGGAAGAATTGCAAGGTTCATAAGTCTCTCGTGGGAATACCAGGGAGGTGGAGGCCCCGGGTTTACTCCAGCCAGAACCCAGCACATGGAAATACAGCCCACATGGGGAAAGGCCGCCAGATTTTCCGAGGAGATCTTGGAGCCCCACCCCACGACTGATAGGGGTCCCTCCTCATCCAGCAACGTCAGCCTCTGCCATCCTGGCCAGATATCAACTCTGATTAAAAACTTAAGATCTGGGATCCTTTGCTGTAGTGCTTACACCCAGACAAACATCTCAAACATAAAATACAAAAAAAAAAAAAAAAAAAAACTATTAAGGGAGTAAAAATAACTGCCAATTTGGGGCAAATGGCCGAAAGTGAAAGTTGTTCAATCCTGTCTGACTCTTTGTGACCCCATGGACTGCAGCCCAAGCCCACCAGGCTCCTCTGTCCATGGGATTTTTTAGGCAAGAAAATGAGTGGGTAGCCATTCCCTTCTCCAGGGGATCTTCCCGATCCAGGGATCAAAGCTCTGTCTCCTGCATCGCAGGCAGATGCTTTACTGCCTGAGCCACACGGGAAGCTCTAAATGGTGAACAATAAAATACAAAAAGCCCTAAGATACAAAAAGACCAAAACCCAACCACCTCTTCTGAGGCACTAGAGCAGAAACAGGGAACCACGCGTGATCCCTGGGCTCAGAGCCTCCAAGGGGATGGGCAGACCACCTAAACCACCCCTCCCGCCTGACCCACCAGTTTGCTCCCTCCCTCACCCTACTTGAGCGACCAGGCTGACCCTCCTCCAGCATCTAGCAGGGACACCTGTTTCTTGTTCTCATTCCCTCGTGCTGCAGCATAAGTCATAAGAAAGCCTTGCCTGAATTCCTGGTCTGGTCTTTTATCAATTTCTATTGATTAAAGAGTCCAAGGACCCGAGTCTATAACAAACCTAGTGTTCAAGTTTGATCTCAATCCACTTTGTGGTAGGAAAAGAGATTTCTGGAAGGGCTCTGAGTTAGAAGGAGTCTCAGTTTCTTCCTATTACCCATGTGGGAGGATTTGAGGAAGCAAAGCTGGTGTAGGTCAGGGCACATAGTAGCCTGACCAACACAAATGGGTGCTTAGGGGCAGAGAAGCCATCTCCTGCTAGATATTAGAATTGCCACAGTTCATTTGGGGATAATGACAGCAAATTCAGCATTTAAAGAGAGAATCATAATAGCCTCGCTGCCATTTACTGTGGGGTCTAACTCATGAGAGACACTCTGTCATCCACACAGCCTGAGCCAGTCACCTCTGCCTGGCTCTGCCTGCTGCTTTCTCCTCAGCCCTCTCCTTCTCTCTGGCTCTCCGCTGGCATCCAATTCTCCGTCCATATTTCATCTCTTCTCTGTACTGACCTCTGAACACCAGCATGATAGAATAGGAAGAGCACTGGCTTTCGAGTTCAGATGGGTTCATATCCCAACTCTGCCCACCGCTGGCTGTGGGGCCTTCAGCAGGTCCCCTGTGAACCTCGGCTTCCTCCTGCGGAACAGGAACCAAACCTCCTATGCATCATGGATCCTTAGCTCACAATTTGTTGTTTCACACATAGTAGGTGTTCGGTGATAATCTTTGTTGTTGTTAAGTTGCTAAGTCATGTTCATTTCTTGGCAACCCCATGGACTGCAGCATGCCAGGCTTCCCTGTCCTTCACTGTCTCCTGGAGTTAACTCAAACTCTTGTCCATTGAGTCAATGATGCCATGCAACCAGCTCATTCTCTGTCACCTGCCTTCTGCTCCTGCCCTCACTCTTTCCCAGCATCAGGATCTTTTCCAATGAGTCTGCTATTCACATCAGGTAACCAAAGTATTAGAGTTTCAGCCTCAGCATCAGTCCTTCCAATGAATATTCAGGGTTGATTTCCTTTAGGATTGACCGGTTTGATCTCCTTGCTGTTCACGGGACTCTCAAGAGTCTTCTCCAGCACCACAGTTCAAAAATATCAATTCTTTGGTACTCAGCTTTCTTTATGGTCCAACTCTCACATCTGTACATGACTACTGGATAACCACCATTGCTTTGACTATATGGACATTTGTCAGCAAAGGTGCTTAATGATAATCTTAATAATAGCACTAAAAATCTTCTAGACTGTTTTCTAAGTACTTTTCTATATATTAACTCATTTAATCCACAGAACAACCCTATGATGTAGGGGCTATCATTATCCCCGTTTCACTGATGAGAAAACTGAAGGTTTTTGAATGAATGAACAAATGAATGAATGAGTACCATGGTAATTGCAAGATTTGTCAAAGTGCCTGACCAAGGACCTGGTCCCTCACCTCTTCCACACCTGATCTATCAACCTTTTAGTTTCTCCTGGCATTGGGACAGTCTGTTGAGCACCCGTCTCTGACCCTGGGTCAGCACAGCCACCTCTCAGCCTCTTGGACAGGATGGTGCCCACCTCTGTCTGGGGGCATAGGGAGCTTCAATGAAGGAGTGAAGGGGATCTGACCTTGGGATAGAAATTCCTCAAAACACCACCAAAACACAAGAATGGCAATATAACCAACACTTCCACCTCCCCCATCCCGTTGAGAAGCCTGCTCTGGTTATCCATGGTCTGCCAAATACTTGGGCAACATCTCAGCTACCCAAGACAGCCAGAGACAACACACAAACCAGTAGCTAGTGTGGGGCAGCTGTCCATAAAAGCAGAGGGAATCAAATCAGCTTCAAATGGTGCCTGGAACACCACAGGTATTTAATAAGTATTAATCGATAATTTTCTATGTGCCATGTAGTCTATATACATTAACCACAAACTCCAGAAGAGCCCTGTGAGTGGAGCATATTATCCCCATTTTGCAGATAAGGAAACTGAGGTTTAAATATCTGTGGACCTTGCCCAAGTAGAAAGGCATGGAACCAGGATTAAAACCCAGGCTTGTCAGGCTCTGAAGTCTGTACTATTGATGTCATGTTGTCTGAAACCAAATACCTGAAGGGCCTTTTTCTTTCTTCTCCCATAGTGACCCCCCTTCAAGGTACTCCCTAGCCATAATCAGGTTTCCCACCCCTCTCATTCCCTCTTCTGCCAATAAGTCTACACACAGGATGCCTCCGGTTTTCACTGCAGGATAGAAGGTTACTAGGGTCCCAGAAAAACACCCCAGGACTGGAGGCCCCATTGACTCACTGGAGAGAGGATGAGGATGTTAACAAAACCAGAGCCTCCTTCAGGGGGCTTCTAATCCTCTCCCAGCTGTCATCCCTCACTTGTCTCTTCCCGGTGCAGCTTGCGACTCCTACTGGACGTCCATCCACCCCGAGTACTGGACGAAGCGCCACGTCTGGGAATGGCTCCAGTTCTGCTGCGACCAGTACAAGCTGGACGCCAACTGCATCTCTTTCTGCCATTTCAACATCAGCGGCCTGCAGCTGTGTGGCATGACACAGGAGGAGTTCATGGAGGCAGCCGGTGTCTGCGGGGAGTATCTGTACTTTATCCTCCAGAGCATCCGCTCACAAGGTCAGTGTCCAGAGCACAGGGCCTCAAGGACAGGGGCTCGGGATTGGGACCAAATGACTCTGAGGTCCTGCCCCACCATAGGACTCACGTGGCGATATTTTATTAACTGCAACTGTTAACCCAGATCCTCTACTAACCAGAGCTTTCCATACGTAGAAGTTCTAGCACACTAGAATCAGAGATTGGAGGTAAAGCAGAGTGAGTACCAAGGAAGTAAGTTGAGTCCATTTAAAAAATAAAAAAAAAGAAAGAAAAAGAAAACTGAAACATCTTCAGGGATTGCCCAGGAACCAGGCTAATACAAAATAGTATGTTCATAAAGATTGGTAGCCATGAAAAGTGGACAAAAAGAGACTTTGGCTTGACCTTTCATTAAGCAGCAGAAGAAAATTAACTGGACTCTTTACCTTCCCTGTTTCCAGGGAGGCTCAACTAATTGCAATTTCCTTTCATCACATTCCTAATGGTCAAGGATCAATTGGCCAAAAGGTGGCGACAGTATCTTTATTTAACACATAACATGCCCTGAAAGGGGGTCTTCCCTGCTAGCTCAGTTGATAAAGAATCTGCCTGCAATGAGGGAGACCCTGGCTCGATCCCTGGGTCGGGAAGATCCCCTGGAGAAGGGAAAGGCTAACCACTTCAGTATCCTGGCCTGGAGAATTCCATGGACAGTATAGTCCATGGGGTCACAGTGAGTTGGACATGACTGAGCGACTTTCACTTTGTGCCCTGAAAGGGGCTTCCCAGGTGATGCTAGTGGTAAAGAAGACTCTTGCCTATACAGAGAGACATAAGAGACATAAGAGATGGGAGCTGAGTTCTTGAGTTGGGAAGATCCCCTGGAGGAGGGCATGGCAACCCACTCCAGTACTCTTGCCTGGAGAATCCCATGGAGAGAGGAGCCTGGTGGGCTACAGTCCATGGGGCTGCACAGAGTCAGACACGACTGAAGAGACCTAGCATGCACACACATGCCCTGAAAGAGCAGAATGTATATAGACAGGTTTTTAAAATCTGGAAAGGCTTTTTGAGAACATATAATTCTGTTTTCCCTTATCACAGATAAAGGGACTGAGGACCCAAGTGGTTAAGTAACTTCTCCAGGGTTACACAGAAAATAAGGCTGATTAGTGGAAAGTCAGTACAAAGCAAGGGCTGAGAGATCAAAAAGACCTTTGTTCCTACCCTGGCTCTAATACATCAGAGCCACAGGACCTCTGGCACATGGTTAAACCTCTGTGAATCTCCATTGTCTCACCTCTAGGGTGGGGTAATGATACACACATCCTCAGCCTTCTTGACAAGATTCAGTGAAACATTACCTGGCATAAGCAGATAAGGAGCCAAATACAGTGAATGACACCTGCTTTTGTCATAATGAATATAACCAAGAAGAAAAAAATAATTTAATAAATAAAGGAAAGATATTTCAGCTCAATTTAAGGAGACATTTCTAAAAGCACCTTCTTTTATTTCATGTATGGTCAAGTCCCTTCACTGTTCACCTGAAACTATAACAACATTGTCAATTGGTTATACTCCAATACAAAATGTTTTTGATGTTTAAAAAAAATCAGATTAAAAAAAAATAAAAAGGCTGTTTCAAAGTTATCATAGGTAGGAGGCTCCCCATCACTGGAGGTAATCAGGCAACCTAATGGTCCCTTGCTTGATGGAGGTGCTGTGACAGGGATTCCTGTTTGGGGAGAAACCCAAAGAGGACTTTCCAGCTCTGAGATTCTTTGCCCCCACCTTGATCTCCCCCATCATGAGTGCCTAAGGGCACAAAAGCCCAGGACAGGGCCCCTCAGGCACTGCTTGGCTTCTGCCCTAGAAACCATGGCCTCGTGAGGGCAAGGAAGGGACAAACAGACCTGCTGTCCCTTGATTTCCAGTCCGTACTTGACTATTGCCAGTGCCAGTGACCTACCAGGGTCAGTGTTCTGCACAGAGTGGGCCTTCCAGGAAACAAGGCAAGTCTGCGCAAATCACAGAGGCTCAGGGAGGAGGCAGGCTCCATTTGGAACCCTTCCAAGGGAACAGCCTTGCACAAGAATGCCAGGACCACAGAGAAGAGTACCCCATCTAGGAGAAGATGCAGCTTGGCACTGCCAGCCTCCGTCAAAGGTCAAGTCAGTCACGTTTGTCTTCAGGCCCCTGCAGGTCCTGTGCTGGGATCTCCCCTCTGGGGCCCTTCTGTTCCAAGCAATTGTTACATCAAAACGTACCTGTCCCTGGTCCCATCACCTCAAGGTCTGTGCAAAATGGATAAGTGAAAAACCAGCTGGTTTTTAAACAGGCCACAAGTTGCCTCTTCTTATTCTAAAGGATCCTAGGAGCCACAAAGCCACCCCCAGTGATGGTCTTTCAGGCAGTCTACAGGCCAGGGCGGTTATCGTGTTGAGCAGTGAGATTACTCCATCAGCCTGCTCAGTTCTCAGATCTCTATTTAATATTCCTTGGGTGGGAATGTGTAAAGTGTATTGAAATGCAGATATTGTGACCAAAGTTTCCAGGGTCCCAATCTGCCCAGGATATAGAGTCTTCACCTGTTATCCTGTTTTTCATCCTTAGAAGAGTCCTTTTTTGGACTATAAGTTATATGTTAAACTGGTTATTACCTAGGTTAGGCCTTGCATGTGTACATGTGTGCTAAGTCACTTCAGTTGTGTTTGACTCTGTGCAACCCTGTAGACTGTAACCTGCCAGGTTCCTCTGTCCATGGGATTCTCCAAGCAAGAATACAGGAGTGGGTTGCATGCTCTCCACCAGGGCATCTTCCCTACCCAGGTTTTGAACTCACATCTCATGTCTCCAGCATTGGCAGGCGGGTTCCTTACCTCTAGCACCACCTGAGAAGGCCGGTTTAGGCCTTATATGACCCCATAGATTAGGGCTCTGACAGAAAAGGACACGGACCAAGTTTTGGCAGGGAGAGGAGTCAAAGGGGGTCTCTATGCCCAGGGTGTGGTCTGGCTCCACAGGCACTGCAGTGGGATTTAAGGGCCCAGCATCAGAGGGACCCTGGTCCCTGAGCGCAGGGTCGGCGGGAAGGGAGGAGGAAGGAGGCGGCTCCCCAGCGCAGGAGAGGAAGATTCCCCCGGCAACCCCGCCTGTTCTTGGGAAGAAGGAACAGTGTATGGCTGACCAGAACCAGTCGTGCCGAGAACCAGCGACCCTAGGAGTCGGCAGTCACAGCTGGGCCCCGTTCCCGTCTCCTCAGTAAACGGAAACTGGCCCTCACGTTGAACGCCACGTTAGAAAACGGATGTCCTCCGGCCTGTGGTGCTGCGTGAAAACGTGATCTGAAAGTCCTCATCCAGCCCCACCCCCACCCCCACCTTCAGAGGAGAAGAGCAGTCTCCAGGCCCCGCTTTGAATCCTCAAGTCGGGTTTCTTAAGGCCTCCTGGGTCCATTCTTGTGTCCATTGTAGACCAGCAAGTCACAAGTGTTCAAATCCCTGAGGGATCAGAGGTCACAACCCAGATCATAGACAACGCCAACAGGGCGGTCAGGGTGGTTTTGTCACATGTTGCAGGCGAGGAACGCAAGCCTGGAGGCTGGGTGACTGGCAAGTCTGCCCAAGGGTCCACGACTCAAACCAGGGCGGAGCTCAGGCCTCCTGACCCCAAGCCAGGACTCGCTCCCAATAGCCACTCAAAAAATTCTAGAAGCTGCTGGGAGGCCTGGCCCAGGGCTCTCCCGGGGTGACCTTTAAAAACAAAGAGATTGGGGGATTCCCCGGTGGTCCAGTAGTTAGGAATCGGCGCTTTCACTGCTGGGGCCCTGGTTTGATCCCTGGTTGGTGAACTAAGAGCGCATAAGCTGGGCAGCGGCCAAAAAAAGCACCAAGGAGGTTGTATCTCTCAGGAGTGGCTTTGGGGTGGCCCTATAAGGGCCAGGTGGTCTGCAAGTTTCCTTGTGAAATAAAACTACCCCGCAGAGGATGAAATCACTCCCCTTCTCCCCAGCACCTCCCCTTCTGGCCTGGCCGCAGAAACCAGGGTTGTATGCCATGGTTAATGGATTTCTTTTTCTTTCCCAGGTTACTCCTTTTTTAATGATCCTGATGAGACCAAGGCCACCCTCAAAGACTGTAAGTAACCAAGTTCACGCTGCTCTGCACATGGGCTTGAGGGTTCTTGCAGGACTTCACTCAAAGGCTGATAACCTGAAACGGTGGGAGACTAAGAGAAGATGGCAGGAGCAACATGGTGGACAGAGCATGGGGCTTGGGTCTGTGGCTTCTTTATCCTCCCCTGGACTCAATTTCTTTGTCTATAAAATGGTCAGACCCTCGCTGGGTCATGATGAGTTCAAGTAACAGTGCATATAAAGTGCCTAACCTATGCCAGCAGCCTAATTGCTCCAAATACTGGTACCCGTTAGCAGTAAAAAAAATCATAATTACAAATTACTAACTGTTAGAGGCCTTGGGGTTGATAATGTCTAAAAATCAGAGCTCATTAAGCCGATTACATTTGTAATTATAAAGCAATGGAGGATCTCAAATGGCCTTGTTGACTGAAAATGAACCCTCTTGGTCTTACTTCTGCAGATGGAGAAGGTTTAGGAAAGGGAACTTCGGAGCTTTCATTTTTTAAAGCTGATGATGATGATTGCTCTTGGTTACTGAGACCCTCTCAAAGGTCCTGGCCTGGGGGCCTGACCAACCAGGACAAAGTCGCATCCATCTGGGGACTTCAAGCAATGTTCCCATCCATCTTCCATAACTGTAAGATTAAATTAATAGCTATGGTGGCCGTTTGTGAAACCCTTACTGCATGCCCAGCATGTTGCCAGGCCAGATATTCTATGTCCATTGTTATTTCAGTTCAGTTCAGTCTCAGTTGTGTCTGACTCTTTGCAACGCCATGGACTGCAGCACACCAGGCTTCCCTGTCCATCACCAACTCCCAGAGCGTGCTCAAATTCATGTTCATCAAGTCGGTTATGCCATCCAATTATCTCATCCTCTGTCATCCCCTTCTCCTCCCACCTTCGATCTTTCCCAGTATCAGGGTCTTTTCCAGTGAGTCAGTTCTTCCCATCAGGTGGCCAAAGTACTGGAGCTTCAGCTTCAGCACCAGTCCTTCCAGTGAATATTCAGGACTGACTTCCTTTGGGATTGACTGGTTTGATCTCCTTGTAGTCCAAGGGACTCTGAAGAGTCTTCTCCAACACCACAGTCCTTATATATAACCTCACTATTTGTTTTTATTTTTTAATTTTTGTTGGAGTATAGTAGCTTGACAGTGCTGTGTTAGTTTCTACTGTGCCACAAAGAGAATCCTCTGTATGTAAACATAGATGCCCTCTTTTATTTTGGATTTCCTTCCCATTTAGGTCACCACAGAGCACTGAGTAGGGTTCCCTGGGCTATACAATACCTTCTCATTAGTTATTTATTTTATACTTCGTATCAGTAGTGTGTACATGTCAATCCCAATCTCCCAATTCATCCCATCCCCCGCTTTCCTCCTTTGGTGTCCATATGTTTGATCCCTACATCTGTGTCTCTAATTCTGTTTTGCAAATGAGATCATCTATACTAGTTTCCTAGATTTTACATGTATGTGTTAATATATGTGCTGACTTCCCTGGTGGCTCAGAGGTTAAAGTGTCTGCCTGGAATGCAGGAGACCAGGGTTCGATCCCTGTGTTAATATATGATATTTGTTTTCCTCTTTCTGACTTATTTCACTCTGTATGATGGTCTCTTGGTCCATCCACATCTCTGCCAATGAATAACAATAGCATTATCCCCATTTGCTTCTATGGAAACTGGCGGTGCTGGAACTCACAAGTCACACAAGTCATTGCAGAACTGAGATTCCAACTCCTCTCCTCAAGGTCTACGTACGCTCTCATACATTGCACTCCACACCACATGCCCACAGGTGCACACAAATGCACGCACGCGTGCCGCCAGACCCTGGTGCTCACTCTGCTGTCCACTCAGTTGAGACCTAGGACTCAGGATTCCTCTGGGTCTGGGCCTGGCGCCACAATGATTCAGAGAACAAGGGATTTTTGACTTACACCCAACGAGCTAGGAAACTGTCAGCAGGGGCTGAAGGGATGCACCCCAGCCCTTCTCCGCTTGTTCTCTCCTCTCCCCTGCCCTGCCCCACCCCCACCTCAGAAGAGCCAGTGAACCAAGCCTGCAGGCCCAGCCTCGCTGCCGGGCACCTCTTGTGTTGGCCCGAGATGCAGGCTCTGTGACTGGACTGCTGGCCTCCTGGGGACATGTGCGTGACAAGCTCAGTGTAGACACTGACCCTCCAATCTCTATCCCAGCTTCTGGAGAACAGTGAGCGTGATTTCAGTCAACCACAGGGAACATATCCTCTGGCCACACTTTACCAGTCTCCGGTATCAAGGCAAACAAACCTCTCCAAATCACACAGACAACAGACAGCCTGGGCCCTGTTCCCATTGGCCCGTGTCAGGCACAGCCCCGCTGTGGGGACACATTCAAGATGAAGGTCAGTGTGAGGCAGGGAGAGCAACCCTCAGATTCTGTGGACCTCTGCAGAGAAGCTTGGGGTGGGGCGGGGCTCACCATGCTGCTGCCTCCACTGCCACCTTGGGGAGCTTTGGACATGGGAACTTCCCTCAACCTGGCCACCCAGTGATGGCTTCAGCTCCTTTATCCCCACCCCCAGCCCCACCCCCAGCCAAGCGGGGCCTCCAGCCTTAGCTGACCCTTGACTAACGTCAAATCCACTGCTGAGAAGTAGGAATGGATAGAACAGGACTGTTTGTCTCTGGCAAGACCCACAGGTGGAAACGCCCACCGTCCCACCCACCTCGCTTCTTGCTGATCAATCCTGTGCCATCCCATCCAGCCACATAGCTTCCGTCCAAAGCATGTGGGGGAAATCTTAAGAATTAAAAAGGTGACTCTCTTCCACCTGTACTTGCCATTTGGGCATTTCAGTGAAAGCTGTTGTCCAGTCCCCAGTTAATAGTTCACCTTTGTTTATCTTGACCGCTTCATTTGTTTTCTCTCTTCCTGAAAGATTAAATTGAAACAAAGGCCAGGCCTGCTCTGCAGGCGATGCCGCAGAGCATGGCACCGGATCTGAGAGGAGGGTGAAACCCTTTCTCCGTCTTGATCAACTGACCATCAGCCCTGCTCACCTCTGTTCACCTCTCTCCGCCTGGCAGCATCTCTGCTGTCAGCTGATGTCTCCTGAGCGTTCACTGTGGTTTGGCCTGTGCACTTGGGCCTATTTTCCCACAGTGATACAGTCCTAGGCTGTAACGTAGGAAATAGCAGAGGGGAGGCCGAAGGGACCCCGAACACTGAAGTCACGCGTTCATGTCATTGTTCGTTCCGGTGAACCATGCGCTGCAGTTACTTGAGCTGAGGGCTCTGATGCCAGAAAATTAGACGTGACCTCAGCTCCACCATTAGGCAGGCTCCCCAAATGTCTCCAGGGCTCGCTCCGTCCTGCTCAGCTGTCTTCTTGTCTAAGAGCTTTCTCTGTTGGCTCCTGTTACGATCACAGTGCCACTCAGCCCCTTCACCACCACCTCGATCCTTTCACGCTACTACTGCGTCTTTCTCCACCGCGTTTATCACCAATATGGGTTTGTCCACCGGCTGTTCCCTCCCACTTGGGCCTAAGTCCCCTGAGAGGAGAGAATGGGACCTGTTTCGTGTGGTCCATCAGGAGCCTGTGAGTGAGGGACCTCCAGTGAGACACCTCTGTCCTCTTATATGTGAAGTGGGGAGGGTGAGAAACATACATCGCAAGGGTGGGTGAGATTGGGTGACCACCTGGCCACAGCAGATGTTCAACACACTTTAATAACTATTCACTGAGTATCTGTTGGACACTTGGCGTGAGAGAGACGCTGAAGCAGTAGTTGTGGACATCTGCCTGGAACAGAACTGCTTTAGGTCCAAGTCCCGGCTCCACCTCTCTGGGTGAAACCCTTAAACTCTCTGGGCTTCAGTTGCTCCTCAGTAAAGGAAAAAAAGCAACAATACCTCAAGGGGTCTTGGCAAAGATGAAATGAGATACTGTCTGTGAAGCCCTCACCAAGCACTCAGCATTTAGAAGCACTCATCTGCTTGCAATGCAGGCACCCAGGTTCGGTCCCTGGGTCAGGAAGATCCCCTGGAGAAGGGAATGGCAACCCACTCCAGTATTCTTCCCTGGCGAACCCCATGGACAGAGGAGCCTGGCAGGCTACAGTTCACAGGGTCACAAAGAGTTGGACACAACTGAGCCACTAACACTTTGCACTTTCCATGGATATCAGCTGTCAGTTCAGGTGACCAACAGCCGACGTGAACCTTTACAACAGAGGGATAGTGGGTCCAGTGCTGGACACTGAGGAACGCACAGGTGCTGTGGGACAGAGAAGTGTGGGTTCCAAGAAGCCTTCCTGAAGAGTTTTGTGAGAACGGAGTCGGTTGGGTGGAAGTGGGAGGCAGGGAGCCTGTGCAAAGGCCCTGAGGCACGAGAGAGTCAAGCCTTACTGGGACCGTCTGACCCAAGCAGGAAGGAGTTGAGAAGAAGCAAGAGATAAACCTGGAGAACCAGGTGGAGGTCTGGGTGTGAAAGGCCGGACTGACACGGCAGCCTCTGCCTGGGAGACCACAGGGCACCACTGCAGGCTGTCACCCCGTGGAGTGACAAGACTCACGGGCACTGAGACCGGCCACCCTGGGCAGTGGTGCAGCGCACGGGACACCGTTCCCTCCGAGGACAGCATACTTATTTTGTCGTTCAGGAGTTATAGCATCGCCTCCCTACAGCAGGGATGGTGAGAATAGCGCAGTACAGTACATGGCTGCGCCACAGCATTTATTGAGCACTTACTGTACGCCCCGCACTGTGCTAGGTTCTGGGGATACACATGGGAACACAAATCCCTGCCCTCTAGTGGGGAGAGTCAGCCAGTGAACAAAATAAATACATGTGTTCCATGGCAAAAAATAAAACTAGGACTCGGAGTGCGGAGCAGGGTGAGTGTGTGCACTTCCGGCTCAGGCAGTCAGAGAGGGCCTCCCTGAAACGGTGACTTTGAGCAAAGATGGCGGTGAGAGCATGAGGCCGAGGACACCCCAGGGAACAGCACTCGGGGCCAAGGAGCGAGTGCCCCGAGGCAGGAGGTGCCTGTGAGTTTCAGAAGGAGCTGGGAGGGCAGTGCGGCTGGAGTGGAGGGAGCAAGGCGATGTGGGGATGGGGAGGGGTGGTCTGCTGCCACCTTTTAGATTTTAATCATATACACGTTGTGTTTGTGTGTGTGTGTGTGGCTCAAACAACATTTATTATTTACACACAAACAGGCAATTTGGGCAGAGCTCCGCATGGGAGGCTTGCACACCATGCAAGGCATCCAAGTCCTGCGTTTGAGGAGGGGGAGGGGAGGCCCTGGAGAAGGGAGGGGGGAGGGGAAGGGGAAGGGAGGTGAGAAGGGAGGGGTGGAGGATCCTCTTCCAAGACTCCACTTGCAGGGCTGGCCATTGGACCCAGCTGTGAACTGGTCTGTGACGTCTTCCTGCCAGCCTTGGGAGTCTCAGGGTGTGAATTCTGGGCTCCGTTCACAGCCCATATTGGAGGTGTGAGGACCGCAGACTCTACCTGTTGACAGTAGAAGGACCACCCCTGCTAGAAGCCTCTGTGGACATTTAGCTGTGGCTTCTAAATGGAGAAGGAAATGGCAATCCACTCCAGTACTCTTGCCTGGAAAATCCCATGGACAGAGAAGCCTGGTAGGCTGCAGTCCATGGGGTCGCTAAGAGTCGGAGACGACTGAGCTACTTCACTTCACTTCACTTCACTTCTAAATGGAAGGCCAGATTTTTTATTTTATATCAGAGTATAGTTGATAAACAATGTTGTGTTCAGCAACGTGATTCAGTTATACCTATGCATGTATCTTCTTTTTCAAATTCTTTTCCCATTTAAGCTGTTACATAATTATGCAACTATACCCCTGTCTCAGACTGCTACAGCCTGAGTTCTAATCTAACCCTGCACTGATTTCATGCTTTGCTTTCTGCTCTTCATAAGCTGTAGTCTCTTTGCTTTTCCCTGTGTCCTTTTTGGTCTGTTCTCCACACACTAGCCGGAGGGATCGTCTTAAAGTGTGGATCTTGTCAAAGTCCTCAGTCTTCACTTGTTGAATAAAATCCCTCGCCCTTATCAGGTGCCCATGTGACTTGTCAGCAGCTAGCTGCCCCTGAGGACACCTCCTGCCCTCCCTAGCACCCCGCGGTCCCCTTGGCTTTGCACTGCTGCTCCTTCCCTCTGAAACCCTCCCCACCTCCTGACATTAGCATGACTGTGTTCCCTCTAGGAGATCCGCCCTGGCCACCCCATCTAGCTGCAGCAGGTGCTTTCACCTGCCTCCATTCTGTATCTAATGCCTCCTTCCTTCATAACACAACAGAGGCGATTTGTGTTTCACTTGTATTTCCCTTGCCCTATAGTCCTCAGCCTCTGCCTGAGCGAGGACCAAGTCTGCCTTGTTCGCTTTCTGTTTCCAGCTCAGAGCCTGGAATCTGACACACAGTTGGGCCCCAGTGTTGAATGCATATTCTCCTGAAACCTACTAATTATCCTCAGAACAGCCAGCACCAGCTGTCTCCTGCCACAAAGGTGTCCAATTAATAGCTGCTCATTTGGTGTGACTTGAGGTCAGAATGTAGCCTCTAGATTTCTTCCTGCAGCTGTAAATCACTCTGTTGCAGATGCTGATTCCAGTTGCTTGAAAACAAGTGGCATCAAAAGTCAAGACTGTCACAGTCATAGTCGAACAAGTAAGTGTGCTGATGTTATTTGTCACGGCTAATTTCTTGAAACGATTCATGAGACAACATCATCTACTTCAATAAGCTTTGAGACCCAGTGTTTGAGCAGGACTAGTTATTTCCCAAACAACACAGCAGAGAAACTGATGATTACTTTTATAAGTGTTATCAAATTTTTCTTTTCTCTTGGAAATGGAAATAAGAGAATTAAGTAAATGTTTTAGCCAGACTGAATTTCTAAAGAAGGGTTTTTTTCGCCTGGTCTACTGTGGATCCTTCTCTCAAAGGTACTCCAGGATAACAGCAATTCTGTTAGCTTTCCCAGCACTGAGACAGATCTACAGGGTCAATCCTGCTGGGCTTGGGTCTAAGCATTTAACACGTGTTAAATCATGACCCTGTAACCTGTGCTATGAGACAGGTACTCTTACTAACCCATCTGAGAGAGACAATGACTAGAGAGATTTGGTTACACAGCAAGAAGAGGCAAATTCAGGACCCAATCCCAGGCTCCAGAGTCAGTTTTAACGATGATACAATGGAACAACAGAAATACTAGTTTTTCATGAAAAACACAATTGTAGTATTCGTCCAGCCAGATGGCTGTAGCTGTGGGGCCTCAGTAGAACCATACTGCTTGTCAGAAAGAGGAATGAAAGCATCATTCAACTGTCATGTCGTTAATTCCATAAGAACTGGTCGGGAGTTCCATAGAGCAGGGAAGCTTCATGAACCAGGGTCGCTGGTGGCTGTAAATTTGGTCTCTCTGTGGGTGTTTTGCAATTGTTTTAGCAGAAGAGAACATTTCACAGCTCAGTAAGGCTCCAAGTAGAACGTTCGGTCATAACTTTGGGACATAACTCCGTGAAGGAGGAATTCTCATGGTTTCATAAGAAGTTGTATGACTCAACAATTTTAATTTTTCACTTTTTTTTTTTTTGCTTCCCTAAAGGCCTCCAGAGTTCTCATCTATGGGAATTTGTGCGAGACCTGCTACTATCTCCTGAGGAAAACTGTGGCATTCTGGAATGGGAAGATAGGGAACAAGGCATTTTTCGGGTGGTTAAATCAGAAGCCCTGGCGAAGATGTGGGGACAAAGGAAGAAAAATGACAGGATGACGTACGAAAAGCTGAGCAGAGCTCTGAGGTAAGTGAACAGCACGAGGTGCCGTGAGTCTGCCGGCACAGTTATATAAAATGGCCAGCCGCAGAAAATTGGGCTGTCCAGGAGGCGCTAGTGTTAAAGAACCCGCTTGCCAACGTAGGGGACGTAAGAGATTCGGTTCGATCCTGGGGTCGGGAAGATCCCCTGGAGGCGGGCATGGCAACCCATTCCAGTATTCTTGCCTGGAGAATCCCAGGGACAGAGGAGCCTGGCAGGCTACAGCCCAGAGGGTTGCAGAAGAGTCAGACACGACCGAAGCATCAGCACACACATGGAAGACTACACGGCTCTTTTTACTTGATAACCAAAAGGTCATGAGACTACACTTTGGGTCTTAGTTTCAGGTGAGATTAGGGTTTGTAAACTGACACGCCATCCTTGCCCTTCTTGGCAGTGTTCCCAGGGGATCACTCTGAGGCCATCACACACACACACACATTTTGAACTGCATGTGGTGAGGTTCAGTCTTCAAGATGTCTGGGAAAGGTTTAAGTGTAAGTTGATAAGAGGGTGTGAAAATACCAGGGCAACCACAGACTGGCCCCGCCAGCTGAGAGGAACGAGGGGGGGAGCTTGTGTTTTGTCGCTTTCCCTCGGTGTGAACCTGCCCGCCCCCCCCCCCCCCCCCGGCAACCCACGTTTCTCTTCTGCTGTCTTCACAGGTACTACTATAAAACCGGAATTTTGGAACGGGTTGACCGAAGATTAGTGTACAAATTTGGAAAAAATGCACATGGGTGGCAGGAAGACAAGCTATGATCTGCTCCATCATCCAGCTCGTTTAATGGATTTCTGTCTTTTCAAACAATAGATTGCAATAGACATTGGACAGTCCTTTAAAAAAAAAAAAACACCTGCCAACGTGCTGATAAAATTTCTCCACATCTCAGCTTACGTTTGGATTCAGAGTTGTTGTTGTCTGTTTGGGGGTAATGGCCACAACCCTTAAGCAATTCTCTCTTTTTTTTTTAATCCAAGGGGAGGAGGGAATGACCTTTTGTGGTACCCTGATCAAACATCACTTCCCTAGTGAAGAGGTGTAGAACCACAATGCCCAGTGCCGTCAGTGCTGCTCAGAGAAAAAGGATCCAATTCTGCCATTTAGAGGCTTATCTGGTGCTCCCACTCCAAAGGCTCCAAAGTTTTCACATCGGTAACTGTGGCAGCTCATAAAGCAAAAAAAAAAAAGTGATTAGTTTTTAGTTAATGTAGTAGGAGGGGGTGAGATGTGATAAGATAAACAGACATATTTTAAATCGTTAAAGTCAAATTCCATAGTAAAGTTTCTTAATTGGTAAAGGAGCTAAGCCATCAAGCTGATACATAATTGGATTTAGCATAGTAAACTTTCTTAACCAGAATATCTTTTTAGCCACTCAGCAAAACCCCCATGGCCATCTATCCAGGCTAACACACTTAAAATTAGGCACATTCTTAATTCTTGCTGAATTTATTCCCCCTCTTCTCCAGGGTAGGGAGCATCAGATGTGCAAAGAGTTAATCAACAGATGCTTGCATCAATTTCTAAACCACTACTGTTTCTATGGTTCAAGCTGTCAATACAATAAAATCATAATTCACTGATTCTGTCTGTGGGCAAGACATTAAACCTTTATAGAGCCAGGAATTTCCTGACGGCTCTGTAACAGGCAATTAAACTATGAGTCTCCCGTTTTGTTTTCCTACCTGATGGGTACGCAAGCTCTCAATCGCATATTTCCTCGACAAAAATAGTGACGGTGGATTTACACCAGTGAACGTTCACAGGTTAAAGTCTGCACTGACGTTTTCTCATCGGTCACTGGTAGGTGAACCATTAGTGACTCCAGCGAGGTGGACTGCCACCAGGACCCCTTCCCCAGAGCAGGAAGCTTCATGTGAGAGGCACTGAGCCACAAGATGGACTGAGGGCCTCCATTATAGAGTTTCACGTCAAAAGTAACTTGTTTTTAAAAAATGTGAATGACTGTGAAATAATCTATTTTTTGGATTCATGTGTTTCCCAGGTGGATACAGTTTATAAACAATGTGAATAAAATATTTAACATGTTACACTGTCTCTGGATTGTTCAGTTTAGCAAGGCCGGCTCAGCAAACATTGCTCAGAAGCCAGGTTGTGTTCAACTCTTTGTGACCCCATGAACTATAGCACACCAGGCTTCCCTGTCCTTCACCATCTCCCGGAATTTGCTCAAACTCATGTCCATTGAGTTGGTGATACCATCCAACCATTTCATCCTCTGTCACCCACTTCTCGCCCTCAGTCCTTCCCAGCATCAGTGTCTTTTCTAATGAGTTGACTATTCGCATCAGTTGGCCAAAGTATTGAAGTTTCAGCTTCAGCATCAGTCCATCCTATGAATATCCAGGGTTGATTTCCTTTAGGATTGACTGGTTTGATCTCCTTGCTGTCCAAGGGGCTCTCAAGAGTCTTTTCCAGCACCACAGCTCGAAAGCATCAATTTTTGGGCACTCAGCCTTCTTTATGGTTCAGTGGTTCAACTCTCACATCCATACATGTCTGCTGGAAAAACCATAACTTTGATTATATGGACCTTTGATGACCCTTCTATTAATATTTCCTACCATTTAGGAGATGGAGATTCCTAGAGAGCCCCAAAGATGTAAGAGATATAGGGGAGTGATCTACCCCACCACCTTTCCTACTGAAGACAGAGTTCTCACAAGATGGAGTGCATGGACCAGTGGGGCCTACAGGTATGTTTTTGGTTTGCATACAAACACACATTTTTGTTGCTTGTGTTTGAGGTGGTGTTTTGTTTCTTTCTGTGAATTAGTTGCCTTATTTGAAAATCAGGAAATGTATAGGCAAATCCAGATCACCAATTTCTTTTTAAAAGTCAGATCTGGCATCACTAGTTTCCCAGTGCTGTGGCAGTAATTTCCTGGACTGGGTGGAACAGCATTTGGTCACCACTTCATGCTGCCTCATACCTTGAACTTTGTACCCTGTTGTGTTTAGTTTGAGGTGGTTTTTGATTTTTCAATACAATTTTTAAAAGTTACATCCCATTTACAGTTATTACAAAATGCTGACTATATTCCCCATATTGTACAGTACATCCGTGTACCCTCCTTTACACCCAGTAGCTTGTGCTTCCCATTCTTCCTCCTCTATTTTGCCCCCTCCCCAACTAGCAACCACTAGTCTGTCCTCTCGCTCCGTAAGTCTGCTTCTTCTTATATTCACTAGTTGGTTGTATTATTTAGATTCCACAAGTAAGTGGTGTCATACAGTATTTGTCATTCTCTGACTTATTTCACTAAGCATAATGATCTCCAGGGCCATCCATGTTGCTGCTAATGGCAAATTTGCATTCTTTTTATGGCTGAGTAATATTCCATTATATATATATGCACCACATCTTTATCCAGTCTTCTGTCAATGGATGCTTAGGTTGCTTCCATATGTTGGCAAACAATGCTGCTTTGAACACTGAGGCACATGCGTCTTTTCAAGCCAGCATTTTTGTTTTTTCAGATACATATGTAGCAGTGGAATTGCTGGGTCACATGGTGGTTTTCTTATTTTTTGTTTTGTTTTTTTTTTTGAGAAGCCTCCATACTGTTTTCCATAATGGCTGCACCAAATGACTTTTTTTTTTTTTCATATAACCAGAATGGTTTTACATTTTGAAACTGGGACCCCTGTCCAAGCCAGGTGAAGAGGGAAGTACCATGTTGATGCACTGGATCAAAGCTCACAGTCCAGTTGAAAGAGACTGTCCAGGAAATTGGCAATTATCTAACAGGATGGGAGCTGGGAGCTTTCAGGCTACCAGCTTGGCAGTGAAAAAGCAGAACCAAGCAGCTCTGGGGAATGCAGGGACTGAGGTGAGGGCGAGGCAGGCAGTGGTGGGCTGTACACTCACCACCTAAGAGATGCTGTTCCCCCACCGAAGGTGGGCATCAGGCAATTCAAAGAACAAAAAAAATGAATCCCTCTGCTACTCAAAAAGTTCTCCTGCTGTAAAACCATTAAACTAGCTCCGCCTCTGTATGAGTTTCCAAGGCTGCCCGAAAGAAGTCACCAAATTCGGTGACTTAAAACTACAGAAATTCACTAACAATTCTGGGGGATGAGTCCAAAATTAAGGCATCAGCAGGGCCACGCACCCTCCATAAGTTCTAAGGAAGACCCCTTCCTTGCCCCTTCCAGCTTCCAGAGTCTCCAGGCGTTCCTTCACTTGTGGCTGTAAAAACGCAATCTCTGCCTCCATCTACATAAGAGTTGTCCATTCTCCTCTCCTTCAGTCTCTTAAAAGCTGACCTTGGAGTTCAGGACCCAGTCCAGGATGATCTCACCTGGCCATGCCATGCATGCGTGCTCCGTTGTGTCTCTTTGTGACCCCGTGGACAGTAGCCCACCAGGCTCCTCTGTCCATGGGATTCTCCAGGCAAGAGTATTGGGAGTGCATTGCCATTTCCTTCTCCAAGCGATCTTCCCGACCCAGGAAACCGAACCCACATAAGAGGAGTCTCTTATGTCTCCCGCATTCATTGGTAGGCAGATTCTTTACACTGCGCCACCTGGGAAGCCAGATCTCATCTGGAGATAGCTGCAAAAACCTTTTCTCCAAATAAAGTCACCTTCACAGGTTCCAGAGGTTAGGATATGGATATATGATTTTAGGGACCATCATTCAATCCACTATACTCTTTAAAATGTGAGTTTTACTTAAACATAGATTTTCATAATGTAATTCATTCCAGATCAGAAAATACAAGGATTATTTAAAATAACATGTTTAAACAAACAATAAAAAAGCAAAACAACAAAAATTAAAATGACAATGCAAAAATCACTTATCAAACAGCCAAATGATAGAATAAGTATTTCCTTTGTGAAAAAAAAAAGACCACAGTAGAGCTTTCTACAAGTGAGTGATTAAAATTCTCAAAAACTCAAAAGTATACAGAACTTTTTGAGTTCACATCTATTAACCTTTCACATCTTTAAAAGCTCTGATGAGGATTTTAAAGCCTTCAGTGTGCCCTGTAGGATCACTTAAAACAGAATCTGGCCCTTTGCCTTTATCATGAAATAAGAAGCAAAGAAATGCCCAAGAAGCTTGCCCACTGTTTTTCTTTCAGAAAAGCCAAGTGCTAAGAAATTTTGAAAACTTATTTCTGTAGCAGGGATTACAAATTAGAGTCATGCCCTTTTACCTGGGGAAGGGAAAAAATTAATGTGCTTTAAACTAAAATTCTGATATTGAACTGGAAAGCAACAAGATGATTCTTCAAAGTTTCCCTAAGTCCAGACCAACCCTCCTTTTAGAACAGTAAATAAAATATTTTAAAATACCAGTAGATTTTTAGAGAGTAGTGTGCCAGAAGGTAAGTGAAAATGTCTTTTAAGAAGGTAAGAAGGTGAGAAACAAAAAGACATGTCCACACAAAAACACACACAAAAATGTTCATAGCAGCATTATTCATAGTAGCCAAAAAAGTGTAAACCACCCAAATGTCTGTTGACTGATGAATGGATCACTAAAATACAGCTTATCCCTACACCAGGATATTATTTAGCAACAGAAGGCAATGAAGTGTAGATACATGATAAAACATGTAAGAATCTTGATAACAGTATACTAAATGAAAGAAGCCAGTCACTGAAGATCACATGTTGTTATGATTCCATTTAGATAAAATGTGCAAGGCAGGCAAATCTATGGACAGATCCGAAATGGCCAAGGGTTACTGGGCAGGATTAAGTTGGGTGGCAGGGGTGGGGGGGGGGGGGTGGGGGTGGGATGGTGCATGACTGCTAATGAGTACAGAGATTTTTAGAGGGGGACAGCGAAGTTCTAAAACTTCGGTAGTGACTGCACAACTCCGTGCATATGCTAAAAACCATTGAATCATACACTTTAAATGGATGGATTTTATGGTATGTGAAGTCTATCACCAAAAAACAGCTGGTTTCTTTTTTTAAAGAAAGTGTCAATGATCAATTGTGTCAAACACTGCCGAGAGGCCATGTAAGGTAAGGATGAGAATGGACTTTGGGCTTTGGGCCTCTGTGTGTGTACGTGTGTATGTGGCAAAACATACATAAAATTTACCATTTTTAAACTGCTTTTAAGTATACAGTTCAGTGGCAAATATATTCACGCTGTTATGTTACCATCACCACCATCCACCTCCAGAACTTTTTCATCTTCCAAATGAAACTCTGCTACTACTGCTAAGTTGCTTCAGTCATGTCCAACTCTGTGCGATCCCAAGGACGGCAGCCCACCAGGCTCCCCTGTCCCTGGGATTCTCCAGGCAAGAACACTGGAGTGGATTGCCATTTCCTTCTCCAATGCATGAAAGTGAAAAGTGAAAGTGAAGTCGCTCAGTCGTGTCTGACTCTTGGTGACCCCATGGACTGCAGCCTACCAGGCTCCTCTGACCATGGGATTTTCCAGGCAAGAGTACTGGAGTGGGTTGCCATTGCTTAGTCAATTACACAATGAAACTCTGTATCTATTAAATAAGAATTCCCCATTCCCCCCTCCCTCAGCCCTTAGCAACCACCATTCTACTTTCTGTCTTCGTGTATTTCACTATTCTAGGTACCTCATATAAGTGGCACACGACTGAGTGACTTCACTTTCACTTTTCACTTTCATGCATTGGAGAAGGAAATGGCAGCCCACTCCAGTGTTCTTGCCTGGAGAATCCCAGGTACGGGGGAGCCCGGTGGGCTGCCATCTATGGGGTCGCACAGAGTCGGACATGACTGAAGCGACTTAGCAGCAGCAGCAGCAGCATATAAGTGGAATCATACCATATTTGTCCATCTGTATCAGACTTACTTCACTTAGCATGTCTTCAAGATTCAGTCACGTTGCAACATGTGTCAGAATTTCCTTCTTTGTTAAGGCTGAATAATATTCCATTGTCTGGATATACATCTTGTTTATCCATTCACCTATTAACGAACTCTGAAGTTGTTTCACCTTTTGACCCTGATGAACAATGCTTCACATGGCACACATATCTCTTCAAGTCCCTGCTTCCACCCCTTTTGGGGATATACCCAGAAGCGGGACTCCTAGATGGGACCACTGGATTTTAGTGGCATGGAAGTCATTGGTGACCTTAACAAGGGCAGTCTGCTTGTAGGTTCAAAGAAAGGACAGAGAGAGTGAAGATAGCAAGTAAAGGCAGTTCTTAAAAGACATTTTTTCAATAAAAGGGAGCAGAATAAAGGGAATAATAACAATAAATATCATTAACACTGCTGTATGTTATATATGAAAACTGTTGAGAGTAAATCCTAAGAGCTCTCCTCATGAGAAAAAAAATTTTGTTTCTATTTCTTTAGTGTTGTTCGAGATGACGAATGTTAACTAAAATTAGGTTGGTGCAAATGTAACTGCGGTTTCGGGTTTTTAAATCATTATAATCAGGCTCAAACACATCCTTATTAATCAACATAGGAACCACTACAATCAATACATTTTTGCCAGTAAGAAATGTTGGCTTCTTCCTGTAGTGTAGTAATCCATGCTATAGGATTCAACAAACTCTTGGAAAGCATTTTCTGCATCCAGCTGGCTATGGAAGAATTTTCCCTGCAAAAAGTTGTCCCTGCAAAATGCAGATTTCAGTGCGTCTCATCGATTTGCTGAGCATACTCAGATGTAATGGTTTTGCTGGGATTCAGAAAGCTGGAGTGGATCAGTCCAGCAGCAGACCACCAAACAGTGACCTTTTTTTTGGTACAAGTTTGGCTCTGGGATGTGGCTTCCCTGGTGGCTCAGAGGTTAAAGCGTCTGCCTGCAATGTGGGAGACCTGGGTTCAATCCCTGGGTGGGGAAGATCCTCTGGAGAAGGAAATGGCAACCCACTCCAGTATTCTTGCCTAGAGAATCTCATGGATGGAGGAGCCTGAGGGGCTACAGTGCACAGGGTTGTAAAGAGTCGGACATGACTGAGCGACCTAACTTTCACTTTTCACTTGGCTTTGGGAAGTGCTTTAGAGCTGCTTCTTGGTCCAACCACTGAGCTGGTGGTTTGTCACTGGCTGTCATATAGAATCCACTTTTCGTCACACATCACAGTCCGATCCAAAAATGGCCTGTTGTTGCGAAGAATAAGAGACGACGACACTTCAAAATGACGATTTTTTTCCCAGTCAGCTCATGAGGCACCCTCTTACTATTTAGGCTTTTTTACCTTTCTAATTTGCTTCAGTGCTGAATGACCATAGTGTGGCTGGCGTTCAGTTCTTCAGCAACTTCTCCAGTAGTTGAAAGAGGATCAGCTTTGATGATCCTCCCAACTGGTCACTGTCAACTTCTGATGGCTAGCCGCTACAATCATCTTCAAGGCTCTCATCTCCTTTCCAAAACTTTGCAAAACCACTACTGCACCGTACGTTTGTTAGCAGTTCCTGGGTCGAGCGCATTACTCATCTTACAAGCTGTCTCTGCTGCTTTACAGCCCATTTTGAACTCAAATAAGAATATGGCTCAAATTTGCTTTTTGCCTAACATTATTTCCATAGTGTAATGTAAATATAAAATAAACAGCTTGAGAAATCTGTATGCAGGTCAGGAAGCAGCAGTTAGAACTGGACATGGAACAACAGACTGGTTCCAAATAGGAAAAGGAGTACGTCAAGGCTGTATATTGTCACCCTGCTTATTTAACTTCTATGCAGAGGACATCATGAGAAACGCTGGGCTGGAAGAAACACAAGCTGGAATCAAGATTGCCAGGAGAAATATCAATAACTTCAGATATGCAGATGACACCACCCTGATGGCAGAAAGTGAAGAGGAACTAAAAAGCCTCTTGATGAAAGTGAAAGTGGAGAGTGAAAAAGCTGGCCTAAAGCTCAACATTCAGAAAACAAAGATCATGGCATCCAGTCCCATCACTTCATGGGAAATAGATGGGGAAACAGTGGAAACAGTGTCAGATTTTATTTTGGGGGGCTCCAAAATCACTGCAGATGGTGACTGCAGCCATGAAATTAAAAGACACTTACTCCTTGGAAGAAAAGTTATGACCAACCTAGACAGCATAGTGAAAAGCAGAGACATTACTTTGCCGACTAAGGTTCGTCTAGTCAAGGCTATGGTTTTTCCAGTGGTCATGTACGGATGTGAGAATTGGACTGTGAAGAAGGCTGAGCACCGAAGAATTGATGCTTTTGAACTGTGGTGTTGGAGAAGACTCTTGAGAGTCCCTTGGACTGCAAGGAGATCCAACCAGTCCATTTGAAGGAGATCAGCCCTGGGATTTCTTTGGAAGGAATGATGCTAAAGCTGAAACTCCAGTACTTTGGCCACCTCATACGAAGGGTTGACTCATTGGAAAAGACTCCGATGCTGGGAGGGACTGGGGGCAGGAGGAGAAAGGGACAACAGAGGATGAGATGGCTGGATGGCATCACTGACTCGACGGACGTGAGTCTGAGTGAACTCCGGGAGTTGGTGATGGACAGGGAGGCCTGGCGTGCTGCGATTCATGGGGTCGCAAAGAGTCAGACACGACTGAGCGACTGAACTGAACTGAATAAATCATTATCAAAAAACATAAATGAGAAATGTACATTAAAATGATGTATAACATAATCACATTAAGAATGTATCCCAAAATCAAACAGCAAATTTCAACAATGCAAAAACCACAGTTATGTTTGCACTAATGTAATATTATTATTTTGACCTCACCACACAGTGTATGGAATCTTAGTTTCCCAACCAAGGATCAAACCTGGGCCCATGACTAGAGCACCAAGTCCTAACCACTGGACTGCCCAATTAAACTTATTGTGATAACCACTTCATGATTTATGTGAGTTGAATCATTATACTGTGCATGTAAAATTTATACAGTGCTGTATGCCAATTATATATCAATAAAACTGCAAAGAAAAAAGGGAAAAATAAAATTCAAAGAAGTTAAAACTCATAATCAGATTAAAAGAAGCAAGCTAATGAACAAGAGATCTAAGTAACTTTCAAAACTAGGAAATTCGCTGTTTTCCCAATGGAATAAAGTTCTGGTCCCCTGTACCTCAGAAGCTGTGTATAAAGGCTATTGGTTTAAACAAATAATATACTATCCTTGTAAAACCAGTATTTTCAATTTTAAGGGAAAGTATCTGATAACAGGGGGCTTTCCTGGTGGCTCAGCAGTAAAGAATCTGCCTGCCAATGCAGGAGACACAGGTTCAATTCCTGGGTCAGGAAGATCCCCTGGAGAAGGAAATGGCAACCCATTCCAGTATTCTTGCCTGGGAAATCCCATGGACAGAGGAGCCTGACTTGGCTACAGTCCATGGGATCGCAAAAGAGTTGGACATGACTAAACAACTAAACAATGACAATCTAATAACATGATATTCAGATTAAGAATCTTGAGACATTTCAAGTTATATATGGAGACTAAAGAAATCAAACACCAGTCTTCTATTTTTATTTACACATTATTTTATTGGAAAAAGGAAAGCAATTACAAATCAGTCTACTGCAAAATCAGTGCTGTATTAGGATAAATGTAATTCCAAGTTTTAAAAAATCTGATTAATTCAAAGCAGGAATAAACATCAAGCCATGATGGTGCTGAAGTTATTTTCAAAAGATAGCAATGTGTTCTTCCTCATGGGAACTTGGAAAAATTTAAATTTCTCAGTAAATTATCTTTATCTTTTCTTCTTATATAATTACAGTGATAGTTTTATAAAATAGGCCATGAGATGATATGTAAACATTAATGTCACCAAGACTTTTTCTTGTCAAATAAAATCGTATTTCTGCTAGAAACTTTCATTCTAGTCATTTTAAGTGAATAATCAGCTGTCAAAAGCAAATACATGTTTCTTTTAAATGATTGTTAAGCCCTAACCTTCATTCACCCACAGGAAAGTAGGATTAAAAGCCATTATTACATCATTTGCGATAGAAATCTGGATTATCATTTTGCAGACACAAACTTGCATTTGCACGTCTAGTGCAGGAGAATCTTCCATCCAGTGATCAGTGGGCACAGGTGTGAACACAGGCTTTGCTTCACAGGCGGACGGCAAGGTGGTGCAGGACCAGGGCCCCCGACCCTCAGAGATTAGCTTTCTCCCTTGCAGACAAGTGAGACCCATGCTGCACATAGGTGTGAACTGCGTTCTGGTTCAAAAGGGCAAGACCAGCAAGTTAGTTAGCTCACTCGGGCAGAGACTCAGCACTTTTCTGCTTTCATCTGTGCTCAAATGAAAGTAACAACGCAGAGTTTGTCCACCTTAGATTGTCTTATAAGCACATGCGCTAAGTTGCTTCAGTTGTGTCCAACTCTTTGAGACCCTATGGACTATAGCCCCTGCGGAGGAGGAGGTGACAACCCACTCCAGTATCCTTGCCTGGAGAATCCCATGGACAGAGGAGCCTGGTGGGGTTGCAAAGAATCGGACATCACACACACACACACACACACACACACGACGTCACATACACACCCACGACATCACACACACACACACACACGATACGCACACACACGTCACATACACACACGACATCTCACACACACACGACGTCTCACACACACACACGTCACACACACATACACACACATGACATCACATACACACACGGCGTGCCACACACACACACAACAGTCTTATATGGCGCAGGCGCGCACACACACACACACACACACACAAACACACACACACCCACACCCACCGACCCACACAGAGTCTTATATGGCCCAGGGCTTAAATGAAGAGGTTGCGCTTTCCAGGTGAGTTCTTTATATCTCAACTGAGATTGTGAACAGCTGCTTAAGAAACTGAATAGTTGTCCCTGAGGAGAATCACTGCAAGAGAAAACCCACTGTGCCTATCCATGACACACATCCTCTGCCACAGCTGGGCTGCTCTGGGCTCACCTTAGGTTTCTCCTCATTGTATTTGTCCAAAAGAGCCTGGATGCGGGAGCCATACTCAGGATGGACATCACTGAAGTTCTTAACCTGAAAGCAAATGAACACCATGAGAGCATCACCCTAGACCCCTCCCACGCCAGTCCCTCGTGTCTGCTCCACGGGATTCACTCCAGAGGGGAGGAGGGACACGTCCACAGGGGGCAGAGCCACACAGCATTTAACAACAGGGAGCAGGACTCAGGTCCTGATGTATACTGGCTGAGTAACCCTGGATAAGTCATTCGCCTGAGCTGCAGTACCCACTTCTCATGGAACAGGTGAGACAATCAAATCTCCCTCGTAGAATTCAATATCCACTCCCATAAAAACAAATGAGTCGATTAAATCAACCCTGCAGAGTATTGTGAGAAAAGGCATTAGGAGGTGGGCTCCACTTAGAGCAGGTAAAGAGCTGACCTCGGAGGAATGCAACAAGCTACAGTGATTTGTATTAAGAAACGGGCCCTGACACTGCCTGAATTTACAGTTAGCTGTATACACCATGGGTAAAATAGATAGCTGGTGGGAAGCTACTGTCCAGCACGGGGAGCTCAGCTCAGTGGTGACCTAGACGGGTAGGATGGGGCAGGGGTTGGGTTCAGGGGCCCAAGAAGGAGGGGATATATGTATACATATCCTTGATGTGCTTTGTTATACAGCAGAAAGTAACACAACTTGTAGAGCAATTACATGCCAATTAAAAAATAAAGTGAGGTGTACAAACACTGGCTTGTGCTGGGCAACTCTGCACACGTCGAGAAGGAACTCCTGACCAGGGGCTGATCCCCAGCAGACAGCAAGAGGTAGGATATCAAGAACCCACAGAGGCCAGGCAGCTTTAGCGTACTAAGAGGAGAAGGCCAAGAGTTTGAGCCCAACTCTCTGCTTACAGTCTTACTCATTCTTCTAAGAAAGATGAAAAAACACCCGCCCCACCTCTCTCACAGAGCAACAGTCAGGCTCTCTGCCTGAGTGAAACAGCAAGAAGTACTAGCGTCCAGGGAATCAAAGGGTTATCTTTCATATACACACTCATCAAACACGGTTTCTAGAGCTCGGCCTGCAGAGAAAGCGCCCAGCCTGCAAGGTACTTATCTCCAGACCTTAGAACATACTCCAGAGAGTATGAACAGAGAGGCAGAAGCCAAGAGATAAGAGAAGGGCAGCGGTTCCTAAATTTATGAGAGGCTGACCCTGGGGCGGCCAGGAAACCAACAGTGAGCAAACAGCACAACGAGCGACCATCAGAAATGCCCTGGGACACCTTTGCTCGAAAGGTCAGCCTGAGCTTTGGAAGCAGCTCAGTTTTTACCCCAGAAAACAGCATGTTTCTTGTTGCTTCTGAAGGCACGTTGGGTATCATAACATCGAGCGGTCAGGCAGACTTCACACCACAAAGACGTAATCTATATTTCTTATCATCTAAAGTCTAAGCAAAATTGTGGCAGGACCCACATTTTGATACTGGATATTACTCTCTTAACATGGAACTTGTCTACAGTCAGATTGAATAGCATTAGGGGATGATTTGCCCTAAACTATTACACACTGGACAAAGAGTAAAGGATTGATGGATACAGTGCATCTGCTGGAGGTAAGCCATAGAAAGAAAGGAATCAGAGGTTGACTGGGGATTCATACTAGTTTTTTTAAGTTTGCTTAACTCAAGTGAAATAGAAATGACACTTCTTTTGAAGGTTTTTCTCCCTCAGCTGCACTCTCCCATCCTGCCAGCAGGTGTCACTGTTCGGCTTACAAAGTATCACTCACCGCTTTCTTCTGGATAAAAAGCTGTGCGTCTTTCAGATGGCCCGCAATGTTCTCACACAGGCGTTTCCTCTGCTCCTCATTCAGTACTTTCAAATAGAAATCCCGCACCTGCTCATTGAAAACAGAGGGCAGGGAATCAGATAACTATTTTATCACGAACAAAACTGATCCAAACCCCACTTTTGAAATGAAGACGCAAGATTTCTCATTGCTGTAAGAATGAAAAAAGGCTTTGCAATTTAAGAATAATTTAAAACTATAGATGAAACTGTCACATGCTAAGTTCTTCACTTTTTGTTTTAAGTCAATCAGGAAGATAACAGGGGACTTCACTGGCCGTCCAGTGATTAAGACTCCACGCTTCCAATGTGGGAGGCATGGGTTCAATCCCTGGTCAGGGAACTGAGAGCCCACATACCGCGGGGGCATAGGCAAAAAAAACAAAAAGGAAGATAATAGCTCATGACTTCTTTTTAATAATGTGTTTTGTGGTCACTGCTTATAAATCTCTTATAAATAAAAGGCAGTGTGGCCTACAATTAAAAATGCCACCACACCTTATTACTGACAAGTGCAGAACGTGCTGTCATCAAATGCAAGCTTAGCACAAGACAACCTTCGTTCAGTTCACCCAGAGCCAGAGAGGACACACCCTAGCTCATTAATTAGGTTCTTAGCTACTCGGAAGCCAAAACTTCTTAGAGAAGACAGATGTTAATAGTGGTATTTTGCTTACAGTATACTGAGTTTACTTCTAAAATGGATATCAAAAGGTTAAAATTAAAAGTAAGTACATAGTAAGCAAAGTAATACATATATGAGTTCTAACAGCCTCTGCTTATTTCTGAAATCAGCCATTTCTCAGTTATCGCTCTGACTATTCAACATTTCATCCATTCATTGAGCAAATATTTATTACTCACGTACCTATAATGCACCCAGACACTATTCTATGTACTGTTCTTCTGCTGCTGCTGCTGCTGCTGCTAAGTCGCTTCGGTCATGTCCAACTCTGTGTGACCCCATAGACGGCAGCCCACCAGGCTCCCCTGTCCCTGGGATTCTCCAGGCAAGAACACTGGAGTGGGTTGCCATTTCCTTCTCCAATGCATGAAAGTGAAAAGTGAAAGTGAAGTCGCTTAGTTGTAAAACATCAAATTACCCAAGGTAGCAAATTTATAAAATATCAAAACTTTACAGTTTTTATAAGTTACCAAATATCAGAATATAATACTACTTTTAAAATCTGAGCAAACTTTAAATCTGATATTAAAGTTTAAAAATCTTTGGACTTTTAGGTGTTAACATAATCCAATCAAAGTACTGCATGTGGGAAGATCTAAATAGTTCTTTAATGAAGATGTACAGATGGCCAACAAACATGAAAAAAATGCTGAACACTGCTAATTATTAGAGAAATACAAATCAAAACTACAATGAGGTATCACCCCACTCCAGTCTGAATGGTCATATCATAAACTCTAGTGGCTCAGACAGTAAAGAATCTGCCTGCAACATAGGAGACCCGGGTTTGATCCCTGGGCCAAGAAGATCCCCTGGAGTACCAAATGGCAACCCACTCCAGTATTCCTGCCTCGAGAATCCCATGGACAAAGGAGCCTGGCGGGCTGCAGCCCATGGGGTAGCAGAGTTGGAAACAACTGAGCAACTAAGCACAGCACAGCACATGCCTGGCTAACAACCACCAATCATACACAGCTCGGCTGCTCACTACAGGAGGGCATGGACTCCACACACGAGACAGCTGTTCCATTTCATAACCAGATAAGGATGCTGAGCTAATCTACCCACTCCAACACGTTAACCACAGACCTTTAAGAGCAGGACCAAATTCCTATTAATGAAAAAGTGACATTTTTAATAGCCTGTATACAAAGCGAGAGAATAACTTTTTTTTCTTTTTAAGTGTACTGTGTCTGCAGTTAGGGTACCAAACGTCAAGTGTGAAGTTCACTGTGATTCTTCAGGGGACAATGACGTGTCACAACCACCCAGATCAAGAGAGAGATGTCACTCACATCTCAGAAATGCCCCTACATACCCCTCCTCCCAGTCCCCTTTCTCCAACTGACCCCCCAATTGTTTTTACTTCTATTATTATAAATGTCTTTCTTTACTTCTCTTGGAAATGTACACAAATGCAATCATGTGGTCTATATTCCCGTCCTATTGTTCATGTTTGTAAGATTCACCTGTGTGCCTGCTTGTTGGAATACTTCATTAGTTTTCATTGCTGTACACTGTGGGAATAGCAGAGAAGGCAGTGGCACCCCACTCTAGTACTCTTGCCTGGAAAATCCCATGGATGGAGGAGCCTGGTAGGCTGCAGTCCATGGGGTCACTAAGAGTCGGATACGACTGAGCGACTTCACTTTCACTTTTCCTTTCATGCACTGGAGAAGGAAATGGCAACCCACTTCAGTGTTCGTGCCTGGAAAATCCCAGGGACAGGGGAGCCTGGTGGGCTTCCATCTCTGGGGTTACACAGAGTCTGACACGACTGAAGCGACTTAGCAGCAGCAGCAGCAGTGGGAATATACCACGGTTTATTTATCTAAGCTTTCGTTGATGAACACTTGGATGATATGAAGAAACTGTCGTACCCGTCTTCTGCTGCTCATATGTACACATTTCTATTTGGAATCTATGCTTAAGAGTGCACTTACTAGGTCAAAAGGCACATACATGTTTAGCTTCAGTGGATACTGACAACTAGGTCTCCAGAACACCTGAACCAATTTACACTTATGTGAGAGCTGTTTCTCATTTTACAAATATCTGGTACACATTCCTTTTAAGTCTCATCATTCTTGTGCATTTGTAGCAGCGCCTCTTTTTACTTTTATTTTGTGTATTCCTGATGACTAATGAAATAAATGACCTTTCTGTCTGTTTTCCAGTCATTTGGATCCTTCTTTTATGAAGTGCCTCTTCAAGTCTTTTGCCCATTTTTTTCATATTCGTTTGTCTTTTTCTTATTGCTGTGTGGGAGTTCTTTATATGCACTGTACGTGTGTTGTTTGTTATTTAGAGGAAAGCAAACCAGCTTGCGTTCTCAGTCTCTAAATGGTTTCTCATAATGAAGGGGAGTTCTTTTTTTCTCTCTTCATGAGTGAGTCTTGATAACATCTACTGCTCTGTCTGCCAGTTCAGTAATCCTTTCTTCAGTTATGTTTAATCACCTTTTTAAACTCATTTACTAAATGCTTACTTTAGTTGTTCGTTTTCCAGCTCAGTATGTCCATTCAATTTTTTAAATTTTATTTTATTTTATTGGCCACGCTGCACAGCTTGAGGGATCTTAGTTCCCCGACCAGGGATCGAACCTACACCCTCTGCAGCAGAAATGCAGTCTTAACTACTAGACTGCTAGGGATGTTCTCTCAATTCTTTTTTTATAGATTAAAGTTCTCAATAATGCTCCATGTTGTCATCTTTTCTATTTTCCTAAAAATATTATTTGCAGTCCGCACAGAGTCGGACACGACTGAAGCGACTTAGCAGCAGTAAAACCTGTATCTGACAATTTCACTGTCTGGATCTCCAGTAGGTTTGCTTCTATTGCCAATTTTGTTTTGTTTTTTTCCTCCCTCTTGATTTTTCAGATATAAGGTCTTAAGTGTTGGGTATGCCTGATAATGTAGTACTGAATGCTGGATATTTGCATATTAAAAAAAAAAGATAATCTGAGACTCTATTTTCAACTCCAACTAATATGGGAACTGAGTTATGAATAAATATGTTGTCCCTGAATTCAATTTGAGACATATTAGACACTTCAAACTTTAAACGGAGAAGGCAATGGCACCCCACTCCAGTACTCTTGCCTGGAGAATCCCATGGACGGAGGAGCCTGGTGGGCTGGCAGTCCACGGGGTCACTAAGAGTTGGATATGACTAAGCGACTTCACTTTCACTTTTCACTTTCATGCATTGGAGAAGGAAATGGCAACCCACTCCAGTGTTCTTGCCTGGAGAATCCCAGGGACGGGGGAGCCTGGTGGGCTGCCGTCTCTGGGGTCGCACAGAGTCAGACATGACTGAAGTGACTTAGCAGTAGCAGTAGCAGACACTTAAAAGGGGAATATATGCAGACATTGAGAAGAATGACCAAGCGACTCTCACAGAAGACAAAGGAGCCATTACCTGAGTGACATTGTCATCGCTGGCACTGTTGAAGCGCTGTACATCCCCAGAAAAGCGGGTCCTATGTTCCAGGGCAGAAGGCTGATGCTCGGGAGCACTAAAGCTATTGGGGTAGTAATTTGGAGCCCCACCTTTAAAGGAAAACCACATACATTCAGTTGGGGAGATGAAAAATGAAATAAGTCTACAAAATAAAAAATTCAAGTGACAATTATATATGTATGTGTGTGCACATGCCATGCACATATTATTTTTAACTCCCCACATTTAGCTATAAACACACCCAGATTCTTAGAGAATACTGTCATCTGCTCACATGTCCGTCTCCCTCTGCATCTTACAGAAGAGATCTCAAGTTCCCTTTGAACACTCAGATGGTCCCATCTCTACAGTCTTCTGATGCTTACCAGGACAAATATATTTATATAAGTTTGGTTTGGCCCCCACAGAAGATGACACCCAAAGACACATTTCAAATTGGAGGGTTTCAAGTGGGCCTGGGCGCAGTTCAGACATGCAATCATGGGATTCCTGGGAGCTCAGAGTTCCAGCTCTGCTCTTTCAGTCACCAGGCACGCGGACTGAGCCCCGAGACACTCGCTGACTGCTGCAGGGTGATGCAGTGGTCAGTGCTGGACCCGGAATCTGGAAGTTCTGACTCTTCCATTCCAGCACATACGAGATTCCCATCATGGGACTCTACTTCACTACCTCTTAAAGGTGTTTAAGATGCTTGGGGTTTCTTTCCTTTATTGACTACGACTTTATTTAATTCTATTGGGCTGGCCAAAAAAGTTCGTTTGGGTTCTCCATAACATCTTACGAACTTTTTGGCCAACCAACCCAACAGCTGCACTTTTGCTTCTTTCTACAGATGCATTTTTAAAATATTTTTTTAACTTTGATATTTCTAGTATGTCACCACTGATTTCTCTGGACTTAGGAAAAATAATGACAAATGCAATCAAAACTTGTATTAAGACTTCCAGAATAAATTTTGAGGCTCTTTTTTTCCCTTTTGGCATGTTTATTTTCCCAACCATACTCTGCTTCAGCTGATGTAAACAGAAGCTTGTGTTATCTGAGTACACGCTGCCTAAACAGAAAGGATGGCTTGAAAAAACATAGCAAGTGGTTTGAACAAACCAGTCTGGGTTTAGAATTTTACCCAGGTCCCTCCTGGAATAGACAATCCTGGGTGGCCACATCACACTGACAAAGGAATCAAAAGCTCTAGGAAGACAAGGGCACCATGCTCCCATGGAGTCCAGTTACCAGCCCAAGAAATTCATTCCAGGTCAGCCACGTCCATGTGGAAAGCAAAGTTCTCCAATAACAAGCCATCACAGTGATTTTCTGTACTAAGAATTAGCTCTTTGAAATGTGCCAGTTTGAGTAACTTTAAAATTTTATTTCCAAATAAGCTCTGACCTTTACTCAAAGTTGGAGTTGTCCTCAAGTCATTGACTACTGGGAAAGATTAAGTTTTTTCATCGAACTGCAAGGGAACAGGTCAAACTTTCTACTTTTAAAATTAGGCAAAAGGGGTATCAAGTAGTTTTTTCACACGTATGCCACTATAATAGTAAACAAGAATGGTAAACACAAAGCAATTACTTATTAATGACATCCCAAAATATACATGAATCACTTTAATACAGCTGGGCTTCCCTGACAGCTCAGTCGGTAAAGAATCTGCCTGCAATGCAGGAGACTCCAGTTCAATTCCTGGGTCGGGAAGATCTACTGGAAAAGGGATAGGCAACCCATTCTGGTATTCTTGGGCTTCCCTTGTGATTCAGCTGGTAAAGAATCCACCTGCAATGCGGAAGACCTGAGTTCGATCCCTGGGTTGGGAAGATTCCCCTGGAGAAGGGAAAAGCTACCCACTCCAGTATTCTGGCCTGGAAAATTCCACGGACTGCATAGTCCATGGGGATGCAAAGAATCGGACATGACTGTGCAAATTTCACTTAATACAGCCAGTCTCAACAACAAAAGAATCAAGGAATATTAATGAAAAACAATAACTTAAGGATAAAAACACAGAAGACAGATAGAGGAGTACCAATTACTTTGGGCAATTCTACACCAACACGTCAAGCCTCAGAGAGCAGAAATACTGCAACCACCCAACACACTCAGTTAGTGAGCATATTAACTTGTTGAATACTTGGAAGAGGCTTAATGATAATAATCGTAACGAGATGCAAGGCACAAAATTATATATGTATACGCTAATCTTAAATGTGTAACAAATATTCACAGAAGAGACTGGCAAGAAATACAGCAAAATCAATGTCAGTAATAAAATTAATTAATTAAAAAAAAAAAATCCTGCTCCCTAAGTTGGATGATACCCTGCAGCAGCCAGGGTGAAAGATCTTTCTCTCTGCCTTTCACTGTGAGATGGACAGAAAGTAAAATCTGAGGTGGGAACTCTCAATAAAACATATAAAATAAATAAAAGTAAGAAGCGTCTTCAGGCAGCTGAGACCTTCATTGCTGGGCAAGAAATACATGGTGGGCACAAGCAGCCATATGGGGCTTCCACAGAGTTGGAGGTCGCCAGGGCAGCCTGAAAACCCCTGGGCTGATGGGGCACCCCAACCCCTGCCCAGCAGTGCCCCCCAGCACCCTCAGAGCGAGCCACCTTCTGAGGCTCACCCTGGTTGTCCATCATGCACATGGGGCCGTCACGCTGGTAGTTGGCCACTCGCGCACGGTAGGGGCAGTTCACAGGTATCTGGAGATAGTTGGGTCCCAGGCGGTGGCGGTGAGTGTCAGGATAGGCGAAAAGGCGGCCCTGCAGTCATAAAGGGAACAGACGTTGACAACGTGCAGTAAGAGACAGAAGAGAAACAGCCCGTGAACTTCACTGGCAAGCCTCGAACACAGAGCACCACAGAGCCCTGACTGTCTGCCCAGTAAAGACCAGTTTCTTCTCTCTCACCAAATGAGTGCTCCCTAGCTGAACGGTCCTTAATCCTCCACATCGTGCAGCCAAAGAGCCACAAATCTTCACTTCTCTTCTAGATCATAACTCCTTTTTCCCTCAAATAACAAGTTAGTGCCCAGGCTTGAATTATTTCTTATTCCTGGGACTTCCCTGGCAACCCAGGGGTTAAGACTCCAATGCAAAGGAGACAGGTGTGACCCCTGGTTGGGGAACTAGGATCCCACATGGTAAGTGGTGCAGCCAAAATATAAAAAAATAAATAAGAAATAAAAATGATTTCTTGTTTCCAAGGACACATTACACTGCAAAACAAGCTTGCTAGAACCCAACTAACTGGAGTCATGAACTAATTCCATTCCTCCCCACTCTCTCAGTCCAGGGGAGGGGTCGACCATTTGCTCTTAACAAAAAGACGCAGATTTCTACAAAACCTACTGTACAGGAAATTATTTTTTTAAAAAAACAAAACACCTTTTGTGTTGCAGCCTGGTTTATGTCAGATACATTTTGAGCTCTGAGACTTTCTAGATATTAACAAAGTACTACACAAAGAAAGCCATGGTATTGGACGATGGCCCTACAATGACACAAGGCCCTGAATCAAGATTAAACTAAATCACATATTTACCAAGGCAGGAGATTATGCAATTTCTTTCAATTAGTGCTGAAACAAAAACCTTGATGATTAACTCCATATAAATCTTAGTATCCAATTATTTAAATATTCTCATTATTCAAAGCTCTACTCACAAGCAGTTTTCTTTAATTGACTTTATTATTGGCCTTGAATCTGAAAGAATATTCATGCATGCGTGCGTGCTAAGTCACTTCAGTCATGTCTGACTCTTTGCGACCCCATGGACTGTCACCTGCCAGGCTCCTCTGTCCATGGAATTCTCCAGGCAAGAAAACTGGAGTGGGTACCCATTCCTTTCTCCAGGGGATCTTCCTAACCCAGGCCTCGAACCTAGGTCCTCCCACATTACAAGCAGATTCTTTACCATCTGAGCCACCAGGGAAGCCTGAAAGAATATTCTTATATCACTAATTCTATGGGCCACCCAAAACACAAATCAAGTTGAATAGGGCAACTGATGTGATTATTTTGTACCAAATCACTCAGGCCAAATGCTTAGTCCAGTCTTGCTGTTCTGTCCATAATCTGCTCTTGGATGAGTGACTCTACCTCCCATAATCATGAGTCTAAAGTAATATTCAGGGACTTCCCCAGCTGTCTAGTGGTTAAGACTTCACCTTCCAATGCAGAGGGTGCAGGTTTGAACCCTGGTCAGGGAGCTAGTAAGATCTGATCTGCCTCTTGACCAAAAAAACCAAAACATAACACAGAAGCAACACTGTAACAAATTCAATAAAGACTTTAAAAATGGTCCACATCAAAAAAGAAATCTTCAAAAATATTAAAAATTAAGTAATATTCAGATGACCAGCCATGCAACCATGAACAAAAGCACCTAGGGTTTGGACGCTGGTTCCTCCTTCTGCCCAAAATGGACTAAGCTGTGCTCTAACTATACCAACAGGACAGAAGCTAGAGCTGAGCCATCAGCAGCTCCTGGATGCGGCCTCATCATATTGTTCTGGTTTGGGGTCACCTTGTGTTTATAAGGCATCCCCACCTACAGGTAGAGACCTTCCAAGTTAAGCCGAGAAATGCATACAGCAAGGCCACACCCTGACCCCAACTTGAATGAAGGCCTTACCCAGGGCCCTGTGCCCAAGCTCCTTGCTGGGCTGGGGTGAAAAAACAGAGCAAAGCTCTCCCACTCCAGGAGTCGACTTCTCCACTCCTGATAAACTGTGACGCGTGGGAGGGGAAAAGGGCTGCCCCTGCATCACCAGGCACCCAGGGAACAGTCTCTGAGACTCACATTACACTACGGAGGGCTTTTCACCATGGTCCGGTTTACACTTGATATCCCAAGGTTTTAAAATTTAAGAATGCGTTGCCTTTCAACATTATTGTTGAAAACACTGTCCATTACTGTACTACTACCACCTGGTCACGCGTTAGTTCCTATCAGAGTAATTTCCAAGCCCCCCTCACTGGCTCTCCTTTTCCAAGCCATCCTTCCAACAACGTCACCCTAAATATTCCTGCCAAAAGACTCTTCCTGAGGCCCCATGCAGATTCTATTACTTACCTACTCAAAAAACCTTGGACAATTCCTCAATGCTCATCAAAAGGCGAACCAAGTACAATGGTTCGTCCCTGCTGTATGGCCTCCTACTATAGCAGCCATGGCGGTCTATGAGTAGACAGGTATTCAACCCACAGCAGTCAATTAAATTAAAAATGAATATAAGTTTATTTCTATAAAAGGTTCAAATGTTCCCAATGTCAAAGCAAAAAAAAATTATTATTTAAAAAAAACAAAGGATACTTAGTTCACCTCCGTGGACAGTGACACCTGAACTGGAATCGGACGCTTACATAAGAAATAGCTGTCAGTCACTGTGATCTGATCTAGGGTAAAAACTTTAACCTTTGTAGCATGATCATAGTCTAAGAACACAAAACATTGATTTACTCTATAATTATTAAGCCAGTTATTTCCCCATTAATTTCTGATCCAGGTAAGAATTTTTCACTCTTTGTACTCTTGAAAAAACATACTGGATAGAGGTGAAAAAATACTGAATGCCTAGGAACATTACTGGGGAAGGCAATGACAACCCACTCGAGTACTCTCTCCTGGAAAATCCCATGGACGGAGGAGCCTGGTAGGCTGTAGTCCATGGGGTCGCGAAGAGTCGGACACAACAGAGCAACTTCACTTTCACTTTTCCTTTCATGCATTGGAGAAGGAAATGGCAACCCACTCCAGTGTTCTTGCCTGGAGAATCCCAGGGACTGGGGAGCCTGGTGGGCTGCAGTCTATGGGGTCACATAGAGTAGGACACGACTGAAGCGACTTAGCACCAGCAGCAGGAGGAACATTACCAAAACAAACAGTAAAACCCACTGCCTTTAATCAATGGAAACATAAACTGAGGTTGTAAAAATCGTCTCTGGATCTCTTTTTACATGTGCCATGTAAAGAGAAAATGAATACAGTTATGCTGATCAAATGTTATAATCAATTAATGGTATTCCACATCCTTGATTAGAGACTGAAAAAGAATATCCCACAAATACCTAAAGTATTTCTACTATAACTTCTTTTAACTTAAGAGCCTAAATATCCAAGTTACCATATTGAGGGACTCACTATGAAATTTGTTTTATCCTGTAACGCTCATTAAAGGATGTTTCATTCAGTCCCACAGGAACTAAAGACCCAGACCAAGGTTTAAGTGGTGTTCTAGTTAATTCTTCATATAAAGATCAAGCCAAATTATACTCTGTGTGTGTGTGTACACACGTACACGTGCAAGGGCACATAGGCTTGTTCACACACTCCTGCCTCACAACCTCTCGATCAACTAGGTTTACCTGAAGCATTTTGTCAGGGCTGGGCTCGATGCCGGGTGGCATGTTGCTTGGGTCAAAAGCCAACTGTTCAACTTCAGCAAAGTAATTAACTGGGTTCCGGTTTAAGACCAGTTTACCAACTGGGATAAGAGGGTAGTCACTGTGAGGCCAAACCTAAAAATAATGGCATATTCACAATTACCAGACAACCAACAGAAGGAAATTACGCATAAAAATATCAGCTTTCAAATACAATGAAGCCAATGATGGTAAGTGAAAATAACATTTTTGAATCTAATAAATGGTAAGAATTAAGGTGAGTGCATTGGTTTAATCTTTTGCAACAGTAAACAGGAGTAAATATTGACATTTTCCCTGGGCAAAAGTACATCATCTCATCAAAATTTGTTCCCTGCTAATAACAATATATCAGGCCACCCAGATGAACTCAGTAAAGTTATCAAATAGGAACTGGAAGGGAGATGCTGGTGAGCCCTCACTCACAGGCTAGGAAACTCTTAGGCAGCTCCAACTGTTTTGTATACAACTTATAAATGCTTGACTACAATTTTTTTAAAATTAGGGGTGAAGACACTTTAAAAAGAAAATAATTTAGTTGTTAACTGACTCACCTTAGTAAGATCAAATGGATTAAATGGAAAAGTTTCTGCCTCACTAAATGTCATGACCTGGATGTATAAAGTCCAGGAGGGGTAGTTGCCTGTGGCGATGGCATTGAAAAGATCGCGGAGGCCGTAGTCAGGATCTTCGTGGGCAAGTCTTGCTGCATCTTCAACAGAAAGGTTTTTGATGCCCTGATCAGTCTACAGGAGAAAACAAAGAAGCTCAAGCTGAAACTCATTGGCAAAGTTATCGAACTTCAACCAGTAATCCATTGAGGGATTACGAGTTACACTATCCAAAGACGGGATTTTCCTCGAAACAGTAACTCCCCTCTTCAAGTCTGACACAAGTATGAATTTATCAGTAAGAAATTCTATTTGCTTATCCTGATTCTTTTCAATGTCCAGGGAATCTGTCTATACATTTTATATTTAAAATTAGTCTTTCTTTCCCTTTATGGATTCTACATTATTTGAATTTTTTAAATTGTTGACATATAGTTCACTTTCAATTTTTCGCTCATCTAGAAAATGCTACATTACTGTCTTCAGAAAAGCCAAAACAATTTTTGCTGTAAAGTATATATAACATATAATTTATCATTTTAACCATTTTCAAGTGTTCAAGTCAGTGGATTTCTCTGAGTACATATTGTAAAATGGAGTTGTTGGGTCATATGGTAATTCTATGTTTAATTTCTTGAGGAATTTCAAAACTGTTTTCCAGAGTGGCTACTATTTGAATGTTTATACCCATGCTATTTCCGATCAGAAAAGAAAAATCAAAATATATTTTAAAAGTAAGCAAGTGGTTAATAAAATTAAAGGACTTTCCTCCTTTTTTAGCATGAAGTAATTTTTTAAATTCCCTGTCTTATAATATCTCAAATCAACTACTGAGATTGTGCTTAGCTAGTATCCCTCCACCCCAACTCTCTTCCTTTTTTAACTTTTTTTTTTAAAAAAATCATAGAATCACAGTTTATAGAGCTGAAAAGAAATTCAGTATAGCCACTCAAGCAGTTCGCCAACTATGAGCAACTAAAAGTCCTGGGTTGGCCATAAAGTTCACTCAAGTTTTTCCATAAGATGAACCCAACTGAACTTTTTGGTCAACCCAACAGTATTAATATTCTGACTTTCAAACAAGCCATTAAAACCCAAAGACATTAAGTCACTTTCACCTGAGCTCTTATTATCATCCCATCCTGCTCTTCAGTAAAGTTCCTACTGCTATCTTATTTTGAAAGAGCCCAAGAAGTCAGACACCACATAAATATTTCCTTTGCAAGCCACCTCTAGAAGGCTGGCCGATGTCTAGCACAGAAATCCCAGCTCTCTCTAGCCAGTGGCAAGATTTTTTTCAGCCTGTTAGATCTTCAGAATTAGAATATGGAAGTCACCATCTGCAGATCACCCAGTGAATACACTAAATTGTACAATATTATTATTGCAATACCTTTCTGATTTTAACTGAAGCCCCTGGGTTTAGAAACGCATGACCTTAGGTCAGAATAATCCAGACTGATGAGTCTATTAGATCCCATGCTACCTCAGAGCACTTGGCTGAACAGACCCGTAAGCATCCCTATTTTCCAGGGCCACTGGCAGCTGCCACTATTACCCAACCTCACCATGACTAAACTGGAGTTCAGAGAACCTTTAATAACGTGCCAAGAGATAATTATCTAGAAGAGGGAAGATGGGAGTTCAGATCGTTCTAACTGCAAAGCCACGACCACGCTAGTTGTCCCAGATACAATCACTTAGTCTTGCTCTAAGTGGCACTACACTTCTTCTTTTGGCAATTACAAGCCAGTGGGTCAACTGTTTCCTGTAACTGTTCCTTGCCAACGATTATAGATCCAAATCATAAATATAAACAGGGGTAACAGTTTTCCTGTTTGATATACCCACCTAAGTTGTTCAGATAATGGTTAAAATAGGACAGAAGAAAATAGGTCCCTGGGATATCATTAAGTGGGAGCCTGTATATGTCATGAGTCCACTTCTGTCTCTGCTTATTTTAGCAGATGTATTTGGAAACAAGTTCTTAAGCGACCAGAGGTTTTTAAAATAACCTTCTAGAGTTCCCTGGCAATATTACTTATTCTAACCAATGCCAAAGTCATACTAAAAGAACCCATGAAAACACCTCAATTAAACGATTCTCAAAATATTCCCCAAAAGTAACTGATCTGATCTGATTGTATTAAAGGAAATGAAAAAAAAAAACACAAATTTTGGGCTGGAGGAGCGGCAGTGGTCAGGCGGCCCAGCATACCTCCCCAGCTCCCACTGCTGCCATGAGGAAGGTCAGCTCAGAAGTTGGGGAGGGGTAGGGAGAATGAGGAGCCCAAGAAGAGATCTGCAAGGCTGTCAGCTAAACCTGCTCCTGCAAAAGTGGAAATAAAGCCCCAAAAGGCAGCAGAAAAGGATAAATCTTCAGACAAAAACGTGCCAACAAAAGGCTAAGGGGGAGGAGCAAAAGGAAAACAGGACAAGGCGGCTAACCAAGGGACTAAAGATGATTTACCTGCAGAAAACAGAGACACTAAAATATGAGGAGAGCCCAGCCTCTGATGAAGCAGGAAAGAGAGAAGCCAAGTCTGATTAACATCACACACCCGGTACTTTCAGTGGTCCCTGTCTCCCTGCTTGTCCAACCCAGAGGGATGTTTTTTAATCAACTATTTGGTAAATCCAAGTTTCTTAGTAGCTTTAGAAACAGTTTACAGAAGGAGGGAATCTTGGGACTTCCCTGGTCGTCCAGTAATTAAAAAATCACCTTGCAATGCAGGGGACATGGGTTCAACCCTTGCAGGGAACTAAGATCCCACATGCCGTGGGACAACTAAGTCCATCTGCCACAACTCATGGGCCCATGCGCCACAACAAAGACCCAGCATGGCCAAAGAAGTAAATAAATATTTAAGAAAAAAAAAAAGAAGGAAAGTATCCCACCTCATCCAATTTTTAAAGTCTAAATGCTTTAAAAAAAAAAAAAAGATCATTTGCTGGTTGGTTATTTTTCGGTACAACCAGAAAATAGTGGGGTACTGAATATGGGAGGCTTTGACTGTCCTGGGTGTCAGCTTAACAACTCCATAAATGGGGACAGCTTTTCTATCCTATGATACAAAGCATGTTACATAGCACTTTGGAGTTAGTTGCACACTTAATGTCTTGAACACTTTAAATCACTTCTATGTTGTTTTTGGTAGAATTGTTCCCTAAATAAACTCCTGGATATTGGCTCTCTTTATCAGAATCTTATGCACCCTGTAACATCTTTGGTTGTGGAAGTCTAATTTTCCTAGTAACTTTGTTAACATGCTATGAATGACTGAAAATTCAAGTATGTAGTATACATGATATTAAATTTTGAATTAGTGGGACTTATGATATAACAGCATATTAACATTTGAAACTATTGGTGCTTGATACCCCTCAAGGAAAATTTGCCTCCAAATTTTAAGCTAGAAAATCACTGAAACGTTTAGAAAAGAATCACAACTACATGATTTCTTTAGATTTTTGGTACATATGTTACAATTGTGTACAAATTAAAATGTCTGTATACTGATCCTCAAAACAACCAATAAAAATCTCAATTATGAAAGAAAGAAACAATTTTTGTTTCCTGAAATTTATAACTGATTTTTTAATGTGTGATGTTAATAATAAATCCTTTAAAAAATAGATGGATGAATTTAAAAGTGAGGAGAAATATTTTTGGAAAGATAGCATCAGATGTTGAAAATGAGAATGAGATTGCTATTACAAACAAGAATGTCCCAATTCTGTCTTAAAGCCCTTCTGGACCCCAAAAGTATCTGAACTCAGAACAGCGTACTCAGGGCTATGAAAGGCAAAGCAAAAACGTAACATGTGACTGTTTGCTAACACCTAACTCTAAACTCCAACAAAGAACTCTAGGCTAAACCAGGTAGGAATTTCCTTTTACCTAGCTGGGAGGCTTCTATTATCTCTTTATCTTTGATCTAAAACCTTAGATCTTCCTTCTCCAGGGAAAAAGATATATATTAATATGCACCTGCCAGCACCAGAAATGTTGAGAGCCAGCACAAAATGAGCACTTGCCCAAATATTTATGGCAGAGCTCCCAGGGTCCAGAAAGAAAAAGCTAGACTATCGATAGCAGCTATGTGCTATTAGCCACATGAAGAGACCAAAGAGAGACTACTTTGTTCTAATCGGGCAGCCTGAGTGTTTACTCAGGCAGTGGCCAGTAAGATAATCACGGTCCTAATCAACCAGACAGATACTTGTCATTCTTGGGGGCGGAGGTACGGGAAAGGTGGAGAAGGCCAGGCCTTGATCCTTGCCCAATCCTCAGGAGAAGTAAGGAGACGTGGGTGGTAGGAGCCTTCCACCCCCTTTGCCAAAGGTGACCTGTACCTTATAATGGAATTTGCAATAAACTGCCTCTCCATTGGCATTAACCAGCTTGAAAGTATGCGATCCATATCCGTTCATGTGCCTGTGTCCATCTGGAATCCCTCGATCACTGAACAGGAAGGAAACCTAAGGAACAGGAAAATCAAGGGTCAAATTGTTCAGTTTAAATCAAAACATATTTTTAAGACAGTCCTAAGTTTCCAGAAAAATCTCTCAATGACATGGAACATACTAGCCAAGTGCTCACAGGAAGGGTTGCCATTTGGAAAAAATATCAAACAGAAGAATTTTAAAGCAGAAAGATTAAACAGAAATCACTAACGTCCTGACTCAAAATTCTATACAGAAAAGCTAAAACAAATCTGAAAACTAGCCTAATTTGTTCACATTCTAATTTAACATAAAATTTGTTTGGTACTACTTTCCCTTCATTTTCCTAATACAAAGAGCTTGACTTCCTACAAGAAACTTTAATCCTTAATACTGTTAAATATCAATTGATAAGGGTTCTAGTATCATGCAAGGTCCATGAATGGGGAAAGATGAATAAAATCGTCATTATAAAACTCTTCAAGGACCAAGAAATCTGAGGAAGGCTCTCCAAAAGAAAGTCAAAAATCAACTCCAATAAAATATCCAAAACTGGAGAAAACTATATGAGGCATAATTAACAGTTCCTTATCAGGTGACATAGTGAAAAAAAGAGGCATTCCCACCTGATGCAGAGACTCAGGACGCAGGCTCCAGAAGTCCCAGACCATGTCCGGATCCTTCAGGTGTGTTTGAGGGTTTCTCTTCTGGCTGTGGATAAAGGACGGAAACTAAATGGAAAAAGAGAGGGAAAAAATCCAAAAGTTAAGTTTAAAGGACTTATGGTGTCTTCAGTTCAGTCGCTCAGTCGTGTCCGACTCTTTGCGACCCCATGCACCACAGCACACCAGGCCTAAGGTGTCTTATACATTGCCTATTGCTAGGTTTACAGATTATCGTTTTGAACAATACAATTTTAAAATTTTAAGCTGCAAAACCCTAAGATGAAATTTACCCTCTACATGGTTTTGAGCAGACTGCCTCTTTTTATTCATTGTCCAAGTGTTGTAAGGAAACCTGGATCATTCCCATCAAATCAGTGAGCCCCAAAATGCCAAACTAAGACTAATGATAATTGTTGACCTTATAAAAAGATACTAAATACAGAAGAAAATGTAAAAGGCATTCCAGCCAATCCCAATCAATGTTCTCTTCTTTCTGCTTTTCCCAGGGCTTTTCCTCAAATGCCAATCTATACAGAGTATTTGAAATCAATTTAAATCAACAAATATCTGCAGAGTGTGAAATAATTCATCACCTACCAGTAGAGCATCCCTGATGAAGAAAATGGGGGTGTTATTTCCAACAAGATCCCAATTACCATCTTCTGTGTAAAATTTCACTGCAAAGCCACGAGGGTCACGCACTGTGTCAGCTGAGCCTGATTCTCCAGCTAGAAGATTCAAATGGGGAAAATGAAGCCTCCACTACAGTACTCTGCATCCAGGAAGCCTCAAGTCATAAAAACACTGGGATCTACCCTTCCCAACTTCTAGAAGTATATTAGGTATTTAAGTGCCTGGGTTATTATTTCTACTACCCACCAGCTAATTTAGACTGAAAAAGTAAACAAAGAAATTAGCTGAGAGAAATAAGAAAGTATATATAATTACAGCTGAAAATATTATCCATTTACTGTAATAAGATAGCTTTGTTCAAACAGGTAATTAAAAATTAAAGTAAAATAAGGGAAGAGAATAATTATGAAGATTAAGGCAGTGAACAAAGAGAATAAGCAAGTTGTCAAAATTATGAGGTTAATATTAAGAAAATGAGTCAAGACAGAAATTTTTATCCTTAATTTCATTTCCTTTTGCATTTCACAGAATTATAAAAATGCACAAACACAGACTCATGCAGAGGCAGAATTAATCAGGCACTGTGGTATGCTGAGATGCAACCTGATAGCTCAAACTCTGACTAGCTCTGTAACATGAGAAAAATCACCCTCTCAGAAACAGAAATAACCCCACCATGCAAAGCATTAATCTATCTACAGATTATAAGCAGGATCAGTACAACACTAACCACAGATGGCACAGAATTAACCCTCAATAAAGGGCAGTTGTTCTCATGGCTGTGGAGCAAGACTACCACTTCATGATCCGTTTGAGGCAACCACTCATTGGAAACACTCTCTCCAAATGTCACAGAGTTGCAGGGGTGAGCTCTGCATAAGCATGATTTCCTAAGATCTCTCAACAAACAGAATTGTAAGTAACTTTCTACATGTCTTAAAATATTTTTTCTACTGTAAAATGTTGCTATACTTTGGAGAAGTGCTTGTTTCCTATTGTCTGCTAAGTTTTTTCTGGAAACTAAGCTATAAATGCCTTAGATAAAATACAGGGTTGAGTCAAGCAACACCAGTAATGCAAACAGACCAACTTACCAACAGTGGAGAAGCGAACTGCAATGGGCGTCCTCTTTCCAATATGCTCAAACACCTTCGCCTTGGAGTATCTGGTAATGTCATGTGTGACCTCAAAGTAGCCAAAAGCCCCTAAGGAGAAAGACACAGAAACTGGCATCACAAGACTATCACTCAGGTCACCAGGCCCGCAACAGGTATCTGGGTGACAAGAGAAACCGGTGATTTAGCACTGGCCTTCTGGGAGCTTCCAATGATGGGAGAAGGGGAGATAACCAAACATAAAATGATGAGAGCAAAATGCAAAGCCCTGCATCACTCAGGGCTAAGCTGAGAGCTACAGAGCCGGAGCCAAAGAGGAGTGGAGCCAGAAGGAACTAGTCAGGGTTGCCAGGAGAACAAAGGGTCTGAGAGGCCCTTCAGGTACAAGTAGGATCTAGGAGAGAAAGAACAGGGGAGAGAGGAGGAGAAAACACACGGAAAGGCTGAGCACTTAGGAAGCTCACCACAGAGCCAAACAGCAACCTGAACAGCATATCAAAGGCATGACAACAGCATATCAACAGCATATCAAAGCCCCACCAAAAAAAGCTGGAGAAGATAGAACGGGAAATAAAGAAACTGGGAAGTCCAATACTTTGGCCACCTCACACGAAGAGTTGACTCACTGGAAAAGACCCTGATGCTGGGAGGGACTGGGGGCAGGAGGAGAAGGGGACGACAGAAGATGAGATGGCTGGATGGCATCACCGACTCGATGCACATGAGTTTGCGTGAACTCCAGGAGTTGGTGATGGACAGGGAGGCCTGGCATGCTGTGATTCATGGGGTCGCAGAAAGTCGGATACGACTGAGCGACTGAAGTGAACTGAACTGAAATGGGAGTCCAACAAAACTTCTTCCTTTCTATCAAGCTTTCTTTTTCCTATTGAGTTTTTTTTTTTTTTTTAAGATTCGCAATATTTAAGTAATTTATTTATTTATTGGCTGTGCCATGCAGCCTGTGAGATCTTGGCTCCCCAACTAGGGACAGAACCCAGACCTCCTGCATTGGAAGCTTGGAGTCCTAATTATTGGACTGCAGGGAAGTTCCTCCTTTTGAGTTTTCAGCTTTCTTTTAAATACCATCTACATCTTTTGTTTCTGTAATAAAAGCAAGATAAAAGTTTTACAGAAGTTTTGGACAAAAAGGAAAAATCACTGCAAAATCACTACAGCACATTGACTTTGCTCAGTTAATTCCAGTATTTATCCAGTTAAGTGCACCACCTTAATCCAGTTATAATTACAGTATGTCTATGTCTGTATTTCCATATTTCTCATTCCTTACTAAGATGCATAATGGAATAAAAGGAAGATTACTTTTATTTTTAGCAAAATAAAGTATTTTACATGGAAGGTTCAATCCAGGGAAATAACCATCATTTAATTACTGACTCCTCTATTGATGGGCATTTTTGCCTTTCTCCAAGGAATGGAAATTTGGCATTTCTCTTAAAGGAACTCTGATCCTTTGAGAAGTAATTTTTAACTCAGGTGTTATGAAACAGTCCTTTCCCAGCAAATGAACACAGCTCTCACCTGCTCCTTTGGCGTGCACGACTCTCTCAGGAATTCTCTCCCGGTCAAAGTGAGCCATTTCATCAGTGAAAACCACATCCTGGACGAGAAGGGGCCCTCGGGGCCCTACCGTCAGAACATTGAGTTTGTCTCCTACTGGATTACCAGCGCCAGTGGTCAGGACATCAGGTTTCTAAGTGAACAGGCGAGGAAAGGAGTGCAAGAGAGTCAATACCATCACACCCTCAATTTCCACTGTCACAGGGCACATCGTTTTGCATTTTTTACATCTGCTACTCAAACTCTTTTTAAATTTCCTGTGTGAAAAGTACTAAAATGTTACAAAACATGCAGTTGCCTGAATTTATAATTGGGTCACAGAAATCCTAAGAAATGCTAAGGAGGACGATATCTAGATAACTCACCAACCTGCTCCCCTTCTGTTCTAGGTACAGCCACCAGGCTCCACACAGGAAACCTCAGGTAGAGATTCCCCTAAAAGGGATTATATATCATATGCGTTTAACACTGAATGTCCAAACTCATAATGAGAGATGGTCCCCAGGGAAGCTATGCCTCCACATGCTTTACACAGATTTTCCAAATACTTCCTGACCACCAGACATGTCAAGGCGAATCACCCTGTACAGTGCTTCCCTCAAGCAGTAGGTACCAGCCATCTGCAGCATCTCTTCTCAATTCCAAAAGAAGTCACTGGCTTTTGTCATCACCGAAAATAAACAGTTACTGGTAAGATGGATTACAGTATTAATTTTCTAAAGATGCCAAATGTCTATGAGATGAGATAGGTTGTTTTACTGTAATTAAAAATTAGATCCACCCATTTTTCCCATTTCTATTATATCAGGAGCCCTTCAGCTGTCTCTTCTCTAGGATGGGAGCAGCATTTTTAAGTCTCATGTGATCCCGGGCAGCTTCATCTTGCTCTGTGGTCACATTCTGCTTTTGACAGCAGCCAACTGCCTCTCCCATGACCTTCCCCAGCCCACCCCTGGCTACCAGCAAGTTAATCAACTTTTCATGTGCAAAAAAAATAAAAATGGCAGGGGAGGGGGGCCAGCTTGGTGGGGGGTACTTCCCATAAAGGAAAAAAGAATGTGAGAGAACACCAAGCTCGGTGAAAGGAACGGTAAACAGGTCAGAGGCTCATTTCCATCTTTGCATCCCTAATACAGGAAGGCTGAGAAATTAACGAGACCACATCACAAGGCTCCTCCTCAGGACCAGGTCAGGGTGATAAATCCAAAAACAAAAACTACACCCAGAGGAGGCAGATGCAGAGCCAGCTGGATGAGAGGATGAGCGAGCTGAAGGACTAAAGAACGAGATGGTCTCGCCTCGTGACAATGAATCATGGAATCTTAGTGCGGCAATGCTGGAATGGTGCCATCACCGGGCCTCCTGCCCACCCAATGTAGGAATCTCCTCCGTGACATCCATCCCCCCGAGAAATGAAACGTGGGTTTGTAGGTCAGTAACATTCAGCATCTCTTCTAGTTTCCTGGTCTAATAGATCAACTGTCCTCTCTTTTAACACCTTTCCAAGCCAATGGATATGCAATTTGTCTTTAAAACAAGTGTGGCAGGAAACAGTTCAACAGTCAGCAAAACAGAATGGAGGTCATGGTCAAAGACCAGGGAGGAAGAGACCCCTGACTTCAGGCGGTGCTTAGGGTAACAGCAAATAAGAGATACTGAATTTAAACAAAGAGAGTATTCCCTAGATGAAAAGAAGGACACAGTATATTCACTGAGATGGTGAGAATTAACAGAGTTAACGCAATGAAGCTTTACTAAATAAAGTAAGTGAAGGTGGAGCTGGGAAATCGACCATCAAAAGCAAACATTTTAAAGTCATTTCTGAAAAAAAGCCAGTTCCATGCAGTGAGCATTGCAATTAACCCCAGAATAGATACAATTTGTTTTGATTTTTGTTTAAATCAAACTTCCAGCATTCTCAAACATTTCGAATAATTTTGAACCTGATGCTAGGAAAGATTGAAGGCAGGAGGAGAAGGGGAAGACAGGATGAGATGGTTGGATGGCATCACCGAACAGATGGACCTGAGTATGAGCAAGCTCTGGGAGTTGGTGATGGACAGGGAAGCCTGGTGTGCTGCAGTCTGTGGGGCCACAAAGAGTTGGACGTGACTGAGTGACTGAACTGAACTGAACTGAATTTGAAGTAGAAAGCAGTGAAAACCAGCCCTCCTGGGCTACAAGCAATGACAAATATGTCCCAGAACAGCAAGACCTGGAAGATAGTACCTGTTTACACGAGTACAGTCAGGTGAAGCCACTCCCTGCACGTGCTGAGAAAGCCCGAGGTGATGACAGGGGAGGGGAGTGGTAGAGGAAGAAGAGAGAAAAAAATGAAAAGCCTACCAATGGCAGAGGCAGCAACCGTCTGGCACTGGTGATGAGAGCAACAGGTCAGCGGACTTCAGCCAGAGGCCGGGAAAGACAGGGCAGGAGGGAAATATAAGTGGGGACTTGTCTGTTGGTCAAGGACATAAGAAGCAGCCACGGTGCACCTGGGTCTCATTCGTTCAACAGCCTCAAGGCGGACCCTCTGCAGGCTGGATGGCAGGGGCGGGGCGGTGGGGGAGTGGATTTAGCATTAGGGCCCCTCAGGTGACTCATTTCAAGTCACTCATTCACCAGCTGTGGTCCCTGTCCTCCCGGTCCCCACAGACCACAGAGCCTGGCAGGATGTATCCCTGTGACCTGCACACACAAGGGTAGAGGTCTGCCCACTCGGAGGAGGGTAGACAGAGGCCTCCTGAGGACAGTGAGTGCCAGTAAAACCAGAAGAATATAACCACACCCTGGAGCCCATGCCCCTGTTATTCACCAGCATCAAACAAAAGAAACAACATCCCGTGACGCAAGCTCTGGGCTTTCTCTAGGGATATGATGGAGGGTGGTAACCATGGGTCCAAAGCTAATCAGAAAGGACAAACACACAGAATCAGTACAGCCGATGGGACTGTACCTAGTGTCTCATTTCCCTTTGTAACTACCACTTCTCGAGCACTTGCCATATGCAAGGCTTTTTTCCTAGCTATCTTCATTCAAGCCTCTCAACAACCAGTGAGAGGAATATCATCGCTTGTTTAGTGGGCGATGCCACATGCTCAGCGTATTTAATAACTTCACGCAGATTTCTGTGTGGCAGCACACAGGAAAGTATGGAAGGGCAAAGATATGTCTGCCAACTTGCTGGTTATAGGGTTTTTGTTTTTTAAATTTTTTGGCCACTCCACGTGAGATGTGGCATCTCAGTTCCCCAACAGGGATTGAACCTGTGGCCCCTGCATTGGAAGCATTAACCATTGGACTGCCAGGGAAGGGCCTGTTTTAACTCAGTGCAAGATCACTTTAGAACTAGAATTTTTTTACGGACAGAAGAGCTCTTCTGTTGATAGATAATTCTAAGAGCTCCCGCTCTGGGAAAGCAGCATCAGCTACCTGTTAATGTGTTTAAATCTTTCTGGCTGCCAATTCCTCATGACAATCATACATGCTTCTCCTGGACCACTCTTCCTGCCCCACCCATGCCGCCCCACAAGCTGGGCCAAGGGCATCTTCCTGTGCCCCACAGAACAGATAATCTCATTGCCTTAATGCTCTACGGTTTTTTCTCTCGAGACAGTATACTCTTTCTGCATCTAGAGCCCTGCCACAAGTGCACAACCAAGGCTGAGGATTCAACAAGGGAATGAATTAAACTATGGACTAATATGAAATCGCCAAGAAAGATTATTTCTAAAAAGGAGGAAGAGGTAACAATAGTCCATGTCTCTCCCTGCACCTTCCCTCCAAAAAACAAAAGGGAAATATCTCAACTTATAGCTTCCAATTCTTTTTCTTTTTTTAATTTTTTATTTATTTTTATTTTAGATGATGCTGGGTTTTCAATGCTGTGCAGGGCCTTTCTCTAGTGGGGACTACTCTCTAGTTGTGGTACGCAGGCTTCTCATTGCTTTGGCGTCTCTAGGTGCAGAGAAAGGTCTCAGCATTCAGACTTCAGGAGTTGCGGCACACAGGCTTATTTGCCTCTTGTAGAATCTTCCTGGATGAGGGATGGAAGCCACGTCCCCTGTCTTAGCAGGTGGATTCCTAACCACTGGACCGCTAGGGAAGTCCTGTAATTTCAAATTCTGATGAAAACCCATTAAACAACCTTGTCATAAAAACTGCTCCAGCAATCGGCAACAAGTACTTTGGCCTGGTTTAAAGGTTCGCACCATGATTAGAAAGAGAGGTTTGAGATTAAAGTAAAATTCCACTTTGGCTTTGCTGTTTGTATTTTTTGGCTCAAACTAAGACAAGGATGAAGAAATTTTCCTGGGAGCGGTCAAGATGGCTTTCTCTGGTGAAATATTTTGTCAACATAGTTGCCACTGGTAAGTGCCCTCTGCTCACAGAATTTCCAAGAACTCGCTATGGTAGGCTTCTTTTTTCAAACTGAAAAAGAGGGGTCATACAAACTGTCCCCAGCTTTCAATCCCAATAGAGTCATAATGTCAGCTTTATATTCTCAGAGATCAGTATAGAATATACCTATCATTTTCTAGCAAATCAGTGCCTACAACACACCCCGTTCAGAAAACCAAAGACAGCCTCGGTCCTCAGGTCTCCTTGGTCCTCGAGTCCGGGGAGTTGGAATGACAGTGGGGTGGGGTTCCAGGCCTCCTGCCCTGATGCAAGGAAGCAGGGAAATATCCCCTTGTGGGGCAGTTTGGGAAAGGGACCCAGGCCTACAAGGGCCCCACGCTCTTCCCTTTGGAAGCCAGTGGCCACAGCAGCATCTACTCCCCTGGCAGTCTCCAGAGTTGCCCAAACACAAGGCGCAAATAAATTCAAATCAGGGAAACAGTCTCAGCAGGCCCTCCTTGCCAAAACTCCTAAGCCACATTCTCCAGTTAAGCCTCAGCTTATAATGAAGATGATGCCGGCATTTCCTGCCATCCCACTGATTCTTTCTTTGCCTCTCTCTGTTTAGGTGTGAAAGGCCTTACTAGACACACTCAAGCTTCAGAACAACAAATATCAGCTTGCTCTGTGGGCACTGTTCTACCCTCTACTCAGGTTATCACATTTAGTCCACCTCTCCAAGGTAAAGACTGTGATAATCTCCACTATACAGAAGAGGAAACTGAGGCATGGAGAAGTTATACAACCAGCTCAAGGCTACCCACCTAAAATGGGCCAGAAGCAGAGTCTGAACACAAGCTGACTGGCTCAAGGACCCAAAAGCATACACTATAGCGCCTCTCAGAACAGCACAGCTTACATCTCCTGCACATATTCTACAGGCTGGGCAACTGACATGTGTTGGTTTATACACGTTTTATATAAATTAATTCTCACAGCAATACTGCAAGGTAAGGAGAATTGTTATCCCATTTTCAATATGGGAAATGAAAGGGGAAGGAGGTGAGGTAATCTGCCCAGCAGTCAAGCCTCAAGTTGAACCCTGTTTGACTGTAAAGCCTGACCCCTCACTGGTTACTAAATCACTGTAAACTTCATTTAAAACCACCCTAAGGAAGAGACAGATGGACTTAAGAGACATATCAATCAATGCCATGTGTGAACCTTATTTGCATCTAGATTTGAACAAAGTGTTAAAAAAAAGAGAGAGAGATGGTGATTCTCAAGAACTCACAGAACACAGCATCTAGCCATCCTCAGGCCATCATTTATTATGGCATTTAGATACAAAGCAAAATAAGCAAGGAGAAGAGGCTCCTTAAGTCAGAGGAAACCAGCAGAAGCTTCCAAGAGTCCTCTCCCAGTGGAGCCACACAAGACATGCCTAATTTCCCCAGCAAGTCGTGGCAACTCACATGAACTGCTGTTCTGCAGGGGAGCTCGTTAGGGGGGAGAGTCGGTGGGACAAAAATTCATTATTGAAGCTGACAGACAAAAGCTTGGAGCTTCATTATACCATCTTTTCTGTTCAGCTCTGGTTTGAAATTTTCTACAATATAAAGTGTGAGTTGTTTTTGTTTTTTTGTTTTTCCATGAAGAATCAAAGAGCAATGTCGAAGAAAAGAAGTCAGGGAGAAGTTGAAACAAGGGACAGAAATAGAGGGCTGCACCATGCGTGAGTGGTTAGCCTGGGCAGGCTCTGTGTTCAATACTCTTCCTACATCAACATTCGGTCAAGACAAAGGACAGGCAAGTTCAGCACTGTACTCAAAATATACAACAGACCAGGTGATTAACGCTTCTTCCTGGTGGTGATTTAGTCACTAAGTCATCTCCGACTCTTGCAACCCTGCAGACTGCAGCCCATCAGGCTGCTCATGGGATTTTCCAAGAACACTGGAGTGGGCTGCCGTTCCCTTCTCCAGGGGATCCTCCCAACCCATGGGTCAAACCCATGTCTCCTGCATTGCAGGCAGATTTTTTACTGAGCCACAGGCTCCTGCCCAGAGAGGGCTTATTGTCACTAGAAAGCATGGAGAATCCTAACTTCCATGCAGGTGATTTACTCCTAAATTGTGAATTCAATAGGATGTGCTTTTTTTTGTCTTAAAACATCAGAAGCATTAGAGTGACTCACCTCAACACCACATCACACTGAGGGGGTTCTCTAGCACAAAAATCAGTGAGCTGACAACACTGGGAAACGTTTCTGACTGTCTTAAAGACTAAAAAACTATGCTTTCTGGGCTCCAAGTGGCAACTTCATCACTAGGATAGACTTCATCTTGTAAGCTGACTTCATGATTAAGCCACCAGGTGCCTCAGTATAAGTCAAGAGCTGTCGGTCATTCTAAGGGCAAGAGGCAAGAATGAATTCTTGTCCTACCTTACTCACTGTCTAAGTTATTCTATGCCATCCACCTCTAGAAGTGCCATTCAATAAAAAATTGAATAATATATAATGGGAAAAAATGAAATCCAATAAATGCGAGAAAAAAATCAAAATGTGTTCTTCATTAAGAACTAAATGGGCCCTGTTGGTACTGAACAAAGTATACTAAAGAGTCAGCGAGAATGACAACAGGCCTCTCAACACTGAGCTAACTACTATGGAATATGGCCTCAGGCTGACAACAGTGCACGGGGCAAGGAACAATAAGATCTCACAGGCAAGCAGAGAACTCCCCTTCCCTGGTGGCTCAGGTGGTAAAGACTCTGCCTGCAATGCAGGAGACCTGGGTTCGATCCTTGGCTTAGGAAGATCCCCTGGAGAAGAGAACGGCAGCCCACTCCAGTATTCTTGCCTGGAGAATTCCATAGACAGACCATGGAGTCCCAGAGAGTCAGACAAGACTGAGAGACTTTAGCAAACAAGGCCGTTGACGTCAAAGTGAACCCTGTGAGGGCAGCGGGAGCAAATGCCTGAAGAAAACTAAAAATGATTCCAAGGATCCCAGGGAAGACAACTAGTGGGTTGTTTTTTTGTTCTTTTTTGCAGATATTAATCCAACTTTATCAGTAATCACTTTTTTTTAAAAAGTAGGTCTGGATGAGCTCTATCAGCTGTTTTTTTTTTGAAACAAAATTTATTGAAACACAGCTGATTTACAGTGTTAGTTTCAGGTATATAGCAAAGTGATCCAGATAGATATTTTAGATTCCTTTCCATTAATCATTATTACAAGATATTGTGTATAGTTCCTTTATGCTGTATGGTAGTTTCTTGATGGTTATCTGTTTTATTTATAGTAGTGTGTATATGTAATTCCAAATTCCCAATTTGTCCCTGCCCCACCACTTTCCCCTTTGTTAACCATAAATTTGCTTTCTATGTCTGTGAGTCTATTTCTATTTTATAAATAAGTTCATTTTTATCATTTATTTTTAGATTCTAGTGGACAGTTTTTATTCTAGGAAAAAAAAAAAAGTTGCCTTTTACAAGGAAGATAAATGTCAGACTTCAAGGTCACATGGTTGGACCGTTAAGCACAGACTGACTGAACACAGCTCCTTCCTCACCCTAGTGGGAAATGTCTGCTTTTCAAGCAAGTTTCTTTTGTATTATTTTGTACAAGAGGAAACATGTCCCAGTAGCTGCTCACATTTTTTTCTTTTCTTCTTGGTGAGTTCTCTATATGTCCAGATATGGTCAAAATACACTGCTACTGGTTTTCAGCAAACAGAATAATCCTACCGAGAATAAAGCCTTGAAAATACATGGAATGGCTACTGAAAAAGAGGTTTTCTCTGCTTTGAAAATGACTTTACTAAGTAAGTCTGACAGCACTGAGAACTGCACTAGTCCTTTAATTTTTCAAAAAAAAAAAAAAAAAGTAGGGACTAAGAGGAGAGAAAGGCTCAAAAAATGAAGGATGATTGATCCCCTAAGTAAAAGATTCCTTTACTCTTAGCAGTAGAAACTACAGCAGTCACAGTACTAGAAAGAAAATGAACAAAAAAGGTTGTTTCCACAAGAAATGCAAACATACGTGCACAAGACGTTATTCAGTCACCTCTTCTCCAGCCCCCTGAATGTCGGCAATGTTACATCAGTGCAGCTATTACCAAGTTTACCCTAAAAAATACATAAACCCTCAAAGGTTCTGTCTTGTGACTCATTGACAGGAATGCATGGTCTAAAATCCAACTTCTCTTCCAAGTAATAATGAACTGTTTAAAAAGGAAAGGCTCGAAATGCTCAAATTCTCCAGTTTTTAAGGGATCAGAGGCTACTAATTACCTTAAGTTTCCCACAGGAAGAGCCAATGGCATTCTAAGCAATAAACAAAGTTTCCATCAAGTTCCATTCAGAAGGACTGGAAAGAACCTGGAGAACCACCTCCCTTCCCTAAACCTACTCTGAGAGAAAGAAAAATAAAGATTTTTAAGAAGATCCAAGTCATACCTATGAACGTATTTGATTTGTCACTCACCTGGTCCCAATTCACTTGTCAGCAATGAAAATGCCCACAAGGAGAGACGCCCCATAAATTGTTTTCATGCTGGCTGATCTCGGTTCCAAAGGAGGAGACACCCAGCACGACGTTCAGCATCCGGTTTTTGAGGGAGGAGATGGCAGGGTGCCATCCAGCAGCAGTTCCACAACTTAAAGCGTTCACAGTCCAGAACAAATATAAACAAAGTGGGTGGTGGAAGGCAAGATACTGATGCAGAACTGCCCACTTATTTTTTAAAAAAGCACTTGCCAAGCAAATGAAGAGTTGAAAAAAAAAAATACTACACTTTACTGTCATACATTTCTAACAGAAAGAATATTTTAAAAGTCCAACATACCCTTTTGAAAGAGATTATGCCTGTTTGCCCATCAGCACATCAGAAGAAAATGGCTAGAGAGATTGTCACACATGGAAAGTATGTTTGGACACAATATAGAAGGGTTGGCGGCTGTCACCCAGCCTCGCTCACAGCGGGTGCAGCCATGTGACAGGGTTTTAGACAAAGGAATGCAGGCAGAAGTGACATACACCACTTCCAGCCTGGCATCTAAACCTCCCCCATACTCTCCTCCACGCTCTTAATCGTCTGTGACCAGACAGTGCTGTGGAGGGCAACATTAAGAAACCACATGTTGCCACAGGAGAAGCCTCCTTCAGCCTGCAGCCTTGGGGAACTGTGGGCTGCCGAGGACTCGCTACCTCCTTCTGCAACCTCAAACCATTCTGGCTAATCACGTAAGAGAGAAATAAACTTCTTACAGGTTTATGCCGTTATACACTTTGGGATGTATTATTACAGCATGTAGCCCATGCGTGACTGTTCTTAAAACATGGGCTATGAATCAAGGATAGTAAAACAAACAATCCAATGTTTTAAAGGACAAAAAACTTGAACAAATCCAGTAAAGAAATACGTATGTGTGTATTAGTCAGTCATGTCTGACTCTTTCTGATCCCATAAACTGTAGCCCACTAGACTCCTCTGTCCATAAATTCTCCAGGCAACAATACTGGAGTGGGTTGCCCTTTCTGCTTCCAGGGGATCTTCCTGACCCAGGGATCGAACCCAGGTCTCCTGCATTGCGGGCAGATTCTTTAGCATCTGAGCCACCAGGGAAGAAATATTGTATACCAGAGGTCAAATAGGCACATGAAAAGATGCATCACTGGTCATCAGAGCAAGGCAAATATCACTTCTTATTCACCAGAAAGGCTAAACTTAAAAGAATGACAATCCCAAAGGATGGCAGGATGTGGACCAATGTAACTCTCAAACACTGTTGATAGAAGTGTAAAATGGTAAACCACATCAGAAGAAGGCTTAGGAATTTCTCATAAGACATTCACTTGCCTTATCACTTACTCGGCAATTCTATTCACAGGCATTTTTTAAGAGAAATAAAAGCATATGTGCACAAAAAGACTTACATAAGACTGTTTATAGAAACTTAATTCATAACAGCCACACACTGGGAATAGTCCAGGTGCCCAACAACAGGATAAGCACACGGTGCTCTAATCAGACAATGGTGCTCTAATCAGCAGCAGTACTAGTACTCAGCAACACATGCAATGACAGGAACGAATCCTAAAACATTTTTAAAAAATCTTAAAACATATTTGCTGAATGAAAGCAGCGTTACACAAAAAGTTCCTAAATCAATGGTTAAAAAGCAAAATCATCAGTGGTTGCCTGGAGCAGAACTGCAGGCGAAGCAGGGAAAGATGGGAAATGGCACGAGGGAACATTCCAGGGTGATGAGAATCTTCTACATCTTGATAAAAGAACCGGATTCACAGGTGTTTATATTTATCAAAAAGCACAGATTGGTACACTTCATATTTGTATATTTTTGTATATAAATTTTGCCTTAAAAACATGAATTAAACAATGAATTCTGGTAATTTGCATCAAGTCTGCTGATGTCTACAACATACTCTGAAGTGCCCCTCCAAAACACAGGTTAAGGGATGAATGAAGGGACAGACAGATATGGAATAACACGTTAAAAGAAATTTTTAAAAATGTGGTGGGTATATAGGCATATACTACACAATTTTTCTCACTTTTCTGAATGTTTAAAAATTTTCCAAAGAAAGCATTAGGAAATTACAAAGGGTATGGACAGATGCAAAATTCCTTTGGGAAGTGGGCAGTCTCCTATAAAAATACGCAGCTTTCACTCAGAGCAGCTCAAGTCAGGAGAAATAAGACACCAATGTGCCTGCCAATCAGGACAATGTAAACAGGGCACTGAGATGCATGGGCAGAGGAGACGGAAGTATTTCAACTAGGGGTCCCCAGATTATAGACGCGCATTGCAGGCCAGCTGTTTCTCACATGGGTGACCATGTAGGGCAAGTCACCAGCAAGATCTTAATGATTTAACAACAGTTAATGATTCTCCCAAACAGTGACAAGGCAAGCTAGTCTCAACGGAGCCCTTCCAAAAAAATGAATTTTGTTTTATGCGAAACTCACTTGCCCATATTTTTTCCAATTCACCGAGGATTCATGAAAGCCTCCGTGTGAACCAAGATGCAGCAACCACTGGGCATACAGAGAGTCCTGGCTCTAGGAAGCAGAGTCTAATCTTCACTCTGCCACTGACTAGCCACTTGTCCTTGACTGATAAGATGCTAAGTCTCTCTGGTTCACTTTGCCTAAGAACTCATGAAAAGCCAAAACCCTAGTAGCACATAATAAGGAACAAAATGAGAAAAGAGATTTTCCAGGCCCTCTAAAGAGAATGGTAGCCTTCTCACAAACAGGGAACTACAAGGTAACCCATGAGCACTCAGCATTAATCCTAATTCATGAACACTAACCCGGTCTTAAGGAAGAGCACTAAATGGGTACCCTGTCACTACCTAGACGGGTGGCATGAGGTGGGAGGGAGGTTCAGGAGGGAAGGGACATATGCTTGCCTATGGCTGATTCATGGTGATGTATGGTAGAAACCAACACAATATCGTAAAGCAATTAACCTCCAATTAAAAATGAATTTTAAAAAGAAGAAAGAGCAAAGATGAGGAAAGCATGACTCTAGTCCTCTCTGCCATTAGCCAGCCGCCATGGGAACCGGGCAAGTCCCGAAGACTCTCTAGGCCAATTTGACAAAAGAAGACTCAAAACAGAAGTGCTCCCATCCCACTCAACCTGCTCACAGATGCCCTTTAATGCTCTGCATCCTAGGGGTACAGGCCAGGAATGACTGGCCAACCACTACAGGGCTGAATTCCTACTCAGCTGTAAAGCTCTTGTTCAGATGTCACCTGCTTTGAGAAGCCTGCCAACCAGGTCAGTCACTCCCTTTACACTCAGCAGATAACCTATATCAGCGCCCTGGCCACGTTGGAAGGTAACCATCTATTCACCTGTCTTGTCTCCCAAACTTGACTTTGAGCTTTCGGCCTCACTGGAATTTGCTCCACTTGCCCCAGCGCTGTGCCTAGCACATGCTGGCACTCAAAGCATAGGTGTAAATAAATGCATTAATTAATCACTAAGGTCACTTTTAGCTCTAAAATGCTAGACGATGTTTTTAAGTGCAAAAGAAATCATGGGTATATAAATTCTTTTATTTAGCTGTTTAATGCTGTATGTGCGCTTCCCTGGTGGCCCAGATGATAAAGAATCTGCCTGCAACACGGGAGACCTGGGTTCCATCCCTGGGTCGGGAAGATCCCCTGGAGAAGGGAATGGCAACCCACTCCAGCATTCTTGCCTGGATAATTCCATGGACAGAGCAGTCTGTCTGTGGGCTACAGTTCATGGGGTTACAGAGAGTCGGACACGACTGAGCAACTAACACACAAACAATGCTTTATGTTCAGTGCTGGGGACATGGAGATGATAAAAGACGTTTCCTGCCCCCAAGACACCCCCCACTCCAAATACGAAAGCTGGTAATTATTGTTTGAGCGAGGGCAAAGCTAGAGCCTGCTCCTGCTTCCCCGTCACTTCCTTTCTTGCAGCTGCAGCTCTCTGCCTCTTTCCCCATAAGCCTTCACTGCTGCCTCAAACTGCAACCTCTGTCCCAGCTGGCAAAGGCGCAAAACTGTAAGCCAACCACCCACGACCTGCAGCCTACCACAAATCCTGCAGGACCGCTGCCCCCGGGGCCCAGAACCCTCTCCCCTCCCGCCCGCGAATGTAACAGCCCAACCAGACGGAAAGGAAGCACACGCACACCCCTAGGCCCCCCGCGATCGATGGTACAGCCCTCCCTCCCCAGAACCTCCGCGCTGGGGCAGCAGGGGCCGTTACTTGAGGACACCCAGCTTCCTACGCGGACCGTAGGGCCGGCTCGGAGAGCGCAGGGTGTACCTGCGCGGCCCTCTGCTCCTTCCAGTGTTTCATCTGGTCGCTGGCTGGATCCCGGTTGTCCGCCATGGTGTCTGAGCGGCGCTGCAGAACTTTGCAGGTGGGCTCGGCTCACGCGTCTCCAGCGCCGCAGCTGAAATAGGCGACTTCAGACTCCGCCACTCAGCTCCGCCCCCCCATCCCGCCCCCTCGGCAGGGCCGCCACCTGATTGGCCACTTGAGCTCCAGGCGGAATGGGATTGGAAGCCAAGTAGGGGCGGGGCTGAGGAGCAGGGACTCGGGGAGAGGAGAGGCTGGGGAGAGATAGGAAAAGGAACGGCACCTCCTCACCTCCGACCCCCAAACTCCAGATTAACTAATTTGGGTTTGGCCCCCGCGTACCCGGATGTGACTGTCTCCTCGGCTTATCAGTATCCTTCAGGGTGCCCTGGGAGGTAGCGGTTGGTGGTCTGCCAGTTTTTTTGAGGGAATGCTTAGGCCCTGCTGGGTGGGGCTTTGAACTCTGGTAACATGCTCTCAGCTCTTAAAAAGCAGAGAAAAAGAAATCCACCGTTGAGTTCCTCTGTGCAAAATGAAGGTTTGTCATGCTCCAATGTTAATAATTTTGTTTACAACTGAAAGGATTGGTGGAATTTGGAATAAATGCAAATACTGGTTCTATATTTAAGTATGACCAGTGATCACACTCGCAAATGTCGCATAATTTTTTCTTTGTCAAAGATTAGAGATGACATGTATACACTGCTATACAATGACATGTATACATTTAAAAATGGTTAGCCAACAAGGATCTGCTGTATAGCCCAGGGAACTCTGCTCAGTGTTAAGTGGCAGCCTAGATGGGCCTGTAATCTGGGGGAAAATGGATAGGTGTGTATGTATGGCTGAATCTCTTTGCTGTCCACCTTAAACTATCACAACAATGTTGGTTGGCTATACTCCTGTATAAAATAAAAAGCTTTTAAAAATAAAAGTAAAAAGCACAGAAAAGTGAAATATTTGCAAGATCTAAATCTTAATAGTCTAAAATACGTAGGACAAAAACTCAGTCCTTTAGATTCCCTTTTTGGTTTAGAAGTTCCCCTTTTTGAGTGTCTGCTATGTGCTGGACACTGCTGATGGTTGCCAAACTCTACCACTTAATCTTCACAACAAAAAAAATATAAAGGTCAGTGAAGTCTCCCCACCATGACAGACTATAAACAAGCATGAAGAGGTTGGCTTGCTCCTGATGTAGAATAATTAACTAAGTTAAATAAGATGTCCAAACCCACTATTTATTAACAGAAATGCTGCCTTAGAGTTTAGGAAATGTCTTCCCTAAGTCAATGTGACTAATTTTTGAGGTGTTTGAGCAATGCATTTTAATAAGTGAAATAACAATGTATTTTGTGATATTCCAGAAGAAAATTGCTCGAGTTCAACAGTGCAAAAATGGCTTATTCTATGAAAATATCTTCAATTGGTGTCTTACTCTTGTCAAGACGTTTAAATTAGGTAAAGTGTGAAAAGAGACTTGGTTATACCCAGCTAGAGAGATTGTTTACAAAGTCTGAGACTTGGCATAATAAAGCTGGGGGAAAATGGTCCTCCCAGACCTCAATAGAGATCTGTACTCCTACTGCTTCTCATCCTGAGGCCACGTTATTGCTCTTTTCTTCCACTGTGTGAACCTCCCACTCATAGGGCATCACACTTCCCTTCCCCTAGTCGTTTCCATCCTCTTCTGGTCAGGAGTTGCCTTATTCCAAATAGGCTGCCATTCTTTTCTTTTACTGTGGGTTCATATCACTTTTTATACTTGAGCTTGAACTCCGGGAGATGGTGATGGACAGGGAGGCCTGGCATGCTGCGATTCATGGGGTCACAGAGTCGGATACGACTGAGCAACTGAACTGAACTGAACTGAACTGAACTTGGTCTTGGAAGTGTTCACATACTCTTGGGAGTCTAGCTTAGTCACATTTGTATAAAAAAAGGATTTTTGTGGTTAGAACTGGTAATCTAACCACTGTCTATAACATTATTTGCATGAGAATAAGTCTTTCAAGCTTAAATTAAGTAGAAGGAGCTAGGGAAGGCTACCAAAAATTTTTTGCCAAGTCACGTTATGATCATTGGATCTATTAAAAGGCCCTAAGGAAGAAAAGAAAATACAGTACCCATAGAGAACTTTCAAGTATTTATGTACATGATTTATGGAATGATGTACATGATTCCCCCGGTGGTTCTATGTAAATCTCATCTCCCATACCTGCTGATTTATATATCTCCTTATGTTAAAGGCCCTTTGTTTCCTGGGCCTCAGCTGCTCAGTGGTAGGACTTTTCTTTCTTTTTTTCTTTTGGCTGCACCACATGGCCTTAGTTCCCCAACCAGGGATCAAACCTGCACAGTGTCTTAAAGTGGTAGGATTTTTGATTCTTTCTTGTTTTCACTGGGAATTGGATCAAATGCAATCTCTCTCCAGGTCATCACTTTGCTTATCTGCTTCTCTTGAAAAATAGGCATTTTGTTTGTTTGTTTGTTTGCTACTCCAGATTTACTCTCCATCCTTCTTGATTCTAATCTACACTCCAGAAATCTTGATTTTTATCATCTGCTTGGCCCCACGATACCCTGCCTTCTTGAGTTCAGCCAATGGTGGGCTGGCGTGAGATCAGAGCTTAGGTGGAAAGAGGAACTAAATTATTCGTTATATTAGCGCCAAAGTTGGATTTTCCACAGAGTTAATGAAGCTTAATTTTAGAGTTCCTCACCTACACATGTTCCTTCCAAACTTTTGGGAGGAGTCCTCACAAAGTGCTTATGTGTACTTTTATGAGTCTGCGTAAAATGAGTGAGGTATTTAACCACAGTTGATATAACCATCATCTTTTCGAATCCGAATTCCCCTTCACCACATTACCTTTCTTATCAAGTGTCATTGGAATGACTGTGGTTATGTTTGGCATCCTGCTAAGGAGACATTGAGTTGGGGATTATTTGCATGAGTTTAATGGAATACAGTTGACTTGCAGTCTCTTCTGTGTGTACTGAGTTATTGTTCGTAAAGCTTCGCAAGCTAGAGCGTGGCAGACTTATGTCTGACTCCGATATCAAGTATCTCTGTAGCCTTTCCTCTGTCTGGCAAGCATCACTGAGCCTTTGATTTCTTCTAATGCACAGAAACCCATGCTCAGCCTCTTGCCAACATCTGACCCTCTTTTCTCACCTCCCCTATCAAACTCTAGCACTTAGTTGTCTTGTCACTTGGTTTTATCTCCCATCACTGCCTTTCCTGTCCTCCTCACTCCACTAAGCTAAGATTTTTTTTTTTTTTTGGCCATGCTGCATGGCTTTCAGGATCTTAGTCCCCCGACCAGGGATTGAACCCAGGCTGCGGCAGGGAAAATGTGGAATCCTAACTACTGGATCACCAGAGAATATCCTATAACTCATCGATTTAAAATGGCATTATCAATAGTAAAGTATAAAATCAAAATGAAAGTTTTCTAAACTATAAATAACAAACACAAATTTTGATAAACTATGCTAGAAGGAAGATTGAATTACCTTTCTATTCTCTCTATTGAAAATTTTTACTTCTTTTGGTGATCAAAAAGTATGCACTCAAAATGAAAAAAAAAAGTATTTTAGAGATATGTCAGGCTGTTAATAAAGTATTATGCTTTTGGGGGGGTGGTTTGTAATGTTTTTATGGTACTTTTTTGATTATTCAAGTTTGTAAGTTGTGATTTTTTTACCATTGTAAACAAAGATAGATTTTTATACTTAAGTGTGTGTTCTTTTCCTTATAGAGACAGTGGAAAGTATACATATAAGCTTCAAATCCCGCAAAATTGGGATCCACTCTAAGCAAGCTCACTGCCTGCCTACCCTGCCATAATTCCTTGATTTCTTGGAAACAGCCATGTCCTACAGCTGTAGGTATGTTGCTGCTGCTGCTGCTGCTAAGTCGCTTCAGTCGTGTCCGACTCTGTGTGACCCCATAGACAGCAGCCCACCAGGCTCCCCCGTCCCTGGGATTCTCCAGGCAAGAACACTGGAGTGGGTTGCCATTTCCTTCTCCAGTGCATAAAAGTGAAAAGTGAAAGCAAAGTTGCTCAGTCGTGTCCGACTCTTTGCGCCCATGGACTGCAGCCCACCAGGCTCCTCCAGCCATGGGATTCTCCAGGCAAGAGTACCGGAGTGGGGTGCCACTGCTTATAATTGGTTCCAAAAACCACTCTTTTTCTTTGCCTCTTCAGAGGCAAGAATGGCACACAACCTACTTGCAGTCACAGATGTTTCCCCCTTTTTCTATACTCCTTTCATGAAAATTTCCACAATTGTCCCTTCAGAGTATACTGGGTTTTTTCAGGGATTCTGACTGATACAACTCATAAAAAGCAAAACAGTGTGATGCATTTTATCTTATTTTATTTTTAAATTTATTTTTTATTCAAGTACAAGTGATTGACGATGCTGTGTTACTTTCAAGTGTACAGAAAAGTAATGTAAATAGTTTATATATATATGAGTGATATGTCACTCAGTCATGTCCAACTCTTTGCGACCCCATGGACTATAGCCTGCCAGGTTCCTCCATCCATGGCATTTTCCAGGCAAGAATACAGGAGTGGGTTGTCATTTCCTTTACCAAGGGATCTTCTCCACCCAGGGATCGAACCCTGATCTTCTGAGTTGCAGGCAGACTCCTTACCATCTGAGCCACCAGGAAAGTACTTTATATATTATATATTATATATAAAGGACTTTCCTTTATATATATTATTATATATAATAATATATTATATATACATACACATATATACATGCATATGTATATATTATATATTATAATATATTATTATATATAATATATATATTCTTTTTCAGGTTATTTTCCCCTATAGGTTATTACAAAGTATTGAGTGTATGTGTGTGTATATATATATATATATATATATATATAGAGAGAGAGAGAGAGAGAGAGAGTATATATATAGTATATATTATTTTTCCGGTTCTTTTCCCCTATAGGTTATTACAAAATATTGAGTATAGTTCCCTGTGCTATACAGTAGGTCTTTATTGGTTGTCTGTTTTATATATAGTAGTATATGAATATTAATCCCAACCTTCTGATTTATCCCTCCCCATCCGTTTCCCCTTTCCCCTTTGGTAGCCATCAGTTTTTTTTCTATGTGAGACTACTTCTGTTTTGTAAATAAATTCATTGGAATAATTTTGTTTTAGATTCCAGATATAAACAATATCATATGATATTTGTCTTTGTCTGGCTTATTTCAATGTGATTCAATTTAAAGGACACTTTCTGAAAAAAAAGAAAAGGATACTTTGTGGAGATATTATAGTCCTGTATTGCTTAATACTTATCCAGCCAGCATGGTGTCCAGCTTTTGACCTTAGCACCCATTTACATGTTTTAAAATTATTGAGGACTCCAAAGAGCTTTCTTTTGTCAGTGTTGGAAATATATAGGTGTATATGATTAGAAATTATAACTGATAAATTTTAAATATTTAAATATTATTTTAAAATAAAAACAATAAGCCCAATATATGTTAACTTAAATGACATATTATTGTAAAAAATAACCATATTTTCAAAAAATTAGAATATGTTTTACATTTTTGCAAATCCTTTACTGTCTGGCATAGAAGACAAGTGGATTCTCACATCTGCTTTCACATTCCATCTGATGCAGTATCAGATCATGTAACTTTTGGAGTGTTTTCCTGTACACCCATGAGAGAATGACAGTGAAAAAGGCAAATGACATCTTAGTATTATTAAGATCATTTCAACCTCATTGACCCCCTGACAGGGCCCTCAAGGATCATCATATTGAGAATCACTTGTAAAGAGAAATGGACTCTGATTTGGAAATCAAAATCCTTAGGTTTTATTTCTGACATCTCCTAGCAATGTGGTCTGCAGTAAATCAGTATTTAACTTTTTTAGAATATGGTTTCCATGTCTACTAAGTGAAACATCCAAACAGAAAAACTAAGACTATTACAAATATCAAGATTCTTCAATTTGTGACTTGTTTATGAAAAGAAATAATAGCTGTCTTCAAGTCACTTCAGAAGACAGCTAATGAGATGTCAGTAAGGTCCATGTTAATACTCATGGAAGCCAAGTTCCATGGTGTTGAACCTCTGAAGGCACATATCAGAAAAATAAAGAAGGAAAAAAATATAATATGTCTAATATGACTTACTTTTTGATAAACAGTATGCATATTGGAACTGTCAATATCAATGCTGCCAAACATCATTTAAGATAGGGTGTTATTATGAGGTAAGCTTCCTGGGAAAATTACAGCAATGGCTTCCAACTTCCATTGGCTAGGAACTGAAAGAATTGCAAATATGTGACCAGCCTCAAAGATACTTGACATGCATGTTTTAAGCTCTAAAACAGAAACTTGTGGACAAAACAGTGTTATTAAATACTGGTGGCAGAAGTTCTCATATTTTTGAGAACTGAGTTTAGGAAAAACAATTCCTCCACTGCTTACTGGCTGGGCTGAACTAAGGGCAGGGTTGGCTTTGTAACTCTCCCCACCCTTTCTGGAGCGTGACCAGCCCATTGGGAAGCTTTATTATAGAACATCCAGTTAAACTGGCTCCCTAGGGGGTGGAGCTGAAGCTGCCCTTTGTCAGCCTGAGAGTAGTGTGCACCAAGGACACATCCCTGCCTTTCCTTAATTCTTGCTGGGCCTTGGTCTTATATCTGGACCCCTATCCCCTCAGCCCTGAAACTACCACTGGCATGCAGGTGGTGATGGTAGTCGGAGCCAGGGAGAAGGAGCAAGAAAGAGTGTTAGAATGCACTGGAGAAGTCAGTTATTATTGGGAGGGGCAACTTTAATACAACAGACATCTGTTCCATTGAGAAAAGACCTTTGTTTAATGTATGGAGCTTGTGGTATAAGTCATAAAATGATCTAACCTGTAGATGGTAGGTTGGAATATTAAAATCCTCATCCCTTACATCAATGAAAGCTGTCACTGAAGAATTTAGTCCCCTTTGTAGTTCCCCCAAATGTGCACCAATTATTAACATTTAAATTTATAGCTTCAGAACTGTCAGTAGAGCTAGCTCTGAATTGAAAATCGAAATCTGCCTGCTGGTAAGCCCTCAGCTGTTTAACACTCAACATGTTTTTATTGCATATCAATAAAACCTACACAGGCTCTGGGGTTCAGTAGTCTATAAATTATCATGGTTCCTGCCCTATGGACCTACCCTATCTTCTAATCTTTCTCAAGTTAGCAAGATCACAGTTTCAGGAATTAGTTGATCCACTGTTCTGAAAAGACAACTGGCTGAGTTGGAAGGAATTATCCAACCTCTACACATTAGCAATTTTAAAATAAGGGATTAAAATCCAAAATGCATAAGGAATCCTACCACTCAATAGCAAAAAAACAAACAAACAAAAACCAAATAAGCCAATTTAAAAATGGGTAAAGGACCTGAACAGACATTTTTTTTCCCCCAAAGAAGACCTACAAGTAGCAAACAGGTATACAAAGAGATGGCTTCCCTGGTGGCTCAGTGGTGAAGAGTCCACCTGCCAATGCAGGAGACTGGGGATCAGTCCCTGGGTCAGGAAGATCCCCTGGAGAAGGAAACAACAACCCACTCCAGTATTCTTGCCTGGGAAATCCCATGGACAGAGGACCCTTGCAGAAGTCCATGTGGTTGCAAGAGTCAGACACGACTTAGTGACTAAACAACAACAATATAAAGAGGTACTCCACATCCCTAATCAGGGAAGTGAACATCAAACCAGAAAGAGGTATCACTTAATACCTTTAAAGATGGCTATCCAAAAGAGAGGAGAAAGTACATGTTGGAGAGGATGTAGAGAAAAGGGACCACTTGTACACTATTAATGGGAATGTAAATTGGTATAGCCATTATGGAAAACAATATGGAGGTTCCCCAAAATATTAAAACTAGAACTCTCATATAATTCAGCTATCCCACTTCTAGGTATACATCCAAAGGAACTGAAATTAGTATCGCCAAGAGATATCTGCAGTCTCACATTTATTGTAGCATTATTTACAACAGTCGAGATATGGAAATTACCTAAATATCTGTTGACAGATAAGTAGATAAAGAAAATGTGATGCACGCACACACACACACACAATAGAATATTATCAGCTCTTTATAAACACACACATATACACATGCAAAGGGAAATCCTGCTGTTTCCAACAACAAGGATGAACACTACGCTAAATGAAACAAGTCAGACACAGAAAGACAAAGACTGTACGACCTCACTGACATGGAAAAACTACAATCTCACTGACATGTGGCATCTGAAAAAGTCAAACTCGTAGAACCGGAACATAGCATGGGATTGCCAGGGGCTGGGGGGTGGAAGAGATGAGGAAATGTTGGTCGAAGGGTACAAACTTCGTTATAAGATGATTAAATTCTGGAGATCTAATGTGCATTGTGGTGACAGTTAATAATACTGTTAATACACTTGAAATTTGCTAAAAGAGTAGATCTTCAGTATTCTCATCACGCATAAGAAATGGCAACTATGTGAGGTGATGTGATTAGCTTGAGTGTGGTGCTCATTTCACAACATACACATACATTAAATCATATTAAATCAGCACTGTGTACACCCTACATGTATGCAATCGTTATTTCCCAACCATACCTCAACAGGCTGGAAAAGATAAATAACTGAGGTCCTCATGGATTATTATATCTGTGTATCCGGCGTTTAAAACTAGCTAGAAACGACTGGAACCCAGCTCTGTGCACTCCAGATTTTTCCTTTTTGGTGATGTTTATTTTCCTTCCCACTTCCCCACACACAAAAAAATCCTAGTTCCACATTTTAGAATCACACACAGGCAATCAAAGGCCATTGATTCCTGGCCTTATTGCAAAAGCAGTATGTTGTTTGTCCTTTGTGTTTGCCAAATGCTAGAGTACAGTTGTCGCATAAATTTGTCTTTCGTGAAACAGTCTGTTTTTAAAACCGAAGTTCAACAGAAAGCTGATCACATGAGAAGAATTTCACCTATAACCTTGATAGATGATAGATTTTAAATGATAAATATTAAATAATGGCATTAATTTTTATTATTTATGTGTTTCAGAGAAGTCCCGTCAACATTTACCTTTCATAAACAGGTACTATTCAAGTTGGCATTTCAGATTTCCAAAAAGATATGGCATAACTTTTGTAATAGTGATTTTTTTAAGATGTATTTTTAATTAAACAAGTAATCCATGAGTACTTTATTGTGTTAAAACATTCAAAACTTACAGAGATAACTAGTTTACAAAGTGACTTACAAGAATGTATGTAATAGTCATTTTTTTTAATATGATAGACTAAGGAAAAGTTTGAAATGTCAATATATTTAGGAGTGGAAAGGCAGAATAAAGTTTCCTGTTTCTTTTTTCTCCTTTCAGGCATCCAGTGGGTTCAATGTCCTTCAGCTTAGTGTACCAGCTAGAGTAGTTGACAACTGTTTATGAGAAAACTGTCAAGCAGTTCATGTTCTAGTTATCACTCAAAAAAATACCTTTAAAAAAGAAGGGAAAACACTATCAATACAAAGTACTGAATGCTCGTGTGGAATCCAGGCAACACTCAGAAAGTGTATTTTGCAGGCATAAAGGGGTTGGAGGGAGCAAAGAGAGAGCAGTGGGGAGACAGGGAAGAAGTGAAGAGTGAAGGGACCCAGCAGCAGCAGAGCTCCGGCGTTGCTTCTACAGGCTGTCAAGCCAGTTACGGAGGAGACTGATAACACTCCTCAACCAGGGATAAGGAGAACAAAGTCTACTTGTCACTTGCCCGAGGTCACACGAACCAGAAGTACAAAGCCTGATCTGATTTTATTCTCTTTATTATAAATCCCATGTGTTGGCCTTCCCGGGTGGTCCAGTGGTTATGGCTGCTCGCTTCCACTGCAGGAGGTGCGGGGTCTGTCCCTGGTTGGGGAAGATTCTACATGCCACATGGCATGGCCAAAAAAAAAAAAATCACCCTGGCATTACTGCTCATCATCATCGTTCCAGGCATGGCAGAGCTATATTTAATTCCAACAGCCCCATGAGAAGCAGGCTGTTCTCAATTTCAAAATTAAGGAACTGCCTCCGACAGGTTAGGCCATTTTGCCCAAGGCCCCACAGTAAGAGAGAGCGCTGAGTAAACAGGGGAGTGTACACCTCTGCCCTAGTATTTCAGTGTTTCTCGAACAGACCCTGAGAGGCTGTGAACCTATTTTTAGAGGCCTGAACATCTTCTTCAAGAACTTTAAATTTTTTTTTTCAAAATAATATTTAGGATGTAATAGAAGCATATTTTAGATAGCTTCTAGGTTTAGATAGATTTAGATCCTTTTTAGGTTCTTTGGCTGATCTATTGACTTAAAAGAGATGAACAGGAGAAGAACAGATTTAATTTCATACATACAAGAACCCCCCCAAACATGAGACTCTTCCCCTGCAGCCCAGGAATAGAGGCTTATAGGCCATCCTTGAGCTAAGGAGAGGAGTGTCAGGGTCTGGCACCTGAAAGGGAAGGATGGCAATTCACAGAAAGATGGGAAGAGCAGCAAATGTTTGGTAGACAAATGTTTGTTGAATCATGCAGATAAGCCTCCCAATGAAAAAAGTTAGTGTTGCTAATGTCTCTCTCTCTCTGGTACAAGCCCCCTAATCTAAATTCTCTAATGCAGCAGAGAAAGGGATAAAAAGCTCTTCTTGAGTCTATTGAGCCTTGATTGTTTTCGACTGGAAATCATCCACATGCCAGAGTGACAGCCTGCCAGAAGCCCCACCATCAAGTCATGCAGTGACATTCCAGTGCAGGCGTTTGTGTTCACATTTATAATCATCATAATCTTCAAAGTCTTGGCAAACGAGGATTTGCCCCTGGATTGGTGTGTCCTCATGTCAAATGACAACTCTCCTTCACTTGTACCGAGAGTTTATTACCAATTGTAAGGCCATACTTCTATTCTGCAATGATAATTCCAACTGGAAAACTATGAGAACATTATTTGATATATCAAGACAGTTGCAGCTCTGGAGTTTCTATGTAGGAGAGACTTAGTGGCTCTGCTGAGTGCTAAGTTGCCTCAGTCATGTCTGAGCCTTTGCAACCCCGTGGACAATAGCCTGCTAGGCTCCTCTGTCCATGGAATTCTCCAGGCAAGAATAATGGAGGGCTTTTCATACCTTCCTCCAAGGGATCTCCCCAACCAGAGATCGAAAGTGCATCTCCTACATCTCCTGCGTTGGCAGGAGGGGTCTGTACCACTAACACCGCCTGGGAAGCCCTTTAATGACTCTAGTGGATTGGCATTAAGAGCAACAAGAGTTGTCCTGAAGCTTTATTGACAAGGGAATGGTTTTCTAAAAATAAAATTGAGTCCTCTACAGAGCATAGCTCTCTCCAGAAAACTCTTTTAACATTTTCATAAAATGGTCATTTTTCAATTACTATGTAATGTCTTTCACTCCTGCATTTGTTTAAAATAAAGTTCATTTCCCCTTAGCCTGATGTAATTCCTTTGCTCTAGTAACTTTGTGTCTTTTCTGATTGCTTAATTTAAATGTAAGAAACTCTGGAAATTCTTTACCAGATGCAATGTATATGGCGCTGATCAGAGCTTTGCTCTCAGGAGTTAAATCAGCATTGAGTCTGGACTGCCGAATGACTTAGAAATAATATAGATTTTAATAGCTAAAATCACAGTTCGCTATGTAGACCTTTTGATTTCAGAGCTATAACATACAAGGTTCCCCTTGTGATCCAAATTCATTCACCAGGCTCTCTGAAAACCCAGGGGCTGAGTTCATTTGGATAGCAAAGGATAATTTTATAAAGAATAAAACATGTCCCCCAAAGTTCTTTGTCCTTAGAAGAAGTCTCACCCATGGAACCAAGAAACAATACTGACCAACGCTATTCATTCCATGAGAAAACAGAGATCAACATTTCCTTCACAGTTTCTTTTCGTTCCTCTTTAACTTGTCTTGAAAACAAAGAGTCATTTGGTCCTGAAGTGAGAGAAGAAACCATTTATACCAATGGCATTTAAAAATAGTATATCTAGAAATGCAATTAAAATTAAGGGCAATAGCGGCAAACCATACACATATTGAGATTCAAAAGGTGAATATTTCACCAACACAAAGAGGAGATTTTAGCAATTAGGTGAACCTTTAGTGATGAATGATTGCATGAAAAAAAAATTGCAAGCTATGAAGACACGGTCAATTTGAAGAAGTCTACTCAGCCTTGGGCTCCCCAGGTGTCTCACTGGGAAAGAATCCACTTGCCAATGCAGGAGTAATGGGTTTGAGCCCTGGGTTGGGAAGATCCGCTGGAGAAGGAAATGGCAACCCACTCCAGTGTTCTTGCCTGGGAAATCCCACAGACAGAGGAGCCTGGTAGGCTACATGAGCCCATGGGGTCTCAAAGAGTCAGACACAACTTAGTGACTCAACGACAACAATTACTTAGCCTTACCTGGTAGAGGGGAAAACAATTAGTATTTAAGAACTTAACTGTCCTCTCTTTCATCTGTAAGATTGTTTGGGGGAGGCATAACTTATATCCATGAATTATAAAATACAAATGATTCTATCTTTATACCATACCCACCCCGTTGCAGACAGTGACAGGGAAATTAAGTCCAGGGTTTAGCAAAAATATCATTGAGTCCTTAACTAAGTAAAGGGATCCTGAAGCTGAGTTTGGGGGCAGAAGAGTGAGCTGCATGGTGAAGCTAAAGGGATTTTAAGCTGTTGAGATCCAGTGATACAGAGGTCAGAAGGGACGAGACCTGGAAATCACCAAGGAAATTTTGAAGAATAAGAGAATCTGATTCCGTTTTGTTATAGGCTTGGATAGCACTGCTGCATAATCCTCCTTGCCCCTTTCTCCAAATCCTCGTCATACATTTGATTCCACAAATAACATCTTTTTTCTCACGGGGGATAATAGGAATCAAGAAAAACATAGTCACATGCCGGGGTCATAAGCGAGAGAGAAGTAACAGCAAAAGGTGTTATCCTCCTTAAACCTGGGCCAGAGGGATCCAGCTTCAGACCCCAAGCCATTCTAAAGCAGAGCTAATCCCACTACGATGTGAATGCAACCCCAAATGGGGTTTGTTAGGTTTTCAAGCAAGGCTGAGATTCTACAGTTCCAACAAGCTTCTAGGTAATATTGATGCAGCTGGTCTGAGGACCACACCCTCTGCCTTCCCAGACCATGCTCAGGTACCCTGCCCAAAGGAATCCAGCCCACGCTTAGGACCTGCACAAGCTTTATCGCTGGGTCCATCCTCCTAATGGTAGCCCATCTTGCTGCTGTGCATGCCAATAGGGCTAAGGTTTGCCCACAGAGTTGCTATCTGAGGGCCAGCACACAGAATGGCTACACATGAAACCTTTCCATGGTGTGAGATAGTGGAGGAGGGGGCACAGGAAAAAAATAACTGGAGGATGGACAGGGAGCAGAGGGATTCAGTTGGCAGGGTTCAGCTCTCCCCACACTGCCAAATTCCAGGGGTGAATCAGAAGTCCAAGAATTCTAAATTGCAATTCCAAATGGCAACCTGAGACTTCCCTGATGGGGAAGAATAAGTGGATACGAATCTGCCTGCCAATGCAAGGGACATGAGTTCTATACTGGTCTAGGAAGATGCCACATGCCGCAGAGCAGTTAAGCCTGTGTCCCACAGCTCCTGAGCCCACACTCTGGAGGTCCCCCAGCCACAACTATTGAGCCAGAGTGCTACAGCTACTGAAGCTTGTGTGGCTAGAGCCTGTGCTCTCAACAAGAGACGCCACCACAATGAGACGCCCCTTCACTGCAACGAAGAGCAGCCCCTGCTCGCTGCAACTAGAGAAAGCCTGCGTGCAGCCACAAAGACCCAGCACAGCCAAAATAAATGAATGAATTGCAACCTGGCCTTCTGTGTTGTTATGAAGACGTATTTGTCAAAGTAGAAGGACAGTATTTTACTTAATAGTTTAGTATTTAATAGTTCATTAAATATTTAGACAACTGCCATGTGAGCTTTTCTTATTATTTCTGCCCTGCCCTGGGCTTTGCCAGTGTTAGGGGCAGGTTCCTGCAAAGGTACAGACCTCAAACCAAAACAAAAGTGGTGTGGGAGCTGGATCCAGCCCGATGGAAATTTCATCAGAAAAGTGCCCATCTTGGCAAGGAGGGGCCTTGGGAGGCTTCAGGTAACATCTGGGTTACATTGAAATGTTTGGAAGTTATCACAATATGATAAGGCTGTCCTCAATAAAGAGGTGGGGACCTCATTCCCAGAAAACTTACAAGAACCTTAGAGATTGTGTGCAAAAGGCAAGTAAGACCTTAGCCAGCTTATTTCATCTGTTGAAGCATGAGAGAAGTCAGTGTCCACTCACCGAATTAAATAATATCTAAAACATTTGAGAGTATTGCATCATTTTTAGTTTTCCAGCTAACAGAGAAATGGCAAAAGCTGGAGAGAATTTCCAAATATATTTCAGTGGTTCTGTACATGAACTTTAAACGTGAAGGGTTACAGTCAGAGTACAAAATTACAGTCACACTTCTATGAACACAGAAAATCACTGTGCTAACATTCTTTTCTTCACAAGGCCATAGGAAGTCCTGACCAGTCAAATTCAGAACATACTTGCTTTTTCTGACTTAAATTATTTTGTGTTGGAAAATAGTTGATTCACAGTATTCTTTTAGTTTCAGGTGTGCAGCAAAGTTCATATATAGAACACACGTGCTTTTAATACCCGTCAGATTTTCTTTCCTGTTGGCTAAATTCAGTGTTATTGGAGACCAAGATCAGCAGGTTGGTTAGGGGCAGCATGAAGCATAAACAGCATTCACCTAGGAATTGGAGATCTCTGGATTTTGGTCTCAACTCTAGACTCTTCACAGCTTGTAGAACCCGGGGAAGCCATTAAGCCTCTCTGTGGCTCAGCTTTAATCTGACTCTGTAGGCTTCAGCACACATTCTAGGGCACCTCTGAACACATTCTTTATTTTTCCTCTTACAGGACTGCTCTTGATATTATTTTCTGCCACTGGAAGAACCAACATATCACAAAGAATGAAAGAGGAGACTATACATCAGATCTCATTTTTACTGGTGAGAACATGGAAACTAAATTTCAAAAAGAATGTATATCAGTTAAGGTCACTTAAACAGAAAGGGGGGATTTCCTTACGTGGAATCAGAAAGTCCAGGGCTAGGCAATATTTTCAGGGGCACCTCTTCCCAGATTCAAATTCAATGATAGGAAATGGCAAGATGTCTCAAACACCCCCTCAGCTTTCTAGGATCTTCTTTTAATGTCCCAAGAATCCCTTGAGGCAGGTATTATTATTCTGTTTAGTAAATACAAATATCTACTTCATGAAGTTATGACTTTAAAAGAAAACCATGTATTAAAAAAGCCCTCAGGAGAAAAAAAAAAAAAAAACAACCCTCAGCACAATCCCTGACACAGAGTCAGAGCAAGAGATGTCAGCTATTTAATATATATTTATATATTTCATACTTTACTAGACATAATAGATTACATATATTCTATTATCTACACTAGTGGGTTTTAAATTGTGCTCCAAGGAAATAAAAGGTTGCACAAACAATGAAATATTTGCCACCAATAATGACAATTACTGAATGAGGAGCTCATTTCTTGATTTCTTAAAATGTATTTTGTATATTTATATGTGCCATGCAAGACTTTGCTTGAAAAATGGATTTCACTGCTAAAAATAGATTAAATTACCTCTGACATATTCCAATCCATTAATTTTACTGATCATAAAACTAAAGCACAGAGAGATAAAATTCTTAAATTCTCACCTTAGAACATCTTAATATATCTGTTAGGATATATTCAGCTGCACATGTGTAACAGACAATACATGTTAACTGGTCTAAATAATAAAAGGAAACAATCAGTCACATAATAACAGGAAGGCCCATAAACAAGCAGGGCCTGTTTCAGGGCTGGATTGATTCCCACAGCTCAGTGGTCGAAAAAAGAGTAAGAAGACCAACACCCATTTTTTGATTGGGTCGTTTATTTTTCTGGAATTGAGCTGCATAAGTTGCTTGTATATTTTTGAGATTAGTTGTTTGTCAGTTGCTTCATTTGCTATTATTTTCTCCCATTCAGAAGGCTGTCTTTTCACCTTGCTTATATTTTCCTTTGTTGTGCAGAAGCTTTTAATTTTAATTAGATCCCATTTGTTTATTTTTGCTTTTATTTCCAGAATTCTGGGAGGTGGATCATAAAGGATCCTGCTGTGATTTATGTCTGAGAGTGTTTTGCCTATGTTCTCCTCTAGGAGTTTTATAGTTTCTGATCTTACATTTAGATCTTTAATCCATTTTGAGTTTATTTTTGTGTGCGGTGTTAGAAAGTGATCTAGTTTCATTCTTTTACAAGTGGTTGACCAGTTTTCCCAGCACCACTTGTTAAAGAGATTGTCTTTACTCCATTGTATATTCTTGCCTCCTTTGTCAAAGATAAGGTGTCCATATGTGTGTGGATTTATCTCTGGGCTTTCTATTTTGTTCCATTGATCTATATGTCTGTCTTTGTGCCAGTACCATACTGTCTTGATGACTGTGGCTTTGTAGTAGAGCCTGAAGTCAGGCAAGTTGATTCCTCCAGTTCCATTCTTCTTTCTCAAGATTGCTTTGGCTATTCGAGGTTTTTTGTATTTCCATACAAATCTTGAAATGATTTGTTCTAGTTCTGTGAAAAAATGTGGCTGATAGCTTGATAGGGATTGCATTGAATTTGTAAATTGCTTTGGGTAGTATACTCATTTTCACTATATTGATTCTTCCGATCCATGAACATGGTATATTTCTCCATCTATTAGTGTCCTCTTTGATTTCTTTCATCAGTGTTTTATAGTTTTCTATATATAGGTCTTTAGTTTCTTTAGGTAGATATATTCCTAAGTATTTTATTCTTTTCGTTGCAATGGTGAATGGAATTGTTTCCTTAATTTCTTTTTCTACTTTCTCATTATTCGTGTATAGGAATGCAAGGGATTTCTGTGTGTTGATTTTATATCCTGCAACTTAATAAACGACCCAATCAAAAAATGGGCCAAAGAACTAAATAGACATTTCTCCAAAGAAGACATACGGATGGCTAACAAACACATGAAAAGATGCTCAACATCACTCATTATTAGAGAAATGCAAATCAAAACCACAATGAGGTACCACTTCACACCAGTCAGAATGGCTGCGATCCAAAAATCTGCAAGCAATAAATGCTGGAGAGGGTGTGGAGAAAAGGGAACCCTCCTACACTGTTGGTGGGAATGCAAACTAGTACAGCCACTATGGAGAACAGTGTGGAGATTCCTTAAAAAATTGCAAATAGAACTACCTTATGACCCAGCAATCCCACTGCTGGGCATACACACCGAGGAAACCAGAATGGAAAGAGACACATGTACCCCAATGTTCATCGCAGCACTGTTTATAATAGCCAGGACATGGAAACAACCTAGATGTCCATCAGCAGATGAATGGATAAGAAAGCAGTGGTACATATACACAATGGAGTATTACTCAGCCGTTAAAAAGAATTCATTTGAATCAGTTCTGATGAGATGGATGAAACTGGAGCCGATTATACAGAGTGAAGTAAGCCAGAAAGAAGAACACCAATACAGTATACTAACACATATATATGGAATTTAGGAATATGGCAATGACGACCCTGTATGCAAGACAGGGAAAGAGACACAGATGTGTATAACGGACTTTTGGACTCAGAGGGAGAGGGAGAGGGTGGGATGATTTGGGAGAATGACATTCTAACATGTATACTATCATGTAAGAATTGAATCGCCAGTCTATGTCTGACGCAGGATGCAGCATGCTTGGGGCTGGTGCATGGGGATGACCCAGAGAGATGTTATGGGGAGGGAGGTGGGAGGGGGGTTCGTGTTTGGGAACGCATGTAAGAATTAAAGATTTTAAAATTTAGAAAATAAAAAACTAAAAAAATAAATTAAATAAATAAATAAATAAAATAAAATAAATTCAAAAAAAATTAAAAAAAAAGACCAACACCTCAAAACGAAAAACTATGCACTTGCGAAGTTTGTTCTAGCAAACATAAACTAACTCAGTTTCCCATCATCTTAGGTATAGAGAATAACAGAAGCAATGAGTTGGAGATAGGAAATATAGCAGGACGACGTGTAGTCTACTTTAATTGGAGCCCAGCTTTTTTAAATGTAAGACTATTTTGATGAAAGAAGCAGTGTCCTGATAACTGGACAGCAGTAGAATTTCATTCTCCAATTATAATGGCTATCAAAGCATCTCTGCAGAAGGTGGCAGCCAGAGACTGGAGAAGGTAGGTCACCCTGGGACACACAGGGGTCCCGCCCATGGGTGTCCACAGGGCACTAGATGCTCCAAAGTTTAGCGCTTCACACAGCAGCATGGGAAGCGCAACAAGAACATTTTATGTGACCTCAGGGACCTTGTGTCCTCATTATGCATGATTACCAGCCAGACAACTTCCTTAATGTGAAACTCTGGGATTAGGCAGCTAATGCACAGGCAACCTAAATTCAGAAATGGCCCCATGCTATGCAGCAAGTCAAGCTAGTACTAATCCATGTGTCATATAGCTTTCTTGTTGATGTACATCCTATGTGATGAATTGTGTAACATTCCTCTTGTATATTCCCCTGGGGTATGTTAAATTACAAGACATTATTCATGGATACGGAGAAGGCAATGGCACCCCACTCCAGTACTCCTGCCTGGAAAATCTCATGGACGGAGGAGCCTGGAAGGCTGCGGTCCATGGGGTCACTGAGGGTCGGACACGACTGAGCAACTTCACTTTCACTTTTCACTTTCCTGCATTGGAGGAGGAAATGGCAACCCACTCCAGTGTTCTTGCCTGGAGAATCCCAGGGACGGGGGAGGCTGGTGGGCTGCCGTCTATGGGGTCACACAGAGTCGGACACGATTGAAGCAACTTAGCAGCATTCATGGATAATGTTTCAAAGTTCTGTAGAAATGAGGTGAAGGGTCTTACATCTAGAAAACTAGATTCGCCACTTCAATATCATTATAATTTAGAGTTAGATGATCAGAGAAAGTGTTAAGGAATATAAAAAAAATCCAAACCTGGAGGTAAATATATTCGAGTTCCAATCTCAGCTCTGTCCCTTCAACTGTGTCACTTGGGCTACATTTCATAAATGTAATATTTGTACTCGCTTCCTAGGGCTATTGTGAGAATTTCAATTTATCTGTAGCACTTACACGACACCTAGCACTTCATAAATTAAATTACATAAGCCAAATAAAATCATCAAATTAAGATGTAGCAGGGTACCGGCAGCAGTAAATATCTGGGTTATTGAAGGAGACGTCCTTTGGTGCTAATTCTGGTAGCCATCTGGTTTTCCTCTGAGGAATCTCCTATATCCTGCCCTTGCCCCCATCCACATGCTTCAGGATAACTTGATGCCATCCCAGCTGCAGGGCTGGACTCATGACTAAAACCTAAGCAATCAGGTCGCTGTATTCCACCAGCTGAGTAATGGCTTTAGGGATGGGAACATGACCCAGTCACGTATAATGACGGTTTTGCTGGGAAAGCTGAAAGAAAGAAGCCTAACCTTATTCTGTTAGGTCTTAAGCTTGAAGATGCCTTGTAGCTTTTGGCCGTCGTCTTGGCCCAGATAAGGGGGTGGGGCTTGGGAAGCAGGGGAGCCAGTACAGAGGCAGCAAGAAACAGACGCCTAATGACCTAAGTGGACGCCTAACCTCACCTGTGCTAAAACTATCGTTAAATCAAACAATAAGTTCCCTTGTTGGCTTACATTACTTTTGCAATCAAAAGAGCCTAAACTGATACACCCGGAGATACATATTTTAAGATATTTGTATTAGGAAATAGACCGGTAACTCATCCAGATGGCACTAGTGGTAAAGAACCCGCCTGCCAATGCAGGAGACATGAGAGACACAGGTTCAATCCCTGGGTCAGGAAGATTCCCTGGAGAAGAGTATAGCAACTCACTCCAGTGTTCTTGCCTAGAAAATCCCATGGACAGACGAGCTTGGAGGGCTACAGCCCACAGTGTCTCAAAGAGTCAGACACAACTGAAGCAACTTAGTATACACACACCATATAAATGAATTAGAGCGGGGGAGGCATAAGATCACTTCCATGGATGCAACAAAAGGAGGGACTTGATAAAATTCAATATCCATTGATGATTTTTAAAAAATAATAATAAGGAATGCTTTAAAATAGGAATAGAAGAAATCTTCCTTATTCAGATAAAAGGTATTGGGGGGAAGAAGGCAAATAATTAACTGAGTAAATCAGTTAAATCTTTCCTCTGGAGGTTGCAAAGACAAAGACATTTCCTATCATAGCCTCTGCTTAACTTTGTTGGGTATGCTGGAGGCCCTAGCTTGTGCAATAAAGGAAGAAAGGAAAGACAAAATACAGCAATTGAAAAAAGAAGGGGAAAAAATGTCATTTTCAGATTATACAATAATGGAGAAAATCCAAAATAATCTATTCATACATTATTAGGGCAGTAGGAGATCTTAGCAAGGTTCCTAGGATAGAAAGTCCATACAGAAAAATCAACAGCATTTTAATACTCCCCAAAAAATTAGAAAATGAAATTTGAAAAATGATACTACAGACAACAGCATTAATAATATTAAGTACCTAGAAATAAATTGTTTTTAAAAGGCATAAGACAGATTTCTATAGGAAAAATGATAATATTGAGATACATTGAAGAAAGTCTAATTACATGAGGAGTTATACCATATTCATTAACCAAAACTTTCAATGGAATTTGGGCAGTTTGTTTTGTTTTGTTTTGTTTTGTTTTTAGAACTTGACAAGCTAATTTTAAAACATATGTGATGATGCAAAGGGCCAAAAATCTCTAAGATATTCTTAAATAAGAAAAGTGACCAAGGATTTATTTCAACAGATACCAAGATATCAAAGCTATGATAATTAAAACAGTGTGGAATTGATACAGTCATAGACAAAGAAACCAACAGATGAGAAAAGGATATCCTAAAAAAAAAATAGGACCCACATACATGTGGAACTTGATTAGACAGAAGTGGCAATACAGGGCATGGAAAAAGGACTGTATTTTTTAATAATGATGCTGAGACACTTAACTATATATGGGGGAAAAAATAAAATTGAAAAATACTGACCTCATTGGTAAACCGGAAAATGCAGTTTAAAAATCACAAGGAGGTACTACTCCATACTCATCAGAATGGCTGAAATGTAAACATCTGAAGTACCAAGTGCTAGAGAGGGAGTGAAGTCAGATATTTTCCTGCACTGTTTATGGGAGCATGAATTGGTTCAATTACATTGGAAAACAGATTGGAATGATCCATTAAAGGCAAACAAATTGCACACCCTATGACCCAAATATTCAATTCCACTCCAGGAATGTGTCCATGTTCTCAAGCATCCAGCAACAGTAGAAGAGATGGTTTTTTTTAAGTGTGATATATTTGTGTAATGGAAGGTTGTCATTGGTCAGTCACTCAGTTGTGTCCGACTCTTTGCAACCCCATGGACTGCAGCACGCCAGGCTTCCCCATCCTTCACTATCTCCCGATATAGCAATGAGAATAAACAAGCATTAGCTATCTACCACACAAGTGGGTGTTCAAAATAGTCAAGAAGCCAGACAACAAAAATACATGCTGTAAAATTACATTTTAAAGTTGAAACGAGGCAAAACACAAAATGTATTGTTTAGAAAGTTTACAAAGGTTGTAAAATTATAAGGAAAAGCAAGGGTGGAATTACTATAAAAGAAGTATGACAGAGAAAGAGCCTTTGGGGATTCTGGGGACTGTCAATATTCTGTTGGTGCCGTTCAGCAGGACTTCCTGGGATGACAGAAATTCTCTACATCTGAGCTGGCCAATACCATAGCCTTTAATCATGTGTTGCTATCTAGCATTTGAAATGTGGCTAGTGTAACCAAAGAGCTGAATTTTAATTTTATTTCATTTTAGAATCTAAAACTATTTCATTTAAAATTTAAATAGCTACTTGGGGGAGAATGTGTACATGTATATGTACGGCTGAGTCCCTTCGCTGTTCCCCTGAAACTACCACAACATTGTTAAAATTGGCTTCGTGTGTATGTTTGTGTGTGTTAGTTGCTCAGTCGTGTCTGACTCTGCAATCCCATGGACTGTAGCCCGCCAGGCTCCTCTGTCCATAGAATTCTCCAGACAAGTATATTGGAGTGGGTATGTGTTAGTAGCTCAGTTGATCCAACTCTTTGCGACCCCATGGACTGCAACCATCCAGGATCCTCTGTCCGTGGGATTTTCCAGGCAAGAATACTGGAGTGGGTTGCTATTTCCTTCTACAGTTGGAGTGGGTAGCCATTCCATTCTCCAAGGGATCTTTCCTACCCAGGAATTGAACCTGGGTCTCCTGCATTCCAGGCAGATTCTTTACCATCTGAGTCAGCAGGAAAGCCCTGATTGGCTATACCCCAGTACAAAATAAAAAGTTTAAAAATGGCAAGCCCCTAAAAATAAACTTTAAATAGTTATAGGCTGTCAGTAGCTACTGTATTGGATCAAGTTTTCGTTGGAAAACAGAGGGCTTACTCAAAACAGCATAATTTGAGGAGGGCTCATTTAAAAGACGGTAATTACAAAGGGGCAGGTGTAAGGAAGCACAGGAGATGCTTTTGCAACTGGAGTTAGTGGCAGCCACGCTGTTACCGCCCTGAGCCTGAAGGGATAGGGAAGGGCATAATCCCTGGGGCTGAAGGGACAGAAAATTAAGTAGAGTCTACCAAGTTAAAAGGAGTGGAAAGACACAGCCAGCCTGAGATGACCTCCTATTAGGAGCCAAAGGAATAGAGGCCCAACTCCCAGTGTCTCTCCGAAGGGTCTCCTGCCGAGGCTTCCCCTCGGGCAGACCCAAGAGACAGCCAAGAAGGCCAAACTGCTCACTGGTAACACAGGTCAGCCTCCAGGCAAACAGCAGATGGAAAGTAGATCTGTGGGGATAAACAGATCTCCAGAAGGTGGCTCTTTTTTAAAAAAAACAGACAAACAAACAAACAAACACCTTTTTATTTTATACTGGAGTATAGCTGATTAACAATGTTGTGATAGTTTCAGGTGGACAGAAAAGGGACTCAACCATCCATATACATCTATCCATTCTCCCCCAAACTCCCCTCCCATCCAAGCTTCCAGATAACACTGAGCAGAGTTCTATGTGCTATACAATAGGTCTTTGTTGGTTATCCATTTTAAATATAGCAGTGAGTACCTATCCATCCCAAACTATCTCATCCCCCCATCCTTCCCCCTCAGCGAACATAAGTTCATTCTCTAAGTCTGCTCAGCACCTCAATCTTGACCTGTTTGCTTCATTATTATTTATTACACTGTACCTTTATTTAATTTATTTATTTAGGCTATGCTTGTGGGATCTTTGCTCCTTGACCAGAGGTTGAACCCGGGCCCTCGGCAGTGAAAGCTCAGAGTTCTAACCACTGAATTAACAGGGAATTTCCTGTATTTTTATATGCCATACTTTTTTTTTCTGGTATGGGACTACAGTTTACCAAAAAAAATACAAAGAGAAAGAGAAGGAGGTGGGGAGGGGAAGAAATGAGGAAAGATGAAAGATGAGTAAGAAAGAAAAGAACCAGGCCTGACCAGCTAGCACCTGTGTTATGCACTGGATTTAACTAAACTGAAAAATAGTAATCAAATATCTGAGTAAATTCACTTTATCAAATATTTTTCTCAAGTCAGTAAAACAGCAGAATTTTTACAGTTGTATATAGTATTTCTGAACCCATGATGAGCCTTAGACAGTAGCTTCTATCTTTAAACATTAATATCTTTCTGTTTAAAGTAACCGCAAATTAAATAGACATGTAACATGCCCAGAAATGTTGCGGACAAACCCCACAATTGAGCGGAATTTTTATTTTGTTTGTCTTTCTATAATAGTGGGACTGCTCTTCAAGGTTCTGGGTAAAACCAGAGCTGTGAAATGGAACTGCGGTTTGTTTTTAAAGACGTGTGGATCGGTTAGGAATGCTTTGGCTGACAAAGACAATTGGTTAACTGTGGTTTAACACATAGAGATTGTATTTCACACGTTTAGACAAACGTCTGGACTTGAGCAGCTGCTGGTGACGGTTCAATGACTCAATCATTCCTGGGCTGGCATCTTCTGACCTTTTCCTTCCCATCGCAAATGAGTGAAAAAAGCTCCAGGTATCAAGTTGAAGGTACTTGTTGAGGGGCGAGAGGAGGCTTTGGAACACACAAACATTAACCTTTTGCTTTTATCATAAATGCAAAATCTGGGGCTTCCCTGGTGGCCCAGTGGTTAAGAATCTGCCTTGCAATGCAGGGGATGTGGGTTCGATCCCTGGCTGGACAACCAAAGATCCCACAAGACCCAATAAAGATCTGCACTCAAAGAAAACTTGAAAGAAAGAAAAGAAAAATCTTTCCAAACCCCCAACAGACTACCACCTACAACTTAGTGGCTAGCACTGTGCTACCTGGCCACTCCTGGATGGAAAGAGGTTGGGAACAGAAGTTTTTCTCTTTTGCAAACTTTGTAGGGAAACTGACAGGGGATGAGGGAACCCTGTTAGCTCAGCCTGTTGAACTCATAATGCCTGAATTATGTCTCCTGCAGTGTCCAAAATACCTACCATGAAAATGAGAATTCTTTGGTTGTAGGAATAATTTCTAAAAGGCCTGTACATGTTGCCTGGAACGGTGGCATATCACCAACACGTTATGTTCCTTATCCTATCAGCAATCATTTGTCTCTGAAGATTTGCTAGGAGTTGCTGAGTATGCCAGCAAGTGCTAAAAGACTAGGGAAAGTAGGCTTTATCATAGGAGAAATCTATCAGGAAAACTCTAGACACTGAGAGTGGATCTTTACTATCAATAATCAGGAGTAGGCACCACATCTAACCAGTGCGGCAAATAGGGCAAGAGGCAGTGAGAGAGAAAGTTTACCCATTGTTCTTCGCCTAGAGTCATTCTCAAAGTCAATTCCTAAAAAGCAAGGCAGATCCTCTCCAGTATGTGCCATTAAAGGTGATCCACTTCTCCTTCCAAGCTGCCAAGAACCAATGAGACATGGAAAACGGACATCATTAAGGTATGTCAGAAGAGAGACACAGACCTAGATTTGTTCCCTGGTGGCAGGGTGTTCATTAGGAGGACAGACTCCAGAGTTAGACTCGCAGGGACCAGATCCTAGCTCTGTTAGCTCCACGACTTAATCATAGGGTGTTCAGGAGGATTAAACAGTTAATACAGGTAACTTACTTGAAATCATGCATGGTGTATAGTAAGTGCTATATAAGAGCTGGCTTCAAAAAATAAAAATAAACCCTTTCTCCTTTGATCCTATTTGTATGATGCTTTAATATATGTATTTTTTAAAGTCTTTTTCTTTTTTTCTTATCAGAGCAACAGAGGTTTACTCCAAAAAACTTAGAAAAGAGAAAAAAAGAGAAAAATTTGAGTCAGTAATCACCCTCCTTCAGAGAAAACCATTACCAATTATATTTGATCCATGTGTATATTTTCAGTTATAAAAATTAGGTCTGCTTTGCACACTGCCCTGTAATATGACTTATTTTTAAAATGTAATAACATATTAGAGACATTTTTCCATACCTAGAAATATATTTGTACAGTATCTAGTATCTTTTTAGTTGTCACAAGTTATTCTTTTTTTAATATAAATTTATTTATTTTAATTGAAGGTTAATTACTCTACAATATTGTATTGGTTTTGCCACACATCAACATGTATCCCCCACAGGTATTCTTAACAGAATGTTAATGGGTGTTCCATGATTATTATCCTTACCAGTTCTCTGCTATTGGGCACTGATATAGTTTGTTTTGTTGATTTTCCCTGTTGTAGATGGCACTCTGTTGAACATCCTTAGAGCTACTTTCTTGTGCACATCCACAATAATTTCTGTAGGATAAATCCTCAGAAGTGAAACAGCCAGGTCAAAAGTTATGCTTATTTGTAAGGCTTTTGATGGGTATGCTTTGGTTATCTCCAGAAAAAAAATGCATCCAAGTATATTTTCATTTCCTGACCCTTTGTGGGGAGGTGTCAGCGCATAGTGAAGCATGCGGGATCTTACTGCCCTAACCAGGGATGGAACCTGCATCCCATGCAAAGGAAGCTCCGAGTCTTAACCACTGCACCACCAGGGAAGTCCCTCCTTTCCTTACCCTTGAAAGCACTGAGTATTATTATTGTTTGGTTTGCCATTTTTCAGCAATACTTTCTAAGATCCCCAAACCTGATATTCTTTGATGTAGTACCCACAACACATATGCGTGATTTCTATGAATTATTTACCTTTAGCCCATGGCCCCTGACCCTTTATGTTAACTTTGCCTTAAGGACTTCTGTGGTGGGCTAGATTTTTGCCTTGGTGATATTTACAGTTCTTTATGTCAAGCTCTGATTTGTTTGTTTGGGAATAGAGCTCCCAGATATTTCTGATCATCATCTAAGTGTGAGAACCACTGCTTTTTTCGATGTTCTAATATAAATAAATACACTGACTACATTCCTAGGTTAAAGCAAGACAGATGGTGTGCTCATCAACACCACGGCTTGGAACTAAAACTGAAATCTTTCAGCACTCCTCAGTGTGCTGTTTACTCAATTATTCAACATTTACTCACCACATAATAGATTCCTGACCTGTGTGCTAGGCATACAATGATAAATAATAATAATCCCAGCTCTCAAGAAGCTTGGGCTGAAGCAGAGGCAGATAGGCAAACAGACAAATCACAATGGGATGTGAACTATGCCGTTGAAACAGATTCATTACATGTCAGCAGGGCATAAATTGCTATGTGGGGAAAACTGGACATTATATAACTTATGGTTCATCTATTTACTTCCATAATACTTCCTAGAGTTCTGCCTTGTACTTTTTTAAAAACATCTTTTGGCCGCACTACAAGCATGTGGGATCTTAATAATAGCTCCCCATCCAGGGATCAAGTCTGTGCCTCTTGCTCTGGCAACTCGAAGTCTTAACTCCTGGACTGCCGGGGGGAAGTTCAGGCCCTGTACCTTCATTTTCCAAATGTATTGCTTTCATTGTAACAAAGTAATACATACTGATTTTGGAAGGATCAAATAATATAGACAAGGCCCCCTCCCAAAAAGACACTTTCAAACTGTAATTTCATCTACTTTTTTTTTGCCACAAAGCTTGTGGAATCTTAGTTCCCTGACCAGGGATAGAACCTAGGCCCTTCCAGTGAAAGCCCCAAGTCCTAACCATTGGGCTGCCAGGGAATTCCCAAACTTTAGTGTTCTAGGTTGCTTTCTGTTCTTTTTGTTTTTTTAAACAAAAGTAGGATCAAAACATTATAATCCACCTTTTTCATTGAATATATGGTAAACATATTTCAAGATAAAAGATATATTTCTACAGCACTATTTTAAATGGCTCCATATTCTACTATATGGATAGTTTATTATTTTAGCAATCTGCTACTGTTAGACATTTATAGTGTTTCTATCTTTTTACAATCACTACAATACACCTCATCCATAAGATGGTTGGATGGCATCACCAACTTGATGTCTGAGTTTGAGTAAGCGCCAGGAGTTGGTGCTGGACAGGGAAGCCTGGTGTGTTGCAGTCCATGGGGTTGCAAAGAGTTAGACACGACTGAGTGACTGAACTGACTGAACAATACTATGATGGATTTTTTTGTTGCTAAATATCTGTGTTCATTCCTATTTCCTCAGCACAAACTTAAGAAGTGAAGTCACATAATATTTGAAATGCTTCACCTGTAGTCACATTTAGAGACAAACGGCCACATTAGATCTCTCCCAGCTCGGTTGCTTTTTGCCCTCTTGGATTTTAGTCCTAGCTGCTGTAAATTAAACATGATCAAAGGGGCATGTACCATGGGCCAAAGTTCAGCGGCATTTACTGCTGTAGCAGGCTGGAGGGTATCACGTTGCTATAAAACATAGGAAGATGATTAGTTCTGAATGTAATGTTTTCTTGAAGCCTGACTGGCAAGTTGCCTAGGATAACTTGAAGGCTACCTCCCCACTTGTTTGGGTTTCTTTTTTCCCAAGCTATCTTTTTTCTGATGTCAGTGTTTATATCTCAAACTATCTAAGTGCACCCTTGGCAAGATTCTGCTTGGGCTACATTTAACTGTGGCTTGCCAAAACCATAGGTATATTTCCTGCTGTAAACTTGCACGCGATCTTTGTCCACTCCAAGCTGACTGTGAGCGTGTTAACTTTGCTCAAATAAAGAGCATCTTGCTCTCTGGGGCTCATCTTTTTATTAAAAGAAAATAAGAAGCAGAATGATGAGGTGGGAGATTCCTTCACTGAGAAGTATTGAGCCAGGGATTCGGTAGCAGGCACTATGTGGGCATGAGGGTGAAGTGAAATGAAGGGAAGTGAGAGTCACTCAGTCGTGTCCAACTCTTTGTGACTCCATGGACTATACAGTCCACAGAATTCTCCAGGCCACAGTACTGGAGAGGGTAGCCGTTCCCTTCTCCAGGGGATCTTCCCAACCCAGGGACTAAACCCAGGTTTCCCACATTGCAGGAGAATTCTTTACCAATTAAGCCACCAGGGCATGAGGGTAGGATGATTCCAACACAGCTTATCTGGCTCTTCTAGTTTCCAGGGTAGCTGAGGTATTACTAGATGTAACACAAGACCCCAGTTATAAACTATGAGAAACCACCGAGGAGTCAGATTACAGAGAACTAAAAGACATGATCCCCAAGATTACACCCTAAGAGTTCCACTGGGTCCCCTTAAGCCACCAGTTTCCACACTAAGTCTGAACAAGAGCAAATTTTATTCCCTCTCCAACACTCCACAAAGGCAGATGAATTTCAACTGCACAGCATTCTGGAAAAGGCAAACCTGTGGAGATGATTTAAAAAATCAGTGGCTGCTAGGGACTGGGGAAGGAGAATAAAGAATGAATAGGTGGAGAACAGAGAACTTTCAGGACAGTGAAACTATTCTGTGTGATACTAAAGTGGTGGATACATGTCATTATACGTTTGTCCGAACCCACAGAATGTACAACACCAAGAGTGAGCTTTAATGTAAACTATGAACTCTGGGGGACGATGCTGCGTCAGTCCTGTCACTCAGTCATGTCCAACGCTTTGTGACTGCAGCACGCCAGGCTCCCCTGTCCTTCACCATCTCCCAGAGTCTGCTCAGACTCATGTCCATTGAGTCGGTGATGCCACCCGACCGTCTTGTCTTCTGTCGTCTCCTTCTCCACCTGCCTTCAGTCTTTCCCAGCATCAGGGCCTTTTCAAATGAGTCGGCCCTTTGCATCAGTTGGCCAAAGTATTGGAGCTTCAGCATCAGTCCTTCCAATGAGTATTCAGGGTTGATTTCCTTTAGGATGGACTGGTTTGATCTTCTGGCAGTCCAAGGGACTCTCAAGAGTCTTCTCCAGCACCACAGTTCAAAAGCATTCATTCTTTGGCACTCAACCTTCTTTCTGGTAGCTATGTATGGATGTGAGAGTTGGACCATCAAGAAGGCTGAGCAAGAAACAACTGATGTGTAAGTTCATTAATTGTAACATATGTACCTCGGGGGTGCAGGACACTGATAATGGAGAAGGAAGGCTGTGTATACACAGGGGCAGGGCGTCTATGCTGCTGCTGCTGCTAAGTCGCTACAGTCGTGTCCGACTCTGTGCAACCCCATAGACGGCAGCCCACCAGCCTCCCCCATCCCGGGGATTCTCCAGGCAAGAACACTGGAGTGGGTTGCCATTTCCTTCTCCAATGCATGAAAGTGAAACGTGAAAGTGAAGTCAGTCAGTCGTGTCTGACTCTTTGCGACCCCATGGACTGCAGCCTACCAGGCTCCCCCGCCCATGGGATTTTCCAGGCAAGAGTACTGGAGTGGGCTGCCATTGCCTTCTCCGAGGGCGTCTATAGGAAATCTCTATACCTTCCTGTCAGTTTTGCTGTGAACCTAAAATACCTCTTAAAAAAAATTCTAAAAAGCAAAAGTGGATGATAGCAAAAACAGAGTCCCTAATCAAAATATCAAATCAATTGTTCCTACAGAAATTTGGAAAGGTTATAACAGATTTTTATACGAGTGGAAGAGTCGAATGATGTTGACTCTTGTTATTAAACTGCCAAAATCGATGCTAAGACAGTCACAATCTGAGTCGTCACTTTATACAACTGTCACTTCAGCAATAAGGAAGAATAAAGAATATTGATTCTATTTCATCTGCTCCCTGTAAGTGCAGATTTTGCATGGGGGTTGTAAGGTAATCGGAAGAGCTATTTCACTAAATTGTTTTTCAGTTGTTGACTAAGAGTTTGTGGTAACTCATCCTAGTCACTGGCCTAAATGATGTTTCTTGTTACAATCCTGGTTTCTTTCTAGCTAATCCATCCTATCTTGAATCTTCTTTGTCTGAGAGAGAAAGAGTGTTTTAAATGTCCTACACTGTAGCATTTTGTAACTATTTACAAATCCTTTGCCATACAGTCTTAACAAGTAAAATGTGTTACAAGGAGATAGAACTTTCTGGTTTTGAGCAATGTGCGTTACATAATTCAGTATAACTCAACTGAGTTTAATGCAACAAATATTTATTGAGTGCCTATTCTGGGTTTAAACTTTGCTCTTGGGTGGAAGGGGCAGGGTTTGGAGCAAGAGGTATAAATCAGAGTTCTTTATTTCCAGAAATAGGCAATGTGGTTGGAAAGAAAAGACATATACCCATGAAACAATTCAATCACATTATTGGGCATACATGATAAGTGTCATTCATCAATCTGTTCCCCAAAAAAATGTTGACTGTTTTCCGTGTGACTAAGTAGTTTCTGGGGATACACAGTTAAATGAAATAATCTCTGCCTTCAAGGTGCTGATAATAAAATGGGAAAACCGGATGAGTGAATAAGAGCCTTACTGCTTAGAGGAGAGATGGTGGCAGCAGAAATGGGATCAAGGAGTGTGTGGGGTCTGGAAAGTGATGGAAAGTTTCATGGAAGACGTGGTTCCAGGAGACCCCACTAAAAGGCACTGGGGATCTGTGGAGAAATGGCTGAGCCAGCCCTGGAGCAGGGAAAGCATGAGGTGAGACTGGGGGTGAGGGTATCAGGTCTGTCCATTAGCTACTTCCAACCAAGTATTGGGTTGGCCAAAAAGTTCGTTCCAGTTTTAACCTGAGTGAACTTTTTGGCCAACCCAATACATTGTTTTAAGAACAGTCATGCATGAAACAGGTGAGAGCACTACATGGGAAACGAAAATAGGCTAGACTACTAGGGGTAGTTTCATGGGGAAGCGGGGAGTAGGGACTCTGGTGAAAGATTTAGGTGGGAAAAGTTCCTCACAGTGTCATTTACACCGCAAACAGACAAGGAGAAACACAGAAAAGAAGAAAAGAAGGAAGGAAAGAAAAAGACAAGAGGGAGGGAGGGAGGACAGGGGAAAAGAAAGGAGAAAAAAAGACAAAATGAGAAAGGAAAAGAGAACGGAGGAAGGAATGAAGAAAGAAAGACCACAATAAAAAGCCTCAATGAAGAAAAAACACAATAGAAAGCCTTAATAAAGGGCTAGCTGAAGAAAGTAAGGCCCACCATGCAATGGAATGTTAGTCAGTCATTTTAGAAGGCTGCAGTAAAATGCAGGACTAGCTTGTAAAGATGACCATGATATTTTGTAGAACTTACTTGTTACATAAACCCATTTGTGTGAAAAGAGAAAAAGTAGTGAGTGTTCGTAGAGAGGTGTGTGTGTTAAGCTTAAGGAAAATTCTGAATGCCCAACAGTTAAGAGGCATGAACCTGAAAGAATAAACAAAGGACTTTCACTTCCTACTTTGTAAACTTTAAGTGATGGTTTTACAGTTACTTTCATTTTATTTTTCTAAATACAAATTTTAAATATAGAAAAATATGTTAATATTTTAAAAGGTGCTATCCTAAATTGCTAATATAAACTTTAAAGGCATCTTTCTTCTAGCTTTGCTTGGGGTGGTGATGACTTAAAAACCAAAACCCATACACCAGAAAAATAATTACTAGAGAGTTACTCCCTTCAATATCCTATTGATAAATGTTTGGGTGTATTGGCTTTATTTCAGAAACTAAGAAAACAGAGTAACAGTAATGGTTCATCCTGACACCATGGAGATTTTCACGTCGGAGGGGAAGCTGCTGCTACTGCTAAGTCGCTTCAGTCGTGTCCAACTCTGTGCGACCCCATGGACGGCAGCCCATCAGGCTCCCCCGTCCCTGGGATTCTCCAGGCAAGAACACTGGAATGGGTTGTCATTTCCTTCTCCAGTGCATGAAAGTGAAAAGTGAAAGTGAAGTCGCTCAGTTGTGTCCGACTCTTAGCGACCCCATGGACTGCAGCCCACCAGGCTTCTGTCCATGGGATTTTTCAGGCAAGAGTACTGGAGTGGGGTGCCATTGCCTCCTCCGGGAGGGGAAGCTAGTACCTAGTAAAGTGTACTCTGAACCCCATAACCTAAGGAGAGCCCACATGTGGAAGTGTCTTTTTGGCCTTAGAGATGTATTTTGTGACCCCAGGGGATATTTCTCAGTGTGAAACTAGCCAGACTCATAAGAACCGTCCCGTTAGCACAGTGGATAAGAATCTGCCTGCCAGGGCAGGGGATACGCAGGTTCAGTCCCTAGTCCGGGAGGATTCCACATGCTGAGGAGCAGCTAAGCCCATATGCCACAGCTGCTAAGCCCTAGACCCTGTGCTCCACAGCGAGAACCCACTACATGACAAGCCAGCACATCACAACTAGAGTAGCCCCTGCTCTCCACAACTAGAGAAAGTCTTTGTGCGGCGATGAAGACCCAGTGTAGCCAAAAATAAATAAATAAATGAATGGAGCAGTGTGAACATGTAAAAACAAGAATGGTCCCTTAAGTACTGTTCGAAACCACTGTGTCAGGTCAGCAAAGACTTAGATGAACATTACTCAGTGTCATGATACTTGAGATTTGCTTAAAAAATATTGGAGCCGGGGAAGTAGGTGACAGTGTAAACAAGGTTGACCATAAATTGATAATTATTAAAGTTGGATAATGAGTACATGGGGGTTCATTATAAAATTGCATTTTTAATATATTTGGAATTTTCAATAACAAAAAGGTTTTTTAAAGTGTTTAACGAAGATCATTCAAGTAGAAGTCACAAATCGTGGTTATTAATCTTGGTTATTCATCAGGTTTTTGATCCTGATTTGTTGACCAAATTGAAGCAAGAAATTTTATGTGCTTCAGGGTTCATCTATAATACAGAGTTCATCCCTAAAATCCAATAAACTCTTCAATTCTAAGTTGGTTTCTTACTTTGGTTCAGAGTGCTTTTAAAGAGGACTCAAATAGGGGATTTCCTGGCTGTGATTAGGCAATTTCACTGTCAAGGCCTGGGTTCAATCTCTGGTTGGGGAACTAAGATCCTACAAGTTGAGCGGTGAGGCCAAAAAATAAATAAAACAGACTAAAATAGAGGCTCAATTTTTAACCCTTTGGTGTTAAGATATATTCCCATCATATTTGTAGCCTTAATTGTCTTCAAATGAATTCAGCATTTAAAAGCCTAAGGAGACCACAGTCTGAACTCTGAAAATCATTTATTCCAGTCCCACCTATAAATCAGCTATCCCTGGGCTTGGAGTTGCCCTTCCTTAAGGGCAGACAGAGACATCTTCAAACTTTGGAAGAAATTCAGCAGTAGGAATAGCTGTTTGGTCCCGGATCTACCCACTCAGGAGATTTTAAACTTAAAAAAAATAAAATTAAGATCCAGTTCATGATTAAAGAACTAGACTTTTTAAGAGAAAGCTTTTAGCAAAATGAATGAGAGTGCCGCCTGCTGGGAACAGGAGAACTTCCTAAGGCGCATACTGAAGAGTGAGTTTCCTGGGCCCCACCCTGTTTGAATCACCTGAGAGCCACTGGTTAAAATGGAATGTTCTAGGCTCTAGACCTGTTGTATCAGAGTCCCGGAAGGTGGGGCTCAAATATTTATACTTTATACAAGAGACAAATGCCTTAGTTCCCAAACTTGCCTGATAAGAATCATCTGGGAATGCTTGTTTAAAATACTTTCACCTGAATCACACTCCAGGCTTATAGAATCAGGACATCCAAAATAGGCCCTGATAGGAATCAGCTGGGGCAGGAGGGCGAGAGCAATAGGTGAGGGAGATTAGGCGGTACAAGCATCCAGTTACAAAATAAATGAGTCAGGGGGGTGAAATGCCCAGCATGGAGAATACAGTTGATAATATTGTAATAACTTTGTATGGTGACAGATGGCGACTAGACTTATCGTGGTGACGGTTTATAGAAACATTGAATCACTAGATTGTGAACTTAGGACTAATAGAGTGTTGTTTCAGGTCAGTATCAGTTCAGTTCAGTTCAGTCGCTCAGTCGTGTCCAACTCTGTGCGACCCCATGAATCGCAGCACGCCAGGCCTCCCTGTCCATCACCAACTCCCGGAGTTCACTCAGACTCACAGCCATCGGGTCAGTGATGCCATCCAGCCATCTCATCCTCTGTCGTCCCCTTCTCCTCCTGCCCCCAATCCCCCCAGCATCAGAGTCTTTTCCAGTGAGTCAACTCTTTACCCGAGGTGGCCAAAGTACTGGAGCTTCAGCTTTAGCATCATTCCTTCCAAAGAAATCCCAGGGCTGATCTCCTTCAGAATGGACTGGTTGGATCTCCTTGCAGTCCAAGGGACCCTCAAGAGTCTTCTCCAACACCACAGTTCAAAAGCATCAATTCTTCGGTGCTCAGCCTTCTTCACAGTCCAATTCTCACATCCGTACATGACCACAGGAAAAACCATAGCCTTGACTAGACGGACCTTAGTCGGCAAAGTAATGTCTTCAATTCAAATACATACGTACATACATACATACACACACAGTATGGAGAATGGGAAATCACCTGAGAAAGCTTGTTTCAAATACTTTTACTTTTTCCAGGCTAACTGAATCAGGAACTCCAGGAAAGGTGACTGAGACTTTAAATGTGTAGTAAGAATGCCAGATGAATCTTAAGAGATGAATGTTTACTAAATATCGCAAATTTAAGTGTCATTTCATACTGTTCATGGGGAAGAAAAGCTATGATCAACCTAGACAGCATATTAAAAAACAGAGACATTACTTCACCAACAAAGGTCCGTCTAGTCAGAGCTATGGTTTCTCCAGTAGTCATGTATGAGTTGGACTATAAAGAAAGCTGAGCATCAAAGAGTTGATGCTTTTGAACTGTGGTGTTGGAGAAGACTCTTGAGAGCCCCTTCAACTGCAAGGAGATCCAACCAGTCCACCCTAAAGGAAATTAGTCTTGAATATTCATTGGAAGGACTGATGCTGAAGCTGAAACTCCAATACTTTGGCCACCTGATATGAAGCACTGACTCACTAGAGAAAACCCTGATGCTGGGAAAGATTGAAGGTGGGAGAAGGGGATGACAGAGGATGAGATGGTTGGATAGCATCACCAACATGCGTGATGGACATGAGTTTGAGTAGGCTCTGGGAGTTGGTGATGAACAGGGAAGTGGTGCAGTCCATGGGGTCTCAAAGAGTCGGATACGACTGAGCGACTGAACTTACTGAAAAGTCATACTTAACTCTAGATATGTTCCATGCCAAGACGGAACAGCACGATTGCAGTTCATTGATAACTGGTGTATAGAACATCCAGATGGGGGATTTGGCAACACTTCCTGGGTTTTCTGTCCTGTAGCTATAATTCAGCCTTGTAGCTTGAAGTTTCAGCCCATCCCTTAAAACTCTTGCCTTTAACACCTTGATGGCTGCATCTCTAATCACAGCTATCACATCTAAGATACCAGCTGCCTACAGAACTCCCCCTTGGAGAGATACCTCCCACATCTTGTTTACTTTGTCAGCTTTTTACTCGCTCCTGTGCCCTCACGCACACCACCTCCTTTCGCCCTGCGGACCAGTGCCCTAGGCTTATATTTACCTTTGGAATAGTACTTGCGTTCAACAGAATCATCAAATTCCAGCTTTGTGCAGGGGTCAGATGAACATTGACCTGTTCTGGGGTTTATCTGGATTCATTCCAAGGGTCTTGCCCTACCACCACTGCCTGAGCAGATACATAAACAATGGAGCTGCCTTTTCTGCTTCAAGCTAAATAAAAAGTCCCAGTCACTTTACAGCAACTCTGTAAAGGCAGGCTGGAGGTCTCCGCCCAGCTAAGCCAGAGATACACTAGGTCAAAACCATATAAACAGAGTCTTAAATAAAATACTGCATCGTGAATATAGTAGAGAGAGAGACAGAGTACAATACTTCCCAAACTTTACCACCGAATCCTTTTCCACAGACCATCTCATGAGACTCTTTAGCATAACACGCTTTGGAAAAGCGTATTATTTTTCCCCTTCCTTAGTCAACTTGGGGTCCTTCATTTCAAGTGATCTGTATGTCTCTCTGTTTTTTTTTTTTTGTCTATTTAATTTTATTTTTTAGAAGTAGACATTTTTATTTGGAAAGTTTGGGCACTATCATGTACAAAAACACCAAAACTTCTTCTTAAATTGAAATACAGTTGATTTGTAAAGTTATGTTAGTTTCGAGTATACAGCAAAGTGATTCATTTATATACACTTACATATATATTCTTTTTCAGATCCTTTTCCCTTATAGGTTATACAAAATATTGAATATCCTTCCCCATGATGTACAGTAGGTCCTTGTTGGTTCCCTATTTTATATATAGCAGTGTGTGTTAATCCCAAACTCCTTATTTATGCCTCCCTCACCACGTTTGTTTTCTAGGTCTGTGGGTCTGCTTCTGTTTTGCCTGTCTCTTTGGTACTGAGGTCCGGAAAAATGATACCTGTGTCCGGAATGGGCTACCTTGGGTCACAAGACACAGAAGGATGACCTCACGGTTTCTACACCATCAGTGCTTGTTCAATAACTGAGTGCTCTGCTTGAAATTCAGCTGCCACCAGCTGTTCTGCTAACCATGGCACACTCATCTGTCTACCAGCGTCTTTTTCAGCTCTTCTGGCATTCCGTGGGGGTACTTCCTTCCTTGTGCTTGTCTCATTCCCCCTTTAGATGCATCAGTCCATGTGGCGAGTCACGAACTGTAATGGCCCTTGGTAAGTGGCTTTTGAGAAGCACTACGAAGCTTGTTATGCAGGAGAGTTAGTCTCATGTGCCCGTTTCTACATGTTGGCCGTGTGTTTTCTTAATGGCAAGGACCTTGTTTAACATAACTTCATGGTACTTAACACGTGTCCGACTCTTTTGTGACCCTATGGACTGTAGCCCGCCAGGCTCCTCTGTCCATGGGATTTCCCAGGCAAGAACACTGGAGGAGGTTGCCACTTCCTCCTCCAGGGGATCTTCCAAACTCAGGGATTAAACCCAAGTTTCCTGCATTGGCAGGCAGATTTTTTTTTTTTTTTAACCACTGAGCCACCAGGGAAGCCCAAGAGAGTTCTCTCTGTACTTAAATAATATTAACCTCTTCTCTTTCAAGATAAATTCTACACTATTTTGTCCCCTTGAGCAAACTCCAGAAGATAATGAAGGCCAGGGAAGCCTGGTGTGCTGCAATCCATGGGGTCACAAAGAGCTGGGCACAGTGTAGCTACTGAACAACAACCTTCACATTGTTATTTTGTAAGAAATTGTGTAACAAATATGAGACATTGCCCAGGGTAAAGTTTCTACATTTTATTTCAAGCTCTCCTCTTGTATAACTTTTGCATAGGTAATCCCAAATCTGTTTTCGAAGTGCTCACTCCACTGGAAATTCTCCCAATATTTGCTTTGGTTTCATCATATTCTTTTTAACTTGTCCAGCCACATGACAGTTGTTTTTCTTCGAAGATTATGTTTAGGCCCGGCCTGAGTTAAGAACCTGGGTTTGCTTTCTCTTTTTCTGATATAATTTGCATTCCTAAGATTAAGCACATCACTACCAGATTGCCTTCATTAAACACACTCGCATATATAAGAAGCCACATCCGTTCTTTCCTTAGTCTGAAGTTTTGTACTTTATCTGGCTTGCCAGCTCCGCGAAAGATTAACTGTAGTCAATTGGTTCGTTTTTCAGAGGGTTCCGTGGACTTGTTCTCCGTCAGTATATTTCTTCCTCTTTTTCTTTCTCCTCCATCACATAGAGCGCAAACACAGACAGGGCTTAGTTTGTATCTCCAGTCCTTAAGAGGACTATGGACTCCTTGGGGAATATATCAAAGGCAAGAGATCTACGGTCTTAGTCGTCTGTCATGGCTTTCTAGCCCCTTTACCAGAAAGATCTTTCTTTCTTTTTTGTCTGTGCTGGGCCTTTGCTGCCTTGTGCAGACTTCACTGCCCCTCAGCACGTGGGATCTTACTTCCCCCACCAGGGATAGAACCCACATCCCCGGCATGGGAAGGCAGAGTCTTACTCACTGGACCACCAGGGAAGTCTCTCTCTCTCTTTTTTAAAGGTGAAAATTACAAAACACATTTCAGTGTGTGTCTCTAAAAGATAAAAACATTTAATAAATATAACCACACTACCATTACCACATCAAAAAACTAACAATGATTTCATAATAGCAAATATCCAGGCAGTGTTCCTGATTTTCAATTGTTTCATAAGGTCAAATGTTTATTGATTTTTTTTAAAAATTACAAATAAATTCCACACATTGTGATTGGCTGATATGTCTTCTAAGTCTCTTTCAGTGTACAGGTTTCCCCTCCATCTCTGTTCCTTGTCATTCACTAACGAAACTCAGCTGTTTGTCCAGTAGCATTCCCACCACTGAATTTTGCTGAACAAATCCTTGCAGTGCAATTTAACATTCACAGGATTCTGGAATTTACTGGTAGGCATGCAGTTTCCCTGGTGGCTCAGACAGTTAAGTATCTGCCTGCCATGTAAGAGACCCGGGTTCAATCCCTGGAACAGGAAAACCCCCTGGAGAAGGGTCTGGCTACCCACTCAGTATTCTTGCCTGGAGAACCTCACAGACAGCCTGGCAGCTACAATCCATAGGGTAGCAAAGAGTCGGACACAACTGAGCGGCTAACACTTTTACTTTCATGCAGAGTTCTAGAGAATAGCAAGGAGAGATAAGAAGGCCTTCCTAAACGAGCAATGCAGAGAAATAGGGGAAAACAACAGAGTGGGAAAGATAGAGATCTCAAGAAAATTGGAGATATAAAGGGAATATTTCATGCAAGGATAGGCACAATAAAAGACAGAAGTGGTAAGGACCTAACAGAAGCAGAAGAGATTAAAAAGAGGTGGCAAGAATACACAGGAAAATTATACAAAAAAGGTCTTAATGACCCAGATTACCATGATGGTGTGGTCACTCTCCTAGAGTGAGACATCCGGCAGTACGAAATCAAGTGGGCCTTAGAAAGCATTATAACAAACAAAGCTAGTGGAGGTGATTGAATTCCAGCTGAGCTATTTAAAATCCTAAAAGATGAGGCTAGTAAAGTGCTGCACTCAATATGCCAACAAATTTGGAAAATTCAGCAGTGGCCATAGGACTGGAAAAGGTCAGTTTTCATTCCAATTTCAAAGAAAGGCAATGCCAAAGAATGCTCAAACTACTGCACAACTGCACTCATTTCACATGCTAGCAGGGTAATGCTAAAAATGCCTCAAGCTATGCTTCAGCAATAAATGAACCAAGAACTTTCAGATGTACAAGCTGGATTTAGAAAACAAAGAGGAACCAGAGGTAAAATTGCCAACATTCATTGGATCATAGAAAAGGCAAGGAAATCCAGAAAAATATCTATATGGTTCAACTCTCACATCCGTCCATGCCTGCTGGAAAAACCATAGCTTTGGCTATATGGACCTTTGATTGCAAAGTAATGTCTCTGTTTTTAATATGCTGTCTAGGTTTGTCATAGCTTTGACATCCTTTGAACCATAAAGAAGGCTGAGTGCCAAAGAGTTGATGCTTTTGAATTGTGGTGCTGGAGAAGACTCTTGAGAGACCCTTGGACAGTAAGGAGATCAAACCAGTCAATCCCAAAGGAAATCAACCCTGAATATTCACTGGAAGGACTGATGCTGAAGTTGAAGCTCCAATACTTTGGCCACCTGTTGCAAACAGCTGACTCATTGGAAAAGACCCTGATGCTGAGAAAGATTGAAGGCAAAAGGAGGAGGGGGGCATCAGAGGATGAGATGGTTAGATAGCATCACTGACTCAATGGACATGAATCTGAACAAACTCTGGGAGATAGAGAAGGACAGGTGAGTCTGGCATGCTGTATTCCATGTGGTCGCAAACAGTTGGACACAACTTAGTGACTGAACAACAGCAACAAATGTTTGATTCTTTTACACTTCAAGTCATCAAGTAACTTGAATATATTAAGATAAATCCCATATGCTCTTTTCCTCCAAGATACATTCCAGATAGTTTCCTAGATAACCTTTCCATTCAGTCAGTTCCCTGTCTTAAATTTCCCATTGTCATATTTGTTACTTTTTAAATTAAAAAAAAATTGTTTAATTTACAATGTTGTGCTGGTTTCTTCCATACAACAAGGAGAACTCAGCGATAAGTAAATATATACATATGTGTGTGTTTTCAGTCGTGTCTGACTCTTTGCAATCCCATGGACTATAGCCTGTCAGGCTCCTCTGTCCATGGAATTTTCCAGGCAAGAATATTGGAGTGGGTTGCCATTTCCTTCTCCAGGGGATCTTCTCTACCCAGGGATTGAACCCGTCTCCTGCATTGGCGGGAGATCGGGAGATACTTTACCACTGAGCCACCTGGGAAACCCCTTAGCTTCATACAGGTAATGTATATTTATTGAAAATTTTCTTTACCAACAATGGTGAAATCAAGACCCAAACTACAAAACATGATGGCAATTGATGCTTATAAAAAATAATGCGAAGGGTTATGTTTCACAGATTTGTGCAAACTTCTTTCAAATCTCAGTCTGTCCTTTTATCAAAGAGGAGATCACAGCATCTGTTATTCCTTGTGATTTAATAGTTTTTTTTAAAAAATGCATTCCATTGACAAAAAAGAAAAGCTTTGCTTCCAAACAGCACTAGTCTTTAAAGTGAATTTTCCCCAACATAAATATAGAAAATAGCCTGTATGGAGCACATTCGGCTTGGTCAGAACTCCTCCCCCCCACCCCCCTCCAACAACATTTAGATGTCGCCTGATGCAAGCGCAGCCTGGGAGGTCTGAATATATACATATGCCCCCTCCCTCTTGATCCTCCCTCTCCCCTTCTCCATCCCACCCCTCTAGGTCCTCACAGAGTTCCAGGCTGGGCTCCTTGTGTTATATAGCCGCTTCCCAGTCGCTACCTATTTTAGGGTTAATTTTTTATGGAGGCACAGAACAAAATGATTTTGAAAAAAGAAAGAAAACCCGATTAAAAAAAAAACTTGGCCGAATTTATTTCCTCTAAATGTCCATTAGAGGGCGACATTTGCTTTGCTATTATATTTCCCCTAATAAGATTTAAATCGCATCAAATTTCTTTTCACACTTTTAAACAAATTGAATATCCTTACCTACTTTGACTTCCTATCTCTATTAGAAGATGTAGTCACATCTTGTGTCCTCTTGATTTGGTCCCTGCGGACTCAGCATCGTTCATTAGTATCAATACTTCCAGCCTTGACGCCATTCCCAGTTGTAACCACCAGGCGGCGGTATTGCATAAATAAAGATGAGCTGGAAGGCAAAATTAAGCCAAAACTGCCAAAGCAAAAGGAGTTTCACCGGGAAAGGGCAATTAATTTAAGAAGCAGAGAGAGAAACCAGACATTTCTAGTTCGTATGCAACTCACGGCCCAAGGTCAAAACCCTGTGAGATATAGTACAAAGCAGCTATTCAAGAGCGCAGGAGGAGGCTGACCTGGGGGAAATGCTTGCACAATCTCCTCCTTGCTTTTGTGGCTCCACAGGAGGAGGCGTGTCCACGTTCGTGCACGTGTCTGTGAATAGTTACAGGACAGTGGCGGGCCAGGGTGGGACCGGGCATGGATCTGCTGGATACCGCCTCTGGACAAGTGCATAAGACAGGTTTACAACGGTGCTGCTTGGAGGTCAGCTCTCATTTTACCCCGGAAGGAAAGCGAGTCCTGAGCCGAGCAGAGAGCTCGCCTGAGGGCACACCGTTAGGAAGAGGTGCGTTCAGCCAGGTGTTCCAAGCCCAGGCCACAACTAAGGACGTTTTTCATTTTCGCACACCCATTACGCACGTGTGTAATACACTCCCCTCCCCCCCCCCTCCAGCACACACACTCGGACACGAAGCACAAGAAGGACCCAACACAGCAAGCGGCGTTGTACAGTTTAACAGGAAAGTCACCGACTCTTGCAAATCTGATCAGTTACGGCCTTCTCCCAGGAGTAGCACTCAGACTACTGCGTGTGTAATATTTCAAGTGGCGTGGAGAGGTGAGGGCGGAATCGCAGCCCTCTGGAGGCTGTCCATTTATCAGATGCCAGATTAAGAAGAATTTCTATTCTGATTGGAGCCTAGAAAGCAATGTAAAGAAAACCAGACGGATTTGGAAAGAGAAGCAAACAGGGGCAAACTCCTCGCTCCAAATACAACTGGAGTTTCGTCTCGGGAAAGGGGGAGGGGCTTGGCAGAAATTCTTGAGAGAGGTGGGGCGTCTGACTTGGGTCCCCTCCCCCAGGCCTCGGTCCTCTCCCCTAGTCCCAACCCTTTTGCTCCCCTACCCTTACTCGACTCGCTGGCTTTTGGTGTTCGGCACCAAAAGGGTTTGAAAAGGAGCTGCGGAAGCCCAAAGCCTGGACGGCGGGAAGGTGGCAACACACAGTGGCTTTTCCTTTACCTCTTTCTTTAATTCGTCAGCTCGCGAGCCTAACGTTTCGATCCCCCTTTTCCCAGCCGCCAGGTCGCTCATTCGCCATCTCCTTCCCCCTCCTCCACCGAGCCCTCGGCGGCTCCTCCAGACCCTCGGCCTCCAGCCCCGCCTCTGCCGGCGCTGGGTTTCACGGGCGGCGGAGTGAAATCAGCAAAGTGACCGCCCCTCTGGGAGATCATTGGTGCAGCCCCTGCCCGTCGCGGCCGATGATTGGTGGGCCGCCCGGGTTATTTGCATGCCGGCAGCAGCCCAGTACCCAGCTGTGCGGGCGGCTGGCTCCGCGCAGAAGTTTGCAGAGAGCTTTCTCGCAGGTCTGTCCCGGACTCGCACAACCCCGGGAGCCGCCTCCTTCGATCGCCGCCGCCCTGTTCTCTCGGGATCCCTTCTCTGCGGAGGATAGACGCTCTGCTTCAGGGAAGTTGAGGTGGACCAGGGGGATTGCGGAGGAGGAGCAACGGAGGATCGTTCCAGTGACAGCTCGGAGTCGGGACGCCGGGAGCGTGGGGCTCTGGCCGCCGCGAATCTCGCCCACCTTCCTGCGGCCGCCGGGTAGGCGGGCGGGCGATGCGGCCGCCGAGCCCCGCGGTGCCGAGAGAAAGCAGGGCGCCCCGGAGAGCCTAGAGCTTGTTTCTGCCCACTTGGGGAAGGGCTCATGGAGTTGTGAGCGCCCCTCCCTCGGCGAGGCCGCCCCGGGCAGGCTCCCCATGGCCGGGACGTACAGCTCCACTTTGAAGACGCTGGAGGACTTGACCTTGGACTCCGGGTATGGGGCCGGGGACTCGTGCCGCTCGCTCAGCCTCTCGTCCTCCAAGTCCAACTCGCAGGCGCTCAACTCTTCGGCGCAGCAACACCGCGGGGCGGCCTGGTGGTGCTACTCCGGCTCCATGAACAGCCGCCACAACAGCTGGGACACGGTGAACACGGTGCTGCCCGAGGACCCCGAAGTGGCCGACCTCTTCTCGCGCTGCCCGCGCCTGCCCGAACTGGAGGAGTTCCCCTGGACCGAGGGAGACGTGGCCCGGGTCCTTCGCAAAGGTGCCGGCGGCCGGCGACAGCCCCTGTTCTCCGCCGAGGCGGTCAGGCGCCTGGCGGGGCTGCTCCGCCGGGCGCTCATCCGGGTGGCCCGCGAGGCGCAGCGCCTGAGCGTGCTGCATGCCAAGTGCACCCGCTTCGAGGTGCAAAGTGCCGTGCGCCTAGTGCACAGCTGGGCACTGGCCGAGAGCTGCGCGCTGGCCGCGGTCAAGGCCCTGTCCCTATACAGCATGAGCGCGGGCGACGGGCTGCGCCGGGGCAAGTCTGCGCGCTGCGGCCTCACCTTCTCAGTGGGCCGCTTCTTTCGCTGGATGGTGGACACCCGCATCTCCGTACGAATCCACGAGTACGCGGCCATCTCGCTCACCGCCTGCATGGAGAATCTGGTGGAAGAGATCCGGGCCAGGGTGCTCGCCAGCCAGAGCCCCGACGGCGGAGGGGCCGGAGGCGGGGAGGTGTCCGCTGAGGCCCTGGAAATGGTCATCAACAATGACGCCGAGCTCTGGGGCGTCCTGCAGCCCTATGAGCATCTCATCTGCGGCAAGAACGCCAATGGTAAGCGCGTGGGCTCTGGGCCCGTGGACTGGGTTGGAGGGAAGTCCAACCTGGGCTACGCAGGGGGTGAATTTCCTAGGACCAAGGAGAGTCAAGACCTGAGAGAAAGCGTTTGGTCTTTGGGTAGTGGAGTTCATTAAAGAGTCTTTTCCGAGGTGGTTCTTTCGGCGACTGACTTTCGGAGGGGAAAGTAGTGGTTGATCTGCTTCCTGTTGTGCGTCGTGTTGTCGCCGTTGGGGGCCATTCACTGATTGAACCTCTTGATGAAGCCATCCCTGAACCTCTCTCGGAATGCCTTGCGGCCCTCCCCCCTGCTTGATGGGTCTGTAGTTGGCCTCTCTCCCCGACCACTGGGTGGATGGTTCGGTCCTAGTTCTGTCGAGTACAGTAGAAGCAACCAGAGGGTCTGGGCTGCAAAGTCCTGGCTGAGTGGGGTGGAAGGAGGGGAAGTGGATGCCTGGGACCTGGCCTGCCGCCTTGAGCTTTGCTGGGTTGAAGGCTGCCTTTCAGGGCCCTCTGGGGAAGGTGGAGTGGTAGTGGTGGGTTCTTGACTCTGAGCCCGGGATGATGGAACATGGTGACTTCTGAATCCCCTTCCCAGAAAGGGAATCGCATGCCAGTTCCCAGACCTGACTTTCCAAGCTGTCACCAACCAAGTGAGCAATTAATTAAAACCCTATGTTGTATTAAGTGCATGACCTTCTAGACTTTGATGAAAGAAAGGATGACCCCATAGTCATCAACCAAGCCTAGGGGGAAGAGGGATGGGGGTGGGCAGACAGCATGGTGTCAGGTGCCAGAAAGAAACTATCTGGGTAGTTGCGTTTCTCTGAAAGAGGACATAGCTTCAGTGCAAAGAGTGGTAGGGAAGCACTTGACCTTTTCACTGGAAAGGTTATGGTGTGACCTGGGTTCAACAGTAAACTTGCCTACCAGACTCCAACTTCAGGAGTCAGCAAACCATCAGTTCTCTAGAATGCTACTTTGGCTAAACATCCTTACAGTCTGATCGGAGGGCCATTTTAGAGGCTGCTTTCAATGGCAAATAAGTAGTACAGAGGAAGAGGCCAGGTGGGTATGGAAAAGATATAAAGGGAGTCGTATTTAAGTGTGTTTTACATAATCATAATAGCTAAAATCTTAAATTAGCACTCAACAGAGTGTCAGTCACTGTTTCTATAAACTTAAGTAATCCCAGCCACCCTATTAGGTAGGTACCTATAGTATTATCCCCATTAGATAGATGGGGAAACTGAGGTACCCAGCAGTCAAGTAATTAACCCAAGCTTACACGGATATTAAGTGACAAGAATTTGAACCCAGGCAGGCTCCAGAGTTCAAGCTTTTAGCCCCCAGAGGAGAGGAAGCAGCTTTGTTTTCATTGATCCAATTTCCAAGGGGAGCAGTTGACATGTAAAGACTTCATTTTGAAGACAGTCTGTCTCTACCAGCATGGCTGACTTTGACTTTCTTGGGTTTTGTTTTTAATTCTGGCACAACTGGAAGGAGATGCCAGGAATGGCAAGAAGAGCATTTGCCTTTTAATTTTCCTCCTCTTAGGTCAGAGTTGAGGTCAGTCCAGAATCTCAGCTGATGATGTCATAGCTGATAATTGTGCTTTGCCCTGCAGGTTTGTGGCATCAGCACAGGGAACACAGGCTCCAGGAGAGGAAGTGGAGGGCAGGGGGATTTCCATACGGTTGTCAGAGCCCCGGGGAAGCAGTCTGAACTTTTGGCTGAGGGGAGGCCCAGTCTGAACTCAAAGAAGGAAGACTCCTAGGAGAAAAAAACAAGGCCCTAAGGTGGATAATAGGTGACAAACAAATAAAACATCCCCTTCACACAGAACTGGTGCCCCTCAGGCTGAGAGACTTCTCGGTTTTTCTAACTGTAAATTGAAGCTGTTAAGAGCAGCTGCCTCCTCGGGGCCCTCTGAAAATTCAGCATGTGAGAAGTGGCTGGAACACAGGTGTCTTCTGTGAACGGGCTTATGTCTTATCTAGGGTCATCACTCCTTGGGATTTTCTTTACAGGCTGGGGTTTTGACCCCGTGATTTGACCTCTTCCCCTCCATCCCGCACCCCAAACAATCCTTCTTAAGCCATGTAGTTGAGACAGCAAGGCTCTTGTGTGACAGACAACACATCTCCAGGATGCCCAGAGCACTCGTGTCCCTCTGCTCACTTCTCAGTCCCCAGGGAGCTCTCCAGCGAGACAGGTGAGCATCGCTTCCCCTGAGTAATATGGATGCTCATTTTTTATACATGAAAACCCGAGGGTGGCCCCAGTAAACGATAACCAGGCTCATTTATTAAGTCCCTTTAGACAAAGTGAAATGAATGTCTAGTAGAGAGGCTATGAATTACTAATGCCTGAGAGCTGACATCAGAGGGAAGCACAAACTGCTTAGGAAAGAAGTGGAGAGATCCTAAACCTTTGTTGTACTGAAATAAGCCAAGGCCAGCTAGGTTACCGTCTACACAGCTGAAGTCTAAGTGGCAAATGGCCGCACACGGGAGAGTTGCTGGCTCACAGTCTTGTCCTGCTGGTCTTCCCTTCAAATTATATATTTATTGTTGTTATGCCTGCTAATTATACAGCAAGGGCACACGCATCTGAGTCAGCTATATAGGGCTCTTAAACTTTTAATGTCTTCCAGCCGGGAATTCAAGAACCCTAATCCATCTAGTCCAGTCCATTACTCAGAGTACTGGGCAGATATGGTTTTGCTCAACCCAGGATGGATGATAAAAGTTCTATGGCGTTTATAAAACATGATCTCAGCTTCATAGAGCAGCAGGAGTTATGTATCGCTTGCTCATTTAGTATCGATGTGCCTGTTCCCAGGGCAGTGTCATTAAGTGATGCTATCTTCGTGGCTTCCTTAACAGAGGTAGAGAAACCGCTTTAATAGAGTGGTATTTATAAACAGGGAGCTGGCAGAAAATAGGAGCTTCTCTCATCCACACCTCCCTTCTTCCCTCCCTCGCTCATTGTTGTATGTCATTTTGATGCTGAGCATCGCTTGGGGTTTCTCCCTGGCCATTTTTCTTACTAAATGTTCACGAATGTCCATGGCCTTGGAGATAATTTCCTTCCATTCGGAGATGCTGGTTAAATGATAGGGTTTTGATGAAAATATTCCTACTCCAAAACAGTAACCAGGATGTACATGAAAGGTGCTCCTTCATAATGGTAAGGAGCGAAAACTTTGGAATCGCAGTAAGGATTTGAAGCTCACCTCTGCTATTTCTATGAGTGACCTGGGCCATATTTCTTAACCATTCTAAGCCTCAATTTTGTTATCTGTAAAATGGGAGATAATAACAGCACTTAACTCCTTAGGTTGGTGTGAGGACTGGATGATATCATAGATTTAAAGACTGAATCACATAGTAAATGCTTAATAGTTGCAGTTCATTCAACAAATATTTATTGACCACTGACCCTGTCTGCACCACTATTAAAAGTACTGAGGATTAATCGGGGGAGGGGGAGGGTCCTCCTCTCATGAAGCAAACTAATGGAGGAGACAAGGAAAAAGTGAACAAATAGGGATTTACTTTTAGCAGTAAAAGTAATGGGATCGCATGACTGGGACTAATTTAAATGATGGCCAAGGAAGGCCTTTCTGAAATTTCATTAGGAATAGATAATATATCAATATTATTGTCTAAGGATCTCAAAAGAAAAAGTGAGGACCTTTCTGAATTATTCACTTACTTCTCAGCTGAGGCAAATCCCAACAATCTCATTTGCAGCGGAGAAATGAAAGGGCTGCGTCTAGAAAGCTCTTCTAGTTGCAGGACTCATTTAACACCGAGCTTATAGGATGGGTTTCCATCGTGATAATCAACTCCAGGAGCAAGGGTTAATTGAGCCGCTAGTTGCTGTTTAATCAGTTTCCACACCTGCGTAGTTTGGGGAGGGGGAGCAGCTACCCTCCTTTTTAACTGTTTTATTGAAGCCAAGAGAGCTAGTAAACCTGAAACAAAGCAAGCTTGTGGAAATGCAGGCTTTTTTTCCTCCCCCTTGAATGCCTGAGAAATGCAACCCAGCTTTAAGTTGTTAGAAGAACAAGGTGGGGTTGTTCCGCCTTCTCCAGGAGTTTTAGCTGCCTCCACATCAACTGAAGGGCCACCTCTCTGTGAATTTCCTCAGCACCCAGGGCAGATTCCTGGATCGTTTCCTGCGTGTGTTGCTCCTATCACTCTGTGGGCTCATGGGCATCCGTGCCTCCCGTGTGCCTCCCATGGGGTCTGGCACACAGCGACACTCCAGGAGTGGCAGTCAGACAAATGACTGATCCCACCATACAAAATGTTTAATTCCAGAAACTGCATTTGAAATCATTTGACCCCCTCAAAAGACTCTTCCCCGCTTTCTACCGTGCCTGAGAACGTCAAGTTCTCTGTGAAGAGAGGCAGCATTTTGGAGGGCACCCAAACCATGGGGACATCATTCAATCTTTTGATCCTCTAATCTCGAGCAGGGTTCCCTACACTGTGATGAGTCGGTGTAAATAGGGATTTCGGGTCACGAGGGCTTCCTTCAGTGTGCAGCACCCACAGTGGGGGTTTCACAGCAGCCGTCTAACTGGCCACAGATAGATCCACGGGAAGACTGAGTTCAAAGAGGCACTCCGTTCCCCTAAGAATAGCAATACCAATCCCATCTTGCCTGCAGAGCTTCCCTAGAGGGCAGTCTGTGGATGACTGTTGCTCAGAGGGCTTCCCAGGTGGTTCAGTGGTAAAGAACCCACCTGCCAATGCAGGAGACCCAGGTTCGATCCCTGAGTCAGGAAGATCCCCTGGAGAGGGAAATGGCGACCCCATTCAGTATGCTTGCCTGGAGAATCCCATGGACAGAGGAGCCTGGTGGGCTACAGGCTATGGGGTTGCAAAGAATCGGGCACGACTGAGTGAGCATAGCTCAGCACTGCTGAGAAGAGGCTGCATCTGTGTTGTACCTCATCTGCCTCCAATCTGAGGATGGCACTAAGGCATTCAACTACCTCCTCATCCCAGGGAGGCATGGACAGTGTCTCCGGTCTGAAGTAAGCCAGGGACGCTGGGCTGAGAATCTTCAGGCTGGTCCTTGTCCCATTTCCCCATCAGTACCTGTCCTTCCCCCAGCTGGGGCTGTGGGCGAGTGCTCTATCTGTTTCCACACTCCTCCAGCTGTAATAACAGGCCTGACCTCTGCACAGCTCAGAAACCTTTTCATCTGGGATCTTGCCCGCTGCCTATAAAAACCCATCGAGTGGGATGCTCTTTCACAGAAGGGTCTCTGGGAACCCAGGATTCACAGCTTGGTAATGGCCGGACCAGGGCCAAGCCCCATGTCACTCACGCCCTAGGCCTGTGCTTCTTCTGTGAAGAGTCCCAGAAACAAAGATAGAGAGGGACAGGGCAGTATTTGCCCCTCTGCCAGTGGAGGCGAGGGCCAGACTCACAGACTCAGTGGTACCTATCGTAGATCTTACTTGTTAATGGCCTGCTGTGTCTAGGCACTTTACATCCTTTAGGCCAGAGAATCTTCACAACCAAGGTGAAAACCAAGCATCAAGGCCCAAGAGTGGATCTCCCTCCAGAGGATGTGTTATGCTGTTTAAACGCTGCTTGCTGGTGGGCCCAGAGTGTCCCGCAGGTGGCATCCATTTTAAGATGCTTTTATTGCTACTTCGAGGGCCTTACAAGTGTCAGCAGCTGAGTGATCAACAAGCTCAGCTGAATGGAAAAGCTGCCGCCTCCATCTTCCAAGAGCGGGGAGAACCAGCTTGGAGGAGGACACTCAGCAGGAGAGAACCCAAAGGGAGCCCATGTTTAGGCCACTGGCCTCAGGACACTCAACTCATTTGCTCTGGAGCCGGCAGAAAGTCTTCTGTGAAGGGGCCTTTGATTCCTCCGAGTCCCTACAGTGTTGAGCCGTTGGTGAAACCTCAGAGCCGGGAGCACAGGCAGAGAAGGAATCGGCGTAGCAAGAGCGGAGATGCTTCAGCTTTGAAGTCTGAGCTGGGCCCCAAATTGCCTTGCCTCTTACCAGGGCCTGGAGCAAGTCACTTCAAGTCCCCGACTCTAAAGCGCAGGGCCGGCTCTCATCCACAGGCGGTTATGCCCCGTGAATACACACTGCTCCCAGGACGTCAGAGCTGACGCTGGGTTGAGCGTTGAGAACTTGCCCAGGGTGGGGCGGCCTGGGTGTCATTCCTGGCGTCCTCCCTTGTGAGTTGCGTGATCCCAGGCAGGGTCACTGCTATGCCTTGGTTTCTTCCTCCGTAACAGGATTTGGATCGCATCGCTTTTTTTTTAAATTTTTTTATTTTGGCCTCACTGAATCTTGGTTGTGGTGCACGGGCTTTTCTCTAGTTGCTACACGTAGGGGTTTCTCTAGCTGTGACACAAGGGCTTTGTTGCTGTGCAACATTTGGGATCTTTGTTCCCCGACCAGGGATCAAGCCTGCATACCCTGCCTTGAGAGGCGGATTCTTAACTGCTGGACCACCAGGGAAGTCCCTGGACTGGGTACATTGTGTTGCAGGGCTGAATTGTGCCCTGAAGTATAGTTAGCAGCATCCCAGCCCCCACCCACTAGATGCCAGTAGCATCCTCCCTGCCCCACTCTCCCCACCCCAGCTGGCCAGTTGTGACAATCAAAAATGCCTCTAGACACTGACAGATGTCTGTTAGGGGGGGCAGAATTGCCCCTGGTTGAGAAATACTGCTCTGTAGTAGAGCTGAAAAGAGTACACAATTCGTAGGATGTTTGGGAGGATTTACTAAAGGTCTCTGTGAGGGACTTTGCACTGGGCCTGCACATAAAATAGTCATTCTAATCACTGTTACATTTTTTTGCAAACTGTATTGCATGCACCAGTTGAGTTCACTTTTTGCTGAAGTGGGCATTAGTAGTGGAGGGGAGGACCGTGACCCAAATCCCAGGGTGACAAGGATGAGTCACACAGCCTTCCTGGGTGACTAATCGGGAGGAGGAAGTTATGGAATCTGGAAAAAGCACCTTTGCACCCTGCTCAGTTATGGCTCCTCTTGCCCTCAAGATGAAGCGGGCTGGCAGTGAGAGCCGACCCTCCCTCTGAGCTCAAGGCTGACCCTGCCGGGAGGACAGTGATGGCACAGACTCAAAGCTGGGCTCATTCTGCTGGGGAGTCACTGCTATGTGTCTGGGACCCCGCCTCGTGCAGCTGCCAAGCGCTGAGCCACAGGACAGCAGGTGTTTTGTGTTTGCCGGCCTGTCATGTAAACATACTTTGTGGTCTTCTTGCTTGTTTTAAAAAAGGCCTAAATGGTTTTGCAACTTTGGCGGTAGGCTTGGAGCAGCTTCCCGAATTGGGAGGAGAAGCTTCAGAAACACCACCCCGAGTAAGCCTGAGGAATGCCACGCCGGCCTCGTTAATCAGCTGCTTGCCGAGCGCCAGCTACATCCAAGGCCACGGAGACAGATGGGAGGAGGATGGGAATGGATCTTGCCCGTCAAGAAGTTTAGAATCTATAGTAGAGATGGCAGGGGGCTTGCCTGGTGGTCCAGACGGTAAAGAATCCTCCTGCAATGCAGGAGACCTGGGTTCGCCCCTTGGGTTCAGAAGATTCCCTGGAGAAGGGTATGGCTACCCACTCCAGTATTCCTGCCTGGAAAATCCCAGGGAGAGAGGAGCCTGGCGGGTTACAGCCCATGGGGTCGCAGAGTCAGGCATGACGGAGTGACCACACACGCCGGGAAAGCAAAGCATGTCCATGGATCCTTCCAAGGATGTTTAGGGTCCTTACATTCAAATGACAGATGATGCTAAAGCCACATCTTCCCCACTGCCCATCAGGGGTGTTTTTCACGAGCCATTTCACTTAATCCTCCCAAGCCGCTCTGTAAGACAGATATACTGTCCCCCTCATAGGTGGGGACCTTGAAGCTTTGGGTGCCTGCAGAGCTCAAAGGGGACAGGTGAGCCCTGGCTGGGTGGGAGCGAGGGAGTCGGGGCTGTTCTGTGGAGGATGTGGCATGTGGTCCAGGGGCACTTGGGGGGGCTGGGCTGTGACAGGGAAGGGGAAGTGGTGCTGAGAGCATGCAGGCTTCCAGGCAGAGGGAACAGTGTGAGCAAAGACCTGGAAGCCAGTGTGTGTGTGTTGGAAAAGTGACCCTCTTTGGCTGGAAGGTTCAGACGCATGACGAGGAGGAGCAGGGCAGATAACACAGCAGAGAAGAAAACTTTCCCACATCTTTTATCCAGATGTTAAGGAGCCTGCCAGAGCTCAGGAAGAGAGTTTTCCAAAACTCATTTTTATAATTCAGAAATGGAGTGTGTCTGCTCCCCAGCGCATCGTAACCACAGCCTCAGACCTCCCATTACCCCTCTTGTTGATTGAAAGCTTGACCTCAGAAACGGCCCCCGGCCTCTGTCCTAAGACTACAAGTAAGGAAAGAAGACGTTTACCCCAGCAGACCTGGGCTGAGAGGGCCTGAAGAGCGAGGCTGCCGTCAACTTTACTTCCCTCATGCAATTTGACTTCTGACCTGGCATTTCTTGCGAGGCCCTGAATGTAGCATTTCAAGCCAGAGCAGTCCCAACAGGGCATGAAGATTGGGGCTGGCACACCTGTTAAATGAGGCTGTTGGCCTGACTTTTGCCAAGGCAGGATTCTCAAACGTGGAAGCAGCGAGGGAAAGAAAACAGGATAAGAGGGTCCCAGACTTTAGATTTGGGCTTGGTATGTTCAGCTTCCAGTTTGGACCATATCATTTTGAAAACAACAGCTCAATTCTGAGAGATTTAGTCACCTTCTCATTCTTGCTGAAGGTGTTTCCAGAGCACTGATAATCAAGATTTCAGGAGTCCTGTTAACTGTTTGATATTGTGGAACCATCTTTGAGCTCAGTGCCACCTGCACTGAACTCCCTAGAGTCCACCTGAATTCCGCTGACAGTAGTAAAATGAGATAGGTCATCAATGGCTTAGCCCATAACTCGGGTGTTAGACCTTTTCCTGACCCCAGTGTTATAAAGGAATTTGTCACTTGGAAAAGAGAAATCTCATGAATATTTTGCTACACACACACAATCATTTATGGTTAATGGTTTCAGCCCATTGTTTTCTAAAACTGAGCTAGGCAAGAGGTTAGGGGTAGGGGGTGGTCAGGTCCATGATGAAAAAATTACATAGGAAAGCTGAATTTGGAAGTACCAGAGGTAGAAGGTTAGGGGTAGGGGGAGATTAAAGAGGACCACAAGGAGAGTGAAACAGTTCTTTTAGTGCATGAAAATTGTCCCTAAAATTGAGGCAGCAAAATTTTGTTGAAATTTTTACAGCTTTTCTCCTGTATCTTTTAAGATAGTGAAAGCATTATTTGCAGTGAGGAGAGCTGTTCATGAACACGCGTTTTTCACAGACCAAGCAAGTGTATATGCGCAAGCATCGTGGACCGTCTGGTTCAGAGTGAAGGCTGTGAATCCAGAAAATTCTGGGTTGGAGCTTGGCCTCTCCATGACCTGGAGTGAATCACTCCATCTTCTTGGCTCTCTGTTACTTATCTGTGGCGTGAAGAGGTTGGACTAGATTCTCCAAGGGCCCCTCTGTCTCCGATAATGTTCCTAGACCCCACGTGGATCTTGTGAAGTCACTTTCCCAAGGTCGAGCCCTGTAATTAGTATCCTTGGGAAAGAAATGGCCTGGGATGGGGCTGGCCAAGCTCTCGAAAAGACGGCCCGCATAGTAGGACCAAACACCATCCTTTTTATATTAGGATTAACTGTGATTACTCTGCTTAGAGTTTTTCTTCCCCCACTTTCTTCAGAAGGTGAGTTCTGTCTACTCTTGGCCGACGCACCCCTCCAGCGCTCAGCAGCTGCGTCCAGGTCCTGGCTGGCCTGCTGGGTGGTGGGATCAGCCCGAGGTGACTTCATGCAGCCGCTGTTTGCAGCCCGCCTACCCGGCCTCAGATATTTATAGCAGGGAGCAGCTAGGAAAAAAAAAATTAAATATGCTACACCCTTCTTTATACTGTGTGGGACAGAGACAGGCATTGTGAGGAATTTAGAAGGCAGGGCAGTATAATCCAGCAAGATATTTTTAAATGCTATTTGTTGCAGTTGGCAGGGCCGGTTCTTCAAAGGGAGGGAAAGTGAGAGTAAGTGAGGATGACAGGCTGCCAAGAATTCTGAAATTGAGACGGGCAGCTCAGCACCCCAAGGGTACAGGTTCTGAACCCTGATTTCCTTCAGTCGCAGAGTTTGAGCAGGGCTTGGGGAGGTCCCCACCAGAGCCGGGTGAGTGGGGCGGCTTGTCCTTCTCCCTACCCAGCCCGTCTACTCTAGGAATTCCCAAGTTCAAGGTGAATCAAATGTGCTGGAGAAGTAGCAGTCGTGGCTGAAAAAGAGTGGCTCCTGTGAAAAGAGAGACCCGGTGCTGCTGCTTTAACTCATTTCAGCAGCCGGGAAAACCACGTTGTGCATGGGGACACCATTTGGAAGCAAGTTGCTCGCAGCTGTTCTCCTGGATGTGCGATCTCTCCAGGACGAGTCAGGCAGGCCAGGGCTGTGCCGGGACCCAGTTCAGTAGCAGGTGAGAGGGCCTTCGGGGTAGAGCTCTCCCTGGAAAGATGACAGAGACGCGCCCCCCCCACCCCCGCCGCCACCCCCCCGCCGCCACCACCTGTCCCGCGGATACTTGTAACCATCCTGGGAGAAGCTGCCGTGGTTTCTACTGTGCTGGTCTTACAGGATGCAGGGTGGTTATGGTGGGAGGGTCTGGGGACTGGGATCCAAGGAGAGGCTAAGAGTTCAGTTTCAAGTGCATCAACTTTTTTGTTCAGCATATATATATTGAGGACTTCCTGTGTGCAGTGTTGGAACAAATGAATATGAGAGACTCGAAGGAGGGGAGGGTGCAGGCCCAGCGGATCATGAGGAGGAGGAAAGCCTGCTGGAGGAGACCCGGTGAGGCCTGCCAGGCTGGGGAAGGCAGCTCTGAGCAGAGGGAGCAGCAAGTGTGGGGTGAGGCCCTGGAGGCCAGCGGGACACGTGACAGGAGCCGGGTGTATACGTATTAAGGAGACGTGATCAGAGACGGGAGGGAGGGAGTGGCCAGCCAGGTAGGGCCTTGGAGGCCACTGCGTGGCACCTTGGCTTCCAATTCTAAGTCTGCTGGGAGCCCCTGGAGGGGCCGAGGCCCAGGAATGACATGGTGTGATGTACGTTTTAACTAACAAGATCACACTCTCTGCCGTGTTGGATATGAACTGTAGTGTCAAGCAGGGGCTTGGCATGACTGCTCAGGACCCTTTGGCGATGATCCAGGTGAGAGGATGGTGGCTTGGGTGTCAGTGGAGGAGGTTATTGATGGCTGTTTTGTTTGTTTGCTTTTTAAGATTTTTTTTCATGCGGGCCGTTTTCAAAGTCTTTATTGAATTTGTTTTGATAATGCTTCTGTTTTACGTTTTGGGTTTTTGGCTGCAAGGCATGTGGGATCCTAGCTCCCCAACCAGGGACTGAACCCATACTGCCTGTATTGGAAGGCGAAGTCTTAACCCCCGGACCTCCAGGGAAGTCCTTGGTGGAGCATTCTGAAGTCCGAGCCAGCGGGACTTGCCAATAGCTTGGATGTGAGGGATGAGTGAGGAATCCATGTGACCCCCCAGGTGTATGGTCTGAGCAACTGAAAGAGTGGCCGTGGATTGAAATGGGAACAGCTCTGTACGGAAGAAGCAGGGCTGAGCCAGAGACCCAAGTGTGGTTTTGGTTGCTTGTCTCAAACTTTATACAGAGAGAGATCAAGCAGGAGGTGGCCTCCTGTCTCCTTGACTGGAGGAAAGGCCACCGTGAACATCTTTAGTTACTATGGATTGACACGTTGCCCTCCTTTGCCTTCCCCGAGGATAGGCCCTGCGCAGCAGGGCCGGTTAGGACGTCAGGCAGTGGAGATTTAATTTTCAGTCTTATCATTCCTTGGTTGATGGCCTTAAGATGGCCCCCCTAAATTTTGCCTTCTAGCTTCTTCGCAGGCAGCCAGCAGCCTTTAATGAAGATCGTCAGGTCCATTGTCTCCTGTCGTTAGTGTGAGGTCTGTTTAATTAGGCCCAGTTGTTCTGTGGATTGCTGTGACTTTGAGCATGTGTCCTTCAGTTCTGGGAAAGCGAGCTTCCATTTCCAAGCAGCTTTGGATTCCTGGGGGTCAAGTCTGGGTCAGAAATTTAGCTGGAAAGAGAACTGTTGGGGGTGATTTGAGAGGGCACAGGGGCCCGGAGGGGTCTCAGAAAGGCCTTGGGAGCAACCAGGTGTCAGTGAGACGATTTGACCCCTGCTGCTCAGATGACACCGGTGGCTAAGAGATGGAACCTGAGAGTTACCACTGCCTGATAGCCAACTGGTTACTTCATCTCTGAACCTCAGTCTTCCTCTTCTGTTTAATGGGTATACCATGGTTCCTAACTTAGAGTTGTTTCAGGGACTCTTAACCCGGGATTCACACTAGAATCACCTGAAATGCTTTTAAAAAGAAAAAGTGTGTGTGTGTGTGTGTGTGTGTGTGTGTGTGTGTGTGTGTGTGTGAAGGCCCTATCTCCAGAAATTCTGGTATAAATGATCTGAAATAGGGCCCAGACCATGTGGGTAGTAGTTCTTGGGAGAGTCTGATGCTCTATGAGCACTCAGACATTAGCTATTATTCGTGGTAAAACGAAATCATTGTTCTAGAGCATTCGAGTCTGCCCCACCCAGGATGGTGACTTCCCTTCACTTCCCAGCCATGCTGATTTGGCTTGCTCCCCTGGCGGGATCACCAAAACACACCCAAGAGAAGCTCGAGCTGTGAGGTTCACATGAAAAGAGCACAGTAAGATCTAGAATGGCAGTGGCACCCTGTAATGATGTTACCCAGCCCGCTGCTGAAAGAGGGAGATTAATTCCATCTTTTAGAGGAAGAAACTGAGGCTCAGGGAATTTCAGTCACTTGTTCAAAGTCATACAGCTAATGAGAGGTGGAGACGATAATCAAACGCCAACAGCCTCACCCCTGACTCCCCACTCAGTCACACCCTGTTGCCTCCCAACCCAGAGAAGCTGAGAGACTCAGTGCTCAGCTCCGATCTCCAGCACATGCCTGCTACATGTTGAGCCTTTATAAAGTCCCAGCCCTTGCCACATGCTTCACGTGTATGGTATTGAGTAGTCTGTGATTGCCCAGTGAGGTTTGTATTCTTCTTAATCTCATTTGACAGCTGAAGAGACTGGGGCTCAGAGAGGTCAAGATAACATAGCTGGAAGATCAGCTGGGCTCCAAGGTCTTCATTCACCAGGCTGCCTCTGTCCTCAGTGGCAGCCTGGGTGGGGTGAAGCACATGCAGAGATTTCCTGAGCCAAGAAATGAATGGGTTGGTCCAAGAGGGCTAGAGGAAAAGCATCCCTCATGGCTTCCGAAGGACCGAGCCATTTAGGTACCTTAAAATAGTAACATCGCTCAGAGGGGTGACCAACCTGACCCGCCTGAGGGCTGCGGTGTAGATACTTGTTTCTCTGGGAGTTAAAAGCCATATTCTGCAAAGCACGGTGCTTCTCTTCTGTTGCTGTGAATGAAATAACCTCTGAGAGATTGTGTGGGTTGCTTAAAATAGTTTCAGAGGAAGAGAGTTTGGAAGCTGTTAGCTTCTCGAGTCTATTTCCTCCTGATTTATGACACCTTAGAGAATGCTGGGCCTCGTCTTGTTTATAATCTGGTTTTTTCTTTCTACCATATTTTAGCCCTTGTGTCATCATAAGATGAAAGAGTTTGTCACCCAAAAAAGTGACAACCTTTCCTAAGTAATTTAATCAGAGGCTCTAGACACATTTTTTTTTTCTTTTAAAAGGAAAAAAAAAAGTGAGGCAAGGCCATTTGTTTTCCAGTCTCTCTCTTCCAGCTGCAGAGGTTCCAAAATCATAGTGATGGTGTTTATTCTGGGGCAGGGATGAATTTGTTTTATCCCCTCACACTAAGGTCTGCCCTGAGAAGCACATGTTTTCTTACAGTCTTCCTAGCATGGACACCTGACATACTGAGAGGGAGAGGAATTGCTCTACTCAGCGCAGCAGCCAGTAGACTTGTGAAGCTATTGAAATTTAATAAAATTCAATACGGTTAAAACATCGTGCACGTGACATTTCCAGTAATCACTGGTCATGGGAGGCAGGTGGCTGTCAGACTGGACAAAGCAGATATGGACCATCTCCATCACTGCGGACATTCCATGCGGCATGTGGCCACCAAAGTGAGTCACTGGTTGGTCACTTGGGGCCAGCTGAGTTTTCACAGGTCTCAAAATTTTAACCATTATCCATCCTCTCTGAAGCCATCTGTGTGCAGAAACAAAGATTCATGGATGTGGAGATTGAGGCCATGGAGTCGTGTGGCTCTAACCTCTAGACCCTTGACACAAGGTCAGCTTTTATGATTTCCAAGCTGCCTGGCCTGGAGCAAGTTAGCCTCTGAAGTTATCACTGTCCGTTATCAGTGAACTGGTGATCTGAAAGTACTCTGTAGGGGTTTTGTGACCGTTAAACAAAATAAAAAAGTACACATACAGCCCTTAGCAGAATGCTTGACACATGGTAACAACTTACATGTGTTACAAAGTTGTTCATAGGTTTTCTCATTTGAGTCGTTGTTGTCATTTTCAACAATGGCTCAAATGACTTGTTGTTGACTTCCCTGGTGGCTCAGACTGTAAAACGTCTGCCTACAATGCGGGAGACCCAGGTTCAATCCCTGGGTCAGGAAGATCCCCTGGAGAAGGAAATGGCAACCCACTCCAGTATTTTTGCCTGAAAAATCCCATGAATGGAGGAGCCTGGTAGGCTACAGTCCATGGGGTCCTAGTCAGACACTACTGAATAACTTCACTGTTATTTTCAAGACAATGAAACAGGCTTGGGGGAACACTATTGCTGCTGGCCCTGCTGGTGCTGCTAGAACCAAGCAGTAGGACTTGAACTTGAGTTCTGCTTTTTCTCCTCCAAGTCTCTTCTTTCCTCCAGGGCTGGTTGGGTAACCCTTTGTCATAAGTCAGAAGAGGTCTGTCTGAACTAGAACCTCTCATTCGGGAACTGCCTATTCCTTCTACCCTTTGAGGTGAACTCTTTTCAGAGGTGTTTTGCCTAAAGCCTGCCTGTCATGTCCACATGGAGAACTGCTACCAGGCGAGCTCCTTCCAGAGTCTTTGGCTTCTTGGAGGTTGACGTTTATCCAAGAGATTAAGGCTGTTAGTGGTCTACCTGCCCTGTGGTCCTTTTGTGTCTTTTGCTATATGAGGACTGAGCCTGAGAGAGCCCTCAGTTCTGGCAGAGGATGACTTTGAAAGGAACATCCCCTGTAAAGAGTAGGACCAGGAGAGGCCTCTCTGATGTGATGAATAGAACGGGTCTGAGAGGATGTTTGCTCACCTCTGGAGCCTGGGTTTAACCCCTGACTCTACTACTCACTTGTCCAAATTATATAGTGTCGGGACCAGATGTCTTTGCATGATGTACTTTTTACTGCTCCCAGCCCTTCGCTTGGGGGTGATGAGAAAGTCATTCTTATTTTTCAAAGAAGCCCTGTTAATTATAATACAGGCCTGTGCATAGCATATTCCCTACAATATAGCTAGCTAGTTAACCTTTCTGCACCTCAGCTTCCCATCCTTAAAATGGGAACAGTATAAGAGTTTACCTGGCATGGTGGTGGTGAGGATAAAATGCAAAATAAAGCACTTAGCCTGGTGCCTGGCACAATGCGGCCACCAGGCGCCTACGGCCGATGCCACCCATCACCATCTCTGCTGTCCTCACCATCGTTGCTTCCAGGCAGTGGCATTTGGTGCCCTTTCACTTTCAGGCGCTGTTTGCATTTCTCCTTGAGGGCGTATTAGCTGTCTACTCAGAAGTGGTCTTTAAGTGAATCTTATGACTGTGCAGCTGTCATTTCAGTACCTCACCTGGTATCTACCAGCCAGCTTCCTTACTGCTGGTGGTATGACCAGCACCACCAGTCAACCAGTATAATCTGAGAGAACTGGATTATTTCTATAGGATTAATTTGTGGTGTGAAATACCCAGGGAGTTATGCAATTACCACTCATTTGCTCATATCCAGAATGTGCTAAATCTGCCTCTTGTAATGAAATCCAAATGGTTTGGAACCATATGTGGGGGATCGAGTAAGTTTCATCACAATTGTTATAAGAGATGGGTTTAAAATCAGGGGCATCCAGATGCCACTAGCCGTGGTGACATCCCTGCTTTCCTTCTGCTCATGGCTCTACTGGGGGAGGCACCACTCTCAACTGGAAGTTGCCAAGGAAAGGAAGTTGGGGGCCAGGATATTACATCACTGAGTTGACATTTCTTTAACGTGGGCCCCATTGTGGGCCCTCCCAGGCTGACCGAACCCTTGTCCTTTGTGTGGCTTCCAGGCACTGACAGATCACCCCTGGTTAATGGATAACTCAGGCTCTTCTTGGCAAATAGTCGCCTTGTTAGTTATCTGTACTGTGCTATCTTCCACTGTCCACTTAGTCACTCATTTGTGTCTGACTCTTTAGGATCCCATGGACTATAGCCTGCCAAGCTCCTATGGCCATGGAATTCTTCAGGCAAGAATACTGGAGCGGGTTGCCATGCCTCCTCCAGGGGTTATTCCTGGCTCAGGGATTGAACCTGTGTCTCCTGCATCTCCTGCATTGCAGGCAGATTCTTTACTGCTGAGTCACCAAGAAAAGCCCTCCATTAGCACTGGGGACCCTCAAACCTCAAAACCACCAAGTGGGGTGTGTGTGTACATGTATGTGTGTATAGCATGAGTTCACACATGCTCCCCTCCTTCCTAAGATACGGAAACCACTTAAATCAGTCATTTCCAGGTCTGGCTCATTGCTGAAATACTTTAAAAATTCATCTGGAACTCACCTTGGATGTATCGAGCAAAAATCTCTAGAAGTGGGACCAGGATGTCTGTGTTTTTAAGATGCGCCTCAGGTGAATCCCATCCTCTGTCACTTAGACTTGGCTTTTGCCTTCCAGGCTCCTTTGAGAACATGCATTGGGCAAATGGCAACCTGAGCAACAGCCTGAGCAGATAACAGTAGCAGCAACTGGGCAAAAGCTCCCTTAGAGCTGGCATGTGAGGCTGCTCTGTGAGGGTCTCCTCTGGGAGCAGTGGGATGGAGATTTAGGTCCCTGAGCAGGAGGAGGTGGGGAAGGGTGTTGCCTTAGAAAAGAGAGCCAACCTTTGTGGGATGCTATCTTATTTAATCATCTCAACCAAGCTGTGAGGTGATGGAGATAAGAACACAGGCTGATATTCATCTTAAGCTGATATTTATTTATCTTTGCCTATGAGATTGGACAATTCTAAATGATTTGCATGGATTATCTCATGCAATCCCCACAATAGCCTAAAGGTGTAGGTTCTATTACTTATTCCCACTCTACAGATAAGGAAAACTGAGGCCTGGAGACAGTTTAAATGACTTGGACTTCCCTCTTTGGTAGCTCAGTTGGTAGAATCTGCTGCAATGCAGGAATCCACCTGTAGTGCAGGAGACCCCAGTTCGATTCCTGGGTCTGGAAGATCCCTTGGAGCAGGAAATGGCAACCCACTCCAGTTTTCTTGCCTGGATAATTCCATGGACAGAGGAGCCTGGCAGACTGTGGTCCATGGCTACAGTTGCAGAGAGTCGGACATGATTCAGTAACTTTCAATTCACTTCACTTCCAGGGTCACACACAGCATATGATGGAACTGGAGGTTGAGGTAGTGTGAGCAGACCTCAGAGCCTGTAATTTCCATTTCTGAAAGCTGGCTAGAGTTTCAATAACCTAAGGAGTATGTTTAAGAGTTTATTGAAATAATAGTGGGAGACTTTAACACCCCACTCACACCTATGGACAGATCAGCTAAACAGAAAATTAACAAAGAAACACAAACTTTAAATGATACATTAGATCAGTTAGACCTAATTGATATCTATAGGACATTTCACCCCAAAACAATGAATTTCACCTTTTTTTCAAGTGCTCATGGAACCTTCTCCAGGATAGATCACATCCTGGGCCATAAATCTAAACTTGATAAATTCAAAAAAATCGAAATCATTCCAAGCATCTTTTCTGACCATAATGCATTAAGATTAGATCTCAATTACAGGAGAAAAACTATTAAAAATTCCAACATATGGAGGTTGAACATCACACTTCTGAATAATCAACAAATCACAGAAGAAATAAAAAAAGAAATCAAAATATGCATAGAAACTAATGAAAATGAAAACACAACAACCCAAAACCTGTGGGACACTATAAAAGCAGTGCTAAGAGGAAAGTTCATAGCAATATAGGCATACCTCAAGAAACAAGAAAAAAGTCAAATAAATAACCTAACTCTACAACTAAAGCAACTAGGAAAGGAAGAATTGGAGAACCCCAGAGTTAGTAGAAGGAAAGAAATCTTAAAAATTAGGGCAGAAATAAATGCAAAAGAAACAAAAGAGACCATAGCAAAAATCAACAAAGCCAAAAGCTTGTTCTTTGAAAGGATAAATAAAATTGACAAACCATTAGCCAGACTCATCAAGAAGCAAAGAGAGAAAAATCAAATCAATAAAATTAGAAATGAAAATGGAGAGATCACAACAGACAACACAAATACAAAGGATCATAAGAGACTACTATCAGCAGTTATATGCCAATAAAATGGACAACGTGGAAGAAATGGACAAATTCTTAGAAAAGTACAATTTTCCAAAACTGAACCAGGAAGAAATAGAAAATCTTAACAGACCCATCACAAGCACGGAAATTGAAACTGTAATCAGAAATCTTCCAGTAAACAAAAGCCCAGGTCCAGACGGCTTCACAGCTGAATTCTACCAAAAATTCCGAGAAGAGCTAACATCTATCCTACTCAAACTCTTCCAGAAAATTGCAGAGGAAGGTAAACTTCCAAACTCATTCTATGAGGCCACCATTACCCTAATACCAAAACCTGACAAAGATGCCACAAAAAAAGAAAACTACAGGCCAATATCACTGATGAACATAGATGCAAAAATCCTCAACAAAATTCTAGCAATCAGAATCCAACAACACATTAAAAAGATCATACACCATGACCAAGTGGGCTTTATCCCAGGGATGCAAGGATTCTTCAATATCCGCAAATCAATCAATGTAATTCACCACATTAACAAACTGAAAAATAAAAGCCATATGATTATCGCAATAGATGCAGAGAAGGCCTATGACAAAATTCAATATCCGTTTATGATAAAAACTCTCCAGAAAGCAGGAATAGAAGGAACATATCTCAACATAATAAAAGATATATATGACAAACCCACAGCAAACATTATCCTCAATGGTGAAAAATTGAAAGCATTTCCCCTAAAGTCAGGAACAAGACAAGGGTGCCCACTTTCACCGCTACTATTCAACATAGTTCTGGAAGTTTTGGCCACAGCAATCAGAGCAGAAAAAGAAATAAAAGGAATCCAAATTGGAAAAGAAGAAGTAAAACTTTCACTGTTTGCAGATGACATGATCCTCTACATAGAAAACCCTAAAGACTCCACCAGAAAATTACTAGAGCTCATCAATGAATATAGTAAAGTTGCAGGATATAAAATCAACACACAGAAATCCCTTGCATTCCTATACACTAATAATGAGAAAGTAGAAAAAGAAATTAAGGAAACAATTCCATTCACCATTGCAACGAAAAGAATAAAATACTTAGGAATATATCTACCTAATGAAACTAAAGACCTATATATAGAAAACTATAAAACACTGATGAAAGAAATCAAAGAGGACACTAATAGATGGAGAAATATACCATATTCGTGGATCGGAAGAATCAATATAGTGAAAATGAGTATACTACCCAAGGCAATTTACAAATTCAGTGCAATCCCTATCAAGCTACCAGCCATATTTTTCACAGAACTAGAACAAATAATTTCAAGATTTGTATGGAAATACAAAAAACCTCGAATAGCCAAAGCAATCTTGAGAAAGAAGAATGGAACTGGAGGAATCAACTTGCCTGACTTCAGGCTCTACTACAAAGCCACAGTCATCAAGACAGTATGGTACTGGCACAAGGACAGACATATAGATCAATGGAACAAAATAGAAAGCCCAGAGATAAATCCACACACATATGGACACCTTATCTTTGACAAAGGAGGCAAGAATATACAATGGAGTAAAGACAATCTCTTTAACAAGTGGTGCTGGGAAAACTGGTCAACCACTTGTAAAAGAATGAAACTAGATCACTTTCTAACACCGCACACAAAAATAAACTCAAAATGGATTAAAGATCTAAATGTAAGGCCAGAAACTATAAAACTCCTAGAGGAGAACATAGGCAAAACACTCTCCAACATAAATCACAGCAGGATCCTCTATGATCCACCTCCCAGAATTCTGGAAATAAAAGCAAAAATAAACAAATGGGATTTAATTAAAATTAAAAGCTTCTGCACAACAAAGGAAAATATAAGCAAGGTGAAAAGACAGCCTTCTGAATGGGAGAAAATAATAGCAAATGAAGCAACTGACAAACAACTAATCTCAAAAATATACAAGCAACTTATGCAGCTCAATTCCAGAAAAATAAATGACCCAATCAAAAAATGGGCCAAAGAACTAAATAGACATTTCTCCAAAGAAGACATATGGATGGCTAACAGACACATGAAAAGATGCTCAACATCACTCATTATTAGAGAAATGCAAATCAAAACCACAATGAGGTACCACTTCACACCAGTCAGAATGGCTGTGATCCAAAAATCTACAAACAATAAATGCTGGAGAGGGTGTGGAGAAAAGGGAACCCTCCTACACTGTTGGTGGGAATGCAAACTAGTACAGCCACTTTGGAGAACAGTGTGGAGATTCCTTAAAAAATTGCAAATAGAACTACCTTATGACCCAGCAATCCCACTGCTGGGCATACACACCGAGGAAACCAGAATTGAAAGAGACACGTACCCCAGTGTTCATCGCAGCACTGTTTATAATAGCCAGGACATGGAAACAACCTAGATGTCCATCAGCAGATGAATGGATAAGAAAGCTGTGGTACATATACACAATGGAGTATTACTCAGCCGTTAAAAAGAATTCATTTGAATCAGTTCTGATGAGATGGATGAAACTGGAGCCGATTATACAGAGTGAAGTAAGCCAGAAAGAAGAACACCAATACAGCATACTAACACATATATATGGAATTTAGAAAGATGGCAATGACGACCCTGTATGCAAGACAGCAAAAAAGACACAGAGGTGTATAATGGACTTTTGGACTCAGAGGGAGAGGGAGAGGGTGGGATGATTTGGGAAAATGGCATTGTAACATGTATACTATCATGTAAGAATCGAATCGCCAGACTATGTCCGACGCAGGATACAGCATGCTTGGGGCTGGTGCACGGGGATGACCCAGAGATGTTATGGGGAGGGAGATGGGAGGGGGGTTCATGTTTGGGAACGCATGTACACCCGTGGTGGATTCATGTCAATGTATGGCAAAACCAATACAGTATTGCAAAGTAAAATAAAGTAAAAAAAAAAAAGAGTATATTGAATAAGAATCTTATAAGTAGAATGTCAGGTTTTCCATAGGGATTCTCTGTGCCATCTCTCTTTAAGACCCTGTCCTTTGGCCTTGCTAGCCCTGGTTTTCAGAGGTTGGTTATCCTCCCCCTGCCACCATCCCCCATTTCCTTCTTCCCGACTTGGTCCCTGCATGCAGCTCTTTTGGGAAAGCGGCTGGGGTCAGGGCCTGCCTCCATAGACAAATCAGTCAGGTTCTGGGTGTGCCATACTCACCACCCAGAAGCAGACTCAGCACAGGCCCCTCTTTGCCAGCATCCGTCCTAGTCACTTGTACTCAGATGGCCATCCTCCTGTCTAGACTGAGAAGCATACAGCTTTGTGATTGAGGGCTTGGATGTACAACTGGGCTGCCTGGATTCAAATCCTAGATTCACTGCTTCCTTGACAAATTGCTTCACATCTCCATGCCTCAGTTTACTTGCCTGTAAAATGGAAATAATACTACGTACCTCGTGTGATAGGAATTCTACCTTCTAAGATGCCTGAAACCAGTGCCTGGCATGGAAGTGTCCAGTGCAGTGGCCATTATAATGATGATGGCAGTGACTGCTTGGGGTGGGACGTCTTTGGTGACCCTTTCTGTACTGTGATGGGGAGCCCGCTCAGCCATGAGCACATGCTGAGCATTATGCTGGAAAGATCAAGGGCTTGGGAGACAAATCTGGGTTTAATCTCAACTAAGCTGATTTTTTTTTTTTTAATGTGAAGCCCCTCTTCCTGTTTATTTTGCTTTTTAATCTGTAGAGACTACAGTAGCTGCCTTGTGCTGTTGTAAAGGTGAAATGCAAAAATGTAAGCAAAGCTTCTGACAAGGTGCATGGCCTTAGCTGGCAATGAATGAATAGGGGGAAAACTAGGAGCTGAATGAACCTTAGAAATATAATAAGTGAAGATAGAAATTAGCCTCAAAAGATTACATACAGTCTGGTACAAGTTTTACAAAGTTAAAATTTTAAAATGTAGTGGAGAAGTTCATCACAGCTACAGTAAATACTGCATAAAGTAAAAAGTTGGTGTGTGCAGACTTAGTCACTTCTGTCATGCTGGACTCTTTGACAAGAATGCTGGAGTGGGTTGCCATTCCCTCCTGCAGGGGATCTGCATGACCCAGAGTTCAAACCTGCGGCTCCTGTGAGCCACCAGGGAAGCCCCGAGGGGGAAGTGAGGAATGGAAAACACAGGTGCTAGAATGATGGGGAGGGGGAGGGAAGTGATTGTCAAGGCTCTAGCTTTTGTTTTAGAGGTGAATTCACATTATTGTACCTCACTAAAAATGGTCATGAACCAAGCATTAGGATACACTCAATTTGTGTAACTGAGGCTAAAATCATAGTGGGTTCTCAGTAGGTGGCAACTATTATCATGACCCTGTGAAGCACCTCAAGGCACAGACCACCATTAATACTGCCTGAGATTACCTGTCATCTGTGCAAAATACCCCAAGAACCATGCTTTTCCGCCTCCAGCCACAGTGGCTTCCACATGGTGACACAGAACAGAGTGGGTATTTAAGATGCCTTGCTTCTTAGGTTTTCTGGGCCGGTCTTGGACATTAGCTCCCGTGTGCGTCTAAAGCAGCTGGACAAAGACAGGTTTGTTCCTGCCCATGCTATGCTAGATACAGAGGCTTTCACTGGAACCACTTGAGCACTCATGCTAGCCAGGAGATTTTCTTTCCGAGGGAAGGAAATGTTTGGGTTGGACCTCATGGTATTTGCCTTGGTAAGATCTGAGACCTCTATGCTTCCATTGCCACCCCCGAGCATCATGACCTTTGCCTGTGGCTTTTCTTTGCCTGTGGCTCCCTCTCTTAAGGGAAAGGGGGAGCATTGGGGGGGGTGGGCTTGTTAGACGCCCCAGTCATGTGCTTGTCAGTCCCTGGCCTCTGGGCACTAAAGATCCTATGTCTCACTCCTCTCCTCTGAATCTGTGAAGGTGGAGGAGATGAGGGTGTAGGCTTTGGAGGTAAGGACACCCGGCTTCAATGTGGGGATCTTCACTGTGTGATTTGAGATTGAGGCATTCTATTTTTTTCCCTAGTTTTAAATGGAGGTACATGAAAGGTAGAATCTTAGTGTACAATTTGATGAAATCTTTGCCAGGTATACACCTGGGTGGCCCATCCAGGTCAAGATCAAGATTCAAAATGCTCCCACCCCAGGAGGTGCCTCTGGGACCCTTCCCTGTCAGTTTCCATTCCTTTCCCCGCAAGTATCCATTATTCAGACTTTTGTCACCATCCATGAGCTTGCCTGTTCTTGAACTTCTGGGGGGCTAGGTACGTTATAAAATCTTTCTGAGCCCCAGCTCAGTCTCTTCATTTTTAAAACTGAAATTGTAGAACTTGTGTTGTAGTTTTGAGTTCAGAGAATCAGATGAGGCAACATGTGTAAAGCCATTAGTGAAACATTTGTAAAACAGTGAACACTCAGGTCGAGCTGGTGATGGTGGGTTATTGTGTGGCTGACTTAAGCCTTTGCCTGTTCTTCACCCAGGGACATAGACCCTTCCCTGGGTCTCACTGCAATTCCTGTGCTCCCTCTGCCCTCTGACCCATCACAGCCTGGGACCACACCCCCACCCCCCAACACACTTCTGAGATTGTGCCCTCTGTGGCTTTCAGCATTTCATAGTAAAACAAGTCCTTCTCACTTAATGAGCAGAGGAAATGGGCAGGAAAGGGGAGTTCTGCTGCTTCTGCTCTTTTTAAAAGAGGGGTCTGTTTGCTCTATTAGCAAAATCAACAGAGGCGTTACTGGCAAGGGCTGAACTGGACAGATGTCCTTGGGTCCCCGGACACCAGGCTTGCCCAAGTGCTGGGAGTCAGGGGTCATCGGTGAGGTTTCAGAAGCAAGAGGAAGAGCCACCTCTTCCAGCTCATCCTTTAAAGAGCAAAGCACCCCAAACAATCTACCGCTGTGACCACCTGAAATTCGACAATTATAATTTATTTCCTTAGCTCTAGGGTGGGGGACATGGAGGGAAGCACAGGTGTCAAGGTCTGGGGGTGGGGAGTTGTGTGTGGTGGGGGTCGTACTTGAATGACGTATGATTCCATTTGATCTGAATGGTTTTTATTGTGTCATTTCCTCAGGGGAGGCCTTTACGAAGAAGGAGGGAGCACTGTGCAGTTGGTGGGTACAGTGATGACACAGGAGGCAAACAGAGCTTATGAGGGCAAATTCCCTGTATTTATGATGTGGTCTAGGGCTCGGTCTGGCCACAGGAACCTCTACACACATTTACAGGATACCTACATCACGTCAAGTGTTGTGTCAGAAGGCAGGTGAAAAGTTACAGTCCCTGTCCTTCAGGGAGAAACTCTGAGTTGGGTAGAAAGAATTAAAGGGGCATTTGTAACACAGTTTGTTATGTGCTATACTTGGAAGACCCTGGCCCCTAATCCAGATGGGGGTGGGGGAGGCACAGGGTTATTACAGTTCTGGAGATGGTGTCATTTGCATTGAGATCTGAAAGATAAATAGAAGTTAGCCCTCAAAACGCTTGACCCACATCAGTGCATCCTTGGGACTCTCAGGAAATACATTTCTAAGGATAACTTCTGCCTACCCAATGAATGAGATTTTGTTTTTACTGTACTGTTTGACTCTTTTGCTGGTGGCCAGACCATTGATTTTCTTTTTCCCTTCAGCAATCTTATAGCCCCTCTCTCCTGTGCTATGGAATTTTGAATCCACAGGTCTTCTGATCCTGCACAAGATTTTCATTTCCCTTCGAAGCGAGTGAGAAAGTCTGGGTGGGGAGATCCATCTGCAAACTGAAGACTTTATTAGTAAGGGTTTATGAGTAAGAGAGTAACCCTGCCACAGAACCAGATGAGAGATGTGTTTGTTATGGAAGAAGATACCCACTTGGCATCCCTCAAGGGGCCAGTCCTTGCGAACGGAGCCAACACGCCAAATTTCTCCAGTTACCATGGGACCCAGACTTAGACAGGAAATCATGGCAGGGTGGGAAAGAGTCCAAAATACACACGGCGGGTATACAGGCTGCAGTTAGAAAAGAGAGTCAGAGAACAATCTATCTATTTTCCTGAACGCGTACTGCAAAATCAAATGAGGTTGTTTTTCTAAGACTCCTTGCATTTTATGGACCTGATTTTCAAGTTTTAATTTTTTCCACATTAAGCAATACTTAGGTTATTTGCAGTGACCCTTTTGTATGTTCCTAGTGAGTACTTCTTAGGCTTGTTTTGTGTGTGTGTGTGTGTTTTTTTTTAAGCTCCCAAACTGCAAAAGAACCAGCGTCCCTTTGGTCTAGGGGGGGGGACTTGTTCTTCTAACACCTGGAAGGAATATCTTTCTGGTTTTACCAGGACTGTCTCTTTTCTGTGAGCAGCCCTGGTATACCCAGCCCTCACTTGTTTTATGGGATGTGCCAGTGGAAAATGGGAGGGGTCCTCTGTAAGGAAGCCCTCCTCACGGTTGGGTTTCTTGGAAATCAGTGCTGCCAAGACCAGCAACTGAAATTTCTCATTCATAAAGAACCACATTTTCATCCTGCCCGTGAAGCTGTTAAATTGAAAAATCAGGAAGGGGATCTTGTTCTTTTTGCAGATGTAGCTCTGGAAAAGTTCAGCACAGGCCAGACTGTTCATAGCCCGGGAACAGTTCCAGGCCTCCAGAGGAACGTTTAACAGGTCGCTATTGATCGCATTTTCCATGAACTGCCCCCATGTGTTTCTTGGGGAGTGTGCTACCCTGTTGACAAAATGACAGAGCATGGAATTTACACCCTCATGCCCCACTGACAACACGCTCTCTCTCCCTCTCTCTGCTGGATCGGGTAGAATTTATCAGTTGAATTCATTTTATTGCGTTTGTTGCTTTTATCCCACACTGTGACCTTATAACCCATGACCAGTTTAGGAGTGAGGGGACGTGATGATGATAATCCCTAACATGGGTATAGCACTTAATGGTTTTTACAAAGTACTTCGCAGTCTTTCTCATTTGGTCTTACAGCTATTATAGCTAACACTTATTGAGTCTTTATACCAGGCACATTGCTAAACATTTCACAAACTTTTTCTTGTTGTTATTCAGTTGCTAAGTTGTGTCTGACTCTTTGCAACCCCCATGGACTGCAGCACACCAGGCTTCCCTGTCCTCCACTATCTCCCGGAGTTTGCTTAAGTTCCTGTCTATTGAGTCAGTGATGCTATCTAAGCATCACCTTTTGCCTTCAGTAGTCTCCAGCATCAGGGTCTTTTCTAATGAATCGGCTCTTCATATCAGGTGGCCAAAGTATTAGAGCTTCAGCTTCAGCATCAGTTCTTCCAAAGAATGTTCAGGGTTGATTTCCTTTAGGATTGACTGGTTTGATCTCCTTGCAGTCCAAGGGACCCTCAAGAGTCTTCTCCAGCACCACATTTCAAAAGCATTTTAACTTATTCAATCCTAAAATGACCCTGCATAATAATACTGATTATTTCCCTTTCACAGATAAAGAAACATCCTGAGATCACTTAGTTGAGAGTGGACTGGGGATTTGAACCCCAAGCTTCCTGACTTAAAAAAGCCCATGTTAAGTACCAGGTAGCACTGCCTCCCATTCTCCTGGTGTTAGAGGCAGATGGCTTCATTCTCCATAGAAAAGGCTTGTTTGAGATCCTAGAGCCAAAAGCAACCCAGTGGGGACCAGAAGTCAGGTTTCCTGAGAGACCAGTGCTTTGCCATTACCCAAGACCTGTTAACCTGAAAAATATTATCCAACTGAGACTATCCCATTTCCAAGTCAGCCACCACTTGGTCAGAAATGGCCAGTCCGATATTCATTCTTCAGGGCAGGCAGATGGGAAGGAATTCTGGGAATCCAGTGGATTATGCTTACATTCTAAGTAATTTCACTGATGCTAAGTCATAACGCTGCTACTTATAAGTGCACTTACATTTAAAATTTCAACACCAGGACTCTGCAGGTTGCAGACTCATTTCAAACCGATTAAAGCAAGAAAACATTTGCTGGCTTTTTTGAAAGTTCTGAAGGTAGCGTTGGCCACAGGGGTGTGTTGATTCAGGGCCTCAGTGGTGTCTTTGGGACCCTGTTTCCTCTTGCTGGCTGGCTCCTCTGGATTCTGCTCCTGGGTTGGCTCCATTATCCAGTCGCTTTTCTTTTGTGATTATAAACCGTCTGCAGCAGCTTAAGCTTCAAAGCCTAATAGCAAAGGGGACAGGGCAGCTTCCCCAACAGTGCAAATAAAACTATGAGCTCTGATTGGCCTGACTTAGGTCACGTGCACACCATTGAACCAATCACTGTAGTCGTGCCCCATGCTGGGATCCGCCCCCGCCTCCCTGCCCCGGTCCAAGAACCATAAGTGTGCTTTAGAGGAGTGAAGAGTGGATGTAGTGGAGATGAGACACTGGGAGACCTGGGGGTACAGCAGGGGGAAGATGGGCAATGAGATCCGGAGGGAAAAGTATAATGGAAAAAACCAGTCTTAGAAAGACATCTGCCACTTAAGGCTGGGAAGGGTAAATTTTTTATTTGAAGAGTTTCGACAGACCATTAATGAGAACAGGAAGCTTACAAGTAGCTTTTTGTTGCAGCTATTAGGGCAATTATTATTTATTATATCCACTGACTTCAGTATATATTTGTTCTAATGTAACCTTTCCTCTCTGAAAGAAAAGTGCTTCTTTGGAGTACCTCTTAAATATTCAGATTATAGGTTTGGGGGAGAGAGCCATTTAGGTCCTGAATAGCTGGTGACTAGGCTTGTTTCTGTCTTAATGGTATCTTCAAATCATGCCAAATGAGTTGAGTGCCACTTCTCTGCTTCAGTCTGTCTCCAACTTGATGCCACCTTGCTGTGCTTCAAGGTCTAGTGAGAATATTTGGTCTGAGTGGCTTGTTGTCAAGTGTTACAGACAGGTTCATCTCACAGATCCCTGTTTTTAATCAGCTGCAGATGCAAATGGAAGGTGTGATAATAAGAGAGACCACATGCTTTCAGGATCCTAGATGGCTTGGTGGCTCCCTTGCTTTTCATTTCAGAACTAAACCAGACAAGGAGAGGTGTTATTAAATATTCCTTTGGAAGTACCTACAGCTAACTGGATCCAGATAGTGGGAATGTTTAGCTGATGAGGGTTCCCTGAGTGCCTGTCCCTGGCAGGCATCCTGTAGCCATCATGGTGGACACAGGAGTGGTCTCTGCCCTGGAGGAATGAATGAGCCTGCTGAGATTCTAACAGGAACTGTTTATTCAACAGTTACTCTGAGACGGCCCCATGCTAAGGATTTTGCATACATCGTTTCTTTCAGTCCTTATAACACCAATAGGAGAGCAGATGCTAAGTCCTTGGTTTGCAGAGGAAGCAGCATAGGCTTGGAGAGGTTAAGCCACCAGCCCCAAGTCACACAGCAAGCAAACCGCAAAGCCAGACTCACACTCCAGCTCTCTCCGGCTGCAAATCCCACATCCCTCACCCAGTGCTGTGGACGGAGACTGTCATTGCAGGATTTCTCACAGTCAAAAAACTGAGTTCTCCCCCGATAGCAGATTTCATCACTCATGAAACTGCCGGCCTGGGAAGACAGAAGATTGCCTCACGGCTGAGACCAGTGCCTTTCCAGAAGGAAGATACTGGGTGGGCCTCCTGCCAGCCTGTCTGACTCACGTGACACTTCCATCTGTCTGACTTTTGACTCTGAGCTGCCAGTCCAGCCTGTCTGCAGCCAGGACAGCAAGACCAGTCTGAGTACGAACTAAATCTCTATTTCTGGAATCGGGCAGAATCAGAGTTGTCCAGAGTAGTGGAGGCCCCCGTGATCTTCGGATTTTCACACATGGGTGGATGGCACATCGGAGGTCTCAAGCAGTCTGGGGACTGAAGGTGTTAAAAAGACTGCGAGGGGCTGGGTCTGGAAGCCAGACGGCAGACAGGGCGCATCCTACCCGTGAAGCACACTGCCGGGGGCTTGTTGAAACCAACTCTGCCAAGGTCTTGGAAGCAGAAAACATAATCCAGAACCCTTTCTTCTGCGCAGGATCAGTTGAGTTTTGAAGGTTTTTTTTTTTTCTTTCTTTTTTTCCCCCTGTCTAGTTTCACTTGGGAGAAATATATCTGGGAGGGGGGAAGAGTAGAAGTGAGGGAATTTTTTTGCCCCCCATTATTATCAATAGGGATGCAGAGCCCTGTGAATAGTATGATGCTATAGAGTTGAAAATTTACCACTAGGAATGAGGGGATAATCCTGGGAATGGGATGACTTTTTCAACAAAGCCACTGATTCCTATCCCTTTTGGCATTGCTTTCTCTCTGAAAGTGGGCTTCCAGGTGGCTTAGTGGTAAAGAACCCACCTGCCAATGCAGGAGACATAAGAGGTTCAATCCCTGGATCGGGAAAATCCCCTGGAGGAGGAAATGGCAACCCACTCCAGGATTCTTGCCTGGAAAATTCCATAGACAGGGGAGCCTGGCGGGCTCCAGCCCATGGTGTTGCAAAGAGTCAGTCATGACTGAGCACACACGCATGCATCCCCCTAAAGGTAATTGAGTTTGGAAAGGAATCTGGGGCAAGTGAACATGAGTGAATGTTCCGGAGGCCGCAGAGGGAGGGCTGGCGTCTCTGCTCCTGGGTCCTCAGGGGTGGGGAGTGTCCAGTGGGGAGAAGAAGACCTTATGCATGCTCCCAACCCCATCCTGTAGAAACTTCATCTTCTCTGATGCTTCATGTAAAAGCTAGAGTTGTGCCCATCTCTGTCCCTAACAATTGTCTTTGCTCTGGTCTACTTTATCTGGTATTATAGCCACTCCACTTTGCTCTTGATACATGTTTGCCTAGTGTATTTTTCCATACACTTAATATTATTAGTTTATATAATTTACTAAGTGAGTTTCTGGTAAACAGTGTAGAGCTGCATATTCTTTTTTTATCTACTCTTATAATCTCTTTCTTAATTGGTGCATTTAGGCTATTTAAGATAACTTTTGATATTTGGATCTAGCTTCCCATTTTTTGTTTGTTCTGTTTTTCCTCCTTTGATTATATTTTATTGTGTAGTTTTGTTTTTTCTTTTTAATTAGGTGCTCTAAGGTTTAAGAAATATGTTTTCACAATCAACTTGAAATTAATATTTTCCTACTTCAAGTGTGGTACGGAAGGCTTACCACCATGTAGGTTGCTCCATATAAAATCTGTTTTAGAGGAAACCATCCTAACCCATCAGACAGTGTAGAAAAAGGAGGCAAACCTGGAAGTAATGACGTTTGTTTTTATCTCATTCATTCATTCATTTATCCAGCAGGCAACAGAAGCTTCTCCCTTCTGGGTTGGGTGGTCTAGTATGTAGTTGGACTAGTATTAATAGTAAGAGTATTAATAATGTTGATGAAAAACTAATCAGTCAATCTAAGAAGGAAATGGAAAATGTTACTGCAGCCAAACTGAGGATTAAAACCCTGGAACAGCCTTTCAGAAAGCTTTGAGAACTGTTCTGCCCATTAGAGGTCAAAGCAATTATATAAGTTTTTGAAAGAGGGTACATTTTGAAAGGTACATTAAATGACATGTTATTGACAGATTACACAATCCAGATCTACACAAAGTACAAAAAGTAGTGGGTCATGGCCCCTTACAAAATTAAGAAGGAAGGTTATCTCCTAAGGAGTGGTGACCCCAGATGGGATTAAGAGGCAAGGTTATCTCCTAAGAAGGTCTGGTTAATACAGATGCACAATACATGCTGAAGGGGAGGGAGGAGGCCCAGATAGGCAGGGAAAAATTTTTCTTGTTTTGCCATAAAATATGAATTTTACTTCATCAGTAGTAATAGCTAGCTATGAGCACTTACTGTGTGTCATGTACTGTTATAAATAAGTTCTTTACGGTCATTACGTTATATTCCAACAACCATATACTGTCGGTACTATAATTATTTGCTTCTTATAAATGAAACTAGGGCATCAAGAGTTTAATTTGCCCAGGGTCACCTAGCCAGTAAATAGCAGATTTTGGACCCATTGGTTTTATCCCATTATCAGAAAGTCTCATGGAGGAAGAACATAGCAGAAGGTATAGAAAGAAAGTGAAGTCGCTCAGCCGTGTCCAACTCTTTGCGGCCCCATGGACTATAGCCTACCAGGCTCCTCCCTCCATGGGATTCTCCAGGCAAGAGTACTGGAGTGGGGTGCCAGTTCCTTCTCCAAGCAGAAGGTATAGGAGCTCCTAATCTGTCTTGAGGATCCCGTGCTCTCCACCATCTTCAGTCCTTCTGCTGGAGCCCACTAATGGTCCACTTCAGAGGGTCCTTTGTTTCCAGCCTGGTCCACTTCCCCATCCTCCTGTGAATGCTGATGGGAGACCTTCTCTTTGCCAGGATGTATGCCCATAATACCAAAGCTCTGAAAATGGACCTTGAATCTGACGTTAGAACTACAAGGGTCTCCGACTGTGGCCTAAGCAGTGCACTTTTCAGGCATGGAATCCAAGGTGGGAGGTGGTGAAGCAGGCTGCCCTGCGGGCACGCCAATAGAAGCAGAGCCTGGGCTGGACGTAGGCCTCCTGACTCCAGCTTTTGGTCTTTGTGCCTCGGTGTGCTTTCTTGGCAAGAGGATGTGGGAAGCCAAAGAGCAGCAGAGCTGGAAATTCTGATCTGTAACTGACAGGGACAGCCAGCGGTCCCCACGGGGAGCCCTTCCCTGCATGCCAAGCCTCAGAAGACTTTGGCAGCTGGGCTCTGCTATTTAATAACCTTCTGGAGGCTGATCCAGTGGTCTGGCAGTATTGCTTACGAAGGCTGAGGTTTAATAGGAGCCTTAGGTTTTGCATTTCCTGAAGAGGCAGGAATGGACCCCAGGAAGAACTATTGGAGGGGCAACTCTGTCACACTGACACCTGCTTTTTAACAGCAAAACCTTGCATGTGAGTGACAGGTAGATACCACTTCATGGGCCACACCTAATCGAATGATAATCACTTCCTGGAGCCCTTGATGAATCCAGGCTCAGTGGAAAGAAAGTTCAGTTTATTCTTATGAGTATTTGAGTACCTTCTCAATGCCTGGTGCTGGTTTGGCACTGGGGAGAGATTACATAAGATATACAAGGTCACTCTTCTCATGGAGATTGTTCTATATGGAAGAAATAGACAATAACTAATAAATAGACAAGTGGGACAATTTCAAGTAGTGGTAAGAGTGTTGAAACACAGTGACTACAAAATCAGACCAAAGTAGGGAAGGAATGCAGAGCTGGTAACATCAGAAGATGGTAAGTGGACAAAGTCCTGAATCTGAGGAGGAGCCGGTACAGTCATCCCTTGGTGTGTGCAGGGGACTGGTTCCAGGATCCCTATGGACCCCGGAATCTGAGGATGCTCTGGATGACTGTAATGCCTAATACAAAGTAAATGCTATGTAAATAGTTGCCAATGTGGCAAATTCAAGTTTCGCTTTTTGGAACTTTCTGAAATTTTTCTTAATATTTTTGATGCATGGATACTGAGGGCTGACTAATGCAAAGATCTGGGCAAAAACATTCTAGGAAGATGGAAGAAAATGTGCAAAGGGTCTTGAGGATGAACAACTTAAAGGCTTGGTAGGCTTTCAGGAGGTAAGCTCAGAGACATCTTTCCTTACTTATGAAATACTTAAAAAAAATTTATCATGAAAAATTTTCAAACATTAAATAGAGTCGAGGGACTTCCCTGGTGGCTCAGTGGTAAAGAATCTGGCTGCCAGTGCAGGAGACATGGGGTCCCTGATCTCACATGCGTCAGAGCAACTAAGCCTGTGCTCTAGAGACCTTGCTCCACAACAAGAGAAGCCACCACAATGAGAAGCCCACTCATCACAACTAGAGAAAGCCCATGCAACAACAAAGACCCAGCACGGCCAAAAGTAAATTAATTTTTAAAAAAGTAGAGATGTATGTAATGAGCAACTGTATATCCGTCACTCAGATGCAACAGTTACTACCATTTTGATGCTTTTTTCATTGTTTCCTCTCTTTGAAATAAGTTAAAGCAAATCCTAGATATCGTGGTATTTTTTATCCCTAAATACGTCCATATGCATCTTTTTTTTTTTAACTGGGTAAAGAAATTTTATTCATTCACTTCAACAGAGTAGGAAATTTAGTGGAATATAGATATATTACCTACATAGATATATGATATAAATATTATATGAATGTGAAAATGTTAGTCACTCAATCGTGTTCAACTCTCTGCGACCCCATAGAGTATAAGTCGCCAGGCTCCTTTGTCCATGAAGTTCTCCAGGCAAGAATTCTGGAGTGGGCCGCCGTTCCCTTCTCCAGGGGACCTTGCCAACCCCAGGATCCAACCCGGGTCTCCTGCAGTGTGCTTCCTTTAAAACAAGAGTTGTTTATGTGCTGATGTAATTTCTCATGGTTGCCACAATGCCATTGTCATAATAGTAAAAAGTCCTTTATATAATCTACAGGACCTAGTCCGTATTAACATTTACCTGCTTGCCTCGGAAATATCTTAGATGAGTTGATTAGTTTGAATCAGATTCCAAAAATGTTCTTCACATTGTAAATTGTTGTTAATTTAGATGCGTTTTCATGATGAGCACAAAGGGAAAGGTATTTGACATCAGACCTGCAGGAGTGGGATGGTTTTTGCATGTCTTACTGGCTCAATACGTACTTTAAATTGTGAGGAGCCCCAGAGGACCTGGAACTACTGTAGATATTGTTGGATTGTCTCCCAGTCCGGCATCAGAAGCCCCTGCTCCATCCTTTGTTCTTGTTAATGGAGCCGTGGCTCTACTCAGGAAAGAGAAGCCATGTGCTTTATGAGTCTGGGCCTTTCCTCCTGACCCAGACGTGAGACTTGACTATCTTGACAGCTGTGGCTCTTGTGCCCTTGATGGTGACTGATTGAAGAATGGGCCTGTGACCCAGCTCAGGCCATTGAGGGAAGTCTGCTAGGTGGGGCTTCTTGGAGGACTTTTCCTCTCTCAAAGGGGTGACCTGAGTTTGAGGTCATCTTTTCAGACTTTTGGGTGTCGTGTGGGGCTGTCTAGAGCTGTGGCAGCAGTCATCTAATGACTGTGCAGGGGAAGTTGGGAGAAGCCATCATCCTGAGGCTTCCCTGGTGGCTCAGACGGTAAAGAATCTGCCTGCGATGTGGGGGACCCAGGTTCAGTCCCAGGGTCAGGAAGATCTGCTAGAGAAGGGATGGCTACCCTCTCCAGTATTCTTGCCTGGAGAATTCCAGGGACAGAGGAGCCTGGCAGGCTAGTCCAGGGGGTCACAAAGAGACACAACTGAGCTACTAACAGTTTCTCTTTCACTATCCTGATGGAAACTGAAGGGTAAAAAAGGGAAATAACTTGAGTCCTTGATGACACAACTAACCATCTTGAAACCACTCTTCCAGGGATGTCTTTTTATGAGTCAGTAACACCATTTTTTTTTGTGCTCAGAAGCATCCTTTTCACAGGCATCTTTCTAGAAAAAGAAATATCATCTCCAAAATGTTTGGTTTTCTTTGGATCAGAAAAGGGGGATTGACCTTCACACCCTATCTGTACCCTCCTGCTTAAGCCTATTTATTTACTATTTATTTTCAAATTGGTTGATTAATGTTTCCCCTTTTTCTTTGAACTTCTGGCACATGGTGCTCTATGATTTGTCCAGAAACATTTATGAAGGTTTGACTTATGTGGGAATGGGAAGTATGTTCCTTCTCTCCTTGCAAAGACTTAACCCAAAGTGATATATAGTGCAAAGTAAAACTTTATGGAAGATTTTAGCACAGATGGCTGCAAGAAAGAGAAAAAACCGTGTTGGAGATTGGTTAAACTTGTGTGTACCACTTGCCGATAGAGTAAGGTATCCTCAGGAGACGGCAGGCAACAGTTAGGGCTTGTCCAAAGGAAATAAAGTTAGAATTTGGCAACGCTTTAATGTGGACACATGGTGCTTGTGGAATAAGTACTTGGTGAAAGGAAGGTGAGTGAATGGGAAAGGCATTCAACTCAGTCTACCAAAAATGACCCCTTGGGTTTCTAGGTTCTACTCTGCTTTACAAAGAAAAGATTCTGCTGTAATGAGGCATGTCCATTCAAGTGACCTGTTGTCATAAATCTCTATATCTGTGCGGAGTTGCAATGGCCCATGGCCTTTCCAGTTGGGGAATCATCCAGGGAAAATTCGTTTCTCATCATCTGCTAGAACTGTTTCAGTCACTGGGTACATTTCTATCTAAGACTCTGTCTTCTGACATGGCTTGTCCAGGAAATGCAAAATATTTAAATATTAGCTCAAGTCTAACATCCTTAAGAAAGAAAATCCGTTCCTTCATCCAATGAAAACACCAGTGCCTTCCAAAGCTAGAACTATTAATAATTCCTGTTTGGGTCACCTATGCACACATGCAGGGAGACTGAATCAGATCCAACTCTGTTGGTAGAGATCTCCAGGAAGAAGCTGGGTATTAAGGATAAAAATAAAATAAGTAATGTGTTAAAGGTTTTCTATGTTCCAGGTAATGGATTAAATGTTTTATGCCTTTTAATTCATTATAATGTACTTGCTCTCTAAGATCAAGTGTCTCATTTTCCAGATGACAAAACTGAGGCTTGGAGAAGATAATTAACTTATCACAAGGTGATGAGTGGTGGTGAGGGGATTCATGCCCAGGTCTAGCTAACTCCAGAAGCCACCTTGTTAACCACTTCCCAAAGATGGCACATGGCAACTACTTGGTTTGTGTTGGCCATTCCCTTCTTGCCCAAAGCCCATCTTTGGCTTGGAGCTGTCTCAAATTTAGGTTTTCCCTGCCCCACCTCCTAGACACTGACCAGCCCAGGCATCAACTGGTCCTGATTGGACTTGCTCCTCTATGACAAGGTTGGAAGAAAGCTCAAATGAGCCTTGGCTGAGGACTCTGTGACTTTCTCCACTTGGCTGTGGAATGACCACCTGAAGTCAGTGGGATTGTGAGAAAGACGGCTTGAATCAAGGCTTCCTATCTGCCAAGTCCAGGCAGCAGAGCTTCACTGCATTGCCTTGCCCCTGGCTGTGTGCTCCTGGAGTTTGGGGTGATCTCTACTCCATTGATGATCCTGCTGCTCTGCAAGGCTGACAAGATGTCCCCAGCTTCAGGAGCCTTTGCTGTCACTCTTGCTAAGGCAGTGCTGGTGTCTGACTCTGGAATGAGAGCCTGGGAAGAGGTGCCTTTGGCAGCTGAGCTGACTCAAGACTAATAACTGGGGTGCTCCTTTGAAAGGCGTGCCAGCTTCTTTCCTTGGCCACGAGATGATACTTGGTATTCCTTCATCAAAGCATCTTGTTTCTCTAAACAGTGGGCTTTCTGGATTTCTTGAGAAGACCTGAGAGCATCTTGTTGGATCCTTATTACATTATGGGTCACCTCCCAACTCAGAACACTGAGTTCTGACTCCTCAGCTGGCACTGAATGGAAAACAGTCCCCTGGGCTCTTGGACTCTCTATTTACTTGGTGACTCACAATCCAGTAAAACCACCTTCTTTCAGACTGCCCAGAAATCTAAGTTGGATTTTGATGACTGCTCCGTCCTGTTGTTAGTGGCTGAGACTCAGAGTCATGTCCTGGCCCCACCACCAGCTGACTTGAGTGATCTCTACCAGTCCCTTGACCCCTCAGAGCCCATGTTTCCTTCTTGGGGAAGTGTTGGGGTATGACTTTTCTAGGTGGTCTCTGGTTACCTTTAAAATCTGCAATTCTTTTTATTATTATTATTATTAATATTTATTTGACTGTGCTGGTTCTTACTTGTGGCACTCAGGATCTTTAATCTTCCTTCTGGCATGTGAACTCTTGGTAGTGGTATGTGGGATCTAGTTCCTGACCAGGAACCAAACCTGGGCCTCCTGCATTGGGAGCACAGAATCTTAGCCACTGGACCGTGAGGGAAATCTCAGTGATTCTTAATCTTGTTGATGAGCTCTTCTCCTTGCTAGTCAGGGCTGCCTGTGTCCACCCAGTCAGCACCTCCCCACGGAGCCACCTGTGGCCAAGTGCTGTCCTGGGAAGGAAAAATACAATATAGGGAAAAGGCCACATGTCCCAGCCCCCTTGCCCACAGGAAGACTGTAGTCTCTGGGGTAGACAGGGCTGTGAGCAATGTGATAGTGACTCTGATGACCATCTGAGCCGAGGGCAGCAGAATCAAAGGGTAAAGTTTCCCTGAGCTAGGCTGTGTCAAGCTGAGCTAGAGTAGAAACCAATCTCATGGGTGACACATTTAACCTTCCCAAGACAGATCATGTTTTATGAAACACCTGGAAATCCACTCTGCATAACTGAGGATTCTCCCCTACACTCCTAAGTGCAGTTACTCCAGCTCTGTTGGTTCTAGAATTGGCTGCTAGTGGCAGAGAAGCAAACAGGCCTTTATGCCTCTCGTGCCCTATTACCTCCTGCATAAGAATTCTGGAATTAATGCTGATCGGGCCTGGGTGTTCTGCCCAGATCTTTCTATCCCTTGTGCCTTTCTGGGCTTCCCCCAAAGAGATCATTAGTGTGTCAAGAAACTGTAAACTGTGTCTGTCATAAGCTGCTCGCCTTTCCTTGGGCCCACTGCCCCGTATCGGTCCTTGGTATACGCATCATAGGGGGTTCCCCAGGTGGCTCAGTGGATAAAGAATCTGCCTGCAGTGCTGGAGACACAGGAGACATGGGTTCAATCCCTGGGTTGGGAAGATCCCCTGGAGATGGGCATAGCAACCCACTCCAGTATTCTTGCCTGGAGAATCCCCATGGACAGAAAAGCCTGGCAGGCTACAGTTCATAGGGGTGCAAAGAGTTGGACCTGACGGAGCACGCCGCACATATACCCATCATTTGGTCAAGTAGGACAGGCCCAATCCAGCTTTATCTTTGGAAACGTTTTGGGTGTGGTTTTTATTGTTACAGTTTTGTCATATTTGAGCACAGTGTGTTTGAAGAAACAAAACTATATCTGTATCTATATATGTATATTCTGAAGCTCACAGTTTATCTGTAAAGTTGGGGTTTAGCAACCCAGCACCAGTGGAAATAGTAGCTTGGCCTTGCTATTTTCACCACTCTGGCCTGGTGTGTCTGTAGTTGATGAAATATTTGTGGCAAACACATGTTTGCCCTTGGTCACTGACTTAAGCCTGTGGGTTTTAGGGGAGCAAATGAGAAGACTGTAGGAGTTAATCCAAAGAGTATCTTTTGCTTCCCAAAAAGGATAAAAGGGAGCAGTTTGCAGCTTTTCGAATACTCATGTGACAAGTGCTCCTGTGAGGGGCAGGGTCTGGGGCTGACCGCAGAATATAGCCTCAAGTTCAGTGCCCTGGGTTGGTTTCACACCCTGCCCCAGGGCTCACCCTTTGGAGGCTAGAAGTCATTTCCATCCTGCTGGGCAGGTAAAACAGAATGCTGGCGACATTTTTAGCCGTGTTCTAACAAATCGCGCCACTTGGTCCCAAAGTTGGTTCTGATCACGTCAAGTTGTAGGATGAAGGAAGATTTTTTTTTTCCCTTCCCTTTGAACTTGAATTGCACGTGTTTACTTAGCAGTGGACATGGGTTGGTTAGAAATTGCTGTGTAAGCTGGCCTGGGACAAATTATCCTACGCCACTGAGAGTCCTTTCTCTGTAAAGGGGCTGACCTGCATGGGGGTTTGGGGGTTCTGTCTGTGTGTCGGGAACACTGAGATTCTGCCACGAAAGATGGTCTAAACCATGCAGGGTAGCTCCTCCTACCTGGAAAAGGAAAATTGAATTTGAGGACACCTGTGCACTTAAGAACTGAACTCTTGGTGAAGAAAAGTCTCTAAGCCAAGGCCAGCTGGGGAGTCAAGCCCTCACTTGGCCATGGGAGGGCTGTGATCTGGGGTTTGGGGGAGGAGGATGGAGCAGGAGGGAGCTGGATGGTGGAAAAAGGGGTGAAAAGGAACCCAGAACTCAGTTCTGGAATCAGCCTAATTGTTTCCATTCCTCCTCCTGAATTTCGGAGCTGTGTTCCCCAGAGCTTTTTACAGTTTATTTCAGAATTTCCCAGAGATGTGTTTTTGAACCCCAGGTCCGGGGTCAGGAAGGGCCCGGACACAGGTGATTTCCGATACTCATTTCGCTCCATCAGCAGAAACCGGGCAACCCTGAACTGAGTGTGTTTACTCAGTGAAATCCAGCAACCTCAGGCCCCTGGTTTTAATCAGGACACCCCTCGCTTTGTGGTAACTGAGGCTCCTCAGCCCTCGAGGCTCTGGTCCCACTTAGGCCTCCAAATGCCAGGCAGGCTGGTTTCTATGGATAGACTGTCTGCTGCTCACGTGGCCTCCTGCGAATGCAGACTCTCCAGAAGACAGACTCACCCAAGTGCAAGCCTCCTCTTAATGTGGAATTTCCAAGTCTTCTGGCCGGGAATTTTCCAGTCTTCCCTTTTTCAAAGGAGGGTAAGATAATACGTGGCGGCCTTTCTGGAGAAGTCATTTGGAGAGATGGGCTGGAACTTGGCAAAATGAACATTGGGACCATTAGGGGGTTCATTAGCCTTGTAAACTCCGTGTCGCCCTCAACTTCTCAGCACCAGCCCTAAGAGGCAGGGCCGGCCTCACGGGTATACAACCTGTGGGGTCTCACAGGTCGTGCACACTCAGCTCAGTGACTTGTCGTTGCTGTCTGAATTCTTGTGAAATACTTGATTTTTGAATGAGGGGCGCTCCCCCATTTTCATTTTGCCCTGGGCCCCCACAGGCACGTAGTCAGCCTTGTCAAGAGGGTTCAGGCTTCAAGGGTGGGTATCTGGGATGAAGGCTGGACTCTGCCATTCATCAGCCAGGTGTCTTGCACTAAGGCAACTCTGATCTCTTTAGCCTCAATTCCCTCCTTTCAAATGAGAGCCACCGGACACCTCTGCCCTAGAGCTGCTGGGGGAGAGAAGAGATTATACCCTGTAGCACCAAGGATGGTGTGTGGCATAGTAGGCCCTGGAAAGCACATATCTGGCCTGCCTTTCCGGTTATTCCTTTCTCCATGCAACAAGTACTATTGAATACATATGCTCTGGACTGAACTGTGAGTCCCTCCATTTCCTGTGCATGTGCTGAAGCCCTAACCCTCAAAATGACTCAATGTGGAGATATGATCTTGAGAAGGTCTTTAAGGTTAAATGAGGCCATGAAGGTGGGGCTCTCATCCAGTAGGGTTGGTGACTTTATAAGAGGAGGCGGGGGTGGGGGGATGAGAGAGAGATGATGACAGACGGATATGGAGAGAGGATGAGACAGAGGATATGAGACCTGCCATGTGAGGTCACAGCAAGAAGGCAGGAAGAAAGCGCTCATCAGAAACCAGAACCCTGCTGGACTTTGATCCTGGATTTCCCAGCCTGCAGAACTGAGAGGAACTGAATTCTGTTGCCCAAGCCACCTGGTCTGTGGTGCTCTGTTATAGCAGCCCTGGCTGACTAATACAGCACATGTGTGCCAGGCACTGGGTCAGACTCATTAAAGAAAAGCATCATGACTGAAGTATAAACTCAGACCCCACCTCCGTCTCTGAACAGATTGCGGAAGTCTCTGTTCTGTCTCAATATTTCCAAGAAGAACAGCTTTGAAGTCTGATGGGACCAGCTGGTCCATGGGACTTCAGGGTATGCAGAACGGCTGTTCATCCAGCCTTCCCTAGCCCTCCAGGGTGCCCTTGCTGGGTTTGGGATGCTAGATATCCAAGAATTAAACAAAGCCATATGCATGGGACCATTTCAGGCAGTATTTTCCATCGTCACTCTGTCGCTGGCATCAGTCAGTCCCCTTTGCTTTTGTAGATTTGGGGTCCGCTCTTTCTGAGCATGTTGAGCCATTCATCCTTCCCCTTCTCCCCTTTACCCTCCCTCCCCTGCACTGTGTGGCAACTGGGTCATGCCCTTGTGATCTGCCCCCAGCTTGGAGGAGAACTTCCTGAGGTAGTGCTGGGGGAAGTCCCTCTCCAAGGGCAGCAGGGGTTGAAATTTTTCCATAGTGAATCTATGAATTCTTGCTACCCATCCCAAGGGTAATAAGAGTAGTAACAATTGCTAGCAACACTTGATGAATGTTATAGTGAGCAGAGGCACTATTCTGAGTGAGGGCTTACACATTTTGCCATAGAGAGTGAAGCCTTACTCTTAAGCCTGTTAAAGAGGAAGAAACAGGTAGGCGAGTCCTCACAGTGGCATTGCTCTCACTTACATGGGGATGGCTAATATCATCCAATGTGTGCAGTACCAGCTCCCCTGTCTCTGGGTGTTTGAGACGACTTCTCCAGATACCCACCTGTCAGATGCTGCTGGTCACAATGACAAGCTTGTTCATGAGGGGAAGGAAGGGTCTTGGCTTAACCAGGAAACACTGGCCCCACTGGGGCAAGAGGTGAGTGAGTCTCACAGTGACCCAGGCTGCCGCTCAGGTGCTGGCTCGCCTTCTGAGCCAGGTGGCCTGCAAGGAGCTACCAGACACTTGAAAGAATGTGGTCAGACCACATCCTCCCCAGGAGACAGCTGGAGTGCCCAGGAGCCAGCCAATAGGGCGGCAGTCTGGGAGCCGGCCCTCAGAGCAGCGCCTGTGAGGAGCGTCTGGCCGTCCCCTCACTCCTTTCTCTGCCAGCTGCTTGCTCTCCAGAAGCTGACCTCACTCCACAGAAGGCTCCAGAACCTCTTGAGCAAGAAATGCACACGGGCTCCTGTATACATTACCCCGCTGATGATGACAAGCTGCTATGAACCCTTTCGGTCCCTGGCCCGTTTCCAAATCAAGGGTATAAATTTGGCTTGATTGTGCATCTTTCACTAGGAAAGAGCTTTTTTTTTCTTTCTTTCTTTCTTTTTTTTTTTTTTAAGAATACAGGTTTTATAATCACTTAAGCTTGTGTTTGTGGCCCCACTCTGCCACTTGCCTGCCCTGTAATGCAACGCAAGTTCCATACTCTCTCAGAGGCTGTTTCCTCCCACAAAATGAAAATAATAAAAGCTACGAGACAGGACTGTCAAGGGGACTGAAGGTTATAATGCACAAAACACACCTGCATAGCTCACGGCCATTGCTAAGTGCTCAGTGTACCTGAGTTGCTGCTGCTGCAGAGCATAGTCTGAGATAAAGGACTTTTCTTGGGGAGGCTTATTTTTCTTAAATCAGTTGAGAGAGGAAAGGACAACAATGAGAACTCTGAGGATTGCAAACCACTTGGGAGCAGGGAGCATTTTGGAGTGGTCTTTTTTGGTCTAAATAATAAAGTACTGAACACCGTACTGGAAATAAAAGCTGGAGACTCAGTTCCAATGTAGCAGATATTTGCCCAACCCTGTACAGGCTGGAGAATCCCATGGACAGAGGAGCCTGGTGGGCTACAGTCCATGGGGTCACAAAGAGTCAGACACGACTGAGCAGCTTAGCACGCATGCACATGCAGTGTTTGTAGGTCACCACTGTCCCTTGCAGCAACCCCCTGAGGGTAGTTACTGCCCCCAGTTAGAGCTGAGCACTCTTGGCCCCATTTGCAGATTTGAACCAGAAGCTTCTGACCCTCAAGTCCAGTGTTTCTCGCTTCAGAGATCCTCTGAAAGTGGGTGGACAGTACAGGTTCTCCTGGGATGCCATTGTGGAACCAAACAGGGGAGTGTTCATGGTCCATCTGGATGTCTTCTGTCCATTTGAAGATGCCCTTCTGGGCAGACCTACCTTTTGAGTCACTTTTTCTGAATGAACTGACGGAAGTCCTGTTTCAGCACAAGGTAGGGGTTGATTGTCCTTCCTTTATGCTTCCTCTCAAATGAGAAATTACCCTGAGACAGAAAGCTAGTAACTAGGGCTGCACTTGCTGAAGTTAAAGCTCCAATGCTTTGGCCACCTGATGTGACAAACAACTGACTCACTGGAAAAGACCCTGATGCTGAGGAAGATTGAAGGCAAAAAGAGAAGAGGGCGGCAGAGGATGGATGGTTAGATAGCATCACTGACTCAATAGGCATGAATTTGAGAAAGCTCCAGGCAATAGTGGAGGACAGGGAAGCCTGGAATGCTGCAGTCCATGGGTTCACAAAGAGTCAAACACAACAGTCACACCACACCTCTCAACACACCCTAAGTCATGTGTTTAAATAATTGTATCCCATTGGGAAAAAAAACTTTAAAAAAATACTCAGCCCTGGAGAATGATGTCAGCTATTACCCTTAGAGAGACATTTTCTGTCCTCAGTTACAATGTCAGTGGCAGCTCCAGAATTTCTACTTAGGTGAGGTCTCAGCCTTAACTTGGTTTTAGGGTGTGATTGAGGGATCGGTGTGAAGCTTGTGTGCGTCAGGAGCCTATAGTTTTCTTTTTTAGTAAATCAGTTTGGGTTGGTTTGGAGCTAAGGGGAACCATAAGAACTGAGGCCTTGTCCAAGCCACTCTGAGACTCGCATGATTAAGCTTCACCTTTGGTATTTTTAGACCTCGCGGCAGCAGATAAATTTGGAAGCACTTGCAGTGTGCCTCTCTGGGTCTGTAGCCTGGAGATTCTGTGCTGCTGTCCAGCCTCACTTCACAGGTCTCCACTCTCAGGCACAAGGCAGCCCTTCTGGGGCCTGACAAACCGGGGTGTGTGTGAGGCCTGGCTGGGTCCACTGGAATGAAGACCAGGGTCCTGGAGCAAGCTGACAGGCAGAGTTAGGAAGCGATTCTTCTCGCAAGACAGGGGTGGGAGATGGGGGTGGGAGCAGCAGCTAGGGAGAGGAGCAGGTTTGGGCCATGTCCAGAGTGGGGTGTCTGTGACATATTTAAATCAAGCTGTAACTAACAAGTTGAATCTGCAGATCATGCCTGGAAAAGCATCAGCATTTAGATGAGCCACACTTAAAGGTACTTCTGGAGTCCATCCTGGCTCTCAGCCCTTTCTGTGCTTTATCTCATTTCACTGACAAGCATGAGGCACTCATTGTGCTTATCCCCCTTTTAGTATAAAGAGTGGAGGCACAGTTCCGTGGAGGGAGGTACCTCTCACACCGCATGGTTAGTTAGTCTCTGGGTCAGGCTCACGCCCTTCAACTGTCAGGGGCAATTCAGATTTTGTGAGATCTAAAGTTTATCCAGTTGAGAAAAGGAATCCAAGATCGCAATGCAAGGGGAGACGTAAAAGTAAATACTTATTTAGAATGAGAAAAATATTGCAACACACTGGGTGTTTTTTTTGGCCTGGCCACATGCAGCATGTGGAATCTTAAGTTCTCCAATCAGGGATCAAACCCGTGCCCCCTGCAGCAGAAGGGCAGAGTCTCAATTACTGATCCACCAGAAGAGTCCCCCAACACATTTTCAAAAGCTGACATGTGTCACAAAACCAAGAAAAATCATTTTATTAAACTGCATGGAAATTTCAATATTTTCCCCCTCCTTTTGGGGAGCTTTGATCGCCTTTGTATATGACAATGAATAGAATATACTATTGCCTAGACAATGAATAGAATTTATTATTTTCCATGAGAATATATTAACTATACTTGGAAATGACTGCTTACCAACCACTAAACTCAACTGACTGTCTCCCCAACTCAGCTTCCCTTCAACCAGCTCCCAGAAATGCATTCCTGATGTCCAGGGACATGTAAAGGAAGGTCAGCTCGAGTGGGGAGACATGGCAGCCCTAACTGCTGTAGCCGACCTTATGTTCAATTCAGTTGCTCAGTCGTGTCCGACTCTTTGCCTCCCCATGAGTCGCAGCACGCCAGGCCTCCCTGTCCATCACCAACTCCTGGAGTTCACTCAGACTCACGTCCATCGAGTCAGTGATGCCGTCCAGCCATCTCATCCTCTGTCGTCCCCTTCTCCTCCTGCCCCCAATCCCTCCCAGCATCAGAGTCTTTTCCAGTGAGTCAACTTTTCGCATGAGGTGGCCAAAGTACTGGAGTTTCAGCTTTAGCATCATTCCTTCCAAAGAAATCCCAGGGCTGATCTCCTTTAGAATGGACTGGTTGGATCTCCTTGCAGACCTTATGTTACCTAACCTTACATTGGTCACAAGTTATGAAATCACATGTTCACCTGAACACACTGCTAGACCCCCTCAAGGTTTTGAAGGGGACTGCTACAAGCAGGGGCTGCCCAAAGTTGAAACTGCCTTAGCCTTGCAGTAAATCCACCTCAGCTTGAAATGTCCACCCACAGGGGACATATGATGGGAGAAGGGAGGCCATAGGGGCGCCCATCATCCAGGGCCACTGCAGTCATGTCTTATGAGTGCCCGCAGTTCATGGTGAAACTGCTTAACTCTTGAGGGCCAGAGGCTTTTTAAAGCATTTCACCCTGTTTTGTTTTCTTGAACAGACTGAGCAGAGCAGATGTGTGTTTCTCGATGACTCAGGGTTGTCGTATGAGTATTTTTACAGCCCTGTGCTTGCTGTAAGGGAGTGATTCACTCAGGGACCCCAAGATGTGACCTGGGGTTGACTCCAATACTAAACAGCCCCACATTCAGTCTTGTTTTACATGTTTTATACTAGCTTTCTCATTTTTCAGCCCTTATAAAGCTGTTAGCTACCATTTCTGGCTGCTTTGAACAAGCTGTGGTCTGAGAAACAAAACTAGCCAGCTTCCTTTCAGTGAACAGACTCTTTGAATATCTGCTGTGTGTCAGGTGATAAGCGGCTGGGAAGTGTACATGTGCTGTGTACTAGTTGTTGTTTAGTTGCTAAGTTGGGTCTGACTCTTTGCGACACCATGGACTGTAGCCCACCCGTCTCCTCTGTGCATGCAATTTCCCAGGCAAGAATACTAAGAAGAGTGGGTTGCCATTTCCTATTCCTGGGGATCTTTGTGATCCAGAGATTGAACCCGCATCTCCTGCATTGGCAGGCAGATTCTTTACCGCTGAGCCTCCAGGAAGCCCACGTGTGCTCATAGTGGTTAGTAATAGCATTCATTGATTACTTGCTCTACACTGCTGCTGCTGCTGCTGCTGCTAAGTCGCTTCAGTCGTGTCCAACTCTGTGCAGCCGCATAGACAGCAGCCCACCAGGCTCCCCCGTCCCTGGGATTCTCCAGGCAAGAATACTGGAGTGGGTTTCCATTTCCTTCTCCAATGCATGAAAGTGAAAAGTGAAAGTGAAGTCACTCAGTCGTGTCTGACTCCTAGCAACCCCATGAACTGCAGCCCACCAGGCTCCCCCGTCCCTGGGATTTTCCAGGCAAGAGTGCTGGAGTGGGGTGCCATTGCCTTCTCCGTGCTCTACACTAGGTGTTCTCATCTCATCACATGTGTCCACTCAGGTAAACCTCATAGTCATCTATGAGGTAGATGCTGTTATTTTCCCCATCCTGCCAGAGAGGACACTGAGGCACAGAGAAGTAAAGCGACTTGCCCAGGGTCATAAAGCAAAAGATGCTGGGCTGATATTCAGTCCCCGGCAGGTAGTCTGGCTCCAGAGCCACAGTCTTAACCACAGTGCCCTGTGGCTCAGTGTATAATCTCTTATCTTACAATACCCTTAGAGAAAAGTTTTAGACTGTATTTTAAGAATAAGGAAATGAAAACTCAGAGTAGTGAAGTAACTTTCCTGAAGACATCAATTCCAAGACACCCAGCTTTTCACTTTCACTGTGTGGTAACTCCTGGAGATTCATCTACTGTTGGGACCAGACTCATAACCATTGATAATCTAAGACTCAGACCCAGAGAGCGAGGAAATCTCACTCTTAAACATATGTGAAAGGAAAGAGTTGTGGTATGAGTCTGAAGAACTTTCTCAGAGCTGTGAATGGGGGTCACGGCATTTCTAGAGTGTAGGTTCAATAGTTGTAGCACACAGGTTTAGTTGTCCCGTGGTATGTGGAATTTTCCCAGACCAGGGGTCAAACCCACGTCTCCTGCATTGGCAGCCAGATTCTTAACCACTGGACCACCAGGGAAGCCTGGTTATGGCATTTCTGTTGGTAACTTAGACTCTTTTCCATCATTTCCTGATCATGGCCAGGTACTGGACGGTGGAGATTGCTGAAGAGCTGGGTTCGAGGTATGTGGGGTGTGGAGGTAATGTGGGTTATGCACGTGAGACCAGGGAAGACAGAGGGATAAACGTGTGACCTGGGTGAGAGAACAGCATTAGTCATTTCTTGGTCCTGATCTTGTGGGTACTTTAGAGAAATGACCTAGTTGTTCTGAACTTCTTCTGTTGGAGACCCTTTTGAAGCAGAGCGAGCATGGGATGCTGTCACACTGTTCTGGCAGCAGCAGGAGGAAGGCTGGGGGATGATACCTGCTAATTCGGGATGTCATTGTAAGAGTTAGGATACCAGGCTCTGAATAGGTGGATCATTCAGGGCTGCCTGCAGGAAAGTCGGTCTCACCCTCAGTGGCCCCAGAAAGTCTTGATTAAAGCTTTGTTCTGCTTTTTCCTTTTTTTTTAAGTCCTCTCTCATCTTCTCATGCTATTAACATGTTAGTTGTCATTTATTGCTGTGGCTGGAAAACGAAGCATGCAAGCTGTGAGTCAGTCATGAGGCCCTTCTGAGTACCCCCATGTGTTGAGCTCATCCAAACCCTCATATAGCGAGATTTTCTAAATATTATAAAGTAATATTTATTTATAAAAAGGAAAAAAACAACAACTAAAGGAAACAGTTCACCTTCCAGTCTTGTTTTCCCTGAAGGAGAAGTACTTTCTAACTGCATGGCAAAAGGCAAGAATACAAGCAAATGATAGAATGCCTTTTAAAAACAATCTCCCAGATGTGTGGTGGGGTCCAGGTGCGTTGAGCTTATCCCCATGTGGGATCTACAGTATTGAATAATGAGAAAATTAGTTTAAAATCATGCAAATATTTATCCATCGTATGAAAGTTATTTTACTCACAGCATTATTACCCTTAGTGCGCTCTGGTACATTATAGAATTATTTTTCCCTCTAATAGTTTAAGTGAATCCTAGTTGTTCCCTTTTATTTAAATGAGATTTTACTGACTCTCAGAAGTAAATATAATTATATTCCAAGTACGTATATTTACCTTATAACATTAATATATCATTAATTATAATTGTATCACAAGTCAACATAATGTAAAAATAAATATTAGATAACATTCCAGTGTCAACATGCCCTTTCTTGAGAATGGCGGTCTATTTTTTTCACCTGCACTGTGCAGCATGCAGGGATCTTGGTTTCTCAGCCAGGGTTTGAACCCATGCTTCCTGCATGGAAGTGCAGGTGCTTAAACACTGGGCTATCAGAGAAGTCCTGGCAGTCTTATATAGAAGAATATCTCTCATATTAAGTGATACATGCTAAATTATCAGTAGAGGAAGCCCAGTGTCTTCCCCTTTCAAATGGTTCGGCAAAAAAAGGAAAAATAAACATGGCAACGTATTAACTACTTGTGAATCTAGGTGAAGGGTATGTGGGTAAAGTAACATTCTAGTCCTTTTGTCCCGTCCTCTAAGGTCTCTGAAGGCAGAAATCATCATGAATGAAATACACTGAGATAGCAGGTCTTTATCATAAGCCTCCTGTTCTCTTCATTCATTTCCGGTGAAGCCTCAAAGCCACCAGTAGAATATTCATTTGTGTGACTTGCAAGATTACTTTCTGCCAGGAAGGCAAAAAACAAACAAACACAACCAACTGCTCTGTTAACTCAGTTTTTCAGTTTGCTGGAAAAGAAGTCCATGTGGTATTACTACTTCAGTGGCGATGCTTTTGTGAGTATCATGTCAAATGTTGCAAGGTGTTCTTTTATGGAGAGAAGACAGCCAAGTGCGAGACAGATCAGCTTGTCTGATAAGGGCTTCCCCTCTCACATATTTCAGGAAAACACTGCCATTCACCAATGGCCCCAGCGGTCTCTTGGGTGTGTTGCTGAGTTTAGTGTGGAGACTTTAGACATTTTGATTTTAACTTGCAGATGCAAGGAGCTCTCCCAAAGTGGGGGGCACTCTCATTTAAAGTCCACGTTTTCTTGAGCCTGAGATATGTGTTCTGATGTGGGCGATCTGCAGTTCCTGCAGATGTCTCAGATGCTCTCCCACGAGGCCTAACCTTACTCAGGGGTGAGGCTCTGATGTCAGTGGACACAGCAGAAATCATACGTGGCCAACATTTTTCTGCAGAAAATTTTTTCAACGGCTTGGAATGTATGCTACACGAGGCACCTGGAAACTGGACCAACAGGGAGCACAGGTTCATGGTCCTGTCCATGTTCACCCTGGGGCCTACGCCCTTTGAAGGGGAGGGCAGTGCAAACGCCAGTCGATAGGGCCTCTGGGGCCATGTGGTTGGTTAAGAACCCTCTGCAATTGCATTGCTGGGTTCAAATCCTGGCCCTGCCACCTCCGATCTACCTGTCCATGGACAGGTTACTTGACCTCTATGTTGTTTTTTCATCTGTGAAATGGGAATCATGCCTACCTAATAGGTTATTAGGAAGATTAAATGAATTCGCTTATAGGAAGTGCTTGCAACAGTGCTGGCACCCCATTAGATTCATGTAAGTAGTTACTACTGGTGTTTTTCCTTTCACATGTTTATAGTTGCATTCACGTATGTTAAATGCATTTAAAGTGCAACTCCACTGGAAAGGGTAGAGTGTGCATTGGCGCTGGCAGTTGAAAATGAAAGCATTTGATCTCTTCCTCCTCTCGACAGGAAGCTTCCACACTATGCCATTCACACCTTCCTTGCAGTCGATTCCTATCGCCTTGGATGTAGGGAGGCTGTTTCCAATCCTCTTATCCTGGTGACAGTGCTTGACCGGTTGATAGAAAAGGAAGATGGAGTTAAAAAGGAAACGTTTGTAAGCAATCCTTGGTTGATGGTTGGCTGGCTGCGGTTGGGTGCCACTCCGAGGAAGCACTCAGCACAGGAAGTGACCTTTGCACCCCTTCCTGTGGCTCTCCCTCTTGACCAATGAAGCGAGTTGACCACTGTCATATTCATAAATACCACAGTCCAGTAAGATTGTGGGGAGGGGGAGAGGCTAAGTGTGTGGTCTGTCTATTTGGGAAAGACCTGAGAAAGTGTCCTGGGTCCTCTGCCTGAAATCAGAGGACAAGAATGTTGAGAATGAAACCCATCAGGAATATATCTGCCAGAGACAGGAAATTGAACTGGAGTTGCCTTATCAGATGCCCATCTTAACCCTCCATGAGAAGCACCAACAACCCAAGATACAGATCTGCAGATCAGGTTCCATTTACAACTGGAGGCTTGATAGCTCCAGACCCCTGGGTAGCTTAGAACCCCCTGGTGAATCTGTAATGCCTCTGGGTAATAAATCAACTGCCAGGAATGTCCCAGCTCTCCTGATTGGGGCTCTGGGTACCAGGCTTCAGTAGGTCTGGTTTCTGAGGGCTGGAGGCTCCATAGCATTAGCTGGTCACAGGGAGCATCTTGCTTTGCTTGCTGCCCCCAGGTTTTCCCAAACACTGGCACAAGTTGGTGACAGAAATAGCATGCAGACCAAGTTGATTTCAGGCCTTAGTAATCTTTCTGGCTGCAGTTTGAGCCCCTCTCTGGGGCGTGGAGAATCAGCAGGCTTTCTCATGCCAGAGATGTTTATGCAGGGATGCCTGCTGTCAAGTTTCCCCAGTAGAATGTCCATTGACAGGTTTGAATTTATCTAGTCATTGGTTTCTGATAGGAAGGTAAGAGTTTAATTTTAGTAAAGTCAGGGAGAGATTTTTTATTCTTATATTTTTGTTATTGTAGTAAAACATACATAACAAAATTTAGCATTTTAAATATAAACATTTTGAGGTGTACAATTTGGTGGCATTAGTGCACTCAATGATGTACAGCTGTGTTCAGCATCCATTAAAGAATACATTTTTGATGGACGCCTCATGGCATAGGAAAATGCTCCCCACATGTCCAGCAATGGGAGACAAGAGGGTGGAGACAGGACCCTGTATGCTGTGGTTCAGTTCTAGGAAAATATACATGAATGTCTCATGTATGAAATGAGGCCAAAGTGTTAACAGTGATTATCTCAGGATGGTGGAAACACACATAGTTTTTGTTTTCTTCCCTATACTTTCTGCAATTTGCCAAATTTTATGCCCTGAGCATACAAACATGTTGAAACGTTTTCTAATGTTAAGGGTTCCAGAGTGAGGAGAAACGGAAGACTTCTGAATCCTCAGAGGTGGATCCCTCTTTGGGTTGTAGACAGAGAGAATCTTGCTAAAACAGGTGTGTGCCACAAAGTTCACAGGCCTTTTCCCCCTTTTCTCCCTTTCAGCTTTGAGGCTAGGCCTTCATGCTCGGCTGGTTGATGTGATTATACCAATTTAAGCTTGCTTATGCTAACTTTTTTTCCCCTTTAGATTTTTTTAAACTTGAAGTACAGTTGATATACAGTATTATATGTTACAGGTGTGCAACCTGGTGATTTTCACAATTTTTAAAGTTATACTCCATTTATAGTTTTTGCAAAATACTGGCTGTATTTCCTACACTGTGAAGTATATCCTTGTAGCTTATTTTATTCTAGCTCTCTGATGGACAGGAAATGTACACACACCAACTTGAAAAGTTTATGATTCACAGTCATTTCATGAGAATGGAACACACAAGAAAGGCAGACAAAGGAACGGAAACAGAAGGGTGGAAAGAAGCATTTAGTCCTTATGGGGCTGTGGCAACCTCCTCTTCTCGTTGGTTACCTTTGTTGAACACCCAGAGTTTGAGCTCGTCCCCCACCCCCAATTTTCTTTTGAAAGAAAGGATGAAAAAGCTATGAGGAGATGTATGAGCTCTGATTATGCCCAATTACATTTGGCAAGCCCAAGACCAGAATTAATGGGACCGGATTATTCTTCAACGCGAGATGCCGTGTTGCCCAGCCTAACGATTTTAGCTCTGGCCGTGCCGTAGATCGTCAAACAAATTAATAGCATGCTAATAGGTGCCTTTCAGGCTTCTCGTTTGTATTAATGAGTTCCACTCCATCCGATAACCAGTGATTTATAGCTTTGGAACTTGGAGCCTGGCTATAAAGGTTGTCTTTTTGTCACTGTTTCTGGGGTGGGGCAGCCAGCCTAACAAGCTAAATGGTAGGGTTTTGTAATTGAATTCTAAAACGCGGAACGCCTGATGCGAGAACATTTCATTCTGATCATGGCTTGGGAAACTGAAAAGCCTTCAGTGTGTCTCCCACCACCCAAAGCTGAATGCAGTCTGATTCGGGTTTCCGTGACTTGTGAAACAAGAGTGTGACATGATTCTTAATGTAGGGGTATTCATGCTGAGCTAGCATGGCAGTTAGATTCAGTGCTCCTCTAAAGAAAACAATATTTTTAAGAGCCATACAGGAAATCCCTTCCTTACCTTGGAGGTGCAGGCATCCATCACCATCAACCCACATCCCTCCCAGCCCGCCCCTCATGAATAAGAGGCAGGGAGCACTAACTGGGTGCCAAGCACTGTGTGTGCTAAGTTAACTTCAGTCGTGTCCGACTCTGTGCAACCCTATGGACTGTAGCCTACCAGGCTCCTCTGTCCATGGCATTCTCCAGGCAAGAATACTGGAGTGGATTGCGATTCCTTTCTCCAGGGGATCTCCCCGACCCAGGGATCGAACCCATGTCTCTTATGTCTCCTGCATTGGCAGCTGGGTTCTTTACTGCTAGCGCCACCTGGGAAGCCCATTGGGCACTGTACCACCTACTTTATTCTTGTCTCATTTAATCTTTCCAGTGACTCTATGAAGTAGGAAGTAATATAATTCCCATCTCACAGAGACAAAGTTGAAACACGGGGGTTAAGTAGCTGACCCCAGTTCTTTGAGCTGGTGAGTGGTAGAGCCAGGATGCCAACCTTGGCCACACTCTGCCACCCTGCCCAGATGGCCCTGCTTCTATCTTTCCGATGGAAGAGCCATGCAGAGTGGGAGCCCCAGATGAGCCTACTCTTGACAGGAGGACCTAAAGTAGCTGCTGTCAGTTTGAGCCTGGGGGGAAAAAATGCCAGTTTCAAATGGAAAGGCCCATCTTCTAGGCTCAGGCAGGGTTCATTTGCTGGCCGAAAACTCCCACCAGGAGCAGTGGCCTGGCAGGTCCCTGGTGGACCTGCAGCCTCCCTGGGCTTTGTAGACTCTGCCTTCATTGTTTTCCATCAGGATTACACTGTCAAAACTTTCCAAACACATGGTCCTTCTAAACTGGGGAACCCAATAATACCCTCAGAGATCTTGGCTTAAACATCACAGGAACATCTTGCTTGAAAGATTTTTTTAACATCAGTTTAGGTTCACTTTCTCTGGTCCACGGCCACTGTCTATAGCCATGTCCTAGAAACAATCTGAAGACAGCTTCTTTTTCATAAGCAATCATCTGGAAATTTAATTGATGTGCCATTCCTGCCTTCTGGTCCAAACCCTTGCCCAGTCCAGTCTCTTTACCTACTTTGATTCAAAGTCTTTTAGTTCTTCCTATTTTGCAATCACCAGCCATTCCAGAAAAACATCTGCTAAAAAGATTCATCCACTGTAGTGGGAATTAAGTACAATATTTTAACTTCAGACAATTTTACTTAATGTTTTCTACATTGCACAGAGCAGAGGATTAATGCAAACGTCCCTGAGAAGCTTCTATGAAACGTTAAGCTGCGTCTTCAATCACTCAAACCTTTCAAGGACCAGAATTTGAAAGAGAGTGAAGAAGCACCAAGAATAAAATTAGAACAAGGATCTTTATTAACTTAAACATTTATGCAGGTCCAGTTGTGTGTAGGAAACTCTATAAACTTTTTTGCTTTGGTGTACCCAAGCCGAATGCTGTGCTTTTTAATGGAAAGACCAGAAACTAAAATGGTTTTTTAAAGTAATTGGTTTAAAAGAGAAAAGGAGTGAGATTCCACCCCCGCCCCCCACCAATTTTTTTTTTCTGTAATCTTCTGTATTTTAAAGGTAGAAATTAAGACCTGAGTTTTATGCCAAAGGTACGCCATGAGTGATTGAGTCTGATCAGTAATGTTGTGGTGAAATGTGAGCATGTGTTTTATGATGTATTTTGGGGTGGTTGGTAGCCAGGAGTCCTGGATTCTGGTTCTATTTCTTGCACACCAAGTGTGATCTTGGGTAAGTCACTTAGCTTCTCTGAGTCTGAGTGAGATGATAAAAATAGGACAAATTGTCTGTTTACACTCAGCTTGAAAATTCTCTAGTGTAGTTTTGTTTTCATACTAAGAAATTCTGCTCAACAGCACATGAGAAAAAGTTACCAGAATTTGACCGTCTTTCTTTAACTACTTAAAAGACTGGAGAGAAAGAATAAGCGCAAGACACAAAAGCTTCAGAGGGGTGGGGACCTTTAAGGAAAAGCGAATATATTCCTAAATTCACAGAGCATTTGCTGTGTGCCGGGTACAAGGGTAACAAGTTGAGATAGAAAATGAATGTGCACACAAGTGGCTAAAGCTAAATCTCATTTTCCTTAGCTAAATACTTTTACAAAGTGGTTTTTTTGTTTGCTTTTTTCTTTTCCTTCCTTTGCATAATATGCCATATTCACAAAGCTAAATTGTATATATGAATAGTAGCCTAACTTACTAAAAGTCTTCTTCAGACTCATTATGCATGGTGGTAAATTTTTCAAGGTCTTTGAGAAAGTTATCTAGAAATCCAAGGCTTAAAAAAAAACAAAGTTCCTTTTCCATCTTGCTGTATGGAAATCTGCATGAATCTGGAATGCATTACTACCCCTACAGCCTTCTGAATTCATGGCTATTTATTTCTTTCGCACCCTGGATACACAGTTTGGATACAGGTCAGGACTCTCCTCTGTTTCTTATTGTCATTTCCAGACCATTTCTCCCTTATTTTCTCCTGAAAAGGAAAAGAACATCCAGTGTCTTTAAAGCATATAGCACTTCTGGTTATATCACCTGCTTTCCCTCCTTCAATTCTGTTCATGTCTTCAGACCCCACCCCAGCCTCACTGCCTCTCTCTTGTAACTCCCACCTCCTTGTGGGCAGCTTTAAAATCCACAAAGGATGCTGGTCTTTTGGTTCCTTCACTCCCTCACTTCCAATGATCTTGCCCTTTTTCTGACTTCAGTCACCTGCTCCCAGGGTCAGACTCAGGGCTTTTTTATGACCAAGAATAACCACAACATATCTGAAATTATCTTAAGCTTCCTTCCTTCTGACCACCACTTCCTGTCTTTCTAGCCTCATTCTCTTGGTCCTAACGCTCAAGTGATTCCTCCATTCCAGGAGGACTTCCAACCCATATTGACTGCACTATGAACACCCTTCACCCTTTCTCTCTCCCTACTCACCTTAGATTTCATCATCATAATTACTGCCTTTCCTTTCACTCTATCTTACACTCTCTGGAAAATTCGAACCCTGGTTCAACCGAAATCTGCCTTCTCCATGCCATCACCCAAGCAGCTGAACGTGGCTCAGAAGAACAGGTACACAACCATGATGATTAGATTTACGTTAAATTTACGGCCACATACTTCAGCTGAGCCTTCTGCTTTGCTTGGCACACCTACTGCATTCCATAGTCAGTCCACTCTTATTTTCCCACACCTCCTCTTCTCTCTGAAACTTTAAACACCTATTCTCTTTCATGTTCAACTGCTGACTTTGTTTTATGTCACTGAGAAAATAGAAGTCATCAGGAGGAAATCTCCTTATTTTTCCTTTGCCAAATTGAAGATTCCCCCTGTGTCTGAACCTCTGAACCCCCACACTCTGCTCGGCCTCCAGTGGTTGACCTCTCTCTCCTCCTAACTAGTGCCAACCCTCCACTTGTACATCAGCGCCCTACCCCCTGTAGCCTATGGAAGAGCTTTGCTTCTGTGGTTCTTCCATCTCTGCTGGGTCATTCTCATCAGCAGACAAATACCCCATCTTAGATAAGTACCGCCTTTAATTTTTTTTCTCTGACCCCTTGCTCACTGTCCCCTCCCATTTCTGTTTTCCAGCATATAAGGAACCCTCTAGGAAGTGTTGTCTGTAGTTACTGTTGTCAGTTTCTCAGTTCTCATTCTTTGTAGGACCCATAGCAGGCAAGATCAGAGAAGGCAATGGCACTCCACTCCAGTACTCTTGCCTGGAAAATCCCATGGACGGGGGAGCCTGGTGGGCTGCAGTCCATAGGGTCGCGAACAGTCGGACACAACTGAGCAACTTCACTTTCACTTTTCACTTTCATGCATTAGAGAAGGAAATGGCAACCCACTCCAGTGTTCTTGCCTGGAGAATCCCAGGGACGGGGGAGCCTGGTGGGCTGCCATCTATGGGGTCACACAAAGTCGGACACAACTGAAGTGACTTAGCAGCAGCAGCAGCAAGCAAGATTCCAGCAGCAGCACCCCATTGGAGTTGCCTTGTTAAGGTATCAGCAACTTCTGCCTTGTCAGACTCTGATCCCTTCTTAGTCCTCATCTTACTGGCTCTCTCAGAAGCATCATTTTTTTTCCTTTTAACTTTTATTTTGACAAAATTTCACATATAGAGAAAATGGCAAGAACAGAATAAAAAAATCCCGTTATATCCTTCATCCAGATCTCTGGCTGTTAATTAATATTTTACCACGTTTCCTGTATCCTTACCTCCGTCCATCTCTCACTGTGCATGTGTGTGCACGCACACGCGCAGATTTCTTCCCCCACCTTTCGAGGGTGTCTCGGCAACATTTGATACAGCTGGTTACTCGTTCCTTCTTGAAACAGTTCCTTCCCATATGGCCTCTGGGGCCCCACCCTCTTGCCTCACAGTCTCTTTCGTGAGTTCTTCCTCCTCCTCCTCCTCGTCCTCCTCCTCCTGAGGGAGCTCTCTGGCACTCAGCCCTGAGACCTGATCCCTGGGGTAATCTCATTTGGTTCTGAGATCTCATTTTATACCTGCAGCCTGGACTGCCTCCCTCACCCCGGACTCTCCTTCTTCCTCCATCAAATGTTCCACGCCCAAAACTGAGGTCCTGATTTTACCTTCCCAGACCCTGCTTCCAGCCCAGGGCCTCCCTGTATCAATGGCACATTCTGGTCTCGCTGCCAAAACCCCAGCAGTTATGCCCCATTCTTCTTTCTCATCACACAGCCAGCCCATCAGCCAGCCTCTTGGCTCTGCCTTCAAAGAATCGTCTGTTCCTCTGGTCTCTCTCAGCTATACCACGTCTTCCTCCTCCACTGCATCCTCCTAACCTGTCTCCCTGCCCCCACTCTTGCTCCCTAGAAGCCAGTTCAGACCATGGCCCTCCACTAGCCGCAGGCCTCTCCTCACGCTTTGAATAAAATCCGAAGTCCTTCGGTGCCCTCTGTGCCCTCTGTGATCTGGCCCTTGCCTTCCCGGGTGACCCCTTTGTTACCACCCCGTCAGGGCTCTGTACGTGCTGTTACCCTCACTCACGTGGCCCCATGCCAGGCTCCCCTTCTTGGTGGCAGGTCTTGACTTCCCTGCCACCTGCTCCAGGAAGCCTTCCTTGACCTCCCCTTGAGAGAGCTCCATGCTCCCATCCCTTCCATTCTTTCTCCGCTTAATTTCAGCAGCTGCTCACTGCCATATGTATTTGCTTATTGTCTATCAGACACTCGAGGCAGAACGTTGCTCTGTTTACTAGCAAATGCCCTGGCACATAGAAATATTCTGTGTTCCAGAGGAGTGAAGGCAGAATGACTGACTGGTCTCTGAGAAGAGTAACGACCAGCAACCCTGGCCTGGTTGCCGTCTTCACAGACCATGACTAAAAAAATCCTCAAGGAAACTGGCTGGTTTCAGTCGAGGCCAGCGTTTTACCAGTGCAGAGTCGGAAAGATCATCTTTGTGCCACAAGACATGTAGATTCTTGCAGCTGTTTTAAAAAGTTTCCAAGTAAGTCTTCACTAAATCGTTCCCAGTCCTCTCTCAGAATGCTGAGGCTTTCCCTGCCTTCATTACTGGGGAGAGAGTGGGGTTACTGGATGAACAGAAGGAATCCAGTGGACTTTAGATAAGGCTTCATACAGATTGAAGTATCTATTTGCTTTAAGGCCTACTTAGATGTGCCTCCCACCTTCCTCAGTGCATTAGATCTAGAAAATACATGGACTGGGGTTGGGACTCAGCAAATTAGTATTTATGGCCTAAGTGTTAGATGTATAAATCAGTCAAGCTCAGATTCCTACTGCATTCATTTCAATGTACCTTTTTGTTATTTGTGTAAGCCACTCAAAACCTTGAAAAAAACCCAACTCTAGTTACTAGTAGGGATGGTGCTGTGCAGACCATTTTGCCCAACTAAAAGCCCATTTGCATTAAATTATAATATTAAAAACAATTTTCGAAAGCAGATATAATCAAGATCAGCTAATGAAACAGTCTTCAGTCCCGTGTCCCCCCCCCCAACAGAGAGCATGGAGCCATCTCTGTCTCAGCCTGTGATCTGACCAAGCAGATCCACCAGTTTTGCAGCCTGTGTGTTCAGCCAACAAAGGAGTCTCCAGCTCTGGCTCCCTCCAGGCTGACAGTGTGCTTACAGACCCCTCACCCGCCGGGCGAAAGGCTGGCTGAGAAGCAGAAACTGGTCCACTCGGGATGAAGACATCAAAGCGGATTCTGATCCAATTAGAAAAAGATACTATTGTCCTCTGAATTCCCAAAGTTAGCAGGCTGTTATGAACACTTAGCCCGTTTCCTTGGGGATTGCTGTGGCATTGACTTAGATCCGAAGCTCATTGATATGCACACATCTCAACAGACCCCAGTCTCTGCTGTGTGCAGGGAGCCTGGGAAGCCCGGCACCACCGCTTCCTTTCCACTCGCCAGATCAAGGTTTTCAGAGTTTGTACAGTGGCTGTAAAATGCTGTTTTTTCCTCAGTTGGTCTTAGGCGAGTGTTAGTCTCTTGCGTCTTGGAAAGGAGAATATGAACACTTTATTAGAGAAAAAAATTTATAACTGTTTCCATTTATAGCACTTCAGAGAAGGAGCATGGGAAACAGTTTAAGCTGGTAATTTTAGCCATTAGTCCTGACTGTGGAATTCCCGGAGACACTTATCCATCTGTGTTCAAGTCACAATTATTCTGCCCTCTCTGGCACACACTTTTCTTTTGTTCTACTTTTATTTCCCCCTCTGACGCTTTTCTGAAGGTCGCCTGTCCTTGACGATGTATAGATGATGTTCATATCTGCCATGTGTGACTAATGAACTGCTTAAAATATCTTTCTTTGTAATAGGTGGCCACCTATTACGGGGAAGAACTACACTCATAAAGTTTAGAAAGTGTTTTCCTGGGGTAACTTGGGTTCGTATAGATTGCTGAGGTCAGGGAGGAATTGGATATATTCTTGACAAGAGAAAGTGGAGCCTTCTCTGTTTCCAGTCCACTGTGTAACCCCTAATTCCAGCTGCCATCTTGGAAATGCAGATTATGGACCTTAAATGGGAGTGAGCAAGGGAGGGTAGCTATTATATTTCCACCCAAATTCAATCTCCCTCTGCAAAGACACATGCCTTGTCCAGTGGTTTCTATACTTTGATCCTCTAATGATTTCACAATCATTTTGTCTATATCTAAATACCACATAACTACATTCTTCTTCTCAATATTTCTCTTGAAATCAATTTTTTTTTAAATCCAGCTTTGTTCTGAGTAATGCTATCCATAACACTGAGTTTCTGATGGGCTTATTGTTTTTCCTAACATATTAAAATTTTTTGTTTCATGTTAATCCAAGTACCACTAAATTTCTCAGCACTGCAATTGAAGAAGTATTTCTTTAAGTATAAGAGCTGTTTTTCTGAAATAATGATTTAGATATTACTTTGGGGAAATCAGAAAGTCTATGTTTAGACTATACATAGATGATAATCTCCATTCTGATTTCAGAAATGCAGAAACTCAAGACAAGGCGTTATGTGCATAAACACAATATGGTTCTATACAAAGGTCAGGAATTTGCAGAGCCCTCTCTGAATATAAAAAAGAGTTTTTAGAAGCATGGTTCGAGAGAGAAGCGTTTATATGAGTGTTTTTGGATCTCTCTTTCTCACACTGTTTCACATAAGCATAACTTCAGTGGCCAGCACCCTGGCCCAGATATCTCAGGTGGAGCCTAGAGTAGTACATCACCCAGGTAATCCTTATTAGTGAATAATCCCATATCCTAAACTTAGAACCCTGTTAACCATTCTTTCTTTCTTTCTGACATTCTTTCTTTTTTTTTGAAAAGCGTTATCTTTACTTATTTTTGTCTGATAATATCCAATCATTGTTAAAAGGAAAGAAAAAAAAAAATTTAAAACCAACCCTGAGGGTACAAATGGATTCAATGATCCTACCTCCAGGCACTCCCAGACATGAGCAGTATTCATTCTTCCTATCATCTATCATTGCTTTTTTCATTTTTAATGTTTTCTGAACTGTGGTAAAAACCTAGCATTTACCTTCTTAACCAGTTTTTTAAGTGTTTAATTCAGTAGTGTTAAAATATATTCTAGCTGTTGTAAAACATATCCCCCCAATTTTTCATCTTGCATATCTGAAACCCTGTACGTGTTAAACAAGTCCCCTTGGCCCTCCTGCCTCCAGCCCCTGATGCTCTACTTTCTGTTTCTATGAATTTTACTACTTTAGATGCCTCATATAAGTGGAATCACACAGTATTTGTAACTAGATTGTGTCTCTTGGCATGATATCCTCAAGGTTCATCCATGCTGGAGCATGTGACAGAATCCCTCCTTTTAAAGGCTGAATAACATGCCATTGTATGTATGGAGCATAGCTTGTTTATCCAACTGACTGGGTTGCATCAGCCTCTTGGCTATTGAGAATAATGCTGCTGAGAACACAGAAGTGCACATAGCCTCTTCCAGACCCTGCTTTCAGTTCTTCTGGATGCTTGCTCAGAAGTTGGATCGCTGGGTCACATGGTTCTGTTTTTAATATTTTGAGGCACCTCCATGCTGTTTTCCACAGTGGTTGTACCATTATACATTCGTACCACAGTGCGCAAGAGTTGCAGTTTCCCCACATCCTCTCCAACACTTGTTATTTTCTGATTTTTGAATCATAGCCATTTTGATGAGTGTGAGGTGGTATGTCGTGTACCCTTCCTGTCTTTATGTGTCTGTGTAGATGCACCTTTGAAACATAAATGTAATCATAATTATATGTGCTTTGTCTGTGGAAAATGGCCTCTCTCTCCTGCTATATTTTTGTAAAAACCTATTAACTTACATAAATATTTTAACTCTTTAGTGTCAAAGGAATAAAACGAGCTAAAGCAGAAGGCTAGGTTGGATTTTGTTTTGGTTTGTGACCAGGTAATTTTTTAACCACAGTTATAATGGATCCATTTGGAATCATCTTTTAATTCCATTTTCATGTATGAAATTTTTTATAATAAATTTTAACACCCCAGTGTTTTTAATAATTCACGTTTTTTGACTTTCAGTTCAGTTCAGTCGCTGAGTCATGTCTGACTCTTCGCGACCCCATGAATCGCAACACGCCAGGCCTTCTTGTCCATCACCAACTCCTGGAGTTCACTCAGACTCACGTCCATCGAGTGGGTGATGCCATCCAGCCATCTCATCCTCTGTCGTCCCCTTCTCCTCCTGCCCCCAATCCCTTCCAGCATCAGAGTCTTTTCCAATGAGTCAACTCTTCAAGTGAGGTGGCCAAAGGAGAACAAAAATTGGAGTGAGCTAGTATCTGTTTGAGGACTTTTATTGGTTTACTTACTTGGGGCTTCCCAGATGACTCAGTGGTAAAGAATCCACCTGCCAATGCAGGAGACACAAGAGACATGGGTTTGATCCCTGGGTCAGGAAGATCCCCTGGAGGAGGAAATGGCAAACCACTCCAGTATTCTTACCCAGACAATCCCATGGAGAGAAGAGACTATAGGGCTGTAGTCCATGGCGTCACACAGAGTTGGACACGACTGAAGCAGCTAAACAGCAACAACAATTGGTTTACTTAGAGAAGTGTTGGCTTGCAAGCTAACATGGAAATTGGTGTTCTGAGAAAGTCCAAGGTAGGAGCTTTGGGATATGTAGAATTTAAGACACTAAGGGGAGCATTTGGGGGCCTGTATCAGATTTCCATGGTGGGGTCAATACAGCTGATTTGCTGTGATTTAGCAGTTCCATTCAAATGTCTTCAGGGGCTAGGACATTCATCTCTGTTGATTTGTTTTAATGAGGATGTTGGAGGTGAGGCAGTTGGGAATAGTGGGGACTCCAGTCAGCTGCAGGTCCTGCCTGAAGACTGTTCAAACTTCAGGCTTAATGAAAGCAAAGCTGTGTGGGCCAAACAATACACATCTGGGATAAATTGGGCTCGTGGGTGCAATCTGACATCTGCTGTGGCTTGTGGTTCTTTATGGGGTATTTTTTGCCTTGGGGGTTGGTTCACCATCTCTCCGGTTTTAGTTACCTGCCCCCAGGCCTCCCTTGTTCAGGCCCTAGGCTGTACTCCTGGCTCATGGCCCGGGCCCCACACTGCCCCCTGTCAGAAGGACCGTCTCATCAGTTGACTTTAGTAAACCTTCTGGATGGGAAGGAAGAGTTGGGGCCAGGGGTAGCTGCAAGTTATGACTGAGCAGAGTTGGTTTATGGGAGTCTCCAGAAGCCATGAGTGTTGTGGCGGTTCTAGAGTCAGGTTTGGGTAGGTTCCAGCTCAGTCACTTACCCGTTTCTGGAGTTTGTGTACCAGTTCTACCAGTTTGTGTTTCTAGGAGGCAGTTGCTTTGCCTATCTAAGCCTCATGTTCTACCTCTGAGAATGGTAGAATGAGAAAAGGTTTTCGTGAGATTGAATAAGACAATATAGGAAAAGTGCGCAGCACATGGTTGTATCATGCTACGTTAGCCTTAACCATGACTTTGTGGATATAGAGGCCTCATGGATGTACCATGGTGAACCCTAAAATTAATTGCAAAATGTTGTGTTGTTGAACACTTTAGTTCTCCTGGGGACACGATCCCTTACCTTCCATCAGATTCTAAACTTCAGCCATGGTAGAATAGGGACCCCGATGCTCAGGGATGCTGAGGAAAAGTCACAGGACTTGGATGTTGGAGAAATGGCTCACAGGTCCTCCTGGGCCTGGAAGCACAAAGTCGAGTTTGATTCACTCTTTCCATCGCTGTCAGGCAGGGCTTGACTGATTTATGCCACTGACCCACTTTCTCCAAGGGCAGAGCCAGTTTTCCAGGCAGTGCCGATGCCGAAACTGGAAAAGCAGATTCTCAGTCAGCCAACGTGACCTCAGTAAAAATGGCCGTGGGGCTGGATTTCCATTTGAAGGCAGGGGTTAGGGATGAGGGAATGGGACGAATAACCCCATAGAGACTATGACGGTCACTGCTGATGCTGGGACCAGATGCAGGAGTGTCCAGCTGAGGAAGGCTGTGCCACATGTCAGGCCAATAAGGTGGAACTTCTCACAGTACACTCGGCCTCGACACCTCTCTCTACCTTCCTCGTGCAGCTGGGGACAGGTTTCTGCAGCAACAAGGAAACCTGGCTTTCTAGGGTAGGGTCTTGGCAATGTGGCTGGGGCCATCCTTCACTGGCACGCCTGGTGGACCTGTGAGTCCCTAACCACCTCATCCTGCCCCCACCTCACCCCCCAGCTGGAAACACCACTTAAAAGACTCATGAGATAATAGGATATTGACACATCTTGTGCTCTGTCCTTCTGTCTTGTTCTTTCAAATCCAGTTCAGAGCACTCATGAAACTTGGGAGGGGTGCCCGGCTTCTAGGGGACCAGTTATTGGAAATCTTGGATGATTCTTGCACTTAGGATTACCTCCAAGAGGGTCCTCCTCTCTGGTTTGTTTGCTTTGTTTATGCAGTGGGAGTTTTTAGATGACTGAATAGAAATTGGTGGAGAAAGGATGGACAGTGAGACAGACAGATGTCCAGATAGGTGATAAATAAGAATAGCAAAATGTTAGTGTTAGCCTCTAAATGGTGGCTATACAGGTGTTCACTATGAAACACTTTCAATGTTGCAGTCTGTTTGAAGATTTTAATAATTGTCATAGGAAATGAGATGAAGTATCTGAGTGTAAAACCTTTGGAAAATGGCATACGAGAATTCATGGATTCCCCCGAAATGGTTTTCTATTTTTTTTTCAAGCTCTTCATGGCCTGTTCACTCCATTTGGGGCATTGAGGGGCTTGTTCTTGGTGATGTGGATTCAATAGTGAGTAAGGTGTGCCTCTGACTGTGGAACACACACCCTTTCATTCTTTCATGGGGAGGTCAGACAAGCGAGAGTAAAAAGTTCTATAAAAAGAAAAGATTTTTAAAACAGCCGTGGAAACACAGAGTGAGGAGCGAGCAGACTGCTGTATACTGAGGGCTCAGGAAGGCCTCTCGCCTCTGAGGAGGCATCTGAGCTGAGACCCCAGTGAGCCGAAGACCCTTGCTGTGCAAGGATGAAGGAAAGAGCAGTTCTGGTGGGGAGAGGCTGCCACAGGCATGGCAGTGGACAGACACCGGGTGGATGGAAGGAAAGGAAAGAGAGCCAGTGCATGAGATAGGCAGTGGCTGAGAGGCAGGTCGGGTCGGGCGGGACGTAGCCAAAGGCTTACAAGATAGGCCTAGAATGTTCCTCTGATTGCAAGAAGCACTCAAGATGAGGGAGGCATCCTGTGGGGATGTCTGCATCTACATTACATATGATGAAAGGGGTCCCCAAAAGTCAGGTCATGCAGGTAGAGGCCCTGGCGTGGGCAGAGAGGCTGTGCCTGTTGTATAACAGCTATCTTCAGAAACTGGAAGAGTTTTGAAGAAGTGGATCTATTTGTTGACTAGGATCAGTTGATCATTCATAATTGCAGAATGTTCCCACCCCCACCCCAGGAATTCAGTTCTGTTGGTGCATATATAATATATATATCTGTAATTATAGTACAGTAAAATCAGCTTTGGGCTTCCTTGGTGGCTCAGTGGTTAACAATCCGCCTGCCAGTGCAGGAGATGCAGGAGACATGGGTTCAGTCCTTGGGTCAGGAAGATCCCATGGGGAATGAAATGGCAACCCTCTCCTCTATTCTTGACTGGGAAAGCCCATGGACAGAGGAGCCTGGCAGGCTGCTGTCAATGGGGTCGCAAAAGAGTCGGATACGACTTAACGTCTGAGCAGGAAACATCAGCTCTCGGGAATGTTTATACAGTTCTGTTGTACACGTTTGAGTAACTACTGTCACGGTCAAGATATAGAGCAGTTCCATCACCCCAAAAAGCTCCCCCTGTCTATACTTAATAGTCACATCATCCCCTCCCCCACCCCCTGACAACCGCTGATCTGTTCTCCATCAGTATAGTTCTGTCTTTGAGAAGATCATATGCATGGAATCTTGCCGTATATAACTTTTTGAGACTGGCTTCTTTCATGTAGCATAATGCCCATGAATATGTTTTTAAGCTTCGAAGAGGACATGTTGAGAATAGTAATCAAATGGCTTTTGTTTTCCTGGGAGTGAGGGAAGGGGGAGGAAGCAGCATGAAAATGGCAATGGATGGTGAAAACTGAGGACAGAGTGGGGGACAGAGAGGCGGGCTCGGGGAAAGGATGGTTGAGGAATTAACTGGGTATGTAAAAGGGAGATTGTATCAAGCTATCTTCTATAAACATGCAATGTAAATCTCCTTTGATTTTCCCCAAGAGACCTTCAGTACTGGAGGCTGGGTGATGGAGTTGGATTTGTCTGGGGCTTTTTGGCTGACTCCTGCCAGGTACACATGGATCAAGGACAGACGCTGCCCACTGGGTTCCAAGCTGCAGGGGGGCAACTTTTGGCTTAAACAGGAAACAGTGGAATAAAAGGATAGGGGAGAGGGTGTCTCACTGTGTCCTGGGTCCACGTTCCTGAAGGAGGAGGAACGTGAGAGGCTGGCTGGCCGGATGCTGCAGTCTCAGGCTGGAAGAGGGGCTGGTGCGCTCCGCCCAGTTCTTGACAAAGCATCCCCGAGTAAATGGAGCAGTTTGTGCACACGTGTGATGGGGTGAATGTAACAGGACCCAAGGGCAGGGGCTGAGCCCCTGCCTTCTCAAACATCGACCCTTCCCTGGCTTCTCTGAGATCACCTGTATAGAAAGACTTTGTAAACTACCAACCTATTGCGGCCTTTTCATTGTTACCGTCCATTTCTGCACCTTCATGGATAAGAGGCATGCCAGATAATTACAGGGGGGAGGTGGAAATAAAAGGCCAACCTGTTTTTCCATTAGCAAGGATGCATTGCCATGTTCCTCTGGTTACCGCCGGCGCAAAGCGCACACTGGGTTGCGCTGCATAATGGCGAGTCCCCAGAGGCCCCCGATAGTGATCGATAGCGCCCGCGCAGCCCCAGGGTTCACATAATGAGCTGCGCAGCCCCACCAGAGTCACCGGCCAGCCTCAGGGAAACCACCCCGCCCCCCGCGTCCACTTCTACAGCAAACGTCCCCTCCCCACCCGCCACCCCGGTCGCGGTTCCCTTTGATTGGCAGAGGCTCTGTTATTTCCGCCTGGGCTGCCTGACAGACTCTCCGCCTGGTCTAATTATGCTAGGCCTATTCTCGGGCCTCGGCGACCCCAGGAAGGCTTTATCAGATTGTCCAACTGACCGTGACCAGATCTCCAGCACCTGCCTTCCTTGCTGATTGAGGAGGGAAGGTGTTTATACACAGCCGAGCCGGGGCTGATTGACTGGCCAGGGTCCTGGGCTGGGAACCGCCTGTCTGAGTGTCAGTGATGAAAAATGGAGTCAGCCACACCACCCAGCCTCATTAACGCCCCTCAGGGTCCCGACAGTATCAAGTGGGATGTGTGCAAAGCAGAGTGCCTGCTGCCGTTGCTCACGGCCCTCGGGGACAGGTGTCCAGCTGCAGCAGTGCTCCTCGGGTCCACCTCTTCACGTTCTCATTGTCCTCTGCTTTCTCCACCTTTCCTGTTTTTATTACCCGTTCTCCGCTTCCTGCTCATCCTTCTCTAGTCCATCCTACCTGTGACCTCTCTCCTACCACAGGAGGAGAAGTTGGTCTTCCACCCTCCTACGTTCCTTCCAGTGTCAGCTCTCAGAGCAGCCAGTCAGAATTCCTATTTGGGGGTGATTCCCTGGGGTCATGAGCCTTCTGTTTCTGAAGGGAATCTTTGGGGTTGCCAATCTTTTTCAGGCACCCAACGCTGTTTCTGGTTAATCACAGAGTTCCTGGAAGGCAGCCCAGACACTGGGGCTGTTCTCTCTGGTAACTGTGGTAAATGACCCGTATTGACAGGAACATTGAATCACCAAGGTCCTTTAGGGCTCCGTTTGCTAATTGATTGCTAGCAGCCTGAGAAGGTAAGAGTTTTCCAAAAGCCAGGCCATTTCTCCCCTCTTGAGTGATGGGGTTTGGCCTATTGTCGCTTGACCTCAGCTTCCCTGGGCTGAGCCAAGTTCTCCTATGTGAGAGGCACGGCGAGGGCTTTACTACTCCAAGCGTGATCTCTGGACCAGCTGCAGCCTCACCTGGGAGCTTGTTAGAAATGCAGAATCTCAGGCGCCACCCCAGACCTCCTGAATCAGAGTCTGGGTTGTGACAAGACCCATAGTATTGTGTGTATAGTGCAGTTTGAGAAACTCTGTACCAGGACATGAATCTGATAGGGAGGCCCTCCTGTGGATTTGCCAAGCAGTAAGAGAACTCAGCAACATCCATCAAGCCAGCTGGTGAAACAGTCTCCCTTCCTTCTGGCCTGGTGAAGGACCTTGTCAGGAAACAAGAAAACCAGTTTAAAGCATGTTTGCCAAGACTAAGAAACTAAATGTGGGTCTTGGGCCCTTGAGACTAAGTTTCTTGGCAGCAGCCTCGCCTTATTCTCAAGGAAATATTTTGGTATTGAAAGACTGAAAAATAGTGTCCTCTCAAGCCACCTTGGATGGTGCCCTCTAGGTTGGGTGGTATTTAGTGACAGTTTTTCTGTCTTGATCTGTGCCCTAAATTACTACTACTTATCTTTGGTCAAATTTGAAACTTTGAAGTTTGGACTTACGAGTTTTTTTTTCCCTCAGTGTATATTTTTACATTTGCTAAGTGAACACGTATTGCTTGCTTCTTGAATCAAAACAAAATTTTTATAATTTTATTGTACAGCCAATATGTTTAATGTAGACATAATTTTTAAATATGCATCATCAAAAAAGAAGATAAAACCATCTGTATTCTTATTGTTTGGAGATTATATCTTCAAGATGTTGATTCACGTATTGAGAGCTTTGTTTCACATACAGAGATTTCTTTTATTTTCCACACAATTGGGCTTCCCTGGTGGTTCAGACAGAGAATCCACCGGCAATGCGGGAGACCCAGATTCCATCCCTGGATTGAGAAGATCCCCTGGAGAAGGGAATGGCAACCCACTCCTGTATTCTTGCCTGGAGAATCCCATGGACAGAGGAGCCTGGTGGGATACAGTCCATGGGGTCACAAAGAGTTGGATGTGACTGAGCAACTAACACTTTCACTTTTTCACACAGTTTTAAAACCTGCTTTCAATTCAATAATTAGCGATATCTTTCCAAGTCAGTAAATAGAGCTCTTCTACATATTCATTTAAAATACCTTACAAATCATTTCTTATGGACTATTCTCTATAATGAATTTATCTAATTCATCACCTATTTCTGGGCATTTTCATTTACAGTGTTTTCTGTTATATCAGCATTGCCATCTGTAGCTATTTATTTGCACATGATGTTAATGACTTATATAGAATAACTTTAAAAATAAATATTAAAAGAAAGACAGTGCTCCAAGAATGAGAGGGTGGACTGTGAGTCTTGACTCCGTCCTGGGATGTAGCTTTGTGTCTTAATGGTGGCGTCGGGTGATAAGCCATCAATATGCCAAAACAATGTGGTGCAGCTCCACTGTGGAATCATCTAGCTTTTCTTTTTTTGTTTCTTGGATGGTTTTTTTTTTTTTTTTTTTTTTGGCCATGTACCTTGTAGCACACGGGATCTTAGTTCCCCTAGCAGGGATCGAACCCGGGCCCTTGGCAGTGAGTGCATGGAGTCCTAACTACTGGACCACAGGGGTTTCTTTGGGTCTTCTGAAGAAAAAAAATTATTTGGGTTCTGCAGTGCAGTGGCCCACCTACCAGGCAGCCACAGAAGGCTGTGCTAGAATTCCGAAGTCTGGTTGATAAGGCATTGGTGGTAGTCTCAACAGAAAGGCCCAGGGGAGGTATGGAGGCTCCTGTGAGTGAGTGGGAAGCATGACGCTGTATGTGTATATTGGGGCCACACCCTGGATTTTAGCAGAGCCAGAGAGCTTGAGGCTTGGGTGTGGGCAGCTGTGCTCAAAGGGGAACCAGAGGTGGTTTCTAGCCAGGATGGAGCTGGGAGCCAGCACTGGAGAGGGGCGTGGCCTCAACGCCAAGAAGCGGATACGGATTTGCCAGGCAGCCTGGGTAGAACCAGGATGAGCTGTCTGGGGAGAAGCTGTTGGAGATCTCCTACCAGATGAATGCGCAAGGGACATTGGAACCTCGGTGCATACTTCTGGTGTGGGAGACAATCTCCTGGGTGTCATGCCATAGCTGAGACTGTGGTTTGAGGTGGAGCTTCTTGTTCCTGGAGTGCCGAGGACTTAGCTGTTCAACCCAGCATGTTCCCCTGTGAGAGGCAGCTGCAGCCACTTAAATGCCACCACCTCCTCCTGGCTGGAGGCAACCTCTCCAGTGTTGCTTTATCTGTGTCACTACCGGGGCCTTTCCTGTTTTCTCCTTTATGCTGTAGTTAGTTTCATGCATGTCTTGGGAAAAGCAGCACCGTGTGGTGGGATCTCCCAGGGATTTCAAGGCCCCCAAGCTTTTTACTTAGCATTTTGCCTCCTGGGTCACCCTTGGGTGAGTTACTTCTCTGAGCCTGAGGATCCTATTTATAAAATAGGGTGATCATAAGAATTAGAAGTAATAACATAGAAAGTATCCCCTTAGTAGCTGGCTGGATAGTAAGTGCTTAAATTGCCCATTTTTGTTGAGGGCTTAACATAGTCTAGTCTGTAAGGGTTGATGGATCATTGTCTGTGGGCAGATCACACTAGACATGCCTGTTAGATTAGTAATAGGGGCCTTGAGGTCAAAAGGCTTAGGACAGAGCTGAGGAAAAATGATCACTGCCAGCGTATGATTGAGCTGTGCCTTTCTGACAAGGCAGAGAGAGAGGAAGAGGGGCCCTGGGCCGGGTGGTTGAAGCTTGAGAAGGGCATTCCGACCTGGACGACTGCAGCCAGAACAGCCCAGCAGGCAGGCTGCAGAGCCACTAGGAGCTTGGCCTAGTCTCATCAGCTCACCTCCAGGCTTGACCCTGGCCTCTCTTTGCTATGCCAAGTAGTGCAGGGGTCAAGCCCACACGTGCCAGGGTCCCATCCCAGCTCCATCCTTTCTGTTTGTGTGACCTTGGGCAGGTTCTTAACCATTTTGTGACTTAATGTTCTCATCTGTACAATGGGAATAATAGTACTCACCCCATAGGGTTTTCATGAGGATCAAATGAGTTTATTTATACAAAAAGATTTAGAATAGTGACCGGATACAGAAGGCATTTTCTTTATCAGTGTTTGCCAGTGACTCTGTCTGTCTTGGGCCTTTCATCTTAACCTCTTCTTTCTTCCTGAGAGCAGAAGTCCTGTCTGATCCATTTAACCCTGTCTTAATAGGGATTCCGAAATATTTGTTGGATGGATGAAGGGGAGGTTCAAGCTATGATACCAGATCAACCCAGCTTCACATTCTGACTTTGCCCCATCTGTGGACCTCTGACTTTGCTGACCTCATTACCTCATTTGTAAAATGGGATAGAAGAGACTCCTCCTAGGATTGTATAAAGGATTAAAGAAGGCATGCAAAGTCCGTGACAGCAGTGAGCTTTCAGGAAACAGTGGCACCGAGGTGGATGAGTGAAATAGTGCCTCAGTAAGGCTCATTCTGCCACACTGAGTAGGTGGTTCCTGCATGTTTTCAGGTTTCACTTTGAAGTAGGAAGGTGATTTCTGGTTTCTGTTTGGTTTTCCCTAGTGACTGTCAGATGCAGGAAGGAAAACAGGACGCCAGTGCACAGGCACCATTCCCACCTCCCACAGCTGTACCCATAGAGCCGCTTTTCTGGATGCTCTTTACATACACAAGCCAGTATCAGACCTTAGACCACCTTGGGAGTTCACTGTGGCCTTCGGAGTCCACTCTGTGTCCGTAGTGGCCAAGATCACTGGGCATCTTCCCAGCCTCTCTGTGGTGGTGGCCTGGCTTGGAGCACATCTCTGGTTTCCTAGCTGGTGCTTGGACATGCTAGCACATGGCTTTGTGTCTATAGTGATTTAGTTCTCATGAACTTGGCCATGTCCACTCCCAGAAGGATGTTGGAAATTTGGGAGACTTAGCTGGCTTCCCTGGTGGCTCAGTGATAAAGGATCTGCCTGCCAGTGCAGGAGGGGTGGGTTTGATCCTTGGGTCGGAAAGATCCCCAGGGTCAGGAAGAAGGGAATGGCAACCCACACCAGTATTCTTGCGTGGGAAATCCCATAGACAGAGGTGCCTGATGGGCTACAGTCCACGGAGTCGCAAACAAGTCAGACACGACTTAGCGACTAAACAACAGCAAACGGCAGATAAGCTGTGTTACTGACAAGCTCAGACCCTACAGGGTGCTACAGGGAGTCAGAGAGAAGACATAGTTCTTGTCCCACAGGGCCTGATGACACTCAGCCATTCCCTCAATGCATCAGAATGGAAGCCAGCACACTGGACAGCTTTAGTTTCCTTATCTGTGAGCTTAGGATGATGATTATTAAGTAGAGGACTTACTTCAGCCTCAACTGATCCCCAGAGTAATTCTCAGAATACTGGTCATGTGAAACAGACCACAGGAAAAGGTTCCACGGCCAAATATGTTTGGGAAATGAATTGCTTGGCCTTTACTTCTTGGCATTTTATTAATGTTAACATCCCTTGAGGCTAGGTTAAAAACACTGAAGATATCTAATTATCCTACAAGAGTTTATAACAAGCGATTATATGAACATTAAGAACGGAGAATCTGTTATTTTTTAAATAAGACATTTAGAAAGTGGTAGAATTAAAAGTACTTGGCAAAAGTATTTTGTTTTTGTAACCGGTCACTTTTAGATTTGATCATAAAATACTCAGTATTTCACCAACCCATGGCCCTTTTGAAATAGCAGGGTGATGACTTGCTAGGAGATGCCTCCAGTGGGGGTAAGACTTTAACTTGAGTGATGGAGGTAAATTCTGACATTTCAAAGATGCTCTTTTTTGAGACACTGGATTAATTACGGCTGTTCATTCGAGTAGCTTCTTTAACTTTAAACACATATTTTCAGACAAGTGAGCATCTCCTGAGCCTGCCCTTCAGCTAACTGTTCCAGCTTGATCCAGAAGTATGAGATTGGAGCACTATGAAAGATCTGGAGTCATCAATTTATCCTGAAAAGTATTTTTCATATACTTTGTGTCTTAGGGGGATAGCATTCATCCACAAAACTGCCTCATAGTGGAACTACTTTAACAAGAATCATTTGAAAATGTCAATGTCCTCACAATGCTGGACCATGGAAATCAGGATGGATAACCAGACCGCCCCCGCCCCCTGCCTCCACCCGTGGACCCCCACCCTCAGGCCTCCCTGAGCCTCATTGCTTGCTTACTCTGACTGTTCTGGTAAGAAATGGAAGTGTGGGCCTGCACATCACCATGATCCTGGATCTGAAAGTTGATTAGGTCACCTCTGAAACCTCTGCGCCAGCCCAGCAAGAAACAGTGGATCCACCACAAGCTCTTGTTTGTTTTTACAGTTCTCCAGTCGTCCATCCTTCTCACCCCCTCGCTCCTGTGGCTGGTCAAGCTAATTTGATTTGACGTCCTGGCATTCGAGATTTGTCAAGTATTGTAACCCTAAGCGGTACTAATATTGAAAACCATACTTGAAATTTATATAATCCAGATGTGCATGCCAATAGAGCAGAGATGAGATGGCAGGCTTGGGTCGGGGGGGCGGTTGGGAGGTGGGGGAGCGTGTGTGTGCATGCGCGGAAGAATCTTGTTGCTCTATATTTTTTCCACATGGTATATAGCCAAAAAGGATTTTATGCATTAATATTTTCCCTTAAGAATAATAACTGGATTATGAAGTATAGCTTAAAGTAAGTCCCACCATCGGTTTTATTCACAGCCAAGAATAACTGATTAAGTTTGGGGGAGCAGGAAGGTGATCTATTTTAAGTGCTTTTTAAACACTCTTAAATTGGTCAGGACCCTTCAGCAGTGTGGTCTTGAGAATGGTTAGTCACGCCGAGTCAGGATTTTTGACATGGCTCTCTTTAGCGTCGAATGTTTTCTATTTTAATGTACCGTTTTTCTCACTGGAGGGCCTTTGGCCATTTGGAGGGGTAATTCGGAGGCCCCCGCTTAGACACAAGGGCTTTGACCCCTGAGCTGTCAGTTCTGAGCCCCCAACATTGGTAAAGCCCAGTTGCCATTTCTATTTTCCGGAATCTCATTGAGTAGCTGAACTAAATGTAGAAAGGTCTCTGTTCAGATGTTTGATGGTGGCCTTGCTTGAAGTGCTTATCCAGTATCTCCCTTCTCCACCCCCCATCACGGGCCCCTTGTACCGTCTCCAGCAGAACAGGCACCTTCCCTAACCACAGCCTTGCCCACCTGTCCAGATGACCGTGTGGTTTTGTCCAGCTGACAGAACTACTGCACATTGCTCGCCAGACAGGGAGACCTGGGGCGGAAGCTTTAGTGTCCTAGACACGGAAGGAGAGCAGAATGTGTTGTTAGTCCTAGGCTCACTGTGTGTAATTAACATCTGCCCTTAACCAGAAGCCCAGGTAGAACTGGTCATGCCAGCTAGTAGCAGATGACAATGATACAGAGAGGGAAGCAGAGAGCTGGGATCCACATTAGTGGGCTGGCTTCCGGAGGGCCTGGATGTTCATGGAAACCAAGGCTGCGGTTGGTACCCATGCCATCTGTGGTTATTTCTAGTGAGAAATCTGAGATCCGGTTGCTCTTTTAGCCCGCTTTGAAGGCAGAATAAAAGGAAAGCTATGTCCAAGATTCAGGGGGAGTTTGTGGCCTGCTGCTGTTCCTCCCTCACTAAACAACTCTGGAGAAAGTCTAGTGGGTACTGTCCCTGCAGCAAGAGTGGAACATTCTCCACTGGGCGCACCAGCTTTTCTTTGGTCATAACTTAGAGCCCTGGTTCCAGGAGGATTGGGAGGACGATGCCTGCCTCTGGGGCTCTCCTGAGCTGAGCCTCTGTCTGTGGGCTGCAGCCCCGTTCTGCCTCAAGTCTTGGGTAAGGCATGCGGTCGTGGCTCCAAGCCAAACAGATTCCAAATGATGGAATCTGATTTTTCCCGTTGGGTTTTGAGGCAAAGGAGTCAGTGTGGAATGTGATCAGGCCTCCATGGTTTGTTTATCTGATGTTCAGGTGCAGACTTGGGCTCCGGACTGAGTGGGGCAGAGCTGTGAGCCAGGCCAGCACGGAGCACAGGTGAGTCATCGCAGTCCACTCTGCAAGGCTCAGCAGCCTGGGACTGGGGCCCAAGCAGGAAGTAGACGGTCAAAGCTGCTAGTTCAGTTCTCTCCACTGGCGTCATCGCCTCGTGTAGTTCTAGAAGGACAGAGGATGAGAGCAGGCTGGAAGTGGAGAAGCAGGAACTTCCGGGACAGGAACGTTTCAAGGCACATTTGTACAGTATAGCTCCAGGCCCAGCCGATGTGAACTGACCCACGTATCTAATGGGATCCCAGGACAGAAATGGGGTTCTGCAAAGCCACTGGTCTGACTTTGTATCTCTTAGCTTGCAGACTGAGACCTGCTTGGCCAGAAAAGAGAATATTCTTCTTCCTTTTCTTAATGTTATCTAACTGAGGTGTGCATTGTTTTGTTGTTGTTTATTCATTTTAAAGACGTAGTATAACCATTTCAATGCAGTATTAATGCAAGGATGGATGCATAAGGTCATTGTAGAAAGGCTATAACCAGAGCTGAACCATAGCATTAATAAAGGACAAAATGAGAGCCCAGCCAGGAGGAGCTGTGGTCATGAAATAGGAAGTGCAGCCTGGTGGCTAAGAGCTCCAGTCTGGGAGTTTGTGATCCTGGGTTTGGATCCTGGCCCTGTGGCATATTTAGCTGTGACCTTGGCCTCTCCAGCCTCCTGTTCTCTTCCTATAAGATAGGAAGGTGGGGAGGGATAATATAGAGGTAAGGGTAAGAGGTACAAACTATTAGGTAGGAAAATAAGCTATGAGGATATAGTGTACAATGTGTGAAATATAGCCAATATTTTAAAATAACTATAAATGAAGTGTAACCCTTAAAAACTGAATTCACTGTATTGTAGACCTATAACTTCTGTAACATTGTACCACAACTATACTTCAATTGAAAAAGATTTTTAATACAGACATTGAAAGATGGGAAGATGGTACTACACCAAAAATTGGCCTGAGAACTGAGTGCTTGCTAAGTGGGAGCTGTTAGCATGAGGGCTGTCATCCCTTCACCCATAGCAACAGCCTCTTTTGGGTGAAGCCCTCCAGGCAGCTGGATGTGTGTGATTTCCTTCCTCTTTTCTCCCTCGTTGCTCTGATACTAGTGCAGAAGGGGATGTAAGTTCTTAGGAGGTTTGACCTTGAAGCCAGACCTTGTGGCCAGGACCAGTTCTCCTCCCATGGGAGCTGTCGTCAGGATCGGGTCCTGTGTCATCAGTCTCCTCGGAGGTGGGCTAGTGCTGCTCAGCTGTGAAATCCATCTAGGGGACCACCATCCAGATGGATGAAGGAGTCTTTAAGAGGAAGCAAGAGCACTCTGCGTTGGTGTTAATCCAGGGTCAAGCGCTGGCCTTTGCTGGCTCTGCCCCTCCCACGTCCCTTGCCAGCTTACCCTCCAAAACAGTGAACCTGGGGTCAACCGAGGCTCCCCAACAGAGACCCCGCCCTTCCAAAGGCAGGCTCCTCAGGCCTGAGTTTTCTATTCAAGTTACAACATGGGTTTATTCCAAAATAACAAAAGCAGACCCCTGGTGTTTCCTTGGCTCACTTCTGTAAAGCATCGTGACCATTAAACAAAGGAAAAAAAGGTCTGAGCCTTGCAATAGACAGAAGTTAGACCAAAATTATTCTTCCCACTCCTTTCCTGGCTCCCAGGAATGGTGAAACTAGTGAGCATAATAGTAGCTTAAAAAATCATGGAGTTTCAATTAAGTGCCTGCCTGCTACTGTTTAAGCATGTTACATATATTAGGTTATTTAATCCTCCTAGGAACCCAGTCAGAGAAGTACTATTATTGTTGTTTCCCTTTTACAGAGAAGGGGGCCTATGGCACAAAGCAGTGAATTAACTTGCTGAAGGTCACACAGTTGGGAAAGGCCAAGTCAGTCTGAGAATCCAGCCTGGCATCAGATGCTTCATCCACCCACAGTCCTATACTGCCTCTCATAATAGTTAGAAAAATAGTTGTTATTACAAAAATAAACCAAATACACGTGTGATAAAATGGCCTAAAACGGTAATACTTTTCCAACGTTGGTTTCCTAGTTTTGCTGTCGTACTGTAAGACATAACCATCTAGGAGAATTGGGTGAAGGATACATAGGATCTTCCTGTATGATTTTTACAGCTTCCCGTGAATCGATAATTGTTTTAAAACAAGGGGTTCCAGCAAACAGACTATGGCCAACATTGTTATTGAACTAGGATTTTATGCCAAGCACCATGCTAATATGCACTTTCCACTCATTGTTTAATCCTCCCAGCAGCCCAGTGAGGCACAGGTGCTTTTATTATCTTTAGGTACAGATGAGAAAATCAAAGGATGACAAAATTAAATAAGTTGCATAAATTCAGGAGAAAGTGGTGAGGCCCCTGAGTCTTTCTGACTTCAGAGCGTAAACTCACAATGCTTTTTTGGAGGTAAGAATACTTAGAAGGCGTGTGATGTGGGGGCCTAGCTCTCTGTCGGGCTCAGATGTAGAGTAGGTTGAGCTCCCCAGGTGACAGCAGCCTTGCAACCTTGTTTGGTCTGTGGCAGCCCTGTAAGGAATCACACCTGTCAGTTGCCATCATCATTTCTTTTTCCCCATCATCCTTTCCTTTCCATGAAGGAGCCATACGAGCTCAGCCACCCTAGATGTATGTTTTAGGATCTGAATTGCAAGTGCTCTTCACATCTCAGTGAAAGAGCAGGCTTTTGGTTCCGACCTGGATTCATGTTCTAAGTTTGACTTCCCACTAGCTTTTTTACCTTGAGAGAGTTAAACTCCTGGAATAAAATAGGAGTAATAGCAGTCCCTATCTCCTTGTTTTTTGTTTTACAAATATCCAATGAGATGAAGTACCTGGTGCATGGGGATTCCATAGTGTTGATTTCCACACGCTTGCTCAGCAAACATGGCAGGTGCTACAGAGTGTGAACTAGGGAGAGGGTATCTGTCCAGCCTAGAGTGCCTTCCTCTGGATCCAGACAGAGTCTGGGTATTGGACCCAAGCCAGGCACCTTCCTGGGACTCAAGGACATTGCTGTGATTTGGAAGAGGGAACATTATCAATCACCACGTTGGAGGGCATCTGTGATTATCATCTTCATTTCCATCAAAGGTGTCTTGTGACAGGGGATCGTCAAGTTCAATTTAGTCTGAATCAGGACCCAGCAAGGATATATTTTTTATTTCTGCCCTGGGCTGAACCTGTCTTGAATAATTCAGTATCTATTTCCAAAGACTAAGCTTTCACGCCTCCTAGCTTCCATCCTGCTTTATTCAGGGTCGTGTGGTTGCTTGTTTCTCAAAAAAATGCATGCATCCTTCCCTCCCTGGCTGCCAGTAATGAGTGTTGTTAGAAAAGAGAATCATCTTCTTATATGTACTACAAGATGGCAACAGCTGCTCAAAGTCTAGAGACCAGCCTCAGGGCAAAGGCTGCACACGGTGGCCTATGGATATCTTTCGACCTGATACTCTTAAAAGAAAAATTCGTATGCTATCATTAAAATATTAGATTTCCAGATGTGGCAACCGTTGGCTAAAGCTGAGTAGCATCTACCTCCTTTGGGTGGAGCAAGGAGCAAATGTTATCCAATTTGCTGTAAGCCTCCACCCCTCCCACCCGCCGCCTCCACCAAGGTCACTCATTTACCTTACATTCTCAGTGTTCACAAGCATCTAGTTGCCAACTCTTGACGTAGATGAAGGGACTCTGTCTCCAAAGGTGCAGCCTATTGATGCTTTGGGAGTTAATTGGTCCACGGTTGATCCCGAGATGCTGCTCCTTACTGTATGCGGATACGTAGAAGCTGTAGGCAGCTGCTCATTGTCCTTCCTTCTGTGAAGTCAGTGTCACATCTGACTGTCTGAGGTAGGAAGCTGGGATTCTCAAGGAGAATTCTCGGCACTGTACCAACACCCTAACTGTGGCAGGATTAGGAAAAGTGATCTGAAGGATGACATACACAGACTTGGGGAGTTGTGGGTGTGTACTTGTATCTGTGGGGAAGTAGCTGACTTGGGGTATAGTTCTATGATGTGAAAGATTCACGGGGATACCAGACAAGGAGTTGGAAGACATAAGTTACAGTCTGGCTTTACCACTTGCTAACTGAGCACTTGACTTCTTGGAGTCTGTTTTCTCATTGGTGAAATGGGAATAATGTTAAGTGTGCCTCGCAACAGGGTAGATAAGAGGATCAGGTTACATGATCCTGTGAAAATGTAAAGCTGTATTGAAAAGTCGGGTGATATGACAGAATGGTGTGCTGTGGATGAACACGCAATACGCAACCTCTATTTGTAAAGGATTGTGCTATTTGTAGATCAGGGATCAGCAAGCTGTGACCCACAGGACACATCCTGCCCTCTATATGGAAAGCTTGAAAAGCAATTGAAAGACAAATAGCATTTCACAGTGGGCAGAATCTCTATGCAGTTCCAATTTCTCTGTCCATATCAAGTTTCACTGGAACACAGCCACACCCACGGGTATTATCTGTGGGTATTATCTGTGGCTGCTTTCTCCATGCATTGGCAGAGCTGGGTAGTTGTGACAGTGACCAGAAGGCCCTCTGACCCTTTACAGAAAAAGTTGGCCAACCCCTACTGTAGGTGGTGGAGGGGCAGTGACTCAGACCCTCCTCTTTCCCTCACTTCTTCTCCCACCCAGACGCAGGTGCTACTGCAAATGGGTGGCCCAAGGATATTTTCAGATGCAAAACCAAGAGTTTCTCTCCATTTAACTGCCATAGAGGAACACTTCCATCTGGGTTCCAGCTAGGGGTACTTCCTGGTGAAAACCACAGCATTTTTCTTAAACTAATCTCCGTTTCAGCAATAACCGCAAAAAGAGAAGAGGCTGTTCCTGTCACAGTGGGCATTTCTCCAGCGTATTAACCATCCAGCAGGCCTGGTCAGCAGAGTTTCCCTCAGCCTGGGACTGACAGGACGCAAAGAGGGCAGCGACGGCTCTGATAAGCTCATGAGGGTAGTGTTAGGGCTGAATTGCTCTTGTGCTCAGTCGTGTCTGGCTCTTTAAGGCGACCCCATGGACTGTAGCCCACCAGGCTCCTCTGTCCGTGGAGTTTTCCAGGCAAGAATACTGGAGTGGGTTGCCATTTCGTCCTCCAGAGGATCTTCCCAACCCAGGGATAGAACCCTCGTCTCCTGCATCTCCTGCATTGGAGGCAGATTCTTTATTGTTGAACTGCCTGGGAAGCCCAGGGCTTAAGTCCCCCAAAAGATGGGTTGAAATCCTAACGCCTGTCACTTCAGAATGTGACCTGATTTGGAAATAGGGTTGTTGCAGATGTAATTAAGTAAAACAAGGTCCTACTAAAGTGGGGCGGACTCTGGACCTAGCCTGACCAGCATCATGTAAATAGTAAGAGGGAAATTTGAACCTTTGAAAGTGGAGGCAGAAACTACAGTGGTACATCAGTACACCAAGGAAAGCCAAGGATTGGTGGCCACCAGCAAAAGCTAGAAATGAGCTAGAAAGACCTCTCCCCAGGGTCTCAGAGAAAGCATGGCCCAGCTGATACCTTAACCTCCAATTTCTAGTCTCCAGAAGTATAAGAGAATACATTTCTATTGTTTAAAGCCACCCCGTGTGTGGCATTTTGTTCCAGCAGCCTAGGAAACTCATGCAGGCAGCTTGCCCACCCCTGGTGCCACCTTCTAATGCCATTCAAAGCTCTTGGCACTGTCCACATTCTACAAACGAGGCTGTAGAGGCACTGCAGGTTTCAATGACCTGCCTGAGATTTTGCCTGGTGGCAGAGCAGGATACAAACCCAGGCCTTCTGATTCCAAGCTGCTGGGAATGGCTGTCCTCTGCCTGGTCCACAGCTTTCTAGTGGAGGGAAGGGCAGGTCCTCAGAATCATGGAGCCTCCTGCCTTGCGTTTCTCATTTCAGGAGCTCTGCAGAGAGTATTTCTTTACTGGGTTATCTGAGCTTGTTCACTTGGGCTCCCAAGTAGGTAAGAGGAAAAATTAGTCACTAGCTTAAAAAAAAAAAAAAAAGGAGACTTCCCTGGTAGTCCAGTAGTTAAGACTCCATGTTTCCAAAGCCGGGGGTGCATGTTGAACCCCTGGTGGGGGAATTTAGATCCTACCTGCCTCACAGCATGGCCAATAAATAAAATGAAGGTGAAGATATGTTTTGCATACATCTGTGTGCTTTTTACAGTTGTAAAATTGGAAGAAGAGTGAACTATCATTTTCATAACCAACTTTCAGAGCATCTGAAGAATGTGCCTGAGAGATCCTTGGGGAGATACCCCACATAAAACTCCAGTGTGGAAGGCTATTTAATAAGGGAAGTCTCCAGTGACCTCCTGGAAAGCATAAGAGCCCTGATACTTCCTTCTTAGGTAGCATCTAGTTGGCCAAGCTCATTTGTATGGCAAACACATGAAATCAGCACCCAAAGCTCCCGAGATGCTGGGCTTCTCTGTACAAGGGCGATTGCTTGAAAACTTGCAGCTCACACACTAGTGAAGAAACTCAGGTTGAGAAGGAAATCTTACTGTTGAAAGTCTGGGATTTGTTTAAGATGGTCTTTGTCTCTATTGCAACTATTTTCAAATGTACAGAGACACATCAAGAGTTGTATGAAAAACTCCCCATGTTCCCACTGCCCAGGATCAGAACTCCCACTTCTCCTATTTTTTGCTCCACTTCACCTATTGCTTTGTCCTTGTTGTTGCTTAAGTATTTGAAAGCATGTCCCATATCATGCCATCTTTCACCCTCCTACTCGAGTGAGCATCTCTTAAAAAAAAAAAAATCGTTGTTTTTATATCCACGATTTCATCTTTGTGCCTAATCACATTAACAGGGATTCTCTGGAGCCAGTGCTACCCAGGTCATGTCCAAAGTTCAAGTCAATAGTTTTTAAACTATGTGAATGGAAATATGGGCTGAGGGCAGGGAGTGATGCCCATGGGACAGGTAGGCGGCTGAGGTCCGGGAAAGAGAACTTGAGCAGGTCCTCTTGGACTGCAGGGGTTTTCAGAAAGTGTGCAACACTGAGGCCAAGCAGGGCATTCCTGGCCATTGGGTGTTTCCCCCTCGGCCGTGGTGACCCAGGTTTCTCCGTAGAATTCTGCTAGCACTGGCTGGCTCTCATGAGGGTCACTGCCTCTTGGACACTGGAGAGTTCAGTGCCCAATTTCAGCTTTGGAGGGCTTAGCATTGATGACCTATGGCTGGCGGCAGTCCCTGTGCCTTCTGGTGGCTGCACTGAAAGAGAATTGTTTCTTTCTCTGAACGTGGTTTTTTAACATCAAGAGAACTTTTCTCTCCTACCTCTACCATCCCACCTACCCCCAAAAAAGGAGGAAAGAGCTTTTCTGGAATTTGTTTTTAGTGGACTCACTCAAAAGGAGCTTTCTGTTTATTTTTTGAGTGGCTCTCTGGACTGTTGTGTCCATTTATCATGCCTCCCTCCCAGCTCTCCCCCGTCTCTCCTTTACTCTGTGAATCTAAACTTCATCAAACTGTTCTAACGACTACCACATGTCCGCAGAGGGCGCAGGGGGCAGGGAGAGGGGGAGCTGAGAAATGAAGGAATCCTCCAAGGAGCACAGTAGCATATTAAAATTCAATGGCTTAGTCATCAGAGTTTTCAGCCCCAGCACCGAAGAAAAATAAATGAATGTTCTGTAGCAGTTTTGTGGATCTCAGAGGAAGAGGGTGGCAGTGGGGAGGGAGGGAGGGGAGAGGTTGTGGTTTTGTGATAGAGGAGCTCATGCTGCAGAGAACAATTAAGGCCTTTGCTCAGAAACAACAAAACTCACTACTGTTTTCCTGCCCCGTAGAGGAGCGCGCGCATTGTCGGCAAGAAGGGACTGTTCTGATCAAATAGCTCGGCTCTCAAATGGGGAAACTGAGGCTGGATAGGGGATGTGACTTCTGCACAGTCCTAGAATGAATTAGTAGCAGAGGTAAGACCAGATCCCAGGCCTTGGCACCTCGTGGTCAGTATGTCCCCCCTGGCCCCTCCATTCAAAAAGAGTATTTTCCTAACAAATGCTGGAGCGGGTATAGAGAAAAGGGAACCTGCCTATGCTGCTGATGGGAATGCAAACTGGTGCAGCCACTATGGAAAACGGTGTGAAGGTTCCTCAAGAAACTAAAAATAGAGTTGCCATTTGATCCAGCAATCCCTGGTCTTCCCTTGTGGTTCAGATGGTAAAGAATCTGCCTGCAATGTGGAAAACCCGGGTACGATCCCTAAGTCGCGAAGATCCCCTGGGGAAGGGAATAGATACCCACTCCAGTATTCTTGCCTGGAGAATTTCATGGACAGAGGAGTCTGGCAGGCTACAGTCCATGGTATTGCAAAGAGTCAGACACAACTGAGCAACTAATACTGTTACTTTCCAGCAGTCCCACTCCTAGGCGTATATCTAGACAAAACCATAGTTCAGAAAGATACATTCACCTCAGTGTTCATAGCAGCACTCTGAATGATTACTGACAAGCCAAGACATGGAAGCAACCTAAATGTCCATTAACAGAGGGATGGATAAAGAAGATACGGTGACTCACTTTTTTAAGATATTTACTTTATTGCAGTGACCTGGAACCGAACCTGCAATATCCTCAAGGTATGCCTGTTGTTGTTTAGTTGCTCATTCATATCTGACTCTTTGTGACCCTGTGGACTGCAGCACGCCAGGCTTCCCTGTCCTTCACTATCTCCCAGAGCTTACTCAAACTCATGTCCATCGAGTCAGTGATGCCCTCCAACCATTTCATCCTCTGTCATCCCCTTCTCCTCCTGCCTTCAATCTTGCCCAGCATCAGGGTCTTTTCCTATGAGTCAGATTTTTGCATTGGGTGGCCAAAGTGTTGGAGCTTCAGCTACAGCATCAGTCCTTCCAATGAATATTCAGGATTGATTTCCTTTAAGATTGACTGGTTGGATCTCCTTGCAGTCCAAGGACTCTCAAGAGTCTTCTCCAGCACCACAGTTAAAAAGCATCAATTCAAAAAAAAAAAAAAAAAGCATCAATTCTTTGACACTCAGCTTTCTTTATGGTCTGACTCTCACATCCATACATGACTACTGGAAAACCCAGAGCTTTGACTATTGATGTACTTTTGATGTGCTGCCATTTAGTTGTATGGGCAGCAGAAATCGAAGCATTCATTTCAGAGAGGGAGAAATTAGGACAGAGAGCTAGAGAGGATGGTACCAAGGGAGAGTTGAGGTTAGAATCTCAGCCTTGGGCCCTGCTCACTGGGCTCCCCATCCAGTGCTTCCCTCCAAGCTGTTCCTCAAAGATCAGGTGGGCTTGGGGACCCTCCTGATGGAGCTGGGACTCCCTCCCATTTTGTCCTGCTGGAGAAGCCAGGTAAGGCCTGTCTGGATCGCTTCCCTAAGAGGAGATGTTGGGAGACTTTCTCTGACAGACTGTTGATCTTCCAGAGCAAAACCAATCAACTGCCAGAATCTACAAAGTTGTCAGTGTGGAAAGGAGAGCTGCCTGGGCCTGTAGCAAGCCCCGCACCAGCCTTACTGGCAGGCAGTTTCGAGGTCTACCTCCCAGGCCTCCAGATCACAGCCCTCCTCCCCCCATCACCACCCTACACACACACACACACATGCACACACACACTCGCACACGCACACACAGACGCACGCGTACACACACGTGCACACGTACACACACGCACACAGATGCACGCGCCCACACAGACACACGCACACACGTGCACACACGCACGTACACAAACGCAGACATGCGCACAGATGCACACGCACACAGATGCACGTGCACACGCGGACATGTGCGCGCGCACACACAGATGCACACAGACGCACACACGTGCACACTACACTCACGTGTACACTACACACACGTGTACATGCGCACACACACAGACTCACGCGCACACATGCGTGTGTCAGCAGGAAGGCTGGGGAGGAGCAGAGTGGTGGCTGTGTTGTGCATGTTAGATGTGCCTCTAACTGACTAGGATCTTGCCCTTTGGACTTGGAGGACTCCTGAGGTCCGATGTGGGCTCGTGTGTCTGTGTTTCCCCACTGGGCCTGGAGGGAGATGAGCTCTGTCCACGGCGGGTGCTCATTTACAGGGAACGAGCGGCAGTGTGTTTGTCTTGGGCAGGTGTGTGCCCCGCCCGCCTGCCTTCAAGCCTCCCCAAGAACACACCAGCTCACACCTAGGAGACCCTCAGGGAAGAGCCAAGCTATTCTGATTCAGATAAACTTGGTCACCTGGGCTTGTCCCAGGAGACAGTAAAAGTGAAGCATGAGACCTTATGTTTGTCAGCACGGGAGTGAGTGCCGTCTATAGTGCTCATACAGAGGTATGTTCATTAAAAGTTGAGTACCTGTGAAAGAACTTTTGTCCAAACCCTCCCCCGCCCCCTTCACATTCACTCTGCCTCCTTCTGCTGGTGGCTTTCGTGGCTGTAAAAGCCTCTGGTTTCCCCCACTGAGCCTGTATTAATGAATTTCTAGTAGAACTCCAGTGATTCTCTCTGAAATCTTGAGAACCCACGCTCTCATGCAAACACGTGCACATGGGGACTCCTACACAGGAGCCCCGACGCGCAGTGGTTCCCCTCTGTGTCCTCTCCATCAACACAGGTTCTCCAGAGATGCACCCTTAACTTGCCACAGCTGCTGCTGGCCCAGGTGTCTAATGCAAACCAGAGTTCCCCCGGAGCATTCCTGACGCTCAGCCATCCCAGAGCCATTCAGCTCTAGGCCCTGGGCTGCAAGTGAGCTCAGTTCAAACAAACCTGGGGCGCATTATCTCCTTGGCCTGGTGCTGTCCCTGTGACTGCCTCGTCCATTCCTCTGCTGGGCCTCTGGCATGCTGTGCTGGGCCCTTCTCCCCTGTCAGGTTTTCAGGGCCCTGGAGAACCTGTAAAGGTGTAGTTCAGGCAATGCCGTGTGGAGAGGGCCGTGCTGTGTAACAGGGCCCCAGGCAGCTGAGGGTTTGCAGATGAGAACTGCCAGCGAAAGGCGGTGGGGAGTGGCCTGGCACTGGTCTGGCCGGCCCTCGCGGAGGCCCTTGAGAAAACAGTATTGCGTTATTGTCACTATTAATAATGGCCCTTTATTTGAGCCTTGCTAGGACAATGCTCCAAACAAAGCTGAGAGGAAGAAACAATCCCTGCTGTGGGGCCTTGTAATTTATCAAGGCTGGTGGAGAAAGGCAGATCCGCTGGGGCAGCTTGTGGGGGTGGGGTGGGATAGATTCTCTAGTCGCTGGAGGTGTAATTAGACGATGCCCCTGGCCGTACTGTGCATCCCGGTCACTTTGTCACAGGAGTGTCTCCAGCCCCTCCTTTGTCTTTATTCCACTAGATCTGAGCCCCTCCAAGGCTTTGAGAAGAGGGAGGATAACACTGAGCCAGCTCAGATCTACATCTTGCCTCTGATACAGGAGGATGACCTTGGGCAGGTTCCTTTATTTCTCAATCTGATTCCCACCCAAAGGGGAGCGACCCAGTTGGAGATTATGCCTCGCTCAGTGAATGAATACTAGCTGCCCAGAGCCGGTGGCAAGAGTGGTACAGAAGAGGACTTGCTGGAGGTGCCTTTGCACCCTTAAAAGAGAGAATCCATGTGCAGTGCTGACAGCTAACAGCGCCGTTATTGAGAGCCATGTGCCAAGTGCCGAGCCTGCTGCATTGCTGGACCTCATTTGCTTCTCGCTGAGAGAACGGTCGTGACAATGATGGCCTTCCCGCTGTTCAGACAGGGATGTGAGGCTGTGTTGTTTTCTTGTTGGGTGCTGCACTCACCGTACCAGGGGGTGTGGTGGCACTTCGGGACTGGATGGGCTCTGTGAAAACCAGCAGACTACCCTGCCAAGTCGGAAGTCCCGCTGTCCCCCAGAGATGCTGGCAGCCGGTCGTTGCAGCTGTGTGGCAACAAGTCTGATTTAATTTAGGGGGTGGTACAGACAGCACTGTGCAGTGTTTGTTAAAAAGCAGAAGAATGCAGCTTATTCACCAATCTGTGAAAGTGGCTGTGCCTTGGGTGGGTGGGGAGCCAGAAGAGAATGGGTGAGAGCGTTTTAAAAGAGTGAAAATGTGGATAATTATAAACGTATCATAATACCCATTATGCATGAAGTCTACGTGGATTAACTGACTACAGCTAAGTAGGCGCCGGGTTTCCTTGAGACCTCTCTTCCGGGGTTTATAATTCTCTTCAGACTTCTCTATTAATCTAGAAGATGGGAATCTAATCATTGTTGTCAGTAATCATCACCTTCCTTCTAAGTCCTTTTATCACCACCTTGGTTTCTCAGAAATAAAAGCCAGGCAGGAGAAAAAAAGTACATTTTTCACATAATACACTTGGTGTAAACCCAAAAAATATTGGTGGGGGAAGGGTTTTGTAGGTCAAACCCTCTTTCAAGTGCATGAGAAAAACAGGCCACTTATTAGAATCCTATGGTAAATAGTTTCATCAAGCAAAGAAGCAAATGCATATTTATCTTTTAGGTAAATCTGGATTTTTCACATCCACAGTTACTACAGTGTGTACACAAGTGGCTAGGTCATCCATTCCAGCAGTATTTCTCTTTTCCTATCAACTTGTATCTTTTCTGTGAAAAAATCTTTCAGGTTATTAAACCTAGGTGAGGGTAACGGAAACAGAAGATACGAATGTGCCTTATGGAGTATCATTTAAATGTAAAGATGCTGTGAAGCCAGACAGGACAGGAAAAGGCATTTGGAGGACGTGTGGCTATGAACAGGGTGGTGGGAAGCTTGGAGAAGAAATTCTGAGCTTTGGTGTCCCCTCAGCCCTGCTGTCACCTTTGGTTGGCCTTGGGCAGGATTCTTGGTCTCACTGGGCATCAGCTTTTGTATATGTAATAGGGGGATTTAAATATTTAAGAAAAGCCATGAGATAAGAAACTATTGTGGAGTTCTTCCTAGTTGCTGGGCCAAATGTTAGTTTAGAAAAAACTGTGTTACTCCCAGTTATCAGTACAGGTTTATCCCTGGAAGATACAGGCTTGTTTCTGGACAGGTCTGGGGAGAAACTTGATCTGGGAATTCTGCCTTCTCGAAGTCCCAGAACCTCAGTGCTCAGTGGTGTGTCCTTTCTGGAGACCCCTCATTGAATTACACCATGATCAGCAGTGGGGACCTCATGCATGGATTATTCAGGAGGCAGCACACTGCCCCGTGAGGGCAGGTACTTTATCGGCTGGGATCAGGTGTGTTATGGCATTCAGAAAATCCTCGTTTTTTATTTGGCTTGTTTCTCCCTGTCCACTCGACCAGGTCCTCATCCTCAGCTCTTGGTGCCTCTGGGGAAGCCTCAGAGGCTTTCTACAACCAGGTGTCTAAGCATACATGCTCGGATGTTCCCCGAGCATGTACACACACACACAACATCCTTCTCACCAAGAACAGACGCCTCGGTAGCGCTTTCCCTGTGCTGGGGTCATGGCCGAGCAGCGTACACACTCTGACTCACAGAGGTCCTAAGGGGCAGGCCCTGTGGTTCTTCCCCTTTTACAGATGACTCGGAAGCAAGAAGAGGTTCAGTGACTTGTCCAGAGCAACCCGAGATCATCCTCAGTGTTTTGCTGGGTTGTTAACTCCACCTCTGTGAACCCTTGACAGGTGTGTTTAAAACAGATATGAACTTACCTCCCTCTACCTGTCTCATTGTGAGGATCAAATGGGGGAAGAAAATAAAGTGAGACAGAAATTGGTAAGTTTTCCTTTCTTCAAATGAGCTGCAGGGAAAGCAGGTGAGAGGTATACTGTAATGATCAGTAACTTCTGAAATGAGTGGTGTAAAGCTTATAACATGACAATCCATAAAGTATGCCATGGGACTTTATCTTGGAGGTTTTTGTGGGACAAAACAGGTTGGGTTTCTGATGGACAGTGGAGCTTTGGGGGTCATTAGAGCACTCTGCCTGCAGGCCCCAAAAGGGAGCTGGGGTACTGCCTTTATTCCAACCTGTCTCCCAGGGACTGGGGTGAGGGGTGGAAGAGAGCCAGGCAGCGTGGTCCATGGTTGGGATGTGCTTTGGAGAGATTTGGCTGTGTCAAGTGATTGATAACAACCCTCAAGTGGAGAATGTCTCCTCCAAGGCGTGCTTTGGTGTCCATTATGGCTGGAAGATGGTTTCTCCCTAGTTGGCCTCCTGGGTGTTGTTGCTCTATGTCCTGGTGTGAGAAGATGTGACTTTGAGAGGCCCTGAATAGCCAGGGGCTATAAAAAGGAAAGGAAAAGAAAAACTGTCAGATAACTTTGCTGGAGATGGTTCTTGGACTTTTCCATAAATAGTGCTTTGTGATTTGATCTTACTGTGAGACTATTTAAATTTATATTTTAATTAATAGTAAATAAAATTAAAACTTCAGTTCTTCAGTCGTATGAGTTGCATTTTGAGTGCCCAGTGACTAGTGACCACTGTGTAGGGCAGCACAGGGACAGAGCACTTTCATCGTTACGGAAAGTTCTAGCAGTTACCTGCTTCTTCTGGGTATATGTCAGCACGTCTGCTCTTTCCCAGGCTGAATTCTGTGGCCGCTTTTAGTCTAAAAGTGAAGTCAAAGTCGCTCAGTCAAGTCCTACTCTGTGTGACCTGATGAACTATACAGTTCATGGAATTTTCCAGGCCAGAATACTGGAGTGGGTAGCCTTCCCCTTCTCCAGGGGGTCTTTTGAACCCAGGGATCAAACCCAGGTCTCCCACATTGCAAGTGGATTCTTTGTCAGCTGAGCCACCAGGGAAGCCCTTAGATTAAAAACTCTTCTTCATCTCTTAGAGTCCAGAAGTCTCTTGAAGACTTAGTTGTTCTGAGTTGCTTTTGACAGGTTCTAAACGTTTCATCATGTGTTTTCTTCTCTGGTGCTGTAGAACCAGGTCTTCCTGAGCCTCACATGACTGCCAGCTTCATTTTCTTTGCATTTCTCCATCCCATGTTGAGGGATCAAGGGATATTCATTCATTCTGGAGCATTTGTCCTCTGTGTGTGCTCAGAACAGACTCTGCTTATTCAGGTCAGAATGGACAGGTCAGAGGTCAATGTCAAGACCTATGTTCATGAGAAGTCAACTTACGGGACCAGTACTTGCTGCCCTTCATAATTTCATATGTGAGGAATAATGGGATTTTATTGCATAGTTAGAATTTTTAAATATGTTCTTGTTTAAGCAACTAAATGCCTGAGAAGGCATTTGAGTCTACTGGGTGCCCTGTATCTGGGTGAACCACGGTATGTTAGTAATTCAGAGCAACAAGATATGTGGGGCTGCAGACAAGACAAATTCTGTCTCACTCCTGCAGCTGTGCAGCTGGGACAGTCCGCAGAAATGGAGAACTCACCAGCTAGGTTTTGCAGGAGATAGTTTTCCTTTGGGGTAGTCCAGGGCTCCCCTGGACCATCTGCTCTCAAGTGACTGAGTGTGTACGTGTGTGTTGGGGCCTGACACCGAGAAAAGAGACTTCTTGAAACATTTTTTACTTGGGAAAGAAAAAACAAAAGAAGAGTCGTTGATGATTTTGCCTTGAGTGTCTGTAACCTGACACCAGCCTCATTTTCCTCCACTGTCCACATGTCACACCGTGCAGGTTGCCAACACCGTGTCTCATTGCTGACTTGGTCCTCCCCACACTCGGCCTCCTTTCCCCAAACAAACCCCTTACATCGTGAAGGTCAGAACCCCGGACAGATTTTTATGCAGCCACCAGATGGTGTTTGCTTTAGCATAGATCCACAAACGATGTGTTATTACAGTAGAGGTGCCGAAAATTGTATGACAAGACTGGGTTTGTTCCTCTGCTAGAAACCCAAGGCTGAAATACTGCAGTATGCCTTCAAGCCTGACTCAGAAAACGAAAAGGAGCCTTTCCCAGAATTAGGGGGCATTCACCAGGGACCAGAGGGAAAAAAATAACATTGCACTGGTCACCAGTGGCTGGGCTGATGGTTTATTTTCTGTCTGTGTTTTATTAAATTTGTGTTTTCCATTTGACTTTTCCTTGTGTGATTTATTCCTGCTTCTAGATGGTCTCCAGCCCCACCCCCACCAAGAGATTATAAGTTGATGATAATGTAGGTGTCACAGTTAGCTAAGACTCATCAGTTGGATTTCACGAAGGAACAGGAATGGGAATGAATATTAGTTTAGCGCCAGGGTGTTTGGTAAGGACCGAATGCCCACCCAGTGCATTATACCACTTCTGATGAAATGGCCATATCCTAAGGATTGGATTGATCCTAAAGGAAATGATCAGGAATTTCATTTCATTTAAGGGGGCTTTGGAGGCCAGCACTATTTCTTTTCCTCCTTTAACTATGGCTCCTGGGACAAGACTATTGGAAGAGGGAAAAGAATTAATCTAATTTCTCTCTCCCTCTCCTCATTTTTAGAAAAGTCGCTTGGAACCACACAGCAACTTTAGAAGGATCTTGAATCTTGACCACCTAGTGGTCCCTCTGGTCTGAGGAGATCATGCCCTGGGCTCTCTGAAACCCTCCATCCTGTGCCTCTCAGTACAGAGGAGAATGGTGCAAAAGTGACTTGTCAGGTTAATGATAGAGCCAGACCGAGCCTCCATCAGGACCATCCCACTGGCCCCCAGGTCAGAGGTCAAGTTTGGGTGTAAAGGTCATGTAATAGAAATAGTTTGGGAACTTAGAGGGTGAGGGATTCAACTTCACGTGAGCAAATCTCAGTTTTCTCATCTGTAAGTGGAGTGCATAGTACTTACCCTGCTCACCTGAAAACTGAATGTTATGATATGGATGGAAGTACTTTATACAAAATACAATTCCAAACCTGTGTTCTCCAGTGTGGTAGCCACTAGCCACATGTGGCTATTAAAATTTAATTAAAATTAAATAAAAATGAATACGTGGTTCCTGATACTCGCCGGCCTTATTTTAAGTGGTGAGTGACTACCACGTTCACTAGTGCATCGTAAAGGAACGAAAGGAAGGGGTGGAAATAGACGCTTTCCTTCATTCTGGGGTCAGAAGGAATAGGGGCTTGGGAGCTTGCAGTCATGAGGAAAGTTCAGCGAGGGAGGAGGGGTTTGATTCCAGTCTCTACCAGGCACGAGCCATAAGCCTCAAGAGGATACCTCAACTATCTGAGCCTCTGCTTCCTCATCGGTAACACAGAAAACCTAACAGTCCCTTCCTCCCATGAAACCGTGTCTGCCTAGCAGTCAGCTCAGTACCTGGCGTGTCCTAAGTGCTCCGATAATTTCTTGAATCATTGAAATCATGACTTGTTGAGCTGTAGGTGCTACTATCACTCTAATGCTGTAGCATACGGGAAAATACAAGTCAGCGCGTTCACTGCCCGTATACAATGGCACCCCATTCCAGTACTCTTGCCTGGAAAATACCACGGACGGAGGAGCCTGGTGCTGCAGTCCCTGGGGTTGCTGCAAGTTGGACACGACTGAGCAGCTTCGCTTTCACTTTTCACTTTCATGCATTGGAGAAGGAAATGGCAACCCACTCCAGTGTTCTTGCCTGGAGAATCCCAGGGACGGGGGAGCCTGGTGGGCTGCCGTCTATGGGGTCACACAGAGTCGGACACGACTGAAGCGACTCAGCAGCAGCAGCAGCAGCATACCTTCCTCAGGGGAGAGCGGCACACTTCACTGTGGGAGATTGAAAGAGGGGAGTGGTAGTTTTAAGCCCAAGGGGGTGACGGCCAGACAAGGTGGTTTTGTCTCAGGTGCCCTGAAGCAGAGAGGAGCCCATCCTTCAGGCACAGAAGGCAGCACTGAGCTCCCTTCCAGGGTGGGGGTCGGAGGAGGGCCCTGATCCCAGGTAGGAAGAGGCTGAGATAACCAGGCCTTTCAGCTCCCTCTGGGGCTCCTGTGGAGTGGTGGCTGCAGAGGGTGGAGGGGCTGGGCAAGGGGAGGGCTGTATCATGAGCGGTGCCCCCAGTCTTTCTGAAAGAAGGAGGTGAAGGGGAATTCCCTGGTGGTCCAGTGGCTAAGACTCTGAGCTCCCAGTGCAGGGGGCCCAGGTTCGATCCCTGGTCAGGGAGCTAGATCCCACATGCTACAACTAAGACCCAGAGCAGCCAAATAAATAAATAAAAATTAAAAAAAAAAAAAAGAAGGAGGTGAAGAATCCCAGTTTCCTGGGTCTCCTGGCCCAGGTGAGGCCTCCTGGCATGCAAGTGACCCAGATGCAGGTACTGAGATGAGAGACGGTGGAGGTGATGCTCCCAGCCTGGCAGGGACCAGGGTGTTTGACTTAGAGTGAGCAAGTCCTGATGTCATCAGGGAAGAATGCTGAGGAGATAACAGAGCTGGGTCTTCCCCAGGGTGGGCCTGGGGATTAGCGGGGGGTGGGCAGGGAGCACAGGGCCGGCACTAACAGGTGGTGGTTTTTCTACTCAAGGCAGCTTGTGGAAATGGCTCTTCTTCCTGTGGATGGAGGGATGGAGTCAGGCCCAGAGCTGGGCCCAGGCCAGGAGAAGGCCAGATGTCCAGTCACCTTATGGCTCCCTGGAGACCACCCTGCCTCCTCTGGCCCAGTCGGTAGTTTCATTGGCCCTGGCACTAGGTTAGGAAGGACTCTTGTGGTTGCAAGTTATAAGAAACATACTGGAGTATAAGGTGGAAATTAAAAAGGAGGTTTATTAGAAGCAGGTGGAGCCCAAGGGCAGGAGAGCGGAGCCTCGGGACAGTCCTGGGACCCAGGATTGGGAGGATAATGCTCCCTTTCTTATCCTGCCTCCTCTTCTCCTTTCTGCTTTCCTGTCTTCCAGAGCTTCTTCAATCACAAAGGGATCAACTGCAGGGTGGGGTCAGGGAATGCTCTAAACACACTCTCAGGAACCCAGTCACTCTCCCTCCAGCCCTGTTCTGCCTTCCCTGGGAAGGAGTTGGTGGCCCTCCTGTGGTCCAGCCAGGCTGGGGTCCCGCTCCCCAGATTCCACCTTCCCACCGTGACAAAGAGACTAGTTAAGCAATGGTCACTACGAGCTGCCCGCACACCCCAAAAGGTGCTACTCCTGAGGGGTTTTGCCCGGCAGGGGTGCAGATGTGGCTACTTCAAGGAATAGACCAAAAACAAGTGGGGAAACGTGAAGACTTAGGAAAGGGCCTGTGCACCTGGCCCCTCGCTGTGGCCCCAGTTGTCACCTTTCCAGGTGTGGCATCGTGGGGCTCCAGTGTGGGGGCCAGGCCATGTCAGGTGGCTCACCCCTCTTTTCTGAGCCCTGGAACCTGAACTCAGGCTTTCCTTCTCTCAGGAAAGTCTCCTCCTCCCCAGCTGAGCTGGGAGCTCCTTCAGGGAAGGCACTGGGGCTGGAAGAAGGGATCACTCCGGACTCCTAGCTTCGCCAGCAGCCTGCCCACCACACTCGGGGAGCGCTCCGGGTAGGATGGGTGAGGAGAGTCTTCCATCAGCTCCCAAGTTTCCTGAACACAAGCAGAGCGACGGTAACCAGGGCCCTGCACACTCTTCTTGCATCTTCCCAGCTACGGTCCACTCTGCTGTGGCTCCCTTCTCACTTCCCCGTCAGTACCCTTGTGTTGTCCTTTAGTTACTTCGCCAGGGACAGTTGTGACAACTCCATTATAGTTCCTTTGGCGTGTACCTTGTGTCTGGGCAGTGGTCTGACTGGAAGAACATTTTAACCTGTTAGCATTGCGCTTGGTCCCAGGGGCAGCTGGGGGGGGTGGTGGAATGCTAAGGATTCTTACAGAGATGTATGTAATATGAGATCAAGTAAGTACAGAATTCTCCTTTTATCCCTCCAGTATGTGGCTCCTGTGCTCCCAGCACCTAACACCCTGCTGGGCGTGGCCGTGGGCACCTGGTCAGCAGTGTCCGAGGGGAGAGAGGCGGACAGGGTCTTCCACAAAGCCAGTCGCCCCAACATCTCTTTGGTGCTTGGGGGAGGGGGCCGTTTCTGAGGGAGGGGATGCCATATTTCTCCAGTTAACAAAGCGCCTGCCTCTCACCCTCCAGCCTACAGGCTGGCAGAGTAGAAATAGTGTCTACTGTCTGAGCAGCACCTCGCCCTTCACAGGCATGATTCACTTGGGAGCGATGCGCTCCCACGCCCCCGGCAGCCTCTCCCTGTCTATTTTGGTGTGGTTGTCATAGGAGAAGGGAGGAGCCACACTCCTTGCCTCTGAGAGGCCTCTCGTACCTTCTCTGTCCCACAACCCAGCTGAGCCCTGCTCCTAAGCCAGGGGGAACGTCTACCTCTTTGCCGCCAGCTTCTCCTTGCCAGTGCCCTCCTTCCTTTCCTCTTTGGTGTAATGTCAGAGATTCAGGAGGGATAAGTATAGAGATCCAGGACATGTACTTTGATGTCAGACAGTATTAGTCCTGCTCTGCCCCTAACCAGCTGTGTGACCTTCAAGTTACTTTAACCTCTCTGAATCTCAGTTTTCTCATCTGTAAAATGGGGATGTGGTGCCTACCTCTGCATCATCCTGAGGGTTAAATGAGCTGAAACTGATTTGCACAGTGCCCAACATATGGTATGGGACTTCTCTGTAGCTCAGACGGTCAAGAATCTGCCTGCAGTGCGGGAAACGTGGATTCGATCCCTGGAGGGAAGATCCCCTGGATGGAGAGCATGGCATCCCACTCCAGTATTCTTGCCTGGAGAATCCCATGGACAGAGGAGCCTGGCAGGATATAGTCCGTGGGGTCTCAAAGAGTCAGATGCAACTGAGCAGCTGACACACACTACTGCCATGTGGTAAGGTTGCAGCAGCTGCAGTTTCATTAAAGGAGACACCTGATCTACGTGCTGCGGAAATAAGTTTGGAGTTGATGCCGTCCCTCTTGAAAGGGAATTTCAGTCAAGGCTGCTGAGGATGTGGAAGGAGCTGGTGTGAAGGCTGAAAGATTGTAGTTTCTTTGTGCTGTGACTGTTCACTTTCCGCATCCATCTGTCCTCTCCCTGCACTGAGTTTCATCTTCACATAAACACAGGACTGACCCTCCAGGTCATTTGAGAAGTTGTCTCATTTGGCCAAAAGCCTGCCGCGTCTCTTCCGCTCTGCTGATGGTGTGCAGAGACGGTACTGAAGAAGTATTTTCCTGACCAAGACAAAGCTCTGAGCTAGGTTTCAGGTGGGGTCAGATTCAAATGGCCTTGCCTTTCTCAGAAGGTCATGGAGTGATCTAGCCAGGTGGCCTGACCTCTAGCCAATGTTCTGGGCCTCAGCGGTTAAGGCCTTGTCCTATTAGAGAATGATGCCAAAGTGCTTCTGACTCTCTGAGAAGCCTCAGGGATTTTTCTGGTCAAAGATGGTTTAAGCTGTTTGCTTTTGTAGAATCTGATTTAAATTTCCACCCAATTATGGTTAGTTTGGGCTTCTCTGGTGGCGCAGTGGTAAAGAATCTGCCTGCCAATACCGGACATGCAAGAGACATGGGTTCGATCCCTGAGTTGGGAAGATCCCCTGGAGAAGGAATTGGCAACTTACTCCAGTATTCCTGCCTGGGAAATCCCATGGAAGAAGAACCTGGTGAACTACAGTCCATGGGGTCTCAAAGAGGCAGGCATGACTTAGCGACTGAGCGCGCCTAGTATTTCACCACTTCTTTGCATTGTTTTCAGTTGCTCTCTGATGCCTATGTGATAATATCAACCCATCCACTGTAGCTCAGGGGCCAGACTCAGACTTGCCCCTAAGGGCACAATCCACGCAGGTGCGGGGCACTGCTGAGCTCCCATCACTGAGTCAGCGCTGGTCCCTGGGTCCCAGCTCTGGCCAGCATCCACAGAAATGCAGGTCCTGGTCACCTTTGCAGGGGGTTTGTGTTGCAAGCGTCATTTCTATAATACATACAATGTTTTAGGCTTTTAAACAAACGTCATATCATGACTTAAGTAAACATCATATGGGTGGATCTTGCAGTTGAAATACTACCCCCAAACTAAACATGTCCTTCTTTTTAAAAGTTATACGTTTGGATTCATTTATGAAAACCACACTTGTGAACTAATTCACTCTTTTTACACACACTTAAGTGAACTGAGGAGAGGGTGTGGTGATCACATCAGGAGCCTGAGCGATGCCTTCAGGTCCTTCTCCAAAGGCAGAGCCACCTCTGAAGCAGAGTGGGTGAAAATTCTGCTTCACAAATCCTTCCCGCTTTGGGTGACAGCTGCCCTGGAGTCTAGGAACGCAGAATGAGAATGGAGTGGTAATTAAAGAGGAAGTCTCTTTTTTAAATAGGAAACTCGCAGTTAACCCTTTGAAAGAATGAACCATTATTTCGTGGCATCCCTTTGTGTAAATGTGGGTTTTTCCACGGTGGGTTCCCAGCTGAGCGGGACCCCAGCACTAGACACGCACATGCCTTTCACCCAACATAAAGCCCTGAGATACTCCAATTTAAGTTTCTTTCTCCCCTACACCTCTGCACCTACTTCTTCCTGTACAAAATAGTGCCAATAATAGCTTATCTCACAGAGCTGTCAGGAGGTTAAATGATAGGATGCTTGTGAAGTTTTTAGCAAGGTGTCTGGTTTGCAGTAAATGTCCAGTCGCCACCAGCCTTTGCTGACACAGTGGTGAGAGTTGCTGGTTTGCTAAGACGTCTGGGCCTGCTCTGTGGCCCTGGTGGACCTTGGTTCCTCAGTGGATGGATCTATAGCACTTCTTTCAGAGCTGCTGAGGCAGAGTCACTGGTGGGGAACGAAGCCCACTTGGCAGCCTGTTGGTGCCCACAGCACCAACTGGTCAACGGACCAAGGCAGATTCATAGAGGAGACACTGGCCTGACTTTTTAAGAAACAACTTCTGGCAAAAAGTGATCTGTTGAGCCTTTCTAGCCCAAATATAAAGAAATTCATTTGTGTAAAATCAATATGAACTTTATATTTTAAAAAAGCATGAACCTATAGAAATAAGTAGGGTTTTCTGTTGTAAGAGGGTACAGCGCAAGCTGGGATGCTGGGTGTGTAGATATTGAGAAGAAGGTTTAGGGAGGCCAGATTCATCTTCTGAAAAACCAACAGAAAGCTCTTTTGTCACAGATTGGACAAGAGGCTGCCTAACCTTGGCCGCTCTTGCTAAACTTGTTTAAGAAACCCACTTGATGTCCTGACTGGTTTCTTGTTTGGCTGAAGAGCCTTCATTTGAACAGAATTCTCTCCATTTAGGAGGGGAGGTGAGGACTGAGAACCAGATGGTGGCTCCTGTGGCTTGGGCTCTCAGAGTCCCTACTGGTCCCACACACCCTGCCCACAGCCCTCAAGTCCTCCTTGGGGATTGTGCCAGTCCTGCTGGGGGCATTGGGCCAAGGGGAAAGGCTCACTTGCACCTGGTTTCCAGTGTGTCTGGTGGGGAATCGTCCACACCAAGGCGGACCCCGAGGGTGCGGATATAACCAAGGCAGCCTTAGGAAGGAGGTGCTCTGGGAGTCACAGGGGCAACTGACTCAGGTTGTTGGGGATAGGGGAGCAAGAAACCCAGGCTCCCAGCCAACCCCACCCCCTTGGCATCTGTATGGGGTCACTGCTGGTGGACACATATTGCCAGGAACTGATAGCAATGACCAGTCCATAAAAGACAGACATCTGTGGCCCCAGGATGAGGAAGACCTCTCTCCTCTGCTCGGGTTTGTGTGTTTCTGTGTCTGCAGCACTGGGGGCTAGGGTTCATCCTCAGTGTACAGTGTTGTCCAGAACATCACTCTGGCTCTAGACACTAGGAGAGGACAGCCTTGGAAGGAGCTGGTGGGTCCTGGGCATTTCAGCCATACCTAGGTGCTGGATCTTTTAGCCAACTTCCTACAAGTAAGGGCAAGCACAATTTAATTTTCAGAAAAAAAAAAAAAAAACCTGCTTGAAGGATCCTCTCTTTGGAAGAAGCATTCTGTGAGGAGCCTGTGATACAGGCAAGGAATATCATATCAGCCTTGAACACAGACAGCTAGTGTTTGGATCTGGCTTGGGCTCTGGGTAGCTGGCAAAATTGGTCCAGGTTATGTCATCTGTCTGTGCCTCAGTTTCTCACCTGTAAGCTGAGGATAGTGATGGAGTGTGTGTGTGTGCTCAGTCGTGTCCGACTCTTTGCGACCCTGTGGACCATAGCCTGCCAGGCTCCTCGGTCCATAGGATTCTCCAGGCAGGAATACCAGAGTAGGGTAGCCATTCCCTTCTCCAAGGGATCTTCCTGACCCAGGGATCCAACCCGCATCTCTTGTGTCTCTTGCATTAGCAGGCAGATTCCTTACCAACAGTGCCACCTGGGATGGAGTAGCAAACAGTTGAAGAGCACTTTCTGTACGTTCTAAGTATTATATTTCATACTCTAATCCCTGCATTGCTCACAATCACCTTGTGAGGTGGGTCTACCTATCACCGTATTGAAGGTACACAATTCATCAGTAATTAAGCAGGTTAACAATTTATAATAGCGCCTGGGTCAAAATGTGCTTTCAATAAATATCATTTATTTTTAATTTTCTGTTGGGTGCTTCTGTTCTGCCCTTCAGCCTCATAGCTGGGGTCAGACTTTTTCTTAAGAAACCTCAGCAAGGATTTGACTGATAAGAACTTTTAGAGATCCAGGCTTTAGAGAGCAGCTGTCTCTGATGGAGTCTTCAGACTCTGAAGTGGAGATGCTCAAGGCAACCAGAAGTACCTGGGATGGCCATTGTCAGGCCTACTGTCTCTTGGGATTATCTCTCGGGGGAGGGGCCGGCAGCATCGCTTTCACCTTTCCTCAGGCAGGACTGGCCTCTTCTCCCCTTCCCCTGTGCCCCTCACGATCTGGCGTGTGGGGAGAGAGGCTTTCCCTGACCCCCCAGATGGAATTAGCTCTTCTGCTGAGTGCTCACAGCACCTCTTTCTCCCCTCCCATTTGTTCATTCATTTTTCACCCATTCAGTAAATATTTACCAAGTGTCTGTGAGGTGCCAGACACTTTTGGGTGCTTAGGACATGTCAGGAAATAAAACGCATACATCCTAGGGGGGCTGGAGGGAGACAGGAAGATGTTACACAGTGAACCCAGGAAGTATACACCAGAAGGCGGAAAGAGGGAACAAGCAAGGTGAGGTGGACGGGGCGGGGGCGGGGGCGGTCACAGGGGTTCAAGGAGTGAAGTTGGAGTTTGACACAGGTTACTCAAAGTGGGTCTTGTGACTGTTAAACACAGGCTGGAGAGAGAAGAGAGATTTTTGCCATGTGGAAAAATGGAAGAGGGATATTCCAGGCATAGAGGACAGCCTGTCTGACGGCCCACAGGCTTGACCAGTTCCAGTGGGGATGCGGGCAGTAAGATCTGGGGAGTTCCAGGGCAGCCCTGTCCGGCCTGAGAGGACATCTTCAGACCTCACCTTTGACTCAGAGAGATGGGGGACCCTCCGAGGGCTTTGAGCAGAGGAGTGATGTCATCTGAGGTGTTTAATGAAAGATTATCTAGATAGGAAGTGACTTCATTAGCATTTCTTTTTTAAAATATTTGGCTGCACCAGATCTTAGCTGCAGCATGCGGGATCTTTAGTTGCAGTATGGGGGATCTAGTTCCCTGACCAGGGATCAAGCCCAGATCCCCTGCATTGGAGTGTGAAGTCTAGTCACGGGACCACCCGGGAAGTCCCTCGCTGGCATTTCTTGATCCAAATCTCTTTCCACTTGGATTGTGCACCCCCCGTGGGCACAGGCTGTGGTCTTGTTCTTCTGCTTTAAGCCCAGCGGGCCATCATCTGTTCTCAATGAATGAATCAAGGAAGGCTGTACTGGGGCCTTTGGTCCCAGGTGTGATAGCATCAGAGGGAGGCGTGGATTTTCACGCTTAAGATCAAGGCTCTGGCTGGGTTCTGCCAGTGGCAGCCAAGCTGTGGCCTCCAGCTCAGGGTAGAGGAAGCAGTCCACCAAAAAGCGTCTGTTTGTCTTCATTATGAGACTCGGCGTGTTGGAAAGGAGCCCAGGGTTTGCAGACGTGTATGAGGAGCCACAGGGAGGAGGTGGGCTGTGGCCAGAAGACAGCCTCCCTGTGAGTAACCCCGATGTCAGCTCCTGTTCACCCTGCCCTCTCCCAGCCCCCTTTGCATCAGAGGAGGAAACAAACAGACACCAATACAGCTGAAAAAAAAAAACTGCTTTCAGACACCACTGGTTCCCCAGGTGTCTCAGCACCTCGGGTCTGCCCAGCACACATTTCCAGTGATTGGTTTGCAGTCTGCTTCCACAAACCCCAAAATGCATTCCTATTCAGGAGGTGATTTCCTAATGGGAAAACCCAAAGAATCTACAGGCTTCTGGCCTTGAAGCAGGTTTTGGGGGAGGTGGCCTCAGTGGTTTCGCCCACTGTCCCCAGGGAGGCCATGTGGTGAGCTGGGCGTGAGCGTCAGGAGACTCCACAAATGTGAGTTGGTTCTGACCTTGGGAAGTTTCAGTTGTATCACGTGTAAAATACAGAGATGACACATAGCCTGTCATCGGGCTGTTTGCAGTCATCAGAATAATAGCAAAGGCTAATATTTTTGGAGGACTATGGCCCAGATCCTAAGTTGAGTTCTTTCTATTGATTTATTTATTTAATGTTTAGAACAATCTTATAAATTCTAGTATCCCAGTTTTACAGACAAAGAAACTGAGGCCAAAAGAGGTTATTAAACAAGGTGCCCAACATCACCCCTGGTGGCTCAATGGTAAAGAATCTGCCTACAGTGTAGGAGTTGTCATTAATTCTCTCAGTCGTGGCCAACTCTTTGTGACCCCATGGACAGCAGCCCACCAGGCTTCCCTGTCAGGTTCAGTCCCTGAGTCAGGAAGATCCGCTGGAGAAGGAAATGGCAACCCATTTCAGTATTCTTGCCTGGGAAAGCCCATAGACAGAGAAGCCTGGCGGGCTACAGTCCATGGGGTTGCAAGGGTCGAACACAACTTAGCCAGTAAACCACCACCAACAAGGTCGTCCAGCCAGGAGGGTGGGGGTGGGGAGGGTGAACGGGGGTGAATATTGACAGTAACACAGCTAGACTAGCTCTAAACCCAACTCAGCCTTTACAGTGAAGACTTGATAAGTTTAAATGAGATGATCTGCTTGAAGGCCTGAATACAGCCAGCCTCACTTAGTCCTAAGGAAGGCTGTCCCTGATTTCTGCACGCTTTATTATCCAGCATTTTGTGCTAGGGGCCCAGCTGTGGATTATTCTAGTCACATGCTAAAAATGTGCAGGATTTTCAGTCTCTTTGTTGCCAGTGAAACTGCTGGTTATCTGCTTTTCCCTCAGCCAGCCAGCTGAGGCCTCCTGGCATTTTCACTTTGAGCTGTCAAAGGTCAGGCAAGTCCTGATAGAGTGTGGTCTTATCTCCTAAGTGTTTTAGAGCTGTTTATTCGTTTAACGACTAGAGGTGATTTTTAAAAAGAAAGCACCTCTTTTAGTCAACAGTGACATCTCCAGAGGTGAGCATCTAGGTCCCCAGGACAGGCCTGCTGTGGCCTGCCAGTACCCAGGATGGCTGCTCAGAGAGTAGCCACTCTGATTACTCTTTGTATCTTCAAGGCTAGTACAGGGCCTGGCATGGCACTGGCAAGAAGGAAACAGGTGATTTGTGAATTATGACCCCAAATAGCAGCATTAGACTCAGGACTCAAAGCTTCAAATTCCATCCATTCACCAGACACGTCCACTTGTCTCCTCCAGTAATAAAGCGTCTTGGTCGCAGGCAGGTGGGGTTTTCCAGACAGTTTCCTATCAGTCAGTAGAACGCCCTCTGCTGAGTCACTGCACTTTGGGGCATGGGGGGCTCTTGAAGAAAGAGCCTCTTGGGGCTGTAACCTGAGGGGCTCTGTCTGTACCCCCTCAGGGCTCCATTCTTGTCCAGCCTGACGCTTGACCTCAGGGCTGTCCCTGGCCTTCCAGTTTTCACCTTTCAAACACTGAAGTCTGCGCTAAGTGCATTCCATGCAAGATCTTATCCCATCTTCAGGGTAGCCATCTAAGAGGATCCTTCTTATAAATAGTAACAATCTGTAGTATAGGGGCTTCCCTCATAGCTCAGTAGGTAAAGAATCTGCCTGCAATGCAGGAGACCCGGGTTTGATCCCTGGGTCAGGAAGATCCCCCGAGAAGGAAATGGCAACCCACTCCAGTATTCGTGCCTGAAGAATCCCATAGGCAGAGGAGCCTGGCGGGCTACAGTCCCTGGGATTGCAAAAGTCGGACATGATTTAGCGACTAAACCACCACAATATAAGATTAAGGCTAGGATTCTTTTTAAGGATTAAATGAGATACTTAACAGGGCATATTGAGTAAGAGTTCTAGAATGGACTCATCCAGAGTTGGTGATTTCTGTGGGTGGAGGCGGAGGGAGAGAGTGCTGGTTATGGATGAGGTTATGAAAGTGGGGTCTAGAAGGGTTAAGTGACTTGTCCTCAGCAGAAGCAGGATTTGACAGGGGCTATGTCTCACACGTCTCCTTTCTTTCAATGGGCAGTAACAGGCTCCCCTCCTGCAGCTGCAGAGTGTTCTTGAGAAGCCGAGGTTATCTTGGGTGTGATAGGAAAGGTGGAAACTTCCACCAACAGCCATTTCCCCTCCTCAGTCCTCTGCTTCTTCTCAGCAGGCTGCCTGTGAGCTGGGTGGAGGGGGAAAGATAAGAAGGGAAAGGGGAGGGCTAAGAGGGGTAGGACAGTCTTGTTTGAAGATCAGCTTTGATGATTTTCATCAAAGAACATCAAGATGATCTTGTTTGAATATTAGTTTGAAGACTGCCTAATTCTTAAGAATTCTTAAGAGTCATAAGCCTGGGAGTTCCTACTAGTGGGAAATGGTGTACTCTTGGCCCCCTTGCTTCAGTCATAATTCTTGGTCTACCTGGGGCCATGCCTGGGGTAAACCCTCAGTAAGCATTTGGAGTTCTCCACTCAGGGACCAGGAAGTGGGAGGATTGTTTGACCTCCAAGCTCCAGTTCCCTCTTCCAGAAAATGAAGCCACAGTGGTGCCTGTCCTGTGGAGACTGGTGAGGAGTCACTGAGGGGACGTACCTCAGAATGGCTCAGCTCAGTGCAGAGGTGCTCAAAACCTGCGGGGACTAGCTAGCTCCACCTAGCTCCACCACGCCACGTGTGTTAGGACCGAAGACCCCACCTGGCCATTTTTTCCCACAAGTCCACACTCCCCCAGGACACCAATCCCTCTCTTTCCTCGGAGTTAAGACAGGAACACCTGGGCAAGTCTTTGGAAGTTCAGCGGTTAGGAAGGACCTCAGGTTCAATCCCTGGTCAGGGAAATAAAATCTTGTGAAAGTAAAATTAGTTGCTCAGTCCTGTCCGACTCTTTGTGGCCCTGTAGGAGGCAATGGCACCCCACTCCAGTACTCTTGCCTGGAAAATCCCACAGACGGAGGAGCCTGGTAGGCTGCAGACCATGGGGTCGCTAGGAGTCAGACACGACTGAGCGACTTCACTTTCACTTTTCACTTTCATGCATTGGAGAAGGAAATGGCAACCCACTCCAGTGTTCTTGCCTGGAGAATCCCAGGGACGGGGGAGCCTGATGGGCTGCCATCTATGGGGTCGCACAGAGTCGGACACGACTGAAGCGACTTAGCAGCAGCAGACTGTAGCCTGCCAGGCTTCTCTGTCCATGGGATTCTCCAGGCAAGAAGACTGGAGGGGGTTGCCATTTCCTTCTCCAGGGGATCTCCCTGACCCAGGGATCGAACCCAGGTGTCCTTCATTGCAGGTAGATTCTTTACCATCTGAGCCACCCAGGAAGCCCATAAGCTATTTTTTAAAAAAAGTACAAGTACACCTGCTACAGAGTCCTCTTACTGTCCCTACCCCTCCTGCCACCCTGTCCCCCAGAAGGAAAAGCCACAGTCCAGCAGGAGCTTCCACTCACTGAGGGCTGTGTGCAGAGGTGTTTGCAATGGGCAGGTGTCTGCCTCACCACCATCGCCATTGGGACAGTGTGTCAGATTCTGTGTATCAGGAACCTGACAGTCATCGTCTGGTTTGAAGATCAGACCGTGTAACTCTTTGAGTCATAAGCCTGGGAGTTCCTACCATTGGGAAAGCATAAGCCTAGTTCCTACCAATGGGAAACAGTGTCCTCTGGGCCCCGTTGGTTCAGTAAGAAAGCCTTAGATCGGGAGGGCATGGCAAGGTCTGACTCATGGGTGACACCGAGGCACGTCACAGCCCTGCAGTCCTAACCAGAGGCAGTAGCACAAGCCCCTGTGGATTCTCGTTTCATGTACAGAAGCCAAGACTCACTCTTTCCACACAGAGTCGTTGTGCAGTCTCGGCTGTTGAGTAGGGAGGAGGGTGGCAGGGGGCCCCAAGAGGACAGTTAAGGTGAATAGTGACTCTGCAGAGAGATTCAGACGCTGGCATGGGTAAGTTCACTCTGCTTTGTGATTCTCTGGTTTGTTAAAGCAAACGAGGGTCTGGGAGGTAAGATCAACCTGTAGGACCTTCATCAGACATCGCAGATGGGTTTAACTCCCACAGCAGCCTTGGATTCTAAAAGTTTACCATCAGTTATTGGTTCTTTTCCCCTCTCAGTCCTAGACTCCCAGAGACAGCTGTGTGATTCATGGTGTCCTTCCAGTACCTTCCCATTTTTCACCCCTTTCGTGGTTCTTGGGTGGCACCAATGTCAGCTGGTTGGAAATCCAGAGGATGAGGTGGACACCCTTGGACTTCCCTGGGCGAACACCTGTCTCCACCTTCCTGGCTCATCCCAGAAATGCCTAGTTAGATTCTCTGTCCCTCACCCATTATGCTTTAGAAAAGCAGAAGTGTTAATCCTCATAACACTCCATCAAAGAGTGTCCTCACTACTTGTACAGGTGAGGAAACTGAGGCATAAAAGGTTTAAGTAATTTGCCCAAAGTCACACAGTAACTGGTAGAGCTGAGACTGAGACTCAGCTGGCTGTCAAATCCTTTTAACCACCATGCCATAAGGTACTGCTTCTAGAAAAAGGGCAACTCTGAGCTGAAAAGTCTCCAACTCCCTCCCCCTCTCATCCCCCAAACCTTGAGAACTTGGCCTCTCTGAAGATTTCAGCCCAAGTAGTCACGGGCAGGCTCCTCTGATGGGATGGGGCAGGGGAGATCTGTGACTTGAACATCTGTGGACGCATTATTCGTTTATTATGAGAAAATCTCTCCTATCTCTAGTGCTGATCCAGGGGGACCCTCTTTGGGGGCTGGTTGGCAATGAAGAAAGTGAAACCCTTTCTTGGGACCCCCTCAGTGATGAGGTCATCCCTTATGCCTTGGCTAGGTTGGATCATCAGAAAGTCCCTAGAATCGTGGTTTCCAGCCTCTGAGCTGTTCCTGTCAGCAGCTTGGCTTCCCCGCCGGCTAATGGAGTCAGTTCATCAGATGGAGACGTTTTGGAAACTGTGGGAAGGCGGATGCTCTTTAAGAGTTCACTTGGCTTTAGGATGGGGCTGAGGGGGGGGGGGGGCGGGGGGCGGTGACAGTCACACACGCACAACCTTTTTCTTTTCATTTGTTCTCAGAAGCCTGGGGGCGGGGGCAGGAAAGGTCTGTAGTGCGTAGCAATTGAGGTTGTGATGATTTTCATATGAACTGTCAGATCTTCTGTGTCCATTAACTATCTTTTGTGGTGAGGAAGTTGATTGTGTAACTGGAAGAAGAGACTCCAGAGGACTGGTAAATGATAGCTCGGTCCCCCAGGCTCTTGGCTCTTTACGCAGTGGAGGGTGGGAGTGGGCAGTGTTCTTGACAGTAGACACCTTGCTTTTCTGGGAAAAACAGTCGACTCAAAGTAGAACGCCGTCCTGCTCTTCGGATGGCGGTGGGTCTCTGGTGGATCCTTGCCAAGTGGTTGGGAGGTGATGGGGGCAGGGGACAGGGCCAGAGGAGAGTAGCAACTGCAGTCAGCCGCCCAAAGGTCAGTTCTTCCCATAGACTTGTCAAAGGGACTTACCTTGTACTACTGCAAAGTCAGAGTTACAGCCTGTCTTACAGTCTGTTTGGGTAGTTGTTCTTTGCTGGCAGAGAGCCCAGGATGGGGGTGGGCAGGATAGGAAAGAGGTAGAGGCCTGAGAGTGAATTCCTGGCTTGGCTCAGCCTCAGGGTAAACTGCCTTACATGCTGCTGAAAAACTGTAGATGGGATGGCAAACCCAGGAGCTGGCAGTGAATCCCCTCCACTCCTTATCAAAGGGATTCATTCAGATACTTCCTGAGTGCCAGAGATGGAATGCTGAACAGGCCAGACACAGCCCTGGCCTTCACGGAGCTTCAAATCCAGCAGGGAAAATAGATGCCAGTGATCACAAGGGAACATAATGAGTACTGAGATCAGATGCAATGGAAGAGAGCAGCCCAGCTCAGGCAAGTCACTTAGCTTCCACTTGTCATTTATGAAGTGGGGGCCAGATCTCCCCTCACAGGCAGTTGCAAGGCTAACTGGGATTGTAGATGTTAAGTAATTGCTGTATGGTAGGTACTGGATTAATATTTATACAAACCACGGATGAATATCCAGGCTTTCCTGGTGTCTCATTGGTAAAGAATCCGACTGCCAAGCAGGAGACGCAGGTTCCATCCCTGGTCCGGGAAGATCCCCTGGAAAAGGAAATGGCAACCCACTCAAGTATTCTTGCCTAGGAAGTTGGACAGAGGAGCCTGGCCGGCTGCAATCCATGGGATCACAAAAGAGTGGGTTCCAAGCAACTAGACAACAGTGGATGAATATGAATATGGTCATAGCAAATCTCCATTCAACAGCTTCATTCAAGCACCTCCTATATTTCAGGCATTGTTCTGGACGTTTAAAATATGAATTAAATAGATAAAAGCCCTGCCTCTTGGAGATTATGCTGTATTTGGAGAAGACAGATAATACAATACAATAATTAAATAGAAAGCATAGTATGCTTGGTGTTATGGTGACAAGATGTGAAGAACTGACTCATTAGAAAAGACCCTGATGCTGGGAATGATTGAAGGCAAAGGGAGAAGGGGGTGACAGAGGATGAGATGGTTGGATGGCATCACCGACTCAATGGATATGAGTTTGAGTAAGCTCCAGGAGTTGGTGATGGAGAGGGAAGCCTGGCATGCTGCAGTCCATGGGGTTGCAAAGAGTTGGACCTGACTGAGTGACTGAACTGACGGCAACAAGTACTACCAGGAATGTGAACAGAGAGAGACGGAAGCGGGCAGATAAAGGGCAGGGAAAAGCTCACCGAAAGGCAGCATTTGTGAAAAGTCCTGAAAGGGGTGAGGGAACTAGCCAGTGCATATCCCTGGGAAGCATTTCAAGAAAAGGGACAGCAAGTTCAGCTGCCCTGTGACCACAGCATGCCTGGTGTGTTTGAATACAGCAAAGAAGCCACTGTGATACGGCCAGAGAGGTGGGGGTATGGAGGGTGACAAAGGGTTTTGAGGTCAATTTAAAGATTCATTGAGAGAGCTGTGCTGGGTGAAGGGTGGACATGCAGAGGGTGGGACCCGGGAGGGCTTTGAATAGAAGAGTGATATAATCAGACTTGGCGTCTTGGGTCTGAGCGGGTTTCCTCTTTTGGGAATGGAGCACAGAGTAAAGCAGGGAGATCAGCCAGGGCATTACAGAAAGCCGGGTGAGCAAGAGTGGTTTCCTGGACCACGTGGCGTCAGGGAAGGCTGGAAGAGGGAGATTGGCCTCATAGGGAAGGAGAGTACATTTCTGGATAGAAGTGTCTGCCCCATCCCATCCCGACCTTCCTTCTTAGATGCCAGAGGAAGTTGATGGTAACCACAGTGCCCTGACCCTAGGTTGCCCTGGCTCCCTGCCAGTTTGCTCTGAGGAAACCAGAGTAGCTCAGAAGGTCAAGACCAGACTTTTTCTCCCCAAGTAAGAAAAGAGCTACAGAAATACAGGTGGGCTGGACCTGATCTGGCCTCGGAAAATGGTTGTTACCAGGGTTTCTTTCCTTTGGCTGGGGCTTTGTTTTCACTGAGGTGTCTTTGAGCCTTCACAGTTGTTTATGCCTGTAGTCCTGTCCTTTCCCCATCAGTAGCTGTCCTCTCGGAGAAGGCGATGGCACCCCACTCCAGTACTCTTGCCTGGAAAATCCCATGGATGGAGGAGCCTGGTAGGCTGCAGTCCATGGGGTCGCTAAGAGTCGGACATGACTGAGCCACCTCACTTTCACTTTTCACTTTCATGCATTGGAGAAGGAAATGGCAACCCACTCCAGTGTTCTTGCCTGGAGAATCCCAGGGATGGGGGAGCCTGGTGGGCTTCCGTCTATGGGGTCGCACAGAGTCGGACACGACTGAAGCGACTTAGCAGCAGCAGCAGCAGCAGCAGCTGTCCTCTCTAGGAGATGCAGATCCTGAATTATCCATACTTCTATGAGGACTGCTGGCTTCTTTACAATGCGGCCTCAGGCTCTTCTTGAGTTGGGGCCCCATTTCACAGCATTAAGTGGGTAAGTTCACATTTACACAAATGATAGTTCAAAGAGTAAGAATATTCTTCACAAAGAGTGTATTCTAATCACAATGGCAATTATAAATAATCTGGCAGAGGGGTTTTAGAGATAACAGGAAATCAATTTGAAATCAGAACATGCAGAAATAGGGACTTTCCTGGTTGTTCAGTGGTTAAGACTCCACACTTCCACGGCAGAGGGCATGAGTCCGATCCCTGGTTGGGGAACTATTAATAATATCCCACATGCTTCTAGGTACTGCAAAAAGAAAAAGAATGTGAAGAAAAAAAAAAAAGAACGAGAGGGTATAGTCAGAGTAATCGTTATAAAAACAGCCAGTATTACCCATTAGCCCATTTACTCTTCATAGCAGTCCTATAGAGGGGGTGTTGTGGACTCTGTTTTACAGATGGGGAAAACCACACACACAAACGTACACACGCAAGGACACATACACACACACACACACACAGGAGGATTCAGTAACTTGCCCAGGATAATTCAGAGGTAGATGATCTATTCCCAGAGCCTGTGCTCTTGGCCACAACTCCTTAAGATACCCCTAAACAGCTTGCTTCCTTCTTACAATTTAAATGATGAATTTTGTCTTTGTGTTTACATTCAATTTTATCATAAACTTGAGGATCACAGATCATAACTGCCAAAACATTCCCAGGGAACCAAGAGTCCGGATCCCTGAGGGTTCCCAGATGGCTCTGGCGGGTCTGAGATGCCGAGGCCATCCAGAGTGATTAGGGCAGAGGAAGGGGCTCATCCATCAAGGAGAGGCACTTTGCCGCTGATGTGAATTCGTTTATCCCCCTTCCTCCTCTTTGTCTCTCTATCCTGCCTCCCCCTCCCAGCCCTGCACACAGGCCTGATGTATCGGCATCTCAATCACTTCTGCTTCCCCTAGAGATCAAGGTCCGGCCTTGGGCCCTGAGGCCTCCCAGAGTAAATCAGTAAATTGGGAGGAGGGGGGCAGAGAAGGGATCAAAAGAAAGTGGGGTCCTCTCTGCTGCCAGCTACCTGTCATGTGCCGCTTCTCCCGGGCGCGGGGGAGGAAGAGAAGGAGCTACCCTCGGGGAAATCTGGAGGGAAAAGGTCCTTCTCCAGCCCTAGAAATTAGGTCTCTGAAACCACCAGACAAAGAAACCCAAGTCAGGGAGAATTCTGTTCTTAAAAAGCATATTAAACTGGATCCTGTGTTTTCCGCCCTTCATACCAGGCCAAGGTGGAAGGCAAGCTTGAATTTTCTAAACTTCAACTGTAAGAGCTAAGGAAGGAGAAAATTTCCACATTTTCTCAGCTGTTTCAAAATGTATTTTTAAGCATTCAGATAAAGAGATTGTTCCAAAGGACCTCTTCTTTCAAGGTTTAGAACTTGCTCTATTTTGATTATTTTTCCTCCCCCTTCTTCTCCAGCCTCTGTCTTTTTCCATTTTCCTTCTCCCAGCAAGAGTCTCCAGGGATTTCCCAACTGGAAGCTCTCCTCTCCATGGCAGAGCAGTCTCCACCAGCCCTCATCTCCCCCTGCAGCTCCTCTTTCCCCTCCTGGAGATGGACCTACCCTGGGTCTGGGCAGCAGAAAAGACAGGTGCTTTGCCTCGACCAAACTGCTCTCTCTTGGTTTAGGGCTTTGCTGCCTGGAAAGTTCATGTCAAGGGGAGATGAGTTCCACTCTGCCTTCCTGTCTTTGTCTGTTACCTGGGGCACAAAGACTGTTAAGTTAGCTAATGGCTGGCCTCTTGCGGCTGGTTAGTGCTGTTAACCAGCCTGAGCAGCCTGAATGAGGACAAGCTTTGTGACAGTTAGTGATGGATTGCCTGTTGCTGCTTCCTAGGGGTCGTGTCAGCAGGACCCATGACTTGTGGCTCACCAGCTTTGGGGCCTCCAAACTTTGGGGTCACGCCTCAACAGGGTCCTGGATGACTTTGATGGGCAAATCCATTTAGGAAGGTGGGATTGCAGGGACCAGGTCCTTTGATCTTTCACTTCCTGTGCGGCTGGTTGAACAAAGACTAGCTCATTAAATATTGGAAACGTGGAGTGTATTGAAGGGGCCCAGATCTGTTCCTTACCTCTGATGATAGTAACAGAACAGAGCCCACTTATTGGTTCATTGGCAAGCTCTTGCCACGTGTCAGGCATTAGGGCTTTGTGTGCATTTGCCCTTTTTAGTATTCACCCTAACCACTAGAGAAGAAACCACCTTCATTTTACAAAGGAAGAAACTGAGGTCCTAGAGGTCAAGTAACTAATGCAGGGTCATGGTCAAACAGCAGGTTGATAGCAATCATTCCCCGCCCCCTGCCCAGAAAGTGTTTATTGAACATCTACTATGTACCTGACATTGTTCAGGTAACCCCTGCCGGAAGGAATTTACATTTTGAAGGGGAGCACCAGACATTGAACAGCTGAGCAAATACATAGACACAAGAAGCAGCTCTGTGTAAATGCTTCCGGGGAACTAAAAGGACGGCAGAGCCAGTATTCCCAGAGCTCTGAGGCTGAGAAGAACAGGCAGCATCACCTGGTAATCTCAAGGCAGGTTTAACTCACAAGGCAGACTTAACTCAGCTGAATGTCCACAGTGCTTCGCCCTCGCTGGTAGCTGTGTGTTCGCATTAGGAAACGATTGTGTGCCTTGTTTTGTGAGAGGCAGAGCCAGAACTGGCGTGAAAAGTGAAGTTCTCCTGATGCTGGCACGCTGAATTGCATCTCTCCTCTGTGAGCCTGGAGTCACACTTACCCAGCCTCACCCTGGACGTAGATGGCCTTGTTCTCAGTGAAAGTAACCCAGGAATCCCCCTGATGGGAAAGCCTGGGGAATTTGCTGTGGTTCTGAAGTTCTGGTTACAGCCTCTGCTCTAGGAAGGGCAGGGAGTGGTGAGCTCAACAGCTCTCATTCTCAGCTGATACCTGTTCCCGCCTGACAGGGAACCTCCTCCATTCACTCCTGCCTCTCTGAGTCATACTCAGCTGGCCCTGCTGGGTGTCCACAAATAGCGCCTCAGTGTGACTTCACACCGGAAGCTTATCTGCCTGACTCATGGCCTGCTACGGGCATCTCCCTGGGGAGAGGCTTCTGGCCCTGCCCCCACCCCCGCAGGGGAAGAGCCAGAAAAGGGGGAAAATCCCTCACTAGGGCACCTGTTGTGGGAAATACCTGCAGCCCCAGCCTGGCTCTGCTTCAGGTGCCCTCGAGCTGGCAGCTTCAGTAGACACCTGTGAGACTGGGGGCAGGGGGTGGTGGGCACAGTTCAAATTTGGGGAGGCATTTACAGCAGAAAACTGCAGCTCTTAAAGTACATTGATCTGAAAAAAATTGTCCACAACATATAGGATTCAGTGTTAGGTGAAAAGTAATGTCATTAGAATCCTATCTGAGATTCCTCCCTGGCAGTCCAATAGTTAAGACTCTGAGCTCCCAATGCAGGGGGCCCAGGTTCCATCCCTGGTCAGGGAACTAAGATCTTACATACTGAGGTACGGCATGGCCTTAAAAAAAAAAAATCCCATTTGTGATGAGAGGAGGGAATATTGATATGGTTAATTTATGTACCAAAAGAAATGCTATTTGAAGAAAAAAATATAGTATACAGCAATTATCTTTGGAGGTAAGAGTACAGAAAACTTTCTTTTTCTATATTTGTTTGCCTTTCTTATTTTTAAATAATAATCATATTTATCATTATAATCAGAAAAAAAAGATCTGGAGGAAAAAAATCCAAATAAACCAAACCCAAGTATCCTAAAACATAACAGCCTTGTTAAATGCCTAACAGTGACCCAAGGGTAACCATTATATGCAAGTGACTGGGGTGAGCTTAACATTGACCCAGCAAGCTTCAGCTGCCTCCCTAGCTACAGAAGGAACAAGTCAATTCCCCAGGGCATCTCCCCTCACGGTCCCAGCAGAGCAGAGAGGAAAAAAAACACCTGTTCTCTGGACCAATACCTCCTTGAGGCCCAGCACGGTGCCTGGCCTCCAGTAAGGGCTCAGTAGAAATGTTTTATTTGGAATGCACATATGAATAAATAGTGTTTAAAAAAGGATTGAAGAAGATGATTTAGCTAATACAAACTTTAACACTTGATGAAGTGGACTGTCTCCTTTTGGAGAACTGCAAAATAGGGTGGAAGGCAGGAAGCTTTTATGGAATAAAGAACAAGGAGGAAGGGAAGAAAAAATAGCTGATTGGCCAGAGCCACATGGTCAGGCTTGTTTGGGTGGAAAAGCCCAGAGTTGGCTTGGCACTTGGGGATCAAGTGACTGGATCTATATTGCATTTCTGGTCAAGTGGAGCGTTGACAGGGACATAAAAGTTATCAATGTTTCAGTGTGCTGATGTGGTACTTTGGGCTGGAGTGGCTCCATCTGGGGCCCAGAAAGTTATGTCAACAATAGATATATTGTGCTAATTCCCTGTCAGTCCAGTAGTTAGGACTCTGAGCTTTCATTGCCAAGGGCCTAGGTTCAATCCCTGGTTGGCTAACTAAGACCCCACAAGTCTCATGGTGCAGCCAAAAAAATTTGAGAACCCCAACAGATTCAATGCTCTTCCGCTCACTGGGAATTAGGGAAGTCCACATGATGCCATTTCTGGGACATTCCTTTTGTTGTTTGTTTGTTTGTATGATTTACTTATTTATTAACATTTACGGTGTTCATTGGAAGCACTGATGCTGAAGCTAAAACTCCAGTACTTTGGCCACCTCATGCAAAGAGTTGACTCATTGCAAAAGACCCTGATGCTGGGAGGGATTGGGGGCAGGAGAAGAAGGGGATGACAGAGGATGAGATGGCTGGATGGCATCACCGACTCGATGGACATGAGTTTGGGTAAACTCCGGGAGTTGGTGATGGACAGGGAGGCCTGGCATGCTGTGATTCATGGGGTCGCAAAGAGTCATACACGACTGAGTGACTGAACTGAACTGAATAAATTTTAAAGAATAGTTCTAGATTTAGAGAAAAGTTGCAGGAATATTACAGTAAGTCCCCAGATGCCTCAAACCCAGTTTTCCCTGTTAGCATCTTACCTTTGTCACATGTACATTTGTCGCAACAAATAGCTCGGTGTGATACAGTGTTATTAACTGAAGTCCACACTTCATTAGGATCTCCTGGGTTTTCACCTATTGTCCTTTTTCTGTCCCAGGATCCCCTGTTACTACATTTAGCCATCCTATCATCTTAGATCCCTCTCAGCTGTGATCGTTTGCCATCTAAGCCTTTCCTTGCTGTTGTTGTTAGGTGTTTCTTAGAAGGTCCCTCAGTTTGGGTTTGACTGAGGTTTTTCCCATAATTAGGTTGGGATTGTGGGGTTTTGCAGGGGAAGACCACAGAAGTGAAGTGCCTTTTTCATCACATCGTGCCCAGGGTACATGCTGTCAACATGACTTACCACTGACGAGGTTCACCTCGCCCCCTGGGACGTTTGTCAGGTTTCTCTGCTGTAAAGTAGTAGAAGATTTGTCTGTTTCCCCCTCAATTATTCATTCAATCAATTGTTCAATTATTGTTAATCATATGGATACATGGATATTTAGTTTATACTTTGGATTGTAATCCTCTATTGCTGAAAGTGTTCCATCCCGGGTCATTGAGAGCTCTTTTCTTTGGCCCCTGCATCCCTTTAACATGCCCCATCATTCTGGTTTTTTTTTTTTTAAAGCACTCTCTTACTTTCTGGCGTTACAAGATGCTTCAGTTTCATCTTGTGTATTCCCTGCCCCATTCCTAGAATCTGCCATTTCTCCAGGGAGCTCTGGATCCTTTTGGTGGTATTGGAAACCAGGATCTGGGTGTGGGATGTGCTGATTGCTACTGGGGAAATAACAGCCAAATCTGTACAATAGTTTTGTGATGAGAATAACAGGGAAGGGGCTGGAAGATGTGGTCACTAACTAAGCCTTCTGCCAAATCAGCAGTTTTAGGTAGACACTAGTCAGCCCCATTTCACTGATGAAAGATTAAAGACTTGCCCAGCATCCCAGGGAAATGTGAAGGGTGTGTGTGTATGTGTGTGTGTGTGTGTGTGTGTGTGTGTGTACACTTGCCCAGCATCCCAGGGAAATGTGAAGGCTGTGTATGTGTGTGTGTACTCTCAGGCATGCATGTGCACTGTCACACAGGTGTGTAGCTGTCCATCCCATGAACTCTTCAGGGGCAACCAAAGGCTCTGCTTCGTGAACTGAATGTTGGGAAGTTTTACCAGAAAGTGGACACAGGTAGAAGAGCAAATGTCAGGCAAAGTAGTAGAACCTGAAGCAGGTGGCAATTACTGCGTAGACACTTAAAAACTTTTTCAAAGGTATTTAATGTCAAGAAAATAGTGTGTAGTAAGTAAAATGAAGCAACATTGTATGTTTAAAAAATATATCAGTACCTCTAAGTGATGGGATTAAGGGTGATTTTTATTTTCTACGTTAGACCTGATTTTATTTTCTGTATTTTTCTGCAGTCAACATGCATTGATTATAATGATAAAAGTAATTTAATGTGAATCCAGTGAGTGAGTTTCATTCTTAGGGTCATCTAATCTCCCGTGACTGACTTTTTGTTAGCTATGTTTGTCTTATTTTTTAGGTGCTTCTTTCGTGTCTTTTTTAATGGCCCTCAAGGAATTCCATTCTGGCGTAGAATCACTGTCAAAGAATTAATAATTTTTTAAAAGATTATCACATAATAAAATACTGCTTCATGTACCCTAGTAACCAAATAGACAGTAATGAATATTGGCCAGGACATACAGAAATTGAAACTCTCATGTGCTGTTTGTTGGCAGAAATGTAATGATGCAGGCATTGTGAAAAAATATTCTGGTAGTTCCTCAAAAAGTCAAATGCAAAATTACCATATGACTCAGCAATTCCACTCCTAGGTGTATACCTACGAGAAATGAAAATACATGTGCTCACAAAACTTGTAAGTACATGCTCACAATAGCATTATCTGTAATAGCTGAACAGTGGAAAGAATCCAAATGTCCATCAACTGATGCAAAGGTAAAGTGTGGTCTATCCATACAGTGCAAGATCATTGAGCCACAAAAAGAAGTAAACCACTGATACGGCACGACATGGATGACCCTTAAAAATACTGTGCCACATATGTAAAAGAAGCCAGACACAAAAGGCTACATATTGTATGATACCATTAACATATCATGCCTAGGGTAGGCAAATTTATGGAGACAAAGTAGGTTACTAGTTGCCAGGGCTGGGCAGGGGTGGGGAAGACAGGGAATGGGGGTGTCTTTGGGGGGCTATTAAAATGTTCTGGAATGAAATAGTCGTTATGGTTTTACACTTCCGTGAATATACTAAAAGCCACTGAATTGTATGTATTCAAAGGGTAGATTTAATGATATGTGATTTATAAAATCAGATTTTTTAGACGTCTTCAGTTTTGATTTATCAGTGCCGGGCCCAGACTCCCTACTGTGGAGCAGTGTAGAGCATGGACCCTGTTGCTTCCTGGCTTGGAAGTGGGATCCTGGGCAAGCTGCTTACCCTCCTACAGTGTCAGATTTCTTTTATTTATTTATCTGTGGCTGTGGTGGACCTTCGTTGCTGTGCAGACTTTCTCTCATTGCGGCGAGCCGGGGCTACTTTCTATTGTGGTGCACAAGCTCCTCATTGCGGTGGCTTCTCTTGTTGTGGAGCACAGGCTCTAGGTGCCCGGGACTGCAGTCTGTGGGCTTAGCTGTCCCACAGCCTGTGTAATCTTCCTGGACCAGAAAGTGCGTCCCCCGCATCGGCAGGCAGATTCTCAACCACTGGACCACCAGGGAAGTCCCAGTGTCAGTTTCCTGAGAGTAAATGGGCCCCGTTACGTTACCAAGGGTCCTGGGGCATTTTGTGTGGACCCCATACTTCCCTTCCATGTCCTCTTCTAGCCTGCCACTGTTAACGACTCCCTAAGAAGACGGGGTCGTCATTCACATAAGGGGACCTTGGGTTTTGCTTCCCATTTCCCCAGGAAAGCCCCTGCATTAAAACTACCTCTTTCAAGAGACAAGGCTTCTAGGTAGGGGCCAGAGGGATGGCTTATCCTACCAAGCCGTTTCCGGTGTTTGTTTGAAGATATAAAAGTCATCTACGCAGAGGTGACTTCTTCTGAAATGTCACGGGGCTTCTGAGCTCAAAGCACTCATATACGCATGTTTATTTTTCAGACATACTTTCTTCTCTCCCTTTCTCCCTCTTCTCTCCTTTTCTCTCTCTTTCTAAGGGGAGGGAGGAGGAGAACTAGGAGCTGAGGGTGGGCTCTGTAGTCTGCACACACAGCATGGAGTCAGAGCTGTTGTTAGAGCTGTGATGTCACTATGACCACGCAGGGCCTCCAAACCCGCACCTCTGAGCTCCCCTCCAGCTTGTCTGTGGACCGGGACCAGGACCTGGAGTGGGAAGGTGGAGGGCAGACTGACTTGCCCTCTCTCTTTCCATCCTGCTTGAGTCCCTGGGCCTGCAGAGTCAGCATCTGACCCTCTGACATCTGTCCCCCAGACGGCCATCCCCTAACAGACCAGGCAAAGGGAGGAGGCGCGGTCAAGAGAAAGCTATTCGGAAGCCAAAGCTATTCTGTGGTTTGCTTTACTAGTGAGAGGGTCCAATGTTTTCACTAAGGCTTAAAGTTAAAATAAATTCGTGTTCTCTGAACATGGGTTTTTCCTACTTATGAAGCATCTGTCATGTTCTTGGAACTGCAGAGATGACAGAGAGAGAGAAGCAGTAAGGCGAAAAGCATAGCCTCTGCCCTTCATAAGCTTCTGGTAAAAGGGTTGTCGATATCACAGTAGCTCCTGTGGGAGCCTGAGACCCCTGGGAGAGGGCCGAGGGCAATGGTGGTAAAAGACCACGTCCTCACATGATGGGGACGATGGCACAGACAAGGACACTGTCCTTGTATCATGTGCCCAGCACTGTGCATTCCTGGGGTCTCAACTGACTGTCATGGGTGCTCTCTGAGAGCAGGTGTTATCCCCATTCTACAGATGGGGAAACTGAGGCTCTGACGAGGTGTCACATGTCCGAAGCCACAGGGTGAGTAAGTGATAGAGCCAGATTTGAGGCTGGGTCTGCCCAACACGTAAGCTTGTGCTCGTGATCACGGTGCCATGGTCTATAACGGCTCTGGGAAGATGGTGTTGAAAAGTCACTGGGTAGAAAGAGGAAGGACAGGAACGGGGGTTGCCACCAGTGCAGAGACTGCAATCATGAGTGTTTAGAATCAGAATCTGGAAAGAGGGGAGTGGACCATTCTCTGCTCTTCTGAACCAGTCAGGATAGATGCATACGACCTACTCCGGGGGTGTGCTTGAGTCCTGGGCTCCCAGATCTCAGTGGGCTAGAATCACACCAGGTGAGGACTTGTGATGGAGGGAGGGGCCCTGGCATGGAAAGGGGAGTAGGTTTACTGGTGTGGACATGAGTCAAGGGCTGGAAGCTGCAACAAGACAGGTGGGATTAAATAAGAACTTTCTAGCAGCTGCGACTGAGCTACTTCACTTTCCCTTTTCACTTTCATGCATTGGAGAAGGAAATGGCAACCCACTCCAGTGTTCTTGCCTGGAGAATCCCAGGGACGGGGGAGCCTGGTGGGCTGATGTCTATGGGGTCACACAGAGTCGGACACGACTGAAGCGACTTAGCAGCAGCAGCAGCTGGGGCTGCACATGAGCTCCTGATCACCAGAACTGAGTCCTCAGGCAGCTACTCAGGGTGTCGTGCGGGACAAACATCAGGGACTGATCAGACAGTGCCATCTGTACTGGGGGGTGTGGTGAATATTGATACCATAGTGGCAGCGTATTAAATAAAGACGAATCATGGGGATGTGCAAAATGAGAGGCTGTATGGTTTCTGTAGTCCTTTCCAGCCTTGGCTGTTAATAAATACATGTCAGGCTCTTCTGAGTTTGGAAGGAGGAGATGCCATGTGTGTTATAGTAAAGCCCAGGGACAGAAAAGTGACCTCCTGAAATTTTAGTCTAGGCAGTTAAGATTTTGATGCTTTCTCAGCTCGACCGTCTGGCAGGGATCCTGGGGGTGGACAGTAAGGTCTCTAAGGTGACATTGCTTCCACCTCGGAGTCATCTGCGGCATGCTGACTGGTCAGTGACTCAAATAATGAGGTTGATGCTGGGAAGCAGGAGTCCACTTTTCTCTGCCCTCCATTCACGGCAGCCTTCCGCCTGCAGGGCACAACCCCCCACAGGGGCATGAGCTGCAAAGCAGAGCTGCTGGAGCTAGAACAGGAGGCCACCAGAGCCACCCAGGCAGGAGAAACACCCCCACAGAAAGACAAGGTTAATCTGCTCAAGGTGTGAGTGAGAATGTGGGGAGCTATGTTGTTGGCAACCGCCTCTGCCTATAAGGATGGTTATAGGGGTTTGGACGCAGACTTGGGGTGCTGCAAAGAAAGTGAGAAAAGGCTGAGAGCTGCAGAGGGTGTCAGAGAGGCAGTTCTTTCCCTGCTGTTAGTTATGCTGCTCAAATCCAAGTGCGATCCAGCCCAGCTGGCCTGGAAGGCCGTCCTTGGCCTGCCTCTTCTCTGGCCGGTGGCTGACACAGCCTTAGTGGAGGAGGGGGTACTGCCCGAACAGGCTGATTCACTGTTTCCACCAGGTCCAGACCATCGTGGTGGGCGGATCACTCGCCAGCCTTGTAAACTAATGCTCTGCTTGTCTATGTGACGTTTATAGCCCCGTGGGGAGCTGGCTTTTTAATGAGCCTAATTTGAGACTCTAAGTAGGAGTTTGTAAAACAAACAGAGAGGGACTCCGGCCAAAGCCCAAAGAAGTGCACAGGGTCACGTCCAGCTCTGTAGCCGGGCCATGGCTCTAGGCACCCAGGGCAGCAGCAAACGTGCTCCCCAAGGACAGGCCTCTCTTCCCAGGCAGCATGCTGCAGAAACCCCTGGAGGCTTAGCAAGACCTTCCCATTTGGCTTCTGCGTGGAAAGCACAGGGGTGTCCCAGCTTTCCTGGTGAGAGGAAAGAAGTGGGCCTGTGGTGCACATCCAGAATTGGATGTCGGTAGACCAGATGGCCTGGTTGCTCCCTGACTGAATGATAGACCCATAGCCAGCCTTCCAAGGCCTCTGGGAGCCAGAGTCTGCAACCCACAGACACCTGTGAGGAAATGCCACCTCTTCCTGCTGCTTTAACTCAGTTTCTGTGACACCCGGTCCTCAAATTCAGAATGAGATGATGCTGACGTCTATCATGAAGCCCTGTTAGAGTCACCTCTCTCTAGCAGGTCCCATGTGGATGTTCGGGGCTCAGTTCTAGGGCTGGGACCACAAGCAGGGGTCCTGTCAGTGCTCAAGCGCTGGGGTTTGATATGACTAGGAGGCCACTGCCCACGCTGAAGTCATACTGTGGGACTCTCCTGACTTGCCTAAAATAACAGCGCTTGGTACTGTGAGCCTTTAGTGTGCTGTAGCCATTGAAAGGGATCATGTGAAACCATATCTGGGGCCTTGGAAAGATGTCTGTGAAATATTAAGTGAAAAAGGGTGATTAAAGTATTAACTTCTTAAAAGTATTCAAGCATGCAGAAAAATATGCACGCACACTGCAAAGCAGAGGTGCATATTCAAAAGTGCAAAAAGATATTAAACTATAATGTCAATGGTGATTATTTCAGGGCGGTAAAATTACTATTTTTATTCTCTTCTTTTTGCCTTTCTGCATTTTTTTTTTTAATGGAAATAAGCTGTGGGGATTCTGCCGTGGTAAGACTCCATGCTCTCATGCCCGAGGGCCCGGGTTCAGTCCCTGGTTGGGAAACTTAAGATCCCACAAGCCATGTAGCATGGCCAAAAGAAAAGAAAAAAGTCTGTGAGTGGCCTTCTGCTGATAGATGGTCTGCCAGGAAGATTCCCCCGTGAAGGGAGATTCCAGCCCTTATGCTGGACAAAATGAGAGCTGGGGTTGCTGCAGCCACGTCAGGCTCTCGGGGAGCTAGACCACACGGGCCAGAATGTGCTGTTCTTAACAGAGTTCCCGTCTGGCATGTGCACAGTCAGTGCCGCAGAGAGGAGGTGGTGAGCTCACATTTTCAGTCTCTACAGAGATGCAAGGGCCCTGGGAGTGGGGAGACGGCTTTATCATCAGACTCACCATATGATTTCATTTGAACAAACGGTTCCATGGCTTAGAAAAAAAATTTTTTGCAAACTAATGATTTACAGAAACCATCTTGTACTAGAAAAGTTACTTCATCTGCAAGTCAGAGAAAACTACTATGGTGATCTGATTTGTGACCCTCCAAAATTCACTGGGGCTTCCCAGGTGGTGCTAGTGGTAAAGAAGCCGCCTGCCAGGGCAAGAGACATAAGAGACACAGGTTCAGTCCCTGGGTCGGGGAGATCCCCTGGAGGAGGGCTTGGCCACCCACTCCAGTGTTCTTGCCTGCAGAATCCCGTGGACAGAGGAGGCCTGGTGGGCTACAGTCCATGGGGTTGCAAAGAGTTGGACGTGACTGTCGCGACTTAGTAGACACGCATGCACACAGAATTCATAGCTTGAAGTCCTACCCCAGCACATCAGAATGTGACTATATTTAAGGTAACTAAGGTAGAAATGAAGTCCTGAGTGGACCCAAATCCAGGCTGACTGGTGTTCTTATACGAAGGGGTGATCAGGACACAGACACACAGGGAAGACCACATAAAGACCCAGGGTGAAGACAGCCCAGGAGAGAGGCGTCAGAGGAAGAAAGCAGCCCTCCCCACGCCTTGATCTCAGGCGTCTACCCTCCAGAACTGTGAGAAAACATGTCTCTGTTGTTCACACCACCTGCTCTGTGGTATTTTTCTCCTGTAACAAGTTCAGAGATTGGCAGTTCCTGGTGGTGGCTAGCTTGCTCAGTGAGATGGTCAGAGACCCAGGCTCTTTCTACTTTCCGCTCTGCCATCCTCAGCACGTAGGCTCTGGTCTTGTCCCTTCCTGTAGCCCCGCGCCCTGCATGGTGGCCTGCCTCCCGGAGGCATAATGGCTGCTGCTGTCCTTCTTCAGACAGTGTATCACATTTAAGACCAGGAGAAACACGAAGGTCCTGCCAGCTGGACAGCCTGTCCTTTCAGATAAGGAAAAGCAGTGCTCTCCAGAACCCCTGATGTCCTGAGTTTGTGTCTCATTGTCCAAAATCATGTTGCACAGCTGTAAAGGAGTCTGGGAAGGGGGCCCCCCAGGGCTTGTACTGCAGGTCATCCTGGGCAGTATCAGGGTTCTCTTAGCCAGGGAGAAGGACAGTATTTGATAGGTCACTGAGAACATCAGCGCAATTTCAAGTATCCGGATAATAGGTTGAAAGTTTTCATGCATCTTGGCAGGGGAAGATCATGGGCTCCTGGGAGAGAGCCAGTGAGGTTTGGGTATCCCCATCCTGAGAATGAACATTCTGTGGGGACATCCTTCCCTGCACCTCCTCCCCACCTTCAGCCCACCCCGTGTTGTGTGGTGTTGCCCAGCCACAAGATGGGTGGGGACTGTTTGCAACTCATAAAGTCTGTTCAGTCCCTTTAGGGTTCTTGGAGTAAGCAGGGGCTTTGTGAAACATCCTGTTATTTTTCTTCCCTTGCCGATGATGACAGCACATAGCAAAAGCCCTCTTTTCAGATTCCTTCTAAGATTCTAGTACCTACTGCAGAGCCCTCTCCTCTACCATTTATTATGGTACCTTTTGAATATCTGTCTACATGTTTTTCCTCTCCTCTAGCATCAGGGACCTGGGTCTTACCTCTGTATTTCTAGCACTAAGCTCAGTGTAATTAATAGACATGTGATGAAGGTTTGAGTGGGTGAATGAGTGATGGGAAAAGCACAGTGCTAACATTCCCTGAGCCTACTTAGATATTTGTTCCTTATTTGAAGTCATCAGTCCACCTTGGGACAGAAGGTCCCATGGCCTTAGAGTATGTGTTCTCTGTCTGTGGGTTTTAACTGCCTGCAAGCTGCCCTTACTGGGGGCGGGAAGGCAGGGTGGTACATGGGTATGTCCGTTTGTGCCATATATGAGCTGATGAAGGGAATGACTTCAACTCTGGGCTCTGGTGTCCCCAACCCACTTGGCATGGGGATGTCTTTTGTTGGCCCAGATTTTAAAGCATGTGTTGAATTCTCTCATTCTTTGTGAATTATCTTTTGGAGCCATTAACAACTGAGACTGAAATTTGCTAACTGGTTTAATTTCATCCTGAAACATCACCAATTTTAAAAGTAGTCCAACATGTTTTTCACTTCTCTGGTCTTAAAAATGATTCCTTAATGAATTTTAGTTCCAAAATTTTACCTCCGTCTTTGATGTTTAAGTACGTAGCGCGAAAGCTAAAAGGAATGAGCAACTTTGTTGAAATTAGAGTCAAAGCAGTAGCCCAGGTGGGTTTATATACTGTGAATTCCCTGACAAAGAAGATGTCTTCAGCCTGCAGTGGAGTTCTCTAATCTAGATACTCCTTCCCACCCCTTTCCACACTGCTGCCCAATTTATCTGTCTCAATGTGTGTATGACCCTATCATTCACATGCTGAAACCCCTTCAGTGAGTCTTCCTTGCTCTCAGGACAGAGTCCCAGCCCCTTAGATTCCTGTGGCCAGTGTCCACCTCCCTGGTTCCTCCCCAGGAGGCCTGTTACACTCGCCCGTCCCTTTGAGTTACCCTCTGCATCCCTCTGAGGGGCTCTGGATTAGAAGTGAGGTGGACAAGCACAGACCTAGGGCCTGATCCCAGCTGACACCTGTTTTTTTGTATAGCCTGCAAGCCAGTAATTAGTTTTATATTTTTAAATGTTGAAAAAGTATTAAAAGACTAGTTTGTGACACATGAAGGTGATATAAAATTCCAATTCTGTGCCCACGTGGAGACTTCCCTGGTGTCCAGTGGCTAAGACTCCACACTCCCAAATGCAGGGAGCCCAGGTTGATCCTTGATGAGGAAACTAGACCCCACATGCCACAACTAAGAGTTTGAATGCTGCAACTAAGACCTAGAGCAACCAAATAGTTTTTTTTTTAATTACTTTAAAAACAGGGAAGATGATCTTTTAAAAGTCTGTGCCCATCTGTTTACGTGTATGCACATTACACTGTCAGAGTTGAGCGGTTGTAGCGGAGACCCACATAGCCAAAAATATTTACTCTCTGACCCTTTGTGGGAAAAGTTCACTGATCCTAGCTTCATATTGGCTCCACGGGTGGGTGGGGGGAGGACAGTGATCTCCCTTAGCCACCTCTCAGGCTGCCCCAAATAAACACACAGTCTAAGTATGAATAACGTGCTAACTCGACACATACAGCTTCATGACAAGTCCCAGGGGACCCCTCCCCAGCCTGTCACTGCCCCAGATCCTCCCTATGCAGGCCCTTCCTTTGCTTGAAAGCCCCATCCAACTGATGTCCACTCATCAGCTATGTCTCTTCCTTCAGGAAGCCTTCCTTGACTACTCGGCCTACATAGTCCACGTAGAGACCCTCCTCTGGGCTCTTTGGTCCAACTCCATATAGCCCTTTTCACATATTATTGACTTGGCTGGTTTACTGTCTGCCCTTCTTCACTAGACTGCAAACATCAACAGGTCGAGACCATGTCCTGTTTACTTTTCAATCCCCAGAATTTAGCCACTTCTGGCAGATTATTAGGTCATCAGTAAACAGAAGAAGGGAGTGGATGAATATAGAATAAATGATCTATCTATGGTGAGTAAAGCATGACTCTTTATCAGCACAGGCCTTTAGGAAAATAATGGGATAGATTGGCCTCGGGTCCCTTACTTCCTGCAAATAGTGATAATACTTTTATATGGTATCTGATGGCTTTATCCCAAAGCCCTTGGCCCTGGGAATCAGGGAAGTCTTTTATAAGAATATTCCCATTTATTACATGTTTGCTATGTTTCAGGCATTTTGCTGAATGGTTACTTAACTTCTAATTCTCAAATAATCCTGTGAACTAGGAGCTATTATTAGGCCTATATCAGTTCAGTTCAGTCGCTCAGTCATATCTGATTGTTTGCAACCCCATGGACTGCAGCACGTGAGGCTTCCCTGTCCATCACCAACTCCCAGAGCTTGCTCAAGTTCATGTCCATCAAGTTGGTGATGCCATCCAGCCATCTCATCCTCTGTTGTCCCCTTCTCCTGTCTTCAATCTGTCTCAGCATCGGGGTCTTTTTCAAATGAGTCAGTTCTTCGCATCAGGTGGCCAAAGTATTGGAGCTTCAGCTACAGCATCAGCCCTTCCAATGAATATTCAGGGTTGATTTCCTTTAAGATTGACTGGTTGGATCTCCTTGCAATCCAAAGGGACTCGCGAGAGTCTTCTCCATCACCACAGTTCAAAAGCATCAATTCTTCGGTGCTCAGCTTTCTTCACAGTCCAGCTCTCACATCCATACACGATTACTGGCAAAACCATAGCTTTGACTAGGTGGGCCTATATACAGATGAACAAATTGAGGCTCAGGGAAGTTAAGTAACTAGTCCAAAGTTACACAGTTAATAAGATTCATAGCTGAGTTTTAAACCTTCCTCCCTCTGATTCATGTTCTTAAATCACCTGAAAGATCTAAACCAAAGCAGGTTATATTTTTAGAAGGACTCTAGCACAGTACATTTCTGACTAATGTGCTCATATTCTATTAATAAATATCTTGGCCATCTGCCCTGGACTTCATGATACTTGCCTCTTTTTTCTTAACCCCCAAGGAATGACTTGTGCTCAGGCTGATTTATCCCTCTCCTTCCTTTGGGCTGACACGTGGAGACGTCTTCCGCCCGCCTCTTTTACCTGCTGGCAGCACTGCTCTCGCTGGGGATGTAGCTCAGGGATCACTCCCGGGAGGAGCTTTGCCTTCTCTCCCATCCGTGTGCCCACCTTTGCCCCCACCCCAGCAATGGCAGTGGCAAGCCCCCCTTTTCATGCTTGGTGATTCCAGCCCTGTGACAGTAAGATTTCCCCCAGCTCTGAGACCTCTCAGTCCCAGCACATTGCAGCTTCTACTGGCAGCTGAGACCACTGTGTAGGCGCGTCATGATCACACAGGTTCAATGTGTACCTGGCTGGGCCGAGTGTCAGCAGAATGCCACAGGAGATGGCTCCTCAGTCACCACCATCTGGCCAGGTGAAGGAGCTGGCCTTTGGCGAGGCTGATTCTTGGAATAAGACTTGCAGACAAAAATCTCACCTCCTGCTTAGGACTATAGAACAATTTCTGAGTTTCTTTCCCTTATTTTTTTAATTAACATTTATGTAAAACAATTAGGTTTTTTTCTATTAGCTTTTTGTGCCTCCATGAGCTCACAACAGTTGTAATAATGGTTTTATTTTCATTAAAATATGTATGTTCATTTTTTAATCAGTAGAAAAAGTATGAAGTATAATGGAGGAAAAAAAACCATCTCAAATTCTCCCATGCAGGAATAACTTTTACGTTAAATGACCTTTGTTCTGGTCTCTTTATAAGTAATTAGATCATAGTTTTTTTTTTTTTTCCAAAACATTAATTTGTTTTCTTATATAAAAACTTAATTTCCATTAACTTTCTGCCATATTTGAAATTATAGATATTCCTGTACTCAAAAGAAATGATCTGTCATCCTCTTCTCCTTCTAAGTATATCTCCCCCATCTCGTCCCCTATTTCTCTTATAACGGTCACTTTTTACAACATCAATAAATCAAATTTGTATAAAGTTTAGAAAGTGTAGTAGTTCAAAACATTTTTATAGCCCTAACATAGAATAACTCTCACGGTGGTGGTGTGTGCATGAGCTGGGGGAAGGGTTGATATTTCAGGGTGATGACTGTGTGTGTTTGCATTTTAAATGTGCTGTTGCCTTTATACAAATGTGGATGGATGTTGTCCTTGGCTCACGGGAACTGGCGTGCTCAGTCACCATGGGTCAAGGACGGTGTTTGACAAAGGACCATGGTCATGTGGTGGATTTTCCTTTTTTTTTTAAGAGGCGGCAGTTGCAAGATTCAGGCTTCCTGGGTCACTCAAGTTCTTGCTGTGCTACATCAATACTTTGGAGATAGGCCACCCAGAATCTCTTAAAAAGTACTCTAAACACCCCAGGGATCTTATTCCACAGGAAAAAATTCAGTGGTCCACGTGTGAGTTCTGCACTCCATACTGCCCCATGTTGTGACTGTTGCTGAGTTTCCCAGAGTTCACCTTTAGGTTTAATTTCCTGAAATTGATCTGCTTGGTTACTCTGGCTTTACTTTACTCTCTGGCAAAGGAGGGAAATGGCAATGAACAGGCTGCATTTTGTTACATCTTTACTTCAAAACAATTAAGCAGCCGTTCATGATCTTGACTGGTTCTTTTAGGGGCGTATTCATCCTCTGGGTCTGGGATGGAACTGATACGAACTTTAAACAAATCACCAAACTGCCTGTGAGGTGGCATTCCTAGTGGAGATTTCAAGTTCATGCCCCGTCCCCACTGCTTTGTTGGTCCGTTGTTGTTTTTTCCCTCTGGTGGCCCCTCTCTCCATCTAAATCTTTACCCTGCTTGGAGCCACCTGGGAACTGGGTGAGCCAGTCCTGAGTTCAGAGGTGCTGCTGCCAACTGGAGGGAAAAGAGGCAGCCCAGGGCCAGCTCCCCAAGCTGGAGCCCCACCAGCAGGCCCAAGACTGTCAAGGATTCCAAAGAGAGATGAATTCCAGCCCACTATTCACTGTGAGGTTTGCTTTTTACCATTTTTTTTTTAAATCATCTTTTTAAAGAGAATTTGGTTCTGGCAACGAGCGTGTTGCACTTCATCAGCCTTTGATCTTGCTCTGGGTTCCCTGGCCCCTGGCTCCCTGGGCAGTCATAAACCATTATTATTTCATGGTTTAATGGCAAGCTTCCAGCCCTCTGGGCCTCTCTTAACCAGAAGACCACCTTCAGCCCTGGTGGCGTTCTGATAACTTAGAGTGAAGTGTTAACCAGAGCATGGCTGTGTTTGCTTTTAATTTCCTGACCTTGAGGAAGAAAGGGGAAAGGGCAGTCCTAATTGGACTGGTAAGTGGTGAAGAAATCTTCTGTCCCTGAGCTTGTGGACTGCCCCGTGGGAGAGGCAGTGTGGACTCGAAGGATGAGCGGGCTGAGTCTGAATCCCACTTCCTCCACTAACTTGGTGACCTTCGCCAAGTGACCAGTACCATCCAAACCAGTGTCCCTCATTGGTAAAAAGGGGCTAGTAACAGTACTGGCTGATGGTGATGAGACCACTCCCAGGGTCTTCCCAGGGGCTCAGATGCTGCTTCATCTGACTGGTAGTGCTGCCCAGTGGGGGTCAGATCTCCGTTACTAACTCGTGGTTCAAACCTGCTTCCCAAACTCAACTTGGACCCCCACTCTTCTCTCTTCCTGTCTCCCCACCTTTGCTCCTCACTTGAACTCTTGGGTCTCACAGTACAGTGCTCTCATTGTTAGGTGGGTGCTGGCTGAGAATTACATGAGTGTTTGATTGCTCTTGAGGAACCATTTTTACGGGGAAGACTGATAGTTCATCAAGTCAAGCAGATTTCATTCCAGTTCTAGGTTTTCTTCCTTATTTCCTTCATCTTTCCCCTGTTTCAACACTCCTCCTCAATCTCTTTGAACTTAGACTATCAGGAGAGACACCATTCAGTGAAGTGGGTTGTTTTTTTTTAATCAACTGTCTTTATATTCCATTTGGGTCTCTCGGGAAAATATTCCGGCTTTAACTCTTCAGCACTTTGTTCAGTGTGACTAATATACAAACACTGGGCATTAAACGTACTATATATAAAATTCCAGATCAGAGAATGGAAATACTTTTTAAAAAAAATAAAAATGGTTGGATTATGTGAGCTATTTGGAAACTGTTCAGTGGGGCAATATAATTTTTATTTTCAGAAGCTTATGGATTGAACCTCACCCAAGCTTCCAGCTCCCAAGGAAACTGGCAAAAAGATGCCCTGCCAAGTTTCCTCTCAAGGGCAGTAAAAGAGCAATCCTCCGCATCCTGGGTTTCATTATAAAGAAGCAGGAGACAGACGGTGGCCTTTGCTGTCTTCACAGATGAGCTTCCCTGAGCCGGCTAGCGAGTCGGGGGAGGTGTGTAGGAGCCAGGGACAGGAGACGGTGCTAGACACACGGGCTTGCACAGGTCTCTGGCTCCACCGCAGTCACCGCTTCCTGAAAACAACATTTGCAAGTCTGCACAGAGCTCTGGGAGTGGAATGTTGAGTTGAGGGGACAGTTAAGTTAAGCCTTTTAAAAATTTTCCCACTTTTAATTTTATTATTTATTTTAATTGATTGCATTACAATATTGGTTTGATATCTGTAATACATCAACATGGATTAGCCATTGGTGTCCCTCTTGAACCTCCCTTCCACCTCCCACCCTTTCCCACCCCTCTAGGTTGTTACAGAGCCCCAGTTTGAGTTCACTGAGTTATACAGCAAATTTCTGTTGGCTATTTATTTTATATGTGTTAGTATATACTTCCCTGCTACTGTCTCCATTCATCTCGCCCTCTCCTTCCTCTCACCTACCCTTGTCCAGAAGTCTGTTCTCTGTGTCTGCGTCTCCATTGCTGCCCTGCGAATAGGTTCATCTTGATGGCCTGTTGATGACTGGTCAGAAAACCTGAACTGTAAATCGATCTAGTTTTCACACACACACAAAAAAGTTTATCTTTACATTACAATTTTTTGTGTATATGTATGAATGGGGAGAGGGGGTGTTTTTATAACTGGGTGGGGGAGGAATGAAATCATAGGAAATAATACTGTCAGGGCCAATTTGTTTCCATTGTTGACAATTCAGAAGTTAAATAGTGGAATGAAAGTGGGGGAAAAGGTTTTGAAGTGTATAGTGCTGAATCAGACTTAAGAGGCCATCCAACTGACCACCTTACCTTACAGAGAAGAGAATGAAGTCCCCATTGATTTGGTGTTTGGGCTGAGTCCTGCTTCTGAAAAAGCTTAGCACTAAAAGTCTGGTCTGTCAACCCAGTGTGGGGTCCACTGGCTTCTGCCTTGTTGCTTGCTTGCTTGGAGGAACCAGCACCTCCGCAAGCTGAAACCCGGCTTGAATTCCTGGTTGACTACCAGAAAGAAGGCAGGACTCACCTTCTAGGCCCTGGATTTCCCATCTGACTCTATGGCGCCCTCTCTGGGGACTGGTGGAGAATCACCTGGGAAGGAACCTGAGACTGAAGCAGAGCCAAGTGACCAAGCCCAGAAAACAGCTTGAGAAACCAGGATTGGGTGTGCGTAGGTTTCTTAATTCTGCACGTTTCTTGAGAAGTGCTGGGAATTTCCCCTGTTACTGGCAGAATTTTTTTCATGCCTAAGTATCATAGAGAGAAGAATATTATCAGAGAAAAGAGTGTGTATCCAGAGTAACGCTAGTTGCTTGGGCTTTCCAGGTGGCGCTAGTGGTAAAGACCCCACCTGCCAGCTCAGGAGATGTAAGAGACGCAGGGGGTTCTATCCCTGGGTCGGGAAGATCCCCTGGAGGGGGTATGGCAACCCACTCCAGTATTCTTGCCTGGAGAATCCCATGGACAAGGGAGCCTGGCGGTCTACAGTCCATGGGGTCACAAGGAGTCGGACACAACCGAAGCTACTTAGCACCCACGGCCAGAGTAAGGGATGTCAGGGACTGGTGAGGTGGAGCTGGGAGACGGGAGGGGCTGCTTGCAGGATCCAGAGGGAAGCCTGAACCAGCAGGGACAGAGTTTTGAGATAGAAAGGTGGTGAGAGCACCAGGGCTTGGTGGTTGATTGGATGTGTGGGGGAGGCAGGAGAGAGTTGATAAGAATGACTCATAGGTCTGTCCTTGGGCAACTGGGTGGATGCGGTGCTGTGCTCAAAGAAGGGACTGGCGGCTTTGGGGAATGAGATAATGAGTTCTGAGATTCAAGGGTTGGGCAACCTGCTTCAGAAAAATGGAATGACGGAAGATTGTGGTTGTGTGTGTAGATTGAGAAACCTAGAGGCTTCACATAGAGCCAAAGCAGATGGGGTGGTGGAACCTTGTTTCAACAGAAATGCTGATTTTGGAGATGAGAGAGGCAGAGGATGCCTGGATCTTGTCTACTTCTTCCCTGCCTCTCACGCAGTAGTTCGTTTCACGGTAATGATCTGAGCCGTGCATGTGGGTTTTCTCTGTAACTTTTACAGTGTTCAGTAGGGATTGATTTGGGTGTCCTTATTAACTAGTAAAGGAATAAAGGTTTCACTCTGACTTGCTTTCTTTTCCATCATGACTGAAATAAACTGTTTTTTCTTAGTAAAGGGAAGGGGGATGCTTTGCCTTTCTTTCTTTTTTTTTTTTTGGAAAGCCCTTTTTCTAAAATAACCTTGCCCCAGGCCCATGTGATAAACCTGGGAATTTCTGTGGGCAAAGAAGGCATAGTGTTGCGAGAACTTAAGGCAAACGTTTTCCATCTCCAGTGAGAACGGCTGAAGAACAGGCTTATGTGGGAGACAGAAGAATTTCACATTGACAAAAAAAAAAAAAAGACCTTTCTTAGGGGACAGACTCAGCAGATTCAGAAGGCAAGCTGTGGAACTGCATTTTGGAAAGATCGAGGGGAATAAGAGAGGTAGCCTTCTGTCTGTAGAGCTTCATGCAAGCCCTCCAGGAATCCTTGGCAGGTGGTACCTGAAGACACATTAAAAAAAGAAAGTCAGAATCTGTATCTTTTTATTTCCTCCTCTCAGACTCCAGGCCCAAACAGACCAGAACCCCTTTTCTCGCACACATCCTCATTCTCTAACTAAAGAACAAGGTGGTGAAAGTTAGGATGTCATTTTTATTTCAACATCTTGAGACTCAAGAGATTGACATCTAGCCCCAGTTCAATTCCTGACCCTCAATAACCTTGGGAAGATCGCTTAACTTTGGGGGCGGGGGCCTTGGTTTTCTCATCTATAAGATGGGTGCAAACATTACCTCATGAAGCCTTGGGAATTGAATATGACCTTGCATACAAAGTTACCACAATCCTGGCACATAGCGAGCCTGCTATAAAAGTCAGCAGTGGCTATTACTGATAATGACCGCCCTACCTCCCTTGCCAGGAGAATAAATTAAGTACTCAGTGTTAGAAGTCTCTTAAAAGCAAAAGGTACTATGCAAAAGCTGTGACGCTATCAGTTACTATTATTAATAAGAGGCTCATAATTACCTTTGCCACGGTATTAAGTGAAAGCCCCTCTGGGTGGGTGATGACTGGGAAAGTGGGAACAGTTATTAATGGAGCTGCCAGCTCTTGTTACTAGATCCACTGACATAATGTTTCTCTCTGGGAATCCTTTGACAAATCAGCTGACCTTCCTATTCCCTTGCCCTAAGCACTGTAAATTTGATCCACATGTCCCCAGCATTGTTTCTTTGGATTAATAATGAAGAGAAGGGGGAGAGTGAGGCCTGCATTAGGACTTCTCGTTGCATAGAGACCCTCCCAAATGTTTGGGCTGTCTGTGGGGTTGAGCTTTTTAGTTGAGTGGGTGGGTGGGTGGGTGGGGGTTGTCTTTTGTTTTACTTGTCTTAATGCCCAGAGCTACCCCTTCCTAATGTGTTTGGGTCCTCAGCTGTCAGGGAGAGGTTCCGCTTTGGGGACCTAGTCATATCCTCCTCCTCCCACTGGAAACAGAGCTTTGAGGAAGTGCTTTGATGCCCTGCTTTGCCAGGTCAGTCACCACTGCCATCCTGGAAGGGTCGAAGGGAGACTCAGGGCGCAGGTCTCAGGCACACAGCAAGGCAGAGAGGGAGCACAGAGGAGGCCGGGAGGCGGGGTTGGGGGAAGGGCAGGCTAGTAGGGCAGGGCTGCAGAGCAGCTGAACCTTGAGACTGGTCAAAGTCCGCTGCCAGGATCTGGGCAGGAGGAAGACTGCTCTGTGCGTGAGGCCCAGCACAGGGACTCCTGGAGGGAACCGAGCAGGGATAACAGCGCTGAATCAGGACAGCCATAGGAGAGCTTGGTGGTGGGAATCTGGGCTCACAGAGGGATGAAACGCGTGTGTTCTAGAGCCAGTCAGACCTGGATTCGAATCCTAGCTCTGCCACTTAGTAGAGCAAGTTATTAAAACTCTCTGCACAGTATCTAAAATGGAGACAGAGGTGCCGACCTTGGCGAAAGAATAATACATGAAGTCTGCATTCCCAGCACATAGGAAAAATACCTGTAATAGCAACTGAAGAGCCTTTAATTTTGAACCACACAGCAGTCCAGGCATTGACATTCAACAGCTCAAGTCATTCCTCACTGCCACACTGCCGTAAGCTCAATAGCCTTTGTTATCTGTAGTTAACACGTGAGGAATCTGAGGCACAGAGAAGTGAAGTAACTTGCCCAAGATCACACAGCTGGTTCAGTGACAGAGCCAGAGTCATGAGCCCAAAGGCTCCAGCTCCAAGGCCCTGTCTTGAGCTCTTTGCTGCAGGACCCATGGCTATTATCATCCTTGTGACAATTTCTGTGGGCAGGATAGGGAATCCTAGCCCGGATTTGGCCACAACCCAGGGGCTCTCCCATCATCTCAAGGAATTTTAAGAGATTTTTCCCAAAAGTGACTGATTAAATTCCTGTGGGTATTTTGCTTTTTCAAAAAAAAGTTCAAGGGGGTTGGACAAAGATGCCTTGATCAAAGAAATAGCGGTTATCAAAAACTGGGATTCTCTGTGCCCACATGCTCTTAACAACCAACAGCTCAATTTTAAGCCAGTCTGATTTTGCTTCTCTAGTGTTTTCTAAGAAGCCACACAATGAGTTGAAGAAATTTACGCGCTGTCACCCTCTGGGATTGATTCTGACAGCTCTGCTCCTCTGTTGTTGAAGTGCTAATGAAAAACACTAATTGGCCTTGGCCGGTGGCTGGAGTGGGGAAAGCCAGCATCCTTTTTTCTGGTTTCTCTTAGTCCTGTTCTTGGCTTGAAGAAGGAGAAGGGGGTGGTGTGTGGGCAGCATGAGGAAGTGAGAGGACTCCAGGGGTGGTGCTGGCCTTTGAGTGGGCGGGATGGACCTTTATATCTGATGCCCCATTCCCTGAGCAACGTGAGGACAAAGCCTCTCTGTCACCCTGGAATCCTGAAGACAGCACAATGCCTGGGAAGCACCCTGAATATTCAGCGAGTGAAGAGGGGAAGGAATGAGTGAATGCTTGCGTGGCCCACGGGTGTCTGGAGGCCAGTTCCTTGTGCAGCTTCAGGAAGGGGTGATCTCCACCGCTTTAAACCTCATACGCAGGTGGGCCACCCCGCATTCTGGCTCCCACAGCACCAGCCACAGTTAAAAGTCAGCTGTCCTAAGTGGAGCCTTGCAGTTGGCCCACTCCAGCAGATGGGAAAGAGGGCTATGGACTTCCCGCTTTGCTTCTTTCCTCAGGTGGCTTGTTGATAAAAGACATTTTCACATATTGAGATATAGGGAAGTCATTCTGGCTTATACGTGAGTTAATCTGATTTTTTGTTGTCGTTGCTGTTTATGTATTTATTTGGCAGCTCCGGGTTTTAGTTTTGGCATGTGGGATCTTTAGTTGTGGCGTATGAACTCTTAGTTGCAGCGTGCAGGATCCAGTTCCCCGACCAGGGGTCGAACCCAGGGCCCCTGCATTGGAAGCTTAGAGTCTTAGCCACTGGGCCAGCAGGAAAGTCCCTAACTTGAATTTTATGCTAACCAAAATAACCTGTGGCCTATCAAACATACACTGTACATCTGCTTTAATTGCTGAAGAGCTAAGGGCACATTGACCGGAAGCAAATAATGTCTAAAAATAAAGTTTAAGGACTTCCCTGGCAGTCCAGTGGTTAAGACTTTACCTTCCAGTGCAGGGCTGGGGGTTCGATCCCTGGTTGTGGAACTAAGATCCCACATGCTGAAAACCTGAAACATAAAACGGAAGCAGTGTTGTAACAGATTCAGTGAAGACTTTAAAACTGGTCCACAGCCAAAAAAACCTTTAAAAAAAAATTGAAAATAAAGATGAAATGCCCCTCTTCCTGGGATGGTGTGCTACTGGCTCTCCTTTGATGATAAAGACCCCCTTCCCAGGTGTGAAGGCCTTAATGACTCTCTGTGTACATGCTGGTCTGTTCTTTTTTTTTTCTTTTCAAACCTTGAAGAGATGTAATCCTGACTTGTTTAATATTCTTTATTCTGACAAGATACAAAACTATAAGACTCTGCTTCTCTGAAGCAGTTTCTCAGAGTAATCTGGGCAGCACACTTCTAGGCTAGTCCTCCATTTGGCTCAAATAAAACTCTATTTTATTCGTATCATCGATTGTTTATTGATTATACTCTCTGACACGGCACCTTGTCTTCCCACAGGTGTCCTCTCCCTTCCCGCGTACTTCAGCCCCTACAATGGGGGGTCCCTGGGCCACGACGAGCGAGCCGACGCCTACGCGCAGCTGGAGCTCCGGACCCTGGAGCAGTCCCTCCTGGCCACCTGTGTGGGGAGCATCTCCGAGCTGAGTGAGTGGAGCCCCCACAGCCCGCTGGCTCCGAGGGAGAGGTGGGGAAGAGCCCGCCTTCTGGGTCCTGGCTTCCTCCTCCTCTGCCTGTCTCCTGCCTTCTCCGAAAACTGTCCATCCTTTAAGGCCAGAGGTTGCAAACCAGTGGCCCACAGACATGTGTGGTTTGACCAGCAGGTGCCTTTAATCACATCTAAACCCAGATCTTTGGTTTCTCTAGAGAAATCAGACCATCTGACACCACTGTGCCCCAGCCCTGAATGCCAGGGATCAGGGGAGCTGAGCGGCAGCTAAGGGGACAGCAGGCATTCCCTTCATCGTCACATACCTCAGTATCTCATAGCTGACCTGTCTCATGCATTTATTTTACCTGCCTGGCCCCCAAAGACTCTGAATTTATAGCCAGTGTTATAAGGAACGCATGTCTTGAAGCCTCAACATAAGAAAGAAAGAAAAAAGCAGAACTTCTCTGGCTGGCAGAAGGTGGGTGTGGTCTGCAGACTCAGCCCTGCAGCGCCCTGAGCATCTCCCAGGACCTTGGGGCTATCTGAAACACACCGGGAAACCCCTGGGTCTAGGTCATTACCGCTTGACAGCTGCTTCAAAAAAGCCTGTTAGGAGGCCAGAGATCCCCGTGCCCCCCGTCTCTCCCTCTCATTATCCCGATTATTTGAGCAATCAAACTGCACTCTCAGCCTCCTCAGTTCTCCCTTCCTGTGTCATAAGCCCACCCAGCAGAGGGTGGGCACACACGCCGGGGGTCGTAGCACACAGCCTGGAAACAGATGGAGTTTCACTCTGCTCCCGCCTTTTCCGCTTGTAATTTCTCTCAGGTTTCTGGCCCCTGAATAGTGAATGGCGAGCCTTTCTGCTTCTTTAGGACACAGCTTCCTCCCTCCCTGCCCCCAGCCTTCCTTCCCTCCCTAGGACAGGAAGTGAAGGTGCCTGGTTCAAGGTCATAGAGCAGATTGGTAAAAGGGCTGGTTCAGAAAGCGGGACTTCAGGCTCTTTGTCTCCTAGGGGCATTCCAGCATGGCCACCTGGGTCCGCTGCCCCTTGGGGCCCCTGTAGGAAGTTGGCATGAGTGTGTGGGCTGTCTTTGGAGCTACGCAGAGTCTGTGTGTTGAACTCTCCTGGCCCGAGGACAATGGGGAACACATGTAGGCTTCAGTCCACTGGAGAGCACTTGGGTTTTGTTTCGCTTTTGGAACATTGAGCACTTACTGTATGCAAGGCACTGTATGAAGCACCTTGGTCACGTGATCTCATTTACTCTGCAGAACAGCTCAGCAAGGTATGTCCTGGTGAGGGAACTGAGGCTTAGAGAGGAAAAGTCATTGCCCCCAAGTCAGACTGCTGATTGGAAGAATCCGAGTGAGGGCTTGACTCCTGCTGTGTCTGGCTTTAGCAAAGCTCTGAATTACCTAGGGCTATGGTGGGCTACAGCCCATAGGGTTGCAAAGAGTCGACTCAAGTGACTTAGCACACACACACACATGGGCTTCGTAGACGTGGCTAGCAGCCCAGCCAACAGCATCTCAAGGCAGCTGAGGTCAAGATTGGAATCTGATCTTGACTTTTATCATAGAGCCTTTTATTGTAGTAGTCTCCATGCCCGTTACAAATCAGAGTCAGACACAAGGGGAGCATTCAGAAACTACTCTCAGGTGACAGGCGTGTCATCTTTCTGTCCTTGTCACTCAGCCCAGGGACCAAGTCCTGTTGTTTCTACCTTCTAAAACAATCCCGATTTTTGGTTTTCTCCTTTCACCACCTTCACTTCCCAACAACTCAACCCAAACCAGGGCTATTTAAAACCCAAATTGGATTTTGTCACTCTGCTGCTCAGTATCCCCTCCATTCTCCCCATGGCTTTCCAACACACTCATGAAATCCGGGACTGGACATGTCATCCATCTGGCTTCATCACCTACTATTCTTCCCTTGCTGACCGCCCTGCAACCACCCTGGCCTTCTAGCCCAAATCCTCCTACCCCAGGGCCTTTGCACTAGTCATTCCTCTGCCCGTGACCTTCTCCCCCAGGTGCCCAATCATGGCACGTTCTCCAAATTTCTGCCAAATAACACTTACTAGACAGGCCTTTCCCACAGACCCTGCAGAGACTCAAGGTCCCACCCTCATTCCTCTGTGTCCCATCTTTTGGCTTTGGTTTATTCCAAGCACTAATGGACACTTGGCAGGTGAATTGTTGGTCATCTCTCCCATGTGATTAGAAAGTCACCATCACAAGAATGGAGACTTTCTCTGTTGTACCCCTGGAGTACGTATCACTAGTGTTGAGAACAGTATCTGAGCCATGTGTGTGTGTGTGTGTGTGTAGAAATGAATTTGCTGCATGCTAAGTCACTCCAGTTGTGTCCAACTCTTGGCGACCCTACGGACTGTAGTCCGCCAGGCTTCTGTGTCCATGGGATTCTCCAGGCAAGAATACTGGGGTGCGTTACCATGCCCTCCCCCAGGGGATCTTCCCAACCAGAGATCGAACCTGTGTGTCCTGCATTAGCAGGCAGGTTCTTTACCACTGATGCCACCTGGGAAGCCCAGTGAATCGTCTGTCATCCAGTTTTTGCCTCCTAAAGCCCACCTGGGATTGGTCCTCATCCTGGCTCAGCCATTCCTCAGGCCAAAGGTAAGAAGGATGCCCAGAGCATCTTTCACCAACAACCCAACTGGCTGTGTCATGTGCGAAGACTCCCAAGCTCTCTCACTCTGAAACCGGTGTTTTTGCTAATCATCTTGAAGGAGGAAGAAGCTGAAGGTGGAGGCAGATATTGCAGTTTTTCCCTCTGAGACTAAAGAACTTAATGAGGCTAGTGATACTTGGCACTGAGTACCTCGTCCCTGAGAGTTTAGCCCGGGTTTAACATGCATCCTCTCACTGCACCTCGCCAGGACCAGCCTGCCAGGTTGGTCAGGAAGTCTCACTCTTGTATCAGCTGCACAGGGAGCTCCAGCCACTTGTCTTTTCCTCTGTCCCTCTCTACTTATGAGAATGTAAATGGGAGGGAATAAGAAAGAAATGAAACACTTTTTTAAAGGGAACCAGGTGGTGTGGGCCTCATTTTGGAGACAGTGTTAAATCCCAGGTTACCCCTGCTTGCTCTTTTTTTTTTTTAACTGCCCCAGATCTTAGCTGCAGCATGTGGGATCTGTAGATGCAGTTTGCAAACCATCAGTTGTGGTATGTGGGATCTAGTTCCTTGACCAGGGATTGAACTGGGCCCCCTGCATTGGGAGTGCAAAGTGTTGGGCACTGGGCCACCAGGGACGTCCCTCCCCTGCTCTTTTTATCTAATGGCTCCTGATGGACATTAGACAGTCCAGAGGGAACCCATAGCACCTCTGATCAAGGCTCTCATGACTAGCAAGCAGAAAGGGTGTTTCTCCCTGCTCTGGGGTGTTCCTGGGCTTTAGACTGAGGTCTCATCAAGCTTAGGGTCATTTGATTCTTGAGTACAAGGACATCTCAGAAGCAGCTCTGAGAGCCCAGTTGTGCCAAACCAAGAGCACAGCCCCGTCGAGCCACAGCTTCTCAAACTCACTGTGGTGACGGGCCAGGAGTGGTATATCCTCACCTCTGTTGGGCTTCCCAGGTGGAGCTAGTGGTAAAGAACCCGCCTGCCAATGCAGGAGATGCGGGTTTGATCCCTGGGTTGGGAAGATCCCCTGGAGGAGGGGATGACATCTCACTCCAGTATTCCTCCTAGAGAATCCCATGGACAGAGGAGCCTGACAGGCTACAGTCCATGGGGTCGCAGAGAGTTGGAGATAACCAAAGCGACTTAGCATAGCTCTATTGCAAACTGAAACATTTGAAACACAAAATAACAAACTGAAACACAAAATAAAGTGTAGATCAGATGCAAGTCATCTTATTTTATTATTAGATTAAATAGGCATAAAAATCACTCTGTCAGACTGCTCTGGAAATTTTTTCAAGCTCACTTTCAGTTTCTGAATTGAACTTCTGAACCAGTAACCACCAGTTTCGCAGACCTGTTCCAGTCTGCAAACCGCCCTTCGAGTAAGCAATGTTGCAATAGTCGAGAGCATACATTCGGGACACAGAGACTGCAGTTCAAGTCCTGGCTGGTCCCCTTGCTGCTTGTGCCCCTGGACACATTTAACTGGTGTAAGCCTGTGTCCTCATCTGTGAAATGAAAATGCCTCGCTGATGGGGTGGTTGTAGAGACTAGAGATTTTGTTGTATCTTTTCATGTCTGTCAGGAAGCCTAGAAAATAGAAAGTGGCAGGGAGGACAGTCTCTCAGGGAGAACACCCAGAGCATGCGGCTGTCTTTGCCTGTTACACGGCGCTGCAGCACAGCTTAAGTCTTTAGATGCCTGATCAGAGTTGTCCACAGCCATCTGTCTTTTGGTCTTTGAGAGAGACTTGTCGCCTGCAGCTTGGCTTGGATCGAAGTATCCAGGGCCTCCATCTCTAGTTCCCATGCCTTCATGGTTTTCTGAACTTTCGGAAAGCCTCTCTCTTCCTGGCTTCCCTTTTAGGGAACCCTTAGGAGGCACATCTGTTCCTTCCTTGACTTTCTTGCCTGCATTCTGGCTGGAAACGTGCTGCCACGGGGTCTACACCAGTAACAACGCAGTAATTTTAAATGTAATGAATGGCAACAACTTCTACCTTATCAAACTTTGTAATGATATTTCACCAAGGTTTCTTTGATGCTATCAGGGATTCTGAATTCTCCTCCTCATGGTCCTGTGGTCGTGCCAATGGTTATGACATTCAGACCTGGAGACACGGGAGCCAGGTTTCAACTTATTGCAGCCAATGTAACTCTGCAACTAGCTTCTGGGAGGTGGCTTGGCCTGGGATTATTGGGACCAGTTTCTACCACCCAGGACCTGAGGGCGGAGCTGGGATCGGACATTGCAGGGCTGGACTCCTCCTGTCCTGGGAAAGGTGGAGCAATACTTGACTGCAGGCAGGGGTCCCAAGAGGAAGAGTGTGACAAGGCGGCCTACAGTCTAGAGAATAACAGCAGCAAAGGACAGTAATAATAATGGTGATGTATTTAACTTTACTGGAGAAGGCAGTGGCACCCCCCTCCAGCACTCTTGCCTGGAAAATCCCATGGGCGGAGGAGCCTAGTGGGCTGCCGTCCACGGGGTCGCACAGGGTCGGACATGGCTGAAGCGACTTAGCAGCATTTAACTTTACCAAGCCCTTTGTGCCAAGCCTGATGTTAAGTGCTTCACATTGGTTATTTATTTGAATTCTCAGAACTTGTGGTTAGAAGCAATTATTTTGCAGATAAGGAAACTGAGGCTTGATAAGTAACTTACAGAAGGCACACAGTTTGAAACCCAGGCAGGTCTGACTCTGGAATCTACGCTCTTAATCCACTTACCTGGTGATTCGCAAATCTGACTGGACATTAGATTTAGCAAGGGAGATTTTACAAAATATAGACACCTGGGTCCTGCCCCATGCCAATTAAATCAGTTCTGGGGATGGAACTAGGTATCAGGGGCTCTGTGCTCTCAGCCCTCTTGGCCCTGGGATCTGGCAGGAGGCACCCAAGCTACAGCTGTGGGCTGAGCAGGGTCCGCTGTATGGAGAGGAGTGAGGACCCAGGGGTGAGGGGGCATGGAGGGCTCTTTCCCTGCATGGAGGTCTCTAGTTCCAGGGCTGTCACTGTCCCTGCTTGGAAACCAAATGTTTTCACTCTGGTGGTCATGGGAGGACTTGACATCTGATGAGCTCAAGTCAAGTACCACCAGAAGTGTTTCAAAATGAAGTGAATGTGTAAGGCTACATTTTCATTCTTCAAATGTTTGCTGAGCACCTATTTTGCAGTAGAACCTGTACAGGGCCCCAGGGATACATAGAACAGAGTACCGGACCCAGATGCTCTGTAGGGAAGTTTAAGGGAATAAGTGAGTGATTTGGTCCTGCCGACATCAAATGACACTTCACCTACCATAATAAAACCTGCTGGTTTCTCCCTCCATAGGTTCAGCTTTGCTCAGAGGCTTTCTATCCAAGGGGCTATCTGTGAGGAACTGCATGGGGGTGTAGGAAGCTGACCCACAGGGGACGCTCCCCTGAGTTCTCAGGCCTGAGAAGAATGGAAGGCGCCGCTTTTCCTAGAGTGAGGGGCCCGCGGGTGCCGGGGGCTGTTTCACCCATCCTTTCTCAGCATTGTGGCCTCACACAATGATGGGATATTTCCTGTCCTAAGCTGGTGGGGTATTGAAAAGACTTGACTGGGGAAGAAACACAGCACAGGATATAGGAACCTGAGGACCCCACGACCTTCAGGAGGGCAGGCTGTGGCCTGGGTCTCTGCTCAGTTCATGGACTTATAGATGTGGATTCAAATCTAGACTCCACCATTTACTTAACCTCTGAACACTGTGGCATCCCTGTGATCAGGGAAATGCATGGGATCAGTAAATGTTTACTTACTGGATGGGCCTCAGTTTCTTCATCTGCAAAATGGGGATATACTTGGACCCCAGCAGTGTACAGATCAAATTAAAGACTTTTTCTAGAAAATGGAACACCCGGCACATAGTAAGCATAGTGGATGGTAGTGGTGAGTTTTCCTTGGGGACATTGGAAAGGGAAGCCCTGTTCTGCAGAAGTACGTGCACTTTGGGGACTCCTCTGGTGGTCTAGTGGTTAAGAATCTGCCTTCCAATGCTGAGGACGTGGGTTCCATCTTTGGTCTGGAAACCAAGATCCTACATGCCACGGGGCAGCTAACCCCTCACTCCTCAACTGCTAAGCCCATATGCTCTAGAGCCCATGCTCTGCGACAAAAACCTGAGGGCCGCAACTGGAGAGAAGCCCCCCATTGCATCTAGAGAAAGCCCACACACCACAGCAAAGGGCCCACGTAGCCAAAAATTTTTCAAATAATTTTTAAAAAAAGAAGTACTTGAACTGCCCCCAGACAGCATGGGAAAGAACCACCACACAGCCTGGCACAGGAATTAGAGGCTGAGAGGAGAGGCCCAGAGAGATTCCCATGGTCGGAGCCGGGAGAAGGCCTGTGGGATGGTGGAGAGAGTGGGGATGTTGAAAAAGAAACTGTATTAGCATAAAGTCTGGTGGGGCCAGGCCCTGCCAAGTGTTTCATTCAACTGTTAGGGCAGGACTGGAAGTGAAAGGGAGTCTAGATTGCTGTTGTGCATCTGGGTGACAGTTGCCACCTCCGCCTGCTGCCTCTGGGTAAACAGTAATTATGCATGCTGGCTTAGGCACTGTTCCTCTAACCAGCAAGAATCCTTGGAAGAATATGCCCTGCCGACTCAGACTTTTTCCTTTTCTCCCGCTCTCTCCTGCCCTCCTCCCCTCCAGGTGACCTGGTCTCCCGCGCCATGCACCACATGCAGGGGCGCCACCCGCTGTGTCCAGGCTCCAGCCCCGCGCGTCAGGCCCGCCAGCCGCCCCAGCCCATCACCTGGTCCCCCGACGCCCTCCACACACTGTACTACTTCCTGCGGTGTCCACAGATGGAGTCCATGGAGAACCCCAACCTGGACCCCCCGAGGATGGCCCTGAACAATGAACGGTAGGGCTCTGCCTTGGGCTGCGTACCTGGTGGGCCACGCGACCCCGTGTACGTGTGGAGTGACTGACAAGGTGGCCGAAGAACCCCGGCCCTGGCCTGTTTGCCTGTGGGGAGGTGGCCTGACACGGCGAGGACTGTGCATTCAGATGGAGGAAGGTCTGGCCCTGGGGTGCAGTGGGGTTTGTTGACCCTGGGCTGATGCACTGTGGGTTGCTGAGGCTCCGAAGTTGAGCTTTGGCCCCTCTCAGCTCTAGCACTTTCACCTGGGCTCTCAGAAATTCATTTGCCTCTTTTATAAAATGAGGTATTCACATCTACCTAGAAAAGTGAGTGGTAAGACGCGCGTGAGCTCATGCTCTGAGAAAAAACACTTAGGACAATGTCTGGGTGGTAACCGGCCCTCCATCAGTGGTAGCCGTCACCTCTGTTGATGACCGTGATGTCACTGTTACCATCATTCTTGTTAGAAATCTCAGGCATGTTTTGCCCTGTCCACTCATTTTACAGATGGGAACGTCATGGCTCTGGCCGATTATCTGATCTCCAGCAACTTAGTGGATGAACAGCCCCAGGGCCCAGGCCTGCTGGCTTCAGTCTAGTGCTCTCCCGTAGGGGCCCAGCCCTTTCCCAACTGATGGAATTGGATCATCATCGTTTTAATCCTCTGGGAGCTATCTAGCGAATGCAGGGCCGAGGCAGGCAGGGCCTGACACAGAGCGAGAAGGTGGCAGGTGGAGGCCCTGGCTTCCCTGAAGGAAGCACCAGCAGGGAGGGGGGTCAGAGCATAGGCCCTCCGCCCCAGCTGTTTCTGCTTTGCGGAGAAATTGTTGTGGTTGCCAGAGCTTGGCTGGGAGGGCAAAAGGGCCAAGAAAACATCTGGAGAGGGTGGGGATGGGGACAGAGGGGGCTTGTTTATTGGTCGGTGAGGTCCCCGAGGGTGCCTGAGGCTGGGTCACCCAAACAAAGGTGACTGGGAGAGGAGGCAGAAGTACCTCCCTGGGACCCGCTGCCCCAGGCTGGGTGGCTTGGCCCTAGGGCTGTGACCGTGGACGTTGGCTGCGGCGCTGGCCAAGGAGGTGCTCTTCTGCAGGCGCTGTGCCCAGAACCCCTGGGATGTCTTTGTGGCCACCCTCTGGCTTTCCTCCTGGGAGGATTCCCAGGGCCTGATGCTCTGAAACATGGCATCAGGGTTCCTTTGTGACCCAAGCTGCTTGTCTGTATGTGATTGTTGCAGCTGCGCTGGAGTGGTAACATACACACGAGTGTGTGTTTAGATAGCCCATTATTTACAAACTGCACTGTCTGTGGCACAAAGAAATTGGACGCAAAGGCATTTTTCCATGAATCATTTCAAATGAGTGTTAGACACATGGAAAATTGGAACCACCATGAGGAAAAAAGAATCCCCAAATGTCAGATTTGGGGATGGTAAGGAGGATACCTTAAGAATACCCAGGCGGGTGGATGGCCTGACAGCTCTCTGATGGCCCAGCTCCTAGCTGCCGAGCAGGTCCTGCTGGACTTGGGCTCCCTCTGGGAACCCTGCCACCCAAGGGAGGCCGTGCCGCCCTTGGGAAGCCAGGCTGGCCTTCCCACCGCAGGCCAGGCCACATGTCCCTGTGAGGCACTGCCGCTCTGACACCCTTAGCAGAGCTCTGGGGCCCCTCTTTGCTCCTGTGCACAAAGAGGCTGGAGCTTGCTAGGGCTCCAGGGAGACACCCTTTGCTTCTGTGAGTCTGGCAGTGTCTCTGTCCTCTCGCGTCCCCCACTTCATTCCCTTGAGGTTCCTCCCTCTGTCCTGGGTCTGGAACATGGGGTCAGGTCTCCCAACCAGAATAAGGCAGAACCTCTGGGTCTGCTTGGGGATTCGATGGTTTGGAGATGTCTGGCTCTGTTGGGATTAAGGGACCTCTTCCGTGACCTCGCACACATGGGCTAAGGAGCTCAGCTCTGTCACTTGGGTTTGGCCCATGACACCATTGATGGTGCCACTCCAGTCTGTGCTCGTAGGTTTCTGCTTTGAAGAAACTGTCCTTCTCCCTTCCCGCTGGGTGCTGTGTGTGACCACAATAATGCTGACAAGGGGCGGATGGGTCATAACATTCATCCCTCCACGAAGCTCATCCTGGGTCCCTGCTATGCCACAGGCCGCCTCTACACTAGTCAATGGGGCTCCAGTATCTCTCCATGAAGACCATCTTCCCCATGGCTTCCCGCTCTGGGTTTGGAGGGAGGAGAGAAGCAGGGACTGCAAGGGGGCAGCTTTGCAGGGGCACAAGGAGGCACTCTTACGTGCTACCATCTGCCACCGCGGTGAGCCGGGCAGCAGTGGGGAAGGGAGCACGGGCTTCAGACAGAGACCTGAGCTCAGATCCAGCCTCCCACACAGGCCCCTCCACGGCTCAGGCTCCCTATCTGTAAAATGGGGCTGTGAGATAACACACGTGAAAGGAGCCACCTCTTCCCTTTAAAAGGACAGCTCTACCTACTTCTGCTTCTTCCGTGCCCCACAATGAATCAGCAAGGTGCGTGCTAACATTACAAATGAGGGCACAGGGCTGGGGAGCACCGAGCTGCTGAGTACCCGGGCAAGGATTCAGATCAGGTCTCTCTGACCTGAAGGCCCTCGCCCTTCACCAGCCAGGCTACAGCATTCCCAGCTGTGGCTGAGAACCAGTCCTAAAGCTCTAAGAAAACCTGGGTGGGTCCCAGCCCTGGGGACCCACCTCCTCCAGGGCTGTTCTGGCCCCACCAGCCTCTCCTCTCCCAGGACACCTTCCTCGCCTCCTGGGGAGGGCCCCTGCAGCTGAAACCTCCCTGCACCCTCCCAGGATCCCTTTCTTGCTGGCAGCTTTGCATCACAGGCACCAGCGAGGCATACGGCAGGGTCTCAAACACAGGATTAGTCCCAGCTGCCATCCTTCAGGGCACATCATCACCCGTGACCAAGCTCAGAAAGTGAAAGCACTTGCTGTCAGAAATCCAGGGTTACCCAGGGAGATGGGGGGAGCCTCCTTCCCCCTACTCTGTGGTCTGGAGGAGAACGGACAACCATCTGGCTCAGCATGGTCCTCGCTCACTGTGCCTGGAGGCAGAGGGACGGGGAGCCAGAACAGAGGGCATGGTCCTCCTGGGAATGAGGAGTTTGGGGAAGTGGGGAGGGAGGTCATGGAGACATGCAGGAGCGGAGGGAGGTCTGCTGTCTTGCCAGTGAGTTGCTGGACGAGAACATCATATAGCAGAGCACGTGGAGGGAGACAGATACAGCTAGAGAAGCAGAGTGGGTGGAGGTGGAGGGGGGCAGAAATCTGGCTTTCTGCCTCAGAACCTTGGGCATTGGGGGTGCTCAGACTCCCCAAGAAGTGCTGTCAGCAGCCCGGAGAAGCCAGACACCTGCGGAATACTGGGAATGAAGGTGGGACGCTTGTCTACACCCCAGTCCATTTGCTTGAGCTTCACACCCTGGCCCCTGCCTTCTATCTCCCCACGCCAGCCCTGCACGGTGCCCCTCTGTGGATAGAAGCATGCTCCAAAGGCTCAGGCCCTGCTGGTGTTCAGGATTCTGAGCCAGGAGGAGCGTCTGATTTGGGATGCAGCTTAGAAACATCTGGTGTCCTGTTTCTTAGCCAACGGAGCACAATTGGAGGGGAAAACTGCAATTCAAAGAGATCTCACTTTTCACTGACTGATTTTAGAACCTTCAGCCTGTCCCTTAGTCTCTGCAAAGCCTGAGGGTACGTGTTACTTGTACTTTTCACAGCCACCCTTAAGTTACGAGTGCTAGGGAGCTAATGCAGGCAGGACTTTTTTAGAGCAGGACCTGGACACCGTGAATGCTCAGTATTAGCTACTATGATGATTAGTATCGGGCAGAAGGAACAAGCGAATGCCATGACCACGTGGCAGGAGATAGAGGGGGGACCTGGGGGCGAGAGAGAGAAACTGGGTAAGAACAAGGAAATACAGTCCAGAGTGATGCCCGAGGGGGCTGGGACCTCAGGGGCCAAGGCAAGGGGAGGGCTGAGCCTATGGCCTAGAAAGCCCTGCCCCGCTGTCTGGCTCCGTGGTTTCAGGATCGACTGGTTTCCACTTGCCCTCTCCCCCCACATCCGCTCTCAGCACCTGGACTGCTCTGAGAATGCAGGTGCTAGGAAGCCCTTCCCATGCCGCTGTGAGGAGAGGCCCTCCTACCAGGAGCCAGCCCAGAGCTGTCTGGTACATGGTCCTGTGCCCCCTGCAGGGTCAGAAGTGACATGGGGCCCAGAATGCTGGTTTGATACCAAACGTAGTCCCCAGTTCCCATGGAGCTATTTTTGCCCAAAGTCTTTTTCCAGGTGGGATCCCAGAAGAAGGTACTGTGTGTCCAGCCCAGCCCTTGGGTGCCCTTATCCGTGTCTTGCTGGCCAAGAGGGTTCCTGAAAGTATGTGGACAGAACTCGGAAAAGCTGGAGTTAGCAAAGATGTGAGCCCACAGGGTTCTGGCCCACTCTACCTAAAGTCCATACCATTACCGCAGGTACTGCCCAAGGTTGGGGGCTCCACCAGCCTCTAGGGTCATCTTGGAGGTATCATCTCTACTATCTTCTAGCAGTGTGACATGTCACCCCATCTTTCTAGGCCTCCAGTTTCCTTAATGGTAAAATGGTGAAGATAATAAGATACTACTAGGATTAAATGAGTTGAGTACAGTAAAGCTGTGCCCGGTCCATAAGAATAAACGGTGGCCGTCGCCCTGCCCCCCCTCCCATTATGGTTATCAGCATTCTTAGATGACATGGTTGACATTGAGAATAGTCTCTGTTCATTGATGATGAATGTTTCTTTAGGATGAGGTTTCTTTAAAAGTGGTTCTCAAGCAGCATCAGGGTTAGTAATATGACTACAACTCATACAGTTACTACTAACTACTATTGATACTACTAAGATAACTACTGCCACTACCAATATAATTAATAATGCAACTCCTAATATTACTTCTACTTACAAACACCCCTACTGATTATAGCTAGCATTATAGAGCACATATTAAGTGACAGAAACGATACCATCTTAAGCATTTCGCTTATTAACTCATGTTTCTCGCTATACTTCTGTTGATCAGCAGGGAAGGGATATAAGAGAATTATGAAGGAGTGCCTTATGTGATTGAGTCTCTTGCGTAATAAGAGAGGCAAAAACAAGACAAGGGGGGAAAACTGAGCATGAGCCAGCAAATAGTGTTACAGGAAGCTTGATTGTCTGGTACTTCGTTAGATCAGCTCTCAGGGCCTGCCACTGGCCTGGATTCAATCCCAGCTGTGTTACTTACGAGCTGGTGGCCTCGGTCATTTAGCCTCTATGCCTCAGTTTCTTCTCAGCCCAGGACCAGGAGTGCAGACTGCCTGGAAATGTCGTGGGGATTGAGTTAGTATGTGCGAAATATTAACGTTTGGCACACAGTTTGTGTCAGTCATCATCATTTTCTTTCCCTTCTTCTTCATCATCATACTCACCATCCTGTTCCAGAGGATCTTGGAGAAGGCTGGTATCCTTGGAGGGGGGTGGGCATGTTAGAACAGACTGGGCTTCTAACTGGGCCTTAAAGACCAGCCCGCAGGACACTGGGACAGATGGGGTGTAGGCAGCAGAAGTCACGGAGGGGTTTTGTTGCTTCACAGTGTGTATTTTGTGACCGACATGCGTCTCTGTTTTTTGGCTACACGGGGCCTTCGTCGCTGTGTGCAGGCTTTCTCTAGCTGCGGCACATGGGGCCACTCTGTTGCACAGGCTTCTCATTTCAGTGGCTTCTCCGGCTGCAGCCACAGGCAGTAGGTGGGCGCGAAGGCTCAGTCACTGCAGCCCTCAGGCTCTAGAGCATGCTAGCTTCAGCAGATTTTGTGCACAGGCTTAGTCGCTCTGTGGCACATGGCATCTTTCCAGACCAGGGATCGAATCTGTGGCCCCTATATTGGCAGGTGGATTCTTAACCACCAGGACCTGGACAACCAGGGAAGTCTGGATCTACATTTTTTTCAAACACAGAATAGGGGTATGTGTGTGTTTTTAAGTCATCACTGGTTGTTGTTTGCCTAGGTAGATGCTTCTAGGTGGGACTTGAGTGGTTTTCTCGTGGAGACCTGCATTCTCAAGGGTGTGTGAGGATCAAGCCAGCCCCTCCTCCTCTAGCTACGTGATCCGAACACGTCTCCTTACCTTCTGAGCCCTGGTTTCCTCCTGTGTAGAGTGAAGATCCCAGCAGTACCTGCTTCCTGGGGGAGCCTCAAAATCCTGGGGCAGGGCTCCCAATCCCCATGACACATGAAGCCCACAGTGAGGAGAGGCCCTTCTTTGTTCCAGTCCGGATGCAGGAGGGGGCTGTTTCCCCTCGGATGAGCACTTTACATAAATAGGAGGCACCCGCAGACAGGCTGAGTGTTCAGTCTGAAGAAATGGGCTCGTTAATCTTTTGCTCAGCTTGCGAAAGTGTTTTCTTATCAAATAATAGAGATGATGGCAGTGATGGCTTTGTACTCCTGACTTGCGGTTCCCTTAAATACCATTTCAAGAAGATTTGCAATGTTAAGCTCTTTTCTTTCTACCCCCCCGCCCTTTGTGCATTAAATTTCCATCTGTTTACCCAGAATGGAAGTAAAAGAAATAAAAATAGCTATTGGGTGGATTAAGTACTTTTCTCCATGCGCTCCTCAAGCTGGTGTGTCCAGGGACCTCTGAAGCCACTTGTCTGCGGTCTGCCATGCACACAGGGAGCCATCCCTCCCACCCCTAGTCATTCCCCATCCTTCTGTCTCCTTTTTATTTTCCTCCAAGCACCCTCCTCTGTCTGAAGCTACCTTGTCTATGTATTTGCTTACTTCCTTTTCTGCCCTCTTCTCACCCCTCTAGAAGGTAAACGCCCAAAGGTCAGTGTAACCCCTGTGACTCTAGCGCATAGAACATTCCCTGGCACAGAGTAAGCAGTTAAGTATTTTGTTCAGTGAAATAGGCTATAGAGCCTAAAGGTTGGACTTATGGAGTCAGAAAGACCATCCCTGGGGTCTCTGCTCTGCTGTTGATGAGCTGTGTGACTATGGGCACATTAATTTATCAGGCCTCAGTTTCCCCAGATTTTCATGAAAAATGGCTTGATCTGCTTGCCAAGGTTTTTGTATGGATCCAATGAGGTAATCCATTGAAAGGACTTAGCACAGAGTAAGTCTTCATACATGGTAGCTGCTATTAGCTGTATAATTACTATTTTCATAAACCTGTGAAAGGACTCATAACTAAATCGTGTTTAATGCTTAAATAACCCCAAACAATGGTGATTTTAAAAATCACATCTTCTCAAAATGCTTGTTTTCTTTTCCTCTCATATATACCTCCTTCAGTCTCTGCCTTTAATTCCCTTTTAACTCCCCCTGACAGTAGCCAGTGAACCAGGCAAGTGACAAAGATGAGGTAGACCAGATGGGCCAAAGGACTAGCTCACTGAGGACTGTTTTGAACAGAAATATGTACAAACTTTGGATTTATCACAACCCACCATCCAAGAATTTCAAAGAACTCTAGAAACTGGACTTCATCCACCCATTGGTTCGCAAACCGAGCAGCAAGTCAGATGCTCCAAAGTCAGTGGTGTACTTGTGTCCCAGGCCCCTCGCTTGCTGGTTTGGTCCCAGTGCCTATGCAGGATAGGCTGCCACCGACAAGTGTTACGTGTGGAAGTGGTGTGAACTGATAGATATTTACATGGGCTACAAGCATCTGGGGGCGTCCCTGGGGACTCAGCTGATAAAGAATCTGCCTGCAATGCGGGAGACCTGGGTTCAATCCCTCGGTTGGGAAGACCCTTTGGAGAAGGGAAAGGCTAGCCACTCTAGTATTCTGGCCTGGAGAATTCCATGGACTGTATAGTCCATGGGGTCACAAAGAGTCGGACACGACTGAGCAACTTTCACTTCACAAACATCTGGACAAAACTTTTTTTTTTTATATTTACTGTTATTTTTGGCTGCATTGGGTCTCATTGCTGGGTTCAAGCTTTCTCTAGTTGCAGCAAGCCAGGGCTACTCTCTAGTTGCAGGGCACGGGCTGCTGTTTGTGGTGGTTCCTCTTGCTGCAGAGTACAGGCTCTAGGCTGTGATGGGCTTCCGTAGTTGCAGCTCACAGGCTTAGCTGCCCTATGGCATGTGGGATCTTCCAGGACCAGGGGTCAAACCTGTGTCCCCTGCATCGGCAGGCAAATTCTTAACCGCTGGACCGCCAGGGAAGTCCTGGACAGTTTTATGGCTTATAAAGCACTTTATAACCACAGCTGTCTAGCAGTTCCTCACAAGCTCTCGAGGGAAGCTCTTGAAGGAAGGCGCAGACTGAGGCCTTCTCCCGCAGCAGAGGGCAAGACGGACACCCAAAGTCACAGCTAGAAAGAGACAGCTCAGAGCTCAGACAGGGAAAGCCAATGATAAGGCTACAGTGAATTCATAGTATCACAGGCAATACCTCCCTCCCGCCTTCCAGGGGAGAGAGAACAAGACCCTGGAAGCTGGTCCCTCCATCAGCACCTCCTGTGACTTGGGCTGCCCGCTCTCAACTTCTCGGGGCCTCTTCCCCCAACAAGCTTGAGTTTGCTGGCTCTGGGTGGCCAGCACAGGTGGGCATCCATCCAGCTTTCGAGAAGGAGTGAGCCAGGGATAGGGGGCAGACAGAGGAAGTAGCAGTGCCAGATAACAGAGGCTGGAGACAGGATCCCAGCCCAGCCGTTGACAGGTGCCCCAGGGGCTGCCTGTTGCGTATGACTTCCTGTCCCATTGTTGCGCCCACCGGTCCCACCGGGAAGGAGAGGACCGGGAACTGCCAGGCCCAGGGATGTTTTTATAACATGTAGCCACAATCCCCTTTGTCGACAGCATCGCCAGGCTCCCCGAGAGAGCCTCGGTGCTGGGAAGTCCCAACTCCAGGGAATGGAGTTTGCTTTCTCAAAGAAGGCAGCTTCCGAGGCTGAGCATGGACTTTCCAGACCCCTGGGGATGGGGCAGGATAGAGCTCAGGCGATGTCTACAGTCACATGGGCGGGCTCTGGCCTGCTCCTACTTGCCTGCCAGCCAGCTCCCATACCTCCCTCCTCCCGCAAGCCCAGCGCCTCTGACGGCCGCCTCCTTAGCTGTTTTCATATTTCCGATTTGGGGACAGAAGGCTCTTAAGGGGTCCAGAGTGTTCCCTTGGGGCTTTGGGCCCCAGCCCAGCACCCCAATCCCTCCTGCCTTCAGTGCTGATGAGGCGGTGGGCACAGCAGGCCTGTGGGCGCACTGTGGTAACTCTTTTCCCCTCGTGCCTGCCTTCCAGTTCTCCGCTGGCCAGGGGCTCAGAGCGTTTCATGCATGACAGTTTGGTCTCTGGAAAGACGTAGGAGTCTTTCGCTTTAGAGCCAGACAGCTCCCCACTGGCTAGCTGTGTGACCTTGGAAATGTGTCCAAACCTCTCAAAGCCTTGGTGTTCACATTTGTAAAACGCAGACTAATAGTTATACCTCCCTTACAGGGTAGCTGTTAGAGGGTAAAGTTTGCAGAATGGCCTGATGCTTACTTGGCACATAGTAGGCCCTCAGCAAATCTTCGCAATGTGGCTCTACTGCTTTACTGCCCAGGCCAGCATCTTCCCTGAAGCTGCAGTTGGGCTGGGGGTACAGAAAGCCTGAACAAGTGCTGGGAACCTTTTTCTCTGACTGAGTTGGAGTGCACTGCCTCTACAGTACAGGTCAAATTCACTGGTAACCAGTTGGGAATGTTCCCTTTACACATGTGCTTCTCTGCCAGGCCTCAACAGACATGCCCCTACCTCCTCCTAGAAGTTTCTGGGAACTTTTTTTTTTTAAATCCTTTCATCACGTGCTCAGTTGCATCCAACTCTTTGCAACCCCGTGGACTGTAGCCGGCCAGGCTCCTCTGTCCATGGGACTTTCCAGACAAGGATACTGGAGTGAGTTGCCATTTCCTCCTCCAAGAGATCTTCCTGACCCAGGGATCGAACTCTTGTGTCTCCTGCACTACAGGTGGATTCTTTACCACTTGAGCCATTGGACTGATTGGTTGATTGACTGGTTTGGGTGTGCTGGGTCTTAGTTTCAGCACTTGTGATCTTCATTGCTGTGTGTGACATGTTTTAGCGGTGGCATGTGGGATCTTAGTTCCCTGACCAGCGACCCAACCCAGGCCCCCTGTATTGGGAGCATGGAGTCTTAACTAACCACTGGGCCACCAGGAAAGTCCCTTCTGGAAACTCTTCACCTGACTGTGTGAATGGGTCCCCTTTCTGCCTTAGACTCTGGGGTATGGGAGAAGGCAGATGCTGTGTGATGATACCCAGCTGAATCCAGACAGGAATACCTATTCAGAGACTAAATAAAAGACCCAACCCCCACCCCACTGCTCAGCAGTTATCCGCGGGATAAGTGGAGCAGGACAGCTAAGCCACAGGCTCCTCTCCAGCCTGACTTGGCCGAAGTCCATGAGTGGCGACAAGCACCGTCATCGTGTTTTGAAAGCGTTGTGTTCAAAAGAAGGAGCTTGTACTTGAGCAGGCTGGAGGCGCTTGCCGGTCTGACTTCTTTCACATGGTGAAAGAACTGTGGCTGCTTGTCAGCCATCACAGACGCTGAGCCTGGGTGATTCTGCATCTCTTACACCTTCATGCAGCAGCGAGCCCCGTGGGTGGGGTGTGGCTGGCAGGCCAAGGGAGCCACACCCTAGCAAGGTGGAGAGAGGCCTGCCTTCACCCCACTCCATTCCAGGTGCGTAGGAAGCAGCGATTCTCTGCCGGCTGGGCCAGCTGCTGGCCAGCCAGGCCACCATGCGGGAGGGCCTTGGCCTGAGAGGCCAGATAGATGCCTTGAAGCTCGCAGCACTGGGAGTCCTCTCTGCTGGGTGGGAGAGGGTAGAGGGGTGCAGTCTCCACTGGAATCTGTAACATCCGCCCACATAAGAAGCCACCTTGGAGTCAGGCCCAGTTATCAAAGATAGATGGCTGTGTCCCCTGAATCGCGGCTCACGGCCACATGGACATCTGCTGAACCACACCTGCCATTGCCTCCCTGGGACAGCTCCAGCGTCCCAGAAAAACCGCCTTAGCCCCAGTCAGCTGAGTTCCCCCAGGAAGCGGTTCCTGGGTAGAAAATTCTCCTGTGAAATGGTTATCTTTTTATCAGGGCAATATTTTCTTTCTTTTCTGAAGAGAACCATTTGTTAATACCCAAGTCAGCTCAGGCCTCTAAGCATGGAAGACGAAGTGCTTCCCCGTTTCATGAGCTCATCTGGCTGACTTAGAGCTCAGGGACCCTGCGGAGAGTGCTAGAGTAAGAGCAGACCCCTGAGAACATGTTCGCAGCTCAAGGGCTCTGCCTCCAGGAGTGAGAGGCATGCTGTGCATTTCTAAATTCAAAAGTTGAGTCTCTAACATGGGCTTCTGTCCTGAGGGATGCACAACAGCAGTCTCTGCCTTCAGAGAAATTATAGTCTGAGGACAAAGCAGCCAATGCCAGCTAGCAAAATGATTACAACTGGTGTATGTTTTGGCGCTCCCCAGGTGGTGCTATTGGTAAAGAACCTGCCTGCCAATGCAGGAGACATAAGAGATATGGGTTCGATCCCTAGGTCAGGAAGATCCCCTGGAGGAGAGAATAGCCACCCGCTCTAGTATTCTGGCCTGGAGAATCCCGTGGATAGAGGAGCCTGGCGGGCTACAGTCCATGGGGTAGCAGAGAGTCGGACACGACTGAAGCAAGTTGGTGTGCATGTGCTGTGCAGGAGCAGAATGGAGACCAGGCTCAGGGCGGGTGGGCAGAGAGGGCCTCCCACTGCTGCAGGGACCCATGAGCCAGGCAAGGTGCTTTACCCAAGTGCTAAATGCTAGGGTGACCGGGTGTTTGTGTTTGCCTGAGACACTTGTCTCTTATGCCTGCTGTCCCAGTGTTGTTGGCAGGAGCACTCCTCTTCCTTCTCAAATGTGGTCCAGCTTAGTGACAGATTACACGGTTAATCTGTGCTTAATACTCATCATTCCCAAGATGAAAGCGGTGGCGTAGGGTCCAGAAAATGGGAAGCCAGAGTCAACTTACTAAGCTAGGTGGCAGTGGAGTATACTATTTGGGAGCTTGGATCTTGGGGGTACCCTGCCTGGTACTGCCTCCCTGCTCTGCCACTTACTAGGTGTGTGACCTAGAGCAAGTTGCTTGACTTCTACAGGCCTCAGTTTCCCCATGTATAAAGTGGGGACAATAATAATACCTTTTTCCTAAAGTAGCAATGAGGATGAGATGAGTCAATAGATATAAAGGGCTTAAAACAGTGCCAGGTGCTTAGCAGATGCTCTGTACACACTAACTGTTTGTGTTTCCTGAGTAATCCTGGCTGCCTGAGGAGCTGGGCCAGCATACCCCAGGATACCCCTATTGCTACACTATTGGCCTCCCATCCATAGCTCATGTTGAGGTTCCCTGATGGGCAACCAATAGGAAGAGGTAGGGAAGTCGTTCACAGCTAATCACGACTAGGTTGTAATCTAAATTTATATCCATATGCATATCTGAGCAAGTAGAGGTTTTTCTGGTGCCTCTAATCTGTACCAGATGGGTTTTAATAAGAAAAGCATATTTCCCCGAAGAAAGCCCTAAGCCCTGCCTCTCACAGAAGTCACCTGACCCCAGGTGGAGATTCTGCTAGGGGTCAGCTGCTGGGTCCGAGGCCAAGGGGCTGTTGGGGGGAGATAGTCCTCAGAGTCAGAAGAGAGATGCCTGCTCAGCTCTGACTCCAAGCTGAGCCAAACCACTCTGGTTTACCAAGCCATTCTAGAAAAATAATTAGTCCAAGATGTGAGCCAGACTAGAATCGCGTCCTTTGTGCTGAGAGTGGAATCTGACTTCATTTGGGACAATGTTGGTTTCATTCTCCATGGATGTTTTGGCTTGGTGTTAGGCCACCGCAGCCCTCCGGAAATCTTGGGGGATCTGGGGGTGAGGGCCTCAGAGTTGGCAAAGCAGAGCCAACCTTGACTTTCCCAGAGCAGTCTCTGCTTGAAGAGCTGGCACTTGATTGGGAAAAGGTTGGCATCTTTGCGGGTTCCTGAGGTGCCACTTACCAGGCCCAATCCAGGAAGCATGGCAGGGTGGGGTGTGGAGGCAGTGTGCTTCTGAACAAGGTCCTGAAGAGAGAAGGATTGGAGGGAAGGTCACCCCATTCCACCCTAGGGCTCAGCAGTGACCCTCACTGAAGGCAGGGCAAAGTCAGTGCAAGAATTTAGGGCTGAGGGTGGGAGATCTTCTGGCCAGCCCCTCACTCGACCATCATCTGTGTGGCTGGTCCTTGAGAGATTCCTTTCCTAGACTAAGGATCCTTACCTCAGGGTGGGCTGAGCTTAGATGGTGGTGAAGACATCTCCTTACGGAGATAGCCTAAGGCATCATGGGCCTCCCCAAACCCTCCCAGCCCCAGGAGCCAGGCCTGTGCCCCAAGGCCCCCCTCTGCTCCCAGTCAACAGTGGAAGTTAAGAAACCATGGCCCAGGTTTCCCAGGGCTGAGCTCAGGCCGGGTGTCGAGGGCCTACCCAGCCAGTGGGCACCTCCCAGACCCGCCTGCCTGAATACTTAAACCCCGTCCTCATGTGTGGGCACAGAGGGGACATAGCTACTGGCCCCAGACTTGGCCTGCCCAGTGGGGACAGAGGCACAAGGTCTTATCATGCCTAGGCCTCCAGTTCTGCCAACCTGACTCTCTCCCCAAGGCCCCTGCCCACCTCAAGGAAGAACAGAGCCTGCTTTGAGCTGGAAATCGGAGGCGTTTCCTGTTTCATGTTGTTAAGACACCGCTTATGGGACTGTAATCCCAATAAATCATACGCTTGCTAAGTGGGACAGGGTTTGTTTTTTGTTTTTTTTTCCCAGGCTGCAGGGACCTCTTAAAACCAAGGCCTTAAGAAGTTTCTTCTCTTTCATTTCTTTTTTAATGGGAAAAAATGGCTTTTGCAGGCCTGGTCCTGGTGAGGGGCCTTGTGAGCCTGTTGGCTTGATATACTCAGGCTCAAATGTTTGATTAAAGAGGGAGAAGAGAAACTGAGTCACAACGCTTAGAGCTGGTCTCCCTGTTGCTGCTGACAGGTTCTGTGACCTTAGGCGAAACACTGGGCCTCCCGGGGCCTCTGTTTCCTCCTCCTCACCCCACTTCCTGTTAAAGGCCCACTTTCTTTGCTATATTTTATGAGTTCTCCTCATGATGTGAATTGCTATTTTATGCACACAAAGAGAAATGCTTGGAGTTGGTGACCCTTTTAAGTGGCCTTGTTTGTCACAGTAGCAGCCCGACCGGATGTGTTTGCAAGCGTATGTGTGGTGTTTCTGAGGTTAGGCCGCCAGCAGCCCTCGAGGACTGCAGGTCCCTCACAGTATCCCGTGCCTACCCCCTCATGCCCTCGCTTGTTCATGACCCCGAAGCTCCTGGGTCTGTGTTGTCCTTGCCCCTTCCCCCGTCTAGGATTCTTGACGGCCAAGGCCCTGCACCGCCAGAAATAGTCTCCAGATCACACTCGACATAGTGGTTGCGTTTGTTGCTCTGTTTTATGAGCTGGGGTGGAGTGGGTGGTGGGCAGCTCACTGGCAGGCTTTTGCAAGCTTTGCATGTTTATACTTGCAGGAAGGTTGGGGGATGTGGAGAGGGAATTGGCTGGGCTTGATGAAGGCTGGAGCTGAGGCATTTAATAGATTCTTGTAGCCTTTGCTGCTATTATGTATTTTCTCTATCAACAGACACTAAAATGATAGTAACGGCTAACCTTTACCAAGAATTTACCATGTGCTAAGCACTTTATGTACATACTTCTGGCTGTCTTATGAGGTGGCCCTATTATTGATACCCATTTTGTTGATGGGACAGCTGAGTCTAGAGAGAGAAGATAACTTGCACAGGATTATAATTTAATTCATCAAGAGTGCAATGGATTGCAACCTAGGGCAGTCTCCCTCAAGAGCCCGTGTACTTGATCTCTGTACAGAAGGTACAGCTTTTATCTTATGGAGGCTGTGAAATAACAGCAAAAGGGTTTCTCATGATGGTAAGTGTCTAGAAACCACCAACCTAACCCCATCTTTAAAAGAAAAACAGGCCCAAAGAAGGTAATGATATGCCCAAGGTTATAGACTCAATTCAGTGGCTTCTAGAAACTAGGGTTTTCTCCCAGTGAAGATTCGGTGTAGAATCCTCAGATCCTTAAGCCAGGAGTGTGCATGTACACCACACACCATTCTAGAATTGGACTGGGGTGGGATGCCAGCCCCATGCCTGAAAGCAGCCTTGCCCCAGTAAAGGCAGCAGTTCTCAAAGTGTGGTCTGGGGACCCTCTGGGTCCCAGAGACTTCTCTGGAGGCCCCAGGGTCAGCATTATTTTCATAACAATGAGATGTTATTTGCCTTTTCACTCATTTTCTCACAAGTCCCTGGGGAGTTTTTCAGAGACTGTGACATACAAGCACTGTATCACTCTGATGGCTGACAGAATGTGTATTCAGAGGTTTGAAGTTCTCTGTTTTAATTTCGGATACAGTAATTAGCGATAGAACAACACACATAAACCAAAGCTCTTTGAGGGCATGAATAATCTGTAAGAGTACAAAGGGGATCCTGAGACCAAAGCACTTGAGAACCACTAGTCCAAGGTGCCAGGCCCAGCACAGGGGACAGTCAGTGGCTTGCGGCCAACCGCAGCCTGGCGAAAAGGCAAAAAGAGAAAAGCAGGCCTTTTGCTCTGGAAGGGAACCAGAGAGCCCCTGGGGACGGTGCATAGCCAATCATTCCCAGCCTTGCTCCTCTGGAGTCCTTTCACCCTGTGTCAGATCACAGCCGTGGCCAGTACAGATGGGAGTTTTTATAGGGATTTTCCAGAATGTCCAGTAATGAAGGCCAGCTTCTCAGCATGCCCAATGGGCTAGATGAAATAACCTGAAAGGAAATAGTAGCCTGGAACCCACAGGCCAAGGGAAGGATGTTATTGAGAAAGTCCATGAATTGCTCATCATTTTGCTTTCCTATGGGCCACAGGTCAACTGGTGGGTAGGCCAAGGAGAAAGGCCTGAAAGGATCATTTGGGGGCCTGCAGTGGCCTTGGATGTGGACAAGTGGGCACCAGTCAGAGGCATAGTGATAGCTTTAACCCTGGAGTATTTTTGTATGTTGAGAATATTAATCAGTGTGCAATTCAGAGAACAGAAACCACCCTAGGTGTTTTCAACAAGAAGGGATTCAATGTAGGGAATTATGTGCCAAAAGAATCATCGTGTGGGCTCAAGGAGCAGGTCTAAGGCTGAACCTCCAGGAATGACTCCAACCAAGAACAATACAAAACTTGCTATTGGAGGGTTTCTCCCTCTGAGATGACCCCAGAAACTGTAATTCAAGATTGAAGCTGGAGTCAAGAAGGTTTGGCTGTTGCCTTCAGTAGCAGTACTGCTGTCTCTGAAGCACTCAGGAAGTCAGGAAATGGACGCTGGAATGCTCTACAAGGGGAAAAAAATCATGTTTTATGATTTGGTCTGCTGGTAGAACCAAGCAAAGAAGACACAAAGGGGACCTCCGCCTCACGTCCATTTATCAGATCTCATGCAGCTATGTCTTAATGGTGAAGTCTAATTACAAAGGAGTCTGCGAAATGTAGTTTTCAGTTTTCCACATCTCCAGCTAAGTTGGTAAATTGGAGGCTTAATGAACCAGTCCCCAGTATCTGCCCACCAGTTACCAATACTCTATCTTTTCACGTGCCGAGTTGTAAGAGGCACAAGCCTGGGGAATGCATCATGACACCATCTAATTAGACTTCATGGTTTCCTGACTTCCCTCTCGGATTTCCCGTAGGGCAGCTGGGAGATGCTGCTCAGAGCGTTTGTGGCCACACTTGGCTCTTTGTCTTGGCTGTTGGCCACAATAGGGAAGAATGGCTGGCACATCCGTGAACTATCTTTTTGCTTACCCTTCAGTCTCCAGTGCTGGTGGATTACATAAAGCCTTCCCCTTGAATCAGAAGGACTGATATGTAGACGTATGTCTCTAAGCTTACCTTGCAGCACTGTGGTATAAGAACTGTAAAATTCCAAAATATTTGGGGGGAATTCAAATGGGCGTTCACAACCAAGGAAGATCTTATAAACAGGAGGGTAATTCACAAATGAATTGTGGTTCCTTCCTGGATTCTACAAGCTCCCCATTAAGGGTCCTGGCTTCCCACTCTTAACTAGTCTACGTTGTGCCCTTGAAAAGTACATTTTTTTTTTTTTTCTGGGCAGAAAGAGGGCTTGGTCCAGAACTGAAAACTCGGATGTATTCTGCCACATTCCTGATGCTTAGCCATCCTTTCAGTATTCAACTTAACTGAGGATCTGTTGTTTCCAGGCCCTATGCCTGGTATACTTTGGAGAGGGATGGTAGAGGCATCATTCTTGTCTAAAGAGAAATAGTCTAGTCATGAACATAAGACATATTTATTCTCAAATAGAGTTCTAAGGGATCTTGGAGAAGGAAGAGTATTTTCATTGGAGAAGGGATGTGGGAAGGCCTCTAGAAAGAAGTGGCATTGGAACCAGTCCTTGAAGGATAAAGAGGATCTGGATGAGCAGAGATGAGAGCTGGTTCATTCTTTCGAGGAGATGGGGACAGCCAGGGTGGGCTTGAGAACCATGAATGCCTGATGGTCTGGTGTGTCCTGATGAGAGGTTTGAGCCAGGGCTGGAAAGGAAGTTGGGGTGATGTTCTAAGCGTCCCTGAAGGCCAGGGCTGCAAGCCTTCCCCAGCCTTTGGCCACCTTGTCATCATAGCAGTTGGTACAGTTAACACGCTTTGGGCTTCCCTGGTGGCTCAGACGGAATCCGCCCATAATGTGGAGACCTGGGTCCGATCGCTGGGTTGGGAAGATTCCCTGGAGGAGGGCATGGCAGTCCACTCCAGTATTCTTGCCTGGAGAATCCCCATGGACAGAGGAGCCTGCTTGGCTATAGTCCCTGGGGTCACAAAGAGCTGGACACGACTGAGTGACGAACCACACAGTGCACCAGTGAAATGATTCAAATCTAGGTGTATTTTCAGAACGCCAGAACCAGGACATCAAAATAACTTCCAAATGAGCCACTTTTACAAACCCCATCTGATTATCTTATTAAATAAATAAATAAATAAAAGGCATCCTTTGCCCCCAAGGAGAGAAGCTTTGAAAACTTTGAAGATGACCTGAGCTTTTGGAAACCTTAGAGAAGTCTCGTGAGGACATTCCCCGCAGGTTGTTTACTCAGAAGCTGAGGAGAAAGGATGGAGGTCTTCCTCCTGGACAGAGTACCTCTCTGCCTGTCTGAGGAAAAGATGGTAACAGCAGGAACCTAACGCATGAGGAGCCCAGGGTATCAGAGGAAGTTGGGGGGGTGTGGATGGGGGCTGCAGGCATGAAGCCAAGACCAGCTATCAGGGTCCCTCTGCAACGTGAGGTCTGCTAGGCTGTGGAGCATTCTGAGGTCTCACTGTTGGAGACCAGAACAGGCAGAGGACAGACAGACAGGAGTCCAGCTTGGTGGGGAGGGCAGGGACCAGCTCTGAGTGGCAGAGCCACCATATTGCTCCACCAGGGGGCAGTAGTCACCTTCCTGTGAATGGCGCCCCCTGGTGGCCCACAAAACACCCGCGGCAGGTGCCCCCTGAGTTTGTAGTTCCGAAGCCTTGCTGAGCTGCCTCTCCCGGCCGCGGAGCTGCCTCACACCATGGCCATGGTGTGACATAGGCCCCGGGGCTCCCTCCCTGGAGGACCTGGAGCACCACGGGGCCGCCCAGCCTGCCACAGGAAGTGACTAGATCCACCTCAGCCCGGGGGTCAGCTGAGGGAGCGGCTGTCAGCCATGCATGTAGTGTGATATGCGTCATCTCACTTGGCCTTCCAGTAGTCCTGAGAGGTGGGGATCACCTCGTCTCACAAGTAAAGAAGGAAACCGCCTCGGGGTGTTGTCTGTGGTGATGAAGGGGCTCAGCAGCACACCAGGGTCTGTGGGACTCTTTCCTCTGCCCCCGAGCACCCTGGAGGGCCCGCCTGAATTCTGTGGAGGGGGCAAGAGTCCCCAGTTCCTCTTGGGCCACCTGAGGCCCTCAGGCTCTGCTCGAGGCCCATGACAGGAATTCCTTCCAAGCCCTGACAGAGATCCTGTGGAAGGGGACAGATCGGGGTCTCCCTGAGGAGGAAGGTCGGGTCCCCTCCACACCTCATGACTCTCCCCTCACAGAGGTCTATGGGAGGTGGGCCCAGCCTCCGTGGCTGTCCTGAGAAGGGGTGCTCAAGGGGGCGCCTGCCCAGGCCTGACCTTCTCTCTCTCTCTGCCTCATCCCGCCCCCCAGGCCCTTCATGCTGCTGCCACCGCTGATGGAGTGGATGCGTGTGGGCATCACGTACGCGGAGCACCGCCGCAGCCTCACCGTGGACAGCGGCGACATCCGGCAGGCGGCCCGGCTGCTGCTGCCCGGCCTGGACTGCGAGCCCCGGCAGCTCAAGTATGGAACTGGGCAGGAGTGAGGCGGGGAGGGCCGGGGTAAACCCGCTGCTCCCTCACTCTCCTGGATCGGGAGGGGGCCGAAAGCAGGGGCTGCAGCCCTCTCATTGGATCTGCTCTAAGGCGCTCTCTTTGTGAGCCCACCTGTTAGAACTGATCTGTTCTGGACCTGGGCTGCTCTCCAGTGTGTCCTCAGCAGCCACGGGTCTGGCACAGAGCAGACTCCCATTTGCATGTTGGGTGAGAGAGTGCTCACAGTGGGGCTGTTGGGGTACACAACAGAGTGGGCCCTCCTCCCTGCGGTTGCCACCACTTTCTGGAGCACTTCCTAGGTGCAGGCCGGTGCTGAGTTCTCCTATTTTATGTGCATTTTCTCAGTCCTTTGACAACCTCAGAGAAGAAGGGGCTTTAATGCCCATTTTACAGATGGAGAAACTGAGAATCAGGAGGAGCAGTAACTTGCCCACAGATGCTCTGCTAGCAAGCTGACCATGCCTCAGTTTGAAGCCAGGCCTGTGTGGCCCCAAGCCTGAGTCCTTAGTTTCCTTCCCAGTGTGCCTCTGTTGTGTTGGACTGGCCTCTTGAAGTTGTTCCAGAGGGACGGTCCCCTGGCCATCCTTGACCTGGGAGAGCCTCGCTTTGCCCTCCCCTTCTCTGTCTCCATTGTAAATGCCACGACCTTGTCCTGTGACACATGTTTTCTACTCTGTGGCCCAATCAAGGCTCCAGGCAAAAGCCACCTATTGAAAGCCCATGGTACACCCTCTGCAGACCATGGCCGTCCTTGGTAGGATGGCTTGGCTGCACCTGGGAGTCTGGTCCACTCTCTGCCACCCCTTTGGTGCTTCTGGGCCTCACCAGGAAGCATGGAGGGGAGAGGATGGGGCATCGAGGACTGGAACTTGGCCTCAATGACCATTCTTGAGAATGAGTACAGCCTACTCCGTGCAAAAAAAATACACAACCGAGTACTGTGTGTGGCCCAAGCCCCAACCAGAGCTTCTTCCTCCTCAGAAAGTCCCCTGAGAGATCATTTTGTGGGGTATTTCATTTCTGATCGTTGACAGCTCCTAAGAGCTCAGAGCACTTCTTTAGCGAGTTTATAGAAAGCTGAAGCGTGTGCTCTTCCTGTCACTGAGCATGACAAAGCCAGTCACAGCCGATTAGATGGTAATTCCCTGTCCTCCCCGTCCACGCCATCCTCACGCTGCACATCGGCCTAGCACAACGTTGTCACTTCTCGTAGCGAGGTCGTGTCTTAGCAGAAACAGCCAGGCTTAAACACCTGGTCTCCTCTGCGCAGACCCGAATGCTGTTTCAGTTCCTTCCGGAGGCTGGATGCCCGAGCGGCTACTGAAAAATTCAACCAGGACCTGGGCTTCCGCATGCTCAATTGCGGAAGGACCGACCTCATCAGCCAGGCGATCGAAGCCCTGGGCCCCGACGGGGTGAACACCATGGATGACCAGGTGCGTTCCGGGTGCTCCGCCAGGCAGGCTCAGGACCAGAGTCCGCAGCGATGAGCGACTGCGGTAACTGGTGGTTCAGTCTGTTCCGTCCCAGACCTGAGACCCACCCACTCGGCTGTGTTTCTAAGAAGCGGGTTACTCCCGAATCGCACTCTGCTGCCTACGTAGATGGCCAACTCAGAGACTTCCCAGGCACCTTGGAAATTGTTTGTAATGGGCATTCGGCTTCCCCTCACTGGAAGGCTGGAGGCTGTCCCAGATGGTGCAGGGCTGGGAGAACATCCAGAGAAATCAGCTTGATAGTGAGCTAGGGATAATTATCACTGAGACTTGTACTAGGGCATCCTGTGTGCCACGCTCCAGTAGAAATCCTTGCCTTCATGAGTTAACATGCTAGAGGAGGAGGCGGATACTAAGAAACACAAAGTCGTGAAATGCAGAGTTATGTTAGTGAAAAGTGCTGATGCGTTAAATGAAGCCAGAAAAGGGGACAGGAAGTGTTGGAGGCGATGGAGGAATTTTAGGCAGACTTTGACTGGAGTTTTTTGACCTGCTTTCTTTTTTGTTTTTGCTGTGAATAACTGGCATTTATACAGTACTTCCTGTGTTCCAGGCACTGTTCTAAGCACTTTGCACAGATTAACTCATTTAATCTTGACCACAGCCCTGTGATGTAGGATTCATCCCCACTTTATAGAGAGAGAGACTGGGGTACAGAGCTCACACAACTAATGAGGAGCAGAGCTGGGATTAGAAGAACCCAAGCAGGCCAACCCCAGGCCCTTCCCCACCTGTGGGAGATGCAATTTTTATTTGATGCGGTTGCGTGAACTTCCCCGGGGTAATGGCACTGTAGTTTGGAAGTCCACACAGAAGCTTGGGGAAAGTTAAATGGCAGCTGAGAGGTCACGTAGCACTCTCAGATGAGATGGTGACATGGCAGAGGCTGTGATGAGGTGCCTGGTGAACCCAAGCCACAGTGGATTTTGGCAAGTCAGGCAGGAGCAGTCAGGGAAGGATTCTTCCCGAGTCACGCTGGAGGGAGAGGGTGGGGGGTGGATGCAGCAGAGAGGAGTGGGCGAAGGCATCCCGGGGAAGGGAGATGCTGGGGGCCAGAGCATCGGGGCGGGACAGTCAGGCACGTGCTGGGATGGGAAACCACGAAGCTGAGGGAGTTGCTGCAGGAGGGCTCCGGGAGGTGACGGGCTGGGTGTCGCATCTCCCCAGGGTGCCTGTGTCGACGCGAGCTCCTGGGCTTTCATCCTGGGGGAGATGTCTTCCTCCTCCAGCGGCGGGGTGGGGAAGCCCATGGCCGCCAGCCTCACAGGGCTGGAGATTAGTCTTCCCAGAATAGCGGTGGCAGCTCGGACAAGCTGCTTTACCCCTTGAGCCTGTCTCCTCGCCTCCAACTTGTGGGATAGCAGTGCCTGCCCCCTAGACTTCTTCATCACACCTAGTAATTGCTCCTTGAAGGTGCCTCCATGTCTATTGATGTCGATAGGATGATTATCCCTGAAATCTGTTCATCAGTGTCTCTTGATTTAACCTCTTTAGGGGGAGGGACCAACATGCAAAAAAAAGTAGTTTCTCCTTATAGGACGTGTCGACAGCTTATAGTCTGAATCACATACAGACGTGTAGAGAAAAAAGAAGTCAAGCTTGTGCCGAGGGGAATAAAACAAAGTCAGGTTTTCACTCGGTGGCTTTTCTCTCAATGCCCTAGTCCTGTTTGTTCCCTCAGCCTCGGTGTTTGTAGAATGATCTGTGGGGTAGATAGACCTCTCAGCCATGATTAATCTCGGGCCATTTCTTTATCTCTGGGCGCTAGGCAAGGATTTATGAGGTAAGGAGATCCTGTCTACACAAAAATAACCTAATAAATAACATCGCGGGGCTCCAGACAAACGCTTGCCAGCATCCAGCTGTGGAATAGTGCTTTCCACTGCGGCCTTTGCTGTTACTGGCTACAGAGGAGATTCCCGGCCAGGGGGTGGCTCCGTTAACCGCCCACCTAAATTCGAGTAGGGATTGGGCCTCAGCTTTCAGAAAAGCTCAGAACTGCTCGCAGCACGAGATGTTCACGTCAACCTCTCCACCCTGTGTGAGATGCCTCGGGGAGAAGAGCTTCTCGGCTCACGCAGGCCTGGGTTCCGTCTGAGTCCATCCTCTTACATATTGTGTGACTGTGGGGCAAGTCAGTCCCCATCTCCACTCCTCATCTGTGAGGGGGGATAATAGCAGAGCCTCCCCAATAAGGATGGCATGGTCACGAAACGAGATGATGCATGTAAAGCTCTTCACACGGTGATTTACCAGCGCAGGGCCTGGGGTGGACTTGGACGTGTCAGTGTAGCTTGGCAGCCGTGATGGTGGTGTTGTGTTACTTTAATTAGTTAGCTCATCCTTAGTTAGCTGGGCCAAGCACTTAATACATAGTAACTCATACTCTTTACAGCAACCCAGTGAGGTAGATACTGTTGTTATTCCCATTTTAAAGATAAAGTAACTGAGGCACAGAGGAGTACAAGTAACTTGTACAAAGTTTACAGCAGGGGTTGCCTTTGTACTGGAGTCTGGCTGTAGGGCCTGTGCCCTTTGCCCCTCTGATGACCTGTAGTGCTCATGGAAATGTCCCCTACTCATCATTCAGGTGTCATATGTCCCCTGAGCCTGGGAGGGGCAGGCCCAGCCCCTTCTGTCTAGCACAAGACCCAAGGTTGTTCCAGATGAGCAGCTGGTCAAGCAGGAGACCTCTATCTGGTTTCCAGGGCAGACACCTATGGAACACGTGTCCTCGTGTTCTATTTGCAGACAGTTTACCATCTGCGTTTGCTTCACATAGGGTATGACGCCACTGATGTATGCCTGTGCTGCTGGGGATGAAGCCATGGTCCAGATGTTGATTGATGCTGGAGCCAACTTGGACATCCAGGTGAGAAAGCCCCAGAGGGCTGCCCCGGGCCCCCAACCCAGCGAGAGAACACCCCAAGGTCTTCATCATCCATGCTGGCTGTGATGATTTGGACAACAGAGTAGAAATGTCTCAGAGAACTGGAAATATAAGATACACAGAGATCATAGTTAGCAAAGACGGTTTTTTCTCAAGATTCGTGCTTTCTGCCAGAGAAGTGAGCTCAGAGGGGAGTCCACTGGAGAGAATGGCCATGATTCTGTTCCTGTAGCCCCTTTCCCCTTTTATCAAATTAGTCCCCAGCCATCCCTACCATCTCCAGACACTTCTTGCTCTACCTGCTCCCGAGGCATAAAGTGTTCCCCTTCTGCCATCTCTCTGCCCAGAGCAGAATCACTAATTGAACATCCTTTTGAGCCTTGCGCACAAGGTACTCCAGGCAGACGTTGCCAATCGAATATAGAAAGCACTTGAGTTGACTCCTGGCCACCATCCCTGCAGGGCTCCCCCTTAGCTCAGGCCCCATGTCACCTGCCCAGGAATGTCACTCACCTTGGAAACACTGATCCCTTGTGGCATTTTCCCAGGTTCCAAGCAACTCTCCCAGGCACCCCTCCATCCACCCGGATAGCCGGCACTGGACCTCGCTGACGTTTGCTGTGCTGCATGGACATATCTCTGTGGTCCAGGTGAGCTCCTGCCAGGTGTGCCATGCGCCCCCAGCTTGCCAGATGGGCTGAACCCCAAGTGCAGCCCCACCCTCACATGTGTCGAGTGGGATCAGAGACACTGGTTAAGGCCAGCTCACTGGGTCAGCAGGACAGAGGATCAACTGGTTTGCCCCAAGGAGCAGGCTCTAGTGAGCAAGATGGGAGCAGGCTCCAATGTGAGATTTTAGGGAACAAGATGCAGGCCCAAAGGATACCAGGCCTGCCTGGCCTCTCTGCATCTGAGGGTGAGTCTCGAGGTGTGCTGGAATCTGGAATCTGTGCAGATGTGCTCAGATCTGCACAGATGTGTTTCTTTCCTCCAACCATCCTTCCAACCCTGAATTCTTACTCCCTCATGAATTCTATGGCTTATACCATACGGTCCTTCTGGTTCTGCCCCTCTCCGTTAGCAGCCATAGTCTCTCAGGATCTCAGTTCCTGAGAGAAGACTCAGATTGACACTGCTCGCCTGTCAGCCAAGTCACACTGTGCCCACCTTGGCCCCGGTAGCTGTAGCTGGTTGAGGGTCAGGGCAGGCCTGGAATGGAAGCTGTGGACGGGGCATGGCAACACTGCCACTCGGCTCCCAGGCTCCTTCACTTCTCAGGCCTGCAGGGTTCCAGCAACTCCTTCCTGGGAGTCCGCATGACACCCTTGCCATCTGCTGGATCTTGGGTCCCTCGAGGGCAGGGGTCATGTGGACCTGTTCGCTGTAGTCCTGGCCTATACGAGAGATTCTGTAGCTGGTGGTCAGTAGGTTGGCTGCCACATCCTGCCTCTTTTCGGTGACTGCCCTCCTGAGACCTTGAGCAGAGTTCCACCCTGGCCCAGACTGGCCTGCAGGGCTGTGCCCTGGGCTTGTCTGGACTGGTGCCCAGTTTCACCCTGTTGGGCAGGTCTCTGTCTTCCTCCGCTGCTTTGGTGCTCTGGCTCAGACGGCGCTGCCACAGCTGCTGTCTGACTGATAAGAGCCTCCTGCCAACAGCCACCCCAACACCCACACTGTGGGGAGACTGAGAGGTCAGCCTGGACCATTCACACCTGGTCCCAGGTGAGGGGTGGGTAGGATTGGCCTAATTGCTCAAGCACAGTCTTGAGGAGGCTCAGTCTATGAAAACCTGGGAGGGTTGGAAAGGCGGCTCCCTCCAAAGCAGCCAATCAGGAAAGGTGAGATGGACTGAAGTCACCTATGGTGCTGACACCACCCCTGCCCAAGGCAAAGCCAGCCAGCCCAGTGGGAACCGCTTGGCATCTGTTAGCCCTGCTCCATCTGTCCCTTGCAAGGCCTGCCCTTGCCAGAACCAGGAGAGGCCACCTGGTGTCCCAGACAGCCAGGTTCTGCTCCAGCCCTGCACTGCCCAGCCTTGGGCAGCTCATGGAACCTCTTTGAAGAGAGCCCTAGAAGCCATTGGTTACTGAACCCCTACGGAGAATTGAGCGCCTCTTCACTTAATCCCCAACAATGTTGCAAGACAGGCCTCTCTCCCGTTTTCTAGATGAGGAAAACGGAGGATTAGGGAGTTGAGATACCTGCCCCAGCTCACCGACTCAGCTCTGACCCTATTGGCTCTGCCTTTCCCACAACCTCTGCTGTGTCAAGAGCCTCAGATTCCCCTGGTTGATTGGACAGCGTTACCTTCTATTCTTGGGCTCCCCGGGTGGTGCTAGTGGTAAAGAACCTGGCTGCCCGTGCAGAAGACGTAAAAGATGTGGGTTCAGTCCTTGGGTCAGGAAGATCCCCTGGAGGAGGGCGTGGCAACCTACTCCAGTATTCTTGCCTGAAGAATCCCATGGACAGAGAAGCCTGACAGGCTGTGGTCCATAGGGTCGCAAAGAATCAGACATGACTGAAGCGAGTTAGCACACACCTACCTTCTATTCTTCACTGCGGCCAGTTTGTAGGAAACTGAAAGGGGGAGATAATTCAGAGGTCCCTATAGCTCAGGGGCTTGGTTCAAGACCACAAAAAGCAGAGGGGAAGGTTCTGAGCATTTAAAGCTGTGAAGGTAACCAGGAGTTCTACAGTTCTGGATGCCTGAGGGAGCTGGCTCTTGGTCACATGCCAGGAGGAAACTAAAGGCCGCTCCCCGAAGCCTCCCCTGCACCTGGCCCAGGTGACACTCCCCTCCACGCTCAAGTGCCCTTCCTGTGCCTTGGCAGTTGCTCCTGGATGCTGGCGCCCACGTGGAGGGCTCTGCAGTGAACGGCGGCGAAGACAGCTATGCAGAGACGCCCCTGCAGCTGGCCTCTGCGGCCGGTAGGTGCACTGCTGCCCTGCCCAGCCAGGGTCCCTGACTGCCCTGCAGTTCCACCTGGCCCTCCTCACAGTGTTGCCCTGCCTGGCTGAGCCGCACACAGAGACCCCCATGGCAAGCCTTGAAACCCCTGCTTCAGGTTGCAAGGGGCTCCGCCTCACTCCATCGTCAGTGTTTCTATGGTGCTCAATGCTCAGACAGGCCCAGCAGAGGGGCAGCGACGTGGGTGGTGGAAGCATTCCTGGCCCATCTCTTTCAGGGAACTACGAGCTGGTCAGCTTGCTGCTTAGCCGGGGCGCTGATCCCCTCCTCAGCATGCTCGAAGCCAACGGCATGGCCTCCTCCCTCCACGAGGATATGAACTGCTTCAGCCACTCAGCCGCCCATGGCCACAGGTACCTACCTGGGGCTTCCTGCCCTGTGTTCTGTGAAGCATGAAGCAGAAGAGCTAGGCCTGGAGATCTTTCCAGAGATGGAGGGAAGGGGTGGATAGAGGGTAGCTGCCTGCACACCAGCCAGAAAGAAGACACAGGTCTTCAGGCAGCCTGTGGGCCCAGAGGGTGGAGGTCTGGAAACACAGGGTGGTGGGTGCCCAGGGCAGGCCCTCTCATTCCCCCATAAGACCCTCCACCTGCAGCCACCCAGGGCTGCCCCAGGACCCCATCCCTTCCTGTGCCTGGGCTACTTCTCCATTGCCCGTCACAACCTGGAGCGCTAGGGGCTTCCACCCAGACTTCAGCTCTACCATGAAGATGCTCCTGGTGGCTCTGCTAGAAATCACATCCTGCTCCAGGAGCAGATGGTGGACGCTGCTTTTTAGGGGCCATGCCTGCCTGAGGGTGTGACAGGGCAGAGGTGAGACCAGAGCAGCTAGTCTCATCTAACCAGAGTTAGGCCGCTCTGGGGTCAAAGGGCAGCAGGGAAAAGGTGAGTAGAAGACAAAGAGGGACTCCCTTGAGGGACCTGGGTCATCCCGCTGTTGCTCTGTCAGCTCAGCAGTTAACAAGAGTACCCTTTGTGGCACAGCCCAGCCTCCATCACAAGGTGGGGAAGGGGTTGAGGAGAGGCAGGCAGGTCTGCAGGGAGACGGCTCCACCCCCAAATGGCCTGGGGGCCTGCCCATGAGACAGCCATCTGGAGCCCCAGGCCACAGGATGCGACAGAAGAGCCTGGGGCTTGAAACCCCCTCTGAGTCTGCATCCCGCTCGGTGTGACATGAGCAAGATGTACTCATCACCCATGAATACTGAGGTTCCTCTCTCAGGGTTAAATGCACTGGTACATGGCAACATCAGGATTGCCAGGAGAAACATCAAGTACCTCAGATATGCAGATGATACCACTCTCATGGCAGAAAGTGAAGAACTAAAGAGCTTCTTGATGAAGGTGGAAGAGGAGCGTGAAAAAGCTGGCTTGAAACTCAGCATTCGAAAAACTAAGATCATGGCATCCAGTCCCATCACTTTATGGCATATAGATGGGGAAACAATAAAAACAGTGAAAGACTTTATTTTCTTGGGCTCCGAAGTCACTTTGGATGGTGACCACAGCCATGAAATTAAAACATGCTTGCTCCTTGGAAATTGTGAAAGTACTGCACTCAATATGCCAGCAAATTTGGAAAACTCTGCAGTGGCCATAGGACTGGAAAAGGTCAGTTTTCATTCCAATGCCAAAGAATGTTCAAGCTACTGCACAATTGCACTCATCTCACACGCTAGTAATGCTCAAAATTCTCCATGCCAGGCTTCAGCAATACGTGAACCGTGAACTTCCAAATGTCCAAGGTGGATTTAGAAAAGGCAGAGGGACCATAGATCAAATTGCCAACATCTGCTGGATCATCAAAAAAGCAAGAGAGTTCCAGAAAATCATCTACTTCTGCTTTATTGACTATGCCAAATTCTTTGACTGTGGATCACAACAAACTGTGGAAAATTCTTAAAGAGATGGGAATACCAGACCACCTGACCTGCCTCCTGAGAAATCTGTAGGCAGGTCAAGAAGCAACAGTTAGAACTGAACATGGAACAACAGACTGGTTCCAAAACTGGGAAAGGAGTACGTCAAGACTGTATATTATCACCCCGCTTATTTAACTTCTATGCAGAGTACGTCATGAGAAACGCTGGGCTGGAGGAAGCACAAGCTTTATCAAGGTTGCCAGGAGAAATATCAATAACCTCAGATATGCAGATAACACCACCCTTATGGCAGAAAATGAAGAACTAAAGAGCCTCTTGATGAAAGTGAAAGAGGAGAGTGAAAAAGTTGACTTAAAGGTCAACATTGAGAAAACTAAGATCATGGCATCTGGTCCCATCACTTCATGGCAAATAGATGGGGAAACAGTGGAAACAGTGTCAGACTTTATTTTGGGGGGCTCCAAAATCACTGCAGATGGTGATTGTAGCCATGAAATTAAAAGACGCTTACTCCTTGGAAGGAAAGTTATGACCAACCTAGACAGCATATTCAAAAGCAGAGGCATTACTTTGCCAACAAAGGTCCGGCTAGTCAAAGCTATGGTTTTTCCAGTATGAATGTGTATGAATGTGAGAGTTGGACTATAAAGAAAGCTGAGTGCCAAAGAACTGATGCTTTTGAACTGTGGTGTTGGAGAAGATTTTTGAGAGTCCCTTGGACTGCAAGGAGATCAAACCAGTCAATCCTAAAGGAAATCAATCCTGAATATTGATTGAAAGGACTGATGCCAAAACTGAAGCTCCCAATACTTTGGTCACCTGATGCAAAGAGCCGACTCATTGGAATAAAGACTCTGATGCTGGGAAAGATAGAAGTCAGGAGGAGAAGGGGACAACAGAGGACAATATGGTTTGATGGCATCACCTACTTGATGGACATGAGTTTGAGCAAGCTCCTGGAGATGGTGAAGGAAGGACAGAGAAGCCTGGCATGCTGCAGTCCATGGGGTCGCTAAGAGTTGGACACGACTGAGCAACTGAACAACAACGTGGGAATATGCAAGTCAGCTGCTATTAGGACGATTGTTGTGTATCAGGCTCTGCATGTGATGTCACTTGAGCCTCACATTAACTGGGAGAGGACGATACTGATTCCCCATGCTACAGTGACAGAGCCATCAGGGCTCAGAGAGGTAGAACAACCTGTCTGAGATCACACAGGATGGCAGAGCCTGCTTGGCCCCAGAGCTCATGACTTCTCAGCAGTACCCGGATGGCAGAAGGGAGAGGTCTTCTGCCCCTTTCCCTGACTCACCCGGGGGCCCAGCCTGCCTGAGAAGGGAAGACCATGAGCCCTTTTTGCCCACAGATGCCCCATAGTTGGCCCATCTGGGCCACAGGATGCTGAAAGGCAGCTCGGCAGGCACCATCCATGGCGGGAGCCTCAGACATCACCCTTCTTTGTCCCTTTCCCCTCAGGAACGTCCTGAGGAAGCTCCTGACTCAGCCACAGCAGGCCAAAGCAGATGTGCTGTCCCTGGAGGAGATCCTGGCTGAGGGCGTGGAAGAGAGCGATGCATCCAGCCAGGGCAGCGGCAGCGAGGGGCCCATGCGCCTGAGCCGGACGCGCACCAAGGCCCTCCAGGAGGCCATGTACTACAGCGCGGAGCACGGCTACGTGGACATCACCATGGAGCTGAGGGCACTGGGTGAGGCCACGTGGTGTGCATGTACAGACACAGGCACACACACACACACACACACACACACACACACGAGAGGGCCAGGCCCACAGGCCAGACAGGCCAGGAGGCAGTGGAGTGCAGGGCGGGCCTCCGCCCTCTCAAACCAAGACAGGTGGTGCCCTGAGCCTCAGACAGTCCTCAGTGGGGACATGTCTCAAAAGCCTCACCCAGCCCTGTGCCCTCAGGGCCCCCAGCTTCCCTGGTCGAGGCCTGGTGATTTGGGAGCGTCTAGAGCACCAGGAGTCCACATTTCTGGTCAGTGAGATGCTCTCCAGTCCATCAGCCCGCCTCCCCACCTCCTTGGCCTGCAAGCTTGCAGACTTCTCCTTTCCTCCCAGGCGGCTGGTCAGACAGACCTGGGGGAGATCCCAGCCCTGCCACGTTCCCTAGTGCTCCTCCCCTGCGAATGTGAAGTCACACACAGCACAGGGCCCGGTGCCCACTAACTGTGGGCGCTCAGTGCATGATGACAGCATTGCTCCTCTCCTGGGGGTCCATGACACACGAACACCCAGCGCTGGGCCAACGAAGCGGGAGCCACACGACCCTCTGGTGGCAGGCCAGCCTCAGTGCTCTTCTCTATGAAATGGGAATATCACTCCTGCACAGTCAGTAAACCAGCAATGCTGATGCTACCCTTGGCACCATGTCTCCAGGGAATGCCATCAGACCTTTTTAAATCCACAGTGAGGCTGGGGAGTAAGAAGCAATCTCTAATTATCAGAAACATCGCTAGTTTTTGTCATGACCTTTACAGAGTAGTTTTGGATTACTCTGCGGCCCCAGTGACATACTCCAGGGAGCTGGTAAACAGTAATTACATGACACTGCGTGTGCACAGACACGCCAGGGAGCCAGGCGCTTGGAAAAGCCCTTGGCGACAGAACAGGGTTCATTTCAGGCTTCTAGACAGGCATGGGGTCCTCTTGTCCCTACGCGCCCTGCATATCCTCCGGGCATTCGAGTCTCCCGGGCCACCCCTCCTAATTATAATGGTTCCTCCCCAGTAGGTAATTCCAGGGCCCAACAAGCCAGTGGGGCCAGTGTGGGTGCTGGGCCTGCACTTGAAGGCTTCCAGGCTGAGCTGTGGATTTTCAAAGATCAGGCTCCCTGCACTTGGCCTGAAGCCATTCCTCCACCTCATCTGATGGGAACTTTGAGACCCTCTTATGTCTCAGGGAGGCCTGTCAGGGTGAACAAATGCTTTCCTTACTGGCTGTGCTGAGCTGGGGAGAGGGGGTGCCCCCACTTGGGCAGGGATCAGGTGCGTTGGTCTGCCAGAAAGGGGGCTGTCATGAGGTGGGCTCAGTGGTCCCTTTGGGGATCGCTCTGCCCGGGGGGTGACTGCCCTTCCCCTTCCCGGTCCAGGCGTCCCCTGGAAGCTGCACGTCTGGATCGAGGCTCTGAGGACGTCCTTCTCCCAGTCTCGGTACTCGGTGGTGCAGAGCCTCCTGCGAGATTTCAGCTCCATCAAGGAGGAGGAGTACAATGAAGAGCTGGTGACTGAGGGCTTGCCGCTCATGTTTGACATTCTCAAGACCAGCAAGGTGAGACAGCCCTGGAGGCCCCGAGAGCCCACAGACAGACCACAGGACGGACCTGGAGACAGACACACAGGCAGACAGACCGCAGGATGGACCCGGAGACTGACGCACAGGCAGAGAGACCGCAGGATGCAGACAGACCACAGGATGGACCTGGAGACAGACACACAGGCAGACAAACTGCAGGACGGACCTGGAGACAGATACACAGGCAGAGAGACCGCAGGACGGACCCGGAGACTGACGCACAGGCAGACAGACCGCAGGACAGACCTGGAGACTGCCTCACAGGCAGACAGACTTAGGGACACCCCCCCTCACAGGGACGGAAGGACACAGGCACCCCGCAGGTGGACGTCCAGCCCTCGCCCGGACCCGCCTGACTGCAGAGGCTAGGGTTCTGTCTGGGCCAGAGCCTGGCCAAGAAAGCAGTCCGGGGAGTCGGTGTGGAAGACTGGGCCTCCCTCGCCAGACCAGATCCAGGGGGAATGAAGGGCAGTGCTGCGCTGATCCTGGCCTGGACTTTTGAAGCTGGCCTGGCGTACCTGGAGCTGTAAACACACGGCCTCCAGATGAGGGTCGAGCTGACGCCCCTCCCTGCCTCTCCCCCCCCAGAACGACTCGGTCACGCAGCAGCTAGCGGCCATCTTCACGCACTGCTACGGCAGCAGCCCCATCCCCCGCATCCCCGAGCTCCGCAAGACACTGCCTGCCAGGCTCGGTGAGGCCTCCCCACCTCCTCTCCCCTCCCCCTCCCTCTCATCTCTGTCCTCCTTCCCCTTCCCAAGTGCCTGGGCGGCTGGCGCCTCCATCATCCCCTTCTCCTTCCCCCCGCGACAGATCCTCACTTTTTGAACAACAAGGAGATGTCAGACGTGACCTTCCTAGTGGAAGGAAAGCTGTTTTATGCACATAAAGTCCTGCTGGTGACGGCTTCTAACAGGTAGGCAGCCCAGATAACAAATTCTCTGCCCCCTCCGGGAAGTCGGGGGAGGGCAGCTTCATTTAGATATGAGATTATGAGCAGGCTGGAGAAGAGCCTCTGCCCCCCAGAGGGTGGTCACAGAGCAGGGAATCCCCACCACCCACCCCACAGGGGACAGAGGGACAGTCATGAGGGGACCCAGAGTTCTCCAAGAGGAGCTGGGTCATTGTTCTGGTCAAGCCATTGCTTTTGATGATTAGAAAATATGAATGTTCTAACATGAAGGTCAGTTTTCCAGCCATGGGTGTTACGGTCACTAAGCGAGAGGGCAGCTGGGACAGATCAGGGCTCAGCCCAGCTATCTGTCAGCCTAGGACGATGTAAAACGTCACTTGCCCAGAATTCTTTTGCGAGCACAGCAGTGATTTTTAAAATGCTCCTGTCCCCTGGTGACCGGTCAGGCGATGGATGGGGCCTTTGCCACACAGTGATGGAATAAAAGTCATGCTCAAGCCTTTGCTTGTCTCATCTCCTTGGCTCCAGGTTCAAGACGCTGATGACCAATAAATCAGAGCAAGATGGCGACGGCAGTAAAACCATCGAGATCAGCGACATGAAGTACCACATTTTCCAGGTGTGTGTACCTCAGCACTGCGGGCTTTTCTAGGGGTGCCCCTCCCCCACAGGACCCTGACCCTGGCTGGTCCATCTGGGCGGGGTCGGCTGTGAGTCAGTCATAGTCTTCCCCTCCATCCCTAATGCCTTCTGTGTTTTGCTGACTCAGTGGTCAGGTTGGAGCATCTAGGCTTTTCCCAGCCAAGGTAGCCTTTCCGTTGTGAGTTTGCAGCTTCAGAGTCTGTTTCATGGGCCCTGAGCTCTAACCACTGGGTGAGGGGTCTGGGCAGCCTGACGGGCATGTAAGGACAGGCGCACACCACACGTGTAACCTGTGAGCCCTTGTCCTGAGTGAGCTCCCAGTGCACAGACTTGCTTGAGTACTTGTTGGGAACGCAGAGCCTCAGGCCCCATGCCAGGACCCCCCACAGTTTAACAAGACCCCACGTGGGTGGAGAGTGACGTGCGCGTGTACCGGTGTAGGCCTATCACTCTTCCTCGGCATCAGACCCTAGCCATGCCGGCTAAGCAGAAAGAGCCACAGGGAGCCCATCCTGGTTGTGGGAGATCAAGGTCAGGACTTTCGATCTCTGAGCTTCAGAGAATGTCAGAGGTTGCGTGATGGAAGCTCTGCAGGCTGGCCACCAGGAGTGGCAGGCGAGGTCTGGAAGGGACTGGCTGGGGTCTAAGCTGAGCCCCAGTGGGGAGCTCCTTTCTAGAAAGTGGTCTTCAGGCTGTAGGTGTGATGCTTAGGGGCTGAGATGGAGGCTAAGAGGCAGCTGGTATGTGAACCCAGGACCTGGCCTTGCCCGGGACAGGCTTGTGACCTAATGGGAGAGATCGCAGCCTCACAGAAGCGTGAGGAGCCACCATCTAAAAGGGTTTAGTCCCTCTCTCTTGTTCCTGGCAGTCATCTGTTTAGCATTTAGTTACTTATGGGTACCATGGAGACAGCAGTAAACAGGACAGGGACCCTGGCCTCCAGGAGACAGGATTATGAACGAATGTGACTGGGAGTTGGGGGGGAGGCGCCGGCGCTGCAGGCAGGGGCACTGAAGCTGCGAAGGAGGAAATTTCCTGGGGACCAGGGTAGTCAGCCAGGTATCAGGAGCTCCAGGTAGCCAGAGCAATCCACACAAAGACCACCACCACCAGAGACCACAGCCTGTTCAGGAAATGCTCTCTGGCCAAGTCCTGGCAGCCGTTCAGGAGAACATCCAGAAATGAGGCTGAGGCTGCTCCCGAGGAGCCATCACATGAAGGGCTTGAGCTTTAACCCAAGGGTGGTTAGAAGCTGCTCTGAGGTCGCCACCATCGCTGACACTTAGCCAGGCATGGTTCTAAGTGCATTTATCAGTTAAGCGTCACAGCACAGTCCAGGAGGTGCACACATGTTGTTTTCCCCCCTTGGTCCATGAGGTGTCGCAGGCACAGGGAAGTTCAATAACTTGTTCAAGGTCACACAGCTGGGAGGTGATAGAGCCAGGGTTCAATCTTAGGGCGTGTGGAATGGTCCAGTTTGTGTGACCTCGCACACTCTGGAGGGTGAGGGGAGGACGGGCAGGACTGCAGCCAGGGCAGCAGGTGAGCGGCTGGTGAGAATCCAGCTGAGTGATGATGGCGACCGGTAGAGGCAGCAGGGTAGAGGGGTGTGGATGGGGGGAGAGTGGGGGGCTTGGCGGCATTGGAGGAGGCCCAGGGTCAGGCCCAGGGTCGGGCATAGGGTGTCTCCCCTCCCCTCTTCTCATCCCTTGAGCCAAACTCCCTGGGGAAGGGGAGCTTGCTTGGCTAAGAAGCCCAAAGTCCAGGTGAGTTGGAGCGTGAGGTGGGGTCACGACCCAACCCAGGAGGCGGGTTTGAGAAGGGCAGCGGGGATTGGGCGGGAGGTGGGGGTGACAAGGGTGACCCCTGCCATCGAGGCAGCATCTGCTCAACTGGGGTGACCCCCGAGGCAGGAGAGGCTGGGCAGCCCTTGACTTCTCAGGCTTGTCACGGGGTAAACAGAGACAACAGGCCTAACCTCAGGGCACACATGGGCCTGGGGCATGTTAGCCACTGGCCTGGCCCTGTGGGTTCTCTGGGAACAAAGCTCTGCCATCCCGCAGTGTGTGTGTGTGTGTGTGTGTTGGGGGGGGGGGGCGGGGGGAGGGCAGCGTGCGGCTGAAGCCATAGATCCAGGTCCGAGGCCTCCTAAAAAAGCCTAAGTTTCAGAGCAGCCCCCAGACATCTCATTGGCTGTCACAACACAAAGAGAACTTGAGATCTTTGTTTTCTAGAACAGGAAACGGAGGCCCAAGGAGATCTAAGCAATACTATCTCTAATAGAAAGATAATGCTGGGCACAGAGGTTATGTAAAATTGCTTAATAGATGAAGGAAAATGTAAAAAGAAACAGGTGAAATTTATTTAACTTAATGGAGCCAAAATAGTATCATTCCACATATAAAAATTTAATGAAATGTTTTCCTTTTTTTGCACTAAATGTTTGCAATGCAGTTTTGACACAACACAGACATCACAGGTGTAGACTCTTGCCAGGGTCACTGCCGACTAAACCTTGGCCTTTGGGGGATGCCCCTGCTGTTCTGATGCGGCTGTTGGCCCCAGTCCTGTCCCTGCAGTATTGGGGGCCTCCCTGTGGTCATGCTCCTGGTGGCCCACTCTGGGCAGAAGGAAGTGAGGCCATCCCTGCAGCTGGTCCTGCCTGGGCCTCACTGGGAGCAGCCCTTTGCCCGCTCCAGCCCTGCAGGCTGCCTGCTTTGGATGACCCACAGTCTGCCCGGGGGCTACAGGGCTGTGGGAAATTAATGTCCGCAGCTGCCTGCTAGCAGCCCGGTTCCCCCAGGGAGGCTCCAAGAGGGTGATTCTGGTCCCACTGCTGTGGGCTCATCTGCATTCAGGTGCCTCAGGGAGACCCATGTACCACGAGAGCTGGGCCGGGCCCAGACCAACTCCCAAAAGCGGCAGGAGGCTGCTTCTAAGCCAGGGAGAGGAGCCACAGGCTGGGCCCCTTCTCACCTCAGGGCTGCCCTGAGGCTAACACCTAGGAAAGAATCCCTGGAGATGGGAGCCGCCCCACTCCCAGTCCTGGGCACTCAGCTCCCAGGGTGGGGGATGGCGGAGGAAGCCAGGCGTGGGCCCGCCTGAGGCACACACTGCCTGGAGTAGGGGGACACAGGTACATCCGTGTAACTGTAAGATCTCCACCTGAGCTCCAGCGGGGGCTGCACAAGACCTCTGGAAGCCCGGGCTCCTGAGGGGAGGGCGCGGGCTGATGCCTCCTGGACGGGCCAGGGCACGGCTGGCAGGCCCTCTTCCCTCCCCCGCCCCGCCCCAGCGTGGGCTCCTTTCCTCTAGACCCTCTGGTGCCCCTTCCAGCCCGGGGGCCAGTCCTAACAGAGCCCGACTGTGCCGGCTGGAGCCGTGTTTACTTATACCCTTGCCAGCTCCTTGCTGGGGCCCTTTCTTCAGCCAACCAGGGAGAATCATTTTTCTTTTTCCAGCTGGAAACTCCCCAGTCTCCAGCATGATGGCAGAGCTTGTAAGTCAGACCTCAGCAGAACTAAACATAGCCCCCTCCCCAGGCCACCTCATGTGGTGTCGCAGGGCCCCCGCTGGTCGGCAGGGTGACCTCTGGGCCAGGTCCCAGGCCCCAGCACTGCACTGGCTTCCAGGAGGAGGTCGGGATCTGGCTAGCCCTGATGGGGAGGTCAGGAGTCAGGATTCCGAGGGTGGACAGTCGCCCCCTCAGAGCCCCCCATGTTTAGAATTTCCGTAAGGGGAGAAAATGAGTCGTGAGATGCCTGGTGTGCCGGAAGGGTTCTGAGGAGGCGCGTCAGCCTCATCAGCCTACCTGCCTGGCCTCAGTTTTCCCAGCTGTGAAGAGTATCTGCCCTCCTGGGCTCACAGGGCTGTTGTGGGGATTGAAGTGAAGCCACTCTGTGGAAGGCAGCTTGCCATACGCATTCCAGGAGAAGCACAAAAATGCCTGACGAGAGTCGGGCGGTGTGCAGACGCTGGCACACAGAGGTCATGGGGCACCAGGGGCGGGCAACGGCTGGAGTGGCGCTCGGGACGTGGGGGGGCACCGAGGGGTGGGCAGCGGCTGGAGCAGCGCTCGGGGGGGCGGGGGGAGGTGGGGCACCGAGGGGCGGGCAGCGGCTGGAACGGCGCTCGGGGTGAGGGGCACCAAGGGCCGGGCAGCGGCTGGAGCAGCGCTCGGGGCAGGAGGTGGGGCACCGAGGGCTGGGCAGCAGCTGGAGCGGCACCCCAGGGGCGCGGGGTGAGCACGGTGGTGCTGTGGGCCCCCTGGCCCTCACATGGGGCCTTTTTCCTGCAGATGATGATGCAGTATCTGTACTACGGGGGAACGGAATCCATGGACATCCCCACTGGTGACATCCTGGAGGTGAGGACCTGGCCTGTCGGGGAGAGGAGCGGGGAGCCCCTGAACCCATCCATCATGCCTGTGCCCAGCCTGAGACACCTGCCAAGTCTCACCCACCCCAATCTCAGAAACACAGCATTGGAGACATGAGGAGGAGGGAAGGGGGCCTCTGTGAGGACCCCCTGCTTCCCTGCAGGTCCTCGCTCTTCTGAGCACATGGGAAATGATGCGCCTGTGGAACCCAACCTCCCGGGTGACCCCTCAGGGTTAGAAAGGGCCATCCCTGAGGATGGAAAGCCTAGGAGGATCAGAAGGCAGCAGGTACCCTCCCACCTTACCAGGTTACTGCTTAGAGAACGGACCTGCTGCTGGCCACGCGCCTGGCTAGAAAGTCGTGCAGATAAGCAGGCAGCTCATAGTTGAAGGCCTCGCGACATGAGAAATTCCAACCAATGTCTGTCACCTATCGGATACTTCCCAAGGTGTCCTAGCAAATACCTAGATAGCCTGGGGTAGAAATAAATCAAGGCCATCGGACTTAACTGGCAGGTGGGCAGGGAGGGTCCTGGGGGTCAGGAGGGCACACAGGGGCTCTCTGTTCTGTGATGCCGGGGCCATGGGCCTGGCCCCGCTCACCCACGGCCTCTCTTCCTCCTGCCAGCTATTGTCAGCTGCCAGCCTGTTCCAGCTGGACGCCCTGCAGCGGCACTGTGAGATCCTATGCTCCCAGACCCTGAGCGTGGAGAGCGCCGTGAACACCTACAAGTATGCCAAGGTGAGGGCCCCCGCTGCCGCCCCTGCCCCCATCGCTCACCCTGCTGTGCCCTGGAAGCTTTGAAGGACAGTGTCACCCTCTCTGTGGCCTGAGGTCATGGCCACCCAGTAAGGTGGCACAGCAGCTGGGGAGCTGAGCTCTGAGCCAGGTGGACCCCAGGTCCTGTACCAGTTGTGCTGCACTGGGCAGTGAGACCTGGGGCGGCAAAGAGCGGAGCCCCTCCAAGTCAGATCAGTTCTCAACACTACTCGAGTTTCTCCCCCTTGGTGCTCCTTAGTCTTCCTCCTCGCAGCAGATGCCACGGTCACCTCCCACACCCGCAATGCATCAGCCACCCCTCTCCGTCCCACTACCTCCACTCTCTCCACTCTTGGACGATCGCGTTGGCCTGGCCTCCAACAATTCCTGGCTTTCACCCTGCAGTCCACAAGGCTCTTTGAAAAGTGTGAAGATCCCGCCACTCCCCTACTGAAACTCTTCAAAGGTTTCCCACTGCAAAGTAAAGACCCAGCCCTTATCTGTCACCCCTTATGAGGCCCCTAGGACCCTCTCCCATCTCCCCTTCCAATGCCTCCCTCTCCCTTCACCTGGCCACGTGGCCCCCATCTCTTTCTCAACTCATTTCCACCCCAGGACTGCTGCAGTCCTCCAGTAAGTCTCCTCCCCCAGCTGCCCCCAAGTCACACACCTCTCTGCCCCTTCACCCACTCTCACTGCCTCAGAGCACTGACTACTGTCCGTGATCACCTGGCCTGGCTGGTTCCTTGGCTTCTCTCATCCCCCTGATCTGGAACATCAGCTCTGAGAGCGCCTCACAGACCTGGGCCTCAGGGCCTGCATCCAGTGCCTGGCCCAGAGAGGGCACTCAGGGTTTGCTGAGTGTTTACCACGTGAACACTTATGCTGCATATCCCACGGTGGACAGCCCCTGCCCTTAGGGACGGAGCGTCCAATCCCATGGGGATGAGGACTGCCCCTCAACAAGCACGTCACCAGCAGGACCAGGCGGAGAACAAGATGCCAGGATGTTCCTGGTGGCACAGCTGGGATTTGAACCCAGATCAGTCTAACCTGAGGAGATGCTCATGGAAGGAATTCAGATGAGAAATTCAGTTGCCCTAAGATGCAGAGATAGGGCCTGCCTACCTCCCTGGGTCTGGGGCTTGAAGCTGGACCTTTGCCCATGAGGACTGTTTGGGGGCAGTTTTGGGCAGGGCTGTGCTGAAGCTGTGGTCTCACCCCTCTCCCTGCCCCCACAGATCCACAACGCCCCCGAACTGGCCCTGTTCTGTGAGGGCTTCTTCCTCAAGCACATGAAGGCCCTGCTGGAGCAGGACTCCTTCCGGCAGCTTATCTACGGCCGCAGCAGCAAAGTGCAGGGCCTGGACCCGCTGCAGGACCTGCAGAGCACCCTGGCCGAGCGCGTGCACTCGCTCTACGTCACCTCTCGGGTGTGAGGTGTGGGGGCGGCTGGCTCTGTTACTAGGCCTCCCGGCGGGTGAGAAAGGCTGGGAGCTTCCTCGGGGTGTCTGGGCCAGCACACAGCCAGGACCAGTGGACATGCTGGGGCCTTGCTGGGCTGAGACTGGTTACCGGCACTCTTGGAGCCAGACTTGGGCAGGCCCAGAGCCTAACCATTTGCTCAACCAGTTATGAGCCAAGAGCAGGTGTGGCCACAAGTGGCCCTTCCCCACACCTGCCGCCTGCTTGCACCGGAGGGCTGCTGTGCACTCACCCTCGTGTGCCCCTCCCGGAGGCCCGCGCTGATCCCGCTCTGCTCTGCACAGCTTCCGGTCATGCCCTCCAGGCTCTAACCAGCCCACCCCCGGGGCCTCGGGCAGCTCAGACTGTCCGAAGTGGGGCTCCTGGGGGGTGTGGGCATCCTTATGAATGTAGAGAGTGTATGTTCTATCTAGGCCTCAGGCCATTTCAGTCAAAAGCTGGTGTTTTTCCCTCAGTGTCACGTCAGACAAACCTGAACTTAAGGCTGTGCCTTTGAAAGACCTGATGTGGCCTCCAGGGGGACTGGGGATCCCGCGAAGAGGGTCATTTTCAGCCTATTTCCTTGGTGTCTGGGCTCCTTTGGGCAGAGGGGCGGCTGGCCTGCTCAGTGAGTAGTAGAGAAGGTGGTTTGTTCCCCCACCAGCGCCTTCAAAGCTTTTGGTCTGAGCCAAGGGTGGGGCATAGTGGAGGAGCCTGGTGGCCTCAGCTTGTGCTGCTGCTGCTGTTTTCAGGGGCCAATGTAAAGGGGTTGATTCTGAAATCCCAAGCCTAGAATTAGGCAGAGCCCTAAACATCCCTCCAGTCCAGTCTCTCCAGTGAAAGAGTCCTTTAACTTAGACTGGAGAGCAGGGCCCAGACTTCCCATTGGGAACTGCGGGTCTTGGGGAACTTAAAGGTCGGGGCATAGGTAGACAGGAAGGATTGGAAGAAAAGGTCCTTCTACTTCCCTGCTACCCGCCCCTGCCATCCTGTAGGCTCCAGGCTCTCCTGGGTGGGGACACATCGCTGGGCCTGGACCCTTGTCGTATTTATGTACCAGACATCCGGGGCGTCTTCCGGAACAGCTTGTGCTGGATGTCCCCCTTTGGCTGTCTGGCTGTACCTTAGAAACTATTTATTCACCAGAAGCCCCAGGCACTTTAGGAGGTGTCCTTTCAGTCACCTTGAAAAACCCTGGGGGTTTGCAACCCTGGAAAATATTTTCAACTAGCTGCTTGAGCTGGATGTACAAAGGAATAGGCGTTATTTTATTGCTGTAATATTGTATGATACTGTAACTATACATTAATGTTGTCACTTATTGTAAATGTACTATGGTTTTATTAACAATAAACAAACACTTGTTAACAATGACCTTGGCCTCATGGCTCCTTATAGAGGGTTACCCAAAGTTCAGAGCTAGGGAGGAGCCCTAAGGACCAGGAAGAGAACCTGGAACTGATTCCCCGGTTATTGAGACACCTGTGTTTCAGAGGAAACAAAGCCCCGACCGGAAGCTGTGCATGGCCAGCCGCTAACCCCTGCCCTGCCCCTCCCAGGACCTGAGCCTGGATCCAACCCTCACTGGGCCCGAGTCTTCCTGTTCTGTCCAATGGGGTAGGTGTGTTCCCATTCGTTAAGTATTTACATGGCACTGAGCTGGACTGGAAGGACGGGAGCCCAAGGCCAGGAATAAGCTGTCAGATTTTTCACAGAACTAGAACAAATAATCCTAAAATTTATAATGGAACCACAAAAGACCCAGAATTGCCAAAGCAATCCTGCAAAAAAAAAGAAAGCAGGAGGCAAAACTTTCCCAGGCTTCAGACAATACTACAAAGCCACAGTAATCAAACCAGCACAGCACCAGCACTCATCATATAAACAGACACATTAACCAGTGGGACACAATAGAGAAACAAACCCACCTACCTATGGTCAGTTAGTCTTCGTCAAAGGTGGCAAGAATGATGGAAAAAAGGAAAGTGGGAAAATGACAGTCTCTTCAGCAAGTGGTGGTGGGAAAGCTGGACAGCTACATGTAAATCAATAAAGTTAGAACACTCCCTTACAACATACACAAAAAATCAAAGTGCCTTTAAGACTTAAATATAAGACATAACACCATAAAACTCCTAGACAAAAACATAAGCAAAATATTCTCTGATGTAAATTATACCAATGTTTTCTTAGGTCAGTTTCCCAAGGCAATAGAAATAAAAGCAAAAACAAACAGGACCTAATCAAACTTACAGGCTTTTGTAAAGCAAAGGAAACCATTAACAAAAAGATAACCTACGGACTGGGAGGAAAATTATTTGCAAATGAAACTGACAAGGGCTTAATTTCCAAAATGTAGAAAGAGCTGTCACAGCTCAACAACAAAACAAAAGCAAAAAAACCCAATCAAAAAATGAGTAAGACCTAAAGAGACATTTCTCTAAAGACATACAAATGGCAATAAGCACATGAAAAGATGCTCATCATCACTAATTAGTGAAATGCAAATCAAAACTACAATGAGGTACCACCTCACCCCAATTAGAATGATCATCAGAGTCTACAAATAAATGCTGGACAGGATATGAAGACAAGGGAACTCTCCTATACTGTTGGTAGCAATGGAAGTTGCTGCAGTCACGATGGAAAACAGTATGGAGTTCCTCAAAAAATTAAAGAGAGTTGCCATATGATCCAGCAATCCCACTCCTGGGCATATATCCAGACAAAACTTTAATTTGAAAAGGTACATTCACCCACTATGTTCACAGCAGCACTGTTTACAACAGCCAAGACATGGAGACAGCCTACACGCCCATCAACAGAGGGATGGTGGAGGAGATGCGGTGCACCTATGCAATGAAACGCTACTCAGCCACAAAAAAGGATGAAATCAAGCCATTTGCAGCAACACGGACGGACCCAGAGAGTGCCATACTAAGAGAGACAAATACCATACGATATCACTTACATGTGGAATCCAAAACATAACACAAATGAACATATTTACGAAACAGACTCAGAACAGAACTGTGGCTGCCAAGCGGTGCAGGCGGGGAATGGATTGGGAGTTTGGGATTCCCAGATGCAGACTATTATATATAGAATGGGTAAAAAATTAGATCCTACCGTGTACCACAGGGAACTATATTCAATATGATAGACTAAAACGAAAAATAAGAAAAAGAATATATTTATAAAACTGAGTCACTTTGCTGCATAGCAGAAATTAACAGAACACTGTAACTCAACTATACGTCAATAAAATTTTTAAAAAGACAGCTGTCAGGGACTTTCCTGCTGTGCCCTGAGCCCCGGGCCCCACCGCCCTGATGTGCAGAACTACTGCTAGGCTGTCAGAATAGTTGTTTGCAAATCCTTCCCCGATGCAATTCTGCGTGGCCCAGCACAGGGAGGACGGGGGCCTGATGAGGGACCCCCTAGCCTTTGGCGGCTGCCGCCTTCAGGCCCTGCTGAGCGCTTGCTGGCTGTGTCACCTGTTAAAGGACAGAAGACCAGAAGCCAGTGACTCAGGCCCAAAGGTTTTCTGGAATAGGTGGTAGTTTGTCTTAAGGTGCAAAGTCCAGGTAGAAATAAAGGTTTTTAAAATGTTTCCCGTCTGAAGCAGGAGAAATTCCTAAGGTCACTGGGAACACTGACGGGAGTGGCTGTGGTTTCAGTGACCGACAGGCCAGGACTCTGGAGTTGGGGGACAACATAAAGACCCCACAGGGTCAGTCAGTCCTGGGAAAGACCCACTGTGGGCTTTGCTGGATGGAGGCCCAAGCACGGCAGCCTGAGGCCCAGCCTGGGGCCCTGGCCTCTGTGGGGAGAGGGCTTGCCATGGACCCATGGCGCCCTCTGGTGGCCTCAGGTGGGAGGCACACCCCTTGGCACCATCCTCCTGGGCAGAGGCCTCTGCTAAGGTGGTTGGGGGGTGGGTTGTCCCTCCCAGCACTCACCATCTCCAGGGGCTCCCCTTCAAAGGTCTGTGCCCACCCTCCCTACAAGCTCCCCCACCCCTGCAGGAGATGCCTCAGTCAAGTATACAGCCTAAGCAGCAAGGTCTAATCACCAGCTGGCTCCATACAGGAGCTCAGCCGTATTTTCTTTTAAGGGGGTTGAAGATTGAAGGGAAGGTAACGTAAAGGGAGCAAGGCCCCTTCAAGACTGCATGTAGCAGAAACATGTTCTAAAGCAAGCACTTAATTAGAAAAAAAAATCAGACATTCTCCAAGGAGCCAGGAGAAACTAGCGTGGAAACGGGACTGTCTTACCACCTTACCTTGCCCCAACGGCCAGGCTTCCTCCTCCGGCCACCACTCAGGAGGCGTGGGGGCTTCTCTCCTCTGCTGCCCACTTCAGGCTGTTAGCAGCCAAAGGCAGGCTGGGGAGAGGACAGTGAACTTCTCCTTAGCAGGGGACTCTGCTAAGGGAAACGAGGGGGTGGTTTCCTTCTACTCCAGCTACCCTGCGGGCAGTTGAGAAGCTGGGCTGCCTCGGCCGGAGTCTCCACAGGAAACTCATCCCGACGGGCCACCAAGGCTAAAGCCGAGTCTGCCTCCCAGCTCCTGATACTTCCCCTTCTGCCGGTTGCCCCACAGCAGCCAGATGTCGGGATTATCACAGCTTTCTCCTCAGCTGAACCACTGAAAGCCGAAGAAAAGCCTCAGCATCTCCCTCTCCGCCACCCCCTGCCTTCTGCAGAAGCTACTCCACCTTTCGGCTTTCACCAGTTGTTTAGAGAATGGAGAGCAGCGTCTGGAGTCTGAGTCGCCTATTCAGGCCCAGGGGAGGCCAGTCCCACCCCCTCCGGGCCAGGGGACTGGCGGCTGGTGTGATGGCCTCAGATAATGAGCCTACATTTATCCAAGGTGACGGTCACTCCCCTCGTCCCCTCCCCCAGCCTCAGCAGCCCCCTTTGTGTCACTCCTGGTCACTCGAGGGTCCTCTGGGACTATGGGGGACAGATGAGCAGTGGAAGCGTTGAAGCAGGCCAGCGCTGGCTCCCTCACGGCTCGGTGGAGTGGCGGGGGGATGAGACCATTGAGGAATCTTCTTTGTTCAGGCTTTTTCGGCCCCTTCCCCAGCCTAGTGACAGCATTCATCGGCGGCCTATGTGAATTCATTTTGCAAGTGAGATTTCCTGAGACAGCGAGCTTTACAGATGTCACTCTGTCTGGAGGCCAGATGGTGAGGTCTGGGGGAGGCGCGCTTTTTCAGGTTTGGAGGAGAACCCAAGATCACAACCACCAAGTGCAGAGACCCGCACACACTTTGCACATAAGCGCCAAGACTGTACACGTAGGCAGAATGCTCACTTCCTTTTCATGTACAGAGAAAGACCAGAGTACAGGCTTGTGGTTTTAGAACAAAGCCCGGCCTCGTTCAGTCCATTGTAGCGCTTGTGGGCAACAGAGCAGCTCCCCCGGGTTACACGTGCCACAGAACAGAGCCTTGGTGAACACCTGCTCCTCGCCAGGCACTGTCCTCTGCTCCTCACAGCGGCCCTTCCAGGGAGGTGCTGTCATTACCACCTGCAGTTTACACACATGTGGACCTGGGTGGAAGTAAGAAGCGTGCTCCAGGTCACAGCAAGGGCCAGGCAGAGCCAAGCATCAAGGCCAGAGAGAGTCCACGGAACAGAGCCGAGGACAGGCTTTGACACTAGAGGTGCTGAGCAAGACCAGGCCAACCTGGTTCCTGCACCTGTAAGATGATGTGGCTGGAGAGGTTTTAACATACCAGCCAGCTCAGATCATTTGGGGCTGTGACTGCATTTTAGCCACTCTCTTTAAGAAAACCCTCTCTGATGGGCTTCCCTTGTGGCTCAGTGGTAAAGAATCCACCCACCAACACTGAAGACGTGGGTTCAATCTCTGATCCGGGAAGATCCCACATGCTGCAAAGCAACTAAGCCTGCGCATCACAACTACTGAATCTGTGCTCTTCCAGAGCCTGGGAGACTAAAGCTCACATGCCTAGAGCCTGAGCTCCACACCAAGTGAAGCCACTGCAATGAGAAGCCCTGTACCACAACTAGAGGAAAGCACTCACAGCAAAGACCCAGCATAGTCAAATAAATTAATTTTTTTAAAAATCCTCTCTAAAAGGCAGGCTCAGGCACTCACCTGAGAAAAACGGATCAAAAATTCTTTTTCATCTCATTGAACTTTCCTGTAGACTTAACGGGGGGAAGGCGTGGTGGTCCCAGGCACAGGTGGTCAGAATCTGCTCTCCTCCCTGTGGCCATCTGTCCTGGGAGCTGCACATTTAATCCTCTTTGCTCCAGAAGCTCCTCTTCCTTCCCTGTCTACAGACTAGACTTCTAGGAACCAGATAACCTACGAGGGCTGAGGAAAGGATCTATTTGGATTCACAGAAGACAGTCCTTTTAGAGTCTATGAAAAACCAAGGAAGAACAGTAACCAAGGCTACCGCAGGAATTCTTTAGATAAAAGTAAGAAAAAATACAGAAGCTGAAATCTGACTCAAGGAGCTTGGAAAGACCACCAGCAACTCACAGGCAGAGGCAAGGAGACAGGTAGATCAGAACCAGAGCACGACGGAGCCAGCCTCCACTCTGAACTCTCCCTGCCCTTGGTGACATGAATAGAGAGCGACTGCACAGAACCAGCAGAGGGGGAGTTCTGTGGTGCTCCAGCGGTTAGGACTGCAAGCTTCCACTGCAGAGGGCCCGGGTTCAATCCCTGGTCAAGGATGGCAGGGCCCCGGTTTCAATAAATATGGTATCAGACTTAGGACTGGAAAATAGATACCAAACATTCCACGGTACACATGAAGCTACCACACTCCTGTCCACAAGAGACGGAGGGAACCAAACAATCTGACAGGAGCTAGGGATGAAAAGAGGCCCAGCTGGCTGGCTTCCAGGTGCCGCACCAAGTGCTACGAAATGACCACAGGAAGCACGGGTCAGCGCGGTCAATTCCCCCACGGGCTCCCAGCTCGGTAAGCCCCAGCCACCCTGAGCCTTGATGCCGGCACCCTCCCAAGTGCACCTGCAGCCAAGATCCACCAGAAGAAATGGGCAAAGTCAACTCCCATCTAGGTGCAGTCAACGAGCACACAGGCTGCTGGTCTTTCTAGGATGTTATTTATTAAAAATAGATTCTCTATCTCCCCTCATCCCTGCTAGCAAAAGGGTCTTTCCCAACATTTTTTTTCCCAAATGGATGAAATAACAGGTATTGGGGACTCAGATATCATATCGTTCCCTAAGTTGAGAAGTCAAGCTTTTCTGGGTCACTGCTGGGGGAGGAAAGGGTCAGAACATGGCAGTGTGGGTCCCAGTGCTTAAACGTGGCTGACACGGCCATACAGCTGGACTAGAGCTCCTGGGACTCCAGGCTTCAGGGAGCCTGGGCAAGTTCATGATGACAGGCCTTGATGCTCCGGGGTCTCCAGACAGCCGTGTACTTGATGCTCGAGAAGAGACGAGAGCCAGCACGGCTTCAACATGTGCAAGAAGGAATGGAGAAAGCTGGGCCCAAAGCGAAATATGAACGTATGGGAAAGGCAGGCCTGGACTAGGGGAAGGAGAGATGGCAATAACGGTGTGCCAACCATTGCGTTCTAAGCAGACCTCCTCGGAAGCGACACTGCCTTAAGCCATGTTCAGCTCATAGACTGAATTCCTGGCCCGCTTCTGGGTTTCCTGGGGATCCTGTTGCTTTTAATAGTCCAGTCAGCTGCCACTCAGTCCCGCCAGAGTCAGTCCTGCAAGTCAGGGTATTTCCTTACGAGTCAGCCGCCGACGCCCAAGTGTCTCTCCACTATTTCTTCCGCTTCAGTTTCATATCTTTTTTGTTCTTCATATCTCTGTTTTTCTTCAACTTTTTGTTCTGTTTGGGTTCTTGTTCGGCCTCCAGCTTCCTCTTCTTGTCACTGGAAAAGAAAAAACAAGAGTCGAAAGAAAAACATGCTGGATCTGTTACCTCTTTCAGACTGCTCTGCTTTGTCTGAGAAAGGGTTTCCGTCATCTGAAACTTGATGTAAGAATGTGCAGTTACACAGACGTGTTCTCTGTAGGCCTACGGGGCTCTGTGCTGGGGGCTGAGGACACAATGTACCAACCCCGTTCCTGCTCTGAACAAGCTTAGTCTGTGGAGGAAAAAACCTACACCTCAACTCCTGAAATCTGCACATCTCCCCTCCTAAAACTTAAAAATCCAAGGCATCACAAGAAAAATTCATTCCCATCAATTACCACTGAGGATTACCCTGGAAACCAGACACATTATCCCAGTGACCGTGAGGATAGTCCCCAATATAATACAAAGCATGAAATGCCCAGAAAAACCATACAGTACTTTTTGATGTGCTGTTATCTTTCCTAAGTGAGAAGAAAACCGAAAGGAATAGGGACACATTTCAGCTGGCCACTGGTCCCTCACTGACAGATTAACAGGAGAATAGCTCAGAAACGGCCACCTTCCTTCCAGCTTACAGGTTACAAATTTCTCTCCAGTCTCACTCTGCCCTGAAAACAAACATCTCCTTAGAAGGAGAGGGTAAACAATTCTGTCTAGAGACCATTAACATCACGTGAATGAAATGACTGCTAATAAAACAAAGAAAAGATGCCTCAAATGCATACATAATGACAGTCAGTGTTTTCACCTCCAAAAGCACAAGCTCTGATGTTAACACTGAACCGTGGACGCACAAATAGCCACACAGGCTGGGTAGTAATGCAGGAGGCTCCTCCAGGCAGTGGCAGCCGACCCAAAGGCAGGAGCAGCGGAGCACGGGGCGAGGCTGCCACACACCGTACACGCCGCCGGCCTCACTCCAAAGCCACCACGGTCAAGGCGGCAGCCACCATCAGCCCTGGGCCACGCCTGCTTTTTCGTCCAAACCAGAAATTAGAACACACTGACAGTGGGCTTTTGTGCCATGACAGAGACCATCGTGAAAACAAGGCCAGCGCTGATGGGGGAGACCTCCAGGCTGCACAGTGACTTATGGAGATGGCAGAAGAGGATATCCTGATTTTGGGGGTCTATGGCTCCTAGAGTCACAAGATGTCCTCTTTTCAAATAAACTCTTCAGGGAACCCTGTTGATGGCAATGCCAACAACTCACCCTCTCCACGAACCCCCAACCCAACCCTGGAAGTCTCATCTCCAGAGGCCCAGGGCAGGGGAGGCCTCACTGTGTTCCCCAGGGAAACTCCAGTGAAGGTTCCGGCCCACGGAACTGTTGCCGCCCTCAAACACGTGGCTCTGCAGAGAAGTAGCTGGGGCAAGGGTTTATCAAAAAGCAGTCCAAGGAGTTCTGGAGCTCCCCAAGATCCCTCCAGGTGGACCCCAAAGTCAAAACTATTTTCAGAACAATCCTAATACATAATCTGCCTTTTCCACTTTCATTCTCTCCCAACTATTCTATTTTCCAGAGGCTACAAGCCATCTGATATCACAGCAGATTGAAGGCAGAAGCAGACGAGAGAATCCAGCCGCTTTCTAGTTTCCCAAATATTAAAGAGTTTTGGAAAAACAAATGTAAAACATTCTCACTTTTCTCACTGAAATTTTTATGAGAAGGTTATTAAAAAAAATTTTTTTAGTCAATGTATGGCAAAACCAATACAGCATTGTAAAGTAAAATAAAGTAAAAATAAAATTAAAAAAATAACAATTCAAAAAAAAAATTTTTTTAACCCATAATGAGTCCATGACTGTTAATTTTGAATGAGAAAACTTTTTTTTTAAACTTCTCAGTATTTCTAAAATGGGAAATACTGATAGGTACAACCAACATGCACAAAAGCCATTTGGGGTCCACAACCCAAAATGTTGAGAACCACTGGCTTAGAGGAAGGAGAGTAAGCAGGTAAAACTATGGGCTTTGCAGTGGACAGACCTGGTGCTGATTCTGGCTCTGGCTCTTATTAGTTATACGCTTCTTGGGAAGTCACTTAACATGAGAGCCTTGGTTTTTACTTCATCTTTAAAACACTGATAGAACCATAAAACTCCTAGAAGAGAACATGGGCAAAAACACTTTGACAAATATCATACCAATGTTTTCATAGGTCAGTCTCCCAAACAGAAATAAAAACGAAAATAAATAAATGGGATCTAATCACACGTACAAGCTTTCACACAGCAAAGGAAACCATAAACAAAAAGAAACCTACAGAATGGGAGAAAACATTTGCAAATGATGCAATCAACCAGGGCTTGATTTCCATTTCCAAAATATACAAACAGTTCCTACAGCTCAAAAAAAAAAAAAAAAAAGGTGCAGAAGACCTAGAGACCTTTCTCCAAAGAAGACATACAAATGGCCGACAGACACATGAAAGTATGCCCAACACTGCCAAGTGTTAGAGAAATGCAAATCAAAAGCACAGAGGTACTACCTCATGCTGGTCAGAAGGGCCATCACTAACAAGTCCACAATTAACAAATGCCGGAGCGAATGTGGAGAAGAGAAAACCCTCCTACACTGTTGGTGGGAATGTGAGTTAGTGCAATCGATATGGAAAACAGAGGATGAGATGACTGGATGGCATCACGGACTCAATGGACTTGAATCTGAGCAAACTCTGCCAGGTGATGAAAGACGGGGAAGGCTGGAGTGCTGCAGTCCATGGGGTCGCAGAGAGACGGACTGAACAACAACGGAAACCAGCATGGAGGTTTCCAAGCAGATTAAGAATTACCCTATGATCCAGTAATTCCACTCCTGGGTATATATCTAGACAAAACTATAACTCAAAAACATGTATGCACCCCTATGTATACAGCAGCACTGCTCACAACAGCCAAGACATGGAAGCAGCCTAAATGCCCACTGAGAGATGAACAGGTGAAGAAGATGCAGTGCGTATATGCAATGAAGTAATACTCAGCCATAGAGAGAATGGAGTAATGCCGTTTGCAGCAACATGGGTGCGACCAGAGCTCATCATACTAAGTAAAATAAGCAGAGGAACGACAAGCACCACATGACACCACTGATACCTGGAATCTAAAATGCGACACAAACGAACCGCTCTACGAAACAGTCACAGAAAGAGAGACCAGACCTGTGGTTGCCAAAGGGGAGGGAGGCAGGGGAGGGAGGGAGTGGGAGCCTAGGATTAGCAGCTGCGAACGGGTACATACAGAATGGATAAGTAAGGTCCTACCACACAGCACAGGGAACTACATTCAAGATCCTGTGACAAACCACAATGGGAAAGAATACGAAAAAGTATATATAATTGAGTCATTTCACTGTGGTACAGCAGTACTATCAGTCAATTACACTACACTGTAAGTCAATTACACTTCAATAAAAGAAAAGCAGTAATGTAAGAACAAAGCCACCTCTGTTGTCCTGAGCATGAAGGGAAAGCTGCATTAAAGCCCCCAGGAAGTGCTTAGCAGCAACTCCAAGGCTGTTCAAGCCCAGCTCCCTGACATGTCTAGGAATCTGAGGGACGCAGAGATCCAAGCCTCCAACTGATCAGTAGGAGATACGATACAAAAGGAGCAACCCTCAAAGGAGAGAGCAGTGACTCCTCAAAGCACCTGCGCCAGCCTCCTTTCCCAAGTGAAAGCTACTAGGGAAGCAGAGAGAAGGCCAGAAGGCCTCCCCTGCCTGGCGGATGCCGGGCCCTCACCTTTTCAGGCTGACGATCGAGGCATTCTGCCCAGCTTTGTTCAAAACTTCATTCCATTCTTCGTCATCCCCACGGATTACATATCTATAAAAATAAAAGGAAATATCAAAGCCTGCTCAAAGGAAGAGAAGACAGCTTAAAAGAAAGTAAGAGGGTGGTGACGTTCTCATCACACACATCCTGCCGTGAGAGCCAGGCTGAGATATGCCAGCGTCTGCACATCAGAAGCAGGGGACGGGAACGTCACCGGAGCAGGCAGGGTTCACGGGCACAGAGGCAGCCACCCGACTTCTCCCACTCAACTCACCAACCACCCAAGAGAAGCCTCCTGTTACCCCCACCATCTCCCTGCTCGCCCCCACCTCCACAGCCCACAAGCCCCTGGACTGTGCCCTGCCCCGCCCCCCCCCGCCCCCCCCAACCTCTGGGATCTAGCAGTCCTGACAAGTCAAGGGTCTGATGCTGCAAAGCCGAGGGCAAAGCTCAATACCCTGCTCTCGGACCTCCAGGCTGCCTCCATCTGATGTCCAACCACCATCCCTAATGACTCGGCAACAGGACTACAGGTCAACAAGGCTCCGAGGCCACCAAATTCTGGAGCATTATTCACAATCTACGGGGCAGGCACCACCGTTGTAGCTGAAGCTCGAAAAGGGCTATAACTTCCAGGGCACAGAAGGTTGGAGAGCAAGGGAGTTTTGTTGGAATGTTGGCCATAGAACCCTTTCTTCAAATTCACATCAAAAGCCAAGTATTAAAAAGTAGCCACTGAAAGTGGGTGCTTATGGATCAGCAGCCCCCTCCCCTGAGGGGCCTGGGACACAATACCATTTGCAAGTCATGACTTACAAAGTGGCAGAGCAGATCTGGTGAAAACAAATCTTTCAAAATTATGCAAATAGTGAATGGGGAGATTTTTAGCTATTAGTGCTTCTAAGAACAATCCCATGAAACACAGCTTTTGGGGCACCCAGGATGTGAATTAAAAGAAATGAGCAGAGTCTCTGTGCTTCCCTCGAGCCGCCGAGGGGCCTTACTGAGAGAGGTCCATGTCCTTCAGCTTCCCCACTTCTTTCCTGTGTTTCTCCTGAAACTCCTTGGCTGCTTCATCCTGTGGTCAGAGTCAGGCAGGGGGCAAATCAGACAGAGGTGAGGGGGAGGAACACCATCACGACCACCAGCAGACCTCTCCTTCACCACGTTCACCACCTCCCACACCTGCAGAGGAAGCTCTTACTAAAGTGTACAGGACGTTAAAACATGCCTTCTGAAAAATCTAAAAGGACAAACAAGTATTGCAACAGAAGCTGCCTGACTGCCGGCTCTCACACACACTCAGCCGGAGGCCTCATCCAGGGCAGGGAGCACACACAAAGGCAGGGAAACTTGGGGAGTGCGCTCCTCACACCCCTAGGACCCCAGCGCCGAGGGCCCTTCCTCCAGGGCAGAGAAGAGGTTCGCTGTTTGTACCAGGTCGTCGCTCAGCGTCTTCAATGTGGGCTCCATAACCACATCCTTCACTGCCACCATCTGCTCCTCGATGGCCTTCTCCTGCACTTCATTGAACAGCTACGAAAGACCAAGACCGAGAAGCAGCAGATGAAGGAGCAGCCGAGACCCAACCACTCGTTACTCAACCACTGAGTGCACACTCCGTGTGGTTTAGGAGTCCACGCACTCGGGGGGAGCAGGAAAACAGTGGAGACAAGGTGCACTCCAATCAGGGTGCCTCTGGGAGAGAATGTTACAGCTGAAGCCCCCCATTTCTGTGTGTGTGTGAGAGAGAGAGAAAATCTGAGGCAATCAGAACCAAATGTTAACATTCTGCATCTTTGGGCAGAAAATGGGCCAAAACCCTGCCCTCAGCTGAGGTTACCTTCACAACTTTGCGGATGATCCGGTTGAAAAGTCCCATCAGTTGGCCCGAGGGCAGCTCAATCTCCTTTTCCAGCTGGTCCACGGACTTGTGCTGCAGGCCGATCCCCAAGAGAAGAGCCTGGGGGACAGGAAATCTGTTGGAGTGGCTGCCAGAACAGGGTTTTATCCGTTAAAATGGCACCGAGAACCAGAGTTACTCTCCCTTGGTCAAAACGTCGACTGGCACTATTAGGAAATCTTCCCGCTCATCCACCAGGAAGCACGCCTTCCTCCTGAAATCCCCAGACCAACTTCTTATCCAGGCAAACAGCCGCTTCACAGCTGTGTTACAATACAGGGTGCTCTTGGACCTCTGATAAGCAGAGAAAGAAGCGAGGCACACAGTGGGGTAGGAGAATGGATTCAGACAGCGGCTCTTCTGCTAACTGTTTTGCTGGGTGCATGGCTTGACTGGAGAGTGCAAGGGTCCCCTACCTGCAAAAGGGGACCCCTACCCCCTCATCAGAACCGTGAAGAAGTAAATGCTATCAGAACCACAAAGAATTAAATGCCCAAAGTTATGTTATAGCAGCCGACCAACTCCCAGCATATAAACTGCTCCACAAAGCCAGCACACGAGCAGCAGGTAACCTACCGACTGGGCCGCAGACAGGGCCAGGTCCCCCAGCTGGTTCAGGAAATACAGCCGGGAGATGGCCGGGATCATGTCCATGATGAGGTGATAGTCAACCATGTTCCGTGAATACATCTCTAGCCTCTTCAGATCGTAGGGGAGGAAGAGTGCTTCCAGCTCCTCCCGGCGTAGGGCTGGACATGCGACAGAGCCAGACGGGTCAGGGCAGCCCGACACCCTTGCTGGAATTCCCACATGGCACGCACAAGGGTCCCCGGGTGGCACCCGGCAGCTGTTCCTCCACCAGTCTTCAGCCAGAGCAGGGGAGGACCACCTGAAAGAACCTGCCCACCCATACAACACCCCGCCTCAGGCAGCCCTGACTTCCTCATGCAGAGGGGAGGCGGCTCGGGCTGTGTGACAGGGGTGGGTGGTGTGTGACCCTCGTGTTGGCACGGGACTCTGAGCATCCGTGCCCTGGGGTTAGAGGACCCCAGCATTTTCCCCACTTCATCACTTCTCTTCAGGACCCAGCTTTGCAGGCAACACACAGGCTCCCACCCCCAGCTCCAGAAACAGATTTTTCCACCCAAATATAATTGATCCCAAAAGAGACACACATTCACATAACAACCAACAGGGGGGGAAAATCCCCACAGCTGTTAGCACTAATGATCCTTTACACCTTTTTTATATTTTAAGTATTCAAACAGAATCTGTGTGCCCAAAGCATTTCTATGTGTTGGCTACAGAAGGTTGGCAGCAGATTCTTATTACAATTCCATGAATGAGGAAATGGAGCCTCAGAATTGAGCTAGTTGCCCTAGCTCACGGGATTTAGAACAAGTTCCAGAACTGACTAGCTGCAGGCCTTACATATGTCTCTGAAACCAAGTCACACACATGCCTCTAGTCCTGTCGTGGGGATGACAGGCACAGCGGGTGACAGAGGCCTTGTGATGGGGCAGGGACTGCTGAGCGGAGGTGGTGGCGGGGGATACAGGCCTGCAACTGGTCCCTCCACGCCTAGTCTAGCCCGCCTCTTGGACCACACGCCCACCTCCCATACGTTCTGCACCACCAAGCCCCGCCAGCCCTCAGGCCACCTGGCCAGCTCACCCGGCTGCACAGGTTTCCCGATATTTCTGTTCTGGAGGATGTTCAGAGCCAGGGGAGGAGAGAAGGTGCTGAACTGGTAAGACAGCAGGGCTAGGAACCGCCTTCGGAAATCTGCAGGTCCAACCAGATGGAGTCAGAGGTCTGCAGGGCCCGGGGCCCGTCACCTGGCTGCCCCCCAGGTCCACTCCCCACTCACCTTTCCAAAAGGCAGAGAGCCAGGCGCCCTGGTCTGCCTCCTCCTCGTCCACCAGTGTCTTCAGCATGATGCAGGAGTGCTCTCCAGTCAGGTCATTCTGGGGAACACAGATCCCTGACTGGCACCAAGGCCCCCTTTATGAAGCCCCTGTCAACGCGCATCGGTAAGCACACTCTAAGGACCCCTGCTTCCTCCGCAGAGGGAGGGGCGGCCACACCCTCATTCTCGCAGGGCCCACTGCCTACATGACAGCTTCCAGAAGCTACTCTGTCCTGCTGGCCCCCGCAATGGAGCAAAGCTGCTTGAACCTTCGGAGCACGCGCTCACAGCAGGTCAGACTATGAGCCGAGAGGCATTACAGCTTAAACACCACATGACCCAATCAACATGTTTTGGGCACTCACAGCAAAGACTCCATGGCCAGCAAAGAGCATGGCAAGGGTTCTCATCCTGGCAACAGGCTTACAAGGGCAGGCTCCTTTAGGTTCCAAAACAGTGACCACAAGTTTTAAGATTTTTTACTATACAACAACCACACAGCCCAACACCATAAAAATATCTAACAGATTTCAACTGAAGGGCATTCAAGTAACAAAATGCCACCACCAAGTCACAAGCAAGCCGTGCTGAACTCACTGGCTCCAGTGCACTCCCTGCAGTCGACGGCCAAGGCCATACCCCAGACTCAACCAGCCTCGCTGAGGAGGACCCAGCCCCCCCATAGGCGCCCCTGCCCCATGGAAGCAGCCACACACCCAGTGGTCCTCACCAGTCCAGCTCTGAACTCTCAAATGGGCATCTCCCTTGGATACTGACCTTGAGCTCTCCCAAACCACACCTCCGACATTCCCTCTGAGCTGCTGCTCCCCTCTCCAGCAAAACAGAGTGATCGGGAGAACGTCACCCTCCTGGCACGACCTCCACCAGCCGCCCGACACCCTCTGTGCCCACACTCTTCACTGCCCTCCAGTTGTAGGGGATGCACTGGCCCCCTCTCCTGCCCTCTGGCCCCTTCCGGGCCTGCAGACCTGTCATCAGCCCCCCTCACCTGTGTCTGCATGAGCTCTGCAGGATCATACCCTGCAGCCGACCAGCATGTTCTGGAATCTCCCGGCTGACGAGCCCACCCCAGCTCCAATCCCCCTCCAGCGACCTATTCCTCTGGCCCCTCTGCCTCGTGTAGGAATCACCTATTCAGTCTATTTCCTCACCTCCTTCTCTTCTCCTGTCAGGGTAACCCCTCCACAGAAGCCACCTTCACTCCAATCACCAGTGCCAGAGTCCAACGGTCAACTGTCCTCAATTCATTCATTCTCTTGAGGACAATGACTTCCCTTCTTTAAACCACAAACCCTGCCCTTCTCCTACAGATCACAGCTCTTCCTCCTCAGCCCCCTACCTTGATGTATTTTCCAACTCATTCCTCTAAATGCTGGAATGTCCAAGGACTCACCGTCTTTATTCTCAGCCCCTACTTTCAACAGCTTTAAAAACTTACTCACTGAACAAAAGTATTTACTGAACACACACTATACACAGCAGATGCTATTAAGTGCTGGGCTTACAGCTGTGAAGAAAATAAGACACTGACCCCCTCCAAAATCCTTTACCCAGGAGTATATTCTATTAAGAACACACTGATGACTCTCAAATCTGTCTCCAGGCCCAGCCTCTTCTTCGAATTCCAGATTCCTGTGGTCAACTGCCTATTCCCTATGTCCACTCGAAGGTCTTATTAGACCCCAAAACAGTTCTCACTTCCACCTCCAAACCTGGTCCTCCCCATTGAGTCTTATCTCAGCAAACAGCACTTCCAACACCCAGTCTCTCAAGCCAAAAATCAAAGCACTGCCCTCAAGCCTTGTGTTCACTCATCTTCCACATCTCAGTCCACCTTGGACTCTACTCAGTCCACCTTGGACTCTACTCAGTCCACCTTGGACTCTACTCAGTCCACCTTGGACTCTACTCAGTCCACCTTGGACTCTACTCAGTCCACCTTGGACTCTACTCAGTTCCTTCCAAACACCCCCGGCATCTGGCCCCTTCTCTCCCCTCACTGCATCCCCCTGAGCCACGCCACCCCTTTCATCCGCTCACCTCCCCGCCTCGACTGCGGTCCACTGTCCACGCGGCAGCCCCGAACCTTCCCTCTAACCCCTCCTTCCACCAGAACAGGGAGCTGCCTTGCCATGAACCTCCACCCTTTCAAGGGTCCTCGAGCCACACTGGCCTTGTATCTCCTTCAAATCACCAGTGTCCTTTCCACCTCAGGTCCTCACATTTGCTGTGCCCTCTGCTTGGAAGCGCTCTTCTCTGCGGGCAGGGCTGTCACACGGCTGGCCCACTCTGACCGTTCAGGCTGCAGTGTGAAACGTCACCCCAGAAGCCTGGCCACTCACCACACCATCGCCACCTGAGCGTTTCTTGTTTGCTCACTACGTTATTTCCACTCATCAGAAAACAAGCTTTCCTGGGCTTATCTTACTCACCGCCTGATTCACCACAGGCGCTAAATATTTTTTCTAATAACCTGACTCACTAGCTCTCCCACCTTCTACTTTATTCTCTACAGCTCTGTTATAACCACACAGTCACATCCCTCCTTCAGACACCAACTTACCTCAAGCACTGCTAAAACCACTTTCCTTCCTGTTTTTTCAAAAAGTACGTATAAAAAGTACGTACTCGAGAAGGCCCCCAGTGACAGGATTCCAGAACCGGGGGGACAAGCCCACGTGCACCTCTGCCATCTCAGTCAAGCACAAAGCTGCTTGACTGCGTGGGGCGGAGATGGGGGCAGGAACAAGTGTGACCACGTGGCCTCAGTGAGGCCGGCTGCCCCGGGGGCCATCAGAGCCAACCTCCTGGTGGCACAGGGACGCCTGCTCAGAGTGGAGCCAGAGGAACCAGGGCTCTGCAGGGACACGCCTGTCGCCAGCCCCTTCTTTGCCACATGCCTCACTCACCGGGGTCTGTCGCAGATAAACAGGAACAAACCCAGCTCGTTTCCAGAACCTGCAAAGACACAGAGAGCAGGTCGCCACGTGTGCCTTCTGGGAGCGGCTGGCATACAAGGCTGGCAAGGGCTATGGGGTGTCTCCGATGGCCGTCGCCCCAAGACAGACAGACACAGCCCAGAGAATGCGAGCTCTCAGGACACCAGGGCCCAGAGGACACTTACTTGAGGAGCCTGGGGGTCAGGCCATAGGACACTCCCAGGTAGTCCAGGTGTTCAGCAGGCCTCTCGTTCAGCTTGAGAAGTAAGGGAGGCAGGTCCTTCCGGGGAGTGAGGACTTCTTCCAACAAGCTGACGGCCTGGCAGATGCCGGGGGAGGGCAGGTCCACCCAGCAGAGGAGGAGGAAGGTTAGCAACATGCCCAAGCACCCCAGCCACACCAGGTTCTGGACAAACACACCAAAAACTGGGGTGGGTTTCTAGCTTTGTTCCCATAGTTTTAAAAATGAAAACACACCGCTAAGCCCAATGATCATTCCCAAGAATCCCAAACCCCTAGACAAGCCTGGAATCACACTCCTTAGAACCCAGAATTCAGGAAATAGCCACATGTTTAGAAACGCCAAACACATGTACAAAGAGACAGAGGCAGGGTTCTCAAGATGGGCTGAAAATGCAGGTCTGCCACGACACGGCTCCGGTGTCTTGGGAAGTGACACACCTCTGAGCCTGGCCTTAAATATAAGCCCTCCCCACTTCCAGAACAGGCACGTTGTGAAAAATCAAAGGAACCCGCGTGAAAAGCCGCCCCAGTTCCTAGTGTTATATCCAGAAAGAGCTTCCCTGGGTCTGGCTTCAGTACTGAGGGGAGGAGACTGCAGAGCTAGGGCTTCAGGCTCAAAGGTGCATCAGCATCACCTGGGAGCTTGTTAAGACCCAGATTGCTGGGTCCTACCCTAAAGCCTCAATTCAGGGACTGACAGACTTAACACGTCTCCAGATGAGGCTCATGATGCTGATCCGAGGGCCTCGGTTTAAGTGCTAGCTAGAGAGAGAGAAGCATCTCCAAGACCAGAGAGGAGCTCAGCTGCTGCGGCCCAGTGTAGCCCAGACCACGAGACTGCTCTTGAGGACGATCCCGAAGACCCAGAGAGAAACCCGGTCTCTGCCAGGAACTGGGAGCCCGGCCAGAAGACGCTTACCTCACTGCTGACGGTGTGAATCTCCTGCGATGTCTCCAGGACCTTCTCCTCAAGACAAGGGAACCTGCCCTCATAGTACATCTGTAGCAGCTGCAGGGCTCGGCTGCCATAGCCCATCTGTGAGCACACACGAGAGAAACGGGCAAGGGGAGCAGAGATGTCCTCAGCGTCTAAGCACTTCTGCTCCCCTGTACCACTTCTAGAAAGCCTCACTCTGGGTCACCCTGCCCTTGGCAAAGAGAACCAATGAAACCCCCCAACAAGGTCAAAGCAGAGACCCTCAAGACCTCATGTAGCAAGATCCTCACTCTTGCACCATCTAGCCCACCCATCTGCCACCTGAGTGGGACCACACTTTCTGGTCCACGGCTCAGCCAGCTCCAAACTGATGACTCTCCAGCTAACTCCTCAGTGGAGACTTCCAAGACAGGCAGTCATGACAGTAAGATCTGGTTCCCCAGCTCTCTATCCTCACAAAGGGAAGAGCAACCATATACAACCATCCCGCCTGCCCACCCAGCCCCGGGCAAACCGCCCCCAGCACCTGGGTCTGCTACTCCTTGACCAGCTTCCTATTTAAACAACCGAGTGCACCTGGCCTAATGACGGCCAGCAACATGCCTGAAACTAATGATAGCACGCCAGCTTTGAAGGCATGAAGACACGTTACCCCTTGATAGTCCGGGTGAACAGCAATGCGAACCACCCTTCCACCTGAGAGACCGCCAAAGTCTGGGTCTTGGAACTGTGAGGGAGGCACAAGCCAGTAACTTAGCAACAAAAGACAGCCTCCAACATCACCAGCATCCCCCTGCCCCCACCCCGAGACACCCCAGGGAAAGCACTTCACCTGTTCTGACACTGTCCATGGAATCAGGTCACCTGAAGCCTTCTTGCCCCGAGACAGGCTGTTCAAGATGGACTGGCGCGAAATCTCCCCCTCAAGGCACACCTGTGGGGAAAGCAGGACGGTGCAGAGAGGCGGCTCCAGGTAGAGCGCCCACCCACAGAACCTCACCAGCGCCCTGCCTTGGCTCTGACCAGGCCAGCTGTTTCCATTCCCACTCACACTTAACCCTGTAACCAATTCATCTGTTTCTAAGGGAAGTTTCATTACTATGTCCCATGGGCATCCTGACACCGTCACCTAAGGAGGCAGAATACTGACAGCCCCCTGGCCCAGAAAGCAAAACCACACTAGACGAGGGTCTCCACACACGGTGTACACGTGAGCTCTTCAATTAAGACTCGGGAGGGTCATATGGCTCTGTACAGAACTGGGCAAATTCACAATGACTCATGGGTAAACATAGTTAAACACGGTATGTGCATGTAATGAAATACAATTGTAACCCTTAAAAATTATGAAAATTATGAATATTTGACATGTTGGAAAAAAAGATTGCCAAATACTATGATCCCACATTTGTGAATAAGAAAAACGATAAAGAAATGCATAAATACATGCCAGGCACTAAAAACATGTTTCCAATCTGCCTTTTAATTTTACAAGTACCTGGATTGCTTTTGAAATAAAGAGGAAAACAAAGTTCTATTTCAGGAGCTGTAAGTCAAAACATGCAAGGCCAGTTCTGCCTTGCAGCCATCCGTGAACAGTGAAGCTTTGGGTATGTGTTAAGGTGGCGGTTTCCTTTGCACCCTAATTGCCTGTCTGGATACACCCAGTCACTTGGCTCCAGCTCAAGAATCAACAGCTTCTGCTTCTGCACTCCCATTACTGAGCCACTAATCCTTGACTGCCTAAGTGGTTCCCAAATAGATGCCACAAGGACACCTCAGCTTCTGTACCTGGATGACAGCAAGCACTTCTGGAAGGGCATTCTGGGTGGGGGGCACAGGAGGCAGGAGGCAGAAGAGATGGTGAGCAGGGGCATCAGAAAGCATCTGAAGGTCGCTGGGAGAGTTCTGTGGAGCACAAACACGGTCAGTGAGAACCACTCCTCATCCCGTCCTTATTCGAGCGGCTACTCCAGAATCACGACTGGAGAACTGCCTTCCCCGAAGCCAAGTGAAGTGCTGAAACCCAGGAAAGCACGAGCCAGCATCTCGGCCGGGCAGGCTGACACTCTCCATAAGGGCCTCAGTGGGATGAGCCTCCTGTGTTTGCTGTCACCTCACCAGGAGCGCTGAGGCTGCAGAGCGGGGGCGGAGAGCTGCTTAGTTAGCACTACACACCTCATGGCTGGGAAGTGAAGCTCCTCTTGATAAGAGGCTGCTATTTTAGGAAAACCTCTCAGGGCTTCTAACACCAACCCTTCAGCCTTCTATTAAAGGCTATTATTCATAAAAATGCTACCTAGACACACACAAAGTGTCCTTTCCAATGTTATCTTTTTAGTTTTTAAGACTTCCAAATATTCTAAATTCTCATTCACTGATCCCTAAAAATAGCCAGGGGTGTAAGGTTGGTTTCAGGTCACAGAGCACCCCCCAGATTACAACTGCTATGTCATCTCAGCCCATCCATTCAGCCAACTGGCAAGAAATATAAGTACCCCTTTTAAAATGGGCAAAACTTACCACCCTCTCCAGCCACGACACACGGAACTACATGCAGAAATCCCATGCTCCATATACAAAGCTGGAGCAAAAGACAAGCCTGAACAATGGGAAATGCAACCCTGAAGTAGAACCCCTGGCCCCTGCCAACATCAGGACATTCTAGTCCCAGTGGAATGGTCACCTGAGCCACTGGGTAACAAAAGATGCAAAAAGTCAAGTAAAAAGGCACTGCCAAGAGCTGAAATTCACTGCTCAAGTCCATTTGAGGGCTGGTTTCAGTTACCTTGTAATGAGAAGCCACGTAGAGAGCCATAAGCCGTTGGAGGAAAACCTCAGAGGCCTTATGGTAGCAAAAGAGGGTATCTCTATTAACATAGTAGCTGGATTTGAGGTTAAGCAACCAAAACATATCAGAGAGAGCCCCGAACAAGACACGCTACTTCCAAGGACAACCTGGATACGTGGGTTCCCTCAGCCTGGGAAGAGCAGGCCCTGGTTCTAAGCAGAAACATCAGGGAAGGAAGAGAAGGAAAATCGAGAACATTCCACCATCTCCTCTTCCCAGAGCAGCAGCCTGTGAGGCAAAGGGCCAGAACCTTCAGTTTAACTCTCCCATCATCCCCTCTCCCTTTCACAGGACGAACGGGACCCAGGAGGATACAGCTCACAGGCTTCAGGCAAGGGGCAGCCAGAGACAATCCGAGTGATGTTGAGGCAATCCAGGCACAGCAGGTCGTTCAGCCACTTCTCCACGGCGTCCCCAGGGGCGTATCGGATCGACTCCTGCAGGGAAACCTCATGCAGGGTTCGCACTGTTCAAAATACATGCAAGACTAAATACATTTTGTCCAGGAGATCAAGGCAAATGTTCTACTTTATCTCTGTCACGTGGTACCCACATAAATATGGCTCAAGAATTTAAACTGAGTGGTTTTAAATTGTTCCAGTAGATGTTCAACTTGTCTGGACACCAATCCCCAAAGGTCTCACTACGTCAAGGCAACCAATGCCCCGAGATGGTGACAAACAGGAATCCAGTCACCAGAAGGCCCAGGTCAGCCTCCCGTCTGGTCACTAGTTTGCCGTTCCTCAGAGAAAAGCAACTTCATCTCCTAGGGACTCAGCCTCTCTGCCTGATCGTCAGAAGGTCTGCTATCACCCATAGTGTCACAAGGGGAAGGGCCCAGGAAGAGTGTGAAGTGACTTGCTGTGCACCGCAGGCCCATCCAGAGCTCTGGGGGTACCTGATGCCAGCCTGGCCGTCGCTGTGGTCTTGTTCTCAGCGGTGGTGCTGACCTGGCTCTGGGCACTCTGTTGGCGGAGCTGCTGAATTAGCTTGAGGGATAGGGACCGGCCAGTGCCCTCGTAGCTAGGAGAAAAAGCAAAGGCAGTTAGGCTCGAGGTGTCAAATCACCTCTCCAGGAGGGGATCGACCTGATGAAACCCCAGACTCCTGCTTGCTGAGAACAGCCCTTCACCTCTGAATTTCCAGCAGGGCATGTGCACGCCCAAAGGAAGCTGGGCTGCATGGTGGCTCAGCTGAGCCATCTAGGCCTGGGCTCAAGTCCTGGCATGTCCCTTTAGTACCTCTGGGCCAGGAACTCAACTTCTCTCAACCTCCCCCTCAAAAGGGGATGTAAAATGTACACAGCTCACAGGGCTGTACTACGAACTAAAAAACAACGACCAAAAAGATGACATGAACAAAGCCTTTAGTATAATGGAACTGGAACAAAGATGAATGGTCGATAAACGAGAAGTTGCATGGTTGAAAGATGAACTGAGAGCATTTCCAGTTTGGAAAAATCAAGATTAAACAAAGCCACCACCTAAGTAATTTTTTTCAGGACTACTTTCCCTTGAAAGAGGACATAAACTAGAAAATTTTTCTAATTTTCAATTAGAAAAATGAACAGAGGACCTGAATAGATACTTCTCCAAAGAAGATACACTATGGCCAAAAAGCACATGATAGGATGCCCCACATCAGTCAACTAACAGGGACATGCAGATGAAGATCACTTGAGATACCATTTCTTGCTCACTAGGACGGCTATAGTCAAAAAGGACATATAAGTGTTAGCAAAGACATGGAACCCTTACACACTGCTGCTGGGAATGTAAAATGGTATTGTTGCTTTGGAAAACAATCTGGCAGTTCTTCAGTTAGAAAGTTACCATTTGACCCACTAGTTTGACTTCTAGGTATACCCGCAAGAGAACAGAAAACGTGTCTACACAAAAACATAAATGTTCACAGCAGCGCTGTACTAGCCGAAAGAGAAATAAATGATCGTCAACAGACGAACGGAAAGACAAGATGTGCATAAACACACACCAGAGTATTATTTGGCCAAGAAAAGGAATGAAGTACTGATATAAGCTACATGGAAGAACCTTGCAAACATTATGGTTAGTGAAAGAAGCCAGTCACAAAAGACCACATATTCAAAGATTCCACTTATATCAAGAGTCAGACTAGGCAAATCCACACATACAGAAAACTGAGCAGTGATTCCCTAGAACTGAGGAAAAGGAAGGAATTGGAGGATGATAATTAAAGGGTATGGGGATTCTTTCCAGGAAAATGAAAATGTTCTAAATTGCCGTGATGGCTGCACAACTCTATGAATATAATGAGTAAATTGTATAGTGGGTGAATAATATCTCAATAAAGATGTTACCAGAAAAAGTAAAATCCATCTTATTTAACTATTTTCAGTGTAAGTAAAGCAGTCAAATAATAAATCTAAAATATAGAACTATTTCTTCAAAATGTGACTTCCATATAGAAATCAACAATGAAGGCAAGTACACATTGACCTGGGCAGATTTCACAGTATATTCTTTTTTTTTTTTTTCTGGCCACACCACGTAGTTTGTGGGATCTTGGCTCCTTGACCAGGGATCAAACCCAGGCCACCAGCGGAGGAAGTTCAGATTCCTAACCACTGAACCACCAAGGAATTACCAGTATATTTTTACATGAAAAAGCAAATGCAAAACATTATGGAAACGATGTTTACGTTCTTATTCAAAATGAAAAAGTAAAATAAATGTACACCAAAATTCTAACAAGCTATCTCTAGAGAGTCAGATCGCTAGATTTCTTTTTGCTTACCTTCCCTTTCTCACTTTTCCACAGCAAACAACTAAATATTTCAAAGTTTTGAAAAAGCTGCTTTCTTATGATAATTACACAGTTACTTAATACTACATTTTCACATAATTCTAGGGGATAAGACATTGTGCATTGTGTGTGCTAAGCCGCTTTGGTCATGTCTGACTCTTTGTGTCCCTATGGACTGCAGCCCACCAGGCTCCCCTGTCCATGGGATTCTCCAGGCAAGAAGACTAGAGTGGGTTGCCATGCCCTCCTCCAGGGAATCTTCCCAACCCAGGGATCGAACCTAAGTCTCTTATATCTCCTGCACTGGCAGGCAGGTTCTTTACCACTAGCAGCACCTAGGAAGCCCAAGACATTGGTATTGCCATTTATGTGCTCCCTAGAACCTGGTCAGACCTAGACAGGAGACATTCATCAACTGGGTAATGAAATTCCTCAGTCTGGTGTTGCCTGTTCTGGTGGGCTACACCAGAGGGAGCTGTAGTTTACTATGAAAGGGTAAAGGAGAAGGCTGATGAGAGAGTGAAGCAGGCCCAAAGGCTCAAACTTTAGGAATCAGCCCTATCCACCCAGCCCCAGGTCATGTTCACTAAATCCCACCTAACTGGCAATACCCTGTAAAGGGGGCAACAAGTCCTGCCCCCCGGTGCTCACCCATTGATGGTGGATGCCATGAAAACAAGGTAGGGGCCCAGAAGACTCTTCACCAGGGGAAGGGGGATGGCAGCAGCTTCATCAATCACAACGAGCTCAGCCTGGCCCAGTTTCACAGCATCTGCTGGATGTATGTACTGCAGGAAGGGAAAATGCACATCGTTAGCTTGGCCGCCTGATACCATGGCTGCAATCGCTGGTGAGTCACCATAAAGGCCCTCTCCTTCCCCTCTCTCCCGTCTTCTGTCTTCTTTCTCTCATTCTTCCTTCCCTGGTTAGGACAAAGCAGGGACAGCTTAGAGTTAGACGCCTGGGGCCTAACAGTTCAACCACTGACTGTGCGGCCCTTCCTTGCAGAGCCTCAGATTCCTCGCCAGAAAATGGAGGAAATACTGATGGCTGCTTGAGAAAAAAATTAGGTAAATTAGGTAAAATTAAGTAAGTCTGCACCAATGCTCTGCCTAGGACCTGGCGAGTGACAGGTGATGCCTCCATTTCCTTTCTCTCCCCTCTTTCTCATGCTTCCCCCAGCCTCACTCTAACCTGTGGGCCAGAGGCAAGCTTGGCCCCAGCGATGGCTGAAGCGGAAGACTTCAGGTTTCCCAGGCATCTCCGACACGCCACGTACTGTGTGCCCTGCTGTGACACCGTCACTACTAAGCCCCATTCTTCCTGCACTGGTGGGGACACTTCTAAGACTCACAGTCTTCCTAGTGCTCACACATTTGTATTATTAGCCTGTCACAAACTTGCCATGAACTTGGCTCCCTTACACACATCAACAACCTCTTTAGTTCCTGCAGGGGTTCCTGCTTCTTTCAAGTTTGCAAAAGACCATGAAGAGGCATTTTATAGGAGAGGAAACCTGAAGAGCTAATTAACATCAACAACAGTATTCAACCTCACTAGTAATTAGCACAATGACACCACCCTTATGGCAGAAAGTGGAGAGGAGCTGAAAAGCCTCTTGATGAAAGTGAAAGAGGAGAGTGAAAAAGCTGGCTTAAAGCTCAACATTCAGAAAACGAAGATCATGGCGTCTGGTCCCATCACTTCATGGGAAATAGATGGGGAAACAGTAGAAACAGTGTCAGACTTTATTTTGGGGGGCTCCAAAATCACTGCAGATGGTGATTGCAGCCATGAAATTAAAAGACACTTACTCCTTGGAAGAAAAGTTATGACCAACCTAGATAGTATATTCAAAAGCAGAGACATTACTTTGCTGACTAAGGTCCGTCTAGTCAAGGCTATGGTTTTTCCAGTGGTCATGTATGGATGTGAGAGTTGGACTGTGAAGAAGGCTGAGTGCCAAAGAATTGATGTGTTTGAACTGTGGTGTTGGAGAAGACTCTTGAGAGTCCCTTGGACTGCAAGGAGATCCAACCAGTCCATTCTGAAGGAGATCAACCCTGGGATTTCTTTGGAAGGAGCAATGCTAAAGCTGAAGCTCCAGTACTTTGGCCACCTCATGCGAAGAGTTGACTCACTGGAAAAGTCTCTGATGCTGGGAGGGATTGGGGGCAGGAGGAGAAGGGGATGACCAAGGACGAGATGGCTGGATGGCCTGGCGTGCTGCGATTCATGGGGTTGCAAAGAGTCGGACACGACTGAGCAACTGAACTGAACTGAACTGAAGACAAGGAGATCCCACTTCCTATGCATGAGGACAAAATTTAATTAGTAGTAAAATACCACTGTTTGTGAGGACATGGGGAAACAAGAACTCAAAAAAGTGCTGAGGTGAAGGTAATTCTGCACAAACACTTGAAAGGAGAATTTGGCAAAATCCGAGAAAGATGGAAATCTATGCATATTCTAAAACCCAACAATTCCAATTCTAGACACATATAAACTGTAATGTACTCACATAGTGCTTAAAAATCAGATCTCAAGCTTCAATCTGGACAAATCCGAAAACAAATGTTGAGTGAAAAAAAGGCAAGCTGAAAAGGACAAGTACGGTATGCTACCATTTATGGATACATAATTATGTAGGGAAATATAAACACATGAATTGAAAGGAGATACACAATCTCAGAGTTATCTAAATGGAGTGACAGAAGGGCACGGATGGGGAAGGGTACAAGAGGGACTTCCACACTGAGGTTTTAGATCTTTAAAACAAAAATATAAATGGCTTTTAAGATATGAAACAAACACAGCAAGCAGCAAAATGCCAGCATTTCTTAGGCTTGA